>NC_091445.1:94138870-95359336 GCF_964237555.1 Oryctolagus cuniculus | reverse complement strand
GAAGCTGGAGGTGGGACTCTCAGGTTCTCCACTACAGGACGGAAGCATCGGAAGTTGTGGCTGAGCTGGTGCTGCCCACAAAGCCTGCCCTGGGGGAAGCTTTCAGCGGAGAGAGCCCCCAGAAGACAATGTGCTAGTCAACGCTCAGCGCCCACACCTCTCTCTCTCTCTTTCTCTCTCTCTCTCTCTCTCTCTCTCTCACACACACACACACAGACACACACAGTTATAGAAAGGCAGAGTTATAGAGAGACAGAAGCAGAGAGAGAGAGAGAGAGAGAGAGAGAGAAGAGAGAAAGAGAGAGAGAGAGAAAGATCTTCCATCTGCTGGTTCATTCCCCAAATGGCCACAATGGCTGGAGCTGGGCCAGTCTGAAGCCAGGAGCCAGGAGCTTTTTTCAGGTCTCCCAAGGACTTGTGCCATCTTCTACTGCTTTCCCAGGCCACAGCAGAGAGCTGCACTGGAAGTGGAGCAGCCAGGACCTAAACGGGTGCCCATATGAAATGCCAGTGCTACAGGCAGTGACACAGCCTGCTATGTTATGGCACCAGCCCCACAAACACGATCTTGACACTAGAAAATTATAACACAGGACGAAGCCCTCCCAGAAGGGTTGCAGGCATCTCTGCCTGCCTGGCTTGCTCTGTGTAACAAAACCACAAAGACTAAGCAACCGCAGATCATTAAGCATTGCACCACGTAATGTTTTTTCAAAGCTGTTAGTACTGTGCTCTATGCCTAGTCACGTAGAGACAGATCGCGGCCATCACCAGCGCTTCTAAGAAAATCACGTGGCTGGCGCCGCGGCGCACTAGGCTAATCCTCCACCTGTGGCACTGGCACCCCGGGTTCTAGTCCTGGTTGGGGCACCAGATTCTGTCCCGGTGCTCCTCTTCCTGTCCAGCTCTTTGCTGCGGCCTGGGAGTGCAGTGGAGGATGGCCCAGGTGCTTGGGCCCTGCACCCCATGGGAGACCAGGAGAAGCACCTGGCTCCTGGTTTCGGATCAGCGCAGCGTCAGCCATAGCAGCCATTTGGGGGGTGAACCAACGGAAGGAAGACCTTTCTCTCTGGCTCTCCCTCTCACTGTCTAACTCTGCCTGTCCAAAAAAAAAAATCACCTGTGCCCCGGGACTGTCTCTGAGTGTGAGGCTGATGGAGGGGGGTGCAGGCTTCCTGGGGCTGGTCAGGCTGCACTGTGGGGTGCAGGGAGCCGAGGGAGAGAGGGATGGCGGGAAGGTAGGGACGAGGCACCGTGAGTTTCCTGTGTGTGGTGTTCAGAACGCAGAGCGGACAGCACAGAGGGGAGCCCCGTGGCACCCATTCTCTCCTCTCTTCCGGGTGGCTGGAATGAGGGGCTGCGAGTCTATTTTACGGCACATACACTTGAACGTGGTTGGTGCAGGGGCAAGGGAGAAGACCATGCACCCAAGGTCGTGGTCCCATGCGGAAGGTCCCCGTGTCTTTCAGGGCGGTGGCGTAGTGAGCCCAGAAGCAAAGTGGGGCGCCCTCTGTGTGCGGGTCGCTCTTGCTCTGCTCCAGGATGTAATACCGGCAAGAGCAGCTCTCCCGCCGAAGGATGCGCATTTTCTAGATCTCCTTTTCTTGTTTTTGTTTTTGTTTTTGTTTTTTGGTTTTTGGGTTTTTTTTTTTTTTTTTGACAGGCAGAGTTAGACAGACAGACAGACAGACAGAGAGAAAGGTCTTCCTTCCATTGGTTCACCCCCCAAATGGCCGCTATGGCTGGCGCACCGCGCTGATCCGAAGGCAGGAGCCAGGTGCTTCTCCTGGTCTCCCATGGGGTGCAGGGCCCAAGCACCTGGGCCATCCTCCACTGCACTCCCGGGCCACAGCAGAGAGCTGGACTGGAAGAGGGGCAACTGGGACAGAATCCCAGACCGGGACTAGAACCCAGGATACCAGTGCTGCAGGCGGAGGATTAGCCTAGTGAGCCGTGGCGCCGGCCTCTAGATCTCTTCTTAGGGTTGGTGTCTGCTCCTTCCACTGTGCTACAAAAACTTCAGCCAGCACCTGTGGATCCAGGTTAGTCGAGCTGGAGCAGCCGCCTCCAGGACAGCACCAAGCACAGCCCTGTGACGCCGTGCACAGCCCCTGGTTGTTGGGATCAGCGTCCGGCAGCACTGCAGATGCGGAGAGAGGATGAAGATGCCTTCCTGTGACCAACACCCAGCTCATCAGCCCTTCCCGCTCCGAGTCCACATCCTTAGAACCAGCGCAGCCGCGTCACAGGGAGGCTGGTGCCCGGGAACACAACTGAGTCCCCCGGGGAGGACACTTGTCTACACCAGCTCTCTGCCCGCAGCGCCCAGTCCAGGGACATGTGTCCAAAAAGAAACAAAGGAAGGAGCGGGGAACACCTGAGGAACCGGATGGACAAGAGCTCTTGGGAGCGCTATGGTTTCCGGTTGTGCCGGGGGCCAGCGAGACCACGGCCACCCCACCTGCTGCACAGTGAAGGAGCGGAGCCAGGCTGAGGTTCCGAGCGCCGGACCTCGGAGCCCCTTCCCCCGGCCCGTCCCAGTAGGGAGGGATGAGCTCCGGGCAGAAGGAGGGGTCTGGCACCCTGAATCAGATCGCACAGCTGCCTGCTGAATTCTCTCTTGGCCCGTCGCACCCCCCTCCGCACACACTGGAGGATGGGTGAAGCCCACCAGGTGGGTACACCTTGGACCTGAGCCTCCAGGGGCTGCTGTGGCCAGACAAGGTGCCGAGTACATGACTGCCGGGATCTGCCTTCGAAGGCCATGGGCTCCTGCTCTGCCGCCCTGTCACCTTGGCTGTCTCCAGGCTGGGGAAAAGCCCCTGGTGGGCAGAACCGACGACAGTGGGGCTGGGGGCTGCTGTGGCTGTGGCTGTGCAGGGCAGGCAAGGCATAAAGCAGGGGAAGCTAGAAACCCTTCCTGCAGGAGACACAGCGCTCCGGGGAGACGCCCTCGGACGCCCTCAGCCTACGGCCGGTCACACACAGCTGGGGACCCGGAGACCAGAGTGCATCCACCAGCGTGGCAGCCCCAGAGACCCGGGGTTTACACTCTAGTGTGTGGGGGGGTGGACCCTGAGTGTACACGCTAGTGGGGGGTGGACCCTGAGTGCACACGCCAGTGCAGGGGGGCCCTGAGTGCACACGCCAGTGCAGGGGGGCCCTGAGTGTACAAGCCAGTTCAGGGGGGCCTGAATGTACACGCCAGTGCAGGGGGGCCCTGAGTATACAAGCCAGTTCAGGGGGGCCTGAATGTACACGCCAGTGTGGGGGGTAGACCCTGAGTGTACACGCAGTGCTGGGGGGAGCCTGAGTGTACGAGCCAGTGCAGGGCGCTGTGAGGTCAGAGCTGCAGCTGCCTGTCCTCTCTAAAGGCTATGGCCCCAGGTGGCTCCTGCAAGCACTCTGGGTAACAAGAGTTGAGACCACACCTACTGCCTGGCCGCTCATGGCACTGGGTGCCAAAGGCCACCGAGGGGGCCAGACCCACTCTGGACCTGGCTCAGCACCTCCTGCTGCCGGGGGGTGGGGTGGAGGCACAGACGCCACAGCTGTGCAGCAGTGGGGGCCACCAGAAGATAATGCTGTCTGCATTCTTTTGGGTGGCAACTTAATCCCACTCACCCACTTGGGATCCCCTATCATCCCAGTGTCTCCAGCGCCACCATCGTCCCCTCCCTCGGTTCTCTCCTCCGCTCCTGCTGGCTCCAGACACGGCCAGCTCTGGACGTGGCCAGCTCCAGACGTGGCCAGCTCTGCCCCCACGGGAACGGTGTGCAGTGTGCTGCCTGCAGAGCCAGAGCGGAGTTCCCCGTGCCCTCCCCAGGACGCGGGCTCCCCGGAATCAGTGTGTTGAGTAAGTACGCAGGAGTGTGTGTTCTCAGATGATGCACATGACCTGCGCAGCCACCCTCTCACAACGCCATGGAAGCGCAAGGGGTCTTTGAAGAGTTTATGGGAAACATCCATCAGAAGAACTGTGGGTCCAGACCTTGTGGCACACAGGGCCCGGCCGCGGCTTGCCATGCTGGCACGCCAATCACAGTGCCGGCTGGAGTCCCAGCTGTTCTACTTCTCACCCAGCTCCCTGCAAATGCACCCTGGGGGGCGGTGATGGCTCAGGAGCTTGGGCCTGCACACTCCTGGGGGACCCGGATGGAGCTCCCGGCTGCAGGCTATGGTCTGGTCCAGCCTGGTTGTTGCTGCCATTTGCGACGTGAACCAGCGGATGCCAGAGCTCGCTCTCCTCTCTCCTCTCTCTCTCTCTCTCTCTCTCTCCACGTTTCAACTAGGTGAAATTGAAAAAACAATAGATTTAAGAATGTTTGGCACTCAAATGCTCATCTTTCAATTACATTTCCCATGGGCTTTTCCAAGTGCACTCCTGGCTGCTCTGAGAGCCACATTTTAGAAACACTGAGAAAGGAACGGAGCGCCGGGCTCTGGCAGGTGCCCAGATGCAGCGGGGTGACCTCCTATCCCTGGGGCAGGGAGGGAGAGGGACAGTGGGGTCGCCTGGAGACCCCCAAGTGAGCCCCACTACCGCAGCGACCCCTACGGCCCCACATGGCCCCACAGCTCTCCAGGCAGGGCAGAGGCTGCCAGTGGACGCCGCACCCTCAAATCGTTCATGAAACAGCTGTCTCATGGCGGCCGAGCCGGGCTCTGCGTGAACCCCGAGGCCGGCCCTGGTTCCCCACGCGGAACCTGCGCTTTCTTCCCGCACAAAGGCCCCTCTCAAAGCGCGGCCTTCGGAAAGCAGCAGCCGCAGCAGGCAGAAGCCCCTGCGCTCCTGGGGGCATGAACCCCGCTTTGTGGTCCCTGGGGATTGTGGGCGCAATCCCCCGCTCCTGCCCCGTCAGCGCCACGCCCTGCAGCTCTCAGTTTACAGGGGGTGGCCCTGCAGCCCTGGGGGTGAACAGAGCTCTCCTGGCTTTGACTCAAGGTGACGGCTGTGTCCCTGATCCCAGACAGCCATGCGTGTGTCCCCAGTCCTGATGTCCCCAGGTGGGACAGGTAGGTTAACCTTGGTGTGACTGAGCCTTCTGGGGCACGGCAGTGGGTCACAGCTCAGAGCAAGCCTGCGGGCTGGGATGGTTCCCGGCCACTTCTTAGGGGGAGAGGGTCCTGAGAAGGCTGGTGGGTACCCGGTGGACTCACTCCAAGGCTGGGCTGGTCCCCACGCACACCTCACTCCAACACGTCTCTTCCGTGGGAACCTAGAGGAACCCTGTGAATGAGCAGAGATTTGAGCCACGCGCCAAGGAGAACAGAAGTGTGTCTTATTTAGAGCTACGGAGCTGCATTTCACAAAGAGAGAGAAAAAATCTCAAGTGTTTGCTGCCGGAGGGTCCCAGCGGAGTGGGGGCAGTCAGCACGGAGAGGCCCGGCCTGGAATCCCAACGCAGCACGCATTTGTGGACCATTTATATCCTGTGTGCACCTGCGGCTCTGATGAGAATTAAGTTAGAAATGATGGAAAATGGAAGCAAAAGGCCCGGACTTTGATAAGTCTTGAGTGAGATCGCGTGAGATTTTTTGGCTAACTGTGAGATTCGTGGGGATGGTCCCCACCAGCGCCCTCTCTTCTGACACCAGCTGAAGTGCCAGCGCCTCCGACTCCACCCTTGTGATCTCCATAGGTCTCTTTATTTGAGCGGCAGAAGGGAAGAGTGAGAGACAGAAGGAGACACACACAGAGGGGAAGACAGACACCGAGGCCTTAGACCGCAGAGCTCTGCCTCGCCACTTCATTCCTCCAATGCCTGCAGCGGCTGGGACTGGGCTGAGGCTTAGCCAGGGCTGCCGCCCGGAGCCCGAAATTCAGTCCAGGTCTCCCCCGTGGGTGGCAGGAACCCGGTTAGTTATTGATCCATCACTGTCTGCACGGGTAGGGAGCGGGGGCCGGGAGCCTGAGCCAGGAGTCGGACTCCGTGGCTGTACCGCAGAGGCTATGCCAGCATTTTCAGGCTCTGGGCTAAATGCACCCTCAGTTTCGCTGATTCACTAGAGTGACACATAGATTCGGACTTGTTCTGGGGACAGGACCCCGATGACAGTCGGAGGAGGGGGATGTCCTGCAGGTGTTGTGTCCCTGTGGAGCCCGGGTGATTTCCTTTCCTGCATCCACCTGCCTGACAACCCGCCAAGCACCGCCAGCCAGAGCTCTCACTGGGACCGTGTTCTGCAGACACGGCTGATGGATCGATTGATTGACTGTCCAGGGAGCTGATTTCTCTTTGCACTCCAGCCCCCGAGTTACACTCACAGTCTCCCCAGCACGGGCTGTGCCAACCCTGGTGTGGCATGGCGACAAAGCTCCCCTGTGAGGTGCCTCAGAGAGTTCTCTCCAGAAACCAAGGCAAAGCTGAACACATCTCAGACCCTAGCTGACGTTGCTACGGAGTCCTGTGTCTGTCAGCCCTGTGGGTCTCTTCATGTCTCACTGCAGAGTCTTGGCGGGAAGAGGAGGTGGACGTGAGTGAGAGCCTCATCCCCGTTAGCGTCCTCTGTGTGTTCAGGGCCACAGGTGTCCACACAAGGCCCCTCCGTCTTGCCCAGATGCAGTGTTTGTATTCTGTCAAAGCTTGATCCTACCTCATCTCACCTGAAATTTGGTTTCACGATAATTTTGGATTATCATCCCATTTTGAAGTTCTATAGCACATCCGGGGGGTCAGCCGAAAGCAGCTTAACTCCCTAGGAAGTGCTAAGTGTAGAGCTTTGTTCTACACACTAAGGCATTACTTGTGAGCCCTGGGATCCACAGCAGGTGTGGAGGGACAGGTTTGCCCGGGAGCGAGAGACTGGACAGCAGAGTCCAGGAGCTGCATCCACAGACGCACAGACGCACACGCAGGAGGGCGTTCCCCTCACTGAAGACCACTGACCCACTTGGTGACTGCATCCCCAGCACAGCGTCAAGGCGGCGTGTGAGCTCCGTGAAGCCCGTTCCGACGGTTTCCCAGGACCTCCACAGCTCTGCTAATTCACATACAGGGCTCCCCCGCCCGCCTCCTGCCGTTCCGGGGCTCCCGGAATTCTGTTTCAGGATGGTCTCAATGACACACAGTCACACCAGCTATAGAGTCAGACTCCGGGCGATTTCCAAGGACCCTGATCCACACACTGGCCTCGCCGTCATTGCCCCTGGAAGCAGAGAGCTCCGCACACAGCTGTGCACCATCCAGAGCCTCACGCAGCCCTGGGCCCAGGAAGGAGAGCCTAGCAGGAAGGAGAGCCTACCAGGAGGGAGAGCCTACCAGGAAGGAGAGCCTACCAGGAAGGAGAGCCTACCAGGAAGGAGAGCCTACCAGGAAGGAGAGCCTAGCAGGAAGGAGAGCCTACCAGGAGGGAGAGCCTAGCAGGAAGGAGAACCTGCCCACATCCCAGTGTCAGACGCGGCGGAAGTGGAGCTGAGGTGTTTGGTCCATTTACATCTTCAAACAGTGGCAGAGCCCTAAGCCTCTCTGGGAATCACCAGGAAAGCGGAGGAGGAGTGACCGAGTGCTTGCCCCGCGGTGCTCACCGGGCCCACCTCTGAAACTCCCCTCCAAGTCAAGCTCCTGTCTGCTTCTCATCACTCAGGAGGCTGAGAGACCCCCTATTGTCCCAGGATTGATTCCCCACCCCGGAATCAGCTGTTGCCCCGGGATCTGTGCTGGGTGCAGGGACGGTGTTGAGAAGCCGTGACTGTGAGCCGTCAGCTCTTGACTTACACCGCCGTGTGCGTGTTTTTTTTTTTTTTTTTTGAAATAGAAAGAAAATAATTTTATAAGAACCTTTCCAATACAAAATTTGGATTTTAAAACTTTACCTTTGACTTTGTACTTCTATTTCTGCTTTACTAAAAAATTCATTTCCGGGGCAGTTGTTCAGCCTAGCGGTTAAGACCCTGGGTAACCAGCCTCCATCCCCCACTGGAGCCCGGACTTCAACTCCTGGCTCTGCCTCCAGACTCCAGCCGCCACCAGTGTAGACCCTGGGAGGCAGCTGGTGACGGCTCTGGGAGCCCGGGTTCCCGCCATCGACAGCATTTGCAGATGGCTGAGCACATAGGAGTTCTCTCTCTCTCTCTCTCGCTCTCGCTCTCTCTCTTTCTCTGGCTCTCAAATCAAATAAACATTTTTTTAAAGAATTCCAATTTTGTAATTACTTTTTATATATTTTATCCCGCAGTTTCAAAATAACAACACCTTTATGACTATTAAAGAACAGACTGACTGAAGTCCATTTTCTCGGCAACATCACGTGTTCTTGGAGAATACTCTGATAGGCTTCAGAGCCAGATTCCTCTTGGAACAGGTGGGCTCGCTTGTCAACTCTCAGGCAGTTTAAGCAAGTCTCTCCTCTGGGTGATTAGGAATCCACTTATTGTGCAAGTCGTTGATTTATTTCTATAGAATTGTAAATTCCTTGGAATATTACTTTTTATGAGGTGATCACGGGCTAATTCTTGGTAGGATACATTTGATTAACTGAATAATTTGTATTAATGCTTCCTCTCAATGTCATAAACTTAGAAATTGTGCGAATTTATTTTATTAAATATTTTAGGTTCATGCATCTATTAAAATGTGTTGTTCACAGTGACAACTTTTTAAAGCATTTTTCCAGACCATGTAAGCTTTATATTTTCCATAAAAATAAAATGGCAACTATGAGGAAGAGCAGAAAAAAATGACGTCGGGGGAAATTTACCACTGTGCCTGCCTCCGCTCCCCTGACCCATGCTCTGCCCTCACAGCTTCAGGGAGGGGTCAGCACAGAGTGGGAGCGCTGACTTGTCTCAGTCAGCTTTCCACTCTGCATCTTAGGGACGCCCAGCTCCTCACTCGCCATGGGCAGTGCAGGGTGTGTGTGTGTGTGTGTGTGCGTGTGCTGCACTCTCTCAGTGTCAGGCATGTGTGTGCACACACAGTACTCTCCCAGTACTGTGCATGTGTGTGTGTGTGTGTGCGTGTGCTGCACTCTCTCAGTGTCATGCATGTGTGTGCACACACAGTACTCTCTCAGTACCATGCTTGTGTGTGTGTGTGTGTGCGTGTGCTGCACTCTCAGTGTCAGGCATGTGTGTGCACACACAGTACTCTCCCAGTGCCGTGCATGTGTCCGTGTGCACCCACAGTACTCTCCCAGTGCTGTGCAGATGTGTCTGTGTGCACACACAGTACTCTCCCAGTGCCACATATATGTGTCTGCGTGCACACACAGTACTCTCTCAGTGCCGTGCAGATGTGTCCCTGTGCACACACAGTACTCTCTCAGTGCCACGCGTGTGTGTGTGTGTGCGTGTGCTGCACTCTCTCAGTGTCAGGCATGTGTGTGCACACACAGTACTCTCTCAGTGCCATGTATATGTAGGTGTGTGTGTGCACAGTACTCTCTCAGTGCCATGCATATCTGTGTCATGTGCACACACAGTACTCTCACTGGCATGCATACATGTGTGTGCACACCCAGGATTCTCTCAGTGCCGTGTGTGCACATACAGGACTCCCAGTTTCCTTGACCAAGGTGTCATCAGACTTTCAATCCAGGACAGTGTTGATCTGAGCTGCCCGTGCCTGAGCCCCAGACTATTAAGGAAGTAGCAAATTATATCCTGAACACGGGGGCAAGTCAAGCACTCTTATACAGGATTATGGCAACTCTCACCCTTAATGGATCCAAGGTTTCTTTTTTTATTTACTTGACAGTCAGAGTTACAGACAGTGAGAGGGAGTGACAGAGAGAAAGGTCGCCCCTTCCGTTGGTTCACCCCCCAAATGGCCACTATGGCCAGCGCTATGCCGATCCGAAGCCAGGAGCCAGGTGCTTCCTCCTGGTCTCCCATGCGGGTGCAGGGCCCAAGCACTTGGGCCATCCTCCACTGTCCTCCCAGGCCACAGCAGAGAGCTGGCCTGGAAGAGGGGCAACTGGGACCAGAACTGGCGCTCATATGGGATGCCAGCACCACAGGTGGAGGATTAACCAAGAGAGCCACGGTGCCAGCCCCTGGATCCAAGTTTTGTTCTGATTGTTTCCCAAGTATAGAGCAAGTGCATCTCAAATACGTAGAGACTGGGGACTCGACGGTTCTGTTAAATGACATGAGCTAGGAATCTGTCCACCTCAGTACTGGACGGTGTCTGATTCTTGTTGGAATCTTATCACTACCTTCAGGAAGCCTGAATCCGTGCGGGCTCCACAGCTTCTCAACATCTCACCCCACCACTGGGCCTTGGCCGTCACTTCACACGCTTGGCCTGGAGACTCCTAAGCTGGAAATGAGGAGCACTGCTCAATATGGTGTCTTCCTTCTGATGTGTTTGGCCTGGTGTAAAATTAAGGAGCCAGCATTTTCCTTCCTTCCTCATTGCTGCAAACTGTATCAGCGGTTCCTGAGCCCACATAACTGCGTTTCCCAAAAAGACTGCACAGACCTTTCTGTCCAGCTACATGTCCTGCAGGGCTGTTCTGTGGTCTTCCGATCAGTAAAAATGTAATAACATTTTCACATAGTCAATATTTAATTCTGTAAATGCAACTGGTAGTTGTAATCTAGGTTATTAACCACACAATGATTTATGGTGGAGGGCAGGCAGTGGCGGGGTAGAGCAGTAGGAAACTCCTCTGGTGACAATAAAAAGGTTATAAATTTCATAGCTCTGCCTGAGAAATGTATTTATATCCTATATTAAGAATAGCTTTTTATAAATTTTAATGATCCATGTTATTAATGGGGCTGTCACCATTGTTGCCTATATGAGACTACAGCCCTTGTGTTCTTTTTCTTTTACTTTTCCATCAGCTGAAAGTCTTGTGAAGAAAAAAAAGAGAGAGCCGTTATTAGCTATTTGCCAAAAAAATCTGTCAGTGTTATAAGCCTAGCCTTGTTTCCCAGACTGCAAAGGCTGTGAGCAGTCGTTTGCATAAAGTTTTATGAGCACAGCAAAGGTTGGGCTAATTGGAGGGAGCACAATCGGAGCTCTATCGTGTTTACAGCGGCCAATGCAAACGCAGCCACGAGACCAGGGCCCTGTCACCGAGAGAGGCTGATGCAGTGGAGACGGCCCGCGCCGAGGCTGCCTCCAGGGCCACTGCCTCCGTCGGTCTCCGTCACACACGCGCGTGCACAGCCACTTGCCCCACCGCAGCTCCGCACGCTTCCAAGGAAACTCGCAACCCACACGTGTCCCCTTCTCCACGTAATTCACGAACAGCAGCAGGTGACTGACACGGAGCTGGGGTGTCCATGAGCTCAGTGCAGACATCTGTGCCGCTTCTAGTGAGGGCCTTGTGCTGCGTGGCACAGGGCATCACCGACAGACAGAGCAACCAGCTGCCTCGCATCTCTCCTCTTATGACGCCACGAAGCCCATGGCGGGCCCCCACCTGTAGACCCAATCCACCCTGGGCACCTCCCAGAGGCCCCGCCTCCAAGTAGCACTGACAGATGACCACAGGCACCATGTTTCCAGCCCGTGAGATTCGGGTGCATGCATGCCCACCACGCCCATGCCGTGAGGCAGGGCAGTCGGGTGGAGAGGATGCTCAGAGCTGATTTGGTTTCGCAGTATTTCCTGTACCCACACATCACTGCCCAAGGCCAGGTGGTGACAGCGAAGCCCTAAACACTCACAACCTGTTTCAAAAATTGGCCCAAGCCCTTCAGCCATGGACGATCGTCTAGGGTTGAAGAGTGGGCTGCTTCCAGGTGCACACTCTCAGGGCTAACCTACTCGGCACGCTCTCCTCCAAGGGCCATGCAGGCAAACAGGAACGCTAGCGAGACAGGCAGATTAAAACAAACCAACCTCTGTGTTCTGCGGAGTTATTTTGGTCGTTATTCTTTACATATGAAACCAATTTATAGCGGTGTAACTTCCAGTAAAATTTGCAGGGTGGGGGCAGGAGGCTAACTTACTTTAACGATTAATCTCAAGTTATTAAGTAGTTTCTTCTTACAAATAACGGAGACGTGTTTTGAAGACGTTTTCGCCTATGGCCGTCCCTACTTGTGAGCTGCAAAGCAGTCTATGGTTTTTACGAAGAAAGTGTGTGTTCACTACATCAGTGGAGACAGCGCCTTTCTCCCCGGTATCTTTGCCACCTAAAAGGAAGCCGGCAGATCAGGGACCACGAAAGTGGACTGTGAGAATCGATCTGCACTTCTGAGCCAGCCTTCTCGTCCATCCCAGGCAAACACAGACGTGGACCTAAGGCTCACGGGAGCTGGGCTCACGGAGAGCCCGAGGATTTCCGTTCTTCTCTGCGTTGTTCCGTCTCTTCCTCCCTTTCCTTCTCTGATCAATGCTCCGTCCATTTATTTTCCCAGTAAGAGGTGATCGATACGCGTGCACCACGGTGCTCTTTCCAAACTCTCTGACCTGGGACCGTCAGCCAGCTTCTGCCCGGCCGCTGATTTTCTGCTGACGACAATCAGCTTTGGAACACGCTGGGTCCTGTCTTACGCGGTCCCACAAGGTGTCATGGGCCTTGTGCCTCCAGCACGTGTATTTTCCGTAACCTGGAGGGTATGGTCGTGGGCTCACCGACAGTCAGGTGAGACGCTGTGGCCCGTGTCACCCACTGTGCGCCTCTTGTTCAACGACATGGAGGAGCGTGATGCCAGCTGCTGCCGTCACCAGCGTCACGACAGTCCAGTCTCTCCCTTGCAAACACGCTTCCCCCTACTTAGAGCCCACAGGTAATTGTCTGGACACCAACCAACCGGGAAACTTTGCTTATACTGCTTGCTTTTGGGGGTAAAAAGAACAGCGAGTTTCTGCTGTTACCACTTTTTCTGTTAGATAGCATTCTACTACGAAGACGGTCCCTTCACCCGGTAGGCCGGCGCCATTCCTTCCTCGGGGAAGAAGGAAACCAAAGGGCAGCAAAAGTGCTTGCTTCTTCCTCTCCATTCACCAATGTGCACAACGCCTTTGAGTGTCCTAGCGAATTCCAGTGTGGACAAACGAGCTCTCCCTCTCCTGTTCCCCCTTGGCTGCCATGCTCTGCCCTGACTACTGCTTTTGAGACAGTCACCTGCGTTTATTTTACATTTTGATGCCACAGTCTTCCCAGCACGGCTGGGGCCCCTCCTCACTCTCCTTTCAGTGTCTCTGGGTGTGCTGGTGTTAGCTTCTCTGCAGAACGAGACATCAGGCTCGCTTTGCGCCTCGTCTGCTCGGACCCAGAATTGCCGTGCCTGGAGGAAGCTCTGCTTCTGCTGAGTCGGGGGCATATTTAGCAACGAAGACGTGGGCACAAAGTGTGTTCTTTGCTACGTGGTGCCACAGCTTCCAGAATTTTCCATGTACAGTGGTGGTGAAAATACAAATTATGAACATATACACTTTGAGCCATAGTCTCAGCCATGCCTTTGACTTCATGCGCAGATTTTTTTCCTCTGTACATACATTCGTGGTTTCTGATATTAGTGTACATGTGCTTGTTTGGTCTAAAATATATGGAATAGTTTAGAATTCATACCACGCTATGGACGCGTTCCATAAAACGAGCGAGTGAAGTTCCGCGTGATTGTTATTCCTTGCTTGTCCTCCAGCGTGTCCCCTGTAGATGAAATGCTGGCGCACGCTGTGCCGACGTCGTTGGCAGCCGGTTCTTCTCTGCATGGCGATGTTGTCAATCTGCCACGTTACTGGGGCTGGACAAGGGCACTTCAAAAAGTTGGTGGGAGAAATGGAATTAAAAGCTAGGTTTATTCGATGCAAACACGTTGGGACGCACATGTAGCTTTTTTTTCTTTCATCGTGCGTCTTTTCCATGAACTCATGGAAGATCTCTCCGTCTTTCAGTTTGCTTTAATTTTAGGGGTTAGTGTCCCCCCCCCTTTTTGCCTTAATTTGCTGAATGTCATACACTTGTGTGCCTTAAATAACAAGCCGTGTGGAAAATGATGCACAGAGGGGCTCGATGTGTGTCGTGATGCCCCCAGCCAGCGCCGCAGGCAGAGGCTCACAGCGCCGGACCCCTTTATGTTGTCCTTAAATTCTAATCTTCTACATATCCTGAGCATAGACAATGATGGATCTTTTAAAGGGTATGGCATTCATGTGCCGGGCAGTGGCAATGTGTGTGTGGCAGCCCTAGGAGTCGAGACCCAGAGCCACGAAGACTTCCGTGGGAGCCTGCCTGGGGAGAGAGCCCCACCCCGCCTCTAGAGACAGCCCCCTCCTCCTGCCCAGGGAGAGAGCCCCCCCACCTCAGGAGAGAGTCTCCCCACCCCGCTTCTGGAGAGAGCCCCCTCCCCCTGCCTGGGGAGAGAGCCCCCACCCCGTGCCTCAGGAGAGAGCCCCCCCCCGCCTCAGGAGAGAGCCCCCCCCCCCGCCTCAGGAGAGAGCCCCCCCGCCTCAGGAGAGAGCCCCCTTCAGGTGTTGCACCTGAAGGTGTTGCCGCTGCCTGTCCTGACCTCACGCTGTGTCCACGACCGCTCCTTTCCCTCCTGTTCTCTGGGTGCAGGTGATGGAGAGACGATGCAGGCCAGCACCCTTGTCCCTTGCCATCGCGGGCGCCGTCTTCACAAGGCAGGCCTGAGCCACCGCAGAGGGTGGGCGGAGACTTCCTGAGGGTCCCACAGCACAGCCAGGGGGAAAGGGTCAGGAGGGCCAAAGGCCAGCCCCTCCACACTGGCCGGGTCACACAGGCCTGGGGGCGGAGCCACGCGGGGCGCACACAGGATGAGTGCCAGCCCCAAGTCCAAGGGAGGCCCCAAGTCCAGGGAGGCCCCAAGTCCAAGGGAGGCCCCAAGTCCGAGGGAGGCCAGCTCCAGGTCAGAAGGGGAGGGCGGGTAAAAGGTCAGGGGGCAAGGTTCTCCCCATGACCATAATGGCTTCCTCGCGCCACATTGGCTTAAAAACCATGGAAGTATTTGTTGAACCCTTTTACGTAGTGTAGGGGTTAACTGTACGATCGTTAAGTATACTGAAAATTGATCTTTGTAAAAATTAAGACTGGAAACGACTGGGAATGCTGGGCGGGGGGGGGGGGGGTCAGAGCCTGGGAGTGAGGGGGGAGGGAGTGTCACTATGTTCCTGAATCTGCTTTGATGAAATATATTAAACTTGTATAACTTAAATAAAATTTAAAAAATTAAAATATATATTATCATAAATAAGCAAATCTTAAAAAAATCATGAAAATAGTAAGAAGTGATCTTTGCAATCTTCGAACCAAAAAATTAAAAAGCACATTAGTAGACTGTAATTAAAATCTCAGGATGAAAATAAATTCAATGGAACTTTATACAGCTGCCATATCCAAAAACAAATGCGTGTGTGTGTGTGTGTGTGGTGTGTGTGGAGTCCCACCTTGGTTTACTTTGGAAGCATGTATGTACTTCCTGTATGTGGGCATGTGATTTAAATATTTAAATGCACATTAGAATGTGTACTCAAACGTCCCCCAAAGGGTCCGTCATGACATCTAGTCCCAGCACCAGGAGACCACGGTGGAGGGGAGACTCCTCCGGCACTATTGGGGTGTCCCATCAGGGGCTCTGGGTGGACAGTGCCTGGCCCACTTGGCTGGTGGCCCAGCAAAGCCACATGGGTGGGACTAGTCCTTGCTCCACTTCTCTGGTACCCACAGGACTGAATCACTGGACAGGGACCTGAGTGGTAGCTCCATCAGTATTTGATGGCTTGATTGATCTCCTGGCAAATGTGAATTCAAGGCTGGAATAATTTATACGCTGTGAGCAGAGCCTCCAGGCCGAAAAACAAATATAGCGAAAAATGAAAATAAACATGAAGTAGACAGACTTGAACCAGAGATTTTTAAGTGCACAGTAAGTACTAATCTGTCGTCATCATCTTTGCTATGACATTTCTTTGGAGGCTAAGAGGGGCTCATATAAACAAATAATATTAACCTCCCATCCAGTTCAAAGCTCTGGACCAAATAGGCAGGCCCTGGGATCCAGGCTGTGTGCCAGGCTGCTGGGCGGGTCCCAGCTTTCTCACGGAAACTGCACACAGAGAGGCCAACTCAGTGCCACTCTTAAGATCAGCACACAGCAGCTCAACTCCGGATTCCAGCGATGCCTGGGTGATTCTCCCGTGGAAGGCAGAGCCCAGCTGACGTCCTGGTCACTCTCCCGCACGCACGCATGGGCGGTGTGAACTCCATGTGCCTCAGCCCTTCTCAGCTGCATTTTGGGAAGCCACGCTCTCTACTCTTGAATCGACACACGAGGAACCACCAGCTTGCACGGCCTTGCACCAAGTAGACCGCGCTCCACAGGTGGCCACTGCAAGGGATGGTGTCATGCTTTTCACCCAACATCAGCAGAGAATTCACTCCACTAAGTGCTAGACGTCAGAAATGCTCTCTCCTTTGGTGGAGGCAGGGTCGTGTGTACCAGCCTAACTGGTGCTGGCAGTGGATTCTCATTAAAACTGCGTTTTTTGAAAGGTCACAGCTCGCCAGGTTCCACGGTCCTGCTGGAGCCTGCCCAGCGGATTGTCAACAATGTCTGCATCTGTTTATTTCTACAGCGAGACCGCCCTCTCCTTGGCCAGCTTCTATTTCCTCTCTAGCCACTCAACACAATTAGCCAGCTCAATACTCCGAAGCACTTCATTGACCTACTCTGCACAAACACTGTCACTTAGCTGCCCAGCACCTAGGAAAATGTACCAGCACGTGTCATGTGCACATTAAGAAAATTAATGGCATTGGAAACAAGTGAATTAAAAGTGTTTTGGAGTCAAGTTCTACTCTTGCACAAACAGGGAGTGGGAGTCCTACAGCTCTTACCCTTAGAGGTGGTGCTTGAAGCTTCATCCTTAAAGAGATTCAGGCTCAGCTGTCAGACCAAAGGATTTTTGATTGCCTGGTGCCAGTTCTAAAGGAATTGCTTTGAGCATAGAGTAGCACCCACCTCAAGTGATCCTTTCATGAGAGCTGTGATCACAGAACTTCAGATCGTAGAGATCTGGAGCCTGGACAGGGACTCCTGTGCTAATCACGGCCACTGCACTCCCCCCCTCACCCGACAGGGATGCCCTGGGAGAGCGGTTAACCCTCTCCGGCATCGTGCGTTTGGGAGGGGATTCAAAGGAAAACCCAAGAGTCAGCCCAGAACACAAGGGCTCTGGGCAGCACACAGCTTCACGGTGGGCTAGAGCGGGTAGGAACCCGCCCTCCCCATACACATTTTAGAGACCAGCATGATCCAGCTGATGGGAGGTGGTCAGTGACATAAGGAGCAGAACCGGAGCAGATCAACCCAGCACAGCCAGGGCTTCACAGGAGGCCCTCCCAGGTGGGGAGACTGGAAATGGGGGTGGATCGCCAGTGTGTGGAAAAGGAGACTGAACAGGCTGTGCACCTGGTTATGTGCCCACCCAGCAACACAAGTTCAGTGGGTGGGGGCAAACGCCGGCCACAAGTGCCCTCTCCCCACTGTGCAGTCCCCAGGGAGAGAGCCGCACCTGCTCAGTGCAGATTCCAAGGAGCCCACGTGGAAGTCTGCGAGGAAGTGCAGGGAACAGCTAAGCCCAGCCTCACCGCTCGCAGGCTCCTTCCCCCACCCCGCCACTCACTGAGCACAGCCGTCTCTCCCCAGAACCCAGTCACGCACTCCCAAAGCTTCTGGCCTCTCTCTCATCAACAAAGCGGGGTGCATTTGGCGAATACAGGAAGCTTTCCACAGGCAGATTCATTTAAAACCTCTCGGAGGCATTTGGAAATTCATACGAGCTGTAAATATCAATACGGGAGTGACGGTTAAACGAGCGAGTGCCCTTTATTGTTGCAATAAACATTTTTAACTCATCATTTTTCCACAAAAAGTTAATACACCGATGACTTTGGCAAAATAGTGACATTTAGCTTTGGATGGAAATGAGCAAGTTGTTAATATCACACTGTTGGGCTCTCCTAGCCAGGCCAGGACACGAGGAGCTGTGACACCAAGGACTCCACTGTTTCCTGGGTGATCTGTGCGGCTACCAAGTCGGATCCCCCCCCCCCCCCCCCGCCAGAGGCAGGTCGTGCCGGTTAACGCGGAGCCATCTGGTCCCTACTGAGTTAGAAACGGGATGCAGCCATTGGGCTTCGCCCATTTGAGTGATTCTCATAGAGAATGACGGAGTACCTCCCTGCTTTAGAAGTTGGAAGTTAGGGGAGTTCATTAAAGTGATATCCTCACAGCTGGCCCTTGACCACAAGAGGATACACGCAGGTGACTTTATCCCAAAGTGGAGAACCGTGATCACAAAGAGCTGAGATGTCCCCCCAAACAGTCGCGCAAAAGCAGACGGGGTGCATTTGCTATCTCCATGCCTCCCAGGGGCACGGGGCCATCAGGTCCTCCGGGGGCAGAAGCGCACAGCCTGTGTGCCCGGGGAGGGCTTGGGGACCTGGCGGGAGACAAAGCCCACTCCTGCTCTTACCTGCTCCTGAGAGAGAGAGCGTGCTTTGCCACCTCTTCCCCTATGGCGTGCGCTACCTCTTACAGTCCTTGCGGCTCGGTTTTGTTTGAATAATGGCTAGCTAGCGTTGCCTCTGGAAAAAGTGCTTTCCATAAGAAAACCAAGCAACATGGAAAAGTACAATTATTAATCAAGGAAGAAATCCCACCAGCAGCCTCAGCAATGATGCCATCAGGTGGGCGTCTGAGCCACGCACGGCCGCAAGGGTAAGGAGGAGGATTTTATACTGAGGTTACTGGGATTCTCGCGGGCTTGCAGGAAATAACAGGGCGCTCCAGGTACCCTCCTCCCCCTCCCCCAGCGATGACCCCTTGCAGAAACACAGCTCAGTATCACCACCAGGAAGTGCGCGTGGACCCCATTCTCCAAGCTTCCTCAAATTTCACCATTTTTTCTGCATTCGTTTGAGTGCTCCTGCGAGCATTTCGTAGTGTGCCGTCTCACCAGGGTTCTCGCCAATTCATCCAAAATTGAGACCGTCATTGCTGATTTGCTTTTCGAAATGAAAATACCCATTTACAATCTCCCTTTGCAAACTGTGTCTGATTTAACAGGCGTGCACTCAGTTAATGTAGATTCTGTGAGATGAAATTCTAAAAATCCTCTCTCACAAGCATGTTCAACACCGTGCTGATTTGAAATAGGGCTCAGTTGTAAAGACAGCACCGACCTCGCACACTGACCCAGCACTCAGAGGTGGAGAAAGGACAGGCAGGAGACGGCCGCTGGCCAGAGGCTTCTGAACCCGTCACAGTGGGCTCCTGTCTCCCCCCCACCCGGGATCAGCAAGCATTCTGAGGGATAGAGACGCAAAGTGTGTGTTTCCACGGATCCTCGCAAATCCATAGACTGGGCTCCCAACCCCAGCGTCACTGCGTCTGGACACAGGGTGTTGAGGTGATCAGGGTTAAATTCAGCTCTGAGGGTGGGTTCCTCGCCTGAGGACTATTGGCCTCGTAAGAAGAGGAGATGGTTGCTGCTTCTCCCCCCCCCCTCTCCCCTCCCCCTCTCCCTCCCTCCTCCCTCCCTCTCTCCCCCTCTTCCACTTTGCCAAGGACTCAAAGACACACCAGAAGGCAGCCGTCCGCAAGGCAAGAGAGGGCCCTGCCTGGAAGCTGGCCGCTCGGCGCTGATTTGTTATGGCAGCCCCTGCGGACTGCCGGCAGCCCTGCTGGTGGTGACACTGTGTTCTAGAGCGTCTTTTCTGGAATGGCATTCCGTCTGTGCCCTCCGTCCCCCTGTGCAGTGTCGCTGGGCAGGACGCAGGAGTCTCCCGTCAGCAGCCGCTGCACAGGGCTTGTGTCATGTTCAGTTGGCTCGTCCAGGAAACCTCACATTGCGGCTTTTCAGGTTAAATAATTATCTGATGTGTTCTATTTATCAAACTGGGAAGGTAGCTTGGCTTCTGAAAAATAATGGGGCTATTTTGTTTTGTTTTTAATTAAGGCCGGTGTGGAGATCGCCGCAAACAGTTAATCTCCTGCTGCTCTGTGGCACCGGCCAAATTACTGCACGTGTAAATTGCCTCCGTGTTGATATCCCCTTTCGCAAGAACCCCACAGTGATTACCGAGTGTGGTGAGGATGGTAATGAGAAATGAATTTTTCTTTATCTTCATGGAAAATCGTATTAGGTGTAATTGGATAAAACCGAGAATAAACAATCCATCATCCCTCGTTTGGGCCCAGGTTTGCATTGAGATCGTCAGACGCCGAGCACAGCGCTGCACTGGGTCTCATTTTGAGCCCGGAGCTGTGCTAATCACACGGCCAGTTGAAGCCGGAAGATTTCCCACGGAAGGTGTGAGAGCGGAGACGCAGGAGCTGAAATAACCCGAAGGGCTCATTAGCATAGCCGCTGTTCCTGGGGGAAGCTCTGCTCGCCGCGTGAGACAGGTGTGTGTCCCCTACGCATCTCTTCATCTGCACAGAAGGGCTGGGTGGTGATGCAGGCGTTTTGGGAGTAGATGGAAAATGCACCAAGCACCTGGCAGAACCAAGAGTCGGTGAGGAAGGCTCTGGGTTCCACCTCCCTCGGGAGGGACCCCTCCTCCCTCCTGGGACCCTGAGGGAATGAAATCATCCCCGCCCTCCTCCCCAGCTGCATGGTGAGTGGAGTGGACGGCGACCACAGGCACAGCTCACGAAAACGTAACCACACAGGGCTGGCGCACACTCCGCATGGCCCAGAATCCCCAGGGCTGTCGCTGGACACGCGGCCAGGCGCTGTATCTGAGGAAGAACGTTCCCCTGCGTAAACTCGCTTTTCCATCAGACAGACTCGGAGAGCCGGAAGGACACGAACGGACGACTGTAACCAAATATTCTCATTTCCAACACAAAATCGGAGCCTCCCAGTGTGCGTGGTCTGGGACATGGCTCCAGGGTGGGTAACAGAAGGGCCAGCACTCACCCCTTGAGACTCCCTGTGCTGCTGACGTGGGCACAACAGGCAGGTGCATGATTTCAAGTCCTGCATTTGGGAGGGGCAGGGCACCCAATGCATTCTCCGTGATGGATTCAGTGTCTCGTTCCCCAAACCTCATTCAGACAGGGATTCTGGTCCCTGCCAGGCAAGCCCAGCCCAGTCACAGGTCGTTCAGTCCTCCAGGAATCACTAAAATCAGGGTGGGTAAAAGGTCCTGAGGACTTGAACTTGGGTGTCTCAAGAGGCAACTTGACAGCTGTGTCGAAAGCCTGCCCCCAGAAGGGCTGTGTTTCACATTCGTTTTTTAACCTTCGCATTTTTAATTGCAGGCATTGGACACTGAATTCAGTATCTGTAACACAGACAGTCCAATTTGTGCAGGCTACTTCATCTCCGGTGAGATCTGGAGATTTGGATATGCCAAGGGGTTCACCCACTTCAGCCAAGTTGTCCAATACACTGCTATAAACTTTTTCACGATACTCTCTCCTTTTGCTTTTAGTATCTGTAGGGTATGTAGCAGTGTTGCTCCATTCTCGTTCTTTTTTCTTTCTTTTTTTTTTTTTTTTTTTTTTTTTTTTTGACAGGCAGAGTGGACAGTGAGAGAGAGAGACAGAGAGAAAGGTCTTCCTTTGCCGTTGGTTCACCCTCCAATGGCCACCGCGGCCCGCGTGCTGCGGCCGGCCAGCGCACCACGCTGATCCGATGGCAGGAGCCAGGAGCCAGGTGCTTTTCCTGGTCTCCCATGAGGTGCAGGGCCCAAGCACCTGGGCCATCCTCCACTGCACTCCCTGGCCACAGCAGAGAGCTGGCCTGGAAGAGGGGCAACCGGGACAGAATCCGGCGCCCCAAACGGGACTAGAACCCGGTGTGCCGGCGCCGCTAGGCAGAGGATTAGCCTAGTGAGCCGCGGCGCCGGCCCTCCATTCTCGTTCTTGATATTAGTCATTGTGTTTTTTTCTTGGCCTGTTTCCCCAATGAATCTGGCTGGAGATGTATCAATTTTATTAACCTTCTTAGATGAAGTTTTGGTTTCATTCTGTTGTTTCTGGTTTTGCGCTTCACCGTTTTCTGTACTGATCTCTGTTGCTTTCAGTCTTCTGCTTGTTTGTGTTGAGTTTCCTCTTGGACAACAGGGCCCACTGAGGTGAGACTTTGCCCCCAGGACAATAGAGCGTCAACCTTGTAGCTGCCAGTTGTCCTGAGCAATGTTTCCGTGGAATCTCACATACTTCACCCACTGAGAATGTTTTCTAATTTCACTTTTTCTTTGGGATCACAAAGTTGTTTAGATGTGTGATACTTGGTTTCCAAACAATTGGGTGTTGTCTCTTGATTTCTAACGTGATTCCCTGGTGGCTAGGACATCCTTTGTATTGAATGCGTTGACCTCATTTTGCAGCACGGGAAGACCTCCTGTGTGCACTTGGAAACACAAGTTTATTTGGCTCCTGTGAACGGTGGTCGAGTTGACTAAGAGCCTTTCACATTTGTGCTTCTGCATCCTGCTGGCTCAGTCGGTACCCAGAATGTCTACTGAAATCTCTGCCGGTGGGTTTGTTCATTTCCCTGGTGGTTCTGTCAGGGTTTCTTGATGCATTTGAAGGCTTGAGTATTCCCTCTTGAAGATTAGCACCATTATCATTCTGAGTTCACTTTCTTCCTTAGCTACATTTTTTGTACTTAAATCTACTTGGCCTCGTATTGATCTGGTCTCTCCAGCATTCTTTCATCAGCATCAGCATCATCTCACATTAAGCTCAAGATCTCTTTTTTTTAACTGCGTGTTTTGTAGTCAGTACAGAGTTCAGCATTGCTTTCTGTGCAGGCTTCCAAGCTCTGCCTCTAACCAGGGTGTTCAGACCAAGGAGGAGCGGGGAGCTCGGGCTCCTGGCCCACTCCGTCTCACCACGTCAGCTCCGCACTGTGGTTTCCACACAGCCACAGAAGTGAAAACGCAGCACACAGCTGGCTTCCCGTAAAATTTATTTCCAAAAGCAGTTGAAGGGACAGAAAATCATTTACATTTAATGTGACTGTTTACAAGTCTAGGCTTCAGTCTTTCGTGATTAAAAAAAATTATCCCATCTGGTGTGTGATTTTTTCTCTTCTTTTTCTGCAGAAAAATCCCTAAATTGAAAATACAAAATCTAAAATGCCCCCAAATCTGAAACTTCCCGAGCACCAACTGGATTCCACAAGTGAAGGAGCCCATTCCTGACCTCATGTGTCACACCACAGCCAAAGCACAGTGCACTAAAAACATACAAAATTGCTTTCAGGCCACATGTATAAGGTTATCTAAAGGAGTTTCATGGTTAGACTTGAGTCTCATCCCTAATATATCTCATTAAGCATATGCAAATTTTCCAAATCCAAAGAAATCTGAAACCCAAAGCACTTCTGGTCTCAAGCATTTTGGATAAGAGATATATAAACTGTATTAATTTTTTAAAAAGATTTGTTTTATTTATTTAAAAGGCAGAGTAACAGAGGGAGAGGGAGAGGGAGTGGGAGAGGGAGAGGGAAAAAGATCTTCCATCTGTCGGTTAACTCCTCAAAAAGCCACAGTTGGTGCTGGGTCAGGAACTTCATCTGAGTCTCCCACTTGAATGGCATGGGTTCAATCACTTGGGCCATCTTCTGTTGCTTTCTCAGGCACGTTATCAGGGAGGTGGATCAGAAGCTGGCAGCCAGGACTCAAACCAGCACTCCTGTATGGGATGCTAACACTGCTGGGGATGTCCCAACCCAATGCTGGAACTACCTGTGTTAGCGATTTTGTGACACATCCCTCCCACCTTGGTTGTTCTATTAGCTAGAATAGGAATTCATTTAGTGATTCATTTAGGATTCACAGAATACATTTTAAGTTAACATATCTGCTTTCAAGACAGGTTATGCCACTTTTTATAATAGCATGAGTCTTGCAATAGCACAGTTAAATGCCTCCCTTCTCATCCATTGTATAATTATTGTCCTGCCTTTTACTTTCACATATTATAAATTGCACACTGCATCATTATTGCTTTCAAGAGATTGAAGCCATAAAATAATGTCATTTCTAATGTATCTCATTTCGATCCAGCTAACTGGTATTGTTTTACCTCTGCTGGAAGTAGTTCCTTTAATATTTTTGGTGATGTGCCTTTACTGAGAAATTCCTTCCACTTTCCTAAATCTGGAGAGGTCTTTGTCCACTTTGGTTATGATATAGTTTTGCTGGGTATAAAAGACTCAGTGGACAGCTGATTTCCTCCAGTACTTTCAGGGGGTTGTTCCATTGTCTCCTCAATGGCTCAGTGTCCAGTGAGGGAAGCTCCCATCACCCCTGGCTTTGCTGCTTTGTGAATAATACCCCTTTATCCTCAGTGCTAATAAGATTTTGCTTTTATCACTTCTGGTAAGCAGCTACTAAAACTGCCCTCAAGAACCGCCAGATCCTTGCATTTACACCTTCCACTTGAGTATGGGCTGAAGTTCTTTACTCATTCCTAATGAACACAAAATGGAAGAAGCAATGAGATAGCATTTCTGACATTAAGTTACAAAAAGGCTGTGGCTTCTCTCTTGTGTCTCTCTCACTCTCTCACTTTCCCAGATGCAAGTCGCTCTGTGGAGAAGCCCACCTGTCAGGGAAATGATGCCTTTAGGTAGTTCTTACCCAGGACCTGAACAACATGAACACCCACTGGATAAGTGAGTCTGGAAGTGGGTTCTCATTAGATTGGTGTAATCCCAGCAAACACCATGAATCCAGGCTGGTAGAGACTGAGACACCAGCAGCCAGGTAAGCCCTGCCTGGAATCCTGGACCTTGGGAACTTTGAGAAGATAATAAATGCCAGACACTACTAAGTGTTGGGATACTTTGTTTTGTTGCATACTTACCTAATATATACTTGTTGAGAAAATTGCTATGATGTGCTATGATACAGTTTCCTGTATGTTTCTTGTCCTTGGGGTCACTAAACTTCTATGAGTTTATAGATTTTATTTAATAAAATACTTGGAAGCTTACAGTTATCATGAAATTACACTTCTGTGGGTGTATAATTTCTTTTTAAGATTTTGACTATGAATAGTTATTATTTTTCTTCTCTTTCTTTCCTCTGGAGCCTCTAGTTGTACCCACATGGGTTTATATGAAATTACACCACAGCCGACGATGTTCCGTTCATTTGTTTAAACCTTTTTATCTCTTTCTCATTCTGAGTACTCTCTGATGCTGTGTGCTCAGTCATTTCCATTGCTAGACGTTCAAGCTCAGTACTAATTCCTTTTGCAGCATATAGTGTGCCATTAATGTCATCAGGCGTATTTTTCATCTGAGACACTGAAATTTTTTTCCATAGAGTATTCATTTCAGTGTATCGTATAGTTCCTGTGTGTTTATTTAATATTTAGAGCTGATAGGGTACCACGATGAGTTGCTTTTCGGTTTTTAAAAAATACTTATTGTGTTTATTTGAAATGCATAGTTACAGAGAGAGAGAAGGAGAGAGAGAGAGAGAGAGAGAGAGAGAGAGAGAGATATCTTCGCCTGCTAGCTGCTTCCCCAAATGGGCGCCAGGAGCCAGGAGTTTTATCCAGGTCTCCCATATGAGTGCAGGTGTCTAAGCACTTGAGCCATCTTCTGCTGCTTTCCCAGTTGCATTATCAGGGAGCTGGAGCAGAAGTGGAGCAGCGGGGACTTGAATTGGTGCCCATATGGGATGCCAGCTCTGCAGGCTTCGGCTTTAATTGATACGTCACAGCAATGGCCCCTTATTCTGCTAATTCTAACATGGGTGCCAGTTCTAGGTCAGTTTAGATTGGCTGATTTTTCTTTTCACTATTGGTCATATTTTCCTGTTTTTGCATACTTGCTGAGTATTTTCAGATGCCACCCTATTTTTTACTTTGTAGGATTTGGGATAATTTTATTTTTCTGTAAGATTTACTGAGCCTTATCCTGGAATGTACTTAAATTCAAGAGTTGAGTGTTTGGGGGCCTTGAATTTAAAACTTACTTGGTCCTTTGTTTTGGGCTCATCATTTCCCACTGCTGAGAGAAGGGACATTTGTTAGAGCTCTATTCACTATCCCGTCAATTGCAAGTTTTTCCCTTCTAGTTGGCAGAAACAAGGGCATTTCTTGGCTCCTTGTAAGGGCTACACATTGCTTTCTTCTTTCTTCTCTGTCCTTGGTCTCCTCACACATGGGGGCAGATGCTACTGAATCCCTAAGGGACACTGCCTGCTGTCCCTGGAGTTTCTCAAGTGCAGCACTCTCACAAGTGTTGCCCTGTCCTGTAGCTCTGTCTGTCCTGGTCTCCCAGAACCTTGGCTCCGCCTTCCATAAGTGACTGCTGTCGAGACCAAGAATTAGAATTCTACCCAACATGCGGTAGTCTTCCCTGGATTTTCTGCTTCCATTCACCAAGGCAAACACTTTTGCCCTGGAAGTTATCGTGGGGACTGAGAGAAGATAGCAATTTTACAGGAGACGTTAGGGTTCTGGAGGCACCCACAGCCCTTTGGACGGCCTCTGGTCACAGGAAATGCACCTCAGCTTCGCATTTGGCTTGTGATTGTTTTCAGCAACGAAATAATCATAACTTTAATGTCCTTCCCCTCTTGTCCAAAGACTGAAGCTGTGAGGAGAAATTAAAAAAAAAAACACCACTTCCTGTTTATGGGATGTATTTTGTGACACAGCCAAGTCCCTCCTGTCTCTGTGGATAGTCCTGCTTTTCATCTGTTTCATGAGAGGCTGCAAAAAGACTTCAATGAGGCATTTATTGAAGTATGATATTTGGTCTCTGGGATGTACAAAGATTGATTACTTTTGATAAAGGAATCATTTAAATATAATTATTCATCTAAAATACAGGCAATTAGTGGGAGTATTCAACTTTTGGCCAATTTATATTTTTACTTGCCATTCTGTTTTACCCAGATAGTGCTAGATTCTGCTGAATTTAGTTATTTGAAACTTCTACAGCTAGTGGATGAAGTCATTCTCAGAGTTCTTTCTGCTTTCTTATCTTTATTCCAAATATTTTTATTTTTAATATTTCACTTAGTATGAAAATATCTTAAGGGTATATATTACCAAAAAATTAAAACTAACTGAAAACACTGATAGGACTTTGTTCTTTATTGTAGTAACCTTTCCCCGATCATCAGGTCCAGCTGCTCCCATCTGTCAAGGTCTAACTTAATAGATCCTAATCACTGGCACCGAGTTTATTTTAATTAGAACTTTAAGCTGGGTTGTTGCATTAGCACTTGCATTTGTTCTTTGTTGAAATATTCTCTGAATGATAAAACTTTCAAAGCATTTCTTGAGGGTATACTGACTAAATTACTCAATGCAACAGAGAAAGAGTGCATCAGAAGCAAAACTTATGAGACACTGGCAGAAGTATTTTATACAAATATTTGGGAAACTCATATGAAATTTAATCTCACTCTTGGGTCTGGAAACCATAACTCAGACTTGAGTCTTAGATGACCACAGTCAAACTGGTCCCACTGTAACTTGAGGCATATCTTCAGGCTCACTCTCAAAAGGGATGGGCTCAGTTTCCCTAAAATGTTTGCACCAGTTCAGTACACAGAGCAAAAAGACTCTCTCGTCAGGTTGATTTAGATGGAGAGCTTTGAGTGTCCCCACTTCTCCACCACCCCCCTGTCTGAGGTGGAAGTATGCTGGCCATGTGTTACAAACGTGTGACAAACACTATGATGACGGTGACACAGGGAGGAGCAGACACTGCAAGGCCACCCAAATACTCCACATCTTTGGGTTCCACTGGTTTCTGCCACTCAGAGCAAGGAAATGCTGTTAGTCTCATATCAGTTTTGACAATCGGCTTTCAAGCCAAGTTCAAATGCACAACTCACCTACCCAATGCCAAGGCAGACAATTTGACTCCTTTCTAGACTTCTTCCTGGGTCCCAGTTTCTCCCTCAGTGATACAGGTGCAGTAGTCACTCAATACTAAGATGAGGTTGCAATTTTTTTTTCAGTAAAGAAAAAAAACGAGCAAATGTGTCCCCAGACTCTCTGGTAGAAGCAATGACACCGTCCCAAGTGCTGCTGGGACCAGCACTGTGTGCAGCGGGTTCAGCTGCCATCGGGGACGCTGGCATCCCATCTGGTGTTCATTTGAGTCCTGGCTGCTCCACTTCTGAGCCAGCTCCCTGTTAGTGTGCCTGGGAAAGCAGAGGAAGATGGCCTGATGCAACCTACATGAGAAGCTCTGATGAAGTTCCTGGCTCCTGGCTTTGATTTGGTCTGGCCCTGGCCATTGCAGACATCTGGGGAGGGAACCAGCAGATGAAGGATCTCTCTCTCCCTCTCTCTCTCTCTCTCTCTCTCTTTCTCTTGCTCCAACTCTGCCTTTCAAATAAACACATAAATTTTTTTTATTTGACAAGTAGAGTTACAAACAGTGAAAGAGGGAGAGAGAAAAAGGTCCTCCTTCTGCCAGTTCACTCCCCCAATGGCTGCCACGGCTGGTGCTATGCTGATCTGAAGCCAGGAAACCGGGTGCCTCCTCCCGGTCTCCCATGTGAGTGCAGGGACCCAAGTACCCAGGCCATCCTCTGCTGCCTTCCCGGGCCACAGCAGAGAGTTGGACTGGAAGAGGAGCAACCGGGACCAGTACCCGGTGCCCCATCAGGGACTAGAACCCGGGGTGCAGGCGCCGCAGGCGGAGGATTAGCCAAGTGAGCCACAGCACCGGCCAACACATAAATCTTTTAAAAAGAGCTGATAGCTCCTTGTGCTACGTGTGTGTTGAGATGGCACACCCCACCACTCAGCATCACCACCATTTGAAGGCTCGGATCTTGGGAGTGACTTCCAGCCAGTGTGGCGTGGAGGGAACAGACTCCAAGGCGTAAGGGGCCGTCAGAGCAGTGGTCACCATACACAGTGAGGCAACTCCTGAAGCTTGGGTGTCCCCGACATGGCACAGGTGGGAGAGAAGTCCATGGAAGACCAAACCTGCAGCCCCCTGTCCGGCCCCTCTTTGTGTCGCCCACCCTGCGGATTTGTAACTGAAGTCCTTCATGCAGGTACCGAAGTCAGACACACAATAGTCTGTTCATTTGCCAAATGGAAGATGTCAGCATGCGCTTTGTTGCTAGAAAATAGCGTCATCCGTGATGTTGCAGTTGGGTTTTTGACAAAGATGATGAAACTCTGTCTCACCTGGGGTATCAGAAATGGAACCCTGACTCTGCCTCATCCATGAAAGGGCAGCAAATTAACCAGTGAGCCTTGCTGCGAGGGACGGGCTCCGCAGGCAGCTCCCTGTCCTGTGATGTTCTCAGCACGGGGTGTGCGCATCTAGGAGCTGAGTAAACACTTGGCAACAGTGCTGAATGTGAGGCTTTTAATTGTTGGTTTGTTTTGTTGACGGTTTCCCCTATGGCACATGTATTCTAATTCATGTGCTAATGAGCCAAATTAGCGATGGGATTCTCTAGCAGTTCGCTCCAGCAATGCAAATCCTACAAAGGTTATTAAATGGCATATTTAGCAAACGTCTCATTTTTGTCCTAAGTTCTCTCCTCTCCCTCCCTTCCCTCTCCCTTTCCTTCCCTCCCTCTCCCCATCATCCCTTCCTTCTTCCTACTCCTCTTCTTCACTCTTCCTCCTATTTCCCACCCCTCTTCTTTTCTTCCCTTCCAGCCTCTCTCTGTCTCTCTCCCTCTCTCTCCCTCTCCCTCTCTCTCTCCCTCTCTCTCCCTCCCTCCCCCTCTCCGTCTCCCTCCCCCTCCTTCTCCCTCCTCCTCCCTCTCCCCCTCTCTCCTTCCCTCCCCCTCTCTCTCTCCCTCTTCCTCTCATCTATGGGATGCACTATGGCTCGTTCATTGGCTTTGGAGGAAAAGTGAGGGACAGGAGGACTGTAGACTCATCTGTTTATGAAAACCTGGTGCTTGAGTTCTCTGGGAGGGGCTCTCTAACCTCACCTGCATCCCGTAGGTGAATTTTTCAAACCATTTCTGACCTGTCTTTTCCCTGTCATGAGTGCTTGTTTCATTGCAAGAACGTCAACTCCTACCATAGGTTCTAACGCTCACAAAATCTGACTTGGTGACTTTCCAGTTTTCAAGCTTTGGGGACCCCTAAACGTCTATAGAATCCATACACCCAACTTTTCTCTTGGATTTTCTAGAAGAAAGTCATGTAGCCTGGATATAAGTAAGAATATTGCTCTCCCCTATCATTGAGTCAGTTCGTTTTCCATTGTATTTAAAGCAAAAATTCTCCTGCATAGAACATGTTCTAGTGGCTACCAGGTAATGAAGGAAAGGCCAGGGCTTGGTGTTCTAAACGCGTTCCACCCGGCACTGGGACATGTGCTGTGATTCTGAAGCGCTGTTGGGCTTGGCGTTTATGACGGGCAGGGTAACCGTCGCTCCTGCTCACGTCTTGCTCAGGAAGGTGGAAAGTCGCCCTACTCGCCACGTCACGCTTCCCGAGAGAATCATGCTTGAATGCTTCGTCCTAAACTCATGTTGAACAAATTCATGTGCTGACAGTATCTGGGGGTGGGTCCTTTGCAAGCCAATCAAGACTAAAGCAGGCAGTAAGGCTGGCCCCAAGCTGGGACCAGCGGCTCTAAGAGGAGGGAGAGACCTGAGCTGACACCCTTGCTCTGTCTTGTGCACGATACCTCCCTCGTTGTTCTGTAAAAGGCCCTCACCACACCCCATGCAGGTGCCGTCCACGCTCTCAAGCCTCAGCCCCCAGGAGCCTCCATTGGAAGTTATGCAGCCTCAGAGAGTCTGTTCCAGCAGCGGAAATGGAGCAAGACAGAGTCTGGCCAGCTGTTCTGTCTACGCAGGTCTCGGTCTGTCTATGCAGGTCTCAGTCTGTCTATGCAGGTCTCAATCTATCTATGCAGGTCTCAGTCTGTCTATGCAGGTCTCGGTCTGTCTATGCAGGTCTCAATCTATCTATGCAGGTCTCGGTCTGTCTATGCAGGTCTCAGTCTCAGCTCCCACAGGACTGTTCTCCAGCCTTGTAGATCTTCACATTATGGTTCCAAGACCCCAGGTGAAAAGCAAGAGATAATAAAGACCTAGGTATTTTGCATTTGGCATAGAATTTTCAAATATTTGAACATTTACAGAGTAAAGCAGCTGAAGTTTTGTGGAGTTTTTCAGGATGTTTTCATCAAGAAACATGGAATATACAGATGAATGTGAAATTAATAGATAAAAGGTGTCCAATTTTTCACACAACTGTAGCATTCTGATTGTTCTGAAGTTAATGTCAGATGAAACAAGTTGAATGTATTTCCAACAACGTCAGAATTATCAACCAGCTGTGTGCATGGCTGCATTCGAGAGTATTTCAAAAATTCAAGGTGCAAAAATTGGCGGCCCATGTGTGCTTTTTGCATTCTGCATCTTCCTGGACTCCCTGGAGACCTCTCCTACGCAGGCTGTTTAACTGCACATCTGCATCCAGATCTGTCCACTGCGGGGTGATCGACATTTGGGGCTGGATAGTTCCCCGTGGAGGTTCACCTCTGCTTCCTGTAGGGAGCTCACCAGCATCCCAGGCCCCTGGATGCCAGTGCACCCCAGCAGCAGCCACAGGCATGAAGGCCAATGACGTCTTTAGACATTGCCGCACATCCCCTGGGCAGGGAAATCATCCTTGGTTAAGAACACAGACCGACCCGACAGGAGGAAGCATCCTGATTCTATGCACAATTTCAGCATCATTTTAGGAAACCGCCAGATCCAACTTTGTATCTGTAAAAAAGGGACACGTTCAAGGCACTGATTTTCTTTTTCAATTTTCAAGGGGTTCTTCTGTCGGAGCAGGTATGACGAGAGCTCAGCCTGATCCACTGGAAGCTCTCTCATAACGAGTTCCTTTATGGTCCCGTGAATCTAAGCCGACGGATGTGTTTCTGTCTGCCACATTGGAGCCTGAGAATAAAGCTAGACCAGCGTTACCAACTCAGCGCTGGAACCAGAGAGGTAGGGAGAGCCGGAACGAGTGATGAGAGTGGAGAACACGGAAACCTCAGGGTTTGCTTGATGCAAGACCAGCCGGAAGCTGAGGGTCAGCGCATCAGGAGAGGGAGCCGGCGAATTGGTGCCGAGTGGGCCACAGCGGGCTCTCAGACACTACGGAAGCTTCTCCCCAGAGACACGTGACAGCGCCTCCCTCTCTCCTTAACCCTGGCCACTCGAGCTCATTCCTGACAATGGATTTTTGAAGATTGGAGGATGTCCAGAGAGGACAGCTCTGAAAGGGGAGGGACATAGAAAGAGAAGCGTCTGCATCCCCCCCACCCTGGGGTGGTGTAGCAGGAGCACCTGATTCTGCGCTGGCCCTGCAGGTCTCGCTCACTGGTGCTGGGACCCTGGCCTGGCTTCTACAGAGCGTGATGTGGACACCGTGCGGTGTCTCCGGGAGAAGTGGCTGCGTGATGGCAAAGGCCCACAGCAAGCAGGCGCTCATGTCTCTGCCCTGAAGTCTATCTCAATGAATTTTTAATACGACTGCGTCTATACATATTATGTAAGCAGGGAGAAGGGATGTGACTAGTTAGCACCATGAACGAGGAAAGCCATCCGTTACTGTTAGTGTTTAAAGGTGAAGACGAGAGGGATTTCCTGGCTTCCCAGGTGCGTGTAACGGGCACTAACAAATGGAGGCTTCACACTTTACACCTTAAATGTGCAAATGCATGGTCAAGTCCAATTCTAACAGCTTTCTCCTCCACCTCGGGATTTCTCGGCGCTCAGAGGCAACTTCCCCTCTGCAGGCGCCATAGATCACCGTGGCCCAGTGAACCACAAAATCTGTTCCAGTGCACGGCTATCACGTTTGATGGACTGTGAACGCAGAGGAGCAGAAAATAAGTTCTGCGCCCAGGCACTTAGTCAAGCAAAGGCTGAACGGTTTAATAAGTCGATAACTTTCTCCCCTCCGGTAAGTGTGCGGTACTGTCTCAGTCAAAGGTTGGTAAGTTATCGCAGGAGAGAACCTCGCCCGCATTTGACAACTGGTTGGACTTCACCAGAGTAGATCATTTGTGTTTTGTTTTCTTTTTGTTTCTTAAGCACGTGTAATTCTCCACAGGCTCACACAAACACAGGTACAGAGGATCAACATTCATCCTCCCTACTGCACACGCAAAGTTCCTTAACAGAGCCTAGAATTCCTCAGAATTCCACCTGCCAAGCGACCGAGAAGCTCAGTACTCTCTTCTCGTAGGCTCCGTTCCATCCTGACGTGCCCCATGCCCTGCTGTCGGATTCCTCCCCAGGGATTGCCAAGGCGAGGCGGAGCCAGAATGTGGCGCCCCCATCACTGGCCAGAGCTTTGGGTTTGGAGACCTCTCTGAGGCTGTTGTTTGCCTCCCAAGTCTTTCTCCAACATGATGTTGATTTGCACATTGGTCCTGGAACCTGCCCTGAGCCCCATGGGCCTCCCTGCTCCAGACACAGGCGCGCTTTCTGTAGCCTGTCTGGCACAGACTCCCCGTGGCAGGGCGACCATCGCTGGTTGTTATGTTGAGCAGGCATCCCAGCCTGGGCCACCCTGTGCAAGAATCAGACTTCTCCATGAGCACGTGGTCTGAGCACTGAACCTGGATCCCCACCACACACGCCCTCCTCACTGGGTAAGCCCGACTCAGATACCCACTTCCCGTTCTCCCAAGAGTACAGCCCAAATCAATCCATGCTACTCACACTCATCCCCAAATGGCTATCCTCTCCTTGGCAGGATCAAGTCATCTCCATCCTTTGTGCTCTGAGACCCTGGTCATTTACCGTTTTCCTGCCTCTCACCATTCCCGTAGAATTCTGAGCTATTCCATACTGTACATCTATTTGTATAATTGTTTAGCTTGCTAAGTGCTGGGGCAAATACAGTCTGCTCAATCGAGAGTAATTTCACTCCCACATATATCAGCAACATCTGGAGACTTGTTAATTGTCATGAATGTGAGAGGGGCACACTATGACATCCTATGGGAGAAGTCCCTAGGTGGATGATGATGCTAAACACACAGCACTCTCACCACAAAGAACTCCCTGGCTCAACACTCGCTCTGACGGTGCTGTGAGGAGGGGAACCCCTGCCCTAGTCAACAGTGCAGGCTCAGAACCCAGACCAGCTGTCGTCAAGACCCAACTGTCACTGAACTGAACTCAGGCATGGCATTTGGCCTCGTGTGACTCCGATTCCTCACCTGACAAACGGGAGTAACAATAGCATCAATGCCATCAGGAGGTTATGGGGTGAACTGGACCAATGGATTAGAGCACTCAGCACAGGACCCAGCTCAGAGTCAGCGCTCAGCTGAGGTTGGTAAACACATGGGCACACACGGACACACAGCGTTTCATTTCTGAATCGCGAAAAATGCCAGGAGAACCAGCAAATACCCGGGAGGATCAAGTGATGATATGTTATCTTCTTTGCTCCAGACTCTTTTAAAAACTTACATACGTGCCACTGATCAGCTTTTCTTTCCATCCAATTCTCTCTTCTCACAGATGAACTACTCATGCATTTCCAGGGTGCTTTCAGGCCAAATACATGTACCCACACGGTGGGCACCTGCCTACCATGTATCTATCCTCATCACAACCATCATTTTATAGTTATGCATACTTTAAGACACTCAGGTAATTTCTGTTGCTTACCTAACTTTATTGATGGTTCTGACCTCCTTCAAAACGAGGTAAGGACCTGCACGATTTCATTTCTCCCCAGAACCACCTCTGCAATCCTGCATGTTCTGAGTGCTGAGCCCAGGGTCCAGACGCTGCTTTCTGTAGATGTTTCACTGTCGCTCATGGCCTCGGCCCCAGTGGGACAACACATGTGTGGTCTGCTTCGTTCACGATGGTCAGTGACTGGCTTCAATGATTACCTCCACTTTGGGGTAACTGGTCTCTGGGTATTCCTTAGCTCTGTTCTCGTTGCTCTCAGAGTGTGGATCCCTCAGCTAAACCTTACACCCACATATATATAATATACACACACATACTCACATACTGCTTCTGTATATGTAAAATTATATGTAAGTACTGTATATATAATTTTGAAAGTTAAAAGTTCATGGAAAATGGAATTAAAAGATAAAGATAAGTTTATTTTGATACAAAGATTCTGAAATTCTCCAAAAACTGAGGGGAAAAGGTAAATCATAGAAAAACTGTGCATGGATCATTTTTTTTCACCAATACAAACTTATTCTTTAATTCCAGTTCTGATAAACTTTTTGAGGAACCCTCATATATTTGATGGGTCCAGCGAGGGCGTCTTAGGTCTTACATTGTGTTTCGTTCTGCACTCCTCGCTTGGGATCTCACTGCTGAGACACGGAAGGCCGCCTTCCCCTCCCCATTCCCATCCCCACTGAAGTCTGCCTGCTTGGTCAGGTGCACATCAAACACTGCCTTGGTCTGTCATTGTGTCTCTGCTGCCGTAGCCAGCTCTGCTAGGCCTTCTAGGATCTGATTATGTTCTCATGTAGTTGCAAAGCATGCTATAACATTGTTATTCCCCATGGATTTCTTCTCGTGATCCATGTTGGAGTTGTGTATGGGGGTCTCTGACCTGCTCCTCCGCAGGGGCATGTGGGGACAGGAGCCAGGGCACAGCCAGTCGTGATCCGGCTCCCACGCTGACCAGCTGCGTGCTTGAAGGTGTGTCTTAGCTGAGTCTCTGCGTCTGATGATCTTAGCCTGGTTATCTGCGTCTTGCGCGTTGTCTGGGGTGATGCATTTCAGCACTGCCGGAGTTAGGTAGGGAAACACAGAGCTCTCAGTGTAAGGTGACCCCCCCCCCGCCTCCACCATCACTGCAAGACAGGAATCCACAAAGCTCATCTTCAGGGCCAGTGTTCCGCAGCACTGCAATACGGAGTAGCCGTTGTTCTGTGATGCATTTTTCTTGTTTCCTCCCTCCTTCCCTCCCTCCCTTCCTCCCTCCCTCCCTCCTTCCCTCCCTCCTTCCCTTCCTTCTTCATTTTATGAAAACTTGTTTCTTTACCCAATCCACACACAAAGTATCATGGTAAGTTTCTTCCACTTAATGCTTATCTTAATTGCTCCATGTTTCGTGGGCTCTTTGCAGACCAACTCTGTTCTGTTCACCTTCATTCCTCAACAGATGTTATAGCAAGGGTCTAGGCTGCTCAGTCACCTGGTTTTTGTTTGGCTGAACGTACGTCTGAGATGCAGGATTCCTGAATTTCTGACCTTGTCCTCATCTCAGTCCTGGCGTAGCACGGTCCATGCACAGAGCTCCTAAGGGCTCCATGCCACCTGCACACCCTTCCTGGCTCCCTCCAGATGCCACAGGCACCCTCCATTATATTGTGGCTAAATTCCCTCTTGGATACCCAGACATGTCCCCTTTTTTTTTTACAAGCTAGCTTATGCGCTTAAAAGAACTAAGTTGTATTCAGCATTTCTAGGTGTTCCTAGTAGACAGATTGCTGCATGAACATAGTTGCTGCATTCCTGGAGCCAGAAATGTCCAAGCTGATGCTGTGACAGCTGCTGGGGTCCAACCAGCGGAAAGGATGATTCCAAGTAGCACAAGCCATGCTCAGGGGACAGAAGACAGGAGACAGCCTTGGCTCAGGAGCTGGCAGAAGTCAACGAGGCTGCTGGCTCAGGGCAAGGTCTCGAAGGCTTGGAAGAGTAGCGAGTGAGGCGTCTGGACTGTCCGGACCGTGTTCTAACGGAGCGTGAACGTGTGGCTTCAAACAAGGCCTGTGTTTGAGAAAGATGCACCGCGTGAACAGACCGAGGGGGATACTGGGTTTGAATACGGGGACCACCCAGGGCGTGTCTGAAACACTGTAAACAAGAAGTGGAGGTGACACCTTCAGCAGCACCTGCAGAGAGCAACTGAGACTGCTGGAGCCGAGCACTGGGCCCTCTGCCAGATGGAGAGCAGGGCGGCGGGGGGGGGGGGGGGGGGGGCTGCTCATCCCCTCTGCCCTGTGGCCCTTTCCTGGGCACCACCAGGTGCCACTTGCCTGCCCGGGATGGATCAAGTTACCCAGTCACTGCCTACGAGCGTGCACGTAACCGGGGGCTGCTGCAGGGCTGTGAGTGGGTGCTCCGAGGAAGGTGGAGTCCGAGCAGGCGCTCGCCTTCGCTCTGTCCCAGCACTGGACACGCGGACCTTGCACGCCCCTCCTAACCATCTTCCTCCTCGCTCTGTGCCGTCTCTGCCTGGATCGCTGCACCTCCCCTGAGAGATTCCTTGGTGATTCTCACCGGCCACACGGATGCATAAATGCTAGACAGATTTAAGAAAACATGCAGGTGAATTAACAGATCAGTTTCCAACTTCTCTGATCTGACCTGAACCTCTCCCGAAGGGCAGGGATGCCTTCTGGGTCACGAGGGACCTGTGGCATCTGGAGCAGTGTCTGGCACAAGGCAGGACCCCGCAGGCTGGTGCCCAGCGGGTGAGTGGGGCCCTGCTGCCCGTGCACCTGTGGGTCTCAGCGGCACCCAGGAGCCGCCGCCTGCGCCGCTCAGCCTGAGGTCTCAGGACATTCTTGCTGCATCCATGTTCCTAGCCTCCCCCACCCCCTTGGAGGCAGCTCTATTTCTATTCAAATGTAACTCAAGTGTTCCCTGGGAATTCACAGATGATTTCATACTGCAGCTCCAAAAGAGGCATATTCAATTGAGGCCTTGAAGGTAACTTCCATAAAATGTGTCATTTGATAGCATGAAAACAGATGGAGAGAAACCATCTTCATCTCCTGCTTATGGTGCACTGGAAATAAAGTTACAGACTTGTGGCAAGATGAGTTCTATAATTAAAAGCGATTTAGGTTGATTTAACAGTTGGCTAAGCAATTCTTTCAGTTCCCTTTTTGCGTCGTCATAGCCTGAGATGGAAGCTTCCTCTTTGATTGTTCATTATTCTCTTTTATGACCTAAGATGTTCTTTGTGCTCTCGTCTGCTCTGTAATTCAATGTTATGGTTAACACACTTATTTCTGCCTTACCAAAGTAGGCCTTTCAAATCTTCTAGCAGGAGAATTACCTCCACTTCTCACTGAGGAGTCAAAGCACAGAGGAGCTCTGCTCCTGGGGGCGACGTGGCCCGCTCCCGGGGGTGACGTGGCCCGCTCCTGGGGGGGGACGTGGCCTGCTCCCGGGGGCGACGTGGCCCGCACCCGGGGGGCGACGTGGCCCGCTCCCGGGGGTGACGTGGCCCGCTCCCGGGGGGCGACGTGGCCTGCTCCCGGGGGGCGACGTGGCCCGCTCCCGGGGGTGACGTGGCCTGCTCCTGGGGGGGACGTGGCCCGCTCCCGGGGGGCGACGTGGCCCGCTCTCCAGAGCCTCCCTTAGCAAGCCCCCAAGCAGCAGCCGCTGCTTCTGGATTCTTGTCCCAGCTGTGCAGGGGGCAGGTCTCCCACCACTCAGAGACTCATCAAGCCGATCTCTGTTCTCAGCACCAGCCATGCGTTTTCTTTATGGAGTACCTGGAGAAGACAAAAACATAAGCGAAGAAAATCAAACCCAATTACAATGACACCATTAAGAGAAAACGGATTCTTTGTCGTGGTGTAGCTGCTTCCACATTTTGATGCTGTATTTAAGCAGATTCCACTGTGAGCTTTCTTTTTCCTCCTATGCAAACATCCTCGCTGAGAGTGTCATTAGCTGACGGATAGAATCCTTTCAGAAATGTGGGATACGATGACGTCTAAAACATTGTGTCATAAGTCATGAAGCTTTCATTATCTTTGAAGATACATGTTTGTTTTTATTTCTGTTCATCTTATCAGCATGTATTTCTAGAAGTCTCCATCTTTTAGGAACAGTGACTAATTAACACAATGCCAGTTTCTTTCTTTGTAGAAGAACAAGGAATCTCGGGTCAGGATCATAGCACGCTGTGTTAAGAATGAAGACCTGGGAGTGGGTGTGAGCTGCAGTGGTTACACTCTGGCCTGAGGAGCCCACATCCGTAGCAGAGTGCCTCCGTCACGCCCCGCTCCTCTGTGTCTGGTCCAGCTTCCTGCCACCGCTCACCCGGGAGGCAGCAGGCGATGGCTCAGGGACCCGTGTGGGAAACCCCTGGAGCTCCTGATGGTCTGCTCAGCCCCAGTGTTGCAGCCGTCTGGGGCGTGAGCCAGCAGATGGAAGGTATCTAACTCTCCCTCTCTCATCCAGCCTTTCATGTAAATAAAAATGAATAAATAGAACTTACATCACTGAATAACATACACTTTCAGGAGCTCGGATTTTAGTCGGTGTTTGATTGAACTGGGAGTCACCGTCACTCACAAGGACGCAGTGCGAGTCTGTATGCTCAGGACCTCACTCTAAACGTCTGCTGACCTGGGGCTCACCGTCAGGGCTACCCCCTGGAGCCGTGAGCAGCTGTGTAGGCTGCAGAGCGGGTGAACGGTCGGGATCGTGGACACGCTCTGCAGGACACCCTGACAAGGCTCAGGGAGGTGCAGCCACTGCACTGATTCCTAAAGTCAGGGAGAGCTTGTTTGGGGACAGTGTCCGTCCAAACACTTGCTGATTCTCCAATCCCAGGTACGTGCGACCATGATTCTGCTCAGAGCCAGGGTCTCTGCAGCTGTAATCAATTGATAGGAAGTCATTGAGACGAGCTCGGGTGCCCTGGGACTGGTGTGTTGAGAAAAGACCAGAGAGACCCTGGCACAGATACGGGAAGGGGGCTGTGTGGAGCAGATGCAGAGATGGGAGTGACACGTCTACCAGGCATGGAGTCCCCAGGACTGTCAGTGCCACCAGGAGCCTTGAGAGGCCTGGGGCAGCTTCTCCACCAGAGGCCTTAGAGGCATCAGGTCCCTGCAGACACTCTGACCGTGGACTTCTGGCCTGCAGAGCTGGGCAGTCAAGGGACTTGGCATCCAGTCCCTCATGAAGGCCAGCAGACCGCTCAGTGCGGACGGCATAGCAGGCCAGGCCGGCTGCCCGCCTTGCCGGTGCTGTCAGCCAACTGACCGGCTGCTGCGTTCCACCATGCCAGGCCACGGGGTGACCTGCGCACACCCCCAGGGCACGCTTGCAGGCTCGCCTCTGCTCACGACCGTCGAGCACAGCCCCTGCAGCAGATCCAGGTCCCTTCATTTCTTTGCTTCCACTGAGAGCAGCGGAAAGCCTGCTCCTTTCATCGTCAAGAATTAACGATAGCGGAACACGCTCTAGTCCGTGACAGCCTGCAGGACAGTGTGTGCTGTGTGCAGATCCCAGGATCGCCGCCTCCACGCGTCCTCCAGTCCACTCTGCTGGTGACGCGGCGTCTCTCCCTCTCTGCCCTCAGCCTACCTAGCTGATTTTTCCTTCTCTTTCGTGCCCCAAAATATTTGCAAACAACTTTTACAAACTATCTGCACTCATTTGGAAAGCACTGGCAAAGTACTCACAAACGTCTACCAACCGCTGTTCAAGAAGCAAGGAACACCTGCATTTGAAGAATGCGTAGAAATTAAAAATGCCTGAATTTCTCCCCCAGTGCATAGTGTGATGACTGAAACACGCAAAAATGTAGCAGATTTCCTTTTTCAAGCCCTACTTGCAACACCTATTGCAAGTCCACAATTACTGGAGTAATAACTGCAAACTGACCAAAGTCAAAGTTCTACTAATGAAGTATTCAAATGCCCTCTTTCTGTTTATTTAATAGGTGTTCTTCTTTGCAGACTGGCTACAATATTGAACAAAGGTTTAAAATACTAATTCAAGCTTAAATGAGAATTTAAAGAGTGAAAGATCAGTTATAACACTTTTGAGGGTTCACATACACCAGTCGGAGATACTAAAGGAATTTTTGGATCTTCGGATACCTAAGGTACAAAAACCTCACAGCTAGGGGCTGAATTTGGAGACACATTCGCATGTGAATCATATAAAAGCTGATTTCAATGGTACCCACTGCTGCACCTCCCAACAGCCCGGCGTGGGGGTTCCAGGGGACAGTGCTGAAATTCCGGATGGCGAAGTCACTGGGCATGCTGAATGCTGTGACCCTGGGAGTTCTCACCCTGCTCCCGGGATGGGGCTGGTTGGACTTGACCCTTAACCAGCACCTTGCAGAGTTGCTCCTTTACCTTGTCCCCTGGGGCAGGAATAAGCTGGGGTCACAGGCATTGAGACCCCTGCCAGGTGGGTGCTCCTGGTCACCGAGCAGGGAGAGTAAGTGTCCTACTCCTCTAATGAGAATTCTGGGATAATAAAGGCACCCCGTGGGTGGAGGGAGTGTGGGTATGAAGAGGAGGGTCTTCTTGGGATCCATGATTCTGCAGATGACGAGAACAGAACATCCCAGGTCAGGGTGTGCATGGAGGTGGTTGTGGGGTCCCGGGCACCGCACCCCATCTCCGCTGAGGATTCAAGCCTTGGACACTCAGAGCTGTGAACCCCAACATGTTGGTGTGCACCACGCAGTCCTGCCCTCCAGGGCAGGGCAGGGGTCACCATGGCCTGAATTCCACCTGCTGTCTGGGAGAGAAGCCGCTGACCCCACTCTTAGAAAGACGGAGGAACAATGTGAACACACGACCTGCAAGCAGTGTCCTCCGGTCTCTTCCGATTGTCCTCTGTCCGGACTCTGTAGTCCCGACCTCCATGCCAGCCAAGCGGTGACAATAAATGGCCAGCAGTGTTCCCGGGAGAGACCTGGAGCAGAGATACCCAGGTCCTTTCACGAAGAGCCGGCCTCGCCTCCGCTCTTGGGTGCCCTCGGCCTCCAGCCTCAGAGCAGCCATGCACACCCCGTTCCGCGCTGCTGGCCTCCGTCTCCGGCCGCTGCGCACCGCCGAGCCCGCTCTGGCTACCCCTCCCCTACAACACAGTGACCCAGGCCCCTGACCCGAGCGCCCTTCCACTGTCTTCGCTTAAGCCGGGCCCTCGCTGCTCCTGGGAGCCCGCCCCTGCCGGCCGGGGCCAGCACTCTCCCCACCATCACTGGGTCAGTGGGCGAGCCGCTGTCCGGCTCCCAGCTCCCCATTGCGAGTAGGCGTCCAGGGTGAGCTTCTGGAAGGTTCTCACTGCACACAGCACGCGCCTCATCACGGCACGCGAGGGCTCACGCACGTTGGACCCAAGGAGAGCCTGGCACTGCGCCGCCCAGGGAGCCCCGGGCCTCTCCAGCCCCCGGCCCCGGCGCGGGGTCCGGCGGGCGGCTCTCGGCGCGGGCGCTCGACCCGGCAGGACGCGGGAGGGTCGGATCCGCTCCCCTGCAGGCCGGGTTCCCAGATTCCCAGCGACGCCTGCCCTGCTCGGTGCGGGGCCGCCGTGGACCGCTCCCGCCCCCTGCAGGCCGCACGCGCAAAGTCCCGCGCAGGCGACTGCCGGGCGCCCCCGCCTCGCAGCCCGCGTGACTCATTGCGGTGCGGAGGCCCGCGGGGTCCGGAGCCGGGCGGGGTCGCCAGGCCCCTCCCCGAGAGGCCCCGGGGAGCTCTGCGCTCGCCTGCGGCTGCCGCCTTCTCCTCAGCTCGGAGGACCGGAGGGCTGGAGGACCGGAGCCCTGCAGAGCGGAGAGCAGAGCGGAGAGCGGCTCCTCACGGGGCGGCCATGCCGCAGGCAGCCGGCCTCGCCCTGACGGGACAGGAGGTGAGCGCGAGGGGCTGCCCCAGGCCGGCTGCACTCACTTCACGCTCCCGCAGTCACACTCAGTCACAGTCACACAGCCACACGGTCACTCACACTGACTCACACATTCACACCCAGTCACAGGTACACGGTCACTCACACTGACTCACACTCAGTCACACACACTCAGTCACAGCCACACAGCTACATGTGCACTCACACTGACTCACACATTCACACCCAGTCACAGGTACACGGTCACTCACACTGACTCACACATTCACACGCAGTCACAGCCACACAGCTACATGTGCACTCACACTGACTCACACATTCACACCCAGTCACAGGTACACGGTCACTCACACTGACTCGCACATTCACACGCAGTCACACACATTCAGTCACAGCCACACGGCTACCTGTGCACTCGCACTGACTCACACATTCACACGCAGTCACACACATTGTCACAGCTACACATTCACTCATATCCACATTCTCACAGTCACACTCACAGCCACACTCACACTCACAGCCACACTCACACTCACAGCCACACTCACACTCACACTCACAGCCACACTCACACTCACACTCACAGCCACACTCACACTCACACTCACACTCACAGCCACACTCACACTCACAGCCACACTCACACACACAGCCACACTCACAGCCACACTCACACTCACACTCACACTCACAGCCACACTCACACACACAGCCACACTCACAGCCACACTCACAGCCACACTCACACTCACAGCCACACTCACACTCACAGCCACACTCACACACACAGCCACACTCACAGCCACACTCACACTCACAGCCACACTCACACTCACAGCCACACTCACACTCACAGCCACAGCCAGTTACACATTCACTTCCAGTCACAATCACACAGCTACATGTTCACTCACAGACTCAGAGTCACACACACACAGTCACACACTTAATCACAGTCGCACATCTACACGTTCACTCACACTGACTCACACTCACATTCACACAGTCAAACATTCAGTCACACACAGCCACACACATGCAGCCACACAGTCATGCTCACACTCAGTCACAGTCAAACACAGTAACACATTCACTTACACTCACATTCACACACACAGTCACACATCCAGTCACACTGATTCACACATATTCACACTCAGTCACACACACGCACACACATAGTCACTCACACACATGCTAACAGTCACACATTCACACACTGACAAGTCACACACATCATCATACACATATTCTCACACAGATGCACACACATTCACTCACACACACACTCATTCATACATTCACACATTGACATGCACACTCATACACATACACACTCTCCCACTTTGTATTCACACACATTCCCACACACTCACACACATTCACTCACATGTACTCACAGTCACACTTGCACGCATGTGCTTGCACATACACATGCACTCACACTCACATACTTGCATTCTCACACACATACGCTCACACTCACGTGCTCACATGCATGTCCACACAAGTATTTGCACACTCACACACCCACTCCCATTCACACAGCCACATACACATGCACACACACGCGCACACCAGCTTGCAGGCCCAAAGCCAGGTGCTTGCCTCCAGCCTGACTTGCTGTCTCTTCTGAGCAGGGCAGGTTGGTGCTCCGAGAGGCGGGGCCTGCGGCTGAGCTGCCTTCCAGCTCTGTAGGCCTCAGGGAGGAGCAGCGCAGCGGGCAAGCCAGGCCCTCGCGGAGCGCGGACGAGGCAGCCTGTAGTCTGACTGGTCCAGGTCAGCCTGCCATGGCTCCTTCTGAACATTAAAGGAAGTTACGGGAAGTGGCCCTTGCACTGTGCCCCCATCCCTACCCTCAGGACAAAGAGGCCAGACCCCGCCAGGCCTGCAGGTGCTGAGCTGGAAGAGACGCGGGCTCCACCCAGATCCCTGCAGCAGTGTGAGTTTGGGCAGCTCTGTGGCTGGGACCCAGGCTGATGGCCACGCCGGCCACCCAGGCCCAGAGCTGCCATCCCGGCGACACCTGTAGGTAGCGCTGTGGCTGCCCGTGTCTTCCCCACTTCAGGTGGCGCCTGCGTCCCGCCAGGCCAGCGAGGGCAGGCTTTCTTCCCCTTCCTGCAGAATGGCGTCAGCTGGTAGGAGCAGAGCCTGGCTTCGGCTTGCAACTGGAGAGACAACTTGACCCTGAGCCCAGGGCCACCTCTGTCCTGAGCGTGCCTGTCCCATGTCCTCCCTGGGGCAGCTCCCTGCCCCCTGACAGTGCTGACAGACCCTCCGAGAACCTGGCCGTGGGTGTGGGAGCAAGGGCTTGGTCAGGTTTTACGGGGAGCCCTCTCCCATGGCTGTATGTGGACTGTTCAGTACCCATGTGAGGTTCCAAGTTCCTAGTCTTATTCCCCAGTCGCGTGGGAGTTAAGGACTTACCCCGCGACCAATGCTCCAAGTAGCACAAGAATTTCTTACATAATGACAAAGAAGTACCAGGCCATTTTTTGGAAATGAAATAGGATGGACTTGTCACAGAAAAGACAAACCTGGGACTCAGAGGAAACAAAGCACGAATTTGCCTTCCAGTCTCCGCTCCTGCCTCCCACGGCAGCCATAACGCGGCGCCTCCATCGTCTGTGCAAGCTCTGACGAAGCTCCCAGCAGCCTCTTCAGAACTCAACTCAGGACCTCAGCGGCACAGAGGGCACTCTCTCTGCCGGCTGCAATGCTTCCGGGAGGAGCAGGCGGAACCTCTGGGCGCACACTGCTGGCACTGCCACACAGGGTCACCACCATCTCTGTATTTTTCAGCCTCACAATGAGAAAAGTGAAGTAGTGATTTGGTCCGTCCGGCGTTTTAGTTTTCTTTTCTGGATTTTTTTCTCCAACAAAGAAAGCAGAGAATGTATCTGTGCAAAAGCACCGAGTAATTTGTGCAAGAACACATGAAATCAGGTCTGTTTAAGAATGTTGTGTAAAGTAGCACACACACCGTACAATGTGTGCGACACAGCAGACAGCGCGAATGCCTTCTCCACAAGTGAACAACACCCAGGAAGAATGAGCGTATTCAGGATGCAGAGAGCGGCTGAATGGGGTGCTTTGCAGGAGCTGCAGGGGGCTTCTTAGCAAGCAAGAATCCCATTTGCAGGGCTGGAAAAGTTGCTTTTCTTTTTAACCTCAGAGAAGGTCTAAAAAAATTCTTTCAGATTCTGGACCCTGCTGAGTGCCTGCAAAAAATGCAAACAAGTGGCTCAGCGTGGGCTGTACACTCAGTTTTAAGAGTTGAGGACAACACTTATTCAAGAGGCAAATGATGCCTCCTGTGTGATGTGCGTAGGTAAATCAGCAGCTCAGAACACACACAGCAAGATGTGGGGAAGGGAGCGAAGGTGGAAGGTGGACTGACTGCCCATGTCAAGAATCCGCCTTGCTGCACTCTCCACACTGAAAAGGGCCCACCTTCCTCCAGGGAAGAGAGGCAGCCCGTCTGTTTTCATTTAAACACTGACAACAGAAAGGAGGCATCTGAGGAAGGCTGGGAAGGCAGCAGAGGACGTCCAACGACAGAACTGCAGACAAGGCCGTGACAGCCAGGGGCCAGCGAGGCAGAAGCAGGCACAGGACTCAGGGGAAAGGAATCTGCCCTTATTTTTAGGAGGTTTCCTTCAAGCATCTCACAATTCTTTATATAGATTATAAGATTAATGGCTGTCATCATTGGAAAGTTAAAAGGCAAGAATGTATTGATTGATCTCTCCATTTTATAGATAGAAGACTGAAGTAAAAATGAAAACCATGCCTGTTTGTCAAATGTTTTTATTCAGAGGGGAGGAGAGAGTCAGAGATGGGGAGGGAGGAGACGGTTGAAATGCATCTATGTGATAAAGGTCCCACACACCAGCCCTTCACTTCACCATGAGAAAGAGAGAATACCTCATTCCAAATTGATAAGACTTAGAATTCTGGCTCACAAGAGACCTTGTGAATGGCTATTAGACTATGAAAGGAGAGGCTATTGTGAGCCAGCCTGGAAATGCAAATTAGAATTATAATGGCAAAGCGCTACATAAAGAGGGCAGTGTTCAAAGTGGAAATAAAGAAACAAGCACGTGTTTGTAAACATGTTGAGTGGCTGGGAGGGAAACTTGGCCAAACTGCTTTGGAAAATTGCAAGACAGTGTGTGCCAGTGCTAGATCCACACGCAGCCTCCCATCCAAGAGTCTCTTTCCTGGGTCTGCATCCAGCAAAGGTGCAAATACGTGCACCACGTCTCAAACTGGGCAAGCACATTGATGGCAACGTGATTCACGTAAGACAGACCCGTCAGACGCCCCAGTGTGTTCTTCGTGTTTAATCCCAAGAACGACAGTGCAGTGTTGGGAATGAACTCGCACCTGCTACGTGAAATGTCACGGTGGGGAACTCACGAACCACGGGAAAGAATCCACAGACTGAGACATTTAACTCTGCCAAAGACAGAACACCCATAGTGTCCATTTCACTTCAGGAGGTTTCCTTTTTGGTGTTCAGTCAGAAGTACGGAGAAAGGCTGAGGTGTGGCGGGTTACGGGAAATGGTTGACAAACGAGGCTTATAAAAGGCAGGTCGTGTTTGTGACTGGAATATTTCAATATAGGGGTCACCATGGTGTGGGAACCTGGCCCAAACACACTGAGCTGATTTTTTTTAAAAGATTTATTTATTTGAGAGGTAGAGTTACAGACAGAGAGGGAGGGAGAGGGAGAGGGAAAGAGAGAGAGAGAGAGAGAGAGAGAGAGAGAGAGAGAGAGAAAGGTCTTCCATCTATTGGTTCACTCCCCAAATGGCCACAATAGCCAAAGTTGGGTCTATCCGAAGTCAGGAGCCAGGAGCTTCTTCCAGGTCTCCCATGTGGGTGCAGAGGCCCAAGCACTTGGGCCATCTTCTGCTGCTTTCCCAGGCCACAGCAGAGAGCTGGATTGGAAGAAGAGCAGCTGCGATGCTAACTGGCACCCATATGGGACACCAGCAGTGCAGGCGAGGCTTATCCCACTACACTTCAGCGCCAGCCCCAAGCTGATGTTTGCCACGTGTGTGTTCTGTTCCGTGGATGGAGAGAATCCACGTGGGGGTCATTGAGAGGCTTCCTCCACTCTGCCAGGGAGAACCTGCAGCCGTGGTGCGGGGTTTGCAGCTGTCTTTCTGACGTCTGTCCAGCTTTGGTCTTCCACACCATGAGAGACAAAGATGGCGGGAATTCTTCACCAGACTGCTCTAGAAGAATCCATCAGGAACCCCCTCTGCCCCTTTTTTAAGGTTTATTTTATTTCCCAGGTCCATAGCAAAGAGCTGGGTGGGAAGTAGAGCCACCAGGTTCACACCAGTGCTCTGATTGGGTACGCAAGATCACAGCCGGCAGCTTGCCCCCCACGCCACAACACCGGGCTTGCATCTTAAGATTGGAGAATAAGATTGTTCTTTTGAAGCCACAACTGGGGGCTGGAGGGGGCCAAGTTCCCAGATTGTGGACGGATGTGACCAAAAGAGCAGCCTGAGACCATGGCCCTTCTCTAAACCGGATTCTGCAGTGCAAACACGTCCCAGATGCTTTCTTCCTGGGGTCTTGAGGTGGCAGAGGCCAAGGGGCACTGGCAGCTTCTAGCTGAGCCCTGTCAGACTGCACACCTCTCTCTGCAGTAGTAGCAGCGACATGGACACGGGGCCCACCGTGGCCGCTGTCCACTTGCAGGGGAGGGGAACATTTTTTCTGCCGAGGGCCGTTTGGGTATTTATAACACCATTCATGGGCCATACAGAATCATCAACTTAAAGCTTAGCCTGCTACAGATTGAACTTGTGTTCTGCCTGCGGTTGCCTTGGCAGGGCCAGACCAGAGGATGTTGCAGGCATTGCAAACCAGACACTCCCACCCCTGCTCAGCCGGTGCTGTCGCTCAGCAGAGGGCAGTGGGCTCTGCCCTTCTAATGGTAAATGAACTAAGCATCACTGTTCTAGACATCCAGAAACGCTGATGGCCAAGCCGCGGAATAGCCCTGTTCTTGTTCAAGATGGAATCCGTGCCTGGATGCGTCCTTTGTTTTGTGGTCTCTCCTGCCAGCGGTCATTCCAGGAGAACAGGGATGTTTTCTGTTCCGTGTACGGCCGCAGCACCGCCGCCCTCCGGTGCTGGACACACAGGATGTGTCCCGCTGAGAGCACAGCTCACTCTCCTACTAGCATTTCCTCGTCTCGCAGGAGCGATGCGCTGAATTTGATGTGTTCAGAGACAGGTGCACGGGCTACAAACACACACACGAGTTTGTTCGCGTCTGCCTACAGCTTTATTATTCTGCGTAGCGTGAGGTGATTCCCGGCACAGGTAGGCTTTCCCCTGCTTCACCTGGGATTAGGGGCTTTACTTAAATAGGGGCGACCACTGAGGAGCCTGGGCCCAAGTCGAGCCGTCGTCTCGCCCTCACGCCATCGGCATTGCCCTTGCTGCCCTAGGATAGTCACAGAGGGGACGTGAGGTTGGCCAGGCACAGGGACATCCAACGTGGGAGTTTGTAGCACATCAAGAGACTAAAGGGACTCATTTTTGTCCTCTCCTAAATGATCTTGACCCCTGTGACCTCAAAGTTAGCAGGTGCTGAAACTCTCTAAGCTCCTGCTGATAGGTACTTATTATTTAGATTGTGTTTAACAGGGCCTTTCGGATTGATTATCTTTTGAGTCAGTCACATAATGATTCCCTTTATTGAATTGACATGTTTCTGGCAGGATTTGATAAGCTATTTAATGGACACGTCTGGAGATCCTAGCCTATGCCAGGCACTTTGCGGGAGATTTTCATATCTTTTCTCTCATTAAGTTTTAGCGAACGTGTTGATGGAAAAGAATACTCTTACCCTCCGGCCACTGCACAAGTTAGCATTATATTCAGGTGTGAGTAATAGGAAGAAAAAAACCTAAATGAGGATAACTGAAATTAGATTTTTTTTCTATTTCCTGGTCAAGAAGTTTGGAGGGTGTGAGTTCAGGATGAAGTCCCTGCTATGTAAGTGACCATAGCTCTGCCTGGAGGACACCTCGTAGTCCAAGATGGCTGCGGAATTCCAAACAATACAGTTGCAGACATCCTTTCCTTTCAGCATATGGATTGCAATGTGGTCACACGGCCCCATTTTTAACTAGTCATTTGGCAATTTAATACAAATAGTCTCATTTGACTTCTGCTTGTGATGCCAACACATTTTTTAAAATTCAGTGTTGGGACCGGCGCTGTGGCATAGCGGGTAAAACTGCCACCTGCAGCACCAGTAAGGGCAACAGTTCAATTCCCAGCTACTCCACTTGATGGAAAGCAGTGGAAAATGGCCCAAGTGTTCGGGATCCTGCACGCACATGGGAGACACAGAGGAAGCTCTTGGCTCCTGGCTTTAGCCTGGCCCGGCTCTGGCCATTGCAGCCATGTGGGGAGTGAACCAGCAAGTGGAAGAGCCTTCTCTCTGTCTCTCTCTCCTTGTAACTCCACCTTTAAAATACATAAATAAATCTTTTTTAAAAAATCAGTGCCCATGCCTGCTGTAGTACCTCACTCACTACTTGGAATTCTGTCAACAGAAGTGCTCTGTGCTGAAAGAGCAGTTTGTTAGCACGCTCACACTTCCGGGGCATGGACGCTGTGTGCGTGGGGGACCTGGCAGCACAGTGATGGGTAGGAAGGAAAGGAGGGGGGAGGGAAGAACGAGGGAGATGGGGAAAGACAGACAGGAAAAAGTCGAGGAAGTTTTAACAGGGTTGCGGAAGTCCCCACTGTACTGTGCGAGAAGTGGGCCTGCAGTTGCCCTCTGTGTAGTGATCAGAGAGAAGTCAGCTCCTTCTTACTGCAACGTGTTTTCCTCTCTCTGTTTACCGATCTCCATTCTGAATTCACCCAGCACTTATGCCCGAGGCATTCGTTGGGTCAAAGGCAGCCTCACTTCCACCCGCGACTCACACTCTCTGACACCAGCCCCTCCCTCCATCTGTACCCGGAGACACGCAGGTGAGAATGGACAGAAACAGCGACCCCGCAATGGGGACATCAATTGCTTTCCCATCCTGCGCTGGGGTCTTCCACAAAGATGTGATTGTTTGAGACTCCAATCTAAGCCCTCCATCAACAATGAAATGTTATTTATTTTTAACATTTAGTCCTCTTGTCTTTGAGTCCTGATCGCTGCTCATAATTACGTACCAAACATGGAAAATGTAATACCGATAGAAGCAGATGAAGCCCTCCGATTTCACGGGCACAGACTCGGCCTGGACCGAGAGGGCCTTGGCTTTCCATCCGAGTCACTTCAGAAACCATGACACAAAGCGCCAAAAGAGCAAAAGAGAACATTTGAAAAAACACGTAAGGTTGGGATTTCTGGAACTTTAATAGCTTTCCACTTAAAATTTTGGCTATCATGCACTTTAGCTAAGAAAAAAAAATAATGAGTTTAACAACATTCAACGTGCTTTATAACATATTACATAATGGTGCAAGCTCCATAAAGCAGGTTGTGTGCAGCGCTGTAAAACTTATTAGGTCACCAATATTTCTGGTTTCATATGAAGAAATTAGAAGTAACGGTTCAGATTAGAGTTACCAGAATTATTAAAAATCCTTTGAATTGAATCAGTCATTCCCGAGGATATACTAATGAATTTGTAGCCTAAAAAAGGCAAAAAAAAGCTTCCTTTATGAACTCACCTGAGGTGAAAGAAGTCATGTTAACATTCGGAGCTTTATGTGGACTTTCCAGAGGCCCGCACGCTCGCCGCTCCCCTCGCCTGCTCCGCACAATCCGCCTTCACTGCCATTTTGTAGGCCCCAACTGAGAATGAATTTTTGAATCAGACTTTTCGTCTGAGCGTAATAATGACGATCCACCCTCCTTCACATGTTATTTTAGGTGTAAAATGTTTCAGCTCCATGAAGCAGCTCGAAGTCCAGCGTTCTCTGCGAGTTGCTCTCTTCCCTGCACCCTGCACGAGCCCTCCTGTTCTCCGCCCTCCTTGTCTGGAGAATCATCGCCCCATTAGGGCTTCCAGCAGTGGTGTCTGCTGGACACAGAGCCACGCCACTCTGCTGCCACGGGCCAGCGTCTGCTACGATATCCCCATATGCGTGCCTGATACCTCCACATAGGCGTGAGCTTCTTCCGGTGAAGAACTTCCTGTAAAATGGTGCAGAACACATACAGAACAGGGCCTTACACACTCTTTCTACTAAAAGGGAGTGGAAGAAGAAGAAACCAGGACAAAAGAGGAATGCCGTAATGTGTGCTTCATGTTGCTTCAACTACTTGACAATGCCTCTTTGAAAGTTCATGTTGCAACAGGAAAATGACCAAATCCAGACCCAGAATACAATTCTTTTGCCCAGTTTTCCAAAAAGGGTGTTTGACTGCACAAAATCGATCTCCTTGCTTCTTGGAGGAGTGGCAGAGCGCAGTGTTAACCTGTGTGTGAGTCTCACATCTTTGAGAAGATAGAAGTCCTTTGTCCCCTCTCTATTCACTGCTCCTTCCCTCCCTCCTCCCCTCCATCCATCCAACATCCGTCGTCCATTCATCCACCCAACGAGCATCCATTGATGCCCCTCCCCCATTCTTTCATCTATGTTCTGTCCATCCACTCATCTAGCCGCTCAGGCAATCAACTGGCCAACCAGCAAGTAAGACTTGATGGCCACCTAGTATGGATGCACCTAGTACTGCAGCACCACAAGCATGTGTGAAACTATTTGGAAATTCTCTTTAGGCAGTGTGGGTGACATCAACCCTGGCAGGCGAGGAAGAATGAATTGATTGGATACGCTTCTGTGGGAGTGTGAGCTCTAATACTCTGGGGAAGTCCAGTCCTCTTAACTCTTTGAGTAGACAGCGAGATGTAGGCCGATACTCAACAACTTTCCATTTATGCCCGACCTGCTTTATGACAAACCAAGAGAGGGCACAGATGGCTTTACATGAAATCTGCTATGCTGACCTGAAGGCACGCCTTCACTTTACACACTGTTGAGAACAGGACTGACAGGGACAGTCTTAGAGGAGCGCTGCACATAGATGGGTGGTCAAGGAGCTAGAGCCCACGGGACTGGCCTTGTGGCACAGAGGGGTAAGCTGAAGCCTGTGTCATCAGCATCCTATATGGCCACCAGTGTGAGACTCAGCGGTTCTACTTCTGATCCAGCTCCCTAGTAATGTGCCCGAGAAGGCAGTAGGAAATGACCGGAGTACTTTGGCCCCTGCCACCCATGTGGGAGACCCAGATGGAGTCCTGGTTTTGGCCTGGCCCAATTCCGTTTGTTGCAGTCATTTGGGGGAGTGAACAAGCCAATTGAAGCAAGCAGATGGAAGATTCTCTCTCTCTCTGCCTTTCAAATAAATAAATAAATAAATGCTTTTAATAGTGGTCATAGCCTCAGTATGATGGTGAATGAAAATAAACCTGGGACACACACAGAGGTCTAGGAATGAAAGCTGCAAACCTCAGCTCTGGCTCGGGATAGAGAAAGAATGAAACTACTGCACATGTGCATCTCAACGCTGACGTATGTCGGAGGTTTAGCTGGAAGTCACTCCCCCAGTGATGTTGAGAGAGCCTCAGGAAGAGCGTTTGTCGTCCAGGGATTTGAAGAGGATGATGATGCTCCCAGTCTACAAAGAGGACCAAAGTCCTGATCCGACCACTGCAGCCACCACTCAGCCCTGCAGTGACTCCACAATGCCATCCGTAGAAACACACAGGTCAGTTTCAGGGGCGACAAAATGCAAACATAAGTAACCACGTTTGAATCTCCATGTGTAGATATGCAGTCATAAGAATTATGGATGGGTGTGTACTCAGTGTTTATCTCCTGTCTGCTGTAGCTGGGTACACAACTCCCATGGATTATAAGCAGGCCTATGATGTAAGTGCTTGCCAAGCTTTGGTAAGATTGCTATTAAGTAATTTATTAACTATAAATCCAGTAAGAAATATACCATAGCTCTCTTCTCTTTGAGCTTTAGACCATAAATCACACTTGGCGTGGTTTATAGAGATGACCCTCCTCACGCCCATGCGTTTGTCTAGGAGAGTAAGCTCACCACATCATCTCACAAGGGGTAGACTTCTTTCACTTCATGTCTCCCAAACAATCTCATTTAGTAAATAAGAGAAGTACATGAAGACTGACCTGTATTACCCCATCTACATGAATACCTCTTTTCAATGAAACAAGTGTGTCAAGGAGTTTTTTAACCAGAGCTGACTGATAGTAAAAAGCTATTCCAAGTTCTTTGACAGAATTATTGAAATGTTTCATGTTTGCAAGACTGATTTAACAGAAAGTCTAAGTGATGTGAACAATAATTTTCTTTATGTTTAAAAGATACATTGATTTGTTTGAAAGGGAAGGTGATGGAGAGAGAGAGAGAGAGGGAGAGAGACAGAGATCTTCCTTTGGCTGGCTCATTCCCCAAATGGCTTCAATGGCCAGGATTGGGCCAGACAAAAACCAGGAGCCTGGAGCTTCATCTGGGTGCTCTGCATGGCTACAGGGACCCAATTGTGTGGGCTATCTTCCACTGCCTCCCCAGGTGCATTAACAGGGAGCTAGATCAGAAGTGTAGCATCTGGGACATGAATCAGCACCCATATGGATGCCTGTGTCACAGTCAGGAGCTTAACCCACCACAACATAGACCTCTGGATGATAACTTCCAAGAGTGGGACTTACTTTGGGAATTGGAACAGGCAAATCTTAGAGCTGATTACACAAATGAGAACCAGTAGGAGCGCAGGGTCACGCTGGTTCCTGTCACATTTGCGAGTGTGGAGAAAGCACCGTCCCTGAGTCTCAGTGTTCACGCTGTGGTTATCGATGGAGCTCGTCCCACGTGCCAGGATCTGTGTCAGGGGCTGAAGGACAGGAGAGGATAGAGGCTTTCTTTCGCATGTTACTCTTTGAGGGATTTTGTGTACTCACGATTACAAGAAACCTGCAGTGGCTCCCAGGGATGATAATAGTAGCTAATACTACTGTGGTACACAGGGAATCCTTGGACTCTCAACCATCGTGTTGGTAACTGGAGAGTCTTTGCTTGGAAGACAGATCCATCTCACAGGGAAACGGACGCACTCCCCAGAGCGGTGTTAAAATGTGACATAAATCACTGTGATGTGCTTCCATGATTCTTTATTTGCCCATGAGCATCCACCAAACTTACCAGCGCCTTCCTTTGCTCCCCCCAGAGCCCAGCTCAACGCCTCCTGAGCATTCAGAGTGCACAGAGCTAAGTGTGCATCCTACCTTACGATGCTGTGTGACCAGTGCCATGGCCTGACTATGAAACGTGTGAGGGCTGGGTATCAGGCGTAGGTGTGTCTGCTTAGAGTGAAGCGAAGGGGAGGGCTGGCAGAGAAGAAAGCTACCGAGATTAGAACGACCACCGTGTCTCAAGGAGAGGACGGGCAGTCACCCTGTGGAGTTGACTTTGCTCGTTTCAACCTCATGTCTTTCTATATTCAGTGTTCTAGAAGGATCTGTGAGAGAGGATTGCTGGGAGTGCTCACAGAAAGCACAGCAATGCAGCTCACCCTCATGCTGCTGTAGTATCTACCGAGGCTTTGAGACATCTGTGTCCATGGGTGTGTCTGAACAGAACCCAGCAGCAGGAGCCAGGACAAGTCAGGGAGAACCCAGGCGTCACTCAGCTGACTTGTCCCATACAGTGGTCCTTCATGCATGGCCCATTATACACTACAAATAGACTCCAGCTCCTTAAAAATGCATCTGGCTCCCTGGTTCTGACCAGCAGGCCCCACCGGCACCCCATGAATGGACGACTCTTTGTGCACTGCATGTCTTGCACCCAGCACCCTTCTGAGGACCTGAGAATTCTGAATTCTTCTTTGCCTTTCAGATTTTTGCCATGGACCCTAAAAATCCTGTAGAGTTTGCCTCCTGCTATTTTTATGGACCTACTTAAGTCACGTTCTTGAAGACCCAAATTAAGATTTTTTTTTCAAATAAAACAAATTGAACTTAAAACCAACCACATGTCTCAGTTCAACCAGGCTGCCTTGTGATTCTTGAAAAATAAAAATAAGTGAATAAGTGCTTTTCAAAGTGATATTTTAACCTCCTGCCAACACTGTTGTAGTAAAATATAATTTTTTTATTATCATTCAAATGTGAGTTTGGGGACATGATTGAGGTTTTCCTAAAATCAGTAAAAATGAGGAAACAACTTAAAAATGTTTGGGCAACCTCCAAATAGAGGGAAAAAACGTTTTTAAAGGTGAGTGAGTTAATGTAGCACATGTTATAATAAAAACCCAACAAAAAGTAGCCCTTATAGTCCAATATTCTGGCACACAAACTCAGCCATTCTTTGGGGAGAATTTACTGCCTTATTTCTAATAGCAAGGCCTAATTATAGCACAAACAACCTGAGAGAATGCTGAGAAGGGCTGAATAATTACCGAGTGCCATCGTCACGAGGGGGGACGGAGTCTGCACCCCATCACGGGGTTTTTCCACCCCTTAAAAATTCTTTCCATTTACAATGTGTGACATTGAAAAAAAGTCTTGTCACTAACGGTACAAGCGGAGTCGGAGAAAGCGAGGTTTCAGCTGCGTTGAAAGCAGTCCTTCTTCTCAATGGTGATAGTGTCTTCCGTCACTATAGCGGTTTTTACTTAAACATCACATTTTTAGCTGAACTCTCTTTTTGAAAGCATCTGGGCAAAATATCAGATTTGTTTAAATACCTCATCTGTAAGCCTTTGCGGTGTCTAAAATTTGGTTAGTCTCATCAAAAGTGGTTGAGTCACTAGAAACGAAATGACACCTAAATTTCCTTTGAGTTATGGAGTCAAAGTTCATGATCAAAGTCAGATTTTGCCACCCATGAATGACACGTATTTCCACAAAGAGAAAAAGTGTTTGAACACAGATTTGCATAAAATAGCAAAAAAAATAAAATAAAATAAAAAAGGTCAACAGTGGGTGTTGCTGTTTGACTTTTGCAGTGAGGGAAACAGAAAAATGTCCCTGATGAAGAACTGGTGCAAGCGAAATTCACTCAACCCCTGTGTATATGCAGCCCCCAAATCCATCTTAGCAAGCCCCGCTGTGTGGAGAGGATATCAGTCTTCAGTGTGTTGCTGGAGAAGGAATCTGATGAAATCAGCAGCGGCAATATTGAATCGGATCAACTCTGGAGCCTGAAAGACCAGATAAAAATCAGCACCGTTGTCAAACTGCAAAGGTTGTGTGTCAAGGTGTCCATGCCACTGCCATCTCTGGGGAGGACCAGGTCATCCCTGGCCACAAGGAGGCTGGGCCAGAGGGAGGGCACTGGGCATCTCAGCAGCTCTGGCTTCATCTCCACAGTAGCCCTGGAATAGCCATCCTTCCCTGGAACAACACAGGAAGAACCCCAGAAGGACACCAATGATGAGACCAGCTTCTAGGGACCTGAAGCCGGGTGAGTCACTGGGCCAAAACTGTAGATTATGTAAAAGGAAACCCACTCGGCAGAAGCTGCCTCCCACACTGTGAATTTGATCTCTTTCTGGGCTGTTGCTGCGTGGTCTGAATCCTCTCTTGTGATGCTGGGCAGCCGCAGTGAACACACCTCCAGGTCAGCCCTGGGGTCACCGGGAGAAACAACTGACACTCTCCAGCAAGCTATGTGGCTGAAGGAGGCTGCCCAGAGGTGAGGGGCACCCAGCAGGCCTTCAGTGTATGCTATTTTCTTTCTTTCTTTCTTTTTTTAAGATTTTATTTATTAGCTGGCGCCGTAGCTCAATAGGCTAATCCTCCGCCTTGTGGCGCCGGCACACTGGGTTCTAGTCCCGGTCGGGGCACCGGATTCTGTCCCGGTTGGCCCTCTTCCAGGCCAGCTCTCTGCTGTGGCCGGGAATGCAGTGGAGGATGGCCCAAGTCCTTGGGCTCTGCACCCCATGGGAGACCAGGAGAAGCACCTGGCTCCTGGCTTCGGATCAGCGCGGTGCGCCAGCCGCAGCGCACCAGCCACAGCGTCCATTGGAGGGTGAACCAACGGCAAAGGAAGACCTTTCTCTCTGTCTCTCTCTCTCACTGTCCACTCTGCCTGTAAAAAAAAAAAAAAAAAAAACAGATTTTATTTATTTGAGAGAGTTACAGACAGTGAGAGGGAGAGACAGAGAGAAAGGTCTTCCTTCCATTGGCTCACTCCCCAAATGGCCGCAATGCCCAAAACTGCACCTATCTGAAGCCAGGAGCCAAGTGCTGCTTCTGGGTCTCCCACGTGGGTTCAGGGGCCCAAGGGCTTGGGCCATCTTCTGCTGCTTTCCCAGGCCACAGCAGAGAGCTGGACTGGAGGAGAAGCAGCTGGGACTAGAACCAGCACCCATATGGGATGCCGGCGCCTCAGGAGGAGGGTTAACCTACTGAGCCACGGCGCTGGCCCCAGTGTATGGTATTTTCAATGTGCCCTGGGACTATCAGGGGGTAACCCCACCACTAGTTGAGAAGCATCTGGAGTTGGACCAGCTGACCATTAAGGACCCATACTCCAAGTCACATGTAAGAAAATTGGTGTGAGAGGAAGAAAGCCAGGGTTGGCACCTCAAAGTCAAGATCAATTAGGCAATTTATTTTGCCAGGCACAGATCAGGGCCAATATTCTGTTGCCAAAAAACCATCAGCTGGAATCCAGGTCTTCAGGGGGTGGCCAAAATGCACATGGAAGCCCGACGCAAGTTCTCAAACTTCAACCAGTCCTCAGTTGTGCGGTGAAGCACGCAGATGGCCGACGTCTCCTTCTCTGTACTTCCATCCACAAGCGTGGGCGAGCTCAAACAAGTGGAAGTCTCCCTGCCGTCCCCATCAGCGCCTCCTTTTGGCCCCGAAAGCCCCGACAGAGCTGAGAGCAGTCATCCAGCGGGCGTCTGAGAACGCCTTCTCAGGACAGAGCCGGTGTCCCACGGACACGTAGCTCCTCAGAAACTCTTTGAATGCTAAAAACTTTATTGTTGTTTCACATGTGTATACAATAAGACAAGCCACGGAGTGGAAACCTTGCACTACTGGGATGGAGAACACATTTTATTACACCAAACATGTGAAGAGTGGCCTCATCAACAGGCTGTGTCTCACATTGTGCAGAGGGGGAAGCCGGCCCGCCATGCTGGGCGCCAGTGTGCACCTGCCTTTGTGTTGTTTGCCGCCGCCTGCATGAAAGGAGGGAGTCCGCCTTGGAAATCACTTCTTCCCAGCCCTCGCTCTGAGCCTTCGTTTGTAACATTGTCAGCACTTCCGGAATGCCACTGATTTTTGTTTATTTGTTTAAAGATGTATTTATTTGAAAGGCAGAGTTAACAGAGACGGGGAGAGACAGAGAGAATCAGATCTCCCACCTACTGGCTGGTTCTACAAACGGCTGCAAGTCAGGAGCCTGGAGCTGCATCCGCTTTCCCATGCGGGTGCAGGGGCCCAAACACCTGGGCCGACTCCTGCTGCTCTCTCGGGTGCGTTAGCAGGGAGGTGGGCTGGAAGTGGTGCAGCCAGGACCACAAGCGGCGCCCCTGTGGGATGCTGGCATCACAGCCGGTGGCTTAACCTGCTGCACCTCCACATCAGCTAATTTCTAAGGTACACAAGAGAAAAGTAGGAGAATATGGCCAATGTCTTCATTAAAAATGCTAGCCCAGTCATGCTCCATTGGAATAACTCAACTTCAGGGACTGGTTCTAAAGAGCTGAGTTTTCCAGGAGCCCGTCTTCCTGTTGAAGCAGAGAGGGTCACGGAAGGGAGGTGGAGAGCTTTGTGCCGCCTGATAGTGAATCTTTCTTCAAAAATTAATCACTGCTCTGGGTTTCTATATTTCTTTTGGGTATATTTTCCCCTTTCGCAATTCAAAGCTTAAAGGAGTTGCTGAAAACCAAGCTGGGAAAAACAGCGTTAGTCTAACTCTAATGTAGAACTTTTAAGTTATGTTAAATTTTAAGCCTAAAGGTTTAATTTCCATGCTTTCTGGTTTTAAGCCAGACAGACTCCAAATATTCACTTAATGTGCTTTCTTATGGTTTAATGTGTAGTAATTTTAGCATTTTAGAAATTTATTTTCCTGAAAAATGTGTTTCACTGGTATTTCTGGGGTGGGGAAAGGCCAATTACAATTATGAAGCTCATTAGTATAATTTGAAGGAAAAAGTGTAAAATGTTTCACACAATTTTTCCCATTTTACCTATATCTCACCCAAAATATTGAACAGAGGAATTAAGAGTAAAGATATGGATGTGAATTTGTATTCAGATATAAATTATAATATCGCCGTTCCTCTGTATCCACGGGAGACTGGGTGTAGAACCCCTGTGGATACTAAAATCCTCAGATGCACACATGCTTTATGTAAAATGCGTAGGGTCTGCTTCTAACCATGCACCTTCTTCACACACTTTAAATCACCTCTAAGGTATCTCCAGCACCTACTGCAATACAAGCCGTCTGTAGTTCCTCGTTAGGCTGTATTGTTTAGAGAATAAGGATGAGAGTAGTAGAGTCTGTGTGCTCAGTTCTGTGTATCCAATTGGTCCTCCTGATTTTTCTACTTCCAAAGTACCAACGTTCCCTGTTGGTTTTCCATCCCGTGACCACTCATTGCCTTGTCCACCTGACAAATCCTATCTTGCTCTGTCTGCCTTCAGGGTAGGATCCTGGATGCAGTGAGTTGCCAAAGGGAACCAAGTGGGACACGGACATTCAAGTCTGGTGCTTCGTGGGCCACAGCCTCCGCTCCTGTCTGGGCCCATGAGCTCAGTGGTGTCCATCCTGTGACGGCAGCCACTGGGGGGCGGTCATCCTCCTGAGTGGTGACAGTGCTACCGCCCCGAGAGGCTCACCTCTGGTCTTGGTGACAGGGATTAAGGGAGACTTTGCATTTCTCATAAATCAGTAGCATACGCAGAGTCAGCGTGTACAGGTGAGACATAATTAGAAAGCATTTTCCCCATTGAGTTCTGCATTGAGATGCCCAAGGAGTGTTCCAGAAACACATTCCTGGGACCGCTCCACACGCAAAACAAATCAGAATTCCCAGGGAGCCGCTCAGTGACCCATTTCAAAGAAGGATGCGTCGGATGAATCGGCCGTGCTGTTAACAGGACGCTCAGTGAGTTGGCCGCCATCTGTCTACTCGTCCCCAGCGGTGGTGGCGGTCGCCTCAGTAATCCCGTCTTCTGTGTCCGTGGCAGCCTGTGGACTCGGGGACTTCCGGCAGGGCTCAGCCCACGCACGGCCCTCACACCGCACCACCCAGGGCTGTGTTTTCACTTTTGTTTTTGCTGCTTTCCTTGCTGCAGCTGGAAATACGTTCTCGTCCTCTGTAGACACTTTTCTGCTTACAAACTTTCTTTTTTTTTTTTTTTAAATGGCCGCAACAGCCAGAACCACACTCATCCGGAGCCAGGAGCCAGGTGGTTCTTCCTGGTCTCCCACACGGGTGCAGGGCCCAAGCACTTGGGCCATCCTCCACTGCCTTCCCGGGCCACAGCAGGGAGCTGGACTGGAAGAAGGGCAACCGGGACCAGAACCCGGTGCCCATATGGGATGCGGGCAACGCAGGTGGAGGATTAACCTAGTGAGCCACGGCGCCGGCCCTACAAACTTTCTAATACACACAGTGGAGCTAGTTCAAAGCCTGTGAAAGCTTCGGCCGATGGGGTGAGTGGCGCCACAGCCACGGCAATGCTGGTTTGACACGGCCGATGGCTGAGGGCCCTGGAAGGAACTGACCACGTTGCCCCTGGGAAGGTGGAAGTGCAGAAGCACGAACAGTGGGATTGCCCACGTGCCGTCAGAGGCTCAGAGCCGCAGACCTCACGCACCCTTTCCCCTTGTGGTGTTTGTCACTGATCCTGCACAACTTCACGCTAACTGGAACAAGCAGTCGGGGCTGCACTCTTGATTTTGCTGGTAAGCGGTGGCACGACCTTGGTTAACTCCTTTCCTTCTCGAGGTTCCATCCTCTGACCTCCAAGTGCCTTCCTCGCTGCAAATAGCCTCCCTGGGGACCCAACTCAACCGCTTCGCAGCTGAGGGCGCCACTGTGGATTGCTGGGAATCTCCGCTTTCCGTTCCTTACTGGGAAGACCCAGCCCTGGGCAGTGCTGTGACCATGGCCTGTATCTCCTTGAATGGGCGCGTGGCAGGCAATCTACCAGTTTGCCACCATTCATTTCTTCTCTGCCAGTATTAAATGTAGAACATTGTGCTGGATTTTTGAAATCAACTGGTATCTACAACGACGGAAGAATAGTGACGTGAGTAGTTAGTTGACAACTTTTCCTCTAGACACATATTTGTGATTGATCATGCAGTGGACTTGGTGAGATTTCCAGCTACTCAAGGGTCCATGGAGCACATTTGTTGGTTAGAAACTCAGATGGGACAACCGTTTAATGTTTCCAGAGGCTAACCAGCTATACTGCTTCAACAAATATTTTAATCTCTGGGAAAATGGACTATGTTTGGTGCTTTTAACATATTTCTTAATAGAACACTTCAATTATTAGCCCCAAGTGTGTCATTGTTTCAAAGGAAGAACTGGCTCGTCAGTGCCTACTCTTCAGTGTGTAACATCCTTACTCAGACCCCAGGGCGTCCACTAAGCGTGGGGGTGACGCACAGCACAGCAGGGAGGCCGTTGATTCTTCAGGCTGGAGGCAGACAGAGTCCCGCCGTGACATGGAGTGATGCTTTTTTTTTTTTTTTTTTTTTTTTTTGGACAGGCAGAGTGGACAGTGAGAGAGAGAGACAGAGAGAAAGGTCTTCCTTTGCCGTTGGTTCACCCTCCAATGGCCGCCGCAGCCGGCGCACCACGCTGATCCAATGGCAGGAGCCAGGTACTCCTGGTCTCCCATGGGGTGCAGGGTCCAGGTACTTGGGCCATCCTCCACTGCACTCCCGGGCCACAGCAGAGAGCTGGCCTGGAAGAGGGGCAACCGGGACAGAATCCGGCGCCCTGACCGGGACTAGAACCTGGTGTGCCGGCGCCGCAAGGCGGAGGATTAGCCTAGTGAGCCGGCCCGGAGTGCGGCTTTGACAGCCTTGCGTTTTCCTTCTAGATGCTTTCGTGGCACCATCACCGCACCGGAAGTCCATGTTGTGGCTTTCCCCTCATCCTACCTCTTCCTGAATGTTGTCCTCTGCAGGGCAGGTGCAGTGCCATTTCACATTTGCTAGCACTTGGCAGGGATTACACATAGTCAGTACCGCCTACATCCTTGGCAAAGAAGTGAGTAGTTTAAATAAAACCGTGTAGACATCAGTGCAGAACGGGCTCTACAGAGAAGTTCGGTGTTTCTTACCGTCACTCCTGTCCTTGTCCGTTCATGCAGTTAGCTCATCATTCTGTTGGTGCTCGGCTGCACCGTTTGTATATTCCTCACACATTTCCATGGGTTTTCAACTCTTCTGTTTACAAGATTGCTTTTGCACTCCATCTCACGGAAAAGCACACAGGTCCCGGAACAGAGCAGGGGCAGGGCAGACGAGGGAGCACACAGGTCCCGGAACAGAGCAGGGGCAGGGCAGACGAGGGAGCACACAGGTCCCGGAACAGAGCAGGGGCAGGGCAGACGGGGGAGCACACAGGTCCCGGAACAGAGCAGGGGCAGGGCAGACGGGGGAGCACACAGGTCCCGGAACAGAGCAGGGGCAGGGCAGACGAGAGAGCACACAGGTCCCAGAACAGAGCAGGGGCAGGGAAGACGAGGGAGCACACAGGTCCCGGAACAGAGCAGGGGCAGGGCAGACAAGAGAGCACACAGGTCCCGGAACAGAGCAGGGGCAGGGCAGACGAGTTACTGAGCCTCGTGCGTCTCACGGCCACGGACGTGTTCCACTGACACGTTGCCCTGCCTCTGTGCACCTGCTGTCTCCTCCGTCCCGTGACCACCTTGTTCACAGGCTCCTAGCTCAGCCTCCTTCCCTCTCTCCCTGCCTCCTGCTGCAGATTTAACTCCAAAGTCTCCTGACTTCAGTGCTTCAAACAGCTGCCTTTGGCTCAATCATTTTTGCCCATTGCTCGGCTGAGCTTTGGGTCTGGTGACTGCGTCTGGAGAAGAGGTGCCCTAACAGCCAGCTTAGTGACTCTTCTCTTTGGGCTTCCACTGCTCACCAGGCCTGGAGGGGAGGAGCCTGCTCTACAGTGCTGTGTCTCGGGATAGTGTGCTCTCGGGTAAGGGCTGTGGGCTTCTCACGCGTGCAGTTGACAAACTTTTCTCTACAGCTTTCTTGCTGTCATTGGAATTCTTTTTGCTTTTTAAAAGCCGTGTTTCAGATCTCAGCACCCAATAAATGGTGGAGTTGACTTACACATTGCTTAATTATCAATTCCTGGTCCTGATATCTGTAAATAGATTTTTGATTGCAAACCTTTTTTTTTTTTGTCACTTTAAGTACAAATCTCAGACTTTCTTGTTAATAAATGGTAAGGATAAAACTTAAAGCCACTGAAATTCTGATAGCTTTTTAACTTTTTTTTAATTTATTTGACCGATAGACAGTGAGAGAGAGAGAAAGGTCTTCCTTCTGTTGGTTCACTCCCCAAATGGCCACCACGGATGGTGCTGCACCAATCCAAAGCCAGGAGCCAGGTGCTTTCTCCTGGTCTCCCATGCGAGTGCAGGGGTCCAAGCACTTGGGCCATCCTCCGCTGCTTTCCCAGGCCACAGCAGAGAGCTAGACTGCAAGAGGAGCAACCGGGACAAGAACCCGGCGCCCATAAGGGATGCTGGCACCGCAGGCAGAGGATTAACCAAGTGAGCCACGGCGCTGGCCCCCGATTCTGATGGCTTTAGAAGGACCCTCAGCAGACAGCACTCACCCAGATGAGTGCACTAATGTGAGCACAGTAACCTTTACTCCGAGCAAGCAGGAACAAGCGTTTCTTAACGCCGACGTTTCTACATCCCATTGCTTCTGTCCACTTGCTCCTAAGGCCGTTTCAAAGACAATGCATGCATTCACTACGCTTTTCCCAGCTAGAAAGTCACCTAGATTCACTTATTCAGTGAGTATCTATGCGGCCACCACTTGGTGCTGAACACTGTGGAAACTCACGGTTTATCATTCTGCAGGACGCGTGCGTCCCTTGTCTTTTTGGGTTAAAAACCCCAGAGAGCGAGCCTCAGAGGGAGGCAGCACATGTTCACGGGGACACAGGAGAGTGTTCCTGGCAGCGTTTGCCAAGGAACTTCCCGCATACTCGAAGCTGCCAGACAGACAGCAAGTCGCGCTCATTGTCACAGATCCTGAGGCGCTGCATTGCAGTGGCACGGAGCAGTGCTGACGATTTGCTAAGGAAATAAGAAACAGGTTGGCAAACGGTGTAACTGCAGTTCTGTTAGGGGTCTGTGTATATGGGCTCCTACAGAGGGGAAGGGGACCCATGGAACGTCAGCGCCATTGTTTTCTGAGGAGTGGAATTCTGGATGCTGCCCATCCGCCATCTCTTTTCACTCGTGTGTATTTCCGATCTCTTCTACAACACAAGGGCCTACTGAGCTATGTGAGGTATCGGTAGGATCAGAAGATGCAACAGAAACACTGAAGGAAGACTGTAGGTCCCGCAGATGGGCGCACATCCGCTATGATGAAGGGCTGCCATGGGCTGCACTGTGTCACCCCGAAGTGTGGACTTGACCTCCTGACCCCCAAGCCCCAGAACCTGTCCTTATTTGGAGACCTTCAGGAGGTAATTAATGTAAAACGAGGTCATCTGGGCGGGCTCTGAGCCAACATGAGCACGTCCTTGGAAGAACAGGAGATTAACAGACACACAGAAAGGAACGGCCGTGGGAGGACATGGAGGGGACCCTCTCCCTCAGCCAGAGAGAGGCCCGCGGAGACACCAACCCTGCCCACAGCCTGAGCTCAGACCCCAGCCTCCAGAACTCTTGTCCCAGACACCGGGATGTGGAAGTTTGTTATGGCAGCCCCCGCAAACCGGCATAGGACGCCCCTCCTGACCAAGGGTGGCTGGTGTGGACTGGTCTTAGACCTTTACACACTTTACTTTCTGCAGTTCTATATGAATTCCATTTCCCAGCAGGGAAATGCAAGCACTCGGCACAAACCTAAAAGCTCGTACCCCGAGGACTCACAGGACCCAAGCCGGGGAGTGGCATCCCCCACCCACCGTTCAGCGCCTCCTTCCCTTGGGCCTGGGCTGTCCCCGCCTCCTCCCCGTGGAAATGAGGTTCTGAGCCCGCTGACGGCATCTGAGTTCCGGAGTCTGTGCGGTCAACCCTGTTTCTCCACCTAACCGGAGCACTTGTGCCCCATCAAGACGCCCCGAGAAGAAACCTCCGTGAGGGTTTCAGGCATGGTGGCAACACAAAACTAAAGGCGCTCCGAGGAGAACATTCGTCATGAACTCGCAGATCACAGTCTGCAAGCAGATTCAAGGCTCGCCAAGGGAGCCTTCCTGGGAGCCGCTCACTCTGTTTTCACATCGCACTGGGGTGTCCAGGGCTCGCGACCCTGGTACCGAGGGTCCCTTCCCGTGTAGAATGTCACATGGGTCCCCAGGAGGACATAAGCAGCTGTTTATTAGAGAAAAGCGGGGCAGCTGGGGATCTTAATGTCTGCGGTCCCCAGGAGAATCCAGGGAGATCCCGTGGGGGATCCCAGAGGAATCCAGCAGACAGAGCAGGCTGTTCGGAAAGGTGAAATGCCAGTCACAAGCCCATTTCCAGGACCGGAGTCAGGCGGCGCTCCCGGGATTCCCAGCAGGAATTAGTCTTAATAAGCCAATTGAGATGGGTCAGCTCATCTGTTACCGACACGACCGTGGTCCATGGTGGAATAACGGCTTTAGGTGGAAATTGGAAATGATAAGCGTGACAGCCCTCCATCACAGGACGCACGACTGCCAACGCTCTAACGAAAGTCATTTCTTTCCTGTTTCAAGCACAAGATGGCCATGAACGTGATGCATCTCTCCCGACGATCTTTCATCTAGCACATGGGTGGCTGCCCCCCAGAAAAAGAGCAAAAGCTATCAGGATGAGAATTGCGTCCTAACTTTTACGGTGCTGGTTGCCAAAGGCCACGGGGGTTGTGTTGTGCACAAACAAGATGGCAACAATGTTCTGGCAATCGGGGCTCACATGACAACCCTGCTAATTTATAGCGAGGGGAGGGCAGCACAGCTGTAGCTCCTGGGCTGATAATAGCTGTGCTGATCTTCCACCTTGGAGGCGACTTGCCTCGTGGTGCGCGGCGGCCGAATGCTAAGCGGCTGGAGCAGAGGTGCTGTGCTCAGCCATAATTTAAAGGAGTATGACATGAGGAGAGTGTTAGGATGTTTAACTTATAGGGCATCCAAATGTCATAGACCCAAGCAAGTTCCTATTAGCAATAACTCAGGCGCTCTGCAGGGATTTGACATTCAAAACTGATGAGCGCTGGTCCCCGGGGCCTGCTCCGACCTAGCCTCGCCCAGGCCACTCGGTCACCCCGGTGGCCCAGGGGTCAAACCATGATGGCCCTCTTCAATTTAAAGAGTGGCTTCTCCCGGCTGTGGGGCTCTGACTCGGCACAATAAATTTCCCAGAGAGCATAAAGAGTCATCTAGTGTATATCAAATCAATATCATTGTGGCTTGCAGCGATATCTGAGGCTACAGTTCACAAAATAAACTAGGCCAGGGGCTGGATTTCTGCCCTTGGCAATCAATCAAGCTCTCGGGTCATGGATTTTAGTGTAAATTAACACAGCAGAACCATCCCGCTCCCCAGACGAGCATATAACACAGGATTTGCTTTTTTTCTTAAAAAAAAAAAAATAAGAAACGGATTCCACGGCTGGTGTTTGGAGGTGAGGTTACACTGAACAGGAACAATGCTGAGTGGTGCTGGAAGGTGCTGGCAGGTGGGAGTGGAACATTGGTGTCTCCCTGACAAGCAGACTGAAGCCGTTGGATTAGTTGAACAGCTGAGGAGTAAGTGGTAAGAGCGCAGGTGCGTGGGAGCCCAATCCAGGGCGCAGGCCCTTCCTGGACGCGTCTGCGGTGGAGAGCGCTGATTCCACTGAGTGCCGTACATGAGGGGTGGGAACTGGGTGTTGGGGCGTCTCAGCAGCACCCCGGATCCGTGGAAGCTCCCGCGGGTGGAAACTCCCTGGAAAGCTCTTAGGAACAAGGCTCCGTGCGCTGCCTCCCGCCCCCGCCGTCTCTCCGCTTGGGAAACGCCTGCTGGTTGTCACCCCAGGTCTTGGGTGGGGAAGGGGTAATGGCCTTGCCTTGAAAGCTGTCCTAGAGCAGCGTGTAACGTGCAGCTGCCTAAGCAGACCCTTCACAAAAATGGGGCTCAGAAAGAAAGCAACTTGCGGTTACAGAAAACGTTGCAGATGCAGACAGAGTTTGAGAGGAGAACGAACTGCACTGGTTTATTGGGAAGGAAGAAGACAGACCCTGTGCCATGCTCCTTACAGCACGATGCTGCCCGTCAGCTCAGAGTGCACACGTGCAGGCTGGTGCGCAGTGCAGTGGTGCTCCTTCCTAGGAGAGAAGACAATGAGCCCGGGCAGGCGTCGGGTCTGGGAGTTAAAGCACCAGCCGGGACGTCTACAGCCCAAATCGGAGGGCCTGGGTTCGAGTCCTTGCTCTTCCCAATTCCAGCTTCCTGTCATGTGCGTCCTGGGAGGCAGCAGGTGACGGCTCTAGTACTGGAGTTCCTGCCCCTGGGAAGAGACCTGCCTCTGGCTTTGGCCGGGCTCTGCCTGGGGGTGGTGCTCATTTAAGGGGTAAACCAGCGGGTGGAAGCTCTCCCTCTCTTTCTGTATTTCTCCCTGCCTCGCAAATAAATAAATGGTTTTGATAAATAGGGTACTTTAAAACAGAATATTTATAATAGGATTTTTTTTATAATGAAGACATTTTTGCAACTTCTGAATTGCCCACCCATGAGCGGGATAGCATTCTTTTGTTAACACTAGAGAGACCTTCAGGATGGCTGAGATGAGCAACGGCGTGGGAGGGAGCAAGACCCTGGGTCTCCGCTCAGCCCTGCAGCCTGTGCGTTCACGGCAGGAAGGGGGAAGGGCTGGGAGCGTCCTGGCTTGCTCCTGAAGGGCTGTTTGACCACCCAGCCAAGCAGCCTGTGCGGGAGCACTGGGAAGATTCTAAGGCAGCATGCGACACGAGACGTTGTTAGGATGGTGGTCAAGTGTAGGCTTGGGAGTTTGATTGAAGCCTGTTGCCGAGCTTCTGTGAGCAGGTTAACTTTGCTCACAACGTGGCATTTGAGATCGTCTTGGACTAAGCCCTATTCCTAAGACCAACGCCATCAAGTCGAAAATCCTCAACATAGTCTTAAAACATAGCAAATAATAATAATATAGAAATAAACAAGGGTAGCACAAGGGTAATGATAATATAGAAACATAGCAAATAATAATAATGTAGAAATACACAAGGGTAGATATGGTGTCAAGAAGAAGGAAACTGGTGGGCGCCGCGGCTCACTAGGCTAATCCTCCGCCTGCGGCGCCAGCACCCCTGGTTCTAGTCCTGGTTGGGGAGCCGGATTCTGTCCCGGTTGCTCCTCTTCCAGTCCAGCTCTCTGCTGTGGCCCAGGAAGGCAGTGGAGGATGGCCCAGGTCCTTGGGCCCTGCACCTGCATGGGAGACCAGGAGGAAGCACCTGGCTCCTGGCTTCGGATCTGTGCAGCGCCGGCTGTAGCGGCCATTTGGGGGGTGAACCAACGGAAGGAAGACCTTTCTCTCTGTGTGTCTCTCTCTCACTGTCTAACTCTGCCTGTCAAAAAAAAAATAATAAAAATAAAATAAAAGATTGCCCAGTCCATGCCAGAGATTGAACACCGTACCTGTTCACCAGATATTAAAAAAGAAGAAAAAGAAGAAGAAGAAGAAGAAGAAGAAGAAGAAGAAGAAGAAGAAGAAAATTGAGAATAGAGCCCAGTGAGAGAGGAGCAGTCCCACTCACAGCCCCTACCCCTGCAGGCAGGAGGCCAGCCCCGTGCTAGCCCGCCGGCTTGGGGTTCAGGATGACAGGCCTGGCAAGCCAGACGGGTCTGTGTTCCCGCGGGGCGGCCGTGTCATGTGGCCTTTTTCTGGGTCACAGGAAAGACAGATTCTATTGGAGGCTACCCTCTGGTCAATCCACGTGGGAAACAGGTTGGACTATGCCTCCTTGGACAGCTTCACCCTGGTAGCAGAGACGCACGTGGACGAGGTGAAGTTTCAGATTTTCCTGGGAACCATGTCAACACAACGGGAATCCCTTCACAGAGAGCGGGCTACCAAGAAGATTCGACAAACCACGAGGAAAAATGGCACAAAACAAATCTTTCCTTCCAACCACTCCCCCTTGACTCAGCTGAGTCAGAGAGCAAGGACTTGGATTTAGGGCTAAGGTCGGTGCTGCAATGCAGTGAGACGGGGGCTAGATCGAGCCGTGTCACAATCATGGTTCCCACTTTCCAAGGCTCCTGAGAAGCAGGGCTTCCGCGTCTGCCACAGGCGTCTGCTTACACGAGGAGCTGTAAATATTTTGGTGCCATCTGCAGCTTACGTCATCAACGTTCTCACCATAAAGAGTGGCGGGAGCCCATCGGTGCATGCATGGCAGCTAACATCCACATCCGTCCCGGCTGGGAATAAAAGAATGAAAACCCGTGGGCTCGGGCTGTGTGCTTAGCATTTTAACCAAACAACTGACTTGACTCAGCTGAGCTGTTGACCATAACGGTGATGCTGGCACTGTGCGGACAGAGGAAAACAGCACCCAAATAAATTCTTAGCCTAATGCAGATAAAACCATTAGCTGATTGGTTATGCAAAACTCCATTTTCATGTTTCTGACAACAATTTTAACCACTTCCAAAGGAAAGCTGGACCAGTAACTGTGGGGAGCAACTCGGACTAGACTAAGTTACTGGAATTAAGACTTATTCTATGCATCTGCTCTCCCACAATATGGCGCTGAGAAGGGAGTAAACAACTACGCAGCTGCCTCTCGCCAACTTGAGTGATGACCTGTAGGAGCTGATCCTGCTCCTGATTGGAGGAGAGCAGCGTACTCGGCGAGTTGGGATTGGTGGAAGAGGACTATAAAGGAGGAGAGAGACAACATGCACCGGGAACATCTATCTGAAGGAACACCTGTGCAGCCCCCGAGAGAGCTGGCCGGCGATGTGCCGCTCCCCGCGGAAGTGGGGAAAGTGGCAGGGGGGCCCGCCCCTCCACGGAGGTGGAAGGACGGCAGCCAACCCGGGAGGAACCAGCAGCAAACCCAGGAAGGGCCGAGCAGACGAAAGAACAGAGCAGGGTCCTGTGTCGTTCCTCCACGAAGAGGGGGAGCGACAAGTAACTTGTCAGAAAACATATCAGAAGGACGGTGACAAACGCTGGGTTCCGTGTTACCACAAGAGTTCTGACAAGGCCTCTGGTTTGAATATTTTCTTTCACGTAAGGCATACGACGTCAGAAGATGTCTAGTAAATTGTGTGTGTTTTCTGGAGTTTGCAACAACAGCAGCATCAAAGGTGCCCTGGGTGGGGCGCAGGCAGCGTCTTGTCCAGGAAGGAGACAGAGGAGGCAGGCAGTCCGGGAAATCATGGAGTTGGGGGCAGTGAGCAAACAGAGCGGAGCCCCACAGGCAGTCGGCGCATGGAAACGTCAGCGAGGGATTGACAGATCCTGCGTCGGCAGGGCTGAGAAAGGTAGGTGGCACCCAGCGTCCTCCAGACCCAGGGCCCCAGAGCCACCTCTGCTGTCCCCGCTTCTGCATCCCACATCCTGCCCCTAGACCTTGCTCCTGCCTTCCACTGCCCTGAGTGCCATTGCCCTTGGCCGGCAGTCACCCCTGTGGTCTTCCAAGTGCTCTCCCGGCACTGCCCTGGCCCTTCAGGAGCCTGAAGCCACCGCGGTCAGGCTGTGGCTCACGTGTGCGTGCTCCCAAATGGCGTGGATACCGGGATCCCTGCTGCTCTCCCAGGCTCCCCGTGTCCCGGGCACACTGGCCTCCTTGGGGTTCCTCAGCGGTGACAGGTGCAGCTGCTCTTTCTGGACTTCTCAGTGGCTCGTCTCTCCGAGGAAGCCCTCCCCCAGGTACCTTCAGGGGGATTCCTCCCCTCCTTCCCGCCACCCCTTCCCAGGGAGGCTCACCCCAGCCCCTGCCTGGAGTTGCCAGCGCGGCCCCTCTCCAGCCCCTTTGCTCAACGGTCACGTCACTGTGGAGTCTTGTTTGCCGGAATGTAAGCTCACCGAGGGCAGAGACCTGTTCACATTTTGTTCATTTTTGAATCCCGAAACTCTTGAGTCATACGACCAGTCCTAAGTACGGGCTCTGGAGTACTGCAGAGTGAAAGGAATGGGCAAATAGCTGAGAAAGATGATTTTAAAACAGTGAGAGAAGTCGCTGGTCCTCAAGTCAGCTGGGTAATTTTTTCCTCCGACCCAATTGGACATCAGTGGGCTTGGAGGCCTGGACGTACTGAGGTGGAAACCTGGCCACCCTGGGTGGGCGGTGGTTGTGGCACCAACACGGCTCAGATGGAGAAATGCCCGGCGCTTCTTACCTTCCTGCCTTCACAGGGAGCTTCGTGGCTCAGGCTGGGCTTTCTCCTTCCACCACTTCCCTTTGCTTCCAGGCTCGGAGCGGAGGACGTCCCTGTGGCCCGCGACGGAGCTCTGCTAGAGAACGTGTGTGCGAGCACGTGTGTACACATGTGTTTGCCTGTTGAAGTGTTTATGACTAAAGAGAAAGAACTATCTATAGCAAGATATCAAAGTCTCTACTTTTTGGATTGGCCTTTAAATTTTTCATCAAAAACACAGTGTTCAGGGTAATACGATTTCTCCATCGCACAGTCTCAGTATTTCCACGGAAATGGTAAGGATTTTCGCGGAGGTGATTTCATGGTATTTATGCATGAAACCAGGACGGTCAGCTCATGGCAGTGTTCATGTTAGTCCATCTGGTCTCTGTGGCAGCACATGATAAACTGGTTTAGGCACCACAGAAACCCCCTTCTCGTAGTTCTGGAGGCTGGAAGTCCAAGGTCCCAGCACTGGCAGATTTGGTGTCCGGTGTGGGCTGCCCTGGGGTCCCTAGGCAGCACCTGCTGGCTGCGTGCTCACAAGGCGGGGCAAGGAGGACACTAATCCCATTCCCGAGGGCCCCCTCGCGGCCTGACCAGCCCCCAGAAGCCCCACCTCCCGACAGCACCGCCTTGCAGGTGAGAATCCACACCTGCATTTTGGCGGCCCACAGACACCGCCCGGACTCCTAGTACAGTTCCCACGCTACACCTCAGCCGTGCCAAGTGCAAGATCAGTCACGTGTACCAGTGCTGTGCGAGCAGGGCAGCAAGACGATTGGAGTGAGTTTTAGTAAATTCACTTGTCAGTGTTGATGTCACGAAGAAAAAGACTCTCGTCCAAAGCTGTTTTTAATTTGGAAGAAACAGAAAGAAGGTCCGACAGGTAGAGTGAGGTTCGCACAGCCTTGGGGTGCTTCCGTGTCCCGTGATGACGGCGCCGTCTGGGATCAGCCGGCTCACTTTTCCGCCAAGTGCCGGAGTTTCCAGATTTCTCACTGGAAGAACTCACATCTGAACCTAATCTGATGAGAAACTCGATGGCTGAGCCAGTACTTAGGTTGATTTTCATTGCAATTTCTGCACAACATCACTTGCATTTTCTAGGTCGTAATGAGATGTATTCAGGACAAATGATTCCTTCGGGGCTTATTCCGGAGATTTTGCTCCAAAGCTGTGTCAAGGGTCACCCACGGCGGGGCAGGTGAGTGTCAGCCAGGAGCGTCTGAGAAGTACCTGACCGCACGCCGTGGATCTGGGTATTGAAAGCACCCAAGCAAAATGCTGATAGAGCAGCGTCTCGCCTTTACTCGTGGCTAAGAGACATCCAGTGAACACCTAGCTTTGTAAACAACACACACGTGGACAAAGTAAGGGTATAATCGACACCCGAGATACAAGATTTCCAAACTGTTCTCGATGGGAATTTGCCTCTTTTGGGGGTGGGTGCCAATTTTATTTCACTTTACTGCTCTCTCTGCACCCGCCTACCCTTCACATGGTGGGATGTTGTAGAATCTCTCAACTATTTGAATCAGAAAATGTCTGGCACTTTGTAATATGTACATCGTTTTATAATCTTTATGCAAAAGATTATTTGAACACACATCAAAGCACCTTGAATATGACATTTTAGTTTTCTTTTTGGAAATATTTATGTCTATTTATCATTTGAATTCACTGCGTGCAGATAACATGTCTGAATCAGTTTCTTTCAAACTAAGTTTTCATTAGCAGCTGAGTCAGTTTCCCGAATAGCTTCTTTAAAATTCAATTCTTCCTCCTTTACTCATCCAATATAGAATATTATTTGAAACAATAAGTCAACATTCTAAAAGTAAAATATGAATTTCAGATGTAGCAAATAAGAATATAGGATACTTAAATAAATTGGAATTTCAAATAAACAGTAGATTTTTTTTAATATGATAATGTTGCAGAGCCAGCATTGTGGCACAGTGGGTTAAACTGCTGCAGTGGGCGAAGCCAGAGCCGGTTCAAGTCCCGGATGCTGCAGTTCTGAGGCAGCTCCCTGCTAACGTGCCCGGGGAGAGCAGTGGAGGATGGCCCAAGTGCTTGGGCCCTGCCACCCACATTGGGTGAAGCTCCTGGCTCCTGGCTTCAGCCTCACTCAGTTCCGGCCCTGGTCACTGCGGCCACTTTGGGAATGATCCACCAAATGGAAGATCTGTGTGTGTGTGTGTGTGTGTGTGTGTCTCCCTCTCTCTGTCTCTGCCTTTCAAATAAAGAAAGAAATATTTATGAAAGCTCCAAATTCTTTTTTTTTTTTTGACAGGCAGAGTGGACAGTGAGAGAGAGAGACAGAGAGAAAGGTCTTCCTTTGCCGTTGGTTCACCCTCCAATGGCCGCCGCGGCCAGCACGCTGCGGCCGGCGCACCGCGCTGATCCGATGGCAGGAGCCAGGAGCCAGGTTCTTCTCCTGGTCTCCCATGGGGTGCAGGGCCCAAGGACCTGGGCCATCCTCCACTGCACTCCCGGGCCACAGCAGACAGCTGGCCTGGAAGAGGGGCAACCGGGACAGAATCCGGCGCCCCAACCGGGACTAGAACCCGGTGTGCCGGCGCCGCTAGGCGGAGGATTAGCCTAGTGAGCCGCGGCGCCGGCCGAAAGCTCCAAATTCTGCACAGAGCATACCCATAGTAAAAATAAGTGTGTAGTTTGCCAAAAATCCTCCTTTATCTAGGCATCCTATACTTTTCTGGGACCCTAAATAAGAAATGCACTGTTAGTCTTATTCCGATCACACTGGACATGAAACGGCCTTCATATGTTACCTTTTGTTCTTTTTTTTAAAAGTCAGTGAATTATCACTATGTGGTTTCTAAATCTGAATACGAATTCCAAACTTTGCTTCATTCCGTTTGTGAGGTAAACATAATAAAATGGCTTGTGCAAGCCGGCGCTGTGGCTCACTAGGCTAATCCTCCACCTGCGGCTCCGGCACACCGGGTTCTAGTCCCGGTCGGAGCGCTGGATTCTGTCCCGGTTGCTCCTCTTCTAGTCCAGCTCTCTGCTGTGGCCAGGGAGTGCAGTGGAGGACGGCCCAAGTGCTTGGGCCCTGCACCCCATGGGAGACCAGGAGAAGCACCTGGCTCCTGCCTTTAGATCAGCGCGGTGCACCGGCTGCAGCGGCCACTGGAGGGTGAACCAACGGCAAAGGAAGACCTTTCTCTCTGTCTCTCTCTGTCTCTCTCTGTCTCTGTCTCTCTCTCTCTCTCACTGTCCACTCTGCCTGTCAAACAAAACAAAACAAAACAAAACAAAAACAGAAAAAAAAAAATGGCTTGTGCAAGCGTAAGCAGGGAGTCTGGCGTGTGTCTTCTCAGCGGGCACCGTGAATGGCGTGGTGGGTCGTGAACAGTGAAAGGTGCAGACAGTGCCCTCAGCTCCTAGGGGCCGCCGCCCCCTCCCCCCGTCTGCCTTCGCAGACTACTGTGGTCTGGAGGAGATGAGCTGAGGTTAGCTTGTGTGTCACCTTGACCGGGGTGCAGGGCAGGCAGCCAGACGTTTGCTCCAGCACCCCATAGCGTCTCCACAAGCTTGTTCTTGGTGAGGCTAAATTCCCAATGGACAGACTGAATGGAGCAGATGCGCACGTGGGCCTCGTGCAGTTGAAGATCGGAATGCAGCAGAACGTTATCCAGCCCTTGGGTAAGAGGGACTCCCCCCGGCCTCCCTGCTGTCACGCAGGACATGACCTTGCCTGCCCTTGGCTCAGACGGGACCCTGGGCCCTCCTGGACTCCGGCTTGCCACCTGCAGACCGGCAGGCTTGCCAGCCCCGGGAACCACGTGAGCTGATTCCTCGCACTAAGTCTCCTCTCTTGTTGAATGGAGATGTGTAGGGAGGAGAAGAGGGTGGAGGGAGATGTTGAATAGAATTCCCAGGGGACCCATGGGGGCGGGGGCACCTTGTATTTGAGAGGTTTCCCCAGGGGGGCACGGAGCTCAGGTCACGTCCGGCAACATAAGACACCAGATACCGTTTCTCACCTCTTCCCCTCTGTACAAAGTCGGCCATGACCTTTTTCAGCTAAGATCTACTTTTCAGTCATGGAGATGCCAGACACGCCTTCCTTTGTGCGAGTTTGCGATGTAACGGAAGTACTTGAAGCTATCAGTTGGAAGTGTTCTTAATTTTAGTTAATGTGGAAAACGTGAAGTGACAGAAAAGGAGTCGGGCGCAATAGTCCATTCCAAGACAAGTCTTGTTCTGTCACACCCTCCCCTTCCTCAACATTCATGCTTCCATTACATTTTATTTATTTGAAAAGAAGAGAGAGAGAGAGCTAGAGAGAGACGATTTCCATCTGCTGGGTCACTCCCCAGTGGACTTGGCCAGGCCAAAACAGGAGACTGGAACTGCATTTGGGTCTCCCACGTGGTGGCAGGTGGCTAAGCACTTGGGCCATCTTCGGCTCCGGTAGCAGGGAGCCGGGCCAGTGCTCACGGGATGCCAGCGTCCCATGCAGGTGCCTCCCACACCTGCGCTCTCTACGGAGAGCGTGTGGCCCCTCTGACGGTGACGCCTGCACTGCCGCTCATTCCTGGAGGAAAAGTCCTTGCAGCCTGTGGCCCCCGAGGTCCTCGCTGCTCTCGCAGGAGACCTCTGCCTTTCCAGGGCCTTGGGCTACTCTCGTGCGAGGGCCCCGTCCCCGTCACCCCTCTTCAGACACAAGCAGTTGGGAACGGGTCCTGCCGGGGACTCAGGAAGTCCACTGGCGTCTCCTCTCTGCGCACGTTGAACACATAGGAGCCATTGATTGTTTTAACCAGGCTCAATTTATCTTTGAAAGAGACGTTTTAAAAAGCAAAAGAGCTTAAACAAACATGAAAGTAATCTAATTCAGACATAAACATGAAAGCTAATGAGATTACAATGAATTGATCTAAATATTACTTAAAATAATTAGAAATGATTTTTGATGGCATGCCATTTCAGTCAGGACACTTTTAAGCTGCATTAGGAAGCAGACAGATTATTGCTTTCTAGAATATTTTCTTGTTGGTTATGACCTTCAGAAGAAGTTCCCAGTTGGCAGACCTGTCAATCAAGACCTGTCTGTGTGATGGATGGGGCAGATGGAGGCCTCGCTGCTGGAGTCTGTGACCTCTCCTCCCTGGGTCTTCCCTCCGAAATGCTGCCTTGGTTCAGCAGGGATTAGCGTCCCTCTCCAGTACAGTCCCCAGATACTGTTTCAGAGAGCAGAAATATTCAGTTTTTAGTATTTCCCAGTAGCATGGCAAAGGGGGGCATGATTCTCTCTCCCCGACCACCTGGCACAGGCGTCCTGTAGCTAGCTGAGAGGACAGGCTCCATTTTGGACATACGTAATAGCCTGCCCAGCAACCAACCAGCTGAGAGGAGGTGCCTGAGTTTGGCTGGGAGAATTGACGGGGGGCTGGGGTGCTCACCACCATGGGAGCCTTGTGTGCTGGGACTGTGAGAACACTGTGGCTATATGGGAGGGTGCAGGGTGTGGCTGGGTCTTTGAGCAGTCACTGTGGGCAGCTCCACAGGTGCAGGGCTCCCTGAATCCCTGATGAGGGTCACTGCTGCGGGATGCGTGCTCGCACTGAGGACTGACTGCACGGATCCTTTGTGTGGTTCTTGTGGCTGTGTGGATGAATACTGCACCCACTGGGGATGGTGCCCAGCACTGGTCTCCCTGCAGGAGAGGAGGTGAGCCTGAGCTAAGCCAACAGAACAGATCAAACCCTCCCCTCTCATAAAACAAAGAAAAGAGGAGATTTACTAAGTCCAGCTTGGGTGCCACCTCGGTCACTCCCCTCACCCTGGAGCACTGAATGAGCTCCTGGGCCACACCCAGCACACACCTCCGGGTATTCACTGAAAGAGGACACTCCTCTAAACCACAGAGGCACAGTCCAAAGAGAAAAGCCATCCCGGGGGTCGGGGGGACCACCAAGCATCTGCACAGATGCCTAAATGTAAACACAGACATTGAAGAAACAAGAATAAGGAGACAACACGACACCCCCGGAGGAACACAGCAACACTCCACACTGGGATGTGGATGAAGAAACTGAAGAAATGCTGGAAATGGAACCCAAAAAGCAGTGCTGTTAACTGGAGGCTGTGCTCCGACACGGGAGTGAGCGGAGACTCGTGTGATACGCATTTCCCTCACTGTTAGAGGCCCTGGCCTCGGTGCTGTCCTCAGACAGAAGCAGCTTTCTGCAGAATCTCGTCTCCAGCCCGGGCTGACCCGCCCTCAGCTTCCCCTGGACACGTGGCAGACCTTAGCACTGCTTAAAGTCAAAGCTGACCTCAGACACAAACGCACTTGGAATTGAGTAAGTTGTCCTCCGTATCAGAGTTAGAGCACACTTTGCCTTTCTTAGTTAATATTTTCATGTGTCAAACTAAAAAAACTGTCTGGAGCCTAGAGTGACTCATCTCCATGGTGCTAAACATTCAATCCAGAAGGAAACGGCTTCATAAGCAGCACATCCATTCCTGGATTATTTCCAGAGAATGTGAGCAAGATAGGCAGGGTGAAATAAGTGATAGAAATATAAAATTAAAAAGACGAAAAAATGGGCCAGCGCCATGGCTCACTAGGCTAATCCTCTACCTGCGGCACCGGCACACTGGGTTCTAGTCCCGGTTGGGGTGCCAGATTTTGTCCTGGTTGCTCCTCTTCCAGGCCAGATCTCTGCTGTGGCCTAGGAGTGCAGTGGAGGGTGGCCCAAGTGCTTGGGCCCTGCACCCGCATGGGAGATCAGGAGGAAGCACCTGGCTCCTGGCTTTGGATCAGTGCAATGTGCTGGCCGTAGCAGCCACTTGGGGGGTGAACCAATGGAAAAAGGAAGATCTTTCTCTCTGTCTCTCTCTCTCTCTCTCTCTCTCTCTCATTGTCTAACTCTGCCTGTCAAAAAAAATTTTTTTAAAAAGGTGATAAAGTGAACATAAAATAGTGGCATTTGCATTAGCCATAATAATAAAACACATTGAAAGGATATTGTGAAAATAGGATTTTTATTGTCCTCACACTAAGTCTACGAAGAACAATATCAGGACCATTAGTTGCTGCTTGGGTGTTGGCTTCATGGCACACGTGTGCCAAGACCTCCAAACCCCGTGAAAACCCTTGCCTACAGAAGCTGGCTCTGTCCCGAAGTCCTCCCTAAATGTTTGTGGGAGAATCATGTCACTTTCTCATTGATCATCTATAGCCCAAAGTCCTGAAGATGAAGCCTAGGAGCATCTAGGAACAACAGGAAACTCAGTTGCGAAATTTCAACAAAAAATATGTAAGTATCAAGGAGATGCAAATCAGAAAGGGTACAATGCTTCAAGGATAATAACCAACTGCACTTGTCTACTTCGAGGATTAGATGTCTTGAAACTGCCTTCCAACCTTTAGTGATAATTGTAGCCATATTTTGTTAGTTTCTTTATTCCCTAACTTGTAGTGCCTCAGGCTATAATTCAGACGAGCAAGGAGCTCCAACACCTGGTTCACTCTCTCTCACAAACTTAGACAGCAAGAGCGTCCTCTGTGTCATCTGCAGCTTCCCCTGCACCCGGAGCAAGTCTGCCAATTCTCTGCTGGGCGGACCGGGAGGGGCTACCCCAGCGCCTGGGTGGAACGCTTAAATCCCGCAGTGGCAATCCACCCACAGCAACACCACGAGTGCCACTGTAGACCCTGCCACAGAGTGTCAGATCCCAGTTCTTTGTTCTCAATTTCTCTAATTCTTGTTTTTATAATAAAGGAATATACAAAGAATACACTTACGAGAGGTACCAAAATATACTAATGACTTCCCAGCCCATTTTTGAGTGGAAAAAAATGCAAGTCTATTGTTGACAGTTCATTTCTTGATTTTTTGGAGTTTTTTTAGATGTCTTTTTTTTTTATTTGAAAGGCAGAGTTATACAGAGAGGGAGAGACAGAGAGAGAAGGATCTTCCATCTGCTGGTTCACTCCCCAAATGGCCATAACAATTGGGGCTGGGATAGACCAAAGCCAGGAGCCAGGAGCTTCTTCCAGATTTCCCACGTGGGTGCAGGGGCCCAACCATGTGGGCCATCTTCTGCTCTCCCAGGTGCACTAGCAAGGAGCTGGATTGGAAGTGGAACAGCTGAGAGAGAATCGAATCATCCCCCCATGAGAGGCCGGCGCTGTAGGCGGTAGATTAACCTGCTATGCCACAGTGCTGGCCCCAGATTTATGATCTTATTAATCTTTATTGAGGCTATTTTAGAAATAATAAGAGCCACTAGTTTTAGAGACAAATAGAGTGAATTATAGCAAATACATACAAATAAGAGTACTGCAAAAAGTTTATGGAAAATGAGATTAAGAGGTAAGTTTATTTACCTACAAATAAGTTTTGAAACCTGTGCGTCATTTTTTCATGATAGACATATTTCACAAGTTTTACTGCTTGGGAATATTGGGGGGGGGTGCGTGGTCTGCGCTCAGAGCTCCTGAGGGAGCCACCACCAGCACGAGAGAAATTGGTGGGAAACAACGAGAAAAATGATCAATTTACAAAGATTCCTTCCTCAGAATGTCTCGATGTTCAGTGGCTGGAATGCCATTTTATAACAATATCTTATCAAAACTTTCCCGATCACACTGGATAAGTTAGTCAGGGCGGCTGCGATTGGACACTGCTCTCTGTCGGTATTCCAAGCAAAAGGAGCACAACTTTGACATTTACTTTGCAGGCCCTGGTGACAAAAGGCAATTATAACCAACTGGAGACGCTAGAAGTATTTCTGCTCCAATAACTAAGAGGGAGATAAGAGGAATATGGGCTGTAATTGGAAATGGGTTCCCTTTTCAAGAAAAGATGAAAAGAAGAAAAACAAAAATAAGCAGAACCTTGACATGCAGTAATTGGAGTTGTCATATTTCAACCCATGCAATTAAAGGTTGAGCCCATTTTCCAAGATTGTGTTGTTTGATTACAAAACTAAATAAATACAATTAAAAAAGCCAAATAAACACCATGAGATGCACTGTCAGCAGAGCACTGAAACACATAAGAGATATTTGAAGATAGTCTTGTCGTTTCAAGTCATTATGAAGCAGGCTTGTCTCCACAAATGATGAAAATGGCCAAGATATTGACATAATTGGTTATTTATACTATTTATTCTTGGGTGGCTTGAGCATAAGTCAAAGAAAATGCCTTCCCCTATTTAATCACAAATGGGTACCACTCACCTGTCAGAGTGTGGCAGAGAATCGGAAGAAGGATTCATGATTTCTGATGCGAGTTTGACCGCCAGTGAGACTGGCACAGCCTTGCTAACGGCTCTCAGAGATCTCCTCGCAGGAGGCATTCATGTACGTCTCCACAATGTGAGCGCTTTGATCCAGAACAGGTGGCAGGTCTCACGAAGATGGGAGCCACTGTTGCCAGTATCAGTTGGACGCTACTGGGCAAGCATAGCCAAGTATACGTAGCAGTAGGTCTTCATCCCCACAAAAATACGTCATTGGCCGTTCCCTGGCCTGCTGTCTGCCCTCCTATGCATCTAATTCCAGGACAGGACATCAGCTAGGGAGCCTGTATTGCAAGGAGAAGTGTCCACACTGCAGCCTTCCTGGACTCCAGGGGGCTCTCTGAGACACCCTGTGTCCACACCCTTGCTAGCCCCACCACTGTAAGGTCACGCGGCAGCAGCCGTATCTGCCACTGCACCTCGGGCTGTAGCAGCACGATACCAAGGAGCAGCCTACACAACAGAAATTCATTCTGTTCTGGAAGGGAGAAGTTCAAGTCCGAGGGTCCAGCAGACTGGGTTCCTGGTCAGGATTCCCTTCCTGGATCACAGCTTCTTGATCTGTCCTCATGTGGCCTCCCTGGTGCATGGGGGGGGGGGGGGGGATGGGGAGAAGGAGCCGCCTGGTGCCCTGTGGGACAATAATCCTGATCCGCACTCCCCCGATGAACTCACTTACCCTGCATTGCTTATTTAAAGGTCACGCCTCCAAATACATCCATCACGGAGGTTAGGGTTTACACGTATGAGTTTGAGGACATAATCGCTCATTCCATAACATTCTGCCCTTGGTCCCTTACAATCCATGTCCCTCAAACGTGCAAAATATAATTCAGTCCCCAAAGCTCCGGAAGTCTTAAATCAACACACCGTCAACTGCAAAGCCTAAAATCTAACATCTCCTCTAGATATAATCTGAATCCCACGGATGAGGGAGCCGTGAGGCCTGACTGGTTCTGAGGATTGGTGCACCTCTGAATGGGTGGAATCCTAGTAGATATGTGCCTCCAGCCCACAGTGGGGGCATCGGCATCGGCACAGGCATTTTCTTCCCAAAAGAGAACTCAGAGGGAGGGAGTGAATCGCAGTTTCTCAGCAAGTTCAAGACCTAGTGAGGAACACCTCGTCCCACCCTCGCGCATTCCTTGCTCAAGTTCCCTTGCTAGCCCAGCAGCGCTCAGAACACGGGGCTTTAAAAGCACCTCCGCTCTGCCCCTGGGAAAGCAAGACATGGAAAGGTCAAGGGGCAGATCCAACGCCACACCCCTGGCAGTGATGCAGTGGGCTCTGACCCTGGTCAGATGCTGGGCATCCCCGGTCTGTGGGAGCCTCCGTCCAAGGGGAAGGCGGTGCCAGAGCATCAGCGTCCTGGAAGCCAAGGATCTGAGCTCTCTGCAGATCAGCTCACAGGTGCAGAAATCCACCGCAGAGCAGGAAGCTGGCCCTGAGTCCTGGAACCTTAATGCATGTGGAGACCAATATGTTTTCTGAGCTGCATTCCCAGGCAATGCGGCCATGGAGGGAGGCCAGCAGGGGCCGACGGTGGTCAGTGTCCGGCCCAGGACCTGGCCTCATCCCCATGGTGTCTCAGGAGCTGCAGCTGCCTATTCTGCAGGTGGGAGCGTGAGTCCCAGGCTCACCAAGAACTCCAGAAAGCAGCTGGCCCCGGCCCCTGCCCAGGCCACAGCCCCTTCTGCTCATTTGAATTAGACTTCTCCCGAATAAAGAGGGAGTTCACACCCTGCCCTCGAACTGGCTGAGGCAGGCTCCAAGGGCATGTGCTCATGTCGAAGTCAATGCTGGCGCCAGCTTGGCTGCCCACAGCACCCAGGTGGGCTCCCACCTGTTTCAGCACCTTTCCTGTGTCTCTTCCTTTGCAACTCCAGGTTCCCAATGCCACAGCGGTGGTGGAAGCGGTCTGTGCCCACCGTGAATTGCACGGCCTTGGGTTTCCTCCAGGGAGGAGAGTGCAAGTTACAGTGTGGGGGGCGTGGAGGGGGACTCGCTGTGACATCTCCGTCGAACAATCCCGACAGTGTCTCCCGGCCACGCTCGCTCAGGGAAAACTTAAGGGATCAGCACACCGGCATTTATTTTAGACAACTTTCTCCCAATTTTTGTGTGTGATCTGCTTTTCTTTCTTAGAAAGTCTGCATTTTCTTTTGAATTAGGACGTTCTCTTACTGGCTTCTGTCTTACAAGGTAAGCTAAGCCTTCCAGGAAAAGCGTTTTTCTATGTGAACCTGCATATTTGCTATTTCCAACCTCGTGCACGAAAGCTCTTTAACCTCAGGGAAGTGACTTCGCATAGAGCAATGTGCTCCTACATAGCCACTTAGTGACGTGCCACCTCCAGGATCGGTTCAGTGGAGGAGCGTCTTTCTTACTTGGAATGGAGAGGGCAAGATATCAACGCTGGTGCACCTTGCATCACCCGCAGAGGACAGGCAGAGCAAGAGGCACAGCTGAGCACATCGAGCCCCGTCTTTATTGGGGTGCTCGTCAGCTCCGGGAGGTGATGGCCGTCTGCAGTGCCATCCGGGGCAGGGCTGCCCCTCATAATTGTGCTAGTCTCTCTGCAGCCTGTCACCATGACAGGTTGTGATTTTTGAGGTGAGAGAACCTTGGGTTTTGCCTCAAGCTGGTCATTAACTGTTGCTAATGATAGCTTTCCCGAGGAAACTGGAAACAACAGGGTTGGTTTAGTAGAAATGTAGTATGTCAGAAGCTGCACCCCCATCCCCCGGATGTCACTGTTGAGGCGGAGAAACCTGTACTGCAGCAGAAGCGCTGCCCTATTTTCAAACGGTGTGGAAAGAAGCCTGATACCGGAACACGTCTCCCGCACCTGCCATTTCTGACCATGGCTCTCCAGCGGGAAAGGCGGGATCTGGGCTGGCACCCTGGGATTCAGCGGCACGGCTTCCCTGGTCCTATCCAGAGTTCAACTCTCGTGCGAGAAGTTCAAGCTCAACTAGAGGGCTGGCAGGAAGGAGAAGCCAAGAACTACCCGGGTTAGCGATGCTTGGGAGCAAGCCACTCTGGAAGGTGGGTTGACCAGTCCTGCCTCCTAGTAGACACTTGCCTGCAGTTTCTTCAAAGGAACTATGACCTGAAAACAAAAATCCCAAACCCAAACGGAAAGCACATCACCACCTCAAGGCTCTATTTTGGTTACAGCTGAACTCAACACCTCTTTCTGAAGATGAGGAACTGGGCTAATGTTGATGGACCTGCTGATGTAAGTTCATGAGAGTGATGGAGGGTCTTGTTCTCGTGGATATGGTGAGAGGGACGACTGCGTCTGGGCTCTGACTGTGGTCAGGATCCATGCTGACCTGCTGCCTTCACATGGATGTGTGCACACACACACACACACGCACACGACACTCATGGCCCTGGCCAAGACACATGGCCCTTCTGCGTCTCTGTTCCTCATTTTTAAAGTTTATGAAGCAGGGATGTTGGACCCACTTGTGAAGACTAAATGGTGTGTCTGATATGAACAACCTAACCTGACACCTCACACCTGGTAAGCCAGCCATGTACAGAGAGTACATAGGAGCTGGTGCAGCCCAGCTTTGTAAAAAGTTTCAGTGTTGAAGTTGCTCACCTATTCAAAACTGTGACTATGCACCTATGCTCTTTCATGGTATAAGCACACAAAATTCCGCATCACTTGGGTAAACGCATTTCTGAACAAAGATCAAGTGCTCTCTGATCTGATACAGGCTGACCTCTAGTCTCCGACACGTGGAGAGGGTCCACATCTCCCAGCTGACACTCTTTCCACACATTTGGATCCACCCCATTGTCTGTCTTAGTGGTGTGGTGTGATGAAGGACTTGAAATGCATGGAACTGGTCAGGACTGGGGGACCCCTGGGAAGGAGAGAGAAGAATGCATGGAGCAATGCTCCAGCGGCCCCGAGGGAGGAGGAGCTGGGAGCAGCACGCACAGTGTCAGCCTCGCACGTCGCCGCTCCTGCTGAATGGGCCCCGCCCTGATCTGGCCCTCTGCGAGCCTCTGTACCAAACAGCCGCTCCAGTATCAGCTCCCTGAGTGATTCACATCCGACGCCTTAGTAGCAAACACCTTGACCAACCAGGGAGAACTTCCTGCTTTAGAACCTAAAAGTCCTGAGCCAGACAGGCCTTCCTGGAGAGCTTTCTCTGCTTCTCTCAAAAAACGCTGCTTGCTTAGGTCACTGCTTCCTTGTCTGCGTGCCTTACTCATCATGGCCGTGAGATAAAGAACCTGGCAAGAGGAGAGGCGGCGGCACGGCCAGCTGTGTCACGGCAGCTGTGCTGTTCCTGAGGAATTCAGTGCGCAGGGAGTCTGCCACCTGCCGTGCGAATGAGACGCAGACCGGAGTGGCTGGAGCCACGGTTCCTCCTGCCACCACCTCCACAACACGGACCCAGCTGTCCTGCAGCCGATCGCCCATGTCAGGGAGTACTCCCTGCTTTCCACAATTCTTTATTTACTTATTTATCTTCACAATAAGGAAACATTGTTTTTAATTAAAAATACTTACAATATTGCAAATGTGTGTCCACTGCTTCCCAATAGGCACCATGCTAAGCAATATCACCCCTTCTCAACTGCATTCCTCTCCCACATGGTCATTCTTTTTTAAATATTTATTTACTTGAAAGTCAGAGTTACAGAAAGAGAGAGAGGGAAAGAGGGGAGACAGAGAGAGCTCCCACCTGCTGGTTCACTCCCTAATGGCCACAACAGCCCGTGCTGCGACAGGCTGAAGCCAAGAACCAGGAGCTTCATCCGGGTCTCCCACATGGGTAGCAGGAGCCCAGGCACTTTTGCCATCCACCCTCTGCTGCTCTTCCCCAGCCATTAGCAGGGAGGTGGGTCAGAAAAGGTGCAGCCAGGACGTGAGCCAGTGCCCGTGCGAGATGCCGGCCTTGCAGGTGGTGGCTTTTCCTGCTACACCAGAGCACCAGCTCCCCGTGCGGTCTTTGTTGTTGTTCCCAGTTGAATAGTGCCCCTTCCTCAAAAACCCACATCCACCCAAAACTTCAGAACGTGGCCTGATTTGGAAATAACCAGCGTAGGGTGAATGGATCCTGGGTGAGGGCGTCCCTCACTCCCAGGATGCTGCCCTTCCAGGAAGAGGAGCAGTCACAGCACAGAGACACAAAGGGAAGAAAGCAACAGACAGCTGCGAGCGGGGCAGGGGGCAGCGTGAGCCCAGGACTGGCGGCTTCTTTCCAAGAGCCCATGGTTCTTCCCAAGCACCCGTGGAAAGAGGCAGCCATGCAGCTACCACGATCGCAGGCCGGGGCCTCGGAACCGCGAGACAACACACCCCTGTTGTTTGAAGCCGGCTTGTGCTCCTTTCTTACAACGTCGACAACACATTCTATGCTCCCCAGTTTCTGCACGGATAAAGGGCGGCTGAAAAGGTTGGTGTGTAACGTTCTGCTGATCATTGTAGAGAACCCTGCGCACGGAGATAGCTGTATTTGCTACTGTGATAATGGGGAGGCTATGAAAAACGTTCTCATGTTAGAGCAAGATCAAATGCAAGGGCATCTTTGATGAGTTCTACAAGTAATTTAGCAAGCATTTAATTCGCACTTTTCCTGCCACCTTCAGAACCTATCTCATGTACGTTTGAATTCAAGGTGTTTTCAAAGCAATCAATGTGGTTTCTAACAGCTTTGATGGGAGACGTGTCTGCTTAGAGTGCGGTTACAAGCCAGCTTGTTTTTTTGAGAGGGATGGGCACATCTCACCATTTTCTTCTTTTCTTTTTTTTTTTTACGCTATATGTTTGTTTATTTGAAAGTCAGAGTTACAGAGAGAGAGGGAGAAACACAGAGAGAGATTTTCCCATCTACTGGTTCACATCCCAAGTCCAGGGCTGAGCCAGGCCAAAGTCCGAAACCAGGAGCTTCATCCAGGTCTCCCACGTGGGTGGCAGGGGCCCAAACACTTGGTCCACCTTCCTCTGTTTTCCCCAGGCTGTTAAGTGGGAGCTGGATTGGAAGTGGAGGGTCCAGGACAGGAACTGGGGCCCATAAGGGATGCTGGCATTGCAGGCTGTGGATTTACCTGCTGGGCCACAGTGCTGGCCCCATGACTATTTTGTTTTCAGTGGAGTTTCTGAATGAACACCTGGTCAGTGGCCCCAAGATTCAGGAGCTGGCAGAGCTGGTGTAGGCTCAGCCCAATCCCCATGACTCTGCTGGAGCCTGTGGTCCCTGCCTAAGCAAGGCCCCTGGCTCAGGGCAGGGACACGGTGGGTAGAGGCTGCACAGGCGAGTGATGGCGGTGTGCGGCTCGTCTTCTGTCCCCCTACTCTGCATCTCCTAGGCTTGTCTTGGCCCATTCTCCGCCTCATCTCTATAGCTCCCACACCCCACGTGCCACTGTTCTGCGTCTTCTCTGCCTTCCAGCCCTTGCCAGGAAGCGATAGTTACCACACAAGAGCATCCGAGTCCTGCTGTGGCCCAGTGGTAGAGTCATCTTCCTCTCTGGTGTCCTCTTACTGCAAGAAACGAAAGAACAAGACAATAAACCAGAAAGACAAACCAGTGTTGCCCAGCCCCGCAGCACGCTGGCTCCGTACCTCCCGCCCCATTCCAGCCATACACGGTTGCTAAACTAATCAAATCGCACATTCGTTTCTGTGGTCCACACTTCTCCTTTCATATAAGCATTTATTTCCAGTGTGGTGCACTTTTGTGCACACTGTAAATGACTCTAATATATTCCAATGAATATATGGGAATTTTCTTCCTTCTATTCTTAGTTGTTCTCCAAATAATTAATATGTTTTCTTCTTGCATTCCTGTTGAGGCTAGACTATAAAGACTAAGGAAACAAGTTGAAACACATGTTTTACTGCTTCTCTTATTTATTCTGGCAGAAAACAGCACGGTGGACACACGTGTGCTGAGATGACATCGTTTTGCTGACGTGAGCTGGATTATTTCCTTGGAGCTCAAACTGGAGTTTCTGAAGCCCAGGGACCCACTCATCTCCGGCCTTGACATTGGCACACAGCTCTGGTTTCTTCATGCGTCTATGTTCAGGGACGATACGGTCACGTGGATGTGTGATCTTTCTTAGCTAAATGTTCATTTGTTAGAAAAATGTGAATTAACACACCAGCAAAGCTTACTTCAATAACAATGCTCAGTTCCTGTGACACAACATCAATACCAGGGGTGAGAAACAGCATCCCGGAGAGCTTCCTGGGAGCCCAAAGACCCCCAGGTGCTGAGACAGGACAGCATTTACCGGCGTCTTCCTGAACTCTGGGATGTGCTTCATGGAGTGCTGATCCACGCGTGAACCAATGCACAGTGTGGCTTCACTCCACACCAGTTCCCTCCCCAATTAGCCAGCCACTGACGCTCCCCTACTGCAGGGGCCACATTCCTTATATTTTCCTTCAATAAAAGACTGACGAATCCCTTAGCTATACAGAACATATCACACACCTTACCTTACTCTAGGGACTGAGACGCAGACATAACTCACTCCACAGAGCCCCTGCTCTCAGAAATATACCCCAGTGCAGAGACAGGAAAACAAGCGTGCAGGTGCACGAAGAAGCGAGAAGCTACTAGTGGGACCCAAACACCAAACACCATGGCAGGCAGTGTTGTGGTTACGGGGGTCACGGTGGTCAGGGAAGGCCTCTTTGACACGCGGACATTGAAGCAGAAGTCCACAGTGAGGGAGGAAGAGGGGAAAGAGTTGCCAACCAAGATGACACTGGGGCCAAGGCTCTGCACGGGAGAATGGGCAGAAGAGCGTGAGAGACGGGAAGGGTGCAGCAGAGGCAGCAGGCAGAGAGGGAGGTGGCAGTGCACTCAGGAGCCTGGCCGTGGGCTGCACGGGGAGGGCCAGCTGGGCCACCATGGGGGACGCTGCCTCACTTCCCAGAAGGCTGGAAAAACCAAGGGGGCAAGGAAGTGATATGAGGCAAGGAAGTGTGTGTGTGTGTGTGTGTGCATGCGTGTGCATGTGTGTGTGTGTATACGTGTGTATGCTACGATTCTGAGGGTGGACGGAAGCTTGGAAGATCTCACACAGATGCAGAAGTGGGGGCAGGGCTGGGATGCTGCAGCTTCCTTACAAACTATGACAGCCGGGGAGGGGCAGGGCTCCCCAGGTGACGCACTGCCTCCCTTCTCACACGGGGACCCCGTGAATCATCCTTGCCTCCCTCCCTCTGAGTGACAGGAGTCCTGGAACCAACCCCAAAACAGAAGCAAATTGGAAGTGTTTGTGGGAACGCAGTTGGTTTTTCTTTGGAGCTAAAACCCAATAGTGTCTAAGGAGGTGACTGAACAGAGCAGAGGGACTGGTGGACACAGACCAGTCTCTTCCCCGCACAGCAAGGGCTACACAGACCCAGAGGGGGGATGACCAGGATCACACAAGCATGTTTGGTCAAGAGGTGAAAGGGGGGGGGTCAAAATTGCCCCCTTGGGGCCAGCGTTTTGACACAGCAGGTTAACCTGCCACTGGCATCCAATCTGCCCCGCTTCTGATCCAGCTCTCTGCTAACGCTCCTGGAAAAGCAGTGGAAGATGGCCTAAGTGCTTGTGCCCCTGCAGCCACCTGGGAGTCCAGGATGGAGTCCCTAGCTCCTGGTTTTGGCTTTGCCCACACCTGGCTGCTGCGGCCATTTGGGGAGTGAATCTATGGATGGAAGGCCCCTCTCTTTTTCTCTCTCTGTAACTCTGCCCTCCAAATAAATAAAAAACTAAAAAAAACACCCTTCTTTCTAAGGGGTACAAGAGAAGTCAGTTGTCCACCAGTATCCGATGTCCAGCCAGTGTGCGAAGCAGAGGTCCACGCCGCCTGTGGGGGGTGGTAACTGTGGCCAAGCAGCATCGGGGCGAGTGTGCTGACCACACAGATCCAGAGGGCAAGGAGAGGCCGCCTAGACAGGGTGAGCCGAGCTCCTCAACTGGCCGACAGACCGCGAGTGAGCCCCAGGCGTTCCTCTCTGGAACGAATGGATCTACTGCCGCGTCCGCGCTGAGTGCTCTGCCCTGGGCTAGCTGCGGCCTCCCAGAGTGAGATCTGAACGTCCTCTCAGCTCAGGGGAGGCAGCTGCTGTGTGCAGAGCAGCAACCAGGAAGAATGAACAAGATGTCAGGCTGTGTGCGGAAGGGGGTAGACGAAGCATGGATGAGTAGGAGCCGTTACAGCGCGAGCCCCTATATAATCCTTAGTAACACCCCAGAAAGGGATACATGGGAAGGAGGGGGTGGGACGCCCGCGAAGCAGGGTCAAGTGGCCGTGCCTGTGTTGGACTTCAGAGCAGGGAGGAGAGACAGCAGCAGAACCATTTCCTGCCCTGGCTTCCGACAATGGATGGTAGGATGTGGTGTGTGCAGACTCGAGTCGGCGTGAGTCATCTTCATGCAGGAAATGATTGCAGAAGACGGAATGTGTCACGACATTCCAGGGAAAACAGTTCAGGCCGGAGACGGGGACGCTTTCCTCCTGGGGGGGGGGGGGGGGGAGGGGCTTTCGTTCCTGCAGCTGGCGAGCAGCTTGAGCTGGAACCAAGTGTTCAAGAGCTTTCGGGAGTTCTCTGCCAGCACATCTGGCCGGAGCCATCAGCGAAACCCGCGGAGAAGCGCATTTCACGTCTGCACTGCGGGAGTTGGGGGGGTGGTCTTCTGCCTCCGCGAGCCCAGCTGCCTTCAGGAAGCCTCCACACAGCACCTGCTCGGTGCCCTTCACCCCGGCGCCCCCAAGCCCAAGGCGTCGGCCCCTGCGGGGCACTCGGGTAAGTGTGTTCCCCGACACCGCGGGCTCTCGCGGCTGTGGGGAAGCCTCCGCGATTGGAGTCACGCAGAACCGGGTGTTCTGATTCCTTCCTCTGCGCCAGCGGGTTCTTCACTGTGTGCAGCCTGCCTGGATCAGCTCTGGGGGGCCGTGCCCTGGTGGAGGGCGGTGGTGGGGGTGGTTTTGAGAGCAGGTGGTTACATCCCAAAGCAGGAAGCCAGAGACTGGGGGGTGGGGGCAGGCTCAGTGCTTTGTAACAATCTTCTCACAAGAACAAACCAGAGACCCAGAAAAACTACTGTGGTTCCCATCACAGGCACATCCCCAGTTGGCCCAAGAGCCAGACCCCAGGCCTGACCTCTGACCTCTCACATCACCCCCAGGGACCAAACTCCCAACACAGACACTGTTGGGAAACTAGCAAATTCCTAAGGGGTGATCAAAGCCTGTTAGAGTTTGCTGATTTTATTTTATCATTTTAAAAAGATTTTCATTTACTTATTTGAAAGGCAGAGTTCCAGATAGGCAGAGGCAGAAAGAGAGAGAGAGAAAGAGAGAGAGACAGAGAGGAGAGATCTTCCATCCATTGGCTCACTCCCAAATGGCTGCAACAGCCAGAACTGGGCCGATTCCTGAACTCCACCCAGGTCTCCCACGTGGATGCAGGGACCCAAGAACTTGGCCCATCTTCCACTGCTTTTCCAGGTGCATTAGCAGGGAGGTGGATTGGAAGTGGAGCAGCCAGGACTCGAACCAGCACCCATATGGGATGCTGGCATTGCAGGCGGCCTCCTTACCTGCTACAACACAGTGCAGGCCCCAAGTCTGCTGATTTTTAAAGCACACCCAAACCACAGCAGGTAGGAAGCACACAGCCTGGGGTGAGCCCCACCCCAGGCAGGAGGGAGAGGCAGGCAAGAGAGCTCCTTGCACCACTCAGAAGCACAGCCTGACCCCTTTGGATCGATTACTTCTCAACTTTTCTGTTCCTGTTTTTGGACTTTGGTGGACTGAAACCCCAGACAGTGAAGCTGAGGGTAAGGAGGGAAAACTGCAGCTGATTTTTGCTGGATGCAGATTGTGAAGTGTCTGCATTCTTAGGAGAGGCTCAGAACCCCTTAATAGCTACAGTGTTTGTCAATCAATAAGGTTAGACCAGAACACGGAAGAGTTTGCCGATTTTAAAACTAGGTCACAGAATGTCATTTTACTGCAATGAGATGTGACATTAGGAGGACAATTCAGATTGCACCTAGTGTTGGAGAAAGAGGCTCATTCACAAAATGAAATCCACCTGTTACAGGCGTGGAGAGACATGGAAACAATGTGTCCTCCACAAAAGTAAACAGTAGACTGAAGTGCAAGGTGCGGTTTCTGGTGGGCGGGGCAGAGTAATTTCTCCTTAGCAGGTGCAGGGTCTGTGACAAGGCGCTTCTCTCTCTAGCATTCAGAAAGGACAGCGCGTCCCTCCACCTGCACTCAGGGCATGCCTAGCTGTCGTCTCCACTGGGTTGGAAGCTGCTTGCTCCTTTTCCTCACGGCCCAGCTGCCTGGTATAGGAGGTCTGAGAGAGGCCTGCGGAATCACTCATCCTCACGAACTCTGGGCTTTCTGAAAAGGGCTTTTGGTTTTCACCTCCTAGTAAGAGGAGGTTTTGTTCGTGTTCTTTATTTGTTTCCATGTTATTCGCTTCATTTTGTTTGAAAGACAGAAAGAGGAGAGAGAGAGAGGGAGAGGGAGGGAGGGAGAGGGAGAGGGAGAGGGAGAGGGAGAGGGAGAGGGAGAGGGAGAGGGAGAGGGAGAGGGAGAGGGAGGGAGAGACCTTCGATCTGCTGGTTAACACCTGCCTCCACCCCAACACACCCAGTAGCTGGGGCTGGACCAGGACAAAGCCAGGAGCCTGGAACCCTATCTGCGTCTCCTCTGTGGGTGGCAGGGGCCCAAGGACTTGAGCCATCACCTGCTCCTCCCAGGATGCCCAACAGCAGAGCCTGAGCTTCTGGTGTCGGATGCTGGCCTCTAAAGAAGCATCTTCATGCTCGTTCCTCATGTTGCATTCTAAAGTTGCACTGTGTATTTGTTTACTGTAAAAAGATCATATATTAGAGATTGGGCAAACTGGATCTTGGAAATCACCAGATTTATCCAAATTTAGGCACCAAGTAAACGGCGAACCTTTGACCATCGTTCAGCCACGTAATGGCAGTTGTGAGCCCATGGCAGGACGCAGGACGCGGAACTGCTCATGGCTGAGAACCTAGGAACTGGAGAAGCAGCCACAGGGGCCCTAACTGCTGAGCCCCGGATCTCCCTTATTAAAGTAGTCAAGTAGGCAGACATACAGGCTAAAACTGATTAGGCTTGTGAGCTGCAAGACCACGCCTTCACCACGCCCCTGTGTGACCTCATGCCCTTACCTGGCCACACCTGGGTGCCCACCAGCCAATCAGGTTAATTAACCACTCCCCTTTGGAAGTGGGTTAAAAGCCTGAAACAGGATGTGTCCCACCCTTCTCTTTCCCTGGCCTCTTCCCAGGAGGGGACTGGCGGTAGCCCTGCACCTCCAGGGCATGTGGTCTTCGGGCCACCCACCCTAGGCTTCCTGGCCTAGATGCGCCTCCACGTGGCTGGTTCCTGGTGCTCGATATGAACCCAGATTTACCCCTCTCTCTCTCTTAGATAAAGCTCTCACTCTTCTATGCATCTTTCTCACTAAATAAAGGCTTAAAATATATCATGCTGTCTCGGTTATTTTTGCCGGTATTTAGAATTCTTCTCTAAATATTAGACAAGAATCCTCTCAGGCTTATTAATATTGGAGATTGATTAATAAGAATAGGGTGATATCGTATGGCACCCCAAATTCCGGCAGCATTTGTGGCACCCCAGATGGCACTGTGAGGAACCTGAAAGGGCCACATTTCTATATAAATTTTAGGGGGTCATTCCCAATGTCGGCAGCACACAGACGTTCGGGGTCCAAACCTCTCACGTCACAGTGCGGCCCGGCCGGGCGCTGGTTCAGCTATGAAAGTCGCGCTGCGGCATTCCCCGCTCGGGTTTGTTCTGCACGGCCTCTGCGCCCCTCCTGCCCTTCACACCATTCCTAAGCTGCGCTCTGTCCTGATACGGGCTGCCTCTTCCAATTAGTTCAACAACGGCTGAAGAAAGCTTTCGCGCTGATCGTTATATGAAAGGAAATAGCTACTCGATTGGAACCAGATACCCCTCGTGCTTCTTTCTTCCTCTCGTTCCAAGCGCGTTCCAAGCCCCCAGCCCCTGGCCCGTGTCGCAGAGCACCGCCTTCCCGCTTCCCTTCCCTCTGGCTGCTGCAGACACAGGGGGAACGCAGAGGGGGCAGCCAGAGTCCAGCCATGCCCTGCATTCCAGGAAGTGTTTTCTGACCAGGACATCTGCTTCCAGGTCACAGGGGTGGGGTGCCTCTGGGATGACCCCCCCCCCCCGGGCCTGGCTCCGCCCTCCACGTCGGGCTAGAAACACAGCCCCTCCAGTTGGCTCCCATCGAGGCTGGTGGAGCTCCTGCCCTGGCTCCTCCCGGGCCCCTGCCGGCCCCCGCTGTGCTGTGTTCTTTCATCACCCATGTAACACATTCGCTGCCTTCTCATCCCTGTTTGCAATATCCAGAGAGACTTGATCCCCTGGCTGGACACCGCCTAACACAAATCAGTTTGTCCTCCAAAATAAAATGCCTTGCTGAGAATTACATGACGAGGATTTCAGCCGGGCCACGTCTTTCTCCTGGGGCTGCGCCCTGTCTAGCTCGGCTGATAACCAGTGTGGCATAAAAGCTTGCTGACTGCTGATGGGAGGCTCTGTGGCTTCTGCCGCTGTTGGTATCAGGGAGCCTCTGTGCTCTGACTGCCAGCAGCCGGCCAGCTCTGAGCCAACAGGCCCAGACAGGGGACTGAACGCTTTGATCTCTGCTTCTGGGGGGCTGCTGGCGATCCAGTCTCTCCAGCGCTGTGTCGGAAGGCTCAGCGGACAGTGATCAGCCTTCCGATGGTCAGCAGGACTCAATTTGGAGATTTCTGAAGGCGGATCTAGGGAGACTTAAAGACGATCATCTGAGAGAATGTTCCCCGGGAGGCAGCTGGCCAGGTAAAGATGGATCACAGACTTCCTGGGCAATGAGTGTTGCCAACCACGACCAGTTTTAATAGCAGTTTTCTTGGTATGCATATACCCATTACCACGTATCACTTTTTGACAACTGAAAATTCTGTTGTTACCACTTTTTAAAAACCCCGACTACCTTGCACCTTGTACCTCCTTTGGAATAGTTCATTTTTGTTGGAACAAGAGAACTAGAGCCACGCAGCTCAACATTTCACCTCTGAGGCTTGGGGGCCATGTCAGAGTGAAAGCAGTCAATATTGGTTAATAAGCCAGATCAGAGCTATTAGCCGGCTTTACGGCCTTGGCATACTTTACTGTGTGTACAGATCACTCACGAAGACTTGGGCTTCTGTCTTGTCCAGACAATGCCTTACATGGCCATTCAAATTAATCATGTTGCGGAATTTTCTTATGCTTAAAGCAGCTGGCTCTATATTGACTCTGGAAATTAAATTTACTCCACGGCACTATTGACAGCTGGGTCTCCGGCTTATTTAATGGCTCTGAACGGAGACGGGGCTGTATCGTGTGCCTTCAAGCAAAATGTTGATAACTCATCATTTTCATAAAAAGTGAAAAAGTGCTTTATCTATAAACACGTCACCTCTCCGTGGGCCAAATCAATGTAAGAGGTGTTTGCAGTCGGCTGCACTTGCCCCGGAGTGAGAAGCAGAGGGAAGCTGTCCCAGGCAGGGTGTACAACAAGTGTTTGCCGCTTCATTAAATGTGTAGTTCCGGAATCTCAATGTGTTTTAAGGGGCAGTCTTCGTGCCAAGGAATTTAATCTGAACATAATGAAAATTCTCATAAATGTGTATGTCCAAAGTCCATCCTGGAAACACGGTTCTGGAAGTCTACACTGGCTTATTTCAGGCAGGAAATGAGGGAAGATTAGCTCTGAGCTGTGCTTGTGCCATTGTTTTCAATTGTGAGGGAAAAAAAATACCATGTCAAGGACCAAGTAAATATGGGGGATGCTTTGACATGGACAGGCTTGGTTTAATGGAACCAGCCCATGAGCCAGAGCTGCCAGAGCTTACTGGCTCACCTCCATGTATTCCTGGCGTGAGACTGGATAGAGACAGACGTAACTTCTCGTAACTCCCAGATATGTTCGGCTGTAACCTGGTATTAAGGTGGCTATTTCTATGTCACTTTTATTTATTTATTTTTTTGACAGGCAGAGTGGACAGTGAGAGAGACAGAGAGAAAGGTCTTCCTTTGCTGTTGGTTCACCCTCCAATGGCCGGCGCACCGCGCTGATCCGATGGCAGGAGCCAGGTACTTATCCTGGTCTCCCATGGGGTGCAGGGCCCAAGCACTCGGGCCATCCTCCACTGCACTCCCTGGCCACAGCAGAGAGCTGGCCTGGAAGAGGGGCAACCGGGACAGAATCCGGCGCCCTGACCGGGACTAGAACCTGGAGTGCCGGCACCGCAAGGCAGAGGATTAGCCTAGTGAGCCGCGGCGCCGGCTATGTAACTTTTAAAACAAGGCACAAAAGCCACCCAAGCCTGTGTTTGTGTGTGAGGGGCAGATGTTCTCTGTGAAGGTCGATTTATGGGTGGAAGTAACTCACACATTCACCTGGGTCTCTCACCGTCCAATCCCAAAACACTTCATGGTGCACGATCAGCCGTCTCTGTCCTTGGCCAGAGACTGCCTCCCTGTTCTACGAGTGCAGATCACCCCACAAAGGGCCCTCACGGAGTGCTTGCACTTCCCGCTGCGTTCTCCCCAACGTGGTTTGGAGTTGCAGCCAAGACCTGAGTGTGCAAGGTCCCTGGGGAGGGAAGAGCAGTGCCCTGCAGGGAGGGCGCCCTAGTCAGGTTTCCCTGCCTTGCAACTTCAAGTGCATGATTTGGGTGCTCTGTGGAAGGAGACATGAGCTGCACAGGCGAGGAGACAAGCAGGAAGCCCCAAGTAGAAGCCGAGAATACTGGGAACTGCTCACGCCTGTGCCGGTCAGTCGGTGTGCGCTATGGAGTCGGTTCCATCCCGGCTCCTGCCTCCCTGGGTCCAGTTCACACTGTGTTCCGTGTGGGGCAGAGTAGCAAGGGCGGAGCGTGGGCTGTGTGACGCCTGGAATCTTATCTGGGAAACGGAGCAGTTTGAGTTCCGTTTGGTTCTTTAGACTCCGTGGCCAGTGGTGGAGAAAGACCACTGGATGTTCTCTGGAAAGTCTGACCGTGCGAGTCAGTGTCCCAGGGCTGCTCTCCCAAAGCTCCGTGCGTGGGTGGTGAGATGGCAGGAAAGGCTGCAGTGGAGGGGTGGGCAGGGCCTCGGGGCTCCTTGGCTCCTGGCTGCATCCATCCTGTGCCCGTGAGTCTGCGTGCACCGTCCCCACTTCTTACAGGACGGCACTCGGCGGATGAGGGCACACCCTCCACTGGATTTCTTCTGTGCTGAGGCTTGGGTGAGACGGAGTGTCCCCGCGGCTTCACGGCAGGAACTGCACCCTCTTGGGAAGCATTAAGGGGCGGGAACTGAATCCCACTGCGGGATTTAGAGGCGGAGCACGTGGGATGTGAGCAGGGTTAGACGAAGTCAACCAGGGCGTCCCCCCTGCCTGATGCCCAGTGGCTTTTTAAGGAGAGAGACGGGGGAGACACACGCACACACACTCGCACGCTACCCCTCGCCCTTTGCATGGAGATGCTCTGAGTGCCTCCAGGCTCTGCCAGCCAGAACAATCCAACACCAAATGTCACCCCTTGAGCCTCCAGAACCGTGAGCTAAATAGAGCTGTTCGGCTCACAAGGACCCTGCCGTGGGCATCTCGTGATGCAGGACAGCCTGACACCACGTGCAAAGGCTCCATTTCCCAATCAGCACACCTTCGCAGCCGGGGGCGGGGGTGGGGCTTTGACTCATCTCCGGCAGCGCCCAGTTAAACCCTGACACCGGGGTGCTGTGCTGAGGCTGAGAGCCCCCAGAGAGGACTGCACCGCTTTTCGGAAACCGGGGGTCAGGGCTACGCATCAGCCCCTCTAAACAGCTTTAGCTGACGTGCTGTTTGCATCTTCTTACCCCTGAGAGCTGCTCTGGCTTGTGCTGTTTATGTCAGTTACAGACTCCTGCAAAGGAGGCCACAGGAGAAGCGTTGACACGTGGGGCCAGTCAGGAGCCACCTCCGGTCCAGAGGTCGTCGTAGACACCCCGCCAGCGATTCTCAGCACCTGGCTGTGCCGGTGCGAAGCGTCCTGGTTAAACAGGAAGGTTGGTTCACAGAGGGAGGACTGCCCTGCGGCCGGCTGGGGTGAGTGACCGTCGCGGCTGAAGGATCTGGACTCGGGTGTTCGGGAACGTTTCCTGTGATGGCCTCACTGTAGCAAAGAAGAGAGCTTTCCTGGGCGCCGACCCTCTGCCTCGGTCAGCCGCCCTCCCTACAGAACGTGACGGACTAAGTGCTCCACTCACTTCCCCGTTCTCTCACTGATAACACTTTTGCTTTCTCGTGCCAGTATGCATCACATTCATTCACTAGTGAAAAGCCCCTCATTGTTCCAGACGTGGATAATTCAGCTAATACAAGTATCTTAAGAAATAAATAGGGGTCCGTGCTGTGGTATAGCCGTCTAAGCTGTGCCTGCAATGTCAGCATCCCCTATGGGTGCTGGTTTGAGTCATGGCTGCTCCACTTCCCATCCAGCTTCCCGCTAATGCACCTGGGAAAGCCACAGAGATGGGCCAAGTCTCTGGGCCCCTGCACCCATGTGGGAGACCTGGATGAAGCTCCTGACTTCCTGGCTTCAGATCTGCCCAGCTCCTGCTATTGTGGCCATTTGGTGCATGAACCAGTGGATGGAAGACCAATCTCTCTCTCTCTCTCTCTCTCTCTCTCTCTCTCTCTCTCTCTTTCTGGAGCTCTGCTCTTCAGATAAAATAAATATTTCTTTTTAGAAATAGAAATAAGAATATAAAACTATTTACAAAATACAGCCTCCCCAACTTCAAGATCACACATGTCCTGAGTAATACTGGTCTATTTTCCACAAGGAGAAACCTAGGTGTCAACTCAAACAGGGATCCTCCCGTCGCCCAATGTTCCTACCCCTAGTGACAACAGAGAAATGCAGAACACGCTTGTCACATTAAAAAATGCATTGTTCCACCACTGTCTTCCTTCTGACAACATTAGGCTCATTGTCTACAGTACATTTTTTATATTGTTTTTCCGGAGACCTTGCGTGCAATTTTGGTCAGTTTTATAATGAGGAGTACCACAGGGAATTCTGCCATGAAGCCGGATTTGTTCCTCTGCACACACACAACAGCCATGAAGGTCAAGGTCGGTGTTAAGCACAAGGAGATGGAGGCATCGACCTTGTCTTTGGAGGACTTGGAACAGCAGCAGAGGTGGCCGACTGGAGGGCAGGCCAGAGTCGCCATGGCCACCTGAGGGAGGCGTCTGGGCTGTGGCGAGTCCCAGGGGCTGGACCGTGCTGGGGAACCAACAAGCAGACCTCCGCTAAGGAGCAGTGCTCAGCCCTGGGGAAGAGGGGTGCCTGGGAGTGCCAGCTCCCGTGGCCACGCCGGCCGTCGTCTGCACAGCTGCCCCATGTCCCTTGCAGGCCGTGAGACTCTGAGCAGGCCAGACAGCAGGGCTGATGGGTGCTGGCATCAGAGGACGGAAGCCCAGACCCCAGATGAGGGAACTTTCCCCAGGACTTCAGGGCTTTTCAGTTTGTCTGTGTGGCTCCTGGCTTTTACTTTTATATTTCCTTATTGTTTTTCAAGAAAAAAAGAGGGGATGACAAAGAAAGACGAAAACGAAACTTTTCATTCTGATGACCTTTTTGGGTTTCTTGTAGTGAAATCAAAAATGACTTAGTGTCATATGGAAATCTGAGGTTGGGGTGCGTGCAAAGTGAAGTACGCATTTCTCTCCCTGTGTAGCAGTGAGATGGAAGGAGACGGACAAGGCGTCGGAGTCCGATCCGCAGTTGCCGTGGGATTTGCCTGAAGCAAAGGGAGAGCCTCACCTGCACGAGGCTGTGGAATTCCACGGCTCCCCCACTTGCATCCAAAATAACAAGAAGGGGCCGGGCTTAAGGGCCTCAAGTCGTCTCTGTCTCCAAGAGTATGGATTTATCTCTCTTTCCATTACACAGCTTCAATGGGCCACACCATTTAAATCAGCTTTCTCACATCCCCTTACCTGACCTTAGCGAGATCTGTTGGTGTTGACCCGCTCCAATGGGAGAAGTCATAATCCAGACACATCAGTCCACAGCATTCTCAAGTTTTTAGCTTCCATGATACTAGCTTTTAGCAAAACAACTGTGCAGTGTTAGACTCGGCAAAATTTAAATTTGCATGGGGCATATAGAATGGAAAATAAAATTTACATACATGCAATTATTTTTTCTTTAATGAAGAAAAATTCTAGCATTTTAAATTATCCAAATTACACAGATATCAGAGTAGATGAGGGGCTGCCTCGGATGACTCCGTAAGTCTGCCTCATATTCCCTGAGTTGTATCCTGACTCTGCTGGTATAATTTTTAGTAATTTTACTCAATCCGTTACCATTGGCACATGGAGGGCTATTGTTTTGTTCGATTGTTGTTTTCTTAGTGGAACTCAAAAGTCCTCAGATGCAGTGCTGCTGAACAAATCATGTAACTTTTTTTCCAAAGACAAGCATTTTTTAGTGAGAAACTCTATACTTGGTCACTGGGAAAAGATCGCTAGAGTTTTTGCAAGACAGGAAAATCACACTGTTAATACGATGCCCTGGCTTCAGGATGAAGTCCATTTAAAGCTAAAGGTTTGGAAGGAACTTAGTAGGGGCCTTCATTCAGATCTTCCTGTGGTTCCAGTTGGGTCTTCCCATGAGCCTTGGTTCTGCATTGGCTTTATGGAGCTTGGTGAGAAATTAGCTGTTCATTTGAATGGGAAGTGCCCATCCTTGGCTTCTGTAAATGGCAAATGTCGAATTGAGAAGCATAGCATCTCACAGAGAGGAACCATCTCCATCTGAAATTCATGCTTTCAGATTTAAGTTTTAATCCGTTGCTTCATCCCCTTACAGAAAGGGCGTATGCCATCTCTTCTTGCTACCTGGGCTACCTGAACAAGCCCCCTCCGATGACATAACTTCTGAACAGGTTTGCACTGAGGGGCCCAGGGAGCGGTAGGTGGGATGCTGGGACCAGTGTGTCTAAGGGCACATCTGACCTCTCCATATTCGGTGTCTCAGGCAAACCCCAGCTGTCCTGAGGCTCCGGGCTCTCACGTGGGATGTCCTCAGTGAGGGTTAGATGGGTCTTTGTGTTGAACATCGTTTGGACACTGCTAATGCGCTGTTCTCACTAACAGTGGTGCTGTAACCGATCTGCCGTGAGGAAGCTGCTTCCCCTTCAGCAAGGAAAGACCGGAGGGACCCCCACCCCCATCTCCTCCACGCAGGGCAGGAGGGGTGTGGGCAGCACCTGGATGGGGGAGATGGGGCCCAGGGACAGCCCTCTGCAAACTGTGCCTGGGGGCGGATCAAAGTGCTCTGCACTTGGCAACTGCCGGCAGCATCCCCTTCATCTCGGGGGGTTTCCTGTTCAAGCGGCTCGCCCTGCCCACATGAAGGGAGCGCCTGTTCCGAGGTATGTTCGCGTGTTTGCGCAGTTGTGTCATTTACATTGGCCATATGTTAATGGTATGTACCCAAGAGCTGGTCTTCTATTAGAAGAGGGCTATCCATCAGTGCTTCTGGGAAGCATACAAGCGGACAGAGTTTTCAAAGGGCATGCCTCACTGAACGTACATTCCTCGAGCTCGTCTATAAAAAGATTTTCAGGCACGCATTCCGCACTTGGTCTTAATTTTCTGTTGATTTCCAAACTCGAGCAAACCGCAAGCAGCTCTGTGGTCTTCTCCACCAGGCTGGTTCTGCAGATGTAGAAGCAGTGAGAGACCTTCTCCTAAATCAGAATTACGTGCAGCCAAGGAAGGGCAAAGGGACCGGTGCAATGCAGATTTGCACATCATCCCGATAAGCCATCGTGGGACGGACGTCAGCGCCGCGCTGGTGAGCAGAGTCTGTCACACAGGCATCTAAGAACACACGGCATGGGACACGGTGTGCTCTCTGGAGGGGCCTTGCTTATGGTCGTTGGTTCTCAGCGCATGATTTCTCTGCCAACGGAACGAAAGTCATTCATTTTGGGGGCCAGGTGTTCCTCACTCAGGCACCCCTTGTTCCTTCATTAATGTGTCATCAGAGCCATATTTCTGTGTGCATTTGGACACTGACTTACGTGATCCATGAGCCATAAAGCCCATCTTGCTAAGAAGAGGATTTCCCCCAGTCCTGGTCATTCGCCTTTCGTCTTCTTTGTCCCCGCTCCCTTGCTAGGAGTAGGGAAACCTGCTTTGCTGGTCGGCAGCTCACCAGTCCCTTCAAGGTGGCAAGCAGGGCGTAGGTCGTAAGCCCTCCGAAGCAGGGGTTCCACCCAGCCCGCCCTAAAAGGGAGTTTGAGAATCGGGGGAGCGTGAGACTTTCGGCAAGCATCCTCGCGCTTGCTCTTCACACCGAGGGTGCAAGGCAGGCCGCAGCGGGCTGTGGGGTTAGCAACGGGAACCCCGTGGCCTCCGCTCGTGCTGCGGCCTTACAGAGAGTGTGCACGTGTCGAGTGAGCATTGCACACAGGAGCGAGAGAGTCCTGGCATCAGGGCACGAGGGCACTCACTGGCGGTGTCCACGCGTTTTCACAAAGTCAACAGCTGCCCCGTACGAAGCTTTGACGATTCCAATGTCCCCCTGTGGCGTCTGATTTTCTTCAAGTGCGACACGGTTTGTCTTCAGAACCACATGGAGTCCTCCTGACCACACGGCGCTCAGGGGCTCACTTCATTATCCTGCGGCCTGAAACATGCCTTCAAGGCTGATCGTTACTTTTAACAAAGAAGCTAAACTGTCCACGGCATTTCCCCCCTCCTCCCTCTCCCTGTCGTTTCCCCCCTCCCCTCCCCTCCTCTTCCCTCTCTCCCCTCTTCCGAGGGTCTCCTAACAGGAGCCCAGGTAGGGAGAAGAGGCAGCTGTCCTGCCTGCTGCAGCGGGCGGGGCCCGTGACGCCCTGGCAGCACACGCAAGCTCGGTACACGCCAGCTGGCGCATCACTCTTGCAGCCTCGGTGGTAAACACGCAGTTCCATTTGGTCTCGCGGACTCGTGGGCCGTCTTAATGGTTCTTTCTGAGTTCGCATCAGTCACGGGAAGCACCAGGTACAGCTGTTACCGCCTTCTCTGTAATTCTACCTCGCTCAAAGTCTCCACTGTGTCATTGTAGCCGGGGACAGGTCAGTGCCAGAGCTGTATGTCCCCTGATTCATGCCCCTTTACTGTTTTCTTGGTGACTTAAAATCGACATGAATATGTGCTCCAGCTCTCGGTCTTGGTATGACGTTCCATGTAGCAGCAGTTAGCAAATCATCTATTAGGATTCTCTCAGTACTTCCGTGGTGGGGGTGTGTGTGTGTGTGTGTGTGCACGCGCGCACCTGAGGAATCCGGTTCTCTCGATACACTCGTGGACATGCAGACAATCTTCCCAGCTTTCAGTGTGCAGAAACCGACATCCTGATGGGGTTACTGTGTTATAAAACATTTACTGGTGATGTTTAGGATCAGTCTTAATGTGAACTGATAAATTTCGGAGAATTTACATAGTTTCAATAGGATACCGCAAAATTATTTAGAAAATATCTAGACTTATAAAGTTTCGTGCTAATAGAGAGCCAGTGCTGTGGCATAGCAGGTAAAGCTGCCACCTGCAGTGCCGGCATCCCATATGGGCAACGGTTTGAGTCCTGGCTGCTCCACTTCCGATCCAGCTCTCTGCTGTGGCCTGAAAAAGCAGGAGAAAATGGCCCAAGTCCTTGGGCCCCTACAACCGCATGGAAAACCTGGAAGAAGCTCCTGGCTCCTGGCTTCAGATCGGCACAGCTCCGGCTGTTGAGGCCATCTGGGGAGTGAACCAGTGGATGGAAGATCTCTCTCTCTCTCTTTCTCTCCCACCCTCTTTCTCTCTCTCTCTCTCTCTGCCTCTCCTCTCTCTGTGTAACTCAAGTAAATAAATAAATCTTTATAAATGTTTAGTACTAACAGAAGATATAAAATACACTGGAAGAAATAAATGAGATTTAGATATCCATTTCTCAGGAAACCTCTTATTTGATACATGCATATTAAAGACCCATGTTGATATCACCGCATTCAAAGACCTCCAGGTCAACTTGGAACAGACAGGAAATATTGTAAATCCTATCTCGTGATAGAAACAAAACAAAGCCAACTTACTTGGCGATTTCATACAGAAAGTGTAACTGTCCACATCTGCTCCTGCTCGCCTTCTTAGGAGATTCATGCTGGGACAGCGGGAACCCAGGCACGTGGTCCTAGTGTGACCGAGCCAGCGTGCCCAGGGAGGCGGGGCTGGGGCACACAGGCAGACCCATCTTTGGGAGGAAGGAGTAGAGCCCCAGGTCACTCTTGCTGCAACTTTTCTTGTCTTCAAATGTCCCTGTTCTGTGAACATCATCTGAATTTTACTAGAAGAAATGACCTCTGACACAGGGGGTTTCACCCAACCATTTCCACCCGTACCACTCAGCCCGAGCCCAGCGGTGTGGTCTGGCTGCCAGCTGGCACCCATGGCCACGGCCGGTGACAGGAGCTGAGCTTCAGCTCATCCACAAATCCATGACCAGGGACGTGCGCTGGCCACAGCCTGCACGCACAGCCCAGGTCCAGTGGTGTGCGCTGGCCACAGCCTGCACGCACAGCCCAGGTCCAGTGGTGTGCACTGGCCACAGCCCCGTGGACCTCAGGCTTGGGAGTTCTTCACCCCGGGGAGGTGTGTTTTCTCCAGTCGCAGTGACATTACATTCTGCTAGATGGAAGTCGTCATTTCAGAATGGCGGCACTGGACGTCTTCGTGTGTGAAGTCCGAGACAGACGCGCTTCCTCCGTATTCGTGGACAGTTCCTGCTTACAGCAAGCCGCACGCAGGATCTCAAGTTACAAAACTTACAAAACTTTACAAAAACCACGAATCAGCCGAACGAGGCCTGAAGCTGCATCGCCTTCCTAATTTTAAATCTGTGTCCCAGCAACGTGTTGCTCTTTGCCTTGGGTGAAGGTGTGCAGACTCAGATAAAGTGAGAATTTTCCACGATAAAATTTTCAGTAGAAAAGATATCAGAAACGTATCTCTCCACTGTTAACTTTTTATTCATTTTTTTTTTTTCAGTTTTTCTCTTGTGATGAAATTGATGATCACTGTGCTTAATTTGACTTTATTGCTCTTTGGTTATTGACCGTCCACACAACACTGTGATTAAATCGCGGTGAAGTACTGGGCAGATTTTACAAAGCGTATTATTACAAGTTTGGTTCTGGCACAGACCCACAGCAACCTCTGTGAATAATTAAAACATTATTTATCTCATATTCTGCATCCAATTTGTTTAGTACCGCTGTTACCCCTGAAGAACCCGGTGATTCATTAAATAATTTTTTTAAGTTTATGGAGGTTTTATGGGCATCTATTTTGTCTGTGTTTCACTACAATTTCGCCCTCCTTTCTTGTAAAAACACAATGGTTCCAGGTGTTAAAACACAAATAGATTGCTAATGACCTCGGCAAGGAGATAGTCATCATTTTTGTTTTTTTTTTTTACCAACAGCCAGGAGATACGAGTATTTAGTGTGCTTTGGTATCTAAATAGCTATTCCAGAAAAAACAAACAAACCTCCAGGCAGAGTTGGCCTGTCATGTAGGCATTCCACGTTGGACCTCGCTTTATTAAAGCAGTTCTGACTTTATTTCCAGTTGCACCCATACAGGCCATCGCACTATGCTGGCCTGAGCCCCTCCTCGGAGCTCCTGATGCAAGCCCCTGGCTATGTCCCAGCAGCTCACCGCTCCCTGCGCACCAAGACACCCGCACAGTCAGGCACGGGCCCCTCACCATTCAGCAGAACCCCTTAGGGTGCACTCTCTGCTACAGGCCCAGGGTGATCACGCCCCTCTCCCCAGCACCAGTCCCCTGGAACGCCACGAATTTCCTGCCCCAAGCTGACCAACGCCAGCTTCTCAACTCCACTGTTGACCACTCTCGCCCAAGCTGACCAACGCCGCCTCCCTGCCCCCCACCCTCGCCCAAGCTAACCAACCCCAGCCTCCCGGCCCCTCCCACCCAAGCTGCCCAACCCCAGCCTCCCTACCCCCCCACCCAAGCTGCCCAACCCCAGCCTCCCTACCCCCCCACCCAAGCTGACCAACCCCAGCCTCCCTGCCCCCCCACCCAAGCTGACCAACCCCAGCCTCCCTGCCCTCCCTGCCCAAGCTGACCAACCCCAGCCTCCCTGCCCCCCACCCAAGCTGACCAACCCCAGCCTCCCTGCCCCCCACCCTCGCCCAAGCTGACCAACGCCGCCTTCCTGCCCCCCCACCCTCGCCCAAGCTGACCAACCCCAGCCTCCCTGCCCCCCACCCTCGCCCAAGCTGACCAATGCTGCATCCCTGCCCTCCCTGCCCAAGCTGACCATTGCAGCCTCTCAGTCCCCATCCCCAGCCAAGCTGACCATCACGGCCTCTCAGTCTTCCGCCGGCCGCCCTAGAGCAGGCATCCTGAGCACAGGGCTTCAAGCTCTCACTGCCTTCCCGGCTGTCGGCGACCAAGCCCCTGCCTGTCCTTCCCCGCAGTCGGCGACCAAGCCCCTGCCTGTCCTTCCTGCTGCCAAGCCGCCCCTGCCGCCCCGTGCTTTCCCTGTTTTCTCGGCTCTGTGCTCACCCTCTCCTCCCCGAGCTGCGCTGGCCCTTGCTCTTGCTGCCCGCTCCCTGGGGGCTACCCCCTCGTGCCTCAGAGCGGGGAGCACATTTCTGCTCAACGCGGTCTTCACGGAGAAGCTCTTGACCTGCCTCCAGCGCCGCGGGTGCTGGCTTCGGGGGCTGCCCTGCACACTCACCCTCGTGCGCAGAGCGCGAATTCTTCCTGACTTCACACTCGCATGGCTAAGTTCCTTTCCCCACGTAAGAGGCAGCCGCCTCTCCTACCTCGTTGGTCCACCGTGCCCAGTGGTATTGTTCGGTTCCCAGTGTTTTGGTCTTGGCCCTGTTTGGCAGGACTGCTGCTGAGCCGCGAGCAGAGGTGAGGAAGTGAGTGCAGACGCTCCTGGGGCCTGCCCTGGCGACAGAGCCCCCAGGAGCCCAGGAGCCTCGCGTGCTGCTTTCTCACCAACTCTTCTTCCGCACGGGATAGGCAGCAAAGCGTGGTTTGCTGATCCTGACAATGCAAGAGGTGCATTTTTATCTCTGAAATATGCTCACAACTTGCGCCCACCCGCACTGCCATGGCAAGTGGGACACCTTTGCCCCACTCCAGGCAACAAAATTTTAAACTTCGGCCGCTTCCATGGAGCCCGTGGCACTTTCCTACACTGTCCTGACCACGTCGGAAAGCGTTCACTCTGAATGTCAGCCACAGCCTCACTGCTCAGCTCACGCAAGGAGCGAGGCTGCGGCTTTTCCACTTGAAAGGCGCTCAGGGGGGCGGCACCGTGGCAGAGCGTGCATAGCCTGCACCTGTGGAGCTGGCCTCCTGTGTGGGCCATTGCAGCCAGCTGGGGAGTGAACCAGAGGACGGGAGATCTCCCTCTCTGTAACTCTGCCTCTCAAAGAAATAAACACAGCTTCAAAAATAAAAAATAAAAGCAAGCAAGCTCAGAACTGCTAGCCCTGGAGAACAGGGCCAGGAGCTGAGTCCAGCGGCCTGGAGCTCCGCTCTGTGCACTGAGCGCCCTTGGGCGGAGGCGGCAGTACCTGTCCGTGGCTCTCGCACTGTTTATCTTCCAGAATCCAGCGTTCCTCTGGGAGTTCCTGCTGGCACTTTGTCTGTGTTTACTAAAGGGTTTCCATCCTTGGCAATTTTGATCGGGCCCTAAAATAAAGATTTTCGATTACTGAGTACATCAAGACCTCTCTTCCCTTCATTAGTTTCCTTTATTTGATTTCTGTAAGGAATGTCTATTGCTCTAAGGCTTTGGCAAATGCACACATGAAGATTCATCATTGAAAGTAAATGTGGCAAATACAATTCTCTCTGAATATAAAGCTCAGAAGAGCTCACTAGGGAATCTCCGTCATTAGGGCCAAGAACGTATAAATCTCCCAGGGGAGGGATAAAATTTCAAAGCAGACACTTCTTCAAAGTGAGTATCAGAAGGACGGTTTTTCTAAATATAACCCCCGCAGAAGAGCCGCACTCGGGGCAGGAGCGCTGGCAGCAGAGGCGCCCGAGGGCAGACCCCTGTTCCGTTGCAGGAGCAGGTCAGGAACAATGGCACAGCCCCGTGGGTCGTGGGCGTGGACGGACGCCACGCTCGCTGGACAGCTTCGAGTTGCCCCTGGCCACCCCGGCACTCCAGCCTCGCAGGTGGTGGGAGCACGTCTTGCCTCGTCTGTCCTCCCAGGGCAGGGGAGGGGGACTCTGCCACCCAGAGAGGACCGGGCAGGTTCCTGAGTGGCAGGACTTGTCAAAGCTGTCGGGGGGCTCCTGGGCTGCTGCTCTGTCGCCCGCTTCATTTCCAGATTCTGGAGGAGGAATCCGACCAGCGCCAGGGTCGCGGTGTAGCCCAGGCTGCAGGCTGTGGACCAGTGGGCAGAGAATCTGGCCCCGTCTCCTTGCTGGGGCAGGTCTCACTCCATTTCGCAGCACTGCACGGCCCCTGCCGCCCCGGCTGCTGCCCGGGGGCTCCTCTAGGCCTGCTGTAGAAGGCCCGCAGCCTGCTGCTGGTGGAGCCAGACCTTCAGGGAGTGCCATCGCCCTATCATCTCCCTCACCTGCCCCAGGGGAGTCCAGCTATCCTCTGAGCACCTCCGGCTTGAGGCTGACTGTGTGTCAACTCCCCGTGCAAATGGACCTCTGTGCCACCGCACGCCCTCCGGCAAACACACAGTGGCTGCCGTTGAAATTGTGTCTCCAAAGACCGGCATCAGGGGCAGCTGGGGCAGCAGGTGGCAGCCCCCAGAGGCCGGTGAGGCCGGCTCTGCTCTCCTAGCTCCGCCACTGCTGAGAGTTAGGGCCAACTCCTTCTTGGTTGCTGGGGGCTTGTTGCTTCTCACGGGAGGTTGCAGACCCCTGCCCTCGGCCCACCCCCTGGCAGGGGCGCCCCTCCAGGTATGCCAATCAGAAATGTCTCCAGCTGTTGCCAACCATCCTCTGGGCGGGCAGGTGAGCTGCCTGGCACCACAACTCACGCAGGTGTGGTGTTCAGGCTGAGGTAGAGTCTGAGCTAAAACACACATTTCCAAAAAGTGCAAGAAACACTTGAAACACGCTGGGCTTTGGCCCCGTGAGAGCCCAAACACGGTCTCCCTTCCGTGAGCTGCTCGGCCTTGCACGTGCGTGTCATGTCGAGGGTCTGATGAGGCAGCTGCTTGGAGACACAGCAAGTGCACGCTGCACCACCCCCCAACCCTCCCCAAGTGGTTCTTAAACTAATGGAGACTGTCAGAAAGGAGAGGCGGCTGGGGTCCCCGTGCGGGTCCCGGCGCATGCACGTTCTGTCGGGTCAGCTCCTGGATCCGGGGGTGGCCGTGGGCGACAGCCCCACGCTCTGCCTGCTCCTTGCTGTCACAGAGCTGAGCTCTGTCCTGGCAAAGTGGCTGCTGCCATTCCCTTCCCTCCGCTGCTCCCTATCTCGGTTTCTGTTGTTTCAACGTGAACTTGGGGTGGGCACGACAGGGGAGGTATTTCAGAAATCACTGTGTCCACCGAGGAAACTGCCGAGAAGTGTTCTCGTCCAGAGAATGCAAAGCCCTCTGGGAATCACCGTCAGGGAGAGAGAAAAGGAATCGCTCATTCCGTGAAGGGGAAATGGGGTGAGAGGATGTTTGTGTTGAAAGCCAGAGACTCAGAAAGGGGACTTCTAGGTAAGGCAGAACGTGGTCTCGGGGCTGGAGGATTCAGGGTTCGTGTGAAGAATGAGCGATTGTTCACGCCGCACAATGCAGCTCATTCTGTTCCTCAAAACAAAAGCATTTCGATCTCATTCACCAAAGCATTCACAGAAAGAAAACTCTGCGTGTTGTTTTTGGGACAGCAAAGATGTCCCCTCCGGCTCCCTAAACCCTCAATGCTGGATTCAGCGAACGAGGGGGATGGCACAGAAGGCTATTGTCCTAGCGGCCAAACACCTGACCGCAAGCCAGAGCCGGGCCCAGGTGCACGGCCAACAGGGCCTGGAGCACCTTCGCCTCACTCTTCCCCCTCCTCTTCCTCCTTCCCTCCCTCTCATCCCTCTCCCTCCTCCCCCTCCGCTCATCTTCAAGTCCCTTCTCTCTGTTGTCTCAAGCGTGTGCCCCAAATTTTGGGTGCACCTGCTATTTGGAAGCCATAGGACACTCCCGCTGACGAGCCGTGTGGGTCCTCTGCTGACTGCGGGTGGCGTGAGCTGGTGGGGGTCGTCTGGGCCCACCCCAGGTCTCCTTTCCAGCACCAGCGGGCACGGAGATGTGGCCCTGGGGAGCAGCAGATGAACTCAGGGCTGGTTTCGTGGGTCAGGCAGGGATCAGAGCGACACCCTCTTTCTGTCTCAACTGCTCTTTTATTTTCTTTCCCCCCAATTACAGTAAACAGCTGGTTTGTGGATGCCTTCCACAGTCAGCATAAAATTTAATTTACACATCTGTAAGGAAAAAGCCTAATTCCTACACTACGCGTACGACCCCAGTGACACATTCCCCACTGTCTCCATTATGAAAATGTCTTGCAAGTTATTACAGGAAAGGTATTACGATCTCCACCTTCCAAAGCTACTAGACATCAAAGTGGTTTTACATAAAATATTATGCTAATAAATGATATAAAAACAATAATCCCCTACTACCAAGTAAAAATAACTTTTACAGTATGGTAGATGACTTGTTTAAAATTTAACTTTTTAAATCAAATTCAGCTTGCGATGGTTTTCTGGCGTCCACAGCGTGACACAGTCATGAGGAATGCGAATTCTGGCCCCCAGCTGGCCGTGCCTGGTTCTGCCTCCAAGGCTCGTTGGCCGTTTCCTGGGGGAGGTAACCAGCAGCCCCATGCCCGCTCCTCACCTACAGATCGGCAGTGGGGGTAATGATTCTCCCCTGCGGTCGTGTGAGGACGGCACGAGTGGACACATCTGGAGATGTGGGCCACTCCCTCAACAAGGGTTCAGGACAGGTCAGCCCTGAGCTGTGCCAGTGGGATTGCTGATCGGGACAAGGGGCCCAGGCATTGCTGTTACTGGTAGCTGGTGTGTGTCTAAGTGTTTGCTGTGCGTCCCCAGCCTTAAGCAAGCCGTGCGCTTCGTCCTTAAACTTTAAGTCCGAGAGGACCTCCAAGCAGCGATGAGGCCACGTGCAGGTCTTTCTCACTCCGAGGCCTTGCACGTAGCCCTTTCCATGTTTGTCCAGGCCAATCTGAGTACCAGGATCCACCTCTGCAGGTCTACACTTCTGAACCCCCTGACCCAACAACACACTTTGCTTTTGTACCGAGAGACTCTCAGCTTTGTGTTGCATTGCGTAGAGTCTGAGAAACTGAAGCCCAGTAGATGAATGGAAACACACGTCGACGCTACGTGGCACCATCGTGTCACAGGGGTATCTGTCAGGTGACAAAGAAAACATAGCAGCCAAGCGCGAAGGGCCAGCGACTTGCCGTCTCAGGTCAGCAGCGGGCGAGACTTGACTTTGAGTCCAACAGCGGAGACAATTGCTGCGGTGGAGAGCTGGCGAGGCAGGGATGCCCCCAGGGAAAACTCGTCCGGGTCTCCTCTGCCCTCTGCTTCTCTGGTATATCTCTTACACAACGGGCGCACAGGCCCAATTTCACTTCTCATTTCGTTCCAACGTGAATTTTTTTTTAAGCTGTTGCTCCACAAAAATTCGATGCCCTGCACATGACCCAGAAAACCTTTGTGTCCCGCACTGTGTCCCCACTGAGGGGTAGGCTCCTTGGACTTGCTGCCCTTCCCTGGGAGGCTCAGGGCAAGTTAATTTGCTCACGAGAAAGATGAAGTCCACCTCTGCCTACCACCTGCTGCCGAGGATGGTCCTAAGGTCACTCTTCCTTTACAACGCTACCCGGTGCCAGGTAGATAAATTCCCAACCCAGCGAGCAGATTCATCACCCTTGAACTTCCGGCTTCAGTGGTGCTAACGGCTGTGAGGCTGGGGACCCGGGGGGGCATTGCACGTTCGCGGCCTGGGCCCCCGGACCGCGCCCCCAGCACCCGTCCCTGCTCTGCGCTTCTCTTCCCCATCCCTGGCTTCACCCTGGGAGATGGGATTGCACAAGTGAACAGAACACTGTGCGTGCCAGGATCTGCCGGCCTCCACTCTCCTGCATTCCCGCACGCTCCCCGCTGCCTTCCACTGTACAATAAATAGCTGCATCGCTCACAGCTCCCTCACTGCAGATGTTAGGCTAGTTAGCCCATCGCTTATTAATCTTCAAAGGTTTAGTATAACATAATGTTTTTGAGGTTTTATGGCCATTTCCTCTTTTTCTTTGCCGACTGCTTATAGCAAAGATCAATAAACCCCGACTCTGTCAAAACTCATATAACTTCAAAACAATTCCAATTAGGCAGGAATAAAATGGGGTTGTCAAGCAGCCATGTACATGGGGGTGCTTCAGAAAGTTTGTGGAAAATGGAATTAAAACTATGAGTTTAGGGGTCGGTGCTGTGGCATGGTGGGCTAAGCCTTCGCCTCCACCTACGGCATCCCATATGGGTGCCGGTTCATGTCCCGGCTGTTTCTCTTCTGAAAACAGTGGAAGATGGCCCATATGCCTGGGCCCCTGCACCCGTGTGGGAGACCCAGAAGAGGCTCCTGGCTCCTGGCTTCAGATCAGCTCAGCTCCGGCCATTGCAGCCATTTGGGGAGTGAACCAGCGGTTGGAAGATCACTTTCTCCCTGTCTCTCCTCTATATCTGTAACTCTACCTCTCACATAAATAAATAAATCTTTTTTAAAAATGAGTTTATCTTGGAGCACCAAAGTTTTTTTTTTAATAATGCATGGACAGTATGAGAAAAATGATTATGCCTGAATTCTGAAATTGCATTCGCATCAAAATAAACTCACACTTGAATTCCATACTATTGTGTGACTTCGTGGACCAAAGGGTGGTGGAGATAGCGGCCATTTCTCCTAATACCATTGGAGAAAGGAGCCGCGCGCTTGTGTGCCTATGACCTGGGCCCTGGACGATCAGGCTTGTGAGGGGCCCTGGCCTGGGGTCGGGAGGCACCACAGGGCCACAGCGCAAACCTCAGTCAAGGACGAGGGCTGAGGCTCCGCGCTCCCCTTAGGAAGGCTGTATGAAACGATTGTTTGGGAAGTTTGTGCAACAGGAAGTGTGGGCGTTGAAAAGCATATTTATTTTGATTAGATACCACACATTTTTAATTTGCCTTAAGAAAAATTATGTTGGAAAGAGACTTGGAATGCATCCTTCAATTGATCGGAAGGATAACACTTATTTTTTTTTAGCTGAAGAGCACAGAAAGAACATTATTCTGCTTTATTTATTTTTAATTGAAGATGCCATGCAAGCATTTGCCAAGTTATTCAAGTGAGAGCCATAATTAGGCGACGCAAGTGGGGAGGGATGCAGTCGGTGCCAACAACGGAGCCTCTATTTATGGATATTACCGCACATAATGAAAGCAAAACTGTTGTAGCTGTGTATTAAATTTAGAGTATCGCTCCTAATAATATTCGCCATGTGTGAAACAGTTGGCAGGAAGTATAAGCATAAGGACAAGTTCACAATGGGTGGATGGTTAAGAAACTAGTGCAAATAATTAAGGATTAGATAAATGAAAGAGCTGAATATGAAACAACAAAATGGCACAGCAATAAGACTTTATAGCACAAAGCGCGGCTGTTCTGTCCTGAATTACCTTCTCTTTATCATTGCTTTCAAAAATGTTAACCACAGAATAGTGAGAGAGCTCCCCTGAGGACAAAGCCGGGCCCTTTCCTCTCGACATCGCCAGTGCAAGAGGAGGGGTCTGGAGGCAAGGCTCTGCGTAGGGCTGCAGGCTTGACGAGTGACACCACCGCCTGCCAATCTAAACCAGTCGCGAGGCCAGCCTTTCCGACCGCACGTGGGGTATGTTTGCCCTCTCGGAACCCTAACCGGGATGAGAACTCACAGAGGTACCCACGCAGTCACACTTGTGGGAGGTTTGTCATCGAGTTAAGGTCACATAGGTCCATTGGCCAATTCATTCATTCGTTCAGAAGAAAACCATCGCCAGTCTAGAATTTCACTGTACCCAAGAAAGAAGTGACATCGCGTGAGATTAAGCTGCGGTAAGTTCCACATTGTGTTGCCCAAAAAGGCGACTCTTCCAGAGAGAGGCCTTTGGAAATTCACACCTATTGCCATTCTCTAAGTCTTTGCAGGAAGTCTTATCACTGGTTCACCCGACTCTCTCCTAACTACACTCTGCCAAAAATCACAATAGCGCCTCATGGAGACTGTCATCGTTTTCCAGCTAAGCACGTGCGACATGGACGTGAAAACAGGAAAGGGAGGAAAGCGAATATCACGAACATTGAACAATCCCATCAATGTGAAGAATCCAAACAGGTTGTCTTGCCCAGTTCTGGAACAAGCAAATCAGTTAGCAGGCTGCCTCCATCCAAGGCCAGCCATGATTTGCTCCCACTTCCCACCTCGTTTGAAAGCACGTGCTCTGATGTAGAAAATGTGCTGCTCCAAATTAACACTCTCTTCTAGAATTAAAATAAGTCAGAAAAGTTCTTTTGCTTTCAAACAATATAAACTTTTGAGAGTAAATTTTTTATCACATCTTTACAAAAAAAAAAAAAAAAAAAAAAAAAAAAAAAAAAAAAAAAAAAACAAGAAGGAAGAACTGCCAGTTTCCGGATCTCATTTCATTTTCCAAACATCGCGGATTGTTTTAGAAGGTCTCCTCAGGTTCTACAGGAAAGGCAAGTGCTGATTTGGGCGGAGTGACAGCAAGTCTCCCTCGGGGTCTCCTCCCAGTGTGACTCCCTCATCACTGGGCGCTGCTATCACATCTGAGTGACAGGCTGGAAACCCCAGTGCCTTCTGTCGGTGCGGTCAGTCTTCCTAGACCCGCAAACCCGGGGGATCTGCTCCTCCACTATTCCAGGTTTCCTGTTGTGTGGAAACGTCCCTCTGTCGCTGGAACGCAGCGTCTGTTCTCACTCAGCCCTGTGGACAGTGCTCCGACCCTCCTCTTCCTCCCCCTCCTCCTCCTCCCCCTCCTCTTCCTCCTCCTCTTCTTCCTCCTCCTCTTCCCGCTCCTGTTCCTCCTCCTCCTCTCCTCCTCCTCCTCCCCCTCCTCCCCCCTTCCTCCTCCTCCTCTTCCTCCTCCTCCTCTCCTTTTCCTCCTCCTGCTCCTCCTCCTGCTTCTCCTCCTGCTTCTCCTCCTCCTGCTCCTCCTCCTCTTCCTCCTCTTCCTCCTCCTCCTCTTCCTCCCCCTCCTCTTCCTCTTCCTCTTCCTCCTCCTCCTCTCCCTCCTGTTCCTCCTCCTCTTCCTCCTCCTCCTCCTCTTCCCCCTCCTCTTCCTCCTCTTCCTCCTCCTCCTCCTCCTCCCCCTCCTCTCCCTCCCCCTCTTCCTCCCCCTCGTCTTCCTCCCCCTCGTCTTCCTCTTCCTCCTCCTCCTCTCCCTCCCCCTCCTCTTCCTCTTCCTCCTCCTCTTCCTCTTCCTCTTCTTCCTCCTCCTGCTCCTCCTCCTCCCCTTCCTCCTCTTCCTCCTCCTCCTCTTCGTCCTCCTCCTCTTCCTCCTCCTCCCCCTCCTCTTCCTCTTCCTCCTCCTCTTCCTCTTCTTCCTCCTCCTGCTCCTCCTCCTCCCCTTCCTCCTCTTCCTCCTCCTCCTCTTCGTCCTCCTCCTCTTCCTCCTCCTCTTCCTCCTCCTCTTCTTCTATTGATGTCTTCCACTCTCTTGCTGCTCCTTTGCTAGACAGCTCTCCCATGACCACCAACTCTATGGAGTGCACCGACCCTCCTCTGCTGGTAGCCTGTTTCAATCCTATACTTGTCAACAGTAGCTACTTTCTCTTTGTGCTTTGATTTCTTCATTCAGTTATTTTCTTTACTGCCCTCTAGAATACAAGGTGCGTAAGAGCCTGGTCTCCGTTGTCTTATCACAGAATTGGTTGTTTCTGCATCTGCCACATTGGCTCTCCCATCACCTCTCCATAGCTTGTTGGAGGGGCAGTGACCAACCTTGGATGGGTGGATGGATGAGGTGGATGGGTGGATGATTGGTGTATGGTGGATAGATGTATTTGGATGGATGGATAGATGGGTGGATGGATGAATGATAGGTAGGTGTGAAATAGATAAATCTGTATGGATGGATGGGTGGGTGGATGGATGGGTGGATGGGTGGGTGGATGGGTGGGTGGATGGATGGGTGGGTGGATGGGTGGGTGGATGGATGGATGGATGGGTGGGTGGATGGATGGGTGGATGGATGGGTGGGTGGATGGGTGGGTGGATGGATGGATGGATGGGTGGATGGATGGATGGATGGGTAGATGGGTGGGTGGATGGATGGGTGGGTGGAGGGGTGGGTGGTTGGATGGGTGGGTGGATGGATGGATGAGTGGGTGGGTGGGTGGATGGATGGGTGGGTGGGTGGATGGGTGGGTGGGTGGATGGATGGGTGGGTGGATGGGTGGATGGATGGGTGGGTGGATGGGTGGGTGGATGGATGGATGGGTGGATGGGTGGGTGGGTGGATGGATGGGTGGATGGATGGGTGGGTGGGTGGATGGGTAGATGGATGGATGGGTGGGTGGGTGGATGGATGGATGGGTGGATGGATGGGTGGGTGGATGGGTGGATGGATGGGTGGGTGGATGGGTGGGTGGGTGGATGGGTGGGTGGATGGATGGGTAGATGGATGGATGGGTGGGTGGGTGGATGGATGGATGGGTGGATGGATGGGTGGGTGGGTGGGTGGATGGGTGGATGGATGGGTGGGTGGGTGGGTAGATGGGAAAATCATTCAGTGAGTGAAAGAAAACCTAAGGGGTGGCAGTGAAGAAAGAACTATCAGTGGCCCGAGTCAGTGAGATGAGGTTGGCTGCAAGTGTGGACTTGGTTCGGATCTGGTGGCAGAGTTAGACGTTACGGTCCGGGTTGGGACACAGGCTCAGCAGAGACAGTTCTCTTAGAGCTTGAGCAAGGGCAGAGGTGGAGAGGGGCCTGTGCAGCGCAGGGCTGCAGGTCCTGACCTGGGCGGTGAGGGGTGCAGGAGGATGTCGGGCAGAGACTGAACGCGTGTCTGGTGAGGACATGTGTCCTCAGGTCAGGGACTGCTTCTGTTTCAACCCAGTCTTTCTACACAAGTGTTCAACACAGCTTTTATGCAGGATACGATGTGCACTCCCCCAGGGGATGAATCTCTTCCAAGATATCCTTTTTCAAGGGAATAACTAATATGCCCAGTGGGTCCTCTCCCAAACGGCTTTGCAAAGATCCCTGCAGTATGTTCATTTTATAAGCAAATGAATGGCAACCTTTTATAGCACAGCTCCGTGTCAACACATATTCTGTTGCAACATTTGCTTTTCAATTGTCTGTTTGCTATTTGCTTTGTTTTTCTTGTCATTTTCTTTGAGGAGGTTCGGTGTGGGGAACAGGAAGTCACTAAGTCCCTGCTCCTGAGAAAACATAAAAGTGCCTCAGATCCCAACACTCTTCAACGTGTGGCTGTGGGTCCTACGGCATCTTTGGCAGCTGGAGCTATGTATAGACTGACGGTTAAATGGAGATTACAATGGTCTTATTATCACACCAGTTAAGAAAGAGATGTACTGAATGACTTGGTTGTTGAAATCCTTCTTGCAAAATATAAAAGCAAACAAATTCCTGTCATGATATATTTTTGGAAGAGTTGACAATCATCAGCATGTGAAACTAATATGCCAAATTAGAAACCCTGGGTGGTGTCCTATTGTGATATATACTAAATGTAGTACTACTGGAGTCTGGCAGTATTTCACAGCATGGTATCTTAGGGACACCGATACAAGTAAAGGATTCTAGCAAAGAAACCAAGCAGTGATTTCTTCATTACGTGCTGGGGTCACGGGGGCTGGAGCACAGAACTCTCTGTAACCAAAAATGCCAGGCAGGAGGGGGCGCAGGCAGGGCGAGGGCAGGGGACCCGGCGCGGTTCACTCCTGGAGCTCCTTTTCCAGGGACGGCCCAAGAAGGCTCCTTCTGCACCACGGCACGCGGAGGGCCCTAGGGCAGAGCACCAGGACGCTGGCTCAGGGCAGAGTGCTGAACTCTGTGTGCTGCATGAGCGGGGAGGGCCACCCTTTTCTACATCCTGGACACGCCCCTAATGCTCGCTATAAAATCTCCAGCAAAGCGCCTCTCGGGAGGCAGGTTCTTTGAGGACAGCTCCTCCTCGCTGTCCGCTTTACTTGTCGCCGGGGACTCAAGTCTCCTCTGTGCAGCTGCCACATGAGGCCAATCAGCTGGCGACATCCCGACCAAACGGACCCCACTGCCTGCAGACTTCCCTGAAAAGCAAGACAAAGGTCGCTCTGTCATTCCGTGTCTGCACCCATGGTCCCTAACCTGGAGCTCCCTTCTCCCATTTTAATTTTGGATGTCTGTTTTTATTCCCCAGAAAGAAAGAATGGAATGACTGTTAACGTGGAAATACGGACACATCCAGGTTAAGCATCTTGTTTTTTATAGTTAAGTCATGTTGCGGTAGATAAATCTGGACTGGCACAGCAGAATGTTGGGGTGTTCTCACGGCTCCCACGTGGCGTGGTGTTATCCGTGGCTCACACCCGTTCCCTGTGTTACAGGCATTGAGCGTTGAACACACTCACAGAGAGACCCTATGTGTAGATTCCTGGTCAGGTGGCTGCCAGCCACCTCGTTTCCACTTTGAAACAGGAGCTTCCAGGGTGATGATGGTAGCGTCAGAGTATTCCCACACTTCCCGCTGGAGCGGCCTCAGCCAATCAGCACATTGCAGGTGTCTTTAAGGAAACAGGTAGAGTCCAGAGAAGGCAAGTCACAGATTCAAACCTCTCCTTCTGCCTTAAATGAGCCCCAGAGCCACAGCTCCATCCGTTCCAAGCTGGAGAACTTGAACCGCCGGGATGCGGGAGGGGTGGGGGGCGCCACTCCCTGGGAAATGCACAGTGTTCAGTTCCCCGGAGAGGGCAGGGGCTGGCATTCAGTTCCCGGGAGAGGGCTGGGGGCTGGGGACGTGTTCTCGGCAGGAGGCAGTGTTGGGAAGGTGAGAAGCCGCACTGATGAGCACGTGGAGCGGCTTGATTTTTTTAAAGTGACAGTTAAGGGGGTGGCTCTGGTGGACAGCAGGTTAGGGTGTCGCCGGGATGCCCATCTCACACCAGGCTGCCTGTTTCAGTACACACTTTCCCTCCAGCTCCTGCCAGTCAAGCGGAGACCAGGATGGATTCCTGGCTCCTGGCTCTGGCCTGACCCAGGTCTGGCTGTTGTGGGTATTTGGGGAGTGAACCACTGGGTGGGATCTCTCTCTCTCTCTCTACCCCCTTCCTCCCTCCCCCCTCCCTCACTTCCCCCTCCCTCCCTCCCTCCCTCCCTCCCTCCCTCCCTCTCTCTCTCCCTCCCTCCTTTCTTCCCTCCTTTCCTCCCTCCCTGCCTCCCTCACTTCCTCCCTCCCTCCCTCACTTCCCCCTCCCGCCCTTCTCCCTCCCTCCCCCTCCCTCACTTCTCCCTCCCTCCCTCCCTCCCTCCCTCCTTTCTTCCCTCCCTCCCTCCCTCCCTCTCTTCCTTCCTCCCTCCCTCCTTCCCTCCCCCCTCCCTCTTTCCCCTGCTTCCTCTCTGTCTCCAGTCTCCATCTCTATCTGTGTCTCTCCCCCTTTGCAATTCTCTCAAACAAGTAAACAAACCTTGTTTAACGGTGATAGCAAGAAGAAAGTGGCACTGGTGGAACAAGCAGAAGTGCTTCCCAGCTAAGAAGTCGTTCCACGGCTGAGTCTCACAGAGCTCCGCTGGGGCTCGAGGCGTCTTTGAACCCTGAGCATGTCCTTCAGTCTGTAACCCTGGTCTCGTAAAGAAAAAGAGGTGGACAGGAAATGGTGGAGTCTGGGGGGGGGGCTGCTGGACAGAGGCCTGGCCTCCAGCTCAGGGCTGCAGCCGGCCACACAGAGCAGCCACTCTCTCTCCCTCTCGGCTTCTTTCTCCCTCTTGGCTTCTCTCTCCCCCTCAGTTTCTCTCTCCCTCTCGGCTTCTCTCTCGCTGTCGCTGTCATCACATGCTCCCCCTTGACCAGGACCAAAGCCTAGAGGGTGCCTGCCCGGGTGGACTGGAGGCTGGACAGGGTGGCAGGGAGGAGAGGAGACCACAGCCCGGCCTCCAGCAGCTTCCTCAGAGTGCCCAGGATCCTCACTCGCACGGGAACTGGAAGATCACGTCCCAGGCCATGGGTGCCGCTACTAATGGGATCCAGTTCTGTCAGCTTTCAGAGGGGAAGGGGGGTGGGTATTAGAAACTGGCTAGAACATTCTGTTCAGAAGTCTACCCAAGCAAGCAAAGAGAAGAACAGAGAGAAACACCCACAGAAGGAATTCCATCCCCCATCGTACCAGATGTTGAAAAACAACAATAAAAAAAAGAGAGAGGGGGGGGGCCGGCACTGTGGGGTAGTAGGCTAAGTCTCCGCCTGTGCTGCCAGCATCCATGTGGGTGCTGGTTTGAGTCCCAGCTGCTCCTGTTCTGATCCAGCTCTCTGCTGTGGCCTGTGAAAACAGTGGAGGATGGCCCAGTCCTTGGGCCCCTGCACCCACCTGGGAGACCAGGAAGAAGCTCCTGGCTCCTGGCTTCAGATAGGCACAGCTCCAGCTGTTGCAGCCAATTGAGGAGTGAACCAGCAGATGGAAGATCCCCCCCCCACCTCGCTCTCTCTCTGACTCTTCTCTGTGTAACTCTTTCTAATAAATAAATAAATCTTTAAAAAAAAAAAAAAGAAAAAAGGAAGGAAAGAAAGCAAGCAAGCATGTGCACACCTCTAACCTAGTTTGGAATCTGTGGATAGCACTGGTATAATTTTTGCTGTATATCTGCATAATTAAATATGCAGATTTCCTACTGGGGTTATCTTAGCCTGGAGGGGGAACCTCGTGGAAGGGGCCCTGAGCAAAGACTGGGTGCTCTCTCTCGGTTCACAGGTGCAGCACCAGTGATGTGTGGCTGACCTCAGGCAGGAAGGGAGGAGGGGCACAGGGGACTGCGCGTGGGTCACTGCTCCGAGAAGTGGCCTCAGGATGGCCAGACCCCTAGGGGGAGGACTGGGGAAGCTGATTCAGCTGCTGCCCCCGACTACTCCCTGGGGAGTTGACCCTGCCCACACTCAGGCTTGCCAGTCACTGAGGGAGCCAGGCCCAGGCCCTGACGTGGCTCCTTGTCCTGAGACCAGCTCCATGTCAAAACACGTGTCCACAGGACAGGGAGGACGCAGAAGGCATGAGAGGCCAAGATCCGAGAAGCGGTACCTGTAAAACGTGCCCGGCGCACAGGGGTTCAAGACAATGACGTCATTCAAGTAAAAATTCCCAACTTCGACAATTCCAGTGTGTTAAGGTCTGAGGTTGGACTTAATTTCTCTAGCAGTAATTAGGTTTCTTTTTTCTAATTTTTATCAGGTTGTTTTTGTTTTACTATTTATTAGCGAGCACACATTTTGCTAATATAATAAATGTGTCTTGGTAAATAACTTAGAGAAATTTAATTATCTCAACTTCTGATTTTAAACAGTCATTATGCAATTTCACTCATAATTATTTTTATGCAGTAGCAAAGACGGATTTAATTATGTGCCTTCCTGGCCACTGCTTATGTCCCTTCCTGGCCACTGGCCACATGTTATTTGTATTACAAAGTTGTTGGCTCTTGCAAATAAGAGCTTTTTTTTAAAAAAAAAAAAATCCTGGTCAATTTGTTCTATGGTCCTTTTTCATCGCTGTGGTTTGCGTTTCTTTTCCCTTCACAAATACTGTTGAAAAATGAAGAATATATGTTTTACAAGCTCTTCTTCCAAGAGTCTCCCAGTCCAAGGTGCAGCGCAGACTTCAGTTGAGAACTTACGAAGTGGTCATGATCCAGAAGTCCCAGACACATTAGCTGGCGCAGGGGAAACGCTCCCTGAGGGGAGGAGGGGAGTGTGCATTTGGCTGGCCGTGGCCTTGGAAAGCGACTCTTCAGGAACTCAACGCTCAGCCAGCACCGTTCAAAGTCATCCCTTCTGCAGCCTCTGGAGCGAACCATGGTTCTGTGGGAAACCAAGTCAAGTGAGGATGTTTTAAACCCCTGTGGTGACGGCCGGCACTGCCCAGGCTGCACCCCTCTCCCTGATCTCAATTACTGGTGGCTGTGGGCGCCCTGGCTTCCCCTCTCCCTGGTCAATTTCTTTCTCTGACGCAGACTAGCTCAAGCTTGCATTCACCTGGCCTACTCACAACTATGTCTAGTTCACGGAGAGGAAACTAGACAGGCCTCCCAGACGCACGTGTGGTTATGTGGACACCGAGTGGGAAGCACCCATAAACAAATTCAGATGGACCGGCCGGCACTACTAATGTGCGCGTGCACCAGCCTCATAGCTCACTGCAGCTCACGCTGTCAGAGATGTAGATCCGCACGAGGGCTCCACGTGTGCTTTCTACGGGAACACTGCAAGCCCAGAGTTTGCAAATCACAGTTTAGGTAAGGTGGATGCTGCTGGTTGAAGGAACACTTGACACAAGGCTGGGATTTCAACACCGCAAGAAGAAAAAAGCAAAGTATTGCGATCTCTGTAGAAGTGTGTTATGCATGAGTTGTGTGTCCCCAGGTGTGTGCGCAAGTACCCATGTCTACACTAGGTCAAGGACGCCGTCCCCTTAGACCACACAGTGCACAGAGCTCAGCCACTGTGGTCAGACAGATGGGACTGGATGTTCACCTCCGCCCTGAGGACAGCACACTCTGAATAAATTACTAAGTCCTCAGTTAGGTCTCTGGTGAGCCCTACTTGCCTTCTTCTGCTCTCATGATCTGCTCCTGTGATTAGTGTGCACACGTGTTACACACAGCCCTCAGTGTGGACAAGTATGCATGCAGGTGTTTACAGGTGCAGTATTGTTTACAACATATTTATTTGAAAGGCAGAGCATCTGAGAGAGAGAGAGAGAGAGAGAGAGAGAGATCTTCCATCTGCTGCTTCACTCCTCAGATGGCTGCACCGTTAGGTCTATGCTGAGCCCAAGGCAGGAGCCAGGAACTCTGTCTGGGTCCCCAACATGGTGGCAGGGGACAAGCACTTGGGCCATCTTCTGCTGCTTTCCCAGGCACATCAGCAGGAAGCTGGATTGGAAGCGGAGCAGCCGGGACTTGAACCAGCGCACAGATACAGGATGCAACACTGCACACAGCGGCCTAGGTTGACGCTGGCCTTACTCAGGTATGTTGCAACCTCACTGTTCCACTTGGAATGCTGTTTCTCTTCAAGGCACTGTTCTGATAATAACAGAGTTTATTTAATTATAACCCTCTGGCCTCATTAAAATAACAAAATTTAAATGCTTTAAAATAAACTACTATATATTCAAATGAAACATTATGAAATTTGTTAATTTAGTTACACCTTCCAAACACTGTAGATATTTTATAAGTGAGTTTAATGTAGTTTGAGTCTGGAAGCATCGGCTCATCTCTCTGTGCACATATAACCAGGAGATAAATGACTGAGGCTTCTCCCTCTTCTTTGTGTTGTCATCAGTATTAAAACCCCGTCTCTGAATTCCTTTCTCTCTGTGATAATTTCCTTAAGCAACGATATGCACAGACTGCGTGAATTCCACAGCAATCAATCTATTTCTTTCCAGGTCCATTATGGGAAGCAGCTCATTTCTCTCTGCACGCAGACGGGGTTTCACGCAGGACGACAGAACCAAGCCCGTTTCACTCCCTCGTGGTCCAGGCCCACGGCACAGCCCCTTTTCCCTCCTCAGGAAAGAGCTGCAGCTCTCCTGCCACACACCAGACAACGGAACCCAGCACAGCGACAAACGGAACAGCTCTCTTCTCGCTGAGACTGGACGCTGGTTTGTTTGCGTGCAGCACATCGGAGCTGACACGCACTCACACCTCATGGTGAGCTTGCAAGGAAGCACCGTGGAAGCGACTCCTCGTAAGAATCCGTGTTAATCAGAAGCCTTCAGTGAGTTAATCTGGACAGCATTTCATCTCTGCAGGCAGATCTGAGTTCTCTCTCACTGGTAACGTCTGAATACTCAGGGAACTTCCGTTCAGGAGTGGGTGCTGGGGGTAGCAGTTTCCACTTGGGAGACCCCTTGTGTCCCACATCAGGGTGCCTGGGATCGAGTCCTGGCTCCAGTCTGGACCCCAGCTGCCTGCTGATAGCACCTGGGGGGCAGCAGGTGATCTCTCAGGTGAGTCCCTGCCACGCTCGTGGGAGACCTGGATTGAGGTCCTCACTCCCAGCTTCACGCTGGCCCAGCCCCCGACGCTGTGGGCACTTTGGAGTGGACCAGGGAATGGGAAAACTTTCAGATACATAAATAATTTTCAGTTTCTGTTCAGGTTATGATGAGCTAGGGGAAAAATGTTGCTGCTGTCTCTTAATGAGTCTTATTTTAACAGAGTAAGATTTTATCCACACATCGAACTGTTTTCCCAAATTTGGAGATGTTTTGAGCAAGAATGCATCCTCTGGGTTTGAGCTGCACCTATGAAGTTAATATCCTAGTAGGTCACAAATGACATCGTTCCTGGATCCTTTTATTACTCTCGCATTTCTTACTAGAGAAAACAAATGCAACACAAACTTTAAGCGACACCTATGAAAGACGCACATCTGGCTTGGCCGATGATAACCTAAAAACGTCCATGAGTGTGCTCCCTTCCCGGCCTCTAAATGCCACCTGGACAGGGCCACTTGTGTAGACAATGGATTCCTGCTAATCATTGGGGGTGACTTCTCTGTGCCCACACAATGAGCTAGTCCCATCATTTCCAGCTTAAAGAGAGGGTCCTGGGTCAAGGGATCGAGAACCCCAGAGCCTCCCAAACACAATGGCGTACCCCCCAAGATGAAATCTGGGGTGCATGGCAGCGTTTCCTCCAGTACAGTCAACATCTTTGATTCAGAAACCAAGATCACAATATAGATCACACACACACACAGGTTCACCTTGGGTTCCGGTGTGGATTTGAGAGAAACGCGGCGTGCAGCACACGGGGAAGCGTGTGTGACGCTGACTGGGCCGATAGCAAACACAGTCAAGGAGACCAGAGGTGTATGGGTTCGAGTTACTGACACTTGGATGTGTCCGTGGGAGATCACAAGGCAGAAGTGGTGGAGACGGCAGGGCCTCTGCTGTCTTGTAGGCTTTGCGATAATGGAAAACCCCCGAGAGTGGTCTTGAACACGTTTGTTTATGGTTTCACACATTAGAATTTCTGAACTCGCAACTTGTCACTTTTGTGCACAGCCGGAGTGCCCAAGCTGGCGTGTCAGGGCCTCCGGCATCAGTGTTGGTTCTTGTGGATTTACAACTTTTCCCATAAAATGTGCCCTCAGCCACTGGCGTCATCACCTGGAGCTTTTCAGGCCCGCGCTGGAAACAGCCATGAGAAGGGGTCATTTTGGGCCACTTGTATTTGCTGCAAACATTACTTTTCTCGTAGCTTCGGATAAACACTCGGATTGCGAGGGTGCAAGTCGCCAGCACGCATCAAAGGGCAGCTGAGCGAGTCCACGGTCACCTGCAGTCACTTTATTTGGAAAACCCTCGCACGAGGCCTGCGCTGGTGCGGGGGTTGCTTCTCCTGAGCCACGTCGAGCTCGCTACCGGCTGCGCCTGCCCGCGTGACACAGGCCGTTACACACAGAAGTGCTTTGTGGCGCTGCCGATTTATGAGAAAGGAAAGCGTCAGTATTTCCTAGGAGAAATGAACATTGACTTTCTCTGAAGAAAATATAAATGGATTTACTTAATTGGACTTCAGGCATTGGAGAAATTAATAATAGATTGTGTCATAGTGAGGGCTTTGTTTGTATTTAAAGCAATAAATTACAAGTATTAAATGTATATTTATTCCAAGTTAAACTCATTTCTAATTGACATGTTACTTAGCCCAAGGCTTTTAAGATCTTTTAGTATAATTAAATTAATAGAAAGCTATAGATCACAGCATGATAAACAAACAGCCCAGACTTTAATATGACAGATATACACAGCAGGCCGTGTAAGTAGATCATTATTATCGGTTTAGGTTCAGCCCCACACCACCAGAAGTAGCAGTGAAACTGGGGCTGCAGTGGGTGTCACTCTGCCCGGGCGGGGCGAGGAACTCCTCAGAACACATCCTGGTGGGACGCATTCCCTGCACCCAAAGCTGAACACACCTCGCACACGGCATCTGAAGGACGTGGGTGCTCTCAGCAGCCTCTGGACAGTCCCAAACCACAGCGCTTCCTCCGCCCGGTGCAGAGTGAGCGCCCCCGGCTCTCTTTTCAGAGCCCACTTCCATAAACACGGGCCCGGTGCTGAGCCACGCAGCCCACGCGCTTCCTGGCAGCAGGTCTGGTAGCTTGCTGCTGTGCTGCAGGGACACACAGCGCCTTCTCCAGCGCCGGGAGAAGCTAGAAACAGCTACACTGTGTGTCTGCACAGACACAGGTCCCTGTGCAGGACGCCACCCTAGCGGGCTTCCACATCCTCAGCCACTTCTCACGTAGACGAGGGCCAGGAAGCCACTCCAGTGTGTGCGCGTGTCCAGGCTGCACACGAAAGTTCACTGAAGGCTTGCGTTTTGGACTTTCTGGACATCATCATTGTTCATTCCAAACATGCTGTGTAGGCAGTGCTTGTGGTGTAGACAACCTTTGTTTTGCTGCTCTCCACCTTGGGGGGCTGGGTGCCATAGCCATGCCTCCAGAACCTTCTGTGACTGAATGGGCTTTTACATCTCTGGTTCAGGAGAGGAATCTCAGGAAAAGAGCCTCGTGTCTCCAAACCCCCTTGGCACATGTGCAGTGTGGGTTCTTTTCCCCCTATACTACTGTGACTTCTCAAGGTTTTTTAAAATAAATTTTGTATTTTGGAATTACAGAGAAGTTGCAGAGTGTACAGTTTCCAAGTACCTTTGTGGACCTCTTGGGGGGTCATGGTCCATTTGTTCTAGCTAAGCATCCAGTGTTGGCACGTGGCTACTGACCAAAGGCCAGAGCTTACTCAGAGGTCACTAGTTAGTTTCTCCAGTACCGGCCGTCCCTTAACCCAGGCTCCCATTGCAGACAGCACAGTGTTCAGCTGCTGTGACTCCTAGGGCTTCCTAGCTGCACCTGACCCTGGACAATGTTCAAACCGACGTCCCCCACGTCTTCCAGTGACCCAGACGCTTTCACATTCTCGTCCCACTGTGTGTGATCTGCCACAGGGCCACGTCCCCCCTCTCCTTTCTCTTTGCTACGCGTCCACAGGAAGGACCCGTGTTTCCTTGGAGCGTTCATTACGGATGTTTCTGCCCAATGCGAGGTAACTGATCAAGTCAGGCCAGGTAGCCGACAGTCGCTGGGGGTTCATTAGCATCCGCGAGGCATGTAGAAAGCAACACTTTATTGAAAGGATTGTACGAGATGCTTATTTCCAGAACCACAACCGTGGAATTTTCCAACCTGCAGATTTCAGAAAACGCAAACACGCGGCCAAGGGCTACGCCGTTCCTTGGCGCATGCTCAGTGTGAACCTGCTCAGGTCCCGGCTGGGAACTTCAGTTTGCGCCTTGCAGTGGGGAAGATCTCGCTCGCCGGTGGAGGAGGGGACAGTTCGGCCGATAGGGCTGCTGACTTGTCGCCGGGGACGGCGTTTTCTCCCGGGGAAGACAGATAGACGCTGTCATAATGAAACGGGCCATTAAAATTTAACTAGGAATGTAGGGCACAGGCTCGGTGCTTAAAGCCTTACTCAACAATCAGTGGAGTATTCGCCAGGACTCGAGGACTTTTGAAAGAGATACAGGAAAATTGAGGAGAAAGATTGTCAGATCCATCAGTTATGTCGATGCATATGTTTGAATCTGTTATTTCCTTGGTCTATTTAATTTTGTGCCTAAGGGCTTTGAAAATCATCCCTTCTGGAGAACGAGGCCTTTATCTGGGACTTAAATAGGTCATTTAACTTTATTGTTATTCTGCACAATGATTCTAAATCCAATAATCCCTGCGAAACCCTTAAAATACACTTCTAAGCTCAATAACTTAATTAGGAATTAAAAAGCACAGAAACCTTTAATCTACACAATAACACTGTGTACTGTGTTATAACTCCTTTAGTTGGTCTTCAATTATAATTTAAAAGTTGCTGAGTTATACGCTCTACTTTTAAAAGCTGCTAAATTCGTATGTGCTTAAGCCCATGTAATGACAGGTTTTCTTCCTAACATTTGTGACTTTGTGTTAACTCTTGCAAGCTGCCCATGGGTCAGATACCCAAATGTGTAACAGGATTGCAAAACAAAACCAGAAAACAAGAATCACCGCCCAGCTCTAGCGCCTCTCACCCCCATGTCCTGGTGCGGCAGCTGTCCATCTAAATTCCGACGAATGGACTTCTGTTAGTCATGTTCCGTCTTCACAAACCTGAAATAGACCCGGTTTGGGTTCCTAACAAAACAGTGCTGGCATGTTTGGGTTGGAAGAGGTGGCCTATGCAGGGTGCTTCTCACATTTCCCCGTGGGCCGAAGATGCCATCTGGAAGGAGCCTGCGGGGTCATCCCCAGCCACAGGTATGAGAGCTTTTCAGCGCCAACCGTGAGTGACTTCAGCAGCCGATGAAAGGAAAGAACAGAATTATCGTGAATGAGTTCTCTGTTCAGTGGATTAATTGTCTCATTTATAGCCCTTGTGGTTAGCCTCAATCAGGATGCCTCACATCGTTGGGACTGGGCCTAATTCCTCAATATTGTGATGTTGACCAGGACACAGCACAAGAAAATGAAACCCGATGCCTCCTGGACATTTTATGAAACATGCAGTAAAGCTCTTTGCTTTCCCACCCAATGTTAATAAAACCCAAAGCCTGGAATATTTTCACCAAGGCGTGTCTGGGGGCATTAAGATTGTGCTGTTTTGCTTTGCGTTAATCTCTAAACCAAGCAACAACTGTTCCAGCCTGTGTCTCTGGCTGCACATTGTATTTTTTTAAACTCTGAGCAGACTAAATTAATACATGACCAAAACCGGTTTAAAGTGGGTAGGGCAGTTAAAAGGGGTTCTCTAATTTTGTTCTTAAACAACAAAGTCAGATTGTTTCATTTTAGTTTTGGCTGCTAAGGTAACCCAATATGTTTTAAGTGTTTTTATTGTGGAACAAATTTAGATGAGAAGAAGCATTACACAGAGGAAATAAAGCAGTGGTGACAAGGGATGGGGTGAGGCGGAAGAGATGGGAAGGTGGAGGCGAGAAGCAACCAAGCAGCCAGCGGCAGGACGAGCAGGCGGCAAGACCCACTGTGCCATGCAAAGACCACAGGTCACCCCCCCTGCACCGCGTGGTTCTTGCTGGGTGCCTGGATTACAGCTGTTCTCGCCACAAGGGGACATGGGTGGCAACATGAGACGGAAGGCATACTATTTTATTCTACCGCAGTGACCACTGCATTCGATACCTTCATCATAAATGTACACGATCACACATTTTTCTCGAAAAACAATTAATTGCTGTAAGTTCTTCACGTGGGTTCACCTAAAGTTAATGTATTCCATAAAGATGTGGCATTTGTCAAAAGTAAACAAATGACACTCGTTCAGCGCTACAGGCCTGGATCTGAATCTTCCTGAAATACCTCTCGTCCAACACCACCTGCCCAACATGGATTGTGTGTCCATCTTACTAAACTCCTGTTGCATTAGGTGATGTCATTAGCTCCTTTTTTTTTTTTTTTTTTTTTTGACAGGCAGAGTGGATAGTGAGAGAGAGAGACAGAGAGAAAGGTCTTCCTTTTGCCTTTGGTTCACCCTCCAATGGCCGCCACGGCTGGCGCGCTGCAGCTGGCGCACTGTGCTGATCCGAAGCCAGGAGCCAGGAGCCAGGTGCTTCTCCTGGTCTCCCATGGGGTACAGGGCCCAAGCACCTGGGCCATCCTCCACTGCACTCCCTGGCCACAGGAGAGAGCTGGCCTGGAAGAGGGGCAACCGGGACAGAATCCTGCGCCCTGACTGGGACTAGAACCCGGTGTGCCGGTGCCGCTAGGTGGAGGATTAGCCTATTGAGCCGCAGCGCCAGGCTGTCATTAGCTCCTTTACTGTTTGAGTTTTTATTTTTATTTGTTTGGAATGGACAGAGCGAGATACAGACAGAATCTTCCATCCACTGGTTCATGCCTCGATGCCTGCAACAGCTGGGATTGGGCCACGTCAAAGCCAGGAGTCAGGAGCTCCAGGCAAGCACTGGCCTGGGTGGGTGGAACCCTTAGGGAATCCAGACATGGGAGAAACACCTGTGGTCTGACAAAGAGAGAGCAGGCTAGGGTGGGAAACACGCCCAGGACGTAAAAGCTGTGACAAGGAGCTGAAGTGTGGCTGCAGCAACAGGAGCCGAGCAGCCTCCATCCTCTGACGTCCTGCCCCCGGGGCACCTGTACACGCCTCTGAACGCTGGCTTCCACGGGGCTCCGGGGCTCCTCAGGAACACAGCACAGCAGTCACCACACCCACAGGGGTGCTGCTTCCCGGGCTCTGCCACAGCAAACTCTCGTCTGGCCTGTTTTCCTCAAGCCTTTGTCTACACAGCTGCCCCTTTTCTGCTGAGGAAACACCCCGAGGAGTGAGCGGTGAATGGGAGCTTTCTGTCTGCTTCTCAAATTAGTTTTTAAAAAATTATATCCTTTCATATTTAGGATGTACAACACGATGTCTCAATACATAGGAGCTTTAATATATAAAATACTCATGGAAGAAACATAAACCACACACAGATTTCAAAATTTTTTCACCAAAATAAACCTTTAATTGTATTTTCCATAATTTTAAGTTATTAATTAGTTTTTAACAGATTCAGTGTGAATTGTAGATATAATTCTCAGAACATAACAACATTCTCTTTGTTTTGGATGAATTTTTTAAGTCTACACACACACATACCCATATTTGTGCATATAACTTTATCTAAACATTATTTATATATATACACATATAGTCTCCATCCCTTCACACACACTGAGGCTATCTGCACATCACAACTCTTGTGGATAATGCTGCAATGACCACGGGACGTAGGGATCTCTCAGGAGGCGTATTCATTTTACTTGAAAGTGCACGTTCAGAAGCGGGATTGCTGGGTTGCAAGATAGCTATTTTTTTTTTTATTTTCTGACAGGCAGAGTGGACAGTGAGAGAGAGAGACAGAGAGAAAGGTCTTCCTTTGCCATTGGTTCACCCTCCAATGGCCGCCGCGGCCAGCGTGCTGCGGCTGGCGCACTGCGCTGATCCGATGGCAGGAGCCAGGAGCCAGGTGCTTCTCCTGGTCTCTCATGGGGTGCAGGACCCAAGCACTTGGGCCATCCTCCACTGCACTCCCTGGCCACAGCAGAGAGCTGGCCTGGAAGAGGGGCAACCGGGACAGAATCCGGCGCCCTGACTGGGACTAGAACCTGGTGTGCTGGCGCCGCAAGGCGGAGGATTAGCCTAGTGAGCCGAGGCGCCAGCCAAGATAGCTATGTTTTTAACACTTTGTGGAACTTAATACTCCCTTTCCAAGGCAGCCAGGCCAATATACATTCCCGCCAATAGACGAAGGCTTCCCTTCTGTGCACACCCTCCTCACCAGTACTTGCTGCCTCTTATGGTCTAGACAACTGGGTAGCAGCAGGTGCACTGAGATCGCTCATTGTGATTTTGATTTGTATTCCCTGATGATGAGTGATGTTGAACATTTTTTAATGTACTTATTACTCATTTGTACATTAAAAAATAGAAAACAGCTTCAGAAAAATAGCTGTTTAGGGCCACTGCCCATTTTTTTTAATCAGGTTACATTTTCCATCCACAGTGTAAAACACTTAGAGTTTCAAACAAAGTGTTAGAATTTCACAACTACGGACAAATGAAATGTTGCCAAAGAGTCGCTTTCAAATGAGGCCTTGTTCCCTGCTTGCTGAGAAGAGAAGTATTTGAGATGTTCACACCAAACGAATGGTAAGTTCCCAATCCACTTAACCATCTTCTGCACACCAAAGGAATATATCTGTCCAGTCTCAATTCTAGACTGTTAGCAAAACCAAGAAAGCTCAGTAAAGAAAATTAACCGATACCATTTATTAGTAGAGATACAAACTGTTGGCTACATTGTTCCTTGGTCAAATACAGCAATAAATTCTCAAATGCTCTCACAACCAGACAGCTGTGTTCTTCAGAAATGAAAGCACAGCTCGCTCTTGGGGGAGTGACTTCTGTCTGTTTCTGACATGGGAAAGTCACTACTAACTCAGGTTAACACAACAGTAGATTAAGTAAGAGTTATTACTGGCACTGGGGAGTCATGAAATTAAAATTCCCCAAGTTTAATGTCTATTTCTGATATAAAATGATATTAAATATTGTAATGAATTGCAATAACAAAGTAACAGTTTGACAGTAATAATAGTTTGACAGTATGTTAGGAAATATCTGTACAGTCATCACCATACTTAAGCCTAAGGACTTCAGGTATTTATTCCAGTAGGATGATTTAACTGGATCGTGACTGTATCAGTCCATACTGGGAGGAAAGCAAAAGTAAGTTACAAGTGTTAAACACAAAGAAATAAAATCACTGCCTTTGAAGCATTTGAATCTCTGCTTGAACCAGCAGCCAGGTAAGCAAGCAGGAACTATTTAGAAATCAACCTGGCCTGGAGGGAGGGGCTGGATTCCCCAGTGAGTCACGGGAGAGGCAGAAGAGATGTGAGTCATCGCCAGGAGAGTCGACATTGCCCGGGAATGAGAATCCCAACTCCTCCCACATTCGTCTTCAAAGTGTGAACCTCTAGTGAAATGACGAGTAAGGTTCTATGCCAGTCCCAGAACCATGACCCACCAGGTAATTTCTACAGGAAAGCTGAGAGGCTTACGGTTAGAGAGATTCCTTCCCTACCTTCCATCTCTCTTAGCGAAGCACCAGACTTAGGAATCGGGGAAACGTGAAAAAGGAAATCTCTGGCTTTTCACTTTTATAAAAAGAATGAGTTCTGTTTCTTCTTTTCTTTTGAAGTCAGTTTAACACGAATCTTAAATGCTGTCAAAGAAAAGGATGTAACACAGTCCCTCATATAGATTTGAAAATCACACAAAAATAGTAAATTAAATACAAACTCACTATGAACAATTAAAGGTAGTGCCAGGGAAACAAGCTACCACCATAACAGCTTCAGTGACTGGGATACCTTGATCTTATTAAGAAATAAAAAAGATATCTGATAAATATCAGCCTTTATTTCTTGTTCCTACTTTAAGAAAGCAAGGCACAGAAAGTCTTTTGTTCACATGAAAAGCTGAACACATTAGAATTCCGTTTGGAACACCATAACTAACAGGGGAACAGCAGTGAAATCCTAATTAACTTCAAGAGCAAGAAGAGCAGTAAGTCCTCTTGGCCAAGCCTGCTTCTGAGGTACTCAGCCCATATCATGCAAAAAGAAAGAAGATACACTGTATCTATCAGAAACCCAGCCTCAAGTTGCTCGCCACCGTCACTCAGTGGGCTGTGTGGGGGTCCTGAAGACTCTCACGGTACTTTCGGAAATCAGATAGCTCAATAACGTGTCCAGATGAACAGCGATACGGGCACACCGGTGCATGTGCACACATGAACGAGACCTGGAGAGCTGGTGCACGTGTGGAAGGGGAAGCGCCAGGAGGCCCATAAGCAACACGCAGAGTGCAGGGACCGGGAGGCAGAGAACAGGCCAGGGAGGTCTCAGGGCAGGACTTCCAGGTGAGGTGCAGGAGTCTAAGGGAGATGCTACTCTGCGGGCCCCAACGGTTTCTCACAGCCCTGCAGCGTCAGCACCCACGGCTCCCTGCACCCAGGTGGGCACCCACAGGCTGCTCCCCACTGTTGATTGGCAGGCCATTTCCAGGGACAAGAGCATCCTGGGCAAAACCCCAGCACCTCTCAAGCTTCGGCACCCTGGGGTCACAGGCACCCCATGGGCTGAAAGCCCCCGCCCAGCTCTCTAGCTCCCTGCAGGACTCTATCACATGCATTTCTCTCAACTCCCTTTGTCTCTTCCTCTGATGTTTGCTTCTTGCAAAATATTCTGACCTGTTACAATTATTTAGTTGTTTATTTGTGAGGCAGAGAGCTTGAGAGAGAGCGCCCATCTACTGGTCCATCCCACCAAACGCCTGCCATGGCAGGGTCTGGGCTGAGGCTAAAGCTGGGACCCAGGACCCCCATGGGGATGGCAGGGACTCAATGACTTGAGCCATCACCTGCTGTCTCCCAGCAGCTACACTTGCTGGAAGCTGGGGCCAGGATTCAGAGCTGGTTATCAAACCCAGGCATTCCAATGTGGGATGGAGGCATTTGCTATTTTAACGGCTAAGCCACAGGTCCCACTTCTGCTCGGCTTCAATTCCAGCAAAGCCTGTGCAACATCTGGCCTTAAGTGGTGCTTAAGACACTTCTGGGAACACTCATCCCATGTCAGAGCGGCTGTGTCCGAGTCTCGGATCTGCTCTCCGTCTGCTGATGTGCACCCGGGAAGGCAGCAGCGATGGCTAAGTAGTTGGATCCCTGCTGCTCACATGGGAGACCTGGATTGAGGTCCTGGCTCCTGGCTGTGGCTGGGCTACAGGCATCTGGGAGAGTGAATCAGCAGATACGATCTCTCGCTCTCTCTCCTATTAAATAAAATTTTTTAAATGTTAAGCTTTTCTAAAGCTGACACTCTAACTTCTTTTGTAGGTAGAGTGAAGGTTAGAATCAAGGTGAACATCTCTAATTAGGTCTAAAATACAAGCCTTTCCCGACACTTCTGAAAGGCAGATAAGGAAAACGTACTTGGATGGCACCGCGATCTTATTTATCAGGTTTCTGTACACAATTGTTTGCACATAAGCAAACCGAGGCTTTGTAGATTAGCAAGAACCATCACCTCCCGCCGCCTGTGTGGTGTGTCCAAACCGCTCTTGAAAGCACAGAGACAACATTGTGGAGTGGATCACGTTTTGGTTTTGTTTTAAAGTCCATTAGTGCAAGTCTAGCTGTTCCCTGTGCTTTGACGTTGGCGTAAATGCACTTTGGCTTCTCGAAGGCAAACGTAATCATTAATTTCTGCAGAAGTGGATGTGGCACAGAAGCGCAGGGAACCCTGGCTCCCGGTGGAAGGCGGTGACTGCCAGCGGCAAATGAGACAGCCCCCACCTGGGCACCATCAGAGCTGTGTGCCTGCAGAGGGCCCAGCCTCCGTCTCACTTCTCACATGGAACCGAGCAGTGCGCTCCGCTGTGCAACAGAGCCACACGCCCCCCACCCCTCTGCCACGAGATAAACGTGTGGCAAATCCCGCACATCACCGCCGCGGGTTCCAGGACATCAGCAGGGGAGCTGGGCCGCCTCACTTCCAGCACATGGTCCTGGAGAACCCTGGGCCTCGGAGCTGGGGCATTTCTCCCCAGGAGGAAGACAGCCTGGGACCCCCTGTGTCCCACGTGGTCGAAATTGCCCGTGACGCCTTCCGTGTTGCTTTGTAGCCATCTGCATTGCCTCTGTGAGGTGCTCAGGGATCTGCACCCTGGCCAGACCGCGAGGCCTTGCCTGTCTAAGGGCTGTGCTGGCCGGGCAGCCATAAGGGCCTGTGGCCACCCGACAGGCGCGAGTCACACATGGCGGGCTCTGGGTAGTCAGTGACAATGAAAGCGTCTCCAGGGTCTAGGGCAATTTGTTAAACAGTTGCAGGATTCCCCGGAATTACAAAAACAGTGGTTTTCCAAAGGGCAGAGTGTCGATTTCCTGGGAGCCTCTGGCTGCCAGGGGTCCAGGGAGGTGACCTCAGGTCCCCTCTGGTGAGGAGGCTACCGGCAGGCTGACAGGACCCCATGCACCTGAGCAGGCTGTGCCAGGAACAGTGCGGGAGGGAGGGAGGAGGACCGGGCAGCAGGCCAGAGCGCTCTCGGGCCCATCCGCGGCCCCCTGCCCCCAGGCGCTGCCAGGCCCCGAGCGCCTGTGTGGCTGCTCTGGTCTGAGTGGTGTGGGGAAGGACCCAGCTCACCTGAGCAGTGCCAGCTGCTGGCAGTGTCACCTGGCACCACAACGCCTCCGTCTCTCTCGGGCTCGATTCAAAGTCCCCGTGGCTGCCAGCACACAAAAGCACACACCTCGGCTTTTCCTTCTGTTCCTTCTCCCTCAGAAAGTTCCGGGGCTTTCTCTGAACAAGGAAACGGCACGCACAATGCACCTGGCCACCAATCCCCACGGCCGGTCCCCCTCCTGCAGAACAGCGCTAACTGGCGCAGTCCACCCACCTCCTCCCTCCGACCCCAGCCACCTGCAAGCCTCACTTCAGCCAGTTCTGGACATGAGCCGTGTTTCTGTCCTGAGATAGGACAGGTGCCCTGAGCACCTGAGGACGGTCCTGAGACCAACCCCTCCCCTGTAGCATTTCTCCAATTACGCTTCCTCCCCCGACAAACCCAGTCTCCCATCAAGCCTGTGAGGGGAGGCTTCTGCCTCCTTCCAGAACATTCCGCCAGCTGTTTAGGACTTCTGGTTTGTCAAGAAGCTAACGCCTGCTTGTGTCAGCCGCTGCGTTGTCTATTCTTTGTGTATTTGATTATGCAGACACTTAATAAAAGCGCCTTTTCGCCATTCCTGGGAGTTCTGAACTTCCTGGTGCCTGGTGTGGGTGCTTGGACGTCCCTTCAGCATGGCACCCAGACGCCCGCCTTCACGCCTGCCTCCAATGAAGAAGCCAGGACAGCTCCCGGCCTCAGGCCAGGGGACACATCGCCTCTCCGGGTTTGTTGAAGGAAGAACAAGAAGCCGCTGAACACAATGATGAAGTCCAAAACGAGCAGACAGGCTTAATGGACACTCCCGTGAGATTCTGAAGGCGGAACAGAAATATAACAAACTCCATCCATCAATTTTTTTCCGAAGTGGTCAGAAATTTGGGACTAATCTTTGTCACCCATCCGCAGGTATCTGTGCCCGGGGGGGGGGAGCGTGAAGATTCGCTGCGCTACCTGACCCAGCGGAAGTGACAGAAACTGAAGATTAAACCAGGTTACAGAATAGATCCTTATTTTAGTGAAAATCCTCACTTTGAAAACAAAGTACTCTTCACAGAATTTCACCTGAATGAGAGTGGAGATCCATCTTCAAAGGCCGCTGACATCAAATGGAACTCTGGGAAGGATTTAACAAAACGCTCAAGTTCAAGGTGGAACAGAGCCCACAGGAAGAGGCGGCGGGAGGAGCCAAGCAGCTCCCTGACCCGGTCCAGCATCCACTCAGAGGCAGGCGCAGGTGAGCTGGAGACGTCACCAAGGACAGCGCACGGCCGGGTCCACTACGGGGCTACTCGGTTCCTGAGATGGAGGAGAAGATGGTGATGGCGGGGAAGGACTGGAAGCCACTGGTGACGAAGGCAATGAGGAGGAGATGATGAAGGGAACAAGGAGACGGGATGAAGGAGAAAGTGACTAATAGAAAACACGAATGTAGTCCGCACTTCCGGTCCCTGGCAGCAAGGTGCTGTCTTCTTACTTTTATTTCCACCCCTCTTGAGCTCAGTCTCCCTGCTTTTGAGGTCCCCTTTCTCTACCCTGTGGTTCTCACCTTATGGTCGGGAAAAGACCTTCAGCAGAATTCAATGGGGAAGAATCTCCACCCCATTCTGTGCCAAGTTCATTCTCATCCCGTCTTGTCTCAACAAAAACTGTATGGAGTCAACACCACCGTGTTCCATGGGAAAAAGGAAACCTCTCCCATCACTTCTGGGCAGGAGGGTGTTAGCCCCGTGTCGCAGTGCACAGAATTCTGGCTTTTCCTCCTTTCTCTGCGCATGGGCTCAGGTGTTACACTGTGCCCTGTGAATGTGGGCAGTTAGCATTTACCAACATGTTATCTGCCAAGTGCTCTTGTTTAAAAGGAAAAAAAAAACTTAAAAAATGGGGTTGTAGGAAGTCCCAAAGGGTGGGCTTGAGGTGTCTGGGGGGGCTAGGTGGGCACTGTGACAACATGGCTTCTCCTGTGGCATGTCTGGACTGCGATGTTTAAGGGACAACCGTGCAGTTTAAGATGACAGCTTTAAAAATGAAATTCTCTCCTCATGATGACGTCAGCCTGGCACTCGAAGGGAGAATCAGCAGAACCTTGGGACATTGTTAGGAAGTGAGATTCTCTGTTTATTTTAAATTTCCCTTTTGTTTCACTGGAAAAGAAAGATGAGGCTCAGTTTTAAGCGTTCAAAGTGCACAAGTTGCTTTGCTACAATAAGACTAAATGTGTACACACACACACACAGATTCCTGTGCACTGATTTTAATTTTTGATCAATGAATCGATATTCCTTAAGATGAGTTTTGGGAGCCGGTGCTGTGGTACAGCAGGTTAAAACCCGAGCCTGCAGCACTCACTTCCCATATGGGTGCTGGTTTGAGTCCCGGCTGCTCCACTTCCAGTCCAGCTCTCTGCTGTGGCCTGGGAAAGCAGCAGAAGATGGCCAAAGTCCTTGGGTCCCTGCACCCACGTGGGAGACCTGGAAGAAGCTCCTGGCTCCTGGCTTTGGATCAGCTCTGCTCTGGCCGTTGCAGTCTTCTGAGGAGTGAACCAGTGGATGGAAGACCTCCCTCTCTCTCTCTCTCTGGCTCTACCTCTCTCTGTAACTCTGTCTTTCAAATGAATAAAATAAATCTTAAAAAAAAAAAAAAAGACAGACAGACTAGTTTTGTAACTCGCAGCCAGACCCCCTAACTCAACTCTGGCCATGGCTTTTGTTCCTTTTCATGTTTCCTGATGTCACAACAGGCTCCACACAGGAGGCGGCGCAGCAGACGTCACCGAAGCAGAGCTGAGCTCGCCAGGACGGCACGGCTGGGGTGACTTGGGCCGGTTTTCTAACTTACCCCACAGTTTTCTCTGGAAATTGCTATGAATCAATGACGAGAGTATCAGCCGCTACCTCCGAGGACGGCTTACTCCTGACAACAGCTACGCTTGTCCGTCTCAATGTGTTCTGACCTTTCTATGCTGAAACGGAAAAGCCACAAACATATTAGCGCAGCCACTTGTTTGGATTAATTTTAGACAGCTGGGGACACTCCAACTCCCCTCCCTGAGTATAAATTTCTGTTACTTCCTTTGGAGCCTGCTTTCATTGTTTTCTTGAATTCTTTGTAGAATTGCGATTGCTCTGACTTACATTAGAGTAGACATCTTCCTAAACACGCATCTCTGTGCCGTGTTGCCTCTGCAATACGCCAGGCTTTGCTGCGCGACCGTGAGCGTCAGCGTCTGAGGCTCTTCTTCAAGGTGTGAGCCGAGGCCTGCGTTGGCGTGGGCTGCCGCGGGTCTGTCTGCGGAGCTCACCCTTTTACTTGCCTCCGAACCTTTCAGAACCTGACTACTGAATGGGCTAGGTGGATGGCACTGCCAAGTGCAAACCACGCGGCTGCGGTTTAAACTGGAGGGGGAAATGTTACTGAAGAGGAACACACTCACGCGTGGCCGTGTCCTCCACACCTGCAGGACCCGCCACGCGAGCGTGGGGCGGCCGGCCTCCGGCTCCACCCACGCCTCCACCAAAGCCCCTCACACTTCGCCTGTCTTCATCATGTCCTCCACACCTGCAGGACCTGCCATGGGAGCTCGGGGTGGCCGGCCTCCGGCTCCACCCACGCCTCCACCAAAGCCCCTCACTCTTCGCCTGTCTTCGTCATGGACTCCACACCTGCGGACCCGCCACGGGAGCTCGGGGTGGCCGGCCTCCGGCTCCACCCACGCCTCCACCAAAGCCCCTCACTCTTCGCCTGTCTTCGTCATGGACTCCACACGGTAGCACCTCTGGGGACAATCACTGTTTCCAAAGAAAGCAAGACTTTTCTTCCTCGCCACTCGCCCAGACGCCCGAGCACCAAGAGCTGCTCCTCAAGGCTCCTCACCCGTGTTCACAACAGCATCCTGAGGATGCAATGCGATTGTGTGTTTGCACATGCGTGCACACATGTGTAGACACGGGCACCTCTCTGTGTGCATGTGTATTTGCTCGTCTCTGCATGTGTATGCATGGATTGCGTGTGTGTGTGTGTGCGTGCACTCACTTGCGTGTTAGATCACTCACCCGACCAGGGAGAACCCTTTCTGGGATGTGATCTTTTAGGTCAGGCCTTTCCCAAACTCTGCATCTAATGTCTTCACTCATCCATTCCCCACTGTCTTCAGCCACTCCCCTGTTCTCCTTAACGTCTGTTCCCACAGATGTCCTCCCCACCACGGCGTCCATGCCAGCATGAAGAGTCACTGTGCTGGCAACGACATGGAGAGGGCTGGACACAGGCAGGATCTAGGAGACGTGGACGGCTGGGCAGTGTTTCAATGGACAGTGCCACTTGGCTCCCTCCAGACCAGCCCTGGCCTCTTGCTTGCACCTCCGCTCCTCACAGAGTCAGGTGTGAAGACAGGGTAGACAGTGCTAGCCCTTTCCCCACCTGCTCATGGCCTGCAGACATCAGCCCACCATTGCAAGGAGGAGGAAGAGCCCCAGAGAATGAGCAGTAGCCCCTGGTTTTCTGCATACAAAAGCCAAAAAGGTGGCGACTTGGTGAGTGGGACATTCGTGGAGTAGAAACTTTTAGTGGCTAAACCCAGACCTGCATTTTGGCGTCAGGCGTGCCCTTAATGGCGTTCAGCAGGCGATCATCTTAAATCCCGCGCGTAGAGGGAGCAGTCTACCGATCTCGAGGCCGACAGCCTTGGGAGGCTGAGTCATTCTCAGACATGCTGGGGTGCGCTCCTCTTCGGAATGGCCGTGCGCTGTATGGGAGCTCAGAGGCTGGTTTAATTAAAGTGATCTGAATAGAGTACAGTGTTCCAGATGGCCACAGTAAATAGAACGCAGCTTATGTAATGCTATGCCATCATGGAATATACTGGAATGGCTGTGATTAGCCATTATTACCCACAATAAATCTAAATTTATTTCACTGTTCTTAGGCATTAAGCATTTCTCAACCACTATAAATTAGCTTAGTATTTGAACTCTGCCTTTTGCTGAAGTTTTTCCAATAGAGATAATTAAAGAGCTCCTTTGGCAAAATTAGTTCGCATTATTTCCATTAGGATTAAACATACACATGGGACAGTGCACTCTATGATATTGATGCTGATGGCAGAAATTTTAAAGGGCAAATGTCAATTAAGCATCTTTTCTCTTTACCTTTTTCCTCGCGGCGTGCAGAGGTATCAGCTCTTTATCCCCCTAGTCAAGTGCTATTTGACCATTCCCCAGCTGGGGGAGAACATGGATGTTTTCTGAATTGGAAGACCATGGCTTGGAGAGAGCTCAGTCTTGCACCCACCTTCTCTGAAATTTCTCTCTGAGTCAGGTGGACAGCAGTGGCGGCGCAGGTGTGGGCAGCAGCTGATTACAGGAAGCTCACACTGCGTGTTTGGGGCAGTATTTGAAGCTGACGGCCATTCTGGGTGAAGGTGGACGTCCCTGGGGCCGACATAAACTCTGCAGCGAACTCGGTGATCTACTGACCGAGGCAGCCTTGCAACCCAGAGTGGGGCACACCAAGGCCTAATCTTCTCTCTCCAGGTTGACAATTAGCTCAGTAATGAAGAGGTTTGGTCATGAGCTTTGAGATGGCAATTAGAGAGCTGAGTGTAGACTTGAAGATGCTGAGGTGGAAGAATGTGGAGTGTGGCTGTGTCTAAGTGGGAATCCTCAACAGAGGACCGGGTAAGCTGAGAGCCAGGATGAGGTCACCGTGGTAGGCTGTGCATGGAAAGATGAAGGCAGGAAGAGGAACAGCTTCTATTCCAGAGGACTGGGAAGTTGTGGTCAGTGAGGGGGATGAAGGACACGAGGAAGGGAGACAGAGACAGGAAGTGCTGGCCAGGGCACCAGAGATGAGGGAGACTGATGGGCTTTCTGTGATTCGGGGTGAACTCAGGGGCGGCTGGGTAGAAACACACTGGCCACCAGGAGTGCACCTTGGCGCGGGCGGGTATCTCGGGGGAAGGCCTTAAGCGAGCTGCTGGTCCTCGAACAGCAGGGAAAGTTGGCAGACTCGACGCTTGTCCTCTTGTGGGCCAGCATGCTTCACTCCGCACTGCACTCTGCAATCATTTTTCAAGCTGAAGTGAGCTAACCTGAGGAACTGATTTTTTTTTATGAGCTACCGGGAATTTTTAATCTTAAGTGGCAGAACCCACATCAATTTTGAATTAAATGGCATTAGGAGTAGTGTGGGGTCATTTTTGGAATAAAGCATCCCCCAAATAGAGGCTAAAACCTCGTGCAGCTAAGTAGTGGGTTACAGCACTTGGCCACGACAAGAGGTGCGTGGAGGAGCAGGTGTGAGACACAACGGGCAGTCCTGCTGCACACTGAGGACGATGAACGAAAATGCAGGAAACACGCCTGGAGTGTAACTGTGGTCTTGTGTTGGTAAGAGTCACTGGCCATAAGAAACACGCCCGGAGCGGAACTGTGATCCTGTGTCGGTAAGAGTCATTGGCCATAGAAACACGCCCGGAGAGGAACTGTGGTCTTGTTAAGAGTCCTTGGCCACGTGAAGACACCTTTGTGATGGAAGAGCGGAGCGTGGAGAATCCGTTTGTAGGCAACACTGACGGTGCTTCGGAGTGCTCCATCCGCTTGAGGCAGGAAGGCAACGGCACGTCTCTCCAAGATGGTGGCTCACTGTGCTCCTCCAAGGTGGATGCAGAAGCAGACAAATCGTTTCAGAAGACCAGCTCCATGCAAACAGGTGTTTTTTTCTTGAGAACAGCAACTCTCATGGGCAGTGCTTTCGCTGCTTACATTAGAGGTGAGTATCAAAAGAAAATCACAATCATGAAGTGATTATTCAGAACTTCATATAATAGAAGTATGACTTAAATGTGTGCAGGCGCTGAGCCAGGTCACAGGTATTTTTAGTGGATTTTTTTTTTTTTTTTGCCAGGCAGAGTTAGAAAGTGAGCGAGAGAGACACAGAGAGAGTTATAGACAGTGAGAGACAAAGAAAGGTCTTCGTTCCATGTTTCACTCCCCTAATGGCCGCTACGACTGGCACTGCGCTGATCTGAAGCCAGGAGCCGGGTACTTCCTCCCAGTCTCCCATGCGGGTGCAGGGGCCCAAGCACTTGGGCCATCCTCCACTGCCCTCCCGGGCCACAGCAGAGAGCTGAACTGGAAGAGGAGCAACCTGGACTAGTACCTGGTACCCCAACAGGGACTAGAACCCGGGGTGCCGGCGCCGCAGGCAGAGGATTAGCCAAGTGAGCCAAGGCACCGGCCAGTGGTCTTTATTTCTAAAAGGACACATTAACAGGGATTCACAGCATTGCTCACTGTTAATCACTCAACATGGCAATGTCTTTTACATAATGTATTGTACATACAGCAATGGCACTCACGTGTATCTGTATACAAACACTCACACACGTGTACCCATACTGAGCCGACTTCAGAAATTAATTTGATGGAGTCACTGGCGATGGTGAAAATCCATGCATACGATATTTATATATTGGTATCTATCAACTTAAATAAACGGCACTCCTCTTCGACTCTCAGCTCTCGAGGTATTTAGTGTTCCACCGGAGTCCAGTACGGGCAGGAGTGTGCGTTTTTCTGTGATTTGGGATCGCTGTGTTGGCTCCCCGGTGGCTGCCTCCCTCTCCACCTTTGCCCAGTTGCTCCAAGGGCGCCTTCTCTCCATGGCTGCCTTTGCAGCCCCTTGCAAACGGCATTCTCCTCAGAATCCCACGGCCCATGCCCGCCCAGCTTCCCTGGGGCATCTCAGCACCGTCTAATCCGTGACACGGGCTTTACGGGCGTGCTGGCTCTCTCCTCCAGAAGGGACGTTCTGCGAGAGTGGACTGCTTGGTGTCATTTGTCTTCGTTGCTCTTCACTGTCTCCCGCATCTGGATTCTGATGCTCAGTGAACGTCTGTTGAAGGAATGAAGAGAGGGAGGTGGTGGCTCTCTCGTCATTTGCAGTCTTCTGAGAAGCAGATACCTGTTCCTTCTATCAGTGAACAACTGGGGCTGGCATCGCCTCCTGTCCCACCTGGCTGGGCTCTGGGGACTGGGAAATCAGCAACACACGGTCCCTGCCCTCCCAGATTTTGTGGTCACTGCAGAAATGCTAAAGCAAAAAAGGGTCCCGTGGAACTGTCTTTAATTTTTCTCCATCCCTTTGATTCTTGCAAAGTTCATCTGCCTGCTAATATCGAAGCCATGTGCCTCCAGGAGAGAACCGAAACCTTCGCCAGATGTTCCTGTCAATTTTGGCGGCAATCATATTTTTATCCAATTTGAGCATATTTTTCTTGATTAATACAAGGAGCCCTCAGTAGAGATTCTCAAAATTTACTTAACAGCTGCACCATCTCGTAGTAAGATCAGGAGCAGGTCATACACCCTCTTTCCCACTCACCTCGTGTGTCATTCGGGTTGGGGTTCCAAGCTCTGGACTTTATATCCGTAGCCTCCCTCTCCCTCGTGTGACCTGAATGCGGTCAGCAGTGCACCAAGCGTGAGCAGTGAGGGAACAAAAGCCTCTGTTGATCGCGTGTGGGAGGTGTTGGGTCAGGAGAAGGGATGCAGGCAGTGAGAGAGGCGAGAGAGCAGGCCTTCTACCAACTGTGGCAAGCTGGACTCTCAGTGACTCACAATGCACCTCCTGAGAAGACACCAAAGTGCAAACGGAACTCAGACTCCTGGAGGGAGCTTCAGGGACCTTCTGGTCGAACACTGCTAACCTGAAAATCCAAGGTGCCCCAAAGTTCCAGACTTCTTAAGGACCAACATGATGCAAGAATGTGACCTCATGTATGGTAACAGCCAACATTTGGGTGCATTACAAATACGACATACAAGTTCCTTCAGGCCATATGTAAGGTGTGTATGAAACACAAGGGAATCTCAGGCTTGGACTTGGGTCCCGTGCCCAGGAGATCTCGTTATGTACACACAGATATTCCCCAATCCCAAACCCAAACCACTCCTCATCCCAAGGACTGCAGACAAGGAGACCCAGCTGTCGATACCTGTGTACAGCTATTAAAATAAAATCTCAACCTCCATTATTTAAATTGATATTTGTCTGATTCCAGAGGATGAAACCTTACATTCAACTGATGGCAACGGACTCCTTTTATCAGCAAAACCTGATTCCTTTGTCACCTCTCAGGCACCCAATTCCCTTCCAAGATTAATGGCAAAACAGCTATCGGTTTCCATGTCAGCCTTTTTATTCCACAGCACAGAGGAACTGGGTGAACCTCTAGAAGTTATTTTCAGAAATGACATTGTTGGTATTTAACTCATTCCCCTTTGACTCTCCTGTTCTCTGAGAGCTGGGAGCCTTAGAACAGGGAAGACTCTTAGTAAATTTCCCCTCCATCTCACACATGAAGTGGCTGCATTTTCCCATAAACTTAATGAGGCAAGTTCATGGAAAGGTTATGTGTTCAGCAAAAACCATGCAGGAAAATCGAGAACACATTTAGCATCATTTTTCATTAAAATTTTCATTCTGTCCTGTGTTTTGATTACTGAGTTCTGATTATTGAGTTCCTTGCCAGTAAGTTAAACTCAAATACTATTAGAATGAGGGAAAAAATTAGGAAATAAAAGTTGCTCAGTATGGATGGGTGGAAAAGGGAGTAGGAAAATATACATTTAGTAGCTATTTCTCGTGCAAAAATTCATGAAAATAGTTAAGGTGTGAAGCAATTGTGGTCACTGAAGTAAGAGAGATACATGCGAATAAACCACTGCCCATAGCGTATTATCACACCAAAGAGTAATGGGTGACAACTGCACAGGAAAAAAACAGATCTGTTCACAAGCAAAACTGCTGTAATGCCTGTGTTTTAAGCTTTGTAGCGAATCTGATGAGAAATAATACACAACCACCTACACTGGGAAAGAGAGAGAAAGCAGGACCAGCACAGAGCGTGGAGACCACCACGGGGGCTGGGGGGGAGGCTGCTACCTGCACACCTGACTCTGCTGGAGTCCGAGGGGTGGGGGAGGCCAGGTGCACCACAGCCTGAGCACTGCCCCCAAGGCCCTGATTCTGGAAGAGAGAGAAAAGCACATCCCCCGCCCCGAAGGCAGCACCCTGAGCTCCACCAGGCCGAGTTCTGTGCAGGGGGCCCAGCAAGCCAAGGCTGGCATCAACACTGTGCAGGCCGACGTCAGGTTTCATTTGTTCGGTTCCTAATGCATATATTGATTTTTAAAAGAAAATCAAAAAGTAATCTGGTACATTTTGTAATACTTGGGGGGAGAACCTTAATAATTAAAACAGACACTCAAGTAAAACTAGACCAAGACTGAAGGCTAAAAGCTAGTCTCTGCACTTCACAGGAAACACTTCTAATCACATTTGGGGTTTCTTTTCCTCCAGTCTCCCCAGGCAGGTGTGTGAGGCTGGGCATTGCCTTTGGAGACACAGACATTTGTACCTGGGTCCTCCCCCAGCCTCCTCTCCCATTCTCCATCCTGCGCCTCTTTCATCCCCACTAGGGCAGACCCTGCTACCGGCTCTTGAGGCTGCCTTCAGAGCATCTAGCTCAGCCATGGAACGCCGTGCTTTCTTGGTCTTGGCTACCCCCGATGCCATGGATCACCAGTTCATTTTCCTTTTTGATTACGCTTTTTCTCATTCTTCCTGTGGGAGCGGAATGCCGCGCCACACAAAGATGTGTTCAAGTCCGACCCTCCTGCTCCTGTGACTCTGAACTTACAAATAGCCTCGGTTACTTAACATGTAATTGCGATGAGGTCCTACTTGATTCAGCCTGGTGTCCCTCTGAGAAGGCACACATGGAAGTCACAGGGCAGAGAGGCACAGCATGATCACGGAGCATGTGTGGCAGAGGCTCAGGGTGAGTGCTACAGGGCAGGATCACGGAGCATGAGCTGTGAGGGGTGCAGTGTGACTGCTACAAGGCAAGCCACAGGACGCAGGCGCCGTGAGGAGTCTCAGGATGTGGGGGGTTCTGCCTTGGCGTCCCCTAAAAGGAGCCCATCCACTAGCACCCTGATTTGGGATTCCAGCCTCCAGGACTGTGATACTAACTTCATGTTTGCTGTGGTGGCCACCAGGCACTCACCGCTGGCTCCCAGGGCAGCATCAGGAGCAGGCAGGTGGCCGTCCCCAGTGGTCAGAGACAAATAGAAGGATGGAACTCCAGGACACAGAGGACACAGTGGAGCAAATTCTTTGAAGGGGACAAGAGGAGGATTGCTGTATTCCAGAGATGTGACCAAGTGGGAAAACACTGTCTGTGAAATAGTAACAGAGGAAGAACTTAGAACAGAAAGACAATATTTACTTTTAAAATTGAAAACAGGGGCTGGCACTGTGGCGTAGGGGTAAAGCTGCTGCCTGCAGTGCTGGCATCCCACATGGGCGCTGGTTAAAGTCCCAGCTGCTCCACTTCCGATCCAGCTCTCTGCTATGGCCTGGGAAAGCAGTAGAAGATGCCCCAAGTGCTTGGGCTCCTGCACCCGCGTGGGAGACCTGGAAGAAGCTTCTGGCTCCTGGCTTCAGATCAGCTCAGCTCCGGCTGTTTGTGGCCATCTGGGGAGTGAACCAGCAGATGGAAGACCTCTCTCTGTCTCTACCTCTGCCTCTATGTAACTCTGCCTCTAAAATAAATAAATAAATTTTTAAGAAAATTGAAATAAGTCTAAAATATTATATGTCAGATAGGTCTCCTACAAAATGTTTATTCTTATAATTCAACAACCAGAGGGAAAAAAGGGGGAAAATTAGGATTTCTTTTTCTTGAACTAAAAAAACATACCTTTTCTTAATTCCATATTTTAATTACCCATAGTTAAGGAACACTTTCTGTTATACATAGTGGATTATTTTATAGCTCTATTATAAACGAAAAGTACAATGAATCTGAAACAGGCACTGGTGACAGAGGCATGAAACGAAAGAACATGTCTCATTTCCTTGGAGGCTAAAGCAGATTCTGTTCTTCACATTCGCGCTGTTAAAATACTATCAAATATCGAGCACAGCCCCTTGGTATCTGACAAATTAATTCAAATTGGGATGATCCTGATGACAGTCTCATTGGCCTGAACTTGTAATCGGAACTGTCTCCTGGAATTCTGGTCTCCTGAGCAATGGGCAGCGTGCAGAATCTCGGGGTCTCCCCTCCTCGGATCCCGACTGTCAAGGGCAGTGAGGCCTCCCCTGCCTTGTCTGCATTCTGCTTCTGACTTTGACAGAGATGTGCAGAGGACGAGGCGCGCACTTGTGTGAAATTCTTGGCGCTCCTTAGAAGCAATCTAATTTGCCTACTTGGAAGGTTTACCAGGAGCATAAAGGGAACTTGCACTCCTTGAAGTGTTGTGCGACGCCTGGAAGAAAGGCAGCTTGTCCATGCTGGGACTCTCAATCTATGCATTACTGTGCAGGAGCGCCAAGTTCAAGTGCATCCATCCTTAAGTCAAAGCACTTTCCCTTTAAGATGTGCAGTTTGTCTTCCGATTGTGCCTTATAAATAAGTTAATCCTCTGGTTACTGATATCACTGCATTTTGTTTGAAATAGAGGTGGCAAGGCCAGCTTTGGCTATGGGATTTATAGTACCGATCAAAACCATCTGAAAACAGAAACAGGCAAAAACAGATGCAAATTGTTTGGTGAATTGATTGTCCAAAATGTCATCAGCGTGCCCTGCTGGAGACGCCTCGAGGCGCCCGGGCATCTGCCCTGGCTGTCGGTCCACGCCCAGAAACGCACGGTGTTGCGTGGAGGCAGCTCCCTCCCTGGCTCGCAGGTCACATTGCACATGGCTTCAGTCTGACCCTGAGTCTTTGGCCGCTTGTGAGTCAGACACAGCCGAAGGTCACATCTCTGTTGACCTGTTGCTTCTCTCTTGATCACACAACTCAGAAACATTGTTTTACATATTCATCCTTGTACGGGTGGTCCGAAGTCCTGCCTGACCAATGAGAGTGGCAGGCACTGGCCACCTCCAGTCACCCTGTTGGCTGACTGCTTTGGTCCATGTTGAGCCAGTCCCACCTCCTAAGGTCATTCAGAGGATAGTAGGCCACCCTGACAGAGGTGGGCCCACCTCCTGCCTTCCTGGCCACACCCTTTGGTGGAACCTTGACCTTGGGATCATTCCAGGCAGCAGGCAATCCCACATGTAAATAGGTTTGGGGTTTTCACTATAGAGAAAAGGCCATCAGGGTGGCTATGAGGAGTGGGACAAAGCTGGTAGCAAAAGAGGCTCTTCCTGCCCGTGTGCCACAGAATCAAGACACAGGCCCTGCCCCTCTTCTCCAGCTTGGATCTCGGGAGTCGTCATGTGGTAAACGTGGCAGGGGATGTTCCAGACAGACTCTCAAGACGTTTCCAGGGCAAACTGTGTCACTGGGAGCCAGACACTGCTGTAGTGCATGTGAATCAGAGGGTAAAATACAAAAATAATAGAATACATACACCACCTGTTATGAGCATGGAGAAAAGGTGCCGTATACCTGGCAGGTCCCTTGGTGCTACTCAAAATATTACTAAACAAGGTTTCTATTGAAAAGGACCTTTTATTAATAGGCAGTGCTGTGGATGCACACAAGCTTCAAGTATTTGAAGAAAATTTAAGATAGTCAATCTGGGCGCTACCACTTTGGCAGGGCAGAGAGGCCCTGTGTGTGGCACAGGAGCGGAGTAGGGCTGTCAGGGCTGGCCACAGGCAAGCACGAGCCACAGACCTCAAAACGACTTTCAAAGCCTCCTGGATCAGCATCTCTTTCTTTCCCAGTCCACTTCCATCGCTTTCTTTCTCTTTCAGCTAAATCTTTCTAACGAGCTAACAGAAGGAATCTCCTCCTCTGTCCATCTACTTCTGTCAAGTGGGAGGCTGAGCGGGCGAGCTCAGCCCCGCGCAGCCCTGGCTGGGAGGCACAGCTGAGCTCACCTGGTAGATGTGGCCATGGCGCCCTCGGTTCCAGCCTTCCCAGGGAGAAGCTCAGCGGCTGAGTAACACAGAGGTTAAAGCAGGCGGCACGGAAGGGTGTGACAGATCGTGGGCTACGTCCGCATCTGACGCCTGCCAGCTGAGGAGCGGACAGGTTCCGGAGTCCGTAGGAGCCTTCGCCTTCTCAGCTGAAAGTGGAATCCGGCGTTGTCTGGCTTGCGCAGTTCTGTCAACAGTTACATGAGGAAGGGCATGTGAAACACTCAGCACACACCTAACAGGTTCTAAAGCCCCGGGTCCCCGTCCCGCGTCACAACAGTCTTGTGATACAAAGTTCTCTTTCAAAACCAGTCGCCTGATGCACCTGATACTCTGTCCGGATCTTTTTAGAAGACTTAAAACGCGCTGGAAACAAAGCTGGGGTTCGTTTCCCTCTGTGGACTTGCTGCTTCGGGAGTGGACACGTGGATGTGGAGTGTGGCACTGGCATGACTGCAAGAGAAGCTGCTCACCAAAGAAGGAAGTGCAACGCGGCGTGACTGCCCACCCGCACGAAGCTCTTCCTCCTTCACTTAGAACCACAAGGCTGAAACTTACAAACCTATCGCAGTCTCCTCGCAAGACTATCTGCACCTGTCTCAGCTGTGTTCGCAGTCAACACGGAACACAACAGTAATTAATTCCAGGCTCAGGATCCTGAGTGAGCTCAGATCTTTCCCCTCATCTTGGTATTCTTTCTGGAAGCCGTGTGGTTGTTAATTCAGAAAGCCCTCCTATGAGTCACCAGACTTGATGAGTTTGGGAATAAACCAACAAAGGCATGAAACGCAGAGACTGAAACCCAGGAGCTTTGAGCCAGGAGGTTGATCATTAGCACATAAACCCCCCCTCAAATTTTAGCCATTTCCACATAACCACCCCTCCCACAAATGGACTTCCATCACTATTGTGATTTTTTTCTGTGTGACTTTGGAGATTGGCTGACACCGGCTGGGCTCTGCTGGCTGAACCTTCTGCCGATCAGCTGGGCCTGACATTTCTTTGAGCGGCTGCCCACGTCTGCTGTGCATGTTTACTGCAAGCCTAGGCTGGAGGGGTGGTGAGCACGCCTGGGGTGCTTCTCTGGCAACAGCAGCACTGGCTTGCACGGACTCTGCTAATATCCCATTGAGCAAAGCAAGCGACAAGGCTGGGCACCAAACCAAGTGGGGCCTATTCCCCATGAGGTCAAACACAAAGGAAACAGCCAGGCTCAGCAGAAATGGAGGCTAGGGAGAAGAAGAAGAGGGACTGTGTCTGAATCATGGAGTCTGCCACAGTGCCGGCGTCGGCTAACCTGCTCAAATGCTAAGCCTTGTCAGCCTCCTGCAATCGGAAATGCATGGGAATCTAAACCAAAGGGCTCCTTTCAGGAGGAAGAACGTGGTAAATTTAGCCTATAACCGTTCTCCTTTGGTGTGTGTGTGTGTATGACATTCCGAATTCTATTTTTAGAACATAAAAAAGCTATAATTACATATGAGCCCTATTTTTCCCAGTTATATTCCTAACTCTTTTTATTGAATTTTTTTTTATTTGAAGAGAATGTTCAATGGACTTGAGTTTTAAATAGGAGATTAAGTTCTTTCATAGTTAAATGTTGAGGCAAATTCATTTGAATCTTGATTGAGACATTCTGAAGGAGCTGGGGAGTTGTGGACCACAAGGTTGGATTAATGTAAATTGATTTGTCCAAGGTTATTTGTTTAGATAATGGAGGTAATAGAAGGAGGGCCCGAGGTCTCGGAGCTGAGCTCTGAGACGGGCCATCCTGTCATCCTTTTCAAAGCAAGTTCACATCAGGGCAGACTCCATTTAGGCCGGGGAAATTCAATTAGGATCATTCTGTGGACTGAAGACTCCCAGTGGGCATTGGGGGAAGAATATGGAGAGCGTGTTGTCTTAACAAAATGCATGCTAACAAATGGCTCTTCTGGCCTGTCTCGGCTCTCTCCTGCCTGTGTGTTCCCAGTACATTACTATCACACTGAGAAGCAAAGTGAGTCACACTTTTATCATCTATGTTTTTTCTTATTTCTTTGCGTACATCTTTTCCCACTTAGGAAAAACAATGAGTTAATTTTCATGTGGGTCCCTTTGAGCAACTCTTAGCATATGGACAGGTATTTTACGGGTTCAGGTGTGGGTCGGATCCTGTTGTCCCAGTCCTGATGATGCACTCAGAGGTCTCTGTTCATCCCATGCCTCTTACATAAGGAACAGTGAACACTAGGGTGTCCACACACGCATCTGCCTAAGTTGAAAAAAGACATAATAATGTATTTGTGCATTCCAATAAGGGCGTTTATTTGCAAATGGAAATCAGCTACTTGAAATAATTTCAGGAAGTAGATAAAAGACACAGTAAGCCAGTGAGAGTAAAGATTCTTTTTCCCTCTGTAATCTATGGTTTTAGAGACTACAGAGGCCCCCCCTTCAGAGTAACAAATAGAGTCATTGATTAAAACCTCACAAATAAATAAAGCCTCTAACAAATCGTGTTCTGGAGACTTTTCATTTCGTTACTTTGACTTGCCATAAGTCACAATGAAATAATACTAAGTGACAATCTGGGACGGACGCTGAGGGAAATAAATAACACAGGAGATCCAAAGGCTTTCAGCATGATTATTGAAGCGCCCGGTCCTGCGCTGCGAGACACGAGCGCGCGTGGTTGGAGTGGCTGGGGGTGTGGAGAGCAGCGAAGTGGCCCTGAGGCACGCCTCAGCCTCCATGCTGTGCTCACTCCACATGGGTGCAGGGTGACGCGGCCCTGAGGCACGCCCTAGCCTCTGTGCTGTGCTCACTCCACATGGGTGCAGGGTGATGTGGCCCTCAGGCACGCCCTAGCCTCCATGCTGTGCTCAGTCCACATGGGCGCAGGGTGCAGTGGCCCTGAGGCACGCCCTAGCCTCCCTGCTCAGTCCACATGGGTGCAGGGTGACGTGGCCCTGAGGCACGCCCTAGCCTCTGTGCTGTGCTCAGTCCACATGGGTGCAGTGGCCCTGAGGCACGCCCTAGCCTCTGTGCTGTGCTCACTCCACATGGGTGCAGTGGCCCTGAGGCACACCCTAGCCTCCATGCTGTGCTCAGTCCACATGGGCGCAGGGTGCAGTGGCCCTGAGGCACACCCTAGCCTCCATGCTGTGCTCACTCCACATGGGTGCAGGGTGACGTGGCCCTGAGGCACGCCCTAGCCTCTGTGCTGTGCTCAGTCCACATGGGTGCAGGGTGACACGGCCCTGAGGCACGCCCTAGCCTCCCTGCTCACTCCACATGGGTGCAGGTGTCCTCTCCTGGGCACTGCTAGCTTCATTCAGGCCAGTCAAGACCCACTCTCCCATCACAATGGGCGCCTAGGCCAGAGTCCACCACCCATCTACGTATCTGTAAACACTACCTGGGATTAGAGGCGTGAGAGCCAACACAATAGAATTAGAGAGGTACAAGAATGCCTGGCACCCTCACTGATGACACACCCAGCGGCACCCTGGTCAAGTCTGCTAGAAGCTTTCCTCGCCCCAGTTTTCTCTTCTTTGACCTGTGTGGTAGGGAGGTGGTGACTTACGATTCTCAGGCTCCAGAACAGAGCAGACGTCTGGCTTCTGGTTAAGACACAACTATGCCACATCAAAATGCCTGCGTTCGGGTCCTGTCTCCGACTCCCGACTCCAGCTTCCCACTAATGTGCACCCTGCTAGGCAGCAGGCGATGGCTCAGTTGAGTGCCTGCAACCCGTGTGGGAGAGCGTCCTCGACTTCCTGGCTCCAGCACCCAGCACAGCCTTGGCAGTTGCTTGGGAATGAACCAGAAGATGGGAACTCTCTCTCTTTCTGCCTCTCGAAAATAAAACAAACGACTGCACAAAGAAATGGCCATATTTTCACCCCAAAAACAAACTTACTCCCTGGTCTCTGATCAAATGGTGTACTCTGCTGCCTGCCACCAAACATAAACGTTCATTGATCCCACGTGCACACTGGTAGCATGGAACCGCCTGGCTTCCCTGGCCAGAATGTGCGCTGGTCTGCTCTTCGGGCACGTCTGTGCTGGCAGCGGCTGTCTGGGTTCTGCCCGACTCAGCCAGGCACTCTGCACAGACCGTGCACTCCCTGCCACTCATGTGTGTGCACCTGTGTGGCCACACATGTCCCACCGGAGTCCTGCACGCAGCCTTTGCTGCCCAACACGTGTGGTTGTGCTGCAATGTCCTGGAAGCCCCACTGCTGCTCTCCATGGCACCTGGGAGAAGGAATTTGGCAGGCCTGCTGTCTCTCGGCATCCCCGAGATACTGCCCCAGCACTACCGACAAAGCATCACGAATGATGAGAATGTTATGAAGGCGCAGGGGGAACGAACGGATACTACGTGGGGTGCTGGGTTTCTGGGTTTCGAATCATCCATGTGCATACTATTGCTATGCTCTAGCCGGACAGGACCGGGGGACCCCTTGCCCATGGCCTTTAAGCCTCCATGTCACAGATCCTCCCCTAGCTCTAGAGAAGGGCCTGATCTTGGTCTGCGACCTGTCATTTCAGCTCCCCGGGAGCTAGCCGACTCATTGACAATCAGAGAAATACTCAGCAACATTGTGCCGGGGGGCCAACCAAACAGACAATGGACCCACAGTGGGAGAAGCAGAGAGGAGGATTAAAGGGGGTGCCGAGGCTGTTGGCTTGAGCAGCCGACCGGGTGGTGGAGCCGGTTACCGAGACGGGGAAGGGGGTGAGTCTCTCTTCCTCCACTGGGAGTTCCTCGGGCGGAATTTAACCAGGGTGAGGCTGACAGAAAGGATGTCCACTGGCATTTGATCTAAGTACAGCACAATATGCAGAGCGTGGTGATAGCTCCCAGCAGTGTTCTTCCTGTCTCTGGATCATCTGAGGTGAAGATCTTTCCCTCGTGAGCTGTGCACTCACTCATTCTCCAAAGTCCAGTGCCAAGAGCTGCAGTCAGCCTCGGAGGAAGCGGGAGCAGCCTCCCTCCATGGGCCACAGCAGCCGCACAGACACTAGGAAAGTGCTAGAAGGACAGGCTTTGTGCTGCACACCAGGCAGCATCTGTGCCTGTGTCCTTTTCTCCATGACTCTCCATAGGCATCGACGTAGGGAGAGAATCTATTTCCCCAATTTCCTAGCGCCCCCTAACATCAGCACCACACATAGCAAAGGAGTCACGCAGGTAGAGAGCTCAGCAGTGCCCCCAGGGACTTGCCAGAGCTGACGCGCTCCTCAAGCAACATGGGAGCTGACGTTCAATCCACTGAAGGCGAAATTCTCTGTACGAATGCACGGAGTGCCCGAGCAAGTCTGGATGAAGGAGCCTTCTACAACCCTGAACTTCCCTGTTTCCAAGAGAGCAACCTCACGGACTGTGGCAATCGTAAGAAAGGCAAGATGCATTCCAAGAGCAGGAAGAGACCCTGGCTTCACAGGGCGGCTGGCAGCAGATACCTCAATGTTCAACAGGCTACATGGCCATTGGGGAGGTGGCCAAGAGTGTCTGCTCCATTCCTGAAAGTACTGTAGGATTAGGCCATTTTAAATACCACGTTGCATTAGTGGGTACTCCACAAGCATCCTTTATTGTGTTTATAACGTGGGTATTCGCGTCTCTAGTTTCAAACTGGAGCAGGTCATGTTTGAGTTGTTAGGTGAATGACAGCACAAGCCAGATACAGAAGATGACCATTTTTTTCCACTGTGTTCTTGCAGAAGCAAGTGTGGCACCACCACATGCCTGTAATCTGATGTCATGAAGGAACACATCTGGAGATGTGGGTGCTGCCATCCCACTAATGATTAGTTAATTCCTTGAACCCTCTTTTAGAAGACACATTCATGGGGCTGGAGCTGTGGTGCAGCCAGTAAAGCTTCCACCTGTGGTGCCACCATTACATGAGTGCTGGTTTGAGTCCCGGGTGCTCACTTCTGAACCAGCTCTCTGCTATGGCCTGGAAAAGCATCAGGGGATGGCCCAAGTCCTCAGGCCTCTGCACCTGCGTAGGAGACCCAGAAGAAGCTCCTTGCTCCTGGCTTTGAATCGGCACAGCTCTGGCCATTAGAGCCATTTAGAGTGAACCATGGGTGGAAGACCTCTCTCTCTTCATGCCTCTGCCTCTCTGAAACTCTGCCTTTCAAATAAGTAAATAAAAATAATCTTTAAAAAAAGACACATTCATGGTGGTTTTAAAAGCAATTCACTTGGGGAACAAAACAGTCACAAACAGTATACACACATGCATAAATCTAATAGCCAAATATCATTTGGAATACATACTCATTTTAAGAACTCTCAAGTCCACACTTCACTGTCTTGAATACAATGTATCCAATCAACGATGTTAATGCTTGTGAGCATTAAGTTGAACATGAACACTGGCTGTTCTGTTAAGATGAAAATTAACTCCACTGTACAGATTCTTTGATGTCAGTGCATCACCTCAGAATGGACTTATTGTAAGGTCATTGCTGTCTAGAAACTTAGATCGTTTCCCCCACTAAAGCACCGTGATTGGAGGCCATGATGATGGTTAAGGCACCGCATCCCATCTCTGGGTTTGGGTCCCAGGTCAGATTCTCAATTCCAGCCTCCTTTTAGCCCCTGCCACTTACGTGAAAAACCTGGATGATCACGGCAGGCATTCGGGAAGCCAACCAGCGATGAGAGCTCTCTCTGCCACTCTGTCTCTGCCTCTCAATTAAAAACTAAGTAGCCAGTAACCATTTATCTGAATTGTAGTTAAATAGAATACAATGTTTTTTTTTGTTTTTTGTTTTTTGTTTTTTTTGTTTTTTTTTTTTTGCAATTATGCACTAGCTCTGAAGGCAAGTAAGTTCCCTGCTTTTTCATGCATTGGTCATCACCTCTAGTACAGAACACTCCATGGTGTTTCATAAAACAGTCATTCAGTTTGATCAGTTGTCCCGTATGATACGTCAAACTCTACAGAACAACTTGGGTTGCTTTTGATGACTTTATCTCCAAACTTCGTCTTGAATTGTAAAAAGAAAAAAAAAGTGACTCCATAAAATACTTCATGTTACTTAAAAGATAAAATCCAAAAGCAATTAGAAGATTCTAGACATAAAAAGGCTAGGTCAATTCTACTCCTCATTGATCCTGAGTTTCCCATTTTCCTCTAATTTGCCTGATCAAATCTATTTTTTTAAAAAATCAACTTTCTCCATTTACTGTGGGAGCAGCTGCCAAGGCACTGGTGTGAGGGCAGAGCCGTATCTGCAAGCACAGCCGCCCACCATTCAGATATCCAGGGTTCATTGCCCATCTTTTGGAGACTGACAGGAAGTGACAGAGGTTTTGGGTAACTCAGTTATGAACTAGAGCTGACGCAACCTGTGAGTTTAGCCAGCACGGTCAAGGATTTACTTTAAAATTACTCAACTGCATTTTATTAAGAGAGAGAGAGAGAGAATGGATGAGTGAATATCTCCTTGCTGCCTCCCAGGAGGAGCAGGAGTGGCAAGTGGGAACTGAAAGCAGAGCGAGAACCTGAACGCAGGCCGTCTGACCCGGGACGCAGGCATCCCCAGCGGCAGGTTAACCACCAGGCCAAGCGCCCACCCTCGCCACCGACTCCTGGCTGTCTACTCCATTTCTGGTTCACTGGGTCTCCCGCATGGGGCACTGACTGCTATTACCCAACCCATCCGTCACTCACTATGAGTACACCAAGAGATAAATTCACATGTCAAAGTGCAGGAAAGGGAATTTTTCAGAAAGGAAACAATAGCTAACTTCCTCTGAAGTCGCAGCATGTTACGCTGCAGGAGAGAAGGATCTCCACGTGCTGTGTGCGGCAACTCAGCCAAGACTCAGGCCAGCTGCGTGTGCTAAGTCCCACTGCACTCCCACCTTACAAGAGAGAAAACTGAGGCACACGGGGCTGAGCGTTTGCCCGGATCACGCGATGCTGTGTTGACGGCATGACTGGAACTGTGGTAATTCGGCTCCGGAATCTATTTGCTTTGTCTCTCAAGCACAGATACCAAAAGGATGATGGCATTAAACGGCGATCTCCAGGAAAGGAAGGCCCTGTGAAGCGGAAAATAATGTTCACAACACTCTAAGCTAGGTGCCGGGAGACCGGCTTCTAACAAGAGTGGGCTTGCACTCTCACCTCAGGGTTTTGGGTACAGACACGGATATTTGCAGATGGACACTGCAGTGTGCAGATTTCATTCCCAATACCCTTATAAGGAGGGATTCGGGTAGCCTGAGACATTTAGATGCGATCCTTGGTCCAAGGAAGTGTGTAAATGTTTGCACGACAGCCAAAATACCTTCCCAATTTCAGAACCTGTTGGACAGATAAGGGTGAACTGTCATAGGATGCTTTTCTAGGTCATTTCATGAATACTTGTTTGGAAAATTACAAAGGAGTACAGAACAATTAAAATCCAATTCATTACTAGGTTTAATAAGAAGCATTGCCCATGAATATTATCCCTATGAAATTAGCATAAAGAAATCTGAAAACGCATTACTCTGACCATATGATGCACTTGTGAACATTCCGTGATTGGAAGAATGTCATAATGGCTCTCCATTTAGAATCAGAACAGCCAGGTAATGGAACTGTGTGATGGTCATCAGTGTGAAGGTTAAGATGATTGGACTTCCGGTGCAGCGGCCGATTTAACAGGGCTCATTAGCATTCCCTAAGAGCAGCACTAATTCTAGCTAAAATCTTTTTACCAGCTGTCAGAATACTGTTGTTGTACAGGGCATTCTCACTGCGTGGCTTTCTTGTGCTTTTCCTCGCAGTATCTGCCCTGCTGGCTGAGCCCAAGATTTGCCCGGCTCCCTTTCCTTCTCACGTGCTGACATGAAGACACAAGTGTGGGAGAGCCCCGTGCTCTCAGCCACCAAGGCTTACAAGCATGCCCCCAGCCAGCCACAGCCTCGATCGTGGATCTGTTCATTCAAAAGGAATGTGTTGGACCCTACTACGGACCTAACATGGGACAAGAAGTTAACACCGAGGAATCCAAGGAAATTATATGATAAATATAATTGTTTAAATATTCAAATCCTTTCGTCAAAGAGGAAGTAAGATGAGCTTATGGAGAAGAGTCCATACAGAGATGTGCACATCCATGTACACACATACACACACACACACAGCCAGGGGAGCACAGGCAGCCATCCTGTTCTGTTTGTTCACTCTTTGAATACACCAGGACTCTGCCGAGGTTCCATAATTGAGCTATAGCTGTCACCCATATATTAGATTCCAGTCTGAGCCATGGCAAGTCTAAGTAATAGATTGAAAAATACAATTATTGCTTACCTACAGAGTTCCTTTGCTTGGGAGGTAAGGCATATATATCAGAAAAGTTGTTGTGTTTTTTCCCCAGGCCTATTCAATAAATGAACATTACACCAGGATTCTTACACAGAGTATCTCTGAAATGGGTTTTGTATTGATTTTTGTAACTACCCTGTTAGATGACGTTATCCCTTAGTGTGTCAGGTTCAGACCGGTCTGCCCGGAGCAGGCCATTGAGGTGATAACTGTCATTTGGAGGGACAGAAAAGCAATCATAGCTTTTTCATTACTCACTGTTTTCCCCCTGCGAGTGTGGGATCATTTGACATATTATGGCTCCTGTGATTTAAGTTGCATTTCGAAATTCAGTGCTAGAATATCACGCTGTGGGTTTAGAAAAATCAACTCGATGTCAAAGAGGCACGGGCTCTGTGAGTCACTCAGATCCCTGATCCCTCGTGCTAGCCATACACAATTGTGAAGAGGGGCTGTCAACTATGGGAACAAATACGGGCAGTGCTTAAAATGCTGCATGCAAATCAGAACAAGTTAGTCAAGTATCGTTTCCTGAAGTACTCTATTCCACATACTACAGCCATTACTAGGGAAAATACTAGAAAATGCCAAGCCGATTTCACCACAAACACAGAGTTAAAGCATGTGCATGTTTAAAATTCTAGTATATAAAGCTAGCAAGAATTTTTAAATTGTATCCATTTCATAAGAAAACAAACTTTTGTCCCCAGTAATTGTGGTTGGACATGTAACACCAAGGGCAGACAGCACAGCACACACTAAGCCAGCGTGTCTAAAGCAGTGGAGAACCCAGGGCTGAAAGGACAGCACTCAGACACACGGACGGAGCATCCCGCGGTGGGCCCAAGCGGAGTTTTGGGGTCACACTCCGACCTTTTTGGGTGTTCACTCAGCCCCACACGGTATTGGGCTGCTAGGGTTTGGGGCCTTGGGCAACAAACGTGACAGAGAAGAGGGGTCGCCCTTGGGACAGGATCCAAGGACCCCCACCGCCACGGGTTGGCGGCTCTCCTTGGTCCGCGCCTGCAGAGCCATCTGCGTGACTTCCCCTTCCCTGGAGGCGGTGGGTCTGCTCCCAGGACTTCAGCTGTTTGAATTCATGTTCTCAAACTCATACTCTGTGGAGAATCATTCCTGGAACCCGCAATGCGCTTGGGTCCTTCTGCACTTGGCACACTGCAGTAATTCCGTCCATCGGCTCAGGTACCCCTCTGCCTCGGCGCTCAGCCTGTCTCTGTCCTGTCTCCGGGCCTTGGCCATTTCTGGTTCTGATTTCACCCCACTCCTGCTGCTCTCCTCTCAGATCACAAACTTCAAAGTGCAAGGCGAGCGGCAGGATCCTCCCTGGCGTTAGGTTAATGAGGAAGCTTTCGCCACATCCACTTGACTCCTCGCTCCTCGAACTCTGTCCTCTGTTGTCTCGCTGAGACTACGCTCTCCTGTTTCTGCTCACTGTTCTAACATCTTGTTTTTCTGATCTGTCACTGGCCATTCCATCTATCTACGGCTGCGTCACAAGTTACACAAAGACTCCGGGTCCTGGCCTGCGGGGTCGGAGATCTCACGCGCTGTCAGGAATCCAGGTGGAACCTGCACCCGTCCTGTCTCAGGGAGCCCCACACGGGCCATCAGGAGAGCAGCAGAAGCCGGGAGGGCTCAGCTGGGGAGCGACCTGCCTCCCGGCTGCAGTGTGCCTAGAATTCCCATCCTGGTGGCTGCAGGACTCGCGGAAGACTAGGTTTTCCGCCACTGGTCCCCTGCGACATGGTGGCTTGGCTCAGCTAAGTATGCACGCCAAAAAGCCAACTCAGCGGCAGAGTGTCTGCTTTACTCACTAGAGACGTGCCCTACTCTTCCCAGTCAGGAGTGCCGTGAAGTCAGGGCTATTGGAAGCGGTTTCGGAGACCACCTACCACAAACCTCACTTTGTTCTGAGGTTCTGGTACAAGTATGCTTGTATCCTGCCAGTACTTCCACGGGCTTAGCGTTCTTGGTTGAATGATACATTCATCATTCACTTTAATACCACCCTGCACTCTGATCTTCCTTAAAATCCATATCAGAAATCCCCCAAACACAGTGTTTCCCTGACCAAGCACAGCGCCGGCTGACTCCTGCCGCCCTCGGCCCCACCCCAGGCACTCACAGACCTCCTGGCGTCCCTGCCACCACGTTCTCTTCTCGGCAGTGACAACGATTTGCAGACACAGAAACGCAACATCGTGCCTGACCACTTTGCTTTCTCAGCTCCCTGAAGGGATCCACGGCTTGGAAGTTATTCAGAAGCCTTGCACACTCCTCCTCCCGACCTGACAGCCGTGAGTGCAGCCTGGGCTCATCAGAGCCCTTTCTACTCAGCTTCCTGCCAGTGTCCCTGCGTCTGTGACCGTCTCATGCCAAGGCCGTTCCAGGGCGGAGCTGCCACGTTCTTCTCCTGCCGATGTCTCCTCCAGGAGCACCCGGCGGCACCTTCAGGCAGCGGCCAGCCTCGACAGCACCTCCACGGCCCCTGCTCACCTTCCTAGCCGCGTCTTCCCCCACACTCTCTCCGCCAAGGGGAGACACTGGCCCTCTCCAGAAGCGTGGTGCAGCTTTCTGGGTTTGTGCAGACAAGTGCCCCCGGGATGCCTTCCTCGTTCCTAACTGCCTTCATGCACTCCCAGGGGCTCTCCTCTGTGACACTGGAGCAGCCACGCTTCCCCTGGTCCCACTGGCATCCTGGGCTTGCTTTATCAGGGCGCCAGGGCAACAGTTTCATTGACGGTCAGGTAAAATCTAGCTTGGTTTCTTGTCTGCCACACCTTGATGAACCTGTGTGCAGTGCGTATTTTACTCATTTTTCCAGCCCACCATGGAGTACAGAGCTGTATACATGGAGCAGTATTAAACATAGGCGTTGAGCCGGCGCCACGGCTCACTAGGCTAATCCTCCGCCTAGCGGCGCCGGCACACCGGGTTCTAGTCCCGGTTGGGGCGCCGGATTCTGTCCCGGTTGCCCGTCTTCCAGGCCAGCCCTCTGCTGTGGCCAGGGAGTGCAGTGGAGGATGGCCCAGGTGCTTGGGCCCTGCACCCCATGGGAGACCAGGATAAGTACCTGGCTCCTGCCATCGGATCAGCGCAGTGCGCCGGCCGCAGCGCGCTGGCCGCGGTGGCCATTGGAGGGTGAACCAACGGCAAAGGAAGACCTTTCTCTCTGTCTCTCTCTCTCTCACTGTCCACTCTGCCTGTCAAAAAAAAAAAAAAAAATAGGCGTTGAACAGACCTTGAATAATGAATGCTCACACACACATCCCATTCACACCACAGATGACGTTGCTGAGTTGTGACTTGAGGTTTGTTTACCGAAATCGACATATACGAGAAAAAAACATGCCTCAGAAGTAGCCCATTCAACAGAGGAGTTCAGGGGGAGGCTGCCGCGGTTGGCACGTGTGTCTTCTCACACACTGGAACGCTGATCCCCAGGCCACAGTGTCCGGCTCTGGGCCTGCAGGAGGTGGTCAGGTTGAGAGCTTGGAGCCCTCAGGGTGGGCTAGTGCCCTGGTCAGTGAGGACTCCAGAAAGCTCCCTGCCCTTCCCAGTGAGTGGACACAGGAGGTGCCGTCAGCCATGATCTCAGCACATGAGAAATTGGGGATCCCTCACTGGGGACGTCTCGGGCTCCACAAGAAGTCCCTGCTGTCTGTCAGCTGCTCCGTTAACGATATTTGGTCACAGCTGTCTCCACGGACTTGGGACCACTGTGAATTTCTCATTTAATTATGGTTTTCCCCTTAGTCAATCATGAGATTTAAAGTTTAGTTCACTTTACAAAGCCAAACAACACATACCTCTGCTTTATCAAGAGATAAAAATATCCAAAAAAGAAGAAAGCAATGGAAATGTTGGCTAAAGTCCAGCGTTGATGGTTTAGGTCACATCCTGTGATTCCAGCAATTCACAGGTTTATACTTCCTTTCTAAATTATGACATGGTACATGTCAACATTTTGTATGTCCATCTAACCTCAATAAAGTGACTTTTAAAAATAAAGAGAAAAAGTAGTTTTGATAAAATAATTTGGTGTGATTTTTTTAAAGGATTTATTTATTTATTTGAAAGGCAAACTTACAGAGAGGCAGAGGCAGACAGAGGGAGACAGAGAGGTCTTGCATCCACTGGTTCACTCCCCAGATGGCCGCAATGGTCACAGCTATGCCCAACCGAAGCCAGGAGCCAGGAGCTTCTTCCAGGTCCCCCACGTGGGTGCAGCGGTCCAAGGACTTGGGCCATCTTCTACTGCTTTCCCAGGCCATAGCAGAGAAGGACGTGGCAGCTCCGCCCTGGAACGGCCTTGGCATGAGATGGTCACAGACGCAGGGAGACTGGATCAGAAGTGGAGCAGACAGGACGCGAACCAGCACCCATATGGGATGCCGGCACTGCAGGAGGTGGCTTTACCCTCTACGCCACAGCGCCAGTTCCAACTTGGTAAGATTTTCAAGAGAAAAGTACTTTAGCAATAATCCTTATCACAATTTTGAGAGAAATTGTAATTTTATTTTATCTAGGAATGACCTCCACGGTGAATGTGAACATTTGGTTCTTTTAGATGTATATGGTTATCAATGGTTGGCATTTTTTTTTTTTTACTTTTGAATCTAGCATACATTATGAGTAGGACCTAATTAATTCCCATATTGAAAGCCTGACTGTAACATAGAGACACAGAAAGACAATGTCTAAAGCATTTGTTTCAACTAAGTGTTTGGACCTGCATCTTAGAGAATATTCTCTCCCACCGTGGAGGTTTATGGCTGCCTTCCTCCTCCTCCTGATGGGCGCATTCAGCCATGAAGTTCTAAAAAAGCAGACGATGTCTGAAGCTCTGAAATTCCAAAGAGGCTCATGAGGAAATTATTTTCTCATTCAAGCACATTGTATGTTATGGCTTCTTTTCTATACAGTGAATATACGTTTTCTCAAATGTTTCAATTGAATTAGCAACAGTATGCATTTTAGAATAATAAATCTGTCCGTCAGACCTTGATTTAAAAGTGTACCTAAGGAACTTAAAATCTGTATTTAATACTTTGAATGGAAACACAGAAGATTAGCATGCACACGTTTGAGAGTCCGCCCTGCTCCACACAACACACGGCCGGCCCAGGAGAGCTCATCCTTGCAACCACAGATGCTGCTCCCCCTGCACTGGAGATGTGAGCCTGGCTGCGAGAAGATCCTGCACACACGGGCTCCCTTCATCCACGCTAAGCCACCAGTGTGGCTCTCTCCATGGCTTTTCTTAATCAGTTCATCGTCATTCAAGAATGTAAAGGACTTGAAAGTAGCTTTACTTGGACTGCAAAGCTGGGCAGGGAGAGATTACAGCAAACCTTCTCTGCAGTGCTATTGCAGCTCAATGGGTCTTCCCTCGAAATGGAGGCAGCAGTGAGGGCAGAATTGTAAACGCTGCTTGGTAAATCTCTCAACTTGCAAAGCAGAAGATTGTGTCTCCGTCACAGACGCAATCAGAATAAGCTAACACATAAATTCTAAAAGTCTTTGAAAACTAGCGGGGCACATGTGAAAACCTGTTTCCTAGGGCATACTTAATGCAATTAGGGAGAACAATTTTAATGAGATTTAATTATTGATGGAGTCAAGTTGTCCAGAATAGTGGAGTGAGGAGCTCAGCAAATTCTTCCCCACCCAAATCAATGATAAAATTGGACAAAACTGTCAAAAAATCAATTTGAGGGCTCTGGAAGCTGACTAAAGATGATTCAAGAAAAGCTACCCAGAGACGGCACTTGGCTTAGCAGCTGCGACACCAGCGAGGACACACACATTCCCTGTCAGAGTGCTGGAGTGTGAGGCTGTCTGACTCCACGTCCACTCCAGCTTCTTGCTCACTCCCACCCTGGAGGCGATGATGATGGCTCGAGTGGTCCCATTCCTGCCACCCATGGAGGAGATCTGGATCGAGTCCTAAGCTCCCAGCTTCAGCCCTAACCCAGCCACAGTCCTTGTAGGCATTTGGAGAGCTGGACAGTGAGCCAGCAGATGGGAGATCCCTCTCCCTCTCACTCTCCCTTCCTCCCTCCTTCTCTCTCTCCCTTCCCCTCCCCCACCCTGTGTGTGTGTGTGTGTGTGTAAGCCTCTCAGATAAATAAAAAACCTCTCTTGCCTTGCATGAGAACAGTGGATCTCTGTTCTTGTCCAGGGAAGCTCCCATCCCACCCCAGTCTATTGATACAGAGGTTTTTCAACACTGATGCCAGCTTCGTAAGTCAAGAAATCTGTTTCCATTGACCTGGTTTTGAACGTTGATACCCCTGTCCAAGGGGGTCCTCAGTAACCATCTCAGAGGCGAGGAAGACAAACCATCAGGTGCCCTGATGTTATGATGATCCCAATTAGGGCAGGCAACAGACCAATGGAGTAACCCAAAATCTGACAGAGGTATTAGGGATGCTACAGCCATAATGGGCTCTCATCAGCTCTCATGGAATCCTGGCCGTCAGAAAGGCCATGCATCCATACAAAGCTATGCTCACATTAAGAAGCCATGGGAGGGAATCCTGGATACCTGCACACTGTTGTCTAAACCCCAGCTGATATTTACATGTGGAAGGGACACAGAAGGGCGAGGGGACATAAGAGCGTAGGCTGCTCCCAACAGCTGACACAGTCTCCAGATCAAACATGGCTCCATTAGCAAATGGTGCAAGTCTTGCAGGTTCAAGGTAGGTGAACAAACCGTCTAACAAGTCGCTGGCTAACCAGTGAACCATACTGATATGATATGACCCCCAGAAAGCCAGGATTACAAATAAAATGGAGAAATAAAACTAGCCGACACTGGTAGCTGCACAGTGCTGGTCACTGAACACAGCCAGAGAGCTGCTAATTATAACACAACAATTAATATCACAATTCCTAGGATAGATCCCAAGGCTGGAATAAGAATTCAGAAATACCACAATACTATACAGTGTCCAGTTTTCACAGGTGATCTTGAGACTTGCAAAGAAACTGGAAATAATGACACTCAACACAACTGTGTCTGAGAGGTTCATATTTCTGACTTCTCCAAAGACTTAAAAACAATACTACAAAAATGTTCCTAAAAACAAGAGAAACTATGCTATGAATATGAAAGAAAGGTTATGACACTGACTCATCAAATAAAGAATAGTAGAGACTTTAGAAAGAAGGATATGCGTAGTGTGATGTTGGAAAGTACACTTGAGATAGGAGAGGGAGAAAAACAATCAAGCTCATCATATGTTCACAGAAATGATCTAATCTGAAGAACAGAAAGGAAAAAATTAAAGGACAATGAATGGCGTTTCAGAGATCTGAGTGATAAATATGTACAATGGAATCCCAGAAAGAGAGGAGAGAGACAGAGGGACTGGAAGGCGACGGGAAGCAGTAACGGCAGGAAAGGCAGCGCAGCCAGCTTCGCAGCAGGACGCCGAGCCAAGGCGTTCAGAATGGAGGCAAAGAGAAGATCTTGACATCAGCCTTCGGAAACAACTCAGGAGCGGGAGAAAACAAATCCCACAGTTCTTGGCTTCCTTCTCGTCAGAAACACCGCAGAACTCAAGCAGCGATGATCTATTTATACCGCTGATAGGAAAAAAAAAAAAAAAAAGCCTTATCAAACAAAAATCCCATTTCCATGAAAATATCCTCCAAAAAGAGAGTGGACAGCTTCTGTTCTGACGCACAGGAAGTTCACAGGAAGACAGAAGTGACCAGACTGGGATTCCCGGGACAGGCCCCACTGGGACCGCCGCGTCCTGCAGTCCCGGAGCCGCTGACAGAACCTTCTTGCTGCAGTAACAGCTGCTGGAGCCACCCGCGGGCAGGCACGCCTGGGAAGGTGGGTGAAATCCTGGAGTCTGAGCAGGGAGCTCTCTTCACCGCGAGACAGGCCTGGGGGCGCCAGTCCGAGGAGGATCCTTGCACTTTCTCAGTGAAGTGAACACCGAGTTCTCTCGGTGAGGAGTCAAGCAAAGATCTCTGTTGCCCAAAGTGAGGGCATCAAGGAGACATCACTGTGAATCACACACAGAGCACGCTCCGTAAGGAGGCCCACTCCCTACAGAGACACACACAGAGCATGCTCCATAAGGAAGCCCACTCCCCACAGAGACACACACAGAGCACGCTCCATAAGGAAGCCCACTCCCCACAGAGACACACACAGAGCACGCTTGGTAAGGAAGCCCACTCCCCACAGAGACACACACAGAGCACGCTTGGTAAGGAGGCCCACTCCCTACAGAGACACACACAGAGCACGCTTGGTAAGGAGGCCCACTCCCCACAGAGACACACACAGAGCACGCTTGGTAAGGAGGCCCACTCCCTACAGAGACACACACAGAGCACGCTTGGTAAGGAGGCCCACTCCCCACGGAGACACACACAGAGCACGCTCCATTAGGAAGCCCACTCCCCACGGAGACACACACAGAGCACGCTCCGTTAGGAAGCCCACTCCCTACAGAGACACACACAGAGCACGCTCCGTAAGGAGGCCCACTCCCCACGGAGACACACACAGAGCACGCTTGGTAAGGAGGCCCACTCCCCACGGAGACACACACAGAGCACGCTTGGTAAGGAGGCCCACTCCCCACAGAGACACACACAGAGCACGCTCCATTAGGAGGCCCACTCCCCACAGAGACACACACAGAGCACGCTCCGTAAGGAGGCCCACTCCCTACAGAGACACACACAGAGCACGCTTGGTAAGGAGGCCCACTCCCCACGGAGACACACACAGAGCACGCTTGGTAAGGAGGCCCACTCCCCACAGAGACACACACAGAGCACGCTTGGTAAGGAGGCCCACTCCCCACAGAGACACACATAGCACGCTCCGTTAGGAGGCCCACTCCCCACAGAGACACACACAGAGCACGCTCCATTAGGAGGCCCACTCCCCACAGAGACACACACAGAGCACGCTCCATTAGGAGGCCCACTCCCCACAGAAAACGCAGTACCAGGGCCTTCTCCTAGCTGGTTATGGAGTTCTATCACTACTCACCAGCCTCCCTGTCTCACGAGAGAGGGGAAGCATACAGAGAATTTTAAAATGTTGGTGGAAAAGTGATATTAAAAGACAAACTTATTTTGGTGCAAAAGAAATTGAAATTCATAGCTTTCTTGTATTGTACTTCCCATGAATGTTTTAAGATTCCTTATCTGCATGGATTTCAAAAAGTTTTTGTTACAAAACAGACTTATTTTTAAATTTCATTTTCACAAGTGTTTTGAAGTCCCCTGTAGTCCACAGGGGTGGGGTGTGGGGAGGCAGCCTGGGGGCATTCCAGTGAGCAGCAGGGCTAGAGGCGGCAGGCGGAAGGGCCTGTGGATGGGAAAATCTCAGGAGGCACACAGCTCAGAGACCGAGGCAAACTGAAAGGCTGAGGTTTAAGGACAGACACAGCACACTGTCCCTCCCCTACGCTTTGCCACCGAATAACAGAGGGAGAGAGAAAGGGGTGGAAAAACACCTGAAGTAATAATGAAGGAAACTTCCAATGCTAATGGCAGGCATCAAACCAAAGATGCAGGATGCTTAGAGAAACCAAAATCCCATCCAAACCTCACTCAGGAACATGGAATTCAAATTGTTCGAAACTTAAGAAAAGAAAAAACCTTCAAAGAATCAGAATTACAGCAGTTTCCTTGTCAGTAACCATAAAAGCAAGAAGAGAGTAAGATGAAATATTAAAAAGTTTGACAATAGAAAAAATTTCAATTTAAAAATGAGAAAATGTTTGAATAAATATTTCTCAGAAGACAAATTATCAACAAGTGTATGAAAAAATGGTCAACATCATTAATCATCAGGGAAATACAAATCAAAACTCCATGACATCAAGTTATCCTAATATTAAAAGCTATTCTTGAAAAGGCAAAAAAATACTCATATGGAAAAGAGATACTCTCATATGCTGTAGGTGGAGATGCGAATTAGTACATCCATTATGAAAAACAGTATGGGTTTCCTCAAAAAACACAAAATAAAGCTGCCATAGGATCTAGTAATCCCAATTCTAGATATATAGCCGAAGGAAGATCAATCAGTATGTCAAAGAGATAGCTGAGCCCCTACATTTATTGCAGCAGTGTGCACAATAACCAAGATATGGAATCACCCAAGTGACCACCAACAAAGAAAATATTATATTCGTGTGTATGTGTGTGTATGCAACTGAGCCATATAAAGATGAAATTCTGTCATTTGAGATAATAGATAAACCTAAACAACATTATATTGAGAGAAATACACCAGGCACAGAAAGAAAAATGCTTCATTCATTTATGGAATATTTAAAAGCTGATCTCACAGGTCTAGAAAGTAGAACAGTGATGAGCAGAGTTGAGGAGGATGGAGACAGAGACCAATCAATGAATACTGGCTACAATTAGAAGAACCGAGTTCTGGTGTTCTGGTGCATGGTACAGTTTCAACTGTAAACAACACTGAATGGAATACTCCAAGCAGCTGGGAGAGAGGGTTTTGAACGTCCTCATCACCAAGGAATGGTATCTGTGTGTGAACAAGGATTGCTGTTACAACAGAGACTCCTGAGGTCAAGTCAGGTGGTCAGTACTGTCACCAACAGTGAGGCCATGCCGGTGGCCTGCAGCTTTGCATCCCGGCCTTTGTGGTCCTCCCCAGACACACAGCCCGTGGTTGCTGCTCAGAGAACCATCAGATGATGCCGACGGAGAGCACTCTTCAAAGGAACTGAGCAGTACTGTCTGGAGGTCAGGGACAAGGCAGGTCTGAGAAACTGTCCCAGAGGAGGGGCGCCCAAGGGGACAGCTGGCCAACTGCAATGTGATGGCTGGGGTGGGCTCCTACACCAATACTCTGGCTGAATCGTTGTATCCATGTGTCAAAACATCACAAAAATGATAGAATATAACCCAATAAATACACCTTTATATAGCTCTCAAAATTTCCTTCCTTATCCTTAGTCAGAAAGAAACCAGAGCTGGAGCTAGAAAAGCAAAGCATACGGAAAACATCCTTGCCCTGACAGGATATGAATTATTCACACTATGGCGAGTGGTTCCCTGTTCAACAGGCAATTTACAGCCAAAGCAAACAACAACAACAACAACAACAACCATCCTTATCTCCTTTGGCTCCCACAGAGGCCCCTGTTTATCACAAGTCATGCTCATCCTAGCCCTGTCTGGGCTTTGGCAGTGTTCTCCTGAACACACCAGCCATGCTCACGCCTAGGAGTAAGGAGGACACCGACTGCAGAATTTATCATTTCTTCGTTAATACTCCCAGCTTCTGTGAATCATTCAACAAATGATCATGAACTCGACTCAGCCTACTACGCTACAGGACACCAGAACTCAGTCCTCTTTCCTAATTTCATGTTTATATCTGGTAACCAACCTCTTTCCACACCCTTAGAGCAGTGCAGGGGGAAGAAACAAACGTGTGGTGACATTACCAGAGTTTCATTTTAGAAGAACACTCTGCTGGTGCATGAGGAACGCTACAGTGGGAGTAGGCGGAGCAGACAGGAAGTGGAGAATTTAGTTAGGAGATCATTTCCATTGGGCAGACAAAAGATCAAGATCCATGATAAACCAGGGGTGCAGAGGATGGTGGAAAAAGAAGTGGGGTGACATCTGCCAGAGAAAAAGGGCCATCTGTGGTCAGAGAGGGTGAGGCTGAACAGGACGCCTGGGGAGGAACCCTAGACTCCTGCAGATGGAGATGAGCATGGTGCCGGCTGGACCGGGACCCCGCCACGGCTAGAAGAAGGGCGGGCAGGCGCAGCCTGGAGGAGGAAGACACAGTTCTCAGGACAAGATGAAGTCAGGTGACTGCAGAGATGTCATTGCATGCTACACTGTGGTCACTAGTTTCAAGCAACCAGACAATTTGCAGACATTAAAACATAAAGAAAAGGAGATTATGCAAATGCTAGATTTCAAGTCTGACCACAGCTGGATGTCTCAGCCCCAGAATAAGCTACCTGGGCACTGCCAGCACTTTGGTGGTGGTGGGTGCATTTAGGGTATCCATGGATGTCAGGCGGGACAGACAGGCTCACAGGGCTCAGTGCTAGGCTATGGCACCCCGATGTCGGAAATGTGGGGCTGTGCATGTGGTTTGACTTACATAACTACTTTAAAATGCTCAAGGAAATGAAATTCATAGATAAGTTTATTTTGGTGTAAAAAGTTGAAACCCAAAGGGTCTTCAAAAAAGTTCATAAAAATCCATACTATGAAAAAAAAGCTATGCATTGATTTCAAAGTATTTTGCACCAAAATAAAATTAGCTTTTAATTCTATTTTTATAAGAACTTATTGAAGTCCCCTTTTGTTTTATATTACTCTCGATATGAATACATATTCATATATATGTTCAAAGACCTTTATAGAAATATCTAAATATAGCTGAATCTATACTTCTCTTTTAAAAAATAAACAATTACTGAGTACTTAAAAGAATTCACCAACTCCAATAAAGAAAATTTATGCTGGCAGCAAACATGACTGTTACACAAAGAATCGATGACTACACGTTTAGCCATATTTTCCCACAAAACAACAAAAACCTAAAAGCTGAAACCAAACATAAAACTAATAAATTAAAAAAATAAGCCATTTGTTACTCTCTTCCAGGTTTCTGTTTCCTGAGATGTTGTTTCTTTGCAACATCTTCGTTCCATTCAAAGAACATTGATTTTCCATCCTCCCTTCCAAACACCACTGAATACAACGTGCAGCATTCAACTATGACAAAGCAAGGTTGTCTGTGCCAATAGTCACAGACAGAGGTTTGCTTAAGGTTGAGATTATTGATTTTTATGAATAAAAGAAGCCAAAGAGTGCATTGAGGATATTCATTTAAAGAAGGGTTGGTTTATCGATGCCAGTGTTCCAATTTGTTCCTATCGCGCACTGTGAACTGAGGTTGGTAATAACATCTCCGTTCCCTTCTCTTTCTGAGAGCTATAGACAGCCGTGAATGGCCTGGCATTACCTCCCTGTGACCTTCTGAATCTGAGTTCAGCCACATCACATGCCCCTAGGCCCGCTTCCCGTTGGACAAACCACAGCAGCAACTCCTGCAGAAGGAGACGTGGCTGCCATGGGCAGACCTGCAGCCATTCGGCCTGCTGGTGAAGAAAGCTCTGTGTCCACAGCTTTCTATGAACTGGAAATAAAAATATCCAGTGGGTAAGCTGAACAGAAAAAGGGAGATGACAGAAAAGAATATGAGAGATGAGTAAAGGTAAATTAATCAGGTCTGGAAAGTAGTTTTTCCCTAGTCTCTGACTCTCTGTCTCTCTCTCAATTGATTTTGGTCAGTCCAAGAATTGTATTTCTGAAACTGGGTATGTTTCACAATGTATTTGTGGACAAACAAGTGGAACTGAAGCATAATATTATCTTTTCAAAAAAATTTTATGGAGCTCTGTTTGTAGATGGTTTCCTCACGTGCCCTCAATTAGCTGTTATCTTATTCAAAGGTCATGATTTCACTCACATCCAACCAGGTACACTGTGCGCACACGCGCGCACACACACACACACACACACACACACTTTCCACAACGTGCTGAAATATATCGAGTTGTTAGCAATGGTCCCTGATTTGAAACAGTGTCTGCGTGTAATGAACCCGAAGTGGAAAGGTCTGTGTGTGCATGCCTGTATGTCAGTGCTCAAACACGGAGTGGCCACTCGGCTGACACATGCTCACAAGCCGCTATCCGTACCGCCCATTAGCTTCCCACCTGCTCTGTAGGCAGAGTCTAGTATATCCTCTTTTAAAGTGTACTCATCTGTTTGTAACACACACACACACACACACACACACAGAGAGGAGTTCCTATCCTCTGATTCACTCCCCAAATGCCTGCAACAGCCAAGGCTGGGCCAAATCAAAGGCAAGAACCACACACCCAATACAGGCCTCCAATACGGGTGACAGGAACACAACTCCTCCAGGCTGCCTCCCATGGTCTATATCGGCAGGAAGCTGTAACGGAGCAGGGAAGACTCAAACCCAGGCACTCCTAAGAGAGGTGGGCATCCCGAGCACGGGTTTAATGGCTAGATCAAATAGCCACTCCTATTACATCCTTCTGAAGGTATCAACCTCTGTACCAACCTACTCGATCAAAAGGACGTCAGTCAAGGTAACCACTTCCTGTCCTGTCAGATCAACTGGTAAAACACTGGCTCTCATACTTGAAACAAACATAGAACTGGAAAGATACAGGAAACCTCTGCTGGACACATCTGAGACTAGGCGGTGCAGGACTGTGGCTACTGTAAAACACCAAGGAGTTTCTAAAACCCACCCTGGATTTATGTCAGAGACAGTTTTCAACTGTCCCATGGGTAGGAGTCACCTAATTAGACTATTGAACAACTTGATGATCTGGTTTTAAAATATATGCATAAATGCAAATAATGATGTTGAAGAGCTAAAATGACTTGGAAGAACAAATTATGAAAACTTGCCCTGCCTACTTTCCAAATTTACCTTGAAGCTGCAGAAATTAAGACGTTGTGATAGGCCAGCACCGTGGCTCAGTAGGCTAATTCTCCACCTGCAGCGCCGGCACCCCGGGTTCTAATCCCGGTCGGGGCACCGGATTCTGTCCCGGTTGCCCTCTTCCAGGCCAGCTCTCTGCTGTTGCCCGGGAGTGCAGTGGAGGATGGCCCAAGTGCTTGGGCCCTGCACCCCATGGGAGACCAGGAGAAGCACCTGGCTCCTGGCTTCGGATCAGTGTGGTGCGTCGGCTGCAGCAGCCATTGGAGGGTGAACCAACGGCAAAGGAAGAACTTTCTCTCTGTCTCTCTCTCTCTCACTGTCCACTCAGCCTGTAAAAAATAAATAAATAAATAAATAAATAAATGAAAAGACGTTGTGATACTGCTATAAGGATAGGCACAGAGTTCAAAAGGATGGGATTGAGAGAGAGACACCCAGCAAAGGTGTCAAAGCAGCTGGTGGGTACAAGACAGCCTTTTATAGCAAGTGTCTCCTTAACAGAGAGAATTTATGGAAAACAAGAAAAACACTGACCACCACAAATATCACAAAATATCCCTCAATCCATGGAGCTGAATTAACTAAATGAAATATATAACTAGACATAAGACTGGAACAGTAGGACTTCTAAGGGGGAAAAAAAACAGAGAAAAACCTCAATTTCTTGATCGTGGCATAGATTTCCTAAACTGTCACAAACCAGAACATAAAATTTAACAACAATAAATTGAACTTCATTCAAACTTTTAAAAATCTGCCCCTGTAAAGACAGCAGGAGACAGAAAGGTGAACACATGGGAAATATTCACAATGCATAGAGGTAACAAAAATATTCTCCCCCTAATGTATAAATAACTTTCATACTCCAATAACAAATGGTAAAATAACTCAGTTAAAAATGGACAAATATTTGGACAGGGTTGTCCAGTGAACACACACAACAAACATGCTGTTGAAAATTTGTTCATTGCTACTCGTCATCAGGGAAATACAAATCACCAGCAAAGTGTCTGTAATAGTCCCCAAATTTAAACAGCCCGCACGTTCACCCAGAGAAAAATCAATAATCACAACACAGGGAGTTCGTTGTAGAATAGTCTTCAACAACAACAAGGAATACAGTCTTCAGTGCAACAATGTGGACGATCTTGAAAAAGAATGAGGAAGCGCTGAAGAGCATATAGTTTTTTATTCCATTTACATAAAATTGCAAACAGGGAAACTGATCGTTGATGACGGAGAGCTGAGGAGTGACATTGTACACTCAGCAGTAGCAGGGAGACTGGGTGCAAAAGGGACCGAGAGAACCATTTGGTGGTCTTAAGAAACTCCCCTCCTGTTTCTGGCAGACGTTGTGTGGATGCACACATTTTTCAAAACTCACCAAACAGGACACTTCCAAGGAGTACAGAAATGACACCTCATATAGCTGATTCCCCAAGAGATACAGTGTCCGCCATTTTCCACACATCGGAGTTCATTGAGCTACAGCCAGAGAAAAGCGTGCCCCATATATTGAAATGGAAACTGGAACCATACGGGTTTGCTGGCTGCCCCCGCCCCGCGGGGTGGGCTCTGCCCTGGACTGCCTAAGTACAACCAGATGCCAGGGTAGTGATTTCGTGCAGGTCTCCGGCATGATCTGCGCAGAGTGCGAGAGCCAAGTTTCCCACAGAAACTGAGCACTGGTTCTCCTGCTGGGACCTAAGTCCTCGAAAGCCAATCCTCTTCTGCCAACGTATTCAGCAGATGCTCCTTGATTCGTGATGGTTCAACTTCCGGTCTTCCCACTTCCTGACTGCACTCAGTAGAAACTCTACCTTCAACTTTGAACGTTTCTCGTGACCGGGGACAGCAATGCGCAGCGTAATCTTGTCTGATGGCATCAGGCAGGACAGAGAAGGCAGCTCTCACCACATCGATGACTGTGAGAGAGAGCAATCCCCTCTCCAGTGTATCGACTGTCTTCAGCAAGTCACGTGAAATATCCAACAGTCCCCTGTAAAATCGCCTTCGTGAGAGGTGATCTTGCCTAACTGCAAGCTATTCTAAGTGTCCAGAGCACATTTAGGGGCGTTAGGCTAAGCTAGGACGTTCTGGGGGTTAGTTTATGTAACGCATTTTCAAGTTACAACATTTTCAGCTTGTGGTGGGTTTACCGGTATGTACATCCATCAGAGGACAAGGACCACCCCGTACGGCCCTGGGTAGATAAGCAGCGGCAGCAGCCTTCATACATGGCTAAATATGCTTGCACACTCAGGAATCCTTCAGGAAGCAGGCAGGACTCATCCCCAGCACAAAGCAGAGATTGACATAATGTCCAGACACATCTCATAACACGCGTTCATTCCGCGTCTGGGTCTGCATGTGGACGCTGAGTGCTGTGGGCAGCTACCTTCTGGCTCATGCCCAGCAAGAACCAGGGCTGGGACTCTGAACACAACACGACTGATCCCCATTCCCGGGGAACACAGACTTTACAAAGGGGTGCAGGTACTCCGTCAGGCGGTTGAGGGTCTTGCTGCTGTGGCATTTCTCACACACACGTGTGGTCTTGTGTCACCGCTCTCACGGCACTCCCTGGACCTCTTCTCTCCTTTGTGGACCTGCAGAATTTCAATTTACATTCTGATCATATTTATACTATTTTCATTTTATCCCAGATTTAGGAGTGAGATTAAAAAAAAAAATAGGGGTCGGCACTATGGCGCAGCAGGTTAACGCCCTGGCTTGAAGCACCGGCATCCCATGTGGGTGCCAGTTCGAGACCCGGTTGCTCCACTTCTGATCCAGCTCTCTGCTATGGCCTGGGAAAGCAGTAGAAGATGGCCCAAGTCCTTGGGCGCTTGTACCCACATGAGAGACTCGGAAGAAGCTACTGGTCCTGGCTTCAGATCAGCAGAGCTCTGGCTGTTGTGGACAACTGAGGAGTGAACCAGTGGATGGAAGACCTCTTTCTCTTTCTCTTTCTCTTTCTCTTTCTCTTTCTCTTTCTCTTTCTCTTTCTCTTTCTCTCTCTCTCTCTCTTTCTCTCTTTCTCTTTCTCTCTCTCTCTTTCTCTCTCTCTCTCCTTCTCTCTCTCTCTCCCTCCCTCCCTCCCTCTGCTGCTTCTCTCTCTGTGTAACTCTGACTTTCAAATAAATAAATAAATCTTTTTAAAAATTTTTAAAAAATAAAATAAAAATAAATAAGCAGCATACGGAAGGCGGGGTAAGTCCAGCAGCCCTGTGATCGTCTCTTACACCTGTTCTTCCTGCCCAGTCAGAAATGAACAAGTCCAGTGAAATCAACAAAGCAAGCTCCAGTCTCCCTCTCCGTGCACAGGGAGTCTTTTCCTGCTGTGTCTCATCACATTTCTTTTATCTTTCAGGAAAATATTTTGGGAAGAACTGATCATCGCACATTTTATGGGTTTTTCTTTTCTAACATATTGCCTGGGTAGGAACTAATGCTGTCTGTGCTAAACTGAAAGAGAATTGCCACTGACAGAAAGCTATCCTCAACTCCCGTTTCTCTGACTTCACCTTCAACAGCTCAAATGCGAAAGCGTTCATGTACCTGGAAGTCCCTTCAAAGCTGGTTTCCCTACCCCGCCCAGCGTGGGCTCCGGTGGTCTTTCAGAGCTGGGTTGTTTTCCTCACATTCATATCATTCAAATAAAGCAGTGCTCCCGCCCTGAAGACTGTTCAAAGGTGCAAACTGACATCTACACACCTCCAAACTAGAAGCAGTTCCATAAACTTCTGACCCACTGTGTGAGCATGGCCGACAGAGCAGCCGACCTCCGGGAGCTGCTCCGCACGGCTCTGGACACTGGATGGAGCGCCATCTTATTATACGTGAGGTCTGACAGTTCCAAGGGGGAACGAACCCTGATTCTTCCCGATAAATTAGATCCCAGCCACTTTGAAATGAGAACGCCCATCGCTGCAGTCAGGAACAGAGCCTGCTGAATGAGGTATCCACAGGGGCTCTCAGCGCTCGCCCTGGCAGTCTCAGAACTGTAAGACAGCAGTGCACTAATCAGGCTCTTTAAGCCTCAGTCATGCACATTCATCAGGAGCTGAACGGAATGTGAAAGTAGCCTCCTTCCATCCAGAGGGCATCAGACTTCTCTACCAAAGACAGGGAGGTAGAGGTGGGAGGCATGCGAGGATGGAGAGGGAGGGGAGGAGGAGAAGTAGGTGTGAGTCCTGTGTGAGACTTGGGGGACACCTGCGATGAGGCTGTGTCCCACCCACACCCTTGAGTCCTTGCAAAACACACAAGACCAACCAGTTTAAGACATCCGGAAGTCTCTGCCTGACCAGGGGCAGACAAGGAAGGTAAGACAGCAGAGGCTTCGGGGCCACACAGCCCAGCGGAAGGGACAACAGGCAGCAGCCAGCGAGATGAGGGAGACAGGAGCAGTGGAGTGTTTGAGTAAGCACTGGCTGAAACATTCTCACTTTTTTTTTTTTTTTTTGACAGGCAGAGTGGACAGTGAGAGAGACAGAGAGAAAGGTCTTCCTTTGCCATTGGTTCACCCCACAACGGCCACTGAGGCCGGCACACCGCACTGATCCGAAGCCAGGAGCCAGGTACTTCTCCTGGTCTCCCATGCGGGTGCAGGGCCCAAGCACCTGGGCCATCCTCCACTGCACTCCCGGGCCACAGCAGAGAGCTGGCCTGGAAGAGGAGCAACCGGAACAGAATCCGGCGCCCCGACTGGGACTAGAACCCTGGGTGCTGGCACCGCAGACGGAGGATTAGCCTAGTGAGCCGCGGCACTGGCCAAACATTCTCAGTTTTCGTGGAAAACATTGAGCTCAACACCCAGGAAGCTCCATGAACTGTGCTGGGATGAGCTGTACCATAGCCAAACCATCCCAGCCAGAGCTAAGGTGAGGGACTTCTGAGGGGGAGGAGTGAGTCAACAGCTGACAGCAGACGTCAGGACCACGCGCTGACTTCTCACTGAGGCCACGGGGCCAGCAGGCAGTGCTGTTGCTTGTTTAAATGTGCTCTAGTGGCAACACGAAGGACACACTGCGAAATTCACCTTTACAAATAAATGACAGCATTTGTAGATAACAGATCTTCTCGATAAGAGACATAAAGGGAGTTCTCCAGGCAACAATAAACGGGTACAGTAGACGAAGTGTTCATGTGAAGAAATAAAAGACCCTAGGAAAGATGACCACGTGGATTGATCTCAAGGCTGTAAAATGTTGCGTTTGAAACTCATTTCTCCTGTATTATTTGAGACTGCTCTACAGCAATAATTTCAAAACTGAGTTAATGTAACTGTGATGTATCAAAATGTAATTCATGGCAGTAACAGCAGAGGCAAGGAAGAGAAGTGAGGAATGCACACCATCAAAGCTAATTTGATAGTAATCCAAATATTATTATAATTATAATATGCTAACTGTATAGCGAATGGACAGTCCTAAATGCTGTCTTACCAATCACTGCATTAATATAAATAGAAAAAGTCATCAAAAGGCAGAGATCTGAGAAGATAATGTTTCAATTGCATGCTGTGCACATGAGACATGCTTTTAATTCGAAGACACAATTGGGATGAAAGTTAAGGCAGACATTGCAAAAAGATACAGCAGGTAACTAATCTACACAAGAGAGCTGCAGTGGCCAGAACAGCAGCAGGAAGAATACGCTCTAAGACATAAAGGAGTCCTGTATACACAGAGGATATTCTACAATAATAACAGCATCAGTGGTAATTATGGCCTGCGTTGTACCTGAAAATAGAGTTCCAAAATGTGTGATGCAAATATTGACAGATTAGAAGGGATAAATGAATATTGACAGATTAGAATGGATAAATGGGTATTCAACAATAATAACCGAGATATAATTCTCCGATCCCAATAAGTGATAGAAGGGCTACAGAAAAATACCTGCAAGGATTTAGGCCACTCCAACAACATCAGTACCCTGCACCTAAGGAGGGTCTGCAGGACCTTCCTCTCAACAGAATACGCTGTGTCTCCCAGGGAGCCTAGAGCAATCTCTAGGGTACATGACAAAGGACACCACAAAACCAGCTTTAAAAGTAGAAGGGTAAAGACCATAAAAAGTGCTTTGTCTATCCATGGTGGTATTAAATTAAAAGTCAACAGCAAAGCAAAATTTCAGAAATACACAAATATTTGAATATTAAGCTTATCGTTTCTAAATAAACCAGGAGTTGTTCAAACACAAACTCTGGAAACATGAAAGAAGATTCAGCTGTTTGCTGGAAACCTGAGATGTGGTTTCATTTTGAAGACACAATCAGCATGAAAGGAACAGAAGAAAGAGACCCTGAAGAGGACATTACAACACATGCAATCTAAATAAACATTTGGGGCAACAAGCAAAAGTTTCACAGTGCAGCTAAAGTACTGAGAGGAATCTAGAGCTTTATAACTCTACTTGAGAAAAGTAATAGCTCGAATATTGAAGGTTTCACCTCAAAATTCCAGCAAACAGAAAGAATTCTAAAGTAGAGACATGCAGAAATAAGGAAATAACAAATATCAGCAAACACTAAGACGCTGATACCAGGACCAAGTTAGATTTAACCAAGAATGCAAGGGAAGTTTAACATCTAAAATCAATGATTGTGACACATCTGATGAGTTGAATAAGGTAGAAGAAATACACACGTTCATTTCAACAGACACAGAAAACACTTGGAAAACTTCAAAGTATCACTCATAATAAAAGTTCTAAGTAACTTTGGACCATAAGAGAATGTGCTCAGACTGATAAAGCGCATCTGCAAAGAATGTGCCGTGAGCCCTGCACTCACTGGGAGCTGAGATCACGGGTGTGCAGTGAGCACTCACTGGGAGCTGAGATCACGGGTGTGCAGTGAGCACTCACTGGGAGCTGAGATCACGGGTGTGCATGAGCCCTGCACTCACTGGGAGCTGAGATCACGGGTGTGCCGTGAGCGCTCGCTGGGAGCTGAGATCACGGGTGTGCAGTGAGCGCTCGCTGGGAGCTGAGATCACGGGTGTGCAGTGAGCGCTCGCTGGGAGCTGAGATCACGGGTGTGCAGTGAGCCCTGCACTCACTGGGAGCTGAGATCACGGGTGTGCAGTGAGCGCTCACTGGGAGCTGAGGTCACGGGTGTGCAGTGAGCGCTCGCTGGGAGCTGAGATCACGGGTGTGCAGTGAGCCCTGCACTTCTGGGAGCTGAGATCACACAGTCAGAGAAAATCAAAACGGTCTTGCTGCTGAAAACCCAATTCTACATGTAGACAATTCTAAGGATTTAACTAAAAAGGGAACTATTAAACATTATGGGAAGATATGGAGAACAAGATCGATACAGAAAATGATTTTATTTTTACATGCAAATGATGACAAGGCCAAATTTTAACTGAGAAGCCTATTTACATTCCCAAGAGCATTAAAATAATGTAACAGGAAAAAAATTTTAAAGTGCAAAATTCATACAATGAAAATTACATTTTGCTGAGAAAAAAATTACAGATCTAAGTAAATGAAGAAGAATTCCCATGTTCATGGACTGGAAGAGTCAATATTAGGGTTCTCTGAATTGTTCTATTGAATCACTATAAAACCTATCAAAGCCCAAGTATGATTTCTTGTAGAAATTGATAAGCATGTATTAAAATGACATGGAAATTCAAGTACGGAAAAACATTTTAATAAGTTGCAGTTATCAACTAGATTGTGCTATTAACAAGGGTATATATAAGAATCAAAAGCCCAGAAGTAAGTCCATATATTTACAGTGAATCCTTTTTAACAAAAGTGCCAGGCCAGCTTAGAGAGGACAGGACATTCTCTTCAACAAGTAATAATGGGGAAACTGGCTATCTACATGTGAGAATATAAACTCAGACCCTTAACTCACATTGTGCAAACAAATGAACTCTAAATGGATCGCAGCCTTAAATGTCAGCACTAAAACAGAACTTTATGGAGAAAATCTTGCAAAACTTCAGGCTAACAAAGCTCCAAATACACAACTTGAAAGCAAGGCCCATCAAATAATTTAGACTATGTCATATTCAAAATATTTGTATTTCAAAAGAAACCTTTAAGAAAACTAAGAGACAAGCAACAAACAGGGAACAAAGATTCTCCACACTCCTAGCCATTGAAAGATTAGTGTCCATAGTCGCACAGAAATCCTAACAATTCAATCATAGGAAGATAAAACCAATTAAACAAAAACAGAACAAATGGAAATAGATAAGTCATCAATGTAAATCAAACTCATAAGCAGATAATATTTACACGTAGAATGACTATAATGACCTAAGAGAGATAATAGCAAATATTTGTGCTGACATGGAGAGAGGGGAACCAGCTTATATCTTTGGTGGGAACCTAACACGGTTTGGCCAGCGTGGCACTTACTTTGGCAACTTCTCCAAAAGGCATACTTAAGACTACCTCTCTACCCAGCAACAACATTCCTGGGTATCTAACCCAAAGAAATCAAAACACGTTTCCAAACAAAGGCCTGCATGCGGATGTTCATAGCAACATCATTCATAATAGCGGGAAGCTGGAAGCAGCCCATCGGTTGGTGAATGCAGAGACAAAGTGTGGTTTGTCCACACAATGGGAGCCATTCAATGTTAACAAGGAATGAGGCACTGACATAGGCGATGCCAGGACAGAATCTCAGAAAAAGGAAAGAAAAAAAAAAAAAACTTCTAAGGGAGAGAAGTCAGACACAAAAAACACCAGATGGCATGTGCCTGTGTGCACGAAACTTCTGCAAGGCCAGACGTGTAGGGACGCAGTGCTCTGGGGGCCATCCGGGGCGGAAACTGGAATAAGACTTAACTGCACATGGTCATGAGGGGTTTTCTTGGGGAGCAACAATGTTCAAAAACTGATTTAGGCCGGCGCTGCGGCTCACTAGGCTAATCCTCCGCCTTGCAGCGCCGGCACACCGGGTTCTAGTCCCGGTCGGGGCGCCGGATTCTGTCCTGGTGCCCCTCTTCCAGGCCAGCTCTCTGCTGTGGCCAGGGAGTGCAGTGGAGGATGGCCCAAGTGCTTGGGCCCTGCACCCCATGGGAGACCAGGAGAAGCACCTGGCTCCTGCCTTTGGATCAGCACGATGCGCCGGCCGCGGAGGCCATTGGAGGGTGAACCAACGGCAAAAGGAAGACCTTTCTCTCTGTCTCTCTCTCTCACTGTCCACTCTGCCTGTCAAAAAAAATTTAAAAAAAAAAAACTGAGCCGGCGCCGTGGCTCAATAGGCTAATCCTCCACCTTGCGGCGCCGGCACACCGGGTTCTAGTCCCAGTTGGGGCGCCGGATTCTGTCCCGGTTGCCCCTCTTCCAGGCCAGCTCTCTGCTATGGCCAGGGAGTGCAGTGGAGGATGGCCCAGGTGCTTGGGCCCTGCACCCCATGGGAGACCAGGAAAAGCACCTGGCTCCTGGCTCCTGCCAAGGATCAGCGCGGTGCGCCGGCTGCAGCGGCGGCCATTGGAGGGTGAACCAGCGGCAAAGGAAGACCTTTCTCTCTCTGTCTCTCTCTCTCACTGTCCACTCTGCCTGTCAAAAAAAAAAAAAAAAAACAAACAAAAAACAAAAAAAACTGATTTATGATCACGTAACAAACTAAAAATCATTGACTTGCACACTTTAAATGAGTCTAGTCTGTATTATGCAAAGACACCTTAGTGGTTAAGGAGAGGGTGTAGGGCAGGTGGATAACAGGTACCAAGTACAGTCATACAGCAGGAGCAAGGGCTCACATCTGGCATGGGAGGGTGATTGTACAAGGGGCCTTAGAGCGTTCACGGCAAATGCACATTATGAAAAATCTACACTTTTTTGCACCAAAATAAGGTTATCAGTTGACTGCCTATCTAAAAATACCTGCTAGTTCCCACTTTACGACACAGTTTATAAAGGACCAGGAGGGAAGCGTTCAAAGCTTCCCAGCAGGAAGAAATGATAAATGCTGGAGAAGACAACGCCGGCTGCGCAGATGTGACCGCTGCAGACCGCGTGCGTGTGCCACATCTTCACGGGGCTCCAGAAATACGTACAACCTTGTGTATCGAGCCCAATATCGAGTAATAGCATTTTTTTTTTTACAGGCAGAGTGGATAGTGAGAGAGAGAGACAGAGAGAAAGGTCTTCCTTTTTGCCGTTGGTTCACCCTCCAATGGCTGCCATGGCTGGTGCGCTGCGGCCGGCGCATCGCGCTGATCCGAAGGCAGGAGCCAGGTGCTTCTCCTGGTCTCCCATGGGGCGCAGGGCCCAAGCACTTGGGCCATCCTCCACTGCACTCCCTGGCCACAGCAGAGAGCTGGCCTGGAAGAGGGGCAACCGGGACAGAATCTGGCACCCCAACTGGGACTAGAACCCGGTGTGCCAGCGCCGCTAGGTGGAGGATTAGCCTATTGAGCCATGGTGCCGGCCGAGAAATAGCATTTTAAAAGTTGTTTTAAAAAGAAGTAAGATTTTAAAGATGTCTGCTTTCCACCAAGACGAAATGACATCAGCTGTAATTACACTTGACATGACTTCTGAAATGACAGTTGTTAAGGACAAGAGACTATAGCAATGGCGGAGAGGTGGGAGAGAAATTGAGCGCTACCAGCCCCTCAGCTTTGAGAGGATTTGCAGGCGAGGTCAAGGGAGAAAGAAAACACCTGGCGGATTCTCTGAGTTGTGGAAATGAAGCCAAGAACGTAAATAAACCAAGTCAGTGACTTGGCCAGAGCCCGCCACACGCAGGAGAATGCTGAGACAGGACAGGAGAGCTGGGGAGGGCTGCCAGGTTCCTGCTGGTGCTGGTGGGCTCGTGTGGCTGCAGAAACTTCCGTGCCTGAGAACCAGCTATGGAAAGGAAGAGAGGCTGCCACCCAGGGTCCGCACACAGCCCAGGGTGGTGCCTGCTTCCACCAACCACAAGGGAAACCCTTGTCTCCCCGGTGTGAGTGCACGGAGATGTATTCCCCGGGAGATGGACTGTGTTCAGTTAGACTTAGCGCTGCTCCCGCCCTGCCCAGCAAATGGGAGAGAAGAGATGGCAGAGGCTCAAACTGCATGGGAATGCCGGGAATCCCGAGGGCATTTGTGGGAATATAAAACACACACAGCCCGGGACAAGGGGAGACTCAGCGCTTGGCACCAGGCATGCAGCGAGGCAGGAAAACCGAGGCCATCAAGGGGAGAAAAGTCAATCAGGACAAGGTGACACGGAAGTGACAAAGGCGGAGGAAGTTCCAGGTGTGGACATTAATGGTTGATTCTAACTGCTTCTCATAGATGTAAGCGTTACACAGAGGCAGGGGAGACATGGAAAAAGAAGGAAATTAAAGTTCAGAGGTGAAAACCAAAATGTGTCAGATAAAATATTTACTGGGTGGGGTTAATGGCAGATTAGATACTGCAGAAGAAAAGATTGGTGGATTTGACATGCCAATAAAATCTCTCAAAATTGCAAGAGAATTGAAAGCTAATAGCCTTAAGGAGCCACGGGATTTCAGTGGACGAGGGGAAAGTATGTGAAATATTACTGAAAGTTTTAAATGTTGCTGAAAATGGGAAACGTTAGGATCCGAGAAGCCAACAGAACCCAGGCACAACATACGATGGAAACTACACCAAGCCACATGGGATTCAGATGGTTCATCATGCTGTTAGCAGAAGTCTAAGGAGCAGCCAGAGCGAAGGCAGAGGACTCGCAGGGGAGCCCACCTGCAGATGGAGGCAGCCTCCTCTCTGGAAACAGCACAAGCAGAAGACAGTGCAGCAGCATCTTAGCACTGAAAGAAAACAAAGTAAATTTAAAGCCACAAGCCTGGAATCCTGGGAAGAAACAGAGCCTGAGGCCGGCGCCGCGGCTCACTAGGCTAATCCTCCACCTGCGGCGCCGGCACCCCAGGTTCTAGTCCCGGTTGGGGCGCCGGATTCTGTCCCGGTTGCTCCTCTTCCAGTCCAGCTCTCTGCTGTGGCCCGGGAGTGCAGTGGAGGATGGCCCAAGTGCTTGGGCCCTGCACCCACATGAGAGACCAGGAAGAAGCACCTGGCTCCTGGCTTTGGATTGGCGCAGTGCCAGCTGTAGCAGCCATTTGGGGGGTGAACCAATGGAAGGAAGACCTTTCTCTCTGTCTCTCTCTCTCACCGTCTAACCCTGCCTGGCAAAAAAATTAAAAAAAAAAAAAAGAAAGAGCGAGCCTAAAAGAACATTTTCTGGATGGGCTGGGTCCAGTGGTTAAGCTGTCAGCATGCCCACATCCCACAACAGAGTGCCTAGGTTTCACTCCAAGCACCAGCTCCAGGGCCAACTTCCCACCAGTGTGGACCCTGGGAGGCAGGGTAGTCAAGTACCTGGAGCCTTGCCATCCACACAGAAGATCTAGATGGGTTCCAGGTTGAAAGTCAGTGCTGACCCAGCCTCACCATCACTGGCATCTGGGCAGGGAACTAGAGTATGGGGGTTCAGTGCGTGCCCAGGAAAAGGGAGAAGTTTGGTGAGCCTCTACCCAACTGTAGCACAACTACACAGGCCTAGGTCACCAGCAATCTAGCATCCAAACAGCCTCTCTGCTTCTGCTTGTACCTTCTCAAATCTATCTCCCACATAACACTCAGAGTAATCCATGCAAAATGCAAGCCTTATGATGTCACTCCTGTACGGGAACTTAGAATAGCTACCTGCACCTCCCCACATAAGAACCAACTCCACTTGGGACCCTAAAGTCAACACCCCCAGCCCCTTGCTCATCAGCCTCCTCTCCCTGATCCCCGCCTTGTGGGCCGGTCCCCCTACTCCCGCAGAGACTGCTGAGTCAGCTCCCACCGCTGGGTCTCTGCCCTGGCTGCATCCTCTGCCTTCACATCTCCCCCCGGCAGACACAGGTTCCTGGCTCACTTCCTCTAGGTGTTTGCTCGACGTCATCGTCATCACAGAGGCTCTTCTGTCCAGCTTCCTGTCGCAAAAGCTGTTCCACTTCTGCACTTGTTTGTCTTCCTTACCCTGCTGTAGACTTGCCAAAGCCTCTTCCAGCCCTGGATACCTACTTATGTTGCAACTGGGGGGGGGGGGGGGTTGGTTTGGAGCTTTGTTTTGATTTTGGTTTCTGGGTTGACTTGTTTTTGTTTGTTTACACCACTAGAACATAGACCCACAAAATTAGGGTCTGAGTCTGTTTGGTTCATTTTTTGGATGAATGCCTGGGGATTGAGGGACTCAATTAACTTCTGGTTAAATGAAAGTCGTCTCAGTATTTACTTGAAGTCTAGTTGAGACCAAGCAGTAGCGTAAATGACTGGGGTTATTTTCAGTAGTGTGGTGGACTTTTGAGCACCATGATGATGGCACAAACGAAGGCTGATCACTGGCCGACTTCACTCCACCTGTGAGGACGGAACAACCACAACACGGAACTGTTACTAGAATCCAGGCGCAGGGTTTGTGTAAGGGGCTGCGTGTCCAGACCTGCGGTCCGCACTTCAGGGACCCATCCAGCCACGGAGATGCCACTAGGAAGAAGACCCCAACCCAACTCTGCCCGCCTTCCAAACTGCTGAGGGTTAACCTCCTACTAAACTTACTCAGCTTCTGGCTACACAAGATGCAGGCCACGGCCATCCAGAAACATTTACTAGGCACTCTGAATCGTCACTTCTGCCACAGTTATCAATTCTGTTTTGAAGAACAGAAATGTTCTAGGTGATGGGAAACGGGCATGTCAATGCATTTCAGTAACTCTTGGACTAGACAGTACCACATCTGTCACATTATGGTAAAGTCTGAAAATAATCTTCTTCCAATAGCTCCCGAACTCAAAGTTAGAACAAGTCGCTCTGTAAAGTGGGGAGGCAAGAGGTACATCTCCACCTCCACGTGTGCTCACTCAGAGTTAGGTCAACTTACATGAAGTTCCTCAGTAACTCACTATGTTGGTTGAGACTGCAGAGACAGAGATAGTTGTACTGGTATAGATACACATATCCATATATGCACACAGATAGATAGATGTCGATGTCAATCATGTAGATATAAATGCAGAGGTAGATTAGATGTCTGTGTCTGTGGGGATGCTTCTAGACAGATTAGATGTAAAAACACAAACAGATGCAGCTGTGGATGTTAATGCTGACCTTAACAAAGATGTTATAGAGAATAAAACAAAGATTATATAGAAATCAAAATTCATATAAATATTTAGTTATACACAAATAGCTATACACAGATGGTAGATAAAGATGTACTTACATATAGATGTAGGTTTAGTTAAATATGTACCTGTACATATAGCTACACACACTGACAACACCAGCATCAATATCAACATAGGCACAGAGAGAGACACAGCCAATAATTTAGATATAAATGTATACATAAATGTCAATACCAGTGGTGATGCTGGTGCCAGTACTTCCATAGGTATAGCTAGGTAGGCAGACCTAGACTACATGCAGGTATAGATGCATAAATTAATATCTATACCAATCAGGAATAAATACAGAAATAAATTAGAGATGCTGATTTCAGTGTTTATGTCACTGATCTAGACATAAACATAGCGCTGTATTTTACACAGAAGTAGACACCAAGATATAGAAAATATAAATGTCAACAGTGATGTCAATGTCTAAACCACAGATGTACATGTGAACTTACCTATAGACACAGAATTAGATGTCAGTGCCAATATCAACACTCCTACTGACATCAATATATTAATATGAACTAAAACGATACACATACTACCTCCATATATGTAGATGCACACGGCAAATATCCACATTATCATCCATGTGAGTTAGATATAGAAATAGATACTGATGCCAATATCATCCATGTGAGTTAGATATAGAAATAGATGTTGATGCCAGTATTGAGAAGGATATAGAGATGCACCCACTTGTTAACTATATCAATTAAAGGTATAGACAGAGACATTGATTAGCCAGCAAAAGAGATGTCAATGTAGATGTTGACACTGATGTCTATGTTGATAGATAGATAAATACATAAGTACACAGATACATAGATAGATATAAACCTACTACTGCTACGAGTGCTGACAATGATATAGAGACAGAGAAATAGACTGTATAGAGATGCAGATATAGATAACGATATCTAACAGATACAGACGTGGACACAGACATAAACATAGATAATGCCAAGGGCAAGTGTTTCCAAGGTCAGTGGAAACAGAAGTACGTCTCACAGACAGTTGCATGTTGGAAAATCATAGCTTCACCCTCCTCCTATAAACCACACCACCGAAAGACAGCACTTCCACTTCCTGACTTCCTCCTGCTCCTGAGACAGGCGCTGTGTACATGGAGACAGCTACACGCATTACACGTTTTTGCCTATTCTAGAATAAAAGTTGTGAAGGTGGGAGGGCAGCCAAGTCCCTTGTCCAGAACTCTCCCAGGACATGAGCCATCTGTGTGGTTTAAGTGAGACGCTGCCTCTCAGGCTGCCAGGAACCAGCGCCAAGCGAGCCCTCAGTGAGTGCAAGTGGAGCGTCCTTGGAGCTCCCCTTATGTTTAACCACTGCCTCAACCCTTCCAAGGCAGCATGCTAAGGGTCTGAGTGCGCAACACTGAGAAGGACGTGCTGGCGCGGTGGCTCAATAGGCTAATCCTCCGCCTTGTGGCGCTGGCACACCGGGTTCTAGTCCCAGTCAGGGCGCCGGATTCTGTCCCGGTTGCCCCTCTTCCAGGCCAGCTCTCTGCTGTGGCCCAGGAGTGCAGTGGAGGATGGCCCAAGTCCCTGGGCCCTGCACCTGCATGGGAGACCAGGAGAAGTACCTGGCTCCTGACTTTGGATCAGCGCGATGCGCCGGCAGGCCGCAGTACGCTGGCCGCGGCGGCCATTGGAGGGTGAACCAACGGCAAAGGAAGACCTTTCTCTCTGTCTCTCTCTCTCTCACTGTCCACTCTGCCAAAAATTTAAAAAAAAAAAAAAAAAAAAAAAAAGAAGGAAGGTTGTAAACTCTTCTCCATATCCTAATCTGTCAGCGGCGGGTTCTGTTCTCTGTTGGGGTGTGAAAGCTCCTAGGCATTTGATGGTCTTTGATAGTGAAAAATGAACGCACTTAAAATCTCTCCTTCCCTATTAATCTCTTTGAATTACACTGAGGAGCCACATTGTATTACAGACCCAAGGTAAAACTATCCCTTTGGGAGTTTGAAAGCGCGGGATACAAGGCAGCTGCGCTTGACTGACGTGCGATCAACAGGGCTACAGCTCCAACTAGAGGAAGCCAGGAGTGAGCAAAACTCATTTTAGAGGGACGGTGCTGGAGAGAGAAGTTAGGCAGCTAAGACACGGGTCTAAGGCCACAGTCACTCCTCCTAGTCATTTTTGGTAATTGCACGTATTTGAAATGCACCATCAAGAACTCACAAATCCCAGCCCACACCGCTGGGCGCTGTGCAGCCCGGGAAATGGAGGCTTCCCTGCTCCTGTGCATCTGTGGAAAGCAGAAGCTACAGGGAGGAGCACCTGCATGCGTGTGGAATCTCAGGCTGACACTGACACACGGAAGAAGCACTGAAAGAGATTTTCCAGGATAGTTCCCCATGTGTAGTCGAGAAGCCACCCTCCTTCCCCAAACTATCAGTATCCAAAAACTGCAGAAACTTATCAACATCGCGGTGTTCTTGTTGGTAATGATACTGCTCTGAAAACGTCTACGTTTTGAAATCAGACACATTTTCATAGGAGAAGACAATTAGAAAAGTCAGCAAAAGAAAGAAACAGCATGGGGAAGGGGAACTATGGAAACACAAATCCATATTCAGCAAAAGCCCTTTTAAGTGTCTCCATGTTTGACGTTACTAACAGCACCGAGGACTGTGGCTTGCAAATTCTTCAACATTAAAATACTGCACACATCTAATTTCCCGTGACACGCACTCTTCTCTGTGTGTACTAGGAGGTGTCAGCTGCTGTAACAGGCCAGCCCATTACCAGCTTCTAGAGGAAGACGCCTTGTAAACTTTTCCACAATGCTTGCATTTTTATTTTTTAAAAAAAATGCATAATAGGACAAGAACCGAGCTATGTGCTTGTTTATATTCTTACATCCTCCTTTTGTTTTCATTTCCATCTATAGTCACTATGGTGGCATCAACTAGATTACCAAAGGTCTACATGCACACAATCTTTTAAACTTTTCCAAACACTTTGATATAGGTTAATAAACTGTGCAGATGAAAGGGAAATCATTATTCCCTCTGTTTTTTAAAGACGATGAATCAGAACCTATAAAATCTGGTGGTCTTGTCTGTGTTGGTATAGCTGACGACAGAAAATCTAAAGATTGAGGTTTTGAGACCCAGAGGACATTGGAATTCTCATAGTTTGTGCTACAGCTCATCCCTCTTCTTCCTCCTCTTTTCTCCTTCTCTTCTTGCTTCTTCCTCTCTCTAATTGCTTTCATGTTAACAGTGGGACTGCCAAGAGATTCCTATCTGAAGCAGAGTCTAAAGCTCTTGTTACACTCTCACAATGTAAGGACTCCTATTGTCTGGCTCACCGTTCAGCAGGTATTAGCAAATAATGTCTGTGATGAGTCTACAGTAACAACTCAACATGTAACAGAAGCAATACGGATTTGTAAAAAGCACAGTGTTGTAAATAAGTGCTAAACATACCCTCATTTCCAGTCTAGACAAAATATGACCTTCTTCATAAGTTTCAGCTAAGCTAGTGTCAGCAAATGGGGGATGTTTTGCCCCTCGCCGCCCGTGGTGCAGATGGCTGACTAATGGCTGAAATCGACCAGAGAGCTTTCTCATGGGAATAGCTGCCCATGCAAACCCTCTGCTCCTAACCCAGCCTCTGGGCCCTGTTCCAGGGGACACTGCCTTACTCAATTTGAGGAGATAGGACCATTAAGTCAAGCACTTTCCTTGGTCTGAAAAATTAACTATTTTTGACAACGTGTGCATTAAAATACATCTCAGGGCAGGCCTTTACCCTAGCAGTTAAGACAACAGTTAGGAGGCCGCGTCCCGAATCCCCGTGCCTGGATTCCATAGCCAACTTCAGCTCCGGACTCCAGCTTCTGCCGATGCAGATCCTGGGAGGCGGCCATGAGGTCTGCAGACACCGGGTTCCTGTCACGCAGGTGGGAGACCGGGAGGGAGCTGAGCTCCTGGCTCCAGCACAGGCCAGACCTGGCCGTTGTAGGGACTTGCGGAGTGCACTAGTGATGGGATCTCTCTCTCTGTTATTGTCTGTGTGTATGCCTTTCAAAATAAAAACATGCTATATGTATGTTTGACTTTTTTTAAAAAATGCTATGTATGGATGCAACCTTTCTTAGAGTAATTTAGTTTTGATTAATGCATCAGAGATCTTTACCTTTTAAATGAAGCATCACCCAAAGTAAATCATCTCAAAAAAACACAAAGGGGGCCTGCACTGAGGCTGCTCCTCTTCTGATCCAGCTCTCTGCTGTGGCCTGGGAAAGCAGTGGAAGATGGCCCACGTGCTTGGACCCCTGCACCCGCGTGGGAGACCTGGAAGAAGCTCCTGGCTCCTGGCTTCAGATCAGCACAGCTCCAGCCATTGCGGCCAACTGAGTGAACCAGCAGATGGAAGACCTCTCTCTCTGCCTCTCCTTCTCTCCCTGTAACTCTGACTTTCAAATAAAAAACAAAGGGGGCAGGTGCCAACAGCTCCTGGCAGCTGAGGAGCTCAGACTCCCCAGAATCCTTTCCGGGGCCCCAGGCCTACACGTGTCAATGCAGGCAGTGAGCTTCTGTAGCGTGGCAGGGTGTTTAAATTGCAAGCTACTACCATTTGGTGAGAACATCGCCCTCCAGATGGTCCTTCGGCCCTTTCGTGGAAAGCCCATCAGAGAGACAATGTCAGGGAGGGATTTCTGTGTGGTTTTAGTTCAGCGACACAATTCTCCCCCTTGCTCACACACGGCTCATATACACATACGCATACATACGCATTCATGCACACACAATAACCCACAGTTTGCTCAGCCAGTGAGCAAAATTACAATGACAACAATTTCTTAATATGCGTACTTATTTTTCGCTACTCCCAACTCAATAAGAGAGTATTTTATATTTAAATTTTTATTCAAGTATGTCACCAGATTAACACTGAATACTTTTCTATGTCTTTCTTTCACAGAAGTAGCTAAGAAGTATCAATGTTGGCTACTTTGTCCCCTTTATTTGTATTGATTTCTTAACAGTCTGATTCTATAAGGCTTTGTTTCAGAAAAAAAAAAAGTGTGTTTTTATTTTATGAATGATAGCTATAGAACTGCTGGTCAAACGTAAATCACATTAATGCAGTCTGTTAAGAATCTTGTTAAAACAGGGAACTTTTACCTAGACTTAAGCAAGCAGCAGGAATAAGATCTATTAGGAAAATCGCTCTTGCACTTATATTTTTCTCACCCTGGCTGGACCTGGAGCATTGTACGTGTGCCCGTGTCTCACTAGAGGTTCTGTTTGCTCTATTTGGGTTAGCTGGCCACAGAGACGTGGATTTGTCTTCATAAAATGATGGCTATCCACAGGCAAAATGCCAGCCCAGCCAATCAAAAGGCGTTTCTCACAGTGACAGTGAGATACTGTTCATCGCACTGTCTCTTCTTTGTCTGTCACCTGCAGTCAGCCTATTTCCAAGTCAGAAATTGGGGGGAAATGCATCATCTGCTTATCATGGAAAAAGTTACGCTATTTGTCACCGCACTTGTCACATCACTTTATGTCCCCAAGAAAACAGTGAAGTTATTTTTTTACACGGAAAATAGCCGAAGAGGCAAGCAGATGGTGAGAGTACATTTTAAAATACCCTGCACCTTCATGGCCCAGGCCTGCATGTGCAGGTCCATGGGTCATTCCCAGAGAGATCCCCAGGCCACAGCCAGCTCGCCCTGGTAACTGCTCCTCACTCCCTCCTCTGGGCTGACCCTGGCTCTCGCCATGAGCCCTGGCACCGGTTTTCTCTCTACTGCTTCACAGGAATGGGTGCAGGCACGCTGTAGCCCCCTCTTGCCCTGTAACTGTCTGAGGATGAGGACGTCAGCTGGTGTCCTCCCTGTATGCCCCGTGTCTAGAACGCAGAATCACTCTGTGTGTGATCTCTTTTGAAAACAACAGATGGTAGCAGCAAACGAAAATCGAAAGTTCAATTTAAGACAGCAGTATTTAAGAGACAATACGTTCACTCTTCTGGTGTTGGTTGTTCACGGGACTCGAACAAAAATGATCCTCCATCCTGATTCATTGATTTTACGTTGTTTTGCATCCTGGACCACTGAGATCATCTCCACATTTAAAAATGCACGCCCTGGCTCACAAGAGAAAGAGGACAAAGGAATCTGCCTGCACCCGGTCCATTTATGCCCACTGTTCAAAAACCATCCTAAAGGATATTATATGACGGTTGCTTGTACATGGAATAAACACACACACACACGCCAGCCAGCTCCCGACAGTCGTAAAAATGGTCCACCCACTCAGAAGAGGCTTCACTTGCCTCCAGCGGCTGTTGCAGTACATTTTCTGATAATGCAGATACAAAACATGAAAATAATTATTTCAACTTCAGTGTTAGCCAGGCTCATATGACCACGCTAGACTCCTAACTGTGTCTCTGACTTTATCCTCATGGTATGCATGTTGAAATTTCTTTTCACACCCTTGCAGAAAAGACACAAGAACATTGTCCTTGCTTGGATTACAAACCAACCCAGTAGTGCGTTTCCCTTCAGAGGACAGAGTGTATCCACCTGCAGTCCCTGCAATACGGAGAACCTTCAGAGAATTCTGGGAAGATCGTGCTGGTGAGAGGATCCTCTGCAAACACGAGGCTTTGAGATGTGGCTTTAACACGTGGCTACCTGTGTTCACTTCCCAGAAATATCTCCGTTGTTTTTCTTAACACAAAAAGGGCTCAGGCCACGGCTCTATATGATTGTATTTCTGAACAAGGTGTGCTTGTTCCACCAAGGATATACCAATAATTCAAGGTAATCAGCGGAGTACATTACAGGAGAATGTCTGAACCAACGAGCTGTACAAACAGAGTAGCAATCAGAAGATTTAATGCATTTCTGATGTACATTTAAGGCACTGACACTGGGCCACAGATGTACATGTGTTGTGTTTTCTATGGCTGAGATATGGCCTGTGAGAACCTATTATAGCATATCATCATCCACTCTGGAGGGGCTGGGGAAAGAAAGATTCCATCACACATTACTCCCGCGGATGTATTAGAGAAACAAATTGTGCTCGGAATTGAAAAGTCGCAGGCTTATTCCGTCTTAATAAATTCCTGCCAAAAGGCTAAGTGTAAGACTAGAAATACTCCCCAAATGTTGTTACTGTATCATCATCTTTGACATCTCGGAGGCTGTTCCAAGCATCATCAGATATCAGCTCAGGTTCTCACAATAAATTCTTTTTTTCTTTTTTGTTTCAGCCAGTCCTCAATTTCATGTAGCTCTTTTGAGTTGCCCGCACTTGAGGTATAAACCTCCCCTTGGCTGAAATGTAAAATAAAACACTTTTCACTGGTTCATCTGGGTAGATAGCTTCATAATTCAAGGTGCTAATGCTTAAATTAAATTTCCCATCAAACTTGTTGGAGGATTTTCATGATCTGTTGGAATAGGTTAAAAATAGAACCATAATAAAGCAGTCTGATTGCTTTGGGGGCAAATTCTGGCTCCTAATTATCTTGATGGCTGTCATGCTTAATACCTAGTGGAGTGCTCAGTAAATATCTCAGAAATCAATGAATGAATGATTATGTGATTAAATGCAATGATGATGCACTAAAATATCCTAATGATATTAACCTAATTTGCATTTTATAAACCAAGATACATGATATCACTTTTATGAAGCTAAGTCTATGACTTAAGCTGTTCTTTTTATCTTATTAGTCTGCTAAGACTTCCTCTCTTAAGAGTGGATTTTATTTAATCTTGTTATCTTAAAAGAGTGTACATAGAAGTCTGGTATTATTCTAAAGTGAAAAAATTAGTGACAACAACCTAAACAGAAAAACTCTTATCCAACCCACAGATTTCTAACATACTGTAGATTTATGGATGAGTTAGTTATCTACGCTGTGCAAAAACTCATCCCCAGAGGTAGAGGCCCCCAGACCAGACACTTGCCATCTCCCAGTTCCGTGGCGGGAGTCTGGGCACGGCCCACTTGGTGCTCTGCTTGGGGGCTCGTGTGAAGGGCTGGCCCTGTCTTCCAGGGACAGCGTCATCCCCAAGAAATCCTGGGGCTGGACTGACCCACTCCACACCCTCTGTGCCTTATCTGTGTCCTTGCGGCTCGGCAGCCGACAGTCCAGGGCACAGCTCAGAGAGGACTCACCATGAGAGCCAGAGTTCCTTGGCTTCCTGACCTTGGAAGGGTCTCCCTATCCCTTCTGCTGTGTCTTTCATAAGAAGCAGTCAATGAGATCATCACACAGTCAAAGGAGGGCGAGCACATACAGAAAGAGTCCCAGACATGGGGACTGCTGGAGCCATCTAAGAGGACACCTGCCATGAAGACAGTCAGCACTCAATATCACTGTCAAGACACAAATTGCATTATCACATTTTTCTAACTGTTCAACTCAGACTGTAAAGTGAAATGAGGGAGATTCGCAAGAGCAAGATTCTCCCATTCACTCCAGTTACTATCTCTGCCTGGCAGGTAGATCTAGGACACCATGTATTTTAGAAAGAAGAGGAGTGGAAAGTAGAAGGGATGAAGCTGTATACACCAAGTGCTGGGGGGGAGGTCTTTTGGGTCTTACTTGGCCAGGCCGACGCTGTTCCAGATTGAGTACTAGGACTTAGAAACACAAGCCCTGGTGTTCAGAGAATCTTAGCTCTGACTGAATGCACAGCTAGTTCGTTGAACAACTTGTTCCCTCTCCTCCACTTTAACATGACAGAGCTGCCCTCGCTGGGCTGATTCCTAAGCCCACCTCTTCCACGGACACCCTGGGATCTGAAGCAAGGCAGACCTTCCTCTTGGTCAGTTTCCATTGCCTAAGCTAAGACGTTGTGGATTTCTAGTCCTGAACTCCTTCCTTTCAGGACGTCCACAACACTGAGTGAGTGGCCGGGGTCTCCGACTGCACTATGGTCAAAGACGGGGCTGTGACGCAGTGGTGGTCACGGGAGCTGGGACAGGCTCTAATGAGATCATCTGAAGGAGAATGGGTATTTTGGGGCTTAAAAAAACCGGTTTAAGACAGAATTCAATATACGTAAAACCTGTTTCTAAAAGTAATTTCTAAAAGTAATTACCTATTCATAAACTTCATCTTTGCTGATAAAAATTTTAAGAGAAAATCATCATTGATAATACATGATTCACTAATGACTATGTGGCAGAGGAAAAGCTGATTTGGGCTACAGAGATGGAAACGTAAATAAAATCTGTTACACCTAATGATGAAAAACTCTCAAAGTAGAAGGCCGATAGATAACATATTATGTATTTTCAAGAAACAACGCGGATCAAATATGCAAGAGTGTGAAGCCTATGTGTTAGTGACAAAACCACGCCCACACGGAGAAAGCACGTGCAGCATGGTGACTGGGATGAGCAGACTTGCTCTACTTTAGGGTAAATGTCCAAGGACAGCTGTTCCGTTCGCCAACAGCACCACAACTGCCGTCCCCGTGAGCCCATCCACCCACGTCTCCGGGAGGAAACCAGAGCGAGCTGTGGCAAAGAATCACTGCGGTATGGACTGACCCCACGCCAGAACAAACCCGTGCTGCTCACAGGTCGAGCGCTGCCAGCAGTTTCTAACGTGACTGCCAGGAAGGCCCTCCCTCGTTCCACCTGATGCAATGGTGGGGCTTGATGCGAGCTGCTTCTAAGAAAAAAAAAAGTTTTAGAGAGTTTCTGCACCAAGAAGCCTGTCGTCTTCCCCTGGTCTCACGGGGCATCTGCTCCTGCACAGTAACCTGGACAGCAGGGAAGCATCAGCTCCGGTACGCCCGTCCCTTCTTTAGAGCTAGTCACTGCCTCACATCTGGACGTATTGCCAGTCCCTGCAAAATGACTGATATTCAAATACGTCCTGAGCACTCGTAAAGTCACACAATGGGAGCCAGCGTTGTGTGGCTGCAGCTGTGGCTTCCACCGGAAACACCAGCACCCCATAGCAGAGCACTGGTTTGACTCTCGGCTGCTCCACTTCCAATCCAGCCCCCGCTAGTGCATCTGGGAAGGCAGCAGAGGATGGCTCAAGTGCTTGGATCCCTGCACCCACGGGGGAGACCCTGAGGAAGTTCCTGGCTCCTGACTCTGGCCCTGTCCACTGCAGCCATTTGGAGAGTGAACACTCTCTCTGTGACTCTGCCTTTCAACAAGTAAAATAAATCTTTGTTTAAAAGTCACAAAATGGTCTATATTTACCAGAGGAGCTTCTCTCAGTTATGTGAAAGCCTAACACCTCGCTAAATATTGTAAATATGTGATGTCTATGAAAAAAAAAAAAAAAAGTAAAAGCTTCTCCTTGGTCTGTCTTTAAGTATGAGGAGAATTTATTATCTCCAAGTGCCTCAGAGGTGGATAAACACAGATGTAAAGAATTACTAATGATCATTCTCATTACTGTAGTGTTCATAATAAACATAACCTTCTTTCAACTCCGAGAGAAACAGTGCCACAAAGTCTCATTCCTCACTCCGAACACATCTGCTGGTATAGAAAGACGACACAGAAGTAATTAGGAATTAATTGAAACTACTGTAAGCTAAAGTTGAACTCCCAGGGTGCATGAAGTCTACAACAGACCTGAGGCTTGTTCCCCTCTCTTTCAAATACATTGCAGTTAGTATTCCTGGTGGAGTTAATTTTTTTAGATGGCTTTGATGGGAAAAGAGTGTTCTTCCAAATCAGAGGATGTAAAATTTTACACAATTGTGACACGTTTGTTAGTTGATCATCCCGGAATGATAATCATGAGAGGGGAACAGAAAGACCTAAGGGGAATCATCTGTGATATTTTCCTCTTTAAAAGTCGTGTTGAAAAAGTCATGTTGGGACGAACGTTTATTGTGTTCGGCAGGGAAGTGAAGGATGCTTCCTCATCTGAGCTGTGCCTGGTGAGCCGTGGAGGAACTGACTTCCACGGGCAATCACGGTCACCACGCACGCTTCTCGAGCACTCGCCACGCACTTTCAGAGTAGCTGCCGTGCGTCCGTTCTTTTAAACCCCCGTGGTACCCCTCTGCCTGGTGTTCAGACAGAGACACTGTTTGTGTTCTATTTTCAACAGAGCCTGCATCAGTCAGGATAAACTGTTCAGGCTTCAATAACAAAAGTGTCAGTGCCCGTGGCTTCTACAACAGCGCCACTGCTAGCTGATGTGTGGGTCTGGTTCTCTTGCAAGTGGTGACTTGGAGACTCAGGCTATCAAGAAACGGAAATCGCACATGTTGGAGCCCTTTGTGTCCAGCCTACAGCATGTGGGGTGGAAGATGTGAGGGATGAACACAGATGGTTCACTCATTCTTAACTGTACGGGATTGGAGAATGACTGACAGGATCCCACTTGGACATGCAGTGATGGAATCTGAAAACAATACTCAGTGTGGGGGTGCTGGTGATTCCTTCCAGGGGCAGGTGTTGTGGGTCACCTCCCCCCACCTGTTCTTGCCACCAGCCGGAGGCTTTGGAGGTTTGGAGGCAGCAGGACATGCACACAACCCTGTGAGAGAGCCGGGGGCCTGGCTTCTGAGGCCCTCTATGGCTGGAGCATTGGCCAGAGAGTGCTGTTACCACTCCACTCAGAGAAGGGCTGCCCCGGGAGGCTCCTGTGTCCTGCCCACGAGGACCAGGATCAATGGGCACGCATGCCCGCATGCCTGCATGCCGTTGGGGAGGGGAGGGGAGGGGAGGGAATGCTGTGTGCACGGGGCCTCTGCATATTCATAGTGATGTGGAAAGATGATGAACCGCAGCTTCAACTGGCCGCTGCAAGGTTTTTCCACATAAACGGATGAAGCCCTTGTTCCTAACAGGAAGCAAACTCCTGGGAAAGCTATTAGCAGCCTGGCATTTGCAATTCATGTGACACTGCACTTGCCTCCAGGGGTATCAAGGACAGAGGCCTGTTTGGTTTAAAATGTAACTCTCGCAAAGGGGCAGGTAGGGCATTCAGATCTCAGCTGGGGTTCTCTTGGATTTATTAACTTACACATGGAAATACACTGAAAATAGTGGACTATCTTTCAGTAACCACTCCTTAGCTTCTCTATTTCCAGAAGTGGACCGCCTTCCCCGGGGCTTTAATCTTGAAGTACCTCTGACTTCTTCGCCCTTGGGCGCTCAAAAGAACCATCAGTTGGCCAAATCCTGCAGAGTTCCTTCACAGCGGTGCCCAGGAGCCTCACTTTCTCTCGATTTCACTTTTTAAATTGCAGATTCTAACTACTCTGTAACAACGTTTTATTGCTCTCCCCACTGCTAACTAAAAATAATGCACTTCACACACCTCCAAGAATTAGTATCTGTAAGCAGCCCGCTGCTGCTGTCAGTTTCCTTCCCCCAGTTTACAGTGATGTGGAGCCAAGCAGACTTCACGGCAAGCCAGAGTGCTGAGTCTCCCAGCAAATGCAGACTTTTAACCTCAGCGAATGCCAGGAGACTACAGCCAGTACGAAACAGAGCAGGAGACCCAGAAAACTCCCTCAGAATATGCAAATGAATAATCTTCCTGGTGAGTGATTAGCACTTTGGAGTGCCTGTGTTAGCTCTCACAGTTCCACTTGCCTAGGGGTGAGCATTCAGCCTAGCAGTTGAGAGTCCCAGGTTCTACACTGGGGTTTCTTGGGTTTGACCCCAGCCCTGGCTCCTGGCTCCGGCAGCCCCTGCAGACCCGCAGAGGCAGCCGTGTGAGTCAGGGCTTAGCTTCCTTCCATCCACCCACACTGAAGACCCGGATTGAGTTCCTGGCTCCTGGTTCTGGCCCCAGCCCCAGCTACTGTAGATATTTGGGGAGTGAACCAGCAGAGGGGAGCACTCTCTCTCTCTTACTAATAAAGAAGAAATTCACGTACCTAAGGCATCTAGACCAACTGTCTTGTCCTTGTAATTAGTGTCAACCCTTTACCAACACTCAGAGGTTATTTTCTCGAAAGTAGCAGCTACCTTGTTTCCCATTAATCCTACTCTCTGTTTTCTAAGATCTCAGGACGATGAAATATCTAGAAAATTAATTCAAAACTTGTTTTTAACAGGAAGGCTGGCATAGCTCGTCTCCTAGTTCCACTGCTTGCATTGCCTTTCCTTCGGAGCGCAAAACAGACCAGGCCAGGCACTAAAATGGAAGGCGACACGACGAGGGTCTTGCAGACACACGCGGCAAGCACCAAGAGAAAGGCTCCCACAGATGAGAGAGAATTTGAAAAACCCAAAACAAAGATCCGAATCTTCCTGAGTGGCAGCACGGACGCATATCCATCCCAGCGTAAGAATTCCTTTCTTGCTTGCAACAGACACTAAGGGAGAAACTATTTTACGGTCAGTGACTGGTCACAGGGCAGTTGAGTCTACAAGTTGTCAACATAAAGCAGGAGTAGGGGAATGAAAAGTAAATTGATTGTTAAGTACTCTGATAAGCCTCCTTAACACGATTCTCAAAACTCGCAGCCCTTCTGCCCACAACGGACAAGTTTAAAATCACATGATTAGACTGCGCACCTGCAAAGCCCATTGTGCTGCGTGATCTGTGTGTTTTACTGTAGGTCAAGGCAGTTAATCACCAGAAGGCCTCGGGGTAACCACACAGAAGCTTATTTATGGGCAAATCAAGAAACTGAAATCCTGAACCGTGCCTGATTAGCTGCGCTAATATGCTACTTGTGGCTAATTTCTGAGCTGCTTAACCCACAGGTGTTTGCCCTCATTCATAAATCATGCCGTCCACCTCCTCTTTGCACTCCTGGTCCTACCATGCATATAGATAGCCTGCTTAAATGACAGGCAGGAAATAATGGATGGCGCACTAAATCACTGCCGTGCTTACTCAACTGGCGCTCCCCCGAAACCCGGCCGGCACCGTTCCCACTGCTCGGCCCGTTTCAGATGTTATTGTAACCCAAGGCTTCTGTGCCACTGCATGCAGCCTTTCAAAGGGACAAAGTGTACATTTCCCCGTTTTTATTTGTTTTACTTGTAGAGCACCCCCTCTGCATAAGACAGCACCATTAAAATTTCCACAGCAGCCGGCAGTGCAACAGAGCAGAACCGAATCCCAATGACTTCGACGGCGAAAGGAAACGTTCCCTGGGAATTTAGCAACTCTGGCTCTCCATTTACCTTGAATTTATTTTTTTAAATTAAAGATGCTAATTAAACGGGTCACAAACCAAACACTCTAAACACTAAATATTATAGGCAGGAAATGCTTGGTTTGCATATAATTTGATCCAGAGTAGTTTCTCATTCTGAATCAACTTACAGGTCAATGTAAAAACCAGTAGCTATGGAAATACATACTGCATATATGTTTACATTGTCTGTCTATACTCAGGGCAGAGCAAAAAGCAGGACTTGGTAGGAGATTTTCCTTTCAAGTTTTGGCTAACAAAGGAGGAAGTGATAATCCGTGAGTACTGAATAGAGTCTTCCAGGAGGACGTGGCATCTGACGACCAGGGGAGGTGACCACACAGCAACAGGACAGGGTTCCAACAGTCTGAAGTGACAGAGGGGCTGGACAAGGCCTACTCAACCTCAACCTGCTTGAAATATTCAATTGCTTTTAAGGCTGTTCTATCCTTACCTTCAAAGAGATGATAATGCTAAGAAATAAATTCATTTATCTACTTTTGACCTTTTCTTATTAAATCAAATAGCCACGTAGGTAGGCAGGATTTTGGTCATTGAAGAATACTTATTCTAGGGAATTCACTTCAAAACAAGATGGGGTAACAGGAACCAGACTGAATCAAGTGAGAAACGCATGAGCTACAGGCTATGCTGGGAGTCCAGACGGTAGACACCAGGCAATGAAGATCCCTGAGATATGGAAAATAAGCCTCGGAGCCCTTTGACTGTTCTTGCGAGTTGCCTTGGGAGGGTTTTCAGTGAACTCCTAAGTTAAAGCACACAACTGAGCACCCAAGGAGACAGGGTGAACAGGAGACCACAAGTGAGGAGATGAGCAGAGGCAGTGCCCCGATAGCTCACCAGGTCGCTGCAGAGTCCTTCCACGAGTGCTGATCGGACACACAAGGAAAGAAAGCTCCAGAGGGTGGGGAAAGAGCCACCAGAAAGGGTTAGACGTCACAAGGCAGAACATTCACCCAGGCTTGGTCAGTGCTTGCTTTCATCTAACAGTCTGGAACAACTCAGATTCTGTGAGTAGAATATTCTGCAGTTCTCACCTGAGTACAGGAGATGAACCAACCAACTGTGGACTGCTGACTGCTCCAGTCCCACCTAACAGACTTCCAAAGGAAGACCTGAGATTTTCAAATGGTTTTCAAGTAGCATAACTGTGCCCCAGGGGAAAAGACCAACAATGTTTACAGAAATACAAAAGCATCCTGCCATCAAAAAGATAAAATTCACAATGTCCAGCTTCCAATCAAAAATCATCAGGCAAATAAAAAGCAGGGAGAGATCAGCCTTATGGTAGAGAAGAACGCCTCAATCCAAGGCCGTGGGAAGCCAATCAACCCAAAGCCACAGAAAACGATGCAAATGTCACAATCAGTACATTCAAAACATGTCCTCAGATTATACTCCACATGTTCACAAGTTCAGTATAGATTTAGAAGACATAAAAAAAGACTCAAACTGAACTTAAAGAGATGAACACTCTACGAAGGAGGTAAAAAAGACAACGAATGGATTAATTTCAGTTTAAACATTACAGAAAACAAAACAATTGGCCCTGTGTGTCTGTTGGTACTGCAAATGCAGGTCTAAAAAAATCTGCAGATTTGAAGAAGAAAATGGATCTATATTGCATATATACAGGCTTTCTTTCTTGTCATTATTTCTTAAACAACCAAATCTAACACCAATTACTATAACATTTAGATCCGTTGCGTGTTATCAGCAGTTAGAGCTTACTGAATGCATGCAGGCGGAGAGTGTGAATTCTAGGCAGATGCTGGGCCTTACATCTGGACTTGCACATCCGTGAACTTGAGCACCTGGGGACTTGCTCGAGAATCCATCCCCACAGCTGCTGAAGAACACTGTACCCATAAGCTGAATGTGGCATCCGCAAGACTTTGCAAAAGAAACTAAATGACATGAAAGGGAATTGAAATGAACAGAGCACCAGCAACCTCTGGAACAACTTACATGCATCAGTGTGCATGCACCTGTACTCTCTGAGAACACGGCACAGGGAACAGTGGAAAAAGATGAGAGATATTCACTGAAATTTCAAATATGATGAATATCACAAACCCTTAGATGCAGGAAAATCAACAAATCCCAAGTATAAGAAACAAAACATACAAAAAAACTACACCCACAGTACAACATGATCAAAGTACAAAGACTAATGAATAACAAACAAACAAAAAAACTTATCAACATACAAAAGACCTATTATGTATGGAGGTCCAAAGCTGTCAATGACTATCTCTTTTTTTTCCATTGAAAATAATGCAAATACTTTAAACTATTGAAAAACAAAAAAGTGGCAACAAAACAAAAACCAAATATATTTGAAAAGCACAAGTGGGATGAAAACTTCTCTACATGTTCAAAAGCTGAAAGAATTGATCCCAAGCACATCTTATAGAATGAGACCTCAAAGGAGGTTTTCCAGAGAGAAGGAAAATGTTACCAAAACAATGTGCCTTTATACAAGGGAATGAAGAACACTCAGTATGGTAGTACATGAGTCTTTTTTTTAATTATTTGAAATTCTTGGCCGGCGCCGCGGCTCAATAGGCTAATCCTCCGCCTGCGGCGCCCACACCGGGTTCTAGTCCTGGTTGGGGGTGCCGGATTCTGTCCCGGTTGCCCCTCTTCCAGGCCAGCTCTCTGCTGTGGCCCAGGAGTGCAGTAGAGGATGGGCCAAATGCTTGGGCCCTGCACCCACATGGAGACCAGAAGAAGCACCTGGCTCCTGGCTTTGGATCAGCAGCGGCCATTGGGGGTTGAACCAACGGAAAAGGAAGATCTTTCTCTCTGTCTCTCCCTCTCACTGTCCACTCTGCCTGTCAAAAAAAAAAAAAAAAAGACAAAAAAAAAAGAAATTCTTTAAAAGCCAATTGATTGTTCTAGCAGTGTAGCACAGTATTTAAAGTGACAAATAAATCTCAAACATATCCAAACAATAACGCAATGTTGAGAAGGAAGGAAATCTATAAGTCTCTTACATTGTTCATAAAGTTCTACTATATCAGTTAAAATGGGACTATGATAACAGAATCACTACTACAAGCCAAAATGAAGATATAATGGAATCATTAAAAAATCAATTATTTCAACAAAAAATGGATAAAAGAAGCAAAAAAAATAGAGGAAAAACTGGAAAAGAAATAGCAAGATGACAGATTTAAACCTAAACACATCAAAAAGCTCATTAAACTAAATGGTCAAAGCACCCAAATTAAGAGACATAGATAGTAAAATTTTTAAAAGAAAGATAACAGAGTATTTTCTATCTATAATGAACAAACTTAAATATGAAGACACAAAATAGGTTAAACATAAAAGGACTGAAATATATGTTCTGATAATACTAGTCAAAGGAGAACTACTACAGTGACCATATAAGTTTTGAAGCATGAATCAAAGAAAATTATATTAACATGTATAAACAAAGTCTTTGTATAATTATAATTGTAAGGGAATCAGTTTATCAAGAGGACCTAACAATTTCCAAGTTTTATGAGCCTAATAACAGTTTCAAAATATATGAGGAAAACTGATAGAACTGTAGGGAAAAACATCAACAATTATATTCCAACATTTTACTCCCTCTCAGTAACAGATAGGTCAAGTAGACAGAAAATCAGTAAGGAAACAGAATATTTAAACAATATTACCAATCAACAATACTACTTGGCATTCCTAGACCATCTTTCCAACAGGAAGGAGGACACATTCTTTTCTAGTGGTAGGAAACATTTTCCAAAATAAAACATAATTTAAGTAGTAACACAAATCTCAATAAACAATCGTTATAGTCATACAAAGCATTTTCTCTTACTACAATGGGTTCAATTAGAATCACTAATTGATCACTGCTAGAAAATCCTAAATATTTAGGAACTAACAACCCACATTTTAAAAAACCCATATATTAAAGAAGAATTTGAGAAATTATAATGCTTTTTGGTCTAAAAGAGTAAAACAAGAGACAGCTAAAGTAGTACATGGCAGGAGAAGAGGCAATATTTACAGAAATAATTAGTTAAATTAGACGAGAAAACCTATCACACATTAATAACCTCAGCTTTCTTATTGAGAAACTAGGAAAATAAGAACAAAGTTAATCCCAACACACATCAAACAAGGAAATAATAGAGAACACAGCAAACAAAAATCAAATAAACACCAGATAAATCAGAGAAAAATCAATGAAATCAAATGCACAAGTTTGAAAAGTGACATGGAGAAAATTAACCAGTATTGTACACGAGAGGTAACATTACTGTGAACTCTTCCTAGAATAATTCTTGACACTTGAAAATGCCAAAAAATAATTTTCAGAGGAAAGAACAAACTTAAGATTAATACCACTCACTGTCAATATTTATATGCTATAGTCATGGAAATAGTTCATTAATAACTTAGAAATACATCAGAGAGACAGAATAGGGGCCAGCAACAGATGCACACGTTTGACCACTGAGTTCTGAGAAAGACGTATCAGTGGGGAAATGGTAATTTTTCAGCAAATACTGCTGGAGCAAATAGATAGCCATGTTCAAGCTATATTTAAAAAATACTACTAACCAAGGCCTGTGCCGCGGCTCACTAGGCTAATCCCCTACCTGCGGCACTGGCACCCCAGGTTCTAGTCCCGGTTGGGGCACCGGATTCTGTCCCGGTTGCTCCTCTTCCAGGCCAGCTCTCTGCTGTGGCCCGTGAGTGCAGTGGAGGATCGCCCAGGTGCTTGGGCCCTGCACCTGCATGAGAGACCAGGAGGAAGCTCCTGCTCCTGGCTTCGGATCGGCGCAGCGCCGGCCGTAGTGGCCATTTGGGGGATGAACCAACGGAAAAGGAAGACTTTTCTCTGTCTCTCCCTCTCACTGTCTAACTCTGCCTGTCCAAAGGAAAAAAATATACTACCAACCAACCTTAAGTGACATTTCTAGAATATCCTATCCAACAGGAAGGGGTTACACATTCTTTTCCAGTCTAGGAAACATTTATGCTACATCAATAGGTCACAATATACGCAGAAATTAACTCATAATGAGTCTGCTTAAACGGTAGCTTAAAACCGCAACTTGCAGAGGATCTTCAGTTTCAAAAACATCCGTTTTGGAGCGCCTCGCACAACACTGTTCCTCTACTTCTCCCGAAGAGTAACTCAGCTGCCTTCAGACAAGCAAGTCTGTCATTACATTTCAATCTGCGGTGCCGTAATTGATCTTAAAGGAGGACATACTCACCTTGTGAAAATATTAGATGTACTTGGGGGCCAACTCGGAATACATAACAGACAGAATCCCATCTCCCATTTACACTAAATATAATTGCTTTCCATCAACTTAAAAACTGTATTTCCTGACTTTGCCACAGCCTGAAACAGCCGTGATGTCTCTTTACAGCTATTGCGGTCTCTACCCATGACCTGTGAATCAGCCTACTTCAAAGTCCCTGTGTTTTAAAGACCTTGTGAAACTCGATGAATACATTAAGTTCTATACATTTTCTAACTGCTGCACAAAGGCACTTTTCTTGATTTCTCCATCTTTATATCTTTTAAAAATCCAGTAATTTCTCATATTTCAGAATTTTTGATATTTTTATTCATACTGTTGTTTGAAAAAACACCGAGTGTGTTCACTACCTTTCCTTAGTGAAGTCTACTTATCAATTATAGTCTCCCTTGCTTCCAAAGATACTTTAGACCACAAATGGAAGAGCCTGTTCTCATAGAATGGATAACACCTTCCTGACGATGGAGAACAGACACACTGTTGAACAAAACAATAACCATGAAGCCTGCATATGTTCAGGGGCCTTAACAGACTGAATGTGGCCAGGGAAGTAGAGGTCAGGGGGATGGCAGCATCCCCGCTAATGTGGAAAGTCAGGAAAAGAAAACTCACATCCCTGAGAAGCCCCGGGTTCCAAAAATGGATCCAGATCCACCTGGACGGTGTGGAACCACTTCCGCATTGCATCATCTTCACTTTAATGTAATGAGGCCTTGTGAAGCATCAAAACAGCCATGCAATTTTCTCTGTATGGGTGGACTTCTCATTACTTGCTTGCTAGTACACTGATAGGTGAAACTTCTACTCACTTGAATACATCCCTCTATTTACTTCATTAGTACACAGATACAAAATTTACTCAAAATTGATACAAAATTACTACACAGATACAAAATTACTACACAGATACAAAATTACTACACAGATACAAAGTGTATACAAAATGTATACAAAATAGCTGAAACTGCACTTCAGAAAAGGAGTCCTTCCCATGAGTGCACCGTTGAGCATTTAGTGAATGCACTCACATAGGACACTTTAAACTGTCCAGCTCATCACAGTACACTGTACCAGGGCGCACACTGCTTCCAAGGGCCAAAATGCCATCCCTGCCCACAAAAGCTGAATTCACTGGGTTCATGGGGTGTTAATATTTTCAGTCAGCTATCCCTAAAGCCTGTCCTGGACCAGCCTTACCAACACTTGCTAGATCTCTGCTTAGAAAAAATAATTACCAATCAAAAGAAGAATAGAGATATTTCTATTAGACTACATCTACAATCCCAGGTTTTCTTTTCAGAGTTTTTAGATAATAATCTCGATGTGTACAGAGATTTTGAGATTAAAAAATCCCCATGTGGCTTATCTTTAGCTCCAAGGGTCCCTGTGTAAATGGCTGCCCTCCCATGCCCATGGTGGCATTTTCTTTACTACTTAATACAAAACCCTGGATATGAAACACCACCTTCCTCCCAGCAGAGGTTGTGTCTTCGTCCCCACTCGAGTGGGTCAATGAGGGACTGTGAATAAGTGAGCAGAAACAAAGCTCTGAGACTGTGCTCTCAACAGCAGCCTGCACCTTGCCTGGGCCGCCCACTAGAGGTGGCCCTGACCGGCTCCGCGCCTTGCCACCCTCCTGACCCCAGCCCACCGTGGCTGTTGTTAATGAGAATCTAAGTAACCACCTCAGGAACACAGCTCTCACTGTACTCCTACTGAATGATGCTCACCACTGTCCTCCATTACCCTGAGGGTAGTCCAGGTCCTGCCCTGGGCTCCACATGTGTTCAGCCGCAGGGCACCAGCTTTCCTGCCCCATGGCTCGCCCTCCTGCCAGGTCCCACCCTTGTGCTCAGGATCTGTGCTAATGCACAGTCCACTGTTTGTCCATGTCTTCCTCTTCTCTGCGTTGTTAAAAAAATTATTTGAAAGCTAGAGGAAGAGAGAGAGAGAGAGAGTTTTCTATCCACAGGTTCACTCCCCAAATGCCTGCAACAGCTGGGGCTGGGCCAGGCTGAAGTCAGGAGCCTGGAACTCCACCCAGATTTCCCATGTGAACGGCAGGGACCTAACACCTGCGTCATCATCCACTGCCTTCCCAGTTGCAGCAAAGCTCCAGTGTGGAATGCGGGCATCCTAAGTGGTGACCTAACCTGCCGCACCCCAGTTTCTTTTCTTTTTTTTTTCTTTTTTTTTTTTTTTGACAGGCAGAGTGGACGGTGAGAGAGAGAGACAGAGAGAAAGGTCTTCCTTTGCAGTTGGTTCACCCTCCAATGGCCGCCACGGCCAGCGCGCTGCGGCCGGCGCACCGCGCTGATCCGATGGCAGGAGCCAGGTGCTTCTCCTGGTCTCCCATGGGGTGCAGGGCCCAAGCACCTGGGTCATCCTCCACTGCACTCACGGGCCACAGCAGAGAGCTGGCCTGGAAGAGGGGCAACCGGGACAGAATCCGGCGCCCCGACCGGGACTAGAACCCGGTGTGCCGGTGCTGCAAGGCGGAGGATTAGCCTAGTGAGCCGTGGCGCGCCCTCCCCATTCTCCACAACTTTATTTGCTGTGCCTTCGGTAGAATCCTCCTTTGCGTCTCAGACACGGAGCTGCCAGCCTTCCTTTTTTGATAGTATCTTGGTGCATCGGGCAGAATAAAGCCCCCAGTGATGTCTGTCTCTTGCCCAACTCCCAGATCCTGTGACTACGTTGTTTCACACAGCAAAGGGCTCAGATGTAGCTAAGGTTGCTAACCAGCTGAGTGAAAAACAGCGATATTATTGTGCAGTAGCCTCGTGGGCCCAGTGTAACCACAAGGACCTTGAAGGTGGAAGAGAAAGGTGGAACCACGTGATGTGAGAAGTCTCACTGCTGTTTCCAAGATCAGAGAAGGAGCCATGAGCCTGGGATGAGGGTGGCCTTCGGGAAAAAAGTCAAGAAGCAGGTGCCTTCCAGAGCCTCAGCGAAGGAAATCGGCTCTCCTCACACCTCGAATTTGGCCTTGTGAAACCCGGGCAGAGTTCTTGCTACAGAACGGAAGGAAATACAGGTCTTGCATCCCACAGCTTACTTTGTGGTACACGGTTACAGCAGCAACAGAGGTCTAATCCACAGCTCTGGGCGCACACCGTGCTCATCATGGGCTTCCCTGTGGCGGGATCCTGCTTCCTAACATGCCCCTCGGATACGGCAGACAGCACACAGTGAAGTCTGCTGACGTGGAGCACAGAGCAGCTCCGGCAGCACACAGTGGCAGGGCTGCAGCACAGGGCAGCCACAACCTCCAAACACGGGTCACAACTCAGGACGGCCTCGGCAGTGTTCTGGAAGGCTCCTTCCTGCTGCCCGGGCACCAGGCAGGACTCTGGGAATGAGCCCCCCTGAAACAGCACGGGTCAGGTGCTGCTCTGCAAGGCGCCCATGAATCCGCTCCCCCCACGCAGGGGCCGGCTGACGATGTCTAGGTGTTTCTATTACATTGACTTCAGATTTCTTTAGGCAAATAGCTATGAAAAAGTCACCTGACAATTCCCCAAAGAAAAATGTGTAAGGCAGCTGAGGAGTGGCACGCACAGCAGTTATTGTCATGCTGCCTCCAGTCTAAGAGGTACAGAGGCTTCGGGTGTTATAGGCAGGCAGGTGGTTCTGGTCCAGGAATTAAAAGGGCACCCGCTAAACCTGTCAGAAGGCACCTTCAAGGTGTAGCGCCAAAGACTTATATCAGAAAGGTCACTCCGAGGAATACGAGTGTCACAAAGTTAAGTACATCCAGGGAAGGTCAGATAATAGGAAATATCTTTGTTCCAAGCTGAAATGATGGATTGCAAGGACGGCGAAGGGAAGCACAGGGCAGATATAAAGGGAAATCAAGACGAAGGGGAAAATAAAATAGGAGGCTAATACAATAGAAAGGGAGCTGTAGAAATCATAAAGGAAATGCTCGGGAACAACAGTGAAACTTATTGAATAAAGTAAAATTTATTCACAACATTCAGATGGCGAGATTCAGAAAAATAACCCATGGAGTGGCATTTGGGCTGATTGCAAGATGCTGGGAAGAATACAGTTTTAAAAAATTGTCATATGTTCTCCCAGAACACTGCATGAATAATTTAGGAGGAATGCCAAGATTTATGAAAAGAGTATTATCAGTGAAATGTTAATGCCAGCCTCAAGAATTTTTTAGCTGATGGTTTGGTTCTAGGCAACGTAATTATTTCTGTTTGTCACCCCGTGTCTAAAATGTTCGTGATTACTCAGAGGCTGTGTGGCCTGCTAATTGAAAGATTCCTGCGGCACTCCCTGGCTGACCAAGCCCCCACGGGGCCCCTGCGCTTTCTGGGGCCATCACTAGGCCTTGTGTGCCCAGTGTTCGCTTCTTTCTTTTTTCTTTTCCTCTTGCACATCATCTCAGCGGGAACACTTTAGCCACTAGGCAGAGCACTGGCAGTACCGGGCATTTTTGGAGAAGGAAAGGGAAAACAATTCCATTTTCCTCAGTTCACTAACAGGGACACTCTCTTTAGTCATCTACAGGGACACAGACCAGCGAATGGCAGTGGTCCTGGGCAGTCCCGTGAATATTCACAAAGGCTACAGACTGGCTGGTGAGGGCGCAGTCTAGCTGCCCTGCCCATCTCTTACCGTAACGCCACCAGCAGGTGCACAGGTGGCCAGGGATCACCCACCCTGGAAAACTCAAAACCCCCTGAGCAGATATGCAAGTTCTGTACTGCACACCACGAAGAGAAGGATGGAATTAGATGTTCAACTCCTGCGTCAACACTTTTATCTCTGCGACCCTTTGGGAACTGTGGTTACTATTTTGCATTGTCTCCTGACACACAGGTACCGCTGAGAGAGAATATCAGCCACTGGCCTTACCGTGTGCCTTGTGGCTCTGGGCACTTGATTCATGCTTCTGCAACCCTGTGCCCCGAGCTAATCTGTGCTTTAGCCACGGATGCAAAGATAATTCAATTTATGGAATGTTATGCAAGCACTCATTGAACTTTATGGAACGCTTAAAAATCAGCCACTGTTCTTAGGAAACTAATGCAAGGGAGGAAACTGCTTTTAACACTGGGCTGTTGATACTGTACTTTCAGGAACTGATAGGTAGATAAGCTCTGAACTGCTAACACCTCATACTGCCTGGGCATTTCCCTAAGTAAAACCAGTTTGTTCAGGCTCCTAAAACAAAATGATTTTTGAACAGAGACACAGTCCATTCTGGTTCCACAAAGACTGGCATTCTGGAATTGTGGAAGGCCAGTTTCCTTCACACTGCCCACCACCAGGCACTGCAGATGTCATTTGCTGAGGCATTCTTTGTGCTTTAAAAATCAACATTTCATCCACACTTCCTAATTTCATTAATCTTTGGACCCGATACTTCCTTCTCCACCATTAAAAATAAAATGGAGCAGATACATAACACTAGCATATGTTCAAGTACCAATAAGCAAATTCAATGCTCAAGTTCCAGTAAAATTTATGGTTTACTATGGCTTAACATGTGTGCTTTAGAAGAAGCAAAATTTCACTTCATGATCATGGTATATTGTTGAGTAAGGTTAGGCTGACTTGTCAAGAAAAGAGCAGTCCAGTTTTCCCTTGAAGAGAAAACACAGTATTTCTGCAGCTACAGAGGTGTTAAAGGGGTCGGCACGGTGGCCTAGCAGGTTAAGACTCCACCTGCGAGGCTGGCATCCTATAGACTGCTCCACTTCCAATCCAGCTCTCTGCTGTGGCCTGGGGAAGCAGTAGAAGATGGCCCACGTCCTTGGGCCCCTGCACCTGCATGGAAGACCCGGAAGAAGCTTCTGTCTCCTGGCTTTGGATAGGCTCAGCTCCAGCCATTGCGGCCATTTGGAGAGTGAACCAATGATGAAAGACTTCTCCGTCTGCCTCTACCTCTCTGTAATTTTGCCTTTCAAATAAATAAATAAATCATTTTTAAGAAGAAGAAATGCTAAGGCAAGTGTGTGTGTGTCTCACAATGTCTGCCATCGTGGTCTTGAACACAGCTTTTGTGACAGATGAGCTCTGTGTTACAGAAAGCACCAGAAGCTCTTTCCTGGTGTGGAGGGTTAGTGGGGTCTGGGACGGTTCCCTTGTTTCTTCTTTCTTCTGTCCACGGCAGGCACAGTGAGAGGCCCTTTGCTCAGGGGAAGAGCTTCCCATCTCACCCAAAGGAGATGCTTCCAGCCCCCACAGGGCGAACAAGAGGGAACCAAACAAACTCTACCACCTCATGGTGGCAGGAAAAGAAATTCCCTGTGCCGCTCTGCTTTCCAGGAAGTGCACCAAAGTCGTCCGTCTGCAGGACTGGAGGTGGCACACTGCACACCCTCAGTACAGCTGTCGGGGCACTGCAGGCACCAATGGCGGGGGTGGCACTGCAGAGACTGTTGTGACACTGCTGTGACCGCCCACAGGCACTGGGGAGCAGGACCACCTGCTTTCTGTCAACTCCCTTCCCCACAGTGCAGTGCCCATCAGCCCTTGGATTCTTATCTCCCACTGCCTCCAGTCACTCCTGCTTCCTACTGCTCGAAGCTCCCCTGGGCTAGGCATCCTATGCACGCTCTACCAGTCTCTATTTCACCTGTTTTTCTTGCTCTTACTGACATTTGCCAATTCGGGAAGACAACGTCTATCCTGTTTGTGGCTGTGTTTCCTCTCAGGTGCTACAGGGGATGTTTACTGTGATGGTCACTGGTGTACGTCACCTTGACTGGGCCAGCAGGTGCCCAGATGAAGCACTGTTTTCCAGGGGCGTCATGAGGGTGTTTTTGGTGAGATCAGCATTGGATTCCACAGATGTGGTAGAGTAGATGGCCTGCCCTGTGGGAGTAGACGCCGTCCAACTCACGGGGAGCTTGAATGGAAGGAAAAGCAGGAGAGATCTCCCTTTGCACCTCTGCCTGAATGCGGGTGGCAAACATCTCACCCCATCTTCTCCAGCCCACAGACTGCTTCACGGTTTCTAGGTTGCAGGTGGGAAGACAGAGAGAGAAAGAGGAAGAGAGGGGAAGAGAGAGAGAGAGAGAGAGAGAGAGAGAGAGAGAGAGAATCCTTTGGTCTAGTTTCTCTGCACAGCCCTAGCTAATCTAGTTTCTACAGACCTGGCCCACTGGTCAACACTCTACACATGTTAACCCATTCCTTCCTTTAAACAACCCCACTGTGCAGAAGAAGACCTGTTACAGCCCGAGCAAAGTCTTCCTACTCATTGCTGTGGCTGCTTGCTACTCTTCTCGCGTCTCGGGAAAGCCCCAGCCCCACTGCACTGCGAGCTTCCTAACCGCCATGCTGTGCTCTTACCGTGGGCACTGGCAGGGCTCCGGCCTTGCCTCTCCTTCACTGCGTTGAGCCTCTGCTATTTCTCATCAGCGGTCACCTCAGGTCCACTTTCACAGACAGACAGAAGAGGACACACACCATGGCCAGGCTCTCTGTACCTGCACCCCGTCACGTCCCTGGTCACTCCCTCCAGCTCGAGCCACCACCTCCTGCAGCACATCTCTGGACCATGTCACATTTATAACAGACCCTGTCTAAGTCTCTAACAGTACCAACCACTTTTCTCAGTGGCCAACTTTCCAAGCTATGCTTCATCCCAGCTAGCACCTCGAATCCACTGATCTCGATGGGAAACGTAGAGGAAGAGGAAACTCTAAGGTTTCAGTCTCGATCCTCATGATCTAAAAGTGAACAGAAGTGAGCAGGGAGCCAGTGAGAAGTCTCCTCACTACACGCTTCTCCGCGTTCAGTTCTCTCCCCCTGGGCCCCTCTCAGGTCAAGAGCAGCCTGGCTTCCTGAGAACCCTTTCAGAATTTCTCTCTGCATATTTTTGCGAGGGCAAACAGATCTTCATGTCCACATTCATATTTAAATGGTAGAACACGATGCACAATATTATTCATGTTTTTGTTTAACAATAAATCCTCATTTATTAACTAATTTTAAGTGCACAATTCAGTAGTGCTAAATATACTCACAGATTTTCTACAGCTCTAGAATGGTTTTCCTCATAAAACTGGTACTCTTCTTTCCTCCTTCCCTTAGCCCTGAAAGCCATTTTAGCTTTTGAAAATTTTAATTTATGTAATCATTTTAACTTGAAAAGAAGAGATACACAGAGAGACAGTGACAGAGAAATCTTCTATCCACTGGTTCACCTCCCAAAGGCTCAGAGGAGACTAGACCTGGCCAAAGCCAGGAGCCGGGAATTCAATCCATGTCTCCCACATGGGGGTCAGGGAGCTGCCTCCCAGGGTGCACATTAGCAGGAGGCAGAATCAGAAGTGGAGGAGCTGGGACTCAAACCAGCCACTCTTGTCTGGAATGTGCATATCCTAAGTGGCAACTTTAACTGCTATGCCAAACACACACGCCTCCCTGCTTTGATTTCTATTTTTACATGAATGATTGTTTTAGATAGTTCATAGCATTAGAATCATGCAGGACTCTGAATCTGTCCTGTTATACCTGGTTTATTTCAAGTGTCCTCAAGATTCTTCTACATTGGAAGATGTGACAGAACTCACTTCTTTTTTGAGGGTGAATACTATCCCATCACATGCATATAACGTGCTTTATTCTTTGTAATTTTTTTAGAGGATGCACTATTTGAGACTTTGTGACAAACAGTGCACAAGAATTTGTTTCCCCACATTCGTGCCAGTCCTTGCTTTTGACAGTGACCATCTTAACTGGTGTGCTATGAAATCTCTTCATTTTGATTTGCATCTCTTTAGTGACTAGCTGCGCTGAGTCTGTCCTCAGGAGTGCAGGAATGCCGTATTTCTTTGGAGAAACGTCTAATCAAATCTTCTGCCCCTTTTTACATCAGGACATTTGCTTTTGCAGTTGTTGCGGAGTTACATGAGTTCTTTATATTTGGTATTTGTTCTTTTTCAGTTTTTTGTTTTTTTTGTTTTGTTTTGTTTTGTTTTTTGACTATGCAGTATTCCTTGACATTCCAAATGATCTTAGGATGGTTTGCTCTGTTTCCACGCAGCTTTTGTCTGCGATGGCAAAGAATCTGCTTTGGGTGGCTGGTGCTGTAGCATAGTAGGTTAAGCCTCCACCTGCGCTGCCAGTATCCCATATGGGCACTGGTTAGTGTCCTGGCAGCTCCTCTTCTGATCCAGCTCTCTGCATATGCCCTGGGAAAGCAGTGGAAGATGGCCTGAGTACTTGGGTCCCTGCACACACATAGGAGACCCAGAAGAAGCTCCTGGCTTCGAATCAGCCCAGCTCTGGCCATTGCGGTCAGTTGGGGAGTGAACCAGAGGATGGAAGACCTCTCTCTTTCTCTCTCTCTGCCTTTGCCTCTCTGTAACTCTGCCTTTCAAATAAATAAATAAATAAATCTTTAAAAATATGTATATACTATAAAACTATGTAATCCAAACAGCACAGTATTAGCATAAAAACAGTCACATAGACCAACTGTACAAAACAGAAATAAATACACACACTTACAGTCAACCAGTCTTCAACAGAGCTGCTAGGAACACACTGGGTGAGGGACTCTTCAGTCTGTGGTGCTGGGGCGGGCACTGCAGCACAGCGGGTAAAGGACTGACACTTGAGACGCGAATCTCACATCAGAGTGCCTGACCAAGTCCTGGCTGCTCCACACTTCTAGTCCAGCTCCCTGTTCATGCTCCTGGCAGGCAGAAGACCATGGCCCAAGTACCATATGGGTGACCTAGATGATGTTCCTTGCTCCTGGCTTTGGCCTGGTCTAGCCTCAGCTGTTGGAGGCATTTGTGGGGTGAGCCAGAAGATGGCCGATATCTTTCTCTGTCTCTCAGCTCTCTGTCACTCTACCTTTCAAATAAATAAATCAATATTTTTAAAAAAAAATGGTGCTGGGAAAATTGTATCTCTGCATACAAAAGAAGGGAACTGGACATCTATTTCTCACAAGTTCCTAAAACCAACTCAAAATAGATTAAAGACTTAAATTTAAGACCTAAAATTATGAAATTACTAGGGGAAAATTTATGGCAATTACTTTATGCAATTAGATTGGGCAAAAATTTTCTAGTTAAGACCCCAGAAACCATAGGCAACAAACAAAATTACATAAAACTAAAATCTGAAAAAATATTTCTAAACTAAACACCTGACAAAGTGGTAATATTCATAATTGAAAAGGAACTTAATAGCAACAAAACCAAATAATTCAAGTGAAAAAATGGACAGAAGCCCTAAACAAACACTACAAAGGAAGCCATGAACACAAACCTGGCCAACAGGCCAAAGGAAAAGTAAATCAACATCACTGATCCTCAAAGAAAGGCAAATCACAATTTCAAGATATTACTCCAGACCTGTTAGGAATAGTAAAAAACAAAACAAAACAAAACAAAAACAGGGGCCAGCGTTGTGGCACAGTGGGTAAAGTCACCACCTGTGAGTTCATATCCCATGTGGACAGCAGGTCCTGTCCCAACTGCTCCACTTCTGATCAAACTCCCTGCTAATGCCCTGAGAAAAACACCAGAAGACAGCCCAAGTGCTTGATCCCCTGCACCCATGTGGGAGATGCAGATAAATCTCCTATCTCCTGGCTTCGAGCTGGCCCAGTCCTGGCTGTTGTGGCCATCTGGGGGGTAGACCAATATATGGAAGATCTCTTTTTCTCTTTCCTTCTCTCTCTGTAACACTGATTTTTGAATAAAATAAGTAAATATTTTAAAAATAAAAAGAACAATTTTTTAAGATTTATTTTTTATTTATTTGACAGGCAGATTTACAGAGAGAGAAGGTGAGACAGAGAGAGAGAGAGAGAGAGAGAGAGAGAGAGAGAGAGAACACTTCCATCTGCTGATTCATTGCCCAAATGGCCACAATGGCTGGGGCCGGGCCAAGCCAAAGTCAGGAGCCCAGAGTTTCTTCCTGGTCTCCCATGTGGGTGCAGGGGCTGAAGCACTTGGGCCATCTTCTGCTGCTTTTTCCAGGTGCATTAGCAGGGAGTTGGATTGGAAGTGGAGCAGCCAGGACTCAAACAGGAGCCCATCTGGAATGCTGGCACCACAGGCAGAGGCTTACCCTGCTAAGCCAGAGCACCATCCCAGAACAAACATAATGAGGACATGGAGACAAGACAGCACTTACACACTGTGCGAGAGAGCAGGTCAGCACAGTCATTATGGAAAACAAGACTAAAACCAGAGCTACCACCTCACCTGGATATGTACCCAAGGGAAATGAAAGTACTGTATTGAAGAGATATCTTATGACTACTGCAACATTGTTCACAGAAGCCAAGACATGGAAGTGACCTAAGTGCCCATCCACAGATGAACAAATAATATGGTGTATGTACACTACTCAGCCATTAAAAAGAGATGAAGTCCTGTCATTGTGACAACGTGGGTGAATCCTGAGGACACGATGTCACGTGAAATCCATCAGACACAGAGAGACAAATACCACAGGATCTCACTTGTGTGTGGAATGTTAACGAAAAAGAAACCCATAAAAGTAGAGAGTAAAGTAGTGGCTTCCAGAAGCTGAGGAGTGTGCAGGGGATTGGGAGAGGCCTGTCAAGGTGACAAAGTTACAGTTGGATACCAGAAGTAAGTTTTGTCATTCTATTGCACAGTAGGGCGACTATATTTTGTAAACACAGTGTATTGTATATTTCAAAATAGCTAGAACAGAGAATTTAGAATGTTTCATCACAAAGAAAGAAGTTTCAGGGACCAGATGTGCTAATTATCTTGAATTAATCATCACACAGGTTTGTATTAAGATTTCATACTGTATCTCAAATTAATTATTATGTATTGCTTAAAATAAAACAAAAATAAATAAAAGCTTCAAGGCCATGGAATTGCAAGATCACAATCTATAGGCTTCTGTAATTTTGATAGATAATGCAAAACTGCCCAATACAGACTGTAACAGCCATGTAAATAGGACTGCTTTCTTCAGCGCCACTTCCACCAAAGGGCATGCAATCAAATTCTCCAGTGCTTGCAAACGCTGAGCAGAGAGACATCTCAGTGCATCCTTGAGTTTTCCACAGTGAAAGTGAAAGTCAGTAGACTTTATTATGTGTTTTCTTTCCTGCAAAATCTCTTCCTGCATTTTGCTTTTTTGTTGAGTCCTAGTATTTTTCTTCAGTTTTAGGAACTGAAGAAAATATACTGTTATAGTAGATTATATCATATATTAGAGTTGAGAGAATTTGGCCTTTGATATTTATTCCAAATGGTCTGTCTGGTTTAAAAATTATCACTTGATTTTATCCATTATGCTTTTCTTTCTTCTTTGTTGGTTTATGTAGAAGATTTTGGCTTTCATCATCAAATGTAGACACTTTCTCTTTGATGACTCCTCAGGTTTGGTCACTTAGGCGTTCCTTTATCTAAGGTTATAAAGAAATGTGGCCATGTATTCTGTTCCTTTGATGGCTGAGCTTGTATAATTAAATCTTTGAATCACTGGAATTTTTTGTGGGGTGTGGTATGAAGAATGCGTCCAATATCAACACTTCCCTGAGTACCTGGCTGCCCCAACACCACTCATTGAGAAATCCCAATTTACCGACTTATTTTCATTGCCATTCTCATTATACTCCAAAGTCCCGCCACAATTCGGGGTCATTCCTGTGGTCTCTCTAGATATGCTTATATCGTAAGTCTTTAATAATGAAATTTCCTCTTCTAAGACCTGGTGGGGCCATTCAGCTTCCATTGTATTTCTCTCAAAATATTTCTGAGTGTTATCTTTCATGTTAGATTTGGGATCCGCTGTTCTTATTCTCAAAATATATGCTGGCGTAATTTTATTGGCATTATGTGAAATTTATAAATAACAAGAATTTCACATAGGTTTAATTTTGAATATTCTTATTTGATAACTTGGTATGTCTTTTCATAAATTCAATTATTTTGTCTTATTCAACAATATTTTCTGTTTTCTATTAAATGTAGCACTAGTTACTTTAGTCTGGAATTATTCATTTTAAATGGGAAATTTTCATCCATGGGAGCCATTAAGCATGTTAATTAATTTTCTACAGTGTACACCCCTAAATTGTGATACTGTTTGCAATGGTATTTCACCTGATTCTTTTACTTTTTGTTCATAAAACTATATCACACAAGGATAGAAATATCTTTTCCAAATTTCACATCTCTGTTTTTTTCTTATGTAATATTATTGGCTATTGGTAAATAATGTTGATTATAGTGAGAATAATGACAGTTCAATGATTTCATGCACGAATATATCAGCAATCTTATTTGTAAGTTTTAGTGCAAAATACTAATTAAAAATGAGCAAATATAATCAAATAATACTTTAAATAAAAATACGATCACTTAATAATCAAATAGAACTGATTCCAGATGCAATCATAGTTGATTTTTAGAAAAATCTATTTATCTAATTTGTAATATTAAGAGGTCTTGGCTGGCACCGTGGCTCAATAGGCTAATCCTCCGCCTTGTGGCGCTGGCACACCGGGTTCTAGTCCCACTCGGGGGGCCGGATTCTGTCCTGGTTGCCCCTCTTCCAGGCCAGCTCTCTGCTGTGGCCCGGGAGTGCAGTGGAGGATGGCCCAAGTGCTTGGGCCCTGCACCCCATGGGAGACCAGGAGAAGCACCTGGCTCCTGGCTTCGGATCAGCGCGGTGCGCCAGCCGCAGCACGCTGGCCGCAGTGGCCACTGGAGGGTGAACCAATGGCAAAAGGAAGACCTTTCTCTCTGTCTCTTTCTCACTGTCCACTCTGCCTGTCAAAAAAAAAAAAAAAAAAAAAAAAAAGGTCTAAAGAAAAAGTTTATGGTCATCTCTATGGATGTTGACAGGCACTTGGAAACACCAACAGTTGATTATGATTAAGTGTGTCTACCTATGCTCAAAGCTAAGATAAAACTCACTCGTGGAAAACAGGAAGCATTGAAAATGCTGGTATTTTATTTGTGCACTGTGTATTAATGTTTTTAGTGAATACTCCACAATCACATATAAAGAAGATATCATTTCTATTTTCCAAATCTAGCATTTGTTCTAAATAAGACAGATATTCTTTTCTCACTTTAACTGAATTACTAGGACTTTTATACATTCTTACTTAAAACTGATCATCATGAATGAGGAAGAATTGAATAAAATGACCACCATGCATTTTTCCTCAATTTCATCTTGCACTTCCAGTAGTTTCTTGGTATAGCCTTGTACTACTGCCTATCTGTGTCATAACTGCTACACCTTATTTGTCAGCAGTTCCTTTTTATATTAAAATTACCCTTTACTTTTGTCTCACTTAATGGCTTCATTTATTCTGGCTTACTCTGTCTGAAATCATGACTATGTTCTCTGCCTTCTTGCAGTTTTCTTAGCATAGTTTTGCCTATTGTTTGGTTTGTCAATCTTTACACAATCACAATGTGCTAAGTATGTGCCACTAAATGGCATACATTGTGGCTACACTTTGTGACTGAATTTCACAATGTTTATTAAAATGCAAAAATGTTTGCTCTTTTGTGACATCATTTAAAGTATGTTTTATGTTCATAAAGTTTTCCATTTTTTTTAAGATTTTTTTTTATTTAACAGGCAGAGTTAGACAGTGAGAGAGAGGTCTTCCTTTTGTTGGTTCACCCCCCAAACAGCTGGAGCTACGCCGATCCGAAGCCAGGAGCCAGGTGCTTCCTCCTGGTCCCCAACGCGGGTGCAGGGCCCAAGCACTTGGGCCATCCTCCACTGCCTTCCTGGGCCACAGCAGAGAGCTGGACTGGAATAGGAGCAACTGGGACAGAACCTGGCACCCATATGGGATGCTGGCGCTGCAGACGGAGGATTAGCCAAGTGAGCCATGGCGCCAGCCCAAGTTTTCCAATTTTTAATTGACACATAAAAATCATACAAATTTATGAAGTCCAGTGATAATCCAATACGTGCACACGTATGTGATGATCAATCAGGGTGAGTGCCATTTTCATTTCCTCATTTCTTTGTATCTGGAAGCTCTGAGCTGCTCTTCTAGTTCTTCATAATATATAAAACAGGTTGTTGTAGGCCACAGTCAACCTACTGTGCTATAAAACACCAGAACTTTTTCCTCCTATCTGAATATGTTGGTACCCATTGTCCAATCTCTCTCCATCACCTTCCACCTACCCTTCATGGCTTCTGGTCATCACTGTTCTCCTCTTTTCTTTGTGATCAACTTTTTTAGCTTCTACATGAGTGAGAGCATATAGTATTTGTCATTCTGTATTAGTATCTGTCATTCTGTATTAGCTTAATTCACTTAAAATAAAACTTACAAAGACATTCATTTGTATTTAGCTTCCTTGATGATACATTTTGTGAATTTTATTTTATATTTTAAAAAGCCTGTGGTTTGGCTGTTTCTGTTCCAGTGATTTCCTTTACAATTACAACATTATATAGTACCTTTCATCCTTAATTAGGCAGTATCACTCACCCCTCATAATGAGCAGTGATAGCGTTAGCATGCTTACTTTGTCTTCCCTAACTTCCACTGGCTCAGTCAGTAACATTGTATTTCAGTCATCTGGTCATTAATGTTGTATTTTAGCATTACAACTACTTTGTTAAATAATTACACTTGCCTTCACATTCCACCTGGAAAGGCATCCTTGTCCTAAGTCATACTATTTCTTCTGTCTTGGCAAACTCTGTGGGTGGCTTTATTTGTGCATCCTGAAAGCATCTGAGAGATTCAGTCATCTTGGCTGCTGAAGGCATCTCCCCCAGGTTCAGTCATCCTGGTGAGTCACCGGTGGCTCAGCCCCAAACATGCCAGATTGACAGCTAATTTTGAGGGTTCGGTTTTCAGAGTCATTTCTTGACTGTCTGAAGTCAGTCATCTGATAACTATGGAGTTTACGGGTGAAAAAAATACCTTGGTATTTACAAGCCTAACAATAATTTTGCTAGTATAGATCTCAACTTTTGGTGGAATTTTTCCTGTCATCAAAATTTGGCCGCTAAAAATATAATTTCACCTCTTCTTTCAGGAAAACAAATCCTCAAATGGACACATCAACAGGAAGCTATCTCTCTATGGCACATTTAGTGAAACATTTCGGATTTTATAGTCTGTAACATCCCTTCCCACCCCAAGGAAAAATATTCTCCTGTTCCTTTCTTTGTCTCATAGTTTTGGAGACTCCTTTTATATTTATATTGGATATCCATATAAATTTTACAACTGGTGGTTGATTTCAACAAAAATGACTGCAGGGATTTCGCTGAAGATTATTTTGAATCTATAAATCAATTTAGAGAAATTGACATCTGAATAAAATTCAGACTTGTAATTCATGAACCCTATATACATTTTTCACCTAATCTTTTTATTGTTCTTTTTAACAGTTCTGACTACAAATCTTGAACAGATTTCCTTAAACCTATTCCCAAGTATTTCAAGCTTTTGTTCTTACCACAAATTGTCCTATGAAAAATTCAGTATCTACTTAGGTATTCATAGCACATGAAAATACAATTGACTGGTACCTACTACCTTTCTATACAGCACCACTGCTGAACTCAAATGTTCTATCTGGAAGTGTTTTTTGTAGGTGTTTTGGGGCTTTTTCACATAGATAATCAACCAGTCTCTGAATGGACACAATTCTACTGATTCCTCCCAATCTTCTATTATCTTCTTTTTCTTTTCCTGTTTACTATACTGGAGAGTTCTTCCACGGTGATAGTGCAGAGGCAGAATAATATCCCCTCCCCAAAAAAGAGGCCCACGTCCTAATCCCCAGAAGTTGTAAATCTGACATTTCAGTAGTGAAAAGGCCATTGCAAATCTGGAAAAAGCATGGGTCTGAGGATAAAGAGACAGTGACCTAATCACACAAGAGAGTCCTCTCAGGTAAGATGACATAGGTGAGAGAAGAAAGAGGGGAAGACTCGCAATGCGTGAGGTGGGCATGGCTCGCTGTCCGGTGGCTGGGAATACAGGAGAGGGGAGACATGAACCAGGGCCACGGGCAGTCTACCAGGGCTGTGGGAACGGCCCCGGGTGCACAGCCCGTGAGAACACGAAGTGCTGGTGGTTGGAAGACGCTGTGGTTATTCATTGCAACAGCTAGGGAAAACCCAGAGACACTGAGTAGGAGCAGAGAACGGACTCGCTGGAGTCCCGCCTGAGAGGAAGAGCCCTCGCCAGGAGGCGCGGGTTGGCTGTGCATTCTTTCTGGATGGCCCTCCTCAGGCTGCCTTGGTTTTCTTCCACCCACTTAGCTGATTTTTATCAGGAAAGCTGTTGGATTTCTGTCAAGTTTTTTCTGCACCTCTGGAGCTGATTCCGTGGCTTTTCTACATGAACACATCGCTGTAGGGAACTACGATGATTAACTTATAAATGCTGAACCAGCTGTGAATCTCTTGCCTTATTTTCCTTTTTATATATTACTTGATTTTATTTGCTTATGTTTGGTTAAATATTTTTGTGGGTATACTTGTGAAGGTTATTAGTCTATATTTTTCTTTCCTTGTAGTGTCTTTGTCTGGTTTTTGTATTATAATACTGGACTCATAAAAGTTAGGAAATCTTCTTGCATTTTCTGGAAAGGTTACAGAGAACTGGTATCATTTCTTCATCAAAGGTTTGAGGAATCTGCCAGTAAAAACACCTGGCTCCAGAGTTTTATTTGTAGAAATACTTTAACAAAAATTTTCATTTCTTTGATATAATTATACTTGTCAGCATATTTATTTCTTCTTAAATGATACCTATTTTTACATATTTCTAATAATATTCCCTGATTATCCTTTAAAGATCTGCATTTTTAGTGATTTCACTTCTCTTAATCCCAATATTAGCAATTTATATCTCTCTTTTTTCCCCCGTCACGCTGACTAAAAGATAATCAACTTCATTGATACAAAAAAAAAAAAAATTCCATTGATTTTTTTTTTTTTTTGCTTCTTTTCTTGTTTTTAATTCGCTTGACTTCTGGTGTTATATATAAGAACTGACTTCAAAAAGTTGAGGAAAAGTGGAATTAAAAGCTAAGTTCACTTGGGTAGCCCAAGCACGTGAAGCTGTTTTTTCACAACACCGTGACCTCTGAAGATTCACGTTATGCCCTTTTGGTGCGTAACTTAGGTACATTTTTCTTTTCCTCTTTACTTTCTCACTGTGAAAGCTTTAGCTATTGATTTGTGACCTTTCTTGTTTTTAACTTAGTTCTTTAATGCTATAAATTTCCCTCAAAGCAGTGCTTTATCTATGTCTCACACACTTTTATATGATGTATTCTGATGACAATTCATTTTAAAAGCTATTCCAATTTTCTATGAGGTTACCTCTTTGACACACAGGTTATTTAGAACTGCATTGTTTATTTTCCAAATGTGAGGACATCACAAACATACTGGACATGTATTTCTGGTTTAATTGTTTACAGCCAGAGAATACGCTGTGAAAGAACTAGCTGTTTTAAATTTTTGAGATTGAAGTATTTATTTTTTAGAGGACTACCTGGTTTCCTCAATGCTACTTGGCAGACAATCTATTTTTCACACTAATTAAAAGTGTCAGCATTATGATGCTCATAGATGAGCACATTGATTTCATATGTTATTGAGCCACATAAATAAACTGCAATGCTGAAAGAAGCTCTGCAGAAAACCTGCGCAACTGACTTCTTGGTTTTTGCACGGGAATTATAGTCCACCCCCCAAAAAAAACACCATGGGCACAAAGCCATGAGAAGTCCTGTGGACAAATTTATTTTTTCATATCCTTTTGAATCAGGCTGAAAGATTTTTCAGGGATTTAGTCACATCCTTCAAAATAATTATTTTTTTTTGCCAAGTTCACTTGTCTAACATACTTTCAGAAATTCTCGGTTCTTTCATACAATACAAATTCAAGAACGTCTGCATCATTAAAGGAGGATATTGTTTTTGATCTTGGCCTGACTTGCAGAATTGTGAATGTCAAGATACTGCAGATCCTGTTGATTTAAGGTTGCACATGTTTCTGTGGCCTGCGCTGTGCTCAGAAAGAATGTTCAAGTGAGACTTTAAGATCCAAGGACAAAGGTGAGTATCTTCTCAAAAATTCCTAATCATTTATTTTTTAAAGCACTTGACAAGGATAGTCAGTGATACACAAAAGGCACAAGAAAAGCTGGACCTGCCCCCGGGGAGCAAAGACAGAGAGGCAGGCTCCACAACCACTCTCGCTCCATCTATATATATCCACAAAGGGCACAAAGCAACCTTCTGAAATAAATTCTCCCTGCGAAAGAGAGGAAAAGCATTCCAGAGAAAGGGCTTTTAAATTCATAGTAGCTCAGGGGGTCTCTGAGAATCTACCTTGAGAGAGAAATCCAAGCTCCTGACAGAATGAAGGAAAGCGACTCTGAGCTAAAAATCAGTTTATTGTCAATTGAAATCCTCCTTCCAGAAGCAGATGCATGAAGGGAAGAAAGCAGTGCACGGAGAGGAGTGTCCCTGTGGTGCCCTGGCTCCTGTGTGTGTGTGTGTGTGTGTGTGTGTGTGTGTGTCGTGCATTTGTTTTAAGTGGAAGACACATTTCAGGAAGTGAGGGAGTAGACGGAGAACCTAGCAGGACGTGCATTCGTGGAAGCTCCTCCCTAGCGAGTGACCGTGCCCCTGGGTGTTCTCTGGAGGTCGGCCTTTACTTCTCTGAAGAGCATTTCCAACAACTCCTCTCATCATTCACACACACCTCCCAGTATGTAAATGCAAGTGCACAGGCAGGGGTTCCTGGTTCCTTTTGTTTTTAGTTCAGGAAAGCATCTCCGCCTCCGATGACATTTGCCACCCTGGTGCCCTCCCCAGATCTGCTCCCCACCGTCAGGAGTCCGGAAGAGGGAGAAAAGCTTTTCCTGGGGACCCCTGGGCATGACGATCTGGCATCTTCGCAAGCGGCCCAGGGCAGAGGACCCTGGCGCTATCTGTTAGCACCAGAAGGTTCTGCATTACATATTTTATGTTAAGATGCAAAGCAGTGTCACCCAGGGGCCTCGGATCTTTGAGGGAAAACGGTATTTTTGTAATGAGTGTGTCCTTTCCCTTCATCAAGGCACTTTTCCAAGCACGAAGAGATGTTAATTTTTTGCCCCTTCATCCACAGTCATAGTAAGAGGAATTTTCCATAAAGGATTTATTGGATATAGTTAAAGTGAAATCCATGCATGAATTAAGTGTTAAGAAAATGGAAAGCCCTCGTTGTGCGTTGCTTTATAATTAATGTCTAAATATAGTCTGGGTAGCACAGGTCCATTTATCTATTATTTCAGCTTTCACCAAAAGTGTCCACGACTCACCGCCAGGATGCCTACAGCCCTTCTCACAGGAAGCTGAGGACAAAACTGCACTCTGCTGTTTGCAGACAAAACAGGCGTGGACCAGCTACGGAGCAGCCACAATCTCACCATGTTGTTCTAAATATAATATCACCTGTGCAAAAAAAAAAAATCTTGGGGCGGGGGGTGGGGGGCGCAAGGAAGCCACAAATGACAGTTAGTTCTGACTGTCAATCTACACTTTTAATGAGAAACTCTGCCCGATTTAATGAATCCGGGAGCTTCGCTCTGGCATCATCTTAAGCAGAACTTGTGCCTGCGACGTGCCGGTGTCAGTCTGCGGCCTGCATGGTGGCAGCTGGATGTACCCCTAATGGAAAGTGTTCTCCTTGTGAACTACCACTAGGCACATATAAGCAATCACTGCTAATTTACTCGATGGAGAGGCCAAGGAGGGGTGGGCGTGTGTGTGCGTGGCTGAGCTGTGCAGACAGGCAAAGGTTTAATCAGGACCGGGAGTGGCCTGCATGCGCTTTAACACAGGGAGCGAAAACAATGCATGAGAGGCTGTCGCGCTTTATGACACAAGAGCCGTGAGACAGCAAAGCCTAATTGGGTCACAGCCAAAGGTGAAGCCAGTGCGCCGCCTGCCGCCTGCAGGTGCGCGCCAGCCAGGGCAGCCAGGGCTCCGGCCGCGGATCTCATCTACCGGCTTCCTCCAGCCCCTGTGCACTGGAAGGAGGAGGACACTGTTGTCTGTGACTTTGCCCCCTGCGATCTGGGGAGCTTGTTTTGCTTCAGCCCGTCATGATGTGACTCCTGTGCGGCCCTCTGCGGGTTGCACATGACCAGGGTCAGAAAGAGCAGAAGCCGCGAGGCCTTTTATCACAAACACTTACAGCAGACAAGCAGGAGTGGGGAGGGGGGCTCCCTCCAACACCGCGGTCAGGGGTCCAGGGTGTGACAGTTTCTCAGCCACACTTCCCCCTGGTCCTCCCCACCCTCCATTCCACCTGGCTGATTTTTGTTGTTATTTTCTGGCTCCTGGGTATTTTGTTTTCATTCTTTTTAAAATTTAATGAACAAATGAATGCATTTCTAAATGGACACATAATGGGCTGTCTTCACAGGTATGCTAATTACCTTTTTTTTTAAGCTGTGGGGGAGGTGGTCTCAAGACCTCAGTCTGGCAAATCCCAGGAGAAAGAATTCAGGCTGCGTCAAGCAGGGAAGACAGTGAGAGGAACAAGTAATTCAGACAAGTCACTTCCAAGTGCTGGTGACTCTAATTACTGGGTTCAGTCACAGGCAAACAATGGAGCCCTGGAGGAGGTGACAGTACATTCACAAAGGTCGAAGTACCCTCCACACGCAAAACTTCCTGCAGGGCAGGCGCGTCTGCCAGCAGCCGGGCTGCAGCCTGGGCAATGCTGCCACCTGCTGCTGCTGCGGCTGCTGCGGCTGCGGCTGCTGCTGGCGGAGGCAGCAGGCAGGGAGGCCGCTCCACGCGCCTTCTTCAGAGCTGGGCGCCTTTGTTCAGGGCGGCTTCCGGGTATCTCATCTCTGCCTGCATCCCAGCCTGCAGGGCTGCTGAACTGCTCTGTTGGGGGAACTGTTAGAGGGCCCCTGCCCAGTCCAGTTGCAACCCCCACGTTAGGAGCCACCATGGTGCACACCCACAGACACTCGTGTTTGAGGCCGGGCGGCCGCCTCTGCTCCCCTGTGCAGATGGAGCCGCAGCTCGGCTCTGCAGGTGGCACCTGTACCATTCCCACGCTGAGCAATGGGAAAAGCTGGGGCGGCTGGCATTGTCCTCCTCGACAAGATGGAGGCAGCGCTTGGAGAGTTTGGCTCCTGCTGTCTTGGGATGAGGCTGCGTGGCTGTAAGAGACACTGTGTGACACACTCGTCTGAGAGATGAGGTCAGCCTGGGTGGGCGCGTGTCAGCTTCCCGGTCTTCTGCTCACTGAGCGCTCTTTCGCCCACCTTTCCTTAGGAACGAACTCTGCTTCCGCGCCCTCAGGTTACTTACACAGCGACGCTCTCCCTCTCTTACCAGATGCTTACTTAGAATGATGCTTGCTATCAACAGTCAGATCCTTCTGACAACAGATCAACTTCGGTATTTTCTTTTTAAGGGCTCCGTTCAGCCCCTAAGCGTCCCCAGGGTTGGTGCAGAAGACGAGACTGATGTTCCCAGCCACTGAGAACAGAGAGAGGACATTCAGAGTGCCTCCGCTGCTCTGTCTCACCAAGGGCTGGCTTATCCTCAGTCAAGATGATTTACCCATCCAGGGTCCGGGCAGCACACTAGACAGAGCGGATGGGTAACGAGGGGCAGGCAGGCAGACCCAGGCAGGATCCAGCAGGGAGCAAGAAGAGGGGAACATTCTGACATCACACAGGCCAGGAACACGGACTTTGGGCTTCCCTGAGCTGGGGAGAAATCGGGCTGAGCGCATGGGCAGGAAGTGTGAGGTCAGGGCAGGATCTGTGATGGCTCTCCCAATGTTAAGTAGGGAAAAAGGAAGCCACAAGTGGCCACATCAATCAGCTGCCGGGAAATCTGCCTGAGATCCATTTCCAACACAGACGGAGGAAGCGTGTTCCCAGCTCGGAGAAGCCTGCCCCGGCCAGCACGCCTGCGTTTCCTGGGCAGAGAAAAGACTCCTGCAACGCTGGTTTCGGAGGAACACTGCAACATAAGAATGCCGTCTTCCCTTCTGGTAGGAATGGGTGCTCAGGAAGAGGTTACCTGAAGAGACAGATGCTTATTCCATAAATGGGACATTTGCTAAAAATTAGGGGCCCTAAATTCATAGTTATTCACATCAAAAGTTTAATGATTACTGGATAGTATTGTTAGGAGTGAATTTTTGTGATGGTTTTTCTGCTTGCCATGAGAGCAGGATGCCCTTTCTTCTTGCTCATACCTCCGTACTTCCCATCATGTGATCTGTTTTGATTTTAATAAGCGAGTCAAAAATAACACGAACTCCCCAAAACTCTATCAAGCTGCGTTAGGAGCTGCCTCTGGGTTGGGCTACAACCTCTTTAACCCTCTCTTTCATCTCTAGGCTTTTAAGAGACCCTGCCCTGCAGACACACACACACTGTGGCCACTCTCACACACACAGGCACTTCCCTCTCAAGGCAGGACCTGCTTGTGTCCAGTCACCACGAGAAGTGTTCAGCGGACTCAGCTTGCAGGGAGGGGTCTGAGAACCAGAAAGGGGATCACTTCAGAGGGAAATTGCAAAAAATCACCGCAAAGCACTGAGCACTCTGTTTTACAGAAACACATGTGCTCCTGCAGCACTGCACGTCAGTGAGTAAACAGGGCTTTTCTTTGTTTCCAGGTGTCAGCAAGTATCAAGCCCCAATTGATATTTACTTGATTCCCAGGGGTGAGACTGTCAAATAGTTATCCTCTGTAATAAAGTGTGGAGCCAAGTGCATAGAAGGGGAAAATGATACTGATTGCCTCCTGCAAGACGCAGCTCTGACTCTGATCCCGGCCAATTCTCTGCTGCGGCTTCCCTCACAGGTCTAATGGGCTGAGGCTCCAACTTAGGATTTACATAAATCACTTATGTAGTTTCCAATTGGCTCTTTACAGTGCAAATATATAGTGTTCATTCATTTTCACTTAAAAATAATGTTCTGTAATGGGTCTTCCCCCGGGTCCTCCAGTGATGACTGTGATTTCAGAATCTCAAAATCAAACAAGAAGCTTCCCACGGCAGCTAGCCACATGGTGCTTTTTAAAATGCATTTCTTTTCACTTCTTTCTAAGTTTTCACGGTGAGGAAGAGTCAGCCCTGTTGTAGTTTTCCACCTATTTTTTTCCCTGCATTCTTCTGCCAGTGTCCCCATTTAGCATTCCCCGAAGGCTTACCTAAGACAGACCAAATGCAGCTCACTATTATCTACGGTTCTTTTCATTCTTTCTCATAAATCAATCCTTTCAGCTCCTTCACCATTTTTCCTTCTCTTCTTTGTGCTCCTGAGTTTGCTGGCATCATTTAGATAATGAAGGGCACGGACTTGGCGGGGGTTACTGGGCGATGGATGCTGAGCTCTCCCCACACAGGAACATCAGGCAGAGCTTCGTGATGTCTCTCTCTCTCTCTCTCTCTCTCTCTCTCACACACACGCACACACACACACACACACACATTCCTGCAGTCCAATCAATCTAAAGACCTGTCTTGCTTTAACTCTCAGTACAGACGGAGGCCCCTACACTTCAGCGTCATGCCAGAGGGCTTACCCATAAACCCCTCTTGACTTGGAAATCAAAGAGAGGTGAGAAGAGTTCAGATTTTCTCCTGCTGAGGTATGAGGCTTGCCACGAGACAAGACTGGACTAATAAGGTCTGGAACCGGTTTTATCTAGTTAATAGCAGCCTTTGACATCACAGGACAACACGCTTTCTCCCTGTGTTTATGTCCTTAAGAAGGGCCGTGGTGAAGGTGAGCATTAAAGACGTTAATCTGTGCACTTATATATTTAACAGAGATGTGGAGTGAAAGCAAGAAATCTTACAACTGCTCCGGGCACAGCCGTTCGGGGAGGCTAATTCACGATTCTGAAACTGCTATGAAGGAGTTTTGCCATCTGCGTTTGTTTCTGATTTCTCCTCTGCATCTGAAGGCTTCAATTGCCCTTTGAAGTTGTTCACTTCCTCCTGAAATATGCTCCCCTCCACGGCACAACTGCCCATTCTCTCCAAGGCACGTCTGGCCTGGGAGACTTCAGAGGACTTCTGGCTGGGCCTGGTTGCTCCCTGTCCATCGTGTGCAGCACTTGGGGAGAGACCGTCTGCGTGAGAATTTAACCGATCATGGCATATCAGGCAGAACACTTACTAATGCTAAGCCTGCAAAAACACACTTCCCAGATGTGCACAGGACAATCCCAGGACTGCAATCACGCTTGCTGTGCGCCATCCACGAAGTGTGGAGCATAAAGCCGCCCACGCTGCAGCCCCGAAGTGGAGGACCTTGCCCTCTAACGGGATGCACAACAGTGCACAGAGAACAAGTGGAGGACCTTGCCCTCTAACGGGATGCACAACAGTGCACAGAGAACAAGTGGAGGACCTTGCCCTCTAACAGGATGCACAACAGTGCACAGAGAACAGCTGTAACAGGGAGACGACACGAGACGAGAAAAAAAGGACCAAAGTCGCGCTCCAGGAACACTTTAAGCACGTGTTGACATCTCTTCTTTTTACACACATCTCAGGAATGTATTTATTCTCCTGGTATCTATGGAATGTCCAGTACACGGAAGACTACATGGAAATTCTAGGCTTAATACTCACACATATGCACACACAGTAAAAAGAGTCTGACATTGCTGTTACACATGACAGCGCTGGATACATCACCGCAAGGCCAGTCAGTTCACATCCCTACCACAGGCCCAGGTCAGTTCAGGTCTCAGGGGTTAAGATTTGGCTACCAGCGCCGGGAGGTGTGAATTCCTACTCTAGCTCCCTACAGGGATGGGCTTGCAACTCTGGGACAGTTGATCAATCTATGTCAGCTTCATCACACTGCAAAGGGCTATCCTGAGAATTTAATCAATTCATTCTTTTTTAAGTTACCTGGGTAGATCTTAATGTCTTCTGTTAAAAAATAAATAAATAAGCCTTGAGATAATTAAATGCTTAGCCTTGGTTTGCTTAATATAAGAACTCCTCTTCTTTCCTGTTTTCCTTCCTTTGTCCCTTCCTGCTGTGCTGTGGTGGCAGTGGTGATGATGATGATGATGGTGGTAGTGGTGGTGGTGGTGACGGAGATGGTGATGATGATGGTGGTGGAGGTGGTGGTAGTGGTGGTGGTGGTGGTGGTGGTAGTGATGGTGGTAGCTGTGGTGGTGGTAGTGGTGGTGGTGGAGGTGGTGATGGTGGTAGCTGTGATGGTGGTAGTGGTGGTGGTGGAGGTGGTGATGGTGGTGGTAGTGATGGTGGTAGCTGTGGTGGTGGTGGTGGTAGTGATGGTGGTAGCTGTGGTGGTGGTAGCTGTGATGGTGGTGGTGGAGGTGGTGGTGGTGGTGGTGGAGGTGGTGGTGATGGTGGTGGTGGTGGTGGTGGTAGTGATGGTGGTAGCTGTAGTGGTGGTAGTGGTGGTGGTGGAGGTGGTGATGGTGGTAGCTGTGATGGTGGTGGTGGTGGTGGAGGTGGTGGTGGTGGTGGTAGTGATGGTGGTAGCTGTGGTGGTGGTGGTGGTAGTGATGGTGGTAGCTGTGATGGTGGTGGTGGTGGTGGAGGTGGTGATGGTGGTGGTGGTGGTAGTGATGGTGGTGGTGGTGGTGGTGGTAGCTGTGATGGTGGTAGTAGTGGTGGAGGTGGTGATGGTGGTAGCTGTGATGTGATGATGATGGTGGTGATGGTGGTGGTGGTGGTGGTGGCAGTGGTGGTGGTGGTGGTAGCTGTGATGGTGGTGGTAGCCGTAGTGGATGCCCTACTCATCCTTTTATACTGCTTCTTATCTTGAACTGTCAATGAGCACAATGTTCACCCTCCAACCCCTGCCACAGAAGCAGAATTAAATGACAACTACACTACTCAGTCACCCTAACTCCCAACCTCATTTCAAGAGAAAAAATGTAAGATAGAAGTGGTTCAAAAGTGCATCACGTCCCCATGTTTTACATTTTTCTAAACGTGTCCCAGGTGCACGTTTGGTGAGGCAGTAGGGCTGTATAAACAGAAGTGAATCTGAATTCTATTTATAATGAAAAAGGTGTTAGTTTCTGATGTTACTTTAAAAATAGCTAAAATGCCTCCAAATTGTCTTTTTCTTTATTGATTCTTGTAATGAAAATCTGTTTGGCTAAAGTTACATTAAAGCCAAGTGGCCAGAAAAAGCGTTTGTTCTGAAAACCCCCCAGAATCATTTCCTGTCCTGAGGCCGTGCAGACCTGGAGGATTTCCATGTCTAGGGGCTTGCCAGGCTCAGGGCTGCAGCCCTGGGACAGATGCCCTGAGTTCACACTTCCTTCAGAGCCCACAGTCAATCTCAGGGGACCCCATGCTCTAGTGGGAGTGACCGGCACACCACAGAATCCTGGAAAATTTGCCTCTTCACATCATAGCACACAGACATTTTCAGAATCCCGAGAAACCTTCAATTTACAAGAAAACAGTGAATATTTCCTATTTTTCATAAATTGTATATACTTGATTGTGATGTTTGTGAAGCAAAAAATATTCAAATGATTACCTTATAAAAACATTATCATCCACTTAACTAAAAACTTTGGCTCAGGTGGATTATTACTAAATTTAAACATATAATTTTATCAACAATATGAGAACTCTAAAGGTAATTTGATAGAGAGGCACAGTCGGTGTTACTTATTTAAAGAACTTTCCCTACATGTTTTGTACTTGAAACGTAAGCTGTAATTTCAGCATAGCTAACAAATTAATTAGGACATTCACTTGGAATATAGTTGCCTGCTAATGAAAATGCTTAATTTCAATAGTGATTATTTGTTTAAAGACTTACAGGATTTATCTATAATAGTAACATAAAAATTACTTGATTGCATCATTTAATAATATTTTATAGATAGAATTCCTAATTGAAAGTTATAATTTAACTGTTAAAACACACATCTACAGAAAAACTTTGTAAAGTCAAAAGCAGCCTAATTAATGTTGGTGTTTTCAATATAATGTTTCATTAAAGAAACTGCTCATATTAAAAAAATACATACAATGACATCATTTGAAAATCTGACAAAATCTATGCCATAATATGTACCCCAAAATTTAATCTACTGATTTTTCTTTGTATATATTTCAAATATAAACAAGTCCTTCCTTTACAAAATTAGTTTAAATATTATTTAAAAATATGCAGTCAATTATCTATTTTCAAATCAATGATAATAATAAGACACCCTTTTCTGTTCCACAAATCTATCAAATTACAGAAAAATGAAAATTCTTAAAATTTACATAATTTGATATTTTACCTCTGTAAAGCTAGTCATCTTTCCCATTCAGAATTTTTATTTAATAAAGATTGCACTGCAGAACAACCAAGACGTCCCTTTCATGCTAACTTATAAAACTGCACCAGAGAAAAAGAAAAAACTCAAAATTTCCGTGTGCATCATCCTGTCAGACACTGAACATGTGAGTCTCCTCAGTCAGAAGGGCGATCCTTTGGAAAACCCTCACTGCCAGAATCACGGTAGAAACTGGGGATGAGAAGGAACTTGTAAAGAGACCGCGCTGCCCCCAAATGGCACCGAGCCCCTCTCTGTTTTCTCCTAAGCAGCCAACAACTGGGATCACACTATAACCTAGCTTCCTTAGTGGATGACTTTGCATTTAAAATGGTATTAGAATAGCTTCCTAATTAAAAAGCACAAATCATACTCCAACCAAAAGTCTAAATGGAGAAGCACTAGGCTCTTTCACATTGGTGTGGGAGTCCTGGAGAGCATCTATTGCATTTTAAGTGGTGTCATTATACAGGCCCCTCTGGTCATTTGGGGAGTGGCATTCCCAGAGACCTTGGTGGGGGGGGGGGGGGGGGCGGGACTGGGCTTGGAATAGCATGAGGGGTTACAGAGGCAGTTTGGTGTCCTTGTTGCTGATTTCTGAATTCAAATATTAGCATACACAGCCAACAATCAAAAATAGCATTCTACTCTGCCTTCTCAACAGGAATGAGATTTGGAGCAAACTGGTTAGAGTAAGATGGAGATGAGAGTGTTTTCAACTCAAAAGAAAAGGGCCCCCACCCTTCCTGAAAGTGATGTGTTGGGGAAGAGACAGATCCTAATGAGAAGAGAAAAGTCACCTGGCATTTGCATGGCTCCCTCCAACTGGAGCCCTGACTTGGAGATGGTGTAATTAGAGCTCTCTCTGTGAGGGGAACAAAGGCCTGTCACGATGAAGAAAAGCCCCAAGCTAAGCAAAACCCTCACTAGTTACATCTTTCAGTTCCTTCTCACTGCCTTGAAAAGAGGCAACATAGGAAAACAGGTGCAGGAGGCCTTTCCCTAATGTTTGGACTGGAAGGATCCCTCTTATATTCATCTCATTACAGAGAATAATTATACGTTTTTGAGGCCAGAGGACAAGTCAACATTCACCGGGCCAAATAACTGTGGTAATAGGATTAGGGGGTAAATCACAGCACAGCACACGCCTTCGTCTTGCTAATTTTTCAAGATATTGAGGACTGGATTGATTAATTTGTCTCATGAAGTCACACAGGGTTTCCCTTTCCCTTGACCCAGCAGCATAAAGTTGAATGGCACATCAGGGACAGATGGCAGTGGGAGCCACTCTGCCGTTCCTTCTTCCATGCTTCAAACGGAGGACATGGAGAAATAGGAGTGACCCAGAAAGTACACATTTTCAAACAAAACATAGCTTGCTTACTCCATTAAATAATAACAACATAGGCTTCTCCAATGACTCTGATATCTGTTTTATTTAAGTAGTCATGATCTCCCTAAATTCGTTTTAATTCTTACATCTCTCAGGACAAAAGTCTTGTATTCAGAGTACATAGATGTCACTATTGGGGTTGAATAGTTACATTTCTAACTCTAGTAAATTTCATCAGGAACAACGTACTTTCAAAGGACAAGAAAAGATGATTCGGCACAGCCTCAAGGCAGTCATAACCGGTTAACAATGCAGGTGATAGTCTCTCCAGGTGTTCACTGCACACACAGATCAATCAGCCCAGCATTTATACTATAATCTCACTTCACTTCCAAAGCAGCTGGCCAGGTCCCACACAGAGATTTGTCTCCTGAGTGCTTCAAAAGGTTGTAAGTAACAACATGCAACGGTTTCTGGGCCTGGAAAATGTGCATCACCAATGGGTCTACCATGGGTTCAAGTGCAATCATTATCCGATTTGCCTTTTAAATTCCCGCCATCTTGGAAGGGAAACTTCTCACTCATTTCCATCCCACTATTCTCATGAAAGAGATAACAAGATATAAGAGCCTAATGGTGATGGTATTTAGAGGCTTCGGTGACAGAATTTTCACATTTTGGTGACAAGACACACTAAGCTGGTCTTCACTGATCAGACATGCATAGTTTTCTTTGGCAATGCTCCTAGGTGGCAGGGTGACAAAGAAAGATGTCCTCAGTTCTTTGTCTCCTGTGAAAGAATTTCTACATAGACAAGGCAGAGAGAAAAGCAAGATTTATTTAAGTCAGAAACCTCCTGCCGAAGCTGCTTGGAGGGTGGCTCCAAGAAAAGCAGACCCCCTGTACTGTGAGTGTCTGAGTCTTCTAAGCACACTTTTTCTGGGGGGAAAAAAATAAAAGAACAGCAGCTAACAATCAGTTAGAAGGTAGGGACAAAACCCATCAACAATCTGGGTTCCTATTCGTGCCTGTCCTGGTAAGACAAAAAAAAAAAAAAAATCATCAGAAGGGAAGCACCACTTCCTCCTATTCTCATGCACACTGGAAGCTCCCAAGGAGTGGGACAGGCACTTTGGTCTCAGAAGAGAACTTTTGGGGGAAGCAAGCAGCTTGTACCCTCTTGGAGGGACTTCCTTTCCCTCAGTTTCCACCAGATCAACCTAACTGCCTAGGGACCCATCTGACTCCTCATGGCATTACAATACCTGAGTTCTGAAGACGCTCAGTATCCTAACCTTAAGAGACAGAAGATATCTAGAACCATCAACCTTGAATTTTGACATCTCCAAAGATACATAGCAGGTTGGCTAGCAGCTGGCCATATGCAGTTCCATCACCAACACAGAACCAGGGGATAAATTTGAGTGTCCCACAAATTGAATTAATGGGACAAAGTTGCTCTTCTGTATTGGAAAAGAGGTGGGAAGAGAAGAGATCTTAAAGCCAATTTTCTTCCCATGGTATCAAAAGGCCATTTGTGGGATTATAATTTCATTCAACAATATTTCATGTAATTTATTAAGGTCAACTACATAAAACCCAGCATGACAACATGCAGGATATAGGGCATGAGCATTGATTATATTTTTTATTTTTGTCAAAGTAAATTTTTAGAATACTGTAAAACATTTTTTTTCATTTAATTATGATATAATGCTCTTATAAATTAGAACATTCACGTGGGAAATTGGTTTGGATATATGGACAAAGAAATCTGTTACACTGAGGAATACTGACCCAGTGCTTCCGTTGTGTAAATCTATCCTGAGGAAGTGATGTTAAATGCAATAGCAGCAATGACCCACATGAGTGACAATGTACAAATGTACCATATGTTATGCTCATGTGACACAATCCTAAATAAAAACCAAAATAATGAATACTGTCTAATAAGCTAGGAAACTCATCACATTAAGTGCAAAATCAGCACTAGAACTGCAAAAATGGCATTTACTCATGTAATAATATATTCAATACTTTGAGACCAGAATAAACTACCCTGAAATATGCACAAAAGTCTCATCTAGTTGACAGAATTTTGGATAATATTTTCTTTGTTCAAGTGTTAAATTTTTTCCTGTAAGTTCATGTTTTCAATGTAATAAAATTATTTTAGTTAACATACCATTTTGTTTTATCAAAAAAATAAAAGATTGAGATACACAATGAATCTCAATATATATGTATACACATACACACACATGCACACACACGTGTTCATATGCATAATGAATGAGAAAATTTCTGGTTCCTTCTATACCAGTATTCAGGCTAACGCAAATCACTGAACTTCTCTAGTTGGTACTTCTGTTTTGATTTTTTTAAATCTAAATAAAGTGAAGGTAAAACAAAATGATTCTTATGATTTTAAAATTCTAAAATTTAGAAATTAACAGTGTAGTATAACACAAATCTACAAGCAACAACTTATAAAATTTGAATTCCTATACACGATAATCAAAACTTTACACATGAGATGTTTTATAGGTATGTGTGTTAATCATTTGCATGATATCATTCAGCAAGGTACTCCTCAACTATATTATACATATATTAGTGACTACTAATGAAATAAAAAGTTCTTAAATTTTCAATTTGCAAAATGCCATAAATACATTTTCTCCACAATGACTGAGACTTGTTTTTAGTCTAAGAAACCACTCAACAAGTGCCTGGGTGTGTTAGTGTGATGCTGCTGCTGACCATGTGACTAGGAAAGGTCAGATGTGACCCTGTCCTCAGGGAGCTTCCCGGCAATCAAGGCACAGAGACCTGATGGAGGCTGCTGCCGGGCACAGCCTTGGACAATCTCGGGGTAGACCAGGGAGCACCACGCACCTCGTGGAGCAGGTGGTATCCGTGTTCAGCTAGGAAGGTAGATCAGGGTTCACTCTGCAAACGGGAAGGGACAATGCTGCAGGCAAAAAACTGTGGTGATGCCAGGGTTATTCACACATGGAAGATTCCAAAGACTTGGAGTCCCTTCAGTGTCAGGCAGGGAGTGTGGTGGAATCAGAAGGCTGTGCCAAGATGGCCGCTGGCAAGCGAGCATCAGTTACCCAGGAAATGGCTTCGGAACCCACCTGGTAAAGGATCCTATCTGGCAACAGGCAGTGATTGGTTAGGGCATAAACCACCCCTTGACCAGATTGGCTGCCTTGGCTATATAAGCTGCTGTACCAATTGAAATAAATGAGTCTGCAGGCTGCTCACCTCTGGCCTGCTTTCACCCAACTCCCGGGGTCTGGGGGTGACTCCATGCCTCTTGTCCCCACCATGCTTCTCCTCTCAGAACGAATCCACAGCAACAGGGGAGGACTGTGTTACCTGCCTGACAGGGCTATTTTGAGGATTACATGGGAAAACAAGAAAGCACTTGGAACAGCACCTGCAATACAGGAATATGCAGGAGATGTGAGCTACAACAGCAAGAAGAGGAAGACAAGAAGGAAGAGTCATGGGAAGGCACAGACACCAAAACACAACTTCCTCAAGGAACTGGAGGGAGTGATGGAGCTGGAGTAAGGCTCTAGGAAGGGGGGCTGCTGAAATCCAGGGAGACAGGAGGGCAGCCAGTGGTGTATACAAGTGGCTTCCCAGGTAGTGGCATGAGGAGCAGGAAATCTAAGAAATATGCAGGAGGGGAAGTCAACAGAGCCGTATACAGAGAAGGAGCAGGCGGGAGAGCAAGGGCTCCGCGGGAGCTCCTACATCTCTGGTTTGGGCAATGGCAGGGCCTCCGGTCCTGAAACGATGCTGATGCATTGATGCATCTGTCCTCGGTTCTGGAACACAGACTTTGTTTCAGGACGTGGCGTGCATCAGGTTATTAAGCGAGGCACCTGCGGGGCAGCCAGCCATGTTTGCCATCTGAGGAGTGAACTGGATGTTTGTACCTTGAAAGAAAGTGAATTGGTGCCACAGAGGTGGGTGGGGACACTCAGAATCTATCCTGAAGAGAGAAGAAGTGACACAGGACACAAATGGTCCCAGAATAGAAGCCAGGGCTACAGGAGTTCATGGTGGGGAGGGGATGCAGAGGTGCAGAACTAAAGTGGGGTATGTGATGAGCAACCAAGAAAAAAACAAGTGTTTGAAGAAGAAAGGGATGGCTGACGTACCCAACGCAACAGAGAGGCCGAAGGAGCAAAGGAACAAGAATTAGTCAGTGGATTATGCAAATAGCGTCACTGAAAGAACCATTCCACAAACTAGTGGAGGCTAGGAAATGAATGAGAACTGAAGACAGCTGTAAAGCCAGCCTAAGCCTACGTCTGCATGTGCAACTGTAAGGAGACTGTGAGTGTGACTGCTGTACCTCTCTCCATATCATGTCACTGTACCTGTGCCTGTATTTCAGAGTGTCGAGATGAACTCCCAGTTAGTGCAGTCATAGTAGACAAACGCTCTGGTAAGGATGGCCTGAAGAATGGCCTCTTTGGTGCCATTAACACATATATTCCTCCTCTGTCATTGATTCTGGTTTCCTTTTCCTCTGCCCTACTTCTAGTTTAGGGTCAAAACTGTCCCATAAGCCACACCAAGGGGCTTCATTTTCCACATATTTCAGATCAGCCTCTTTCCTGGCTGCATCCTCTTTTCCTAACTTTACTCTTGTTCTACTTACAGTTTTTCCAATATTTGAAATTCTGCCACTTTTCACATGCAGTAAGGATGGAATTTGTAACCACTCATCACCTGCCTCGTTAAAAGGCGGGAGAAGTACGTAAATGAGTTAGTAATGTTAGCTGACGTCACAAGCCCACACTGTGTAACAGGTAAACACAGTAAAAGCAGCTGCTGTCTCTCACAGGGAAAGTCCATCCAGCTGGACCTCACCGGGAGCAGGCTGTCCCCAAAGCTCAGGGACCCCCTCAACTGCATCCCCTGGTTTCCATGCTTGTTGAGCTTTTCCACCAACTGACAGGAAGGAGAAGTGCATGGAGGTCACCTGTGGGAGGTCTGGATGCAACAGGCGTGACTTCCCTCCCTTTCACCAGCCCAAGTACAGTCCAGTGACCACACAGATGGCCAGGCAGGCCAGAGGAAGGCTGGAGGTTGGTGAGAGCTAATCAGACACCCAAGGACACTACCCATCAACACTATCAGCACAACAACTAATGTCCCTCCATGACAGAGAGGGAAAAGAGTCATCAGAAAACTTCATCAAAGCCTCCATTAAAAAATTTAATTTATTTGAGAGACAGAGAGGGAGAAAGAAAGACACAGAGTGGGGAGGGAGGGCTCTGGTGTCCACTGGATCACTGCCCAATGCCTGCAACAACTGGGGCTTTGCTAAGACTGAAGCGGGGGTGGGGGGCCGGCACCGTGGCTCACTTGGTTAATCCTTCACCCATGCACTGGCATCCATATGGGCGCCGGGTTCTAGTCCTGGTTGCTCCTCTTCCAGTCCAGCTCTCTGCTGTGGCCTGGAAAGGCAGTGGAGGATGACCCGAGTGCTTGGGCACCTGCACCCGTGTGGGAGACCAAGAGGAAGCACCTGGCTCCTGGCTTCAGATCGGCGCAGCGCCATTTGGGGAGTGAACCAATGGAAGGAAGACCTTTCTCTCTGTCTCTCTCTCTTACTGTCTACAACTCTGTCAAATAAATAAATAAAAAATATTTTAAAAAAAAGACTGAAGCAGGAACCCAGAGCTCAACTCAGGCCTCTTACGTGGGTGACAGGAGCCCAACTACTCAAGCCATCACTGCTGCCTCCCAGGGTCTGCATTAGCAGGAAGCTGGAGTAAGAGCTGGAGCTGGGAGTCAAACCCAGGAACTCAGTTGTGGGATGCAGGCATCCTAGGCATTATCCTAATTAAGCCAAATGCCCACCCCACCCTCAGCCCTTTCACCCTTTTCCATTCTCTAATTCAGCTGCAGCACTGTGTTAGCACTGCCTCAAAGACCGGTGTCATAATTCTCCCAGCTTCATCAACGCAGGAGATGATGGAAGCTACATGGTGAGAGTTGAGTATGAGGGATCCCAGGTCCTGCTCACTGGTTTACTTCCAGTTCCACTCCTTCAAAGTGCTGTGACCTTGTCCAGCTCCCTCTGCTTCAAGTCTTCAATCATAGATTGGACAAGGGAAGCACCTGTGTCATAGGCTGTGAAGCCCCAACAGAATCAGAAGGGCAACGATGTAACGAATCCAGGCTAAATATGTTAGAAGCTTTTTGTACAAAATTTAAGGACTGAGCAGTGATACAATCAAAGCCTACACAATGATGAAGCCTAGAGACAAAGAAGAAAGGGGAGTTCGAGGGCAAGGGCAGCCCTTACACAGAGAGAGACCTATTCTCCACCAAATGAAAAGAAACTCCACCGTGACCAGCAGGCACTGGCAGATTAAGCATCACTCTTCCCAAGAGGATGCAGGGCTTCAGGGCCTCAACATCAGAAAGCGACTGATCATCCCAACTCACAGACAAGGGATTAAAATGGAGAATTCCTGAGAGATGGGAGAGAGGCTCTGAGTCCCTTATCCAGCTTTCCAACTCAGTGATCAGACTGCATATAGAAGCCACTGTCTGAGCAGAAGACCTGAAGCACTGCATGGCCTGATTATTAATGACTGAATATTCACTTATGTATTTGAGACAGACAGACAGAAAAACAGAAAGAGAGAGCCTTCATCACTGCCCAGATGTCTACAATGGCTGGAGCTGGACCAGGGCCTGAGCCAGGAACTCCAGGTTGCCCACATGGGTGACAGCAACCTAACGGAGCCATCCCTGCTGCCTCCCAGGGTCTGCTCTGGCAGAAAGCTGGAGTGAGGATCTAGGGCCAGGAATCAAACCCAAATACTCTATTAGTTAAACAGCTAAATACTCTAATAGCTAAATAGCTAAATACTAAATAATTCTCTAATACTCTAATAGCTAAATATTAAATAATAAATACTCTAATAGCTAAATAGCTAATGATGTGCGAAGTGAGCATCCTAACCACCAGACAGACATCGATCCCAAGACCTTATGTTTCTGTCATTTGAAAATGCAGTATTTGTGCCTAATGTTTTCATGCTATATTTGGCTGAAATAGAATTTAACAGCTACGCTGGACACCTAGAGATGTCTGCAAAAAGTTCACGCAAATGCGCATTATAATAAAACTGCATAGATCTCTAAAGTTTTTTTTGCATCAAACTAAACATCTTTTTCCATGAACTTATCAAAGTCATTTAATGCAAATATATGACAAAGCTACTTAGAAGCATGTGTGTTTCTGGGGTGGGAAGCTTGCATTTCATTAACATCATAAATGAAATGGCATCATAATAAAGTTCACCAGCATTTTTAATATTTATTTATTTATTTATTTGAAAGGCAGAGTGACTGAGAGAGGGAAAAGACAGAAACAGAGAGAGAGAGAGAGATCTTCCACCCCCTGGTTCACTCCCTAAATGGCTGCAACAGTCAGATCTGGCCCAGGCTGAAGCAAGGAGTCAGGAACTCCATCCTGGTTTCCCATGTGGGTGGCAGGGGCCCAAGCACCTGGACCATCATCTGCTGCCTTCCCAGGGGCATTAGCAGAGAGCTTCGTTAGAAGTAGAGTAGCTGGGACTTGAACTGGCACTCCTGTTTGTGATGCCAGTGTTGCCAGCTGTGGCTTAACCCACAGTACCACAATGCCAGCCCCACCACCAGCAATTTTAGAACAAAATCAAAATGATCCCAAAGTTCATCCAGAAAGGAAGTATATGACTATACTAAGGAGACTCAGGAAGGGAAATACAAGGAGGATCACAGGACTTACCAGAAAATAAAATGTATTTTAAAGCTAAATAGCTAAAATGGGGTAGTATGGCATGAATGTACTCAGAGATGTTGAGACAAGCAGTAACCAAAGAGTCTCAATGTTTCCTATGAACATGCTTCCTATGCAAATCTCATATTTCACAGAGAAGGCCTTTCGACTCCAGGGAAAACAGACATACACCCCTACAGGGGATCACATAGACTATCAGGTACAACACGCAGCTGACATTCACAGAAGACACTTCCAAATGCCTAATTTAAAAAAAAAAATTGTTTTGCGTGATTCTTTATTATTTAAAGAGGGAAACAGTTACACAGACAGAGATCTCCCATCCACTGATTCGCTCTCAGAATGCCTTCAACAGTCAGGTTTGGACCAGGTTGAGACCAAGAACCTGTAACTCCACGCAGGTCTTCCATGTGGGTGGAAGAGGCTAACTGCTTGAGCCATCACCTGCTGCCTCCTGACTGCACCTCAGCAGGAAGCACACACCTTGGCCTCACTGCTGCTGGCCAGCTCTACCACGGGGGAGGCATTTGTCGGGGATCAGCTACTTCACTTCTCTATGCTTCTGCCCATAAAATATTAGTAGTAAATAAAAATCACTGTTGTTGCTACTGTTGTTTATTAATTATTAATAATATGGCAATCATTATTATACTCATGAGTATCTATTTAATAAGAATGTGGCCAGAGGTAGATAATAAACTGAGTCACCTCAAGAGAAAGTTTCCATTTTCGTGGAAAATGGAAAGAATTACTATTGTATTTTTCTATTTAAGATGTTATTATAGGGGCTGGCATGATGGCACAGCAGGTCAAGCCCCTGCTTGGGACATGGGCATCCTGTACTGGAATGCTGGTTTGAGTTCCAGCTGCTCCATTTCCAATCCAGCTTCCTGCTGGGAAGGCAGCAAGAGATGGCCCAAGTACTGGGGCTACAGACACCCATGCAGGACACTAGGATGGAGTTCCCGGCTTTGGCACGGTCCAGCCCTGACTGTTGTAATCATTTGGGGAGTAAGGCAAAGGATGGATGATTCTCTCTGTCTCTCTCTCCTTTCTTTTTCTCTCCAACTCTGTCTTTGAAATTAATAAATCTCTTTTTTTTTTATTTGATAGATAGAGTTAGACAGTGAGAGAGAGAGACAGAGAGAAAGGTTTTCCTTCCGTTGGTTCACCCCCTAAATGGCCACTACAGCCAGAGCTGCGCTGATCTGAAGCCAGGAGCCAGGTGCTTCCTCTTGGTCTCCCACACGGGTGCAGGTGCCCAAGCACTTGGGTCATCCTCCACTGCCCTCCCGGGCTACAGATCAGAGCTGGACTGGAAGAGGAGCAACCAGGACTAGAACCTGGCACCCAAATGGGATGCCAGTGCATGGGTGGAGGATTAACCAAGTGAGCCACAGCGCTGGCCCCTCAAATTAATAAATCTTTTAAATAAATCTTTTAAAAAATCAAGAAAAGTCAGTAACATTTTCAAAAAATATAATATATAAAATTTGTTGTTGTTGTTTTAGACTACTTGTCTCAGAAAACCTTACCATAGAGAAGGTTCTGGTTAAGCCATCATCTCCTTCTTGGTAGTGATTTGCTGAACATACAGGCACAATGCAAGAGAAGGCAGCAGCTACATAGGTTTAGACTAAAAGGAGATTCCATGTACTATATTTTAACGTTGTGCTTCAGAATTTCTCTTCCACTTGAGTTTGGTATTAAAGATATACTCTCTCCTGATGTTCCAAAATTGTTGAACACGTGGGAGAAAGAGATGAGAAGATGAAACCAATTCAGACTGATAAAAATGTTTATGAAAAACAAGACCAACAGTTGGACACTAGACTATCAATCATGGCTTTTCCTTTGTCTTAGAAGACTTGCTCTATATGTGGCTTCCCTGAGGCTTTCATTGTAAACATCTGAATACTGCAAATAAAGTAGTTGTCATTATGGGTTGGTCAACCAGTACAGACAATATTAATTCAACTCTTTAGAAAATTTCGTGAGATTGAGATCATCATCTCAATAAATAATAAGGAATTTAAAATTAGAGAAGTTAACTCCAAATCTCATACCATCCTGCGGCTGACTCCTGGCCCATTGATTACTAAAAACTTGATTTCAAATAAATATTCTGAGTATTTTAAATTCAACCCACTCACTGTTGACCATTTTCCTTCAGCCAAATGGTGAAGTGGTCATATTTGATTACTGTTTGTAGCCCTGGACTATATTCCTTGCAGAACTAGAGTCCTTTCACTTTTTTTACTTGTTGAACTATTTAGCTCAGCACTAAGTCTTTGACTATGATATAAATAAAAAATATTATTTCAAAATTAAGAGAGAGAGGCCAGCACTATGGCATAATGGATAAAGCTGTCTCTAGGGCCGGTGCTGTGGCATAGCAGGTAAAGCCACCACCTGCAACGCCAGCATCCTGTATGGGCACCAATTTGAGTCCTGGCTGCTCCACTTCTGATCCAGCACCCTGCTAATGTGCCTGGGAAAGCAGCAAAAGATGGCCCAAGTATTTGGGCCCCTGCACCCACATGAGAAACCTGGAAGAAACTCCTGTAACCTGGCTTCAGATTAGCCCAGCTCTGGCCATTGTAGCCATTTGGGGCGTGAACCAACAGCAGATGGAATCTCTCTCTCTCTCTCTAACTCTGCATTTCAAATAAATAAGCCTTTAAAGGGGGAGGGGGTATTGGGGCCGGTGCTGTGGCTCACTTGGTTAATCCTCCACCCATGCACTGGCATCCCATATGGGTGCCGGGTTCTAGTCCTGGTTGCTCCTCTTCCAGTCCAGCTCTCTGCTGTGGCCAGGGAAGGCAGTGGAGGATGACCCAAGTGCTTGGGCACCTGCACCCGCATGGGAGATCAGGAAGAAGCACCTGGCTCCTGGCTTCGGATCGGGAAAGTTCCGGCTGTAGTGGCCATTTAGGGGGTGAACCAATGGAAGGAAGACCTTTCTCTCTGTTTCTCTCTCACTGTCTAACTCTATCTGTCAAATAAATTAAAAAAGGGGGGTGAGGGGGTATCATATTCTTAGAACTGTACCTAGAACTATATTGAATCTGTTGTTTGCATCAATATCACATTAACCTGAGAATTGATAAGATCTGTGTTGCAGTAATCATGCATTTGCAATGCCCCTTAGAATCTAATGTATTAATAAATTCTTTAAATAAAATTTAAAAATAAGCCAAATAGGTAACACTCTGAGCCACAATGCCTTTGATTTTTATAAAGTTATTATGTAGAAGATAATACACTTGTGCAGTGGGGCCTAGACTCCTATTCAGGTCCTTGCCTTCTATCTAGATAAGCACTCTAAGTACAGGCACATACACGGTGCACAAAGTGGTAAAGTTTACTTAAAAGGTGAGAAAGCATACATACATGTGGGCATAGTTGAGGAGTGGAGTGGCCAGGAAGGGGAGGGGGTGGGGGAGGGAAGTAGACAGCGCCTCAGCACCCTGCCCTGTCTGCCTCTGTAGAAGAGAGCCCCTCCCAGTTGCCAGCCTCTTTTTATGAGGTTGGAAGGGGAGTGGTTCCATGGCACCTCCCCCAGGTCCAGCAAAAGGGCTTCTTCCACTGACAGGTAGGCAGATAGGATTACACAGGGTGGGGGAGGTGTAGCTTCCAAAACATGGCCCTATTCTAGTTACCTGCCATATCGCCTATCACTTTCAAATATTTCCAGATAACTACAAATTCACAAAGCTGGATTACGGACGATTTATGAGAAGATGGCAATAATTTTAAAGAAATGTCGTTACGGGATCACTGAGAGCTCACTGAACCCCACAGTATGCGTGATCACAAAGACAAATGTTCCTTCAAAGGAGCAGACACCGGAATAAAACCAAACTCCTGTGCCGCAAAAACAGGCCCCAGCTTCTTGTGTCTGCCTCAGCCCAGGATGTCCATCCCTGTCATTCCTCCAAAGGAATTCACGGCTTGAGAGTGGCCCCGCTGGCCTCCCAAGGTTCCAGTCACTGGACCCGCGGAGTCTCTTGCCTCTCCCGTGGTGAGAACCTTGGTGGTCAGTACTGTCCCGAGTGGCTTCTCTGGGGGGATTCCAGGTCCCTGCAGAATGTAAATGCCACCTCCAGGTAACCACAGACCCGCTGGAGCCCAGCGGGCCACCACGATTCCCGGAAGAGCAGAGCATCCCCACCAATCAACGGAGGAGCACCAGCACCGGTGACCAGCCAGGAACGTGGACACGAGCCGACCACGCTCCTCTCGGACCCAATTTCCGTCTACACGACCCTCAGCCGACCACGCTCCTCTCGGACCCAATTTCCGTCTACGCGCCTCAGCCGACCACGCTCCTCTCGGACCCAATTTCCGTCTACGCGACGACCCTTAGCCGACCACGCTCCTCTCGGACCCAATTTCCGTCTACGCGACGACCCTTAGCCGACCACGCTCCTCTCGGACCCAATTTCCGTCTACGCGACGACCCTCAGCCGACCACGCTCCTCTCGGACCCAATTTCCGTCTTCGAGACCCTCAGCCGACCACGCTCCTCTCGGACCCAATTTCCGTCTACGCGACCCTCAGCCGACCACGCTCCTCTCGGACCCAATTTCCGTCTACACGACAACCCTTAGCCGACCACGCTCCTCTCGGACCCAATTTCCGTCTACGCGACGACCCTTAGCCGACCACGCTCCTCTCAGACAAATTTCCGTCTACGCGACGACCCTCAGCCGACCACCCTCCTCTCGGACCCAATTTCCGTCTACGCGACGACCCTTAGCCGACCACGCTCCTCTCGGACCCAATTTCCGTCTACGCGACGACCCTTAGCCGACCACGCTCCTCTCGGACCCAATTTCCGTCTACGCGACGACCCTCAGCCGACCACGCTCCTCTCGGACCCAATTTCCGCCTACGCGACCCTCAGCCGACCACGCTCCTCTCGGACCCAATTTCCGTCTACGCGACGACCCTCAGCCGACCACGCTCCTCTCGGACCCAATTTCCGTCTAAGCGACCCTCAGCCCCAGCTCCCCAGGGAGCCCGGGGGCCTCAGGTCAGCGGCAGGTCTCCCTGCTGGGCACCTGGCGATGAACAGCGACTTCCTGCAGCACCCGCACGTCAGAGGGCGGCTTCCGGCTCCCGGGCTGCGGCACAGGCGCCGCAGCACCGCCTCACCCAGCGCGGGCGTCACTGCGGTCTCCGGCCGCCACCGTCTCACCTTCCCCACAGCTGGGAGCGCCGGGGTCGAGTCGGCCCTCGAGGCCCCGCCCCCGCGGCACCGCCTCGGCTTACGTCACCGGGCGCGCGCGAAGCCGCCTCCCGCGCCGGTCCTGAGGAGGGGCGGCTGCCGCACGCGGAAGGCCGCGTGGAGCCCAGGGGCCGGGACGCGAGTCGGCGTCGGCCCGCCGTGTGGGACGGGTGCGGGTCCCGCAGCTGCTTCTCGGAGGAGAACGGAGCCTGCGCCTCTCCGGGGCGGGACTTCCGGTGAGCTGACGCGGTCGCCTCCGGGGCGGCAGGCCCGCTGCGGGTGACGGCAGGCCCGGTGCGGCAGGCCCGGCTGTGGTGACGGCAGGCCCGGTACGGAAGCCCCGGCTGTGGTGAGGGAAGCCCCGGCTGTGGCGGTGGCAGGCCCGGTGCGGGTGACGAAAGGCCCGGCTGTGGTGGTGGTAGGCTGCCCGGCTGTGGCGATGGCAGGCCCGGCTGTGGTGAGGGAAGGCCTGGCTGTGGTGAGGGTAGGCCCGGCTGTGGTGAGGGTAGGCCCGGCTGTGGTGACGGAAGGCCCGGCTGTGGCGGCGGCAGGCCCGGTGCGGGTGACGGAAGGCCCAGCTGTGGTGAGGGAAGGCCTGGCTGTGGCGGCGGCAGGCCCGGCTGTGGTGGTGGTAGGCTGCCCGGCTGTGGCGATGGCAGGCCCGGCTGTGGCGGTGGCAGGCCCGGCTGTGGTGAGGGAAGCCCCGGCTGTGGTGGTGGTAGGCTGCCCGGCTGTGGTGGTGGTAGGCTGCCCGGCTGTGGCGATGGCAGGCCCGGCTGTGGTGGTGGTAGGCCCGGTTGTGGCAGCGGCAGGCCCGGCACAGTTGGCCTCAGGCCCCGGCCATCGCGACGCCTCATTAGGGGTGACCTTGACGATGCAAGCTGGGCAGAAAAGCAGTTTCATCTTTGAAATTACAGGCCACTGTTCTCATTCATCTTGATAAGCACTTTCAAGGAATAATAATAGTAAAGAAGTGGAATATCGCTTTTCTCAGGGTGATAGAGGCCGGCTGGCGACCCGTTTAAAGTGAATTTAGATGTTCAGAGATGCATTTGATTCTGTTATGAGGCTGAATCAGCCAATTTAGAAGGTTTTAAGAAGGAAAAAATTGGCTTTAAAAACAAAATTACATTGTATTCTGTTTTTAAAATGCAAACATACCCTGATTGTAATGTTTATTTAAGCTGTAGCTAGCTAGTTTGTTCTACTTGCAGTTGAGACAGTCGTGTGTCTGTGATCCTTGCCTTGAGAACCAAACCCATGGAACCTGGGTCTCTCTGGAACATGCCCAAAGGACTGCAGCACGGGACACAGAATCTGCACTCCTCCCTGTGGTCTGGAGCATTTTGCTGCTATGGGACTAGGGTGCGCATCTCTCAGATCCAACACTGGACAGTCCTTTCCTGCTGTTACCATGATTGCTTAGAGCAAGAACCTGAAGACTGTGGTTTTCTTTTATCCAAGGGGAGACCATGCAGGAGACACCAAAAATAACAGCTTTAAGCAGCTCCTGCCCTGATTAGAGGGAGCAAAGCCATCCCTGAACTCCTGCTGAACACAGTGAAAAGCCTGCAACTGGCCTATATATGAAAGACAGCAGGGGTTCTATGCGGAAGTCTTTGTAGTTCAAGAAGAGAAGGAAAAAGGCAACTCCAACAATTCTCTTTCCTGAATGGTTGGAAGGAACTGTGATGACCTGCCAGAGTTCGTAGTCATGAGGCAACCCCAGAACCTGCCTGCTCCACTGTGTACCATGCCCTGTACTGGAAGAATCGGAACACATTCAGTGACAGCATAGAGGACAAAAAAACTAATAGGTTCTGGAATCTTCCACCTCCTGTGCAAAAGTCAGGAAGGTGGCAGAACCTCCTTCTGGACCTATCTCCTGGTTTCCCCTGCCATGTGCATGTGAGGCATTTTTGCACAGATCAGTTTGCTGTTCCTCTGCAGAAAGTTTCACACCATGGACAGCAAATAGGCAGAGCAGCAGGGCAGATAACCCCTAGGCCAACCAGATCTCAGGGAAGTTGATGTTGGAAGCCATCCTCCCTGACCCAAAGTGGTGCTGATGGGTGTGCAGGTACAAAGAGCATCTTCATGACCTAGAAAACAAAGTACAGAATGATTTCTTCACTGATATTTACCTGAATTCTCCTGCCAGCCATAAGCTTTGGGATTTGGTGTAAAATCTGTCACTTCTTCACTCTCTTCTTTTTGTGTGTGTAATGGGTATAAAAACAATTCATGTCACACAAAGTCCTGAGGGTTCGGGTCATCTGGGGTAGTGCAGAAAGCAGGTTCATAATAAGAGTATCATTACTTTTCTTATGGATATGCATTAAAGAACTTTGCTCTTCTTTTTAAACTCAAAACTTTTAGCATAATGATAGTAAGAAAGATAGTAAGAAATGATAGTAAGAAAGATATGATCAGGAGAAGAGCCACTGGGGCAGGCATTGTGATGCAGCAGACTAAGCTGCCACTGTGACATCAGCATCCCCTATTGGAGGCTGATTAAGTCCCAAATACTGTGCTTCTGATCCAGATTCTTGCCAATGTGCCTGGGAAGGCTACAGAAGATTGCCCAAGTGCTCGGGCTCCAGCCTCCCACATGGGAGAACCAGGTGAAGTTCTTGATTCCTGGCTTCAGCTTGACCCAACATTGGCTATTGTGGGCATCTGGGGACTAACAGATGGGAAACAATATCTCTCTCTCTCTCTCTCTCACTTTCTCGCTATCTCTCATTCTGCCTTTCAAATAAATCAATAAGTCTTAGAAGAGGCAGAGAAAAGAGCAGAAGGTAGAAAAGGAGAATTAGAAGACAAAAGAAGAAGAATCACAATTGTGAGCCTCTTAGGAGACACCACCCTTGTACATCACCATTCTACATGCCTCCCCAGCTTTATCTGGTAACCCTTATTACATGGTAAGGGGTGTGTATATCCATACTTAAAAATATGGAGATTAATTTAATGAGCTCTTGTATTCAGCTCGTTCTTGTCTACTTAAGAGACTTTAGATTTGAAGTGAGAAGGAACACTGTTACCCTCCAGAACCACAATGCCAAAGCTTAAGAATCTGCTAGCATCAGGGTGTCCTCAGTGAAAGAAGTCATAATGGGGCCATTGGCCACATCCCAGAGGACTCCGGGAATTCCCCACTTGCTTTCTTTACCTGGGATTTGTGTTGACACCTTGAAATTTCTAAGCAAGTCTTCTCATAGGAGAAAAGAATGAAGACTATTTACTGTTGGGAGAGAATTTATTTCCCCTTTGAAGATAATTATCCTTTTCAAAAGCTAAGAAGCTGCTCTCTCCTTTAAAATTGCTGAAAACCCATTCCAAGATCTCTAGACTTGAATAGCTCACTCCACGGCAGACGTCGCTGATGAGTGATTCGTTTTCCAATTAAGAATCTCAGACATGAAGAACAGATGCTCTCATGCTTCGAATCCTGAAGCTGGTGCAACAAGCACTTTATGAATTGACTGAAGTGATAATCTGTAGATAGAATTGGAGAGATTAGGGGAAAAAGCTGACTTCTTGGATAATAGGATATTAATTCAACATTACTGGAGCATGTTTAATACCCAAAGAGATATTTTCAGTAATATTTTTAAAATCGTTCTTCATTTAACTTATCCACACAGTATTTCATCCTCGACGACTGATTAGAGTAAATTGGAACTGGGACTTGATTTCATGTAAAACTGAGTGAGTGTGCAAAATATATAAGGCAGAATTTGTTCCTAAAGAGTTGGTCTTATGTGATATAATTATGGTGTGAGCAACACAGACCTTTGCTCAGAGTGGAGTCTGGTTGTTCCAGTGGCACAGTGGAGGCTTTGGAGGATGTCCCAGTGGGAAGGAACAGACTTGCCCATGCAGAACCTGGGGTTTGGAGATGTCTGGTGGAACAGTAGACACAAACACTTGACCCCATTGACTGCCAGTGGGGGAAAGGGACAGGTAAGGGACAGTAGCTGTGTGTGAGCCAGGAGGCCTTTCTGAATGCATACAAAGAATTTCCTCTCTTGAAGGGAATGGACAGGAAGTACTAAATACTGAGTCTAGGATGCAATTGCCTGAGTGGCTGAATTTAAAAAAAGAAAAATACAAATGCCCAGCCAGAGCTGGTGTGTTTTGCTAAGGTAAGGGTCCTGGCTGGAAAAGCCTGGGGCTCTGTCCTGTTATTTAGAGACATACCTTGGGAGTTTTGACGTGTTTTGGCACCCTGAATCTTCAGATGGCAGATTTGTCCCATTGTTCACCAGCGGAAGGCAGCACAGGGAGAAAATGCAGGAGCTCCTCCCATAAGGCAACTAATACCCCTCAAATTGTGTGAATATCTGTGTCCTCCCAAAATTAATATGTTGAACCCCTACTCCAAGGTGATGGTATTTGGAGGTGGGGCCTTTAGCAGGTGATCAGGCAGTGAGGGGAAGCCCTCATGATAGAATTAGGGCCTGGATGTAGGAAGGAGCTGCCAGCCACCAACCAGGAGCAGCCAAATCCACTCATGCCTTGATCTGGGACGTTCAGCCTGTAGCACTGTGAATAACAGGTGTCTGTTGTTGATAAGCCATCCAGTCAGTGGTGTTGCATAGGCATCCTGAAGGGACCGAGGTGACTTGTACAGCATAGGATCTACCACTGCTTTGCATCTCATCCACTGTGCTTGTGACCAGGGTTAGGTTATAGCATAACCCACCTAGGAAGTTTCTAGGTTCCATGGATAGAATTGTGTCCACCAAAAAGATACATGGAAGTCATGAATACAGTCTTTGTAGACACAATAAATAAAGGTAAAATGGAGTCTTCAGGATGGCTCCTAACTCAGTGTGACTGGTATCCTTATGGGAAAAGGAAAACATGTAAAAACACGTACAAGGAGAAGGTCATAAGATGGAAGAGGCAGAGACTGAAGCACCTGAATCCTAATGAATGCCAAGGATTGTACTCAGAGGCTCAGGGAGTATGCCCATAGACACCTTGATTTCAGACTGGTAAACTCCAGCACAAAGACAAATAGATTTCTGTTGTTTTAAGCCCCCAAGTTTATGGAAATTTGTTACAGTACCACAAGAAACTAATACAAGTGGAAAAAGACTAAACCTCAAAGAATCTTCAAGTCCTTGTTCCAACAGGTACCAAGGAATGTACATAGAATTGGATTGTGAAGGAGCTTGGTCCAGGAGGCTGGAAGGTAAAACAGCTGAGATGCCAGAATTGACGTGGTAGACTGTGGAAGGCTCAGAAAGTGGGCAGGCTATAACGGATGTGTTATACAAGACAAATGACTTATCATGGTTCTAAGAAGCCAGGAAGACTGGCCTTTCTCCAGAACTGGGAAGGACACAGCATCAATAAAGGGTTCAGTGGTGCCTCTTACTTTGAGGCCTGGGCTAATTACAGGCACAGACGACAGAGGATAGAGATGGACTTGGTAGGGCCCTGAAATAGTGGCGGTGAAGTGGCATCCTCTGGAGCCTGGCACACAGCTGGTGAGATAGTTAATAGAATACAGCTGCCCTGGATGGGCTTCTGGCTAAGTCTGGTCAGTGTATAACAGGGAGGGTAACAAGCATGGATGACAGGGAAGGTGAGGACAGTCATCTTGCAAAATGTCTTAATCCCTTGCCCAGTTTCCAGACCTGAGTCAGGTTAGGATCTAGGTTGCCCTAAGAGCTGGTAACTGCCTGGGAAAGAAGAGCCTGCCTCACCATGACAAACAGCAACGGGAGATGCATCTTCCTGACCTTCCTTAGAAGACGTGTTCATCCTTAATCAGGTGACCATATGCTGAGAAAAGGGGAACATACTGCAACTCTGATGATGACTGGATGTTGTATCTGAGATCATATTGCTATCCAGAGACCAAAAATGTCGCCATGCCTCTTCCACATCAGAGTAGCATGTGGTGTTAGCTAAGAAACAGAGTCTTGTCCAAGATCCAGATTACAGCGAGTCTATTGGGTCAGTGACCCCAGTCTGTGTCAACAAGCAAATCTGTAATTGGGATCAACAACCCTGGCAGTTGATTCCCATGCCAAAACCTGTCCTTGGTTTGCAGAGGAAAAGGTATGATAATAGGAAGACCAAGCGAAAGCCCTCCCTCCTCGACCATAACCAAGATAGAAGAACCAAAAGCAGTGAGCAGTGTTGCATCCAGAATGCTTGATGGAAATCAGTGACAACACCAAGGTCAAAAGGATGCAGGGACAGTGCTTCCTGAGCTCTGTAAAAAACGAAAGCCTCTGGAAAATGGCATAGACTGCTACAAGCTCAACCATGCATTCAACCCAACTTCAGTCACTCTATCATGTTTGCCAGAGGAGGAATGCATGGCCCAGGTACATTGTATGTGGCCACTGATTTGGCAAATATTTTTCCCTATCACCATCAAAAAATAGCGTGAGAAACAGTTTATTTTCATATGGAATTGACAACAGTAGGCATTTACATTTTTCGCCCTACAGCTGTATTCACTAAACCATCTGCCAAGCCGTAGCCCAAAGAGTCCTGATTGCTTTGACATTAATCTGTTACATTGAGACCATTATGTTGACAGGGCCAGGCAGAAAGGAGGTGGTTAGCATACTTAAAGCCTTTGAAGACTTGCACACCTAGGCTGGCAGATAAGCCTTGCAAAGCTCCTTGGACCTGCCACACCCAAAGCACTTTACAGACTGATGGCCGGGGACACCTTAGGACAAATGCTTACATCTTGCACTCCCTTCCTTGAATAAGCACCATGCCAGTGGGCCTGTTTAGTTGTGTAGGGGGCATATTCCATTCCCCACCAAACTTCTTTTGTTCATAGCCTGAGTGACTCGAAAGGCTGCCAGCTGTGAGTGGTGCCAGGAACAGGATTTAGATTTAGGGTTTAGAGCAGGTTTAGATTTCAGCACAAGAAGCCTGCTGTGTAGGTCATGTGATAGGGCAGATAGCAGTGATGGGAAAATTTACTCTGGGAAGTGCACAACATATGCCAGTCTGAAGTTCTAATATATCAGGGCTCTGGTGGGGGCAGGGTGCTGACCCAGAGCCATGGCCTGTGCCACAGGACAGCATATTTTTCCAAAGCAATGGATGTGCTATCGACTCTGGCAGAGAAACAACTCCTGACCTGGTTTCAGTGAGTGACCATGCATCCAGACTGTCCAGGGACCTGTTAGGCCATTGAAGACTCAGGCAAGAGAAAACCAGCAGCAATTTGCCATGAGACAGAGGTGGCAAATAAGGATGGGGCATGGATAGACTGCCTGGGCAGGTGGCCTGGACTGTGGCACACAACGTTATTCCAAGGCCCTCCTCATCTCATCCGTGGCACTGGGGGATTCTCTGACCAGCTGAAGAAGGAACAAAAACCCCATCTAACTTAAGGATGTGTTCATGAGCAGCAGTCAAATTTCACACCCATTCAGGAGCGACTTTGAAAAAAATCAAATGGAGAATGACCTCAGTAGGTCAAAGCTGCCCATCTCTTCTGTGTGGAAAGAGAAGTGGCTGAAAAGAATGCAAATGAAACCGTGGGCCATGCCCAGTGCACCATACCTAGACAGAAGAAGGCTGTCAGACCAGGGAAGACCTGTGACAGAGACATGGGGTGGACACAGAGGAGTGACCCATCAGAAGGGTCACCTGCGGAGAGGATCTTGAAACAAACTACCGGTGCTGGTGCTGTGGTATAGTGGGTAAAGTCACCACCTACAGGGCTGGCATCCCATATGGGTACCAGCTTGAGTCCTGGCTGCCCCACTTCCAATCCAGCTCTCTGCTATGGCCTGAGAAAGCAGTAGAAGATGGCTCAAGTCCTGGAAGAAACTCCTGGCTCCTGACTCCTGGCTACTGGCTTTGGATCAGCACAGCTCTGGCAGTTGCAGCCATCTGGGGATTGAACCAGTGGATTGAAGACCTCTCTCTATGTCTCTGCCTCTGCCTCTCTGTAACTCTGCCTTTCAAATAAATAAATCTAAGGAAGGAAGGAAGAGAAGAAGGTAGGAAGGGAGGGAGGAAGGAAGGAAGGAAGGACGGACAGAAGGACAGATCGACTGGAAGCAGTTTCCTCCTGGCCACACTGGCTCTGTGCTGAGTGGTCAAATCTGTCCTGGTAGGAGATATGCATGTCCCAACTGCATGGACACTGCTGAAACTGACCTGGCTACTGCTGCTGCTGCTGCCAGTCCTAGAGCCCAACACTGACTCCTGATGAGGCAGATTCCTGAGGAGGCAGATGGCTGCACTTGGTCTACACTGGGCCCTTTCCAGGCCAATGGGCCAGCAGTTCACCCCATGGGAGTAGACAGAATTCTGATGTGCACTTGACTTTTCTGGAACAAGTCGTCATCCAGCACCACTGTGCTAGGCTCACAAAGGGTATGACCCACTGATCTGCACTTCCACATAATACAGCCCCAAACCACAGTGGTCCTGTGAGCAGGGCAGTTGCAGTGGCAGGCCCACAACTGTGGGATCTGCCATCACATCTTGGGTTCCAGAAAGCACTGCCCTATGAGGACTGGTGCCACCCTCGAGAGCACAGTGTCTGGACTGAACAAAAGATCCATGGTGTTGATGTGTCACCAGCAGGAACATTGAATGGGCTTGGCCCTGAGGGGTCTGAGCCCTCTAGCCATCCCTCACAACAACCCAGCCCCATAGTTCTGAGCTATACAAAGTTAAATGTACTTGTCCTCGAAGGTGGCACACATTCACCAGAAATCTCAATGAATGACAAGTTTCCTGGATACTTTAGGGTTGTTGAATTCAAAGGCCAGTGGGCAAGAAGAGCTCTCACCATTTTTGGCAAAGGGTAGTGGATTCTTTACCAGAAGACGGAGGAAGAGGGGCTGAGGCAGATGGGGAAAGAGATGAACATGCGCAGAACTGGGTCATCTGCTTGGTGCCTGTAGGAATCCTGGGGGCAAGTGGCTCTAAGTGGAGAGGTATGGCAACACCCCCTGAGGGGAGCCTGGAGGTCCTGGAAGTCATGCTGACATGCAGAGGCTTAGATCTGACCCCAGGCTGCCTGGCTGCTGGGCGAGCTCAGTGCTCCGGCTATGCTGGGGCACATATGTAAAGAGACTTGCAAGTTCAGTAACCTCACACAGACCAGCTGTCAGAAACCCCACACATCTCTCAGGTACAGCAGAATTGTCATCTCATTCTGGGCATCTCGTTGGAGCTCACACTCACCACTACCTCCCAGCAGGAAATTGGAATCAGCAGCTGGCACTGGGACTGGAAGTCAGGCACTGGGGTGTAGGACATGAGCACCCTAAACTGAGCCTGTAACTATGAAGATAAATGCCCTCCCTCACATTGCACATGTTGTTTAAATTCCAATTTTACCTGGAAATTACTTACAGCAATCTGAAGAGTTTTCAAAAAGTTTATGAAAAAATACATATTCTGAAAATATTATGCAGGAATTTCAAGCTTGTTTTGCACCAAAATCAAAGTATCTTTTAATTCCATTTTCCATGAACCCTTTGAAGTGCCCTCATGCTAATCCCATAGGGATTTTGGGAAGGAAAAAGATGTTTTACATTATATTTAGCATAGCCTATTACATACACCCAATATTATACTTTCAAATATTATATTATTTATGCATATTATAATAAGATCTGTACGTACAGCTCTATAAGGAAACAGGCACTACCAACTTTGACCCAAAACAACGCGAGTGGAAATTGAAGCCTTCAACAAAACTCATTATTTACCATCTCATTATTTTTTCGACTAAAACACAGGATTGAATTACATCCTGTTTTCCTTTCCTTCTGTTCTGTGAAAGTCACTTGCCTGTGAAAATTTCCTCTTAGCTTTTCTCTGTCATACAGGCCTCAGGCCAATCTTCCCAAGACTCCAGCCCACGCGGGACTTCCAGTGAGAACAGGAAAACCCAGACACTTGGGGAAGCCAAGCCAGGAGGTCAAAGCCTGCCACATGGGCTTGGGGCTGCTTCTGCAGAAACCCAGCTCAAAGACAGCACTGTTTGCTGGGTTCGGGAGGTGGAGAGAGGGGCACAGAAGGGAGGGGAAGCCAGTTTCCTGATGAGTGAGGGGTCCGGTGTGTTCTTTCCTCAACTCAAATCGTCACCCAAGCTGGAAACAGGGGCCATGGGGTCAGTTCCTGCTCTGGAGAATGAACTCAGTGTTTTCCTACGGTAGCCAGGACTGGACATGAGCTTCTGCAAAAAAAACCCAAAATGCTGGCATACAGATACAACTTAAGACGTGTCCAGTAAGAGAGGCCACCTTACTGTCGAGCGCCTTGGTTCACCATTTCCCAGCGTGCAAACACGTCTCACACTGTGCCCAGGAAAGCCACCGGGGTGTTCCCCAACTTTGACATTCTCCCACGACAGCCAGGGCGCGGGTGAAATGATGGTGCATGGCTGGATGGAAAACCATGGCCCCAAATGTGATTTATGCAGGAGGGATGCAGACTGCCTCCTGTACCCCCAGGAGGAATGAGTGTTTACCTTCTGGAGGTACAGGTTCCAGCTAACAAATGGAGCATTCTCTGAGCGTGCACTCCAGGCCTCTGGAGGAGGAAGCCCTGGTGATCCTTCCTAACATTGGACAAGGACACATGGTATCTCAAGTGTGTCTGGATTACTAGCCCCATGCTCGGACGGGTTGATCTCAGATTTAAGTGTAGACAGCATGTTTTCGAAAGGAACTTGATCCCTCCTGATTTTACTGCAAACCAGGGAACCATGGTCACAAAAGGCTCCTTTCACAGACAGGAAGAGTTTTCACCTGGAAAAATAAACTGACAAAGCCAACATTTACATATTGCTGATGATATAGTGCCCTCAGAGGAAACCCTACCCTGCCTTTTAGCTAATGGTGCATTCTAAAAGATGGAGACGTATGGTAATACATAATCTGTCTGTTTCCTGTCCCAGTGTCTGTGCGATTCCCACCGAGTGCTCTCTGGGAGACTGCCTCCCTGCCTCTGTTCTGCTGAGCCAGCCGCTGTTAGAGAACAAGACCCGTGCCCCTCACGGCAGATCTTCAAACACTTGGCCTTGTCCCGTGTTTTCATGCTTCCTCCAAAGGCTACACAATGATTTTTCACTACCAAAATCTTGAGGAAAAATAAAATACACAGGAAACAGACATCGTGTAAGCCGTCCTTGGAGAGAGGGCTCATCTTGAAGTGGCCTCCAAGAAGACAAACGGAAGTGCTGGGTTCTCCTACCAGAGGTGACATCTCGGATGAAAACCTCTCATCTTACACGTTTTTAGCAGACTTTGATACACATCAACCAGAACAGACTGGCTTGGCCTGATTCTGGCTACTGGGATGAAAGCAGGTACAGCAGGTCTAGAGTGAGAAGGACCTTGGTGTACATGTCTGGGAGGGGAGGATCAGCTGGGTCCTGTTGGAGGGGGGTGGGGGAAGGTGTCACAGGTTAATAGACACCACTAATAAGGCCATGATCCTGAGACTCAGCCTGATCTTTCCAGGGAGGTTCTGTAAAAATCCACAACCACGCTGAGAGATGGGGTGCCATGGGCTGGCACCTGCCCTTCCCATAGACCTGAAGCTGGGGGTTGAGGCAGCATTCTACAGAGGAAGCCACAGGAACATCGTTATTCATCTACACTCATCAGTCTATCCCTTACCATATTACAAGATATCACATGTCCTTTTGAAGAGTGCTACCTGAATTCATGAATTCATGCTGTAAAAAATTAGCACAGGCTTGTTCGGGGTGTGATTTGGAGGAGAAGGGGTGTGTAACCGCTCTGCGACCCTGCTGGCCCGACTCTGACCCCGGAAGCCCCGTGCTGCTCTCCTCGCTGGCACTCTAAGGCTCCGTGCACAGCAGCCAGTTCCAACGTGGGCCCCGTAGGAAGCCTCTGGAAGCTTTCAAAGCTTACATCAAAAGCCCAGGTTAAAAATCTACACTGCCTGTTTCCAGAGTGGCAACAAAAGTTCTTTTTTATCCCTTGATCACGGAGCTCACCTGTAGGAAATGTTACACCTTTTTATTAAACCGATGAATTGTCTCTTCTGCGTGAACTGGAGACACTCTTGACAGGCCGAAAGTCATTAACACCTCCCAGGAATGCCGGGTAGAGCCGGGAGCACTCTCCCGCCCTTGCCTCTGCATGTCTGGAAACCAAGCCCCTCCACTCACAGGACCCTCGAGCGTATTTTCCTCTTGATACTTACCTGGCTGATTTATTGAAATGAGCAAAAGCTTCTCTGTTGGCAGGATGGTCCCCGACACAGATGTGTACAATAAAACACATTTGCTGTTTTCAAATAAAGACCTTGCCTTAAATTAGCAAACGATTGGATTACTCTGACAGGTTGGCAAAACAAACCGTCATTCAACGGTTGTCACGGCCTATCTGGACGCATCTTCCTGGGGTCTGGCCAAGGCGCTCACCAGAGAGGAGTGAGCGAACAGTCAACACTGTGCCTTTGTTGCCTTCCTTTAAGGATACTTTGGAAATCAAACTTGCTTCATTGTAAAGAACCTGATGAAAACAGACATTTTATTTTAATCTACTCTCAGCCAATAAAGAGTGGTTTGTTCTCCCCCTCTTCCTTCCTTCCTCTCTGCTCCCTTTAAAAAAAATCTAAGCCTTGAACACTTTCCAAGGAACAATGACCTACCATTGTGAGCAATACTCATCTCCCTTTTCTTTGCCTAACAAAATAACCTCCAAAATCGGCAAATACATTTATGAATTTTACTTTCAAATATTCAATTCAACAGGTAGAGTCTGTTCGTTTCTCCTAGGCACAGCCTGTTGGAATTGATTGGGATTTTTTTTCTTTCTATCAGGAAAGTGATTGGAGTAGTGCTCGATATGACCAGGTGTGGACTTCAGAAATGTTTGCATCAAAATGGTTCTATCTTTTATTTCCATTCTCCAGGGACTATTTTCCTGTACCTTCAGACATTGGAGGAGTCAAGTACTAAAGAGCATGAAGCTAGCTGACTGCACATCGTGCACCGTTTGCTACTTCCTTTTCAGGTTCACCTACTGGGCCCTTTCAACTCATCTTTGAGTTTGTATAGTTCATAAATCTCTTTCGATGATGACAGGACAGGCAAATTGCATCGTTTTCAGATGATGTTCAGAAGGATGCTGCCTTGTTGGGGGTATTCAGGATGCCTTCAGTGCTGCCTCTGAGTACAGGCTGTGCTAGAGGGACATTGACTCCGTCACAGCAGAGTGCTGGGGCAAAGAGGTGCACAGTACACGTTCCCTGAGTGAATGAAAACACACAGCTAGAGTGGACTCACAGGCAGACAGCCACCAGCAAACACCAGCTGCTGTCTTGTACGCACCATCAGAATACAGTGGAAAGGGGTCGAATCCAGAGGCTGCTTCCTTCTGGGTGTTGAGGAAATGCCGTCCAATTCTAAAGAAAGCTCAGACAGCCTGCTGCTCCAAACTGTAATGTCTCGGAGATTCTGGAATGAATGGGAAGGAGAGAGGAAGGTGGGGAGGGGGCAGCTCTCCCCTCCCAAGCAGCAGGTTCCACAGCAAAGCAGAAAGACAGTCGGAGGCTGGGTCTGACCAAGAGGAAATGACTCGCTGAGCCTGGGAGGAAGCAGGTTTATGCACAACCTGCCACTCCAGCGCCCCAGGTGCTTGCAGAGGGCCCAAGCAGTGCGAGGTGGGGCTTGAACTTCAAGGACAATTCCAGAGGCATCCTCAGGCAGGCACCACCCACCAAAACCTGCCGGTGGGAAAAGGCTCACTTGCCTGTGTTGTATGCACACTGTTTATTGCAGAGTGACATCATACCTGTGGTAGTTATTTTATCACTGCAATTAGTTCATTTGACTGTCAGGTCTGCATCTAGTATTGGGGAGGGCGGAAATGATGATTTCAGCAAGTTGTAATCACAAGGGAGCATCTTAGAAGATTTCCCAGCCCCATACCCAATGTAGCACAAAACATGATAAAGTCAAAATAACTTCAATCAATGCAGCCTTGCAAGGGGTATAACAGGGCTGTGTTTTTGTGGTTTTCTTTCATCCACTTTGCAGCTCAGTCTCCCCTGCCAAGTTTAAGGTCAGAGTCCATATGGACCTGACCCTCAGCCTGTGGTGTTCACACAGCACCTGGGTTTGCCATGCTGTGAGTCCCAGCATCTAGCATGTGTCACTGTGCTGTCTGGACTCATGCATGTGGGTTACAACTCTACTCTGCAGCATTACTCTAAACTCACTTGAAGGCGAAGGGAAGGGTGGAGGACTGGGGGGAACCGGGGCTGGGAAAACACTGCCTTGCCTGAGAGGAACAGCACAGAGGATACAGGTAACCCAGCATCCAACGCCAGCCACAGGCTCACTCTTGCCTTTCCGGCTTCCTCACACCCCGCAAGGCTGCTGATCATGGATTCTCTGCGAAGGGAGTTCTGTCTGCTCACATGCCTGATGATTTTCTCTCCCTCTTGCCTGTCTCTGCCTCTGCAATCAAACCCCAAGAGGAGGAGGCTGGCCTTCCTGGGCAGGGAGCTGGATGCTGGCACTTCTTATGTTGAGCAGATGCAGAAGCGCCCCTGCAGCCTCTTGGCATGGAATGGACAAGCAGCTCTTTTTTTTTTTTTTTTTTTTTTTTTTTTTTTTTTTTTTTGACAGGCAGAGTGGACAGAGAGAGAGACAGAGAGAAAGGTCTTCCTTTACCGTTGGTTCTCCCTCCAATGGTCGGTGCGGCCAGCGCGCTGTGGCTGGCGCATCGCGCTGATCCGAAGCCAGGAGCCAGGTGCTTCTCCTGGTCTCCCATGGGGTACAGGGCCCAAGCACTTGGGCCATCCTCCACTGCACTCCCAGGCCATAGCAGAGAGCTGGCCTGGAAGAGGGGCAACCGGGACAGAATCCGGCACCCGACCAGGACTAGAACCCACTGTGCCGGCGCCACAAGGCAGAGGATTAGCCTATTGAGCCACGGCGCCGGCCGCAGCTCCTTTAATTGAGTGACCTGTGCCAGGGAAAAGGAGGAGAAGAAGGAAGAAAAGAGAGAAAGGGGGGAGGAGACAGAATTTATTCTGCCTTTGGGAAGGACCTGGACACTGTGCATACCTGTTTGGGCCACAATTAACCTCAGAGGGACTGTCTTAAAACCCTTGAGGTTGTCAAGATGGGATCCTGGCCTGATTATCAGCCTGATTCCAAGGCAGGGTTCTCTGATGGAGACTCCAGTGTTCACTTCATTATGACACAGGTTAAAGAGATCCCCTTGTCCCAACCCAGTGACACTGACGCTAGTCCTTTCTACTGCAGAAAAACATCCCATAGCAAGTGGCCCTGTGAAGAGTGGCAACATGGCAGGTGCTGCCTGCTCCTCAGGCACCCCAGAGAACCGATGTGTGTGCTTGCTGGTGAGTGGACCAGGGGCCCAGGGTGGGTGACAGGCAAGTGCTCTGGCCTGAGCCCACAGCGTTTCTGACTCCAGGTTCCCCCAGAGAGGCCTGCAGACAGCCTGAGTCAGGTGCTGCTCTTGGCGGGCTGCATGGTGCAGTGTCTAAGGGTCCTGCGTCTTGACTGTAACTGAATTCTGAGAGGACACAGTGGTCCCCTTTTAGCTCAGCTTTCAGAATTCTCCCCCTGGAAACCTCAGAAGTAAAATGCAGCTTGGACAAGATGTTCTCAGGGTGCGCACCCTACTCCCCTTTGTGACGGCAGCTTCATATCAGGTTTAAGGCTGCTGTGGTCTGCATGTTGGTGCCTCTGCAGTTCTCACTTGGGGATCTTCACCTCCCTTCCAAAGTGATGTTGTTAGGAGAAGTGGGCTCTGGGAGGTGGTTGGGTCAGAGGGTTGTGATGGGATCAGTACAGCTGGACATGTTCATAACGAAGTGAAGTCTTTGTTGCCTGCCGACATCTTCCTTGCTAGAATTCAAAGCAAGTTCCTGCCAGATTTACACAAACTTACAGACCTAATTATTTTAAGTTTAGGGAGGAGATTAGGTAGAATTTTGTAGCTAAACTTGTTTGGGAAACACTTGAAAGGTACAGAAACAACAGGCCAATTACACAGGAAATTCTTGTCCCTTCAAAGGCAGAGGAGGAGAGTGGAGACCAGGAAAGATGGAGGAAAGGGGCACTGCCCCCATGAACAGGCAGGAGTCACCGCCCCCCAGTGGGGAAGACCCAGCAGTCATCGCTCCGTGAGCCTGTGTCACTGCAAGCCTGGCGGCCGAGGCGTTTCACAGCCTGTCCCGCACTTGCTGCACTCTCGTCTGCAGATTCCTGTTCTCTGCTTTCACTTCATGGCTTCCCTGACCTGGAACAGGTAGCATCAGCCAACATTCCCCGAGTGTGAGGTTCGCCCCGAGGACGTTAGCTTAATTCATCTGCAAGTAATACCTTGGAGAGACGTGGATTTATTTAGACCTCTGTGCATGAGGAAACTGAGGCATAAGGGAGCGGTGTGCACACCCCTGGGCTACACAGGACACAAGAGCGTGTGCTCACCCTGGATCTGGAGCCAAAGTCCCTGCTTTCCAATCAAATGAACGCGCTTTGCACGGCATTTGCATAACGTGTGTGTGGGATGATGGGCTCAGCTCAACAGAGCAGGAAGAATTCTGTCATCCACAGCGTTTTGCTGAAGGAATGAACAGCTCTTCCATAGAAATTTCAATGAATTGAAATCCTAAGATTTTTTTTTTTTCCTCATGCATGGGTGTCTTTTTTCCACTGTTCCTGTATGTGGCCCACTTCTGTCTTAAGCACATTTTTAAAAAATTACAGATGTGTAATTAAGTGGTCTCATTGGTGACACATTTGAGGAAATCTTGAAGTAGGGTATTAATTCCTGAAATTAGTGCCAGAAAATCTCCAGGCCTTAAGGATTTGGTTACCACCCTAACCAGACGGCATCTCAGCCTGTGAACATAAATATGCCAATTAGCGTTTCACAAGGAAATGCATGGCTGAAAATCACAAAACAGCAGCCAGCCTGCCTGCCTGCTTCCTGTCTTTCCTTCCCCAACCCAAGTATTATTCAAACGAGGGGATATGGTCACGAGCTGCTTCCAATAAAGAACTCGCATCAAAAACTGCTTCTCAGTCACCCGTGACCCGTGCTGATGGCCATTGTCAGGCCGTGCGATTAGCCGGACCATGGAGGAATGGTGATGTGGATTCCTCAGTGCAGGCCCCTCCGCTCTCCTCCCAATTAACACCAAGAGCCCCCTGGCCACAGGCGATTCTGAGTGCTTTGCCTGACTTAATTTTGCTTTTAGCACTCAGTGCCAGGAATACCTAGAAAATTATCTACTAATTATCTAGCATTATCTGTGTTGGTTCATGTCTAAAAAACAGCTCTTCTAATTACAAGCCCCCGTGCTATTTGCCTCCAAAGAGTGGGTTTAGCTGCGAATTTCTCCAAAGGGGCTTGCACTAAAGGCTGGTAATTATGTGCTTGGAGTTCTTCAGAGGGCGTCCTCTCGGGTATCACAACAAACACACTGAGTCGAAGGATGCTCTCACAGCAGGTGAGCGGCAAGCAGTAATTACACCTCCACACTGCCAGTGTTCTCTTCTGGACAAGAAGCAAAGACATGCTAACTCATCCCCAACATCCTCGGGAGAACTGCGGGCTCACTTGGCCGGCCTCCACGGGCCGGACACACGGTCACAGCACAAAGCCCTCGCACCTGCGCGTGTCCAGGGGTGAAGAAGGAAAGAGCGCTGGTACTGGGGGCTGGCTTCCGGTCCTACTCAGCCATGCACTGATGGCTGGACGTGTGGCCGCCTCTGCACGTCCCACGAGCAGGCCAAGCTAGCAGTCCCCACGCCTGCCGTGCTAGGAAATGCTGACGGAGCAGCTGCCGGAAGAAAACGTCTTTCACTTCTCAGGGAAATGATGCCGCAACTCCTTTCTGTTTTTCTTTTCAATTTTGAAATAATTACAAACCTTGAAACAAGTTACTTTTTCTTGCAAGATTTGAGAGGAACTTATTGACCTAGCGCCTTACCATACTTGAGTACGTCTGCACATACTCTATAGAAGGGCACCCTCCTACGTAGCAGAAACCTGCTCATCTGGATCACAAACCCGGCAGGGCACTCACCCAACCGTATTTTTCCCATTTTTAATTAGTTTTTTAATTAATAAAAAGAGAACAGATTTCAAGTGGTTCATAGATAGAATTCTAAGAATATAATGATAGCTTCCTCCCTCCCTCCTCCTTTCTTTCTTTTTTTAATTTTTGCAATAACACATTTTTTAATTGACTTTATAATCCCACGCTTAATGCTTCACTAAATCAGGAGTTCAGCAAGCAAAAAGTAGAAGGATGACTTCTAGTCCTCATGAGCTCTCTCAGTCTCACCAAATGCCCCCCTAAAGTCTTTTTAACGAAAGGGCAGTGCACCCACGGGAGCTCCTTGGCCTTACAGAAGGGAGTCAGGGAGCCAACAGAAAATGACAGCACTGAGTGTGGCCACTGGGCAGTGGGAGGGGCAGCCCCCTGGGGCACTGCTTCACCAGCTGGGATTAGGAATGTTTACCTGATAGCACTCAAATGCCCAAAGAATTATGATTATTTTAATTATTATCATGATTGATGGTGGCATAAAGGGAACTACAGGCTCTTAGAAGATCTCTGGGCACACTGGTGGCTCCAAGTCCTCGACCATGAAGAAGGCAGTGTTTCCCACATTAAAGTCGGCGTCGGCAGGCTGGAGAATAAGCCGCATCTCAGCAGAACTGTGGTGAGAGGCTTACCAGGGGGGTGGGAGCAAGGACCAGGGATTGCTAGCGCCATCTGTGCCCAGGGCGCCACCCCAGTGTCCAGGCCCTTGCAGAGTTCCTGCCCTTCTGTCCCAGGCCCCCAGAGGTGACCGGCTGCTGAGCGGTGGCTCACCCAGATGGCTGAGAGCATCTCCTACCCCGCAAACCCTGACAGCCTCCTTCGCATCTGCCACCGTCCATCCCACCCAACGCCCCACACGCTTCCATTGCTCCTGTCAGACTCCCGGAGTGTGTTCCGCCCAGTGCTGCAAGTTCATTCCTGCTTCTCTCAAAGCCGTGGGCTTAGTCCATCCACCTCTCTGCTGCCCGCCCTGCATAGCATTTGGTCCAGGCTGCCATTGCTGTCCACTTGCACATCTGTGGCAACTTCTCCAGCTGCTGTCCTGGCTCCCGCTCCCACCTCCTCACAGTTCACTGCGCATGCCCCACACAAAGTGCCAATTTGAACAGATTTCAGCCCAGTCGTGGGGCTCACTGCTAAGCACTGTCTACAGGCCCCCTAAGATGCTTAGAGTGAAACCCCGATGTCAGACTCTCGGATGGCAGAGACCGACCATGTCAGCTGCCTAATGCCCGTTATCCTTTTCGGCTGCAATAAGAAATATGCTCAGTTTACCTTTTTAAAAAGCAAGACAAACAGCAAATAAAACCCCCTGATTTCCAGTCTTTCTTGAAACCAGGAGTCGTCAGCCTTGTGAATTAGTTCTGGCCAATGATAACAGAATTCTACTACAGAATCCTGGGAGAATTTTTACTTTCCTGATGCACATTGTTCCCCAGTCAGGTTGCCTTTTCTTCCTTTTTTCTGACCTGAATTACAACTGTGATGGCAGGACCTGGAGTAGCCATGTTGGCACCTTGAAGTGAAAGTCTAAGAGAATCCCTCAAATCTTGGCATCTTTAAACTAACATGAACAGTGATCCGCCTTTGAGAAAACTAACCCATCAGTACGTAGTAGTCAAGTTGCTGCTAGGCAAGGTGACGGTGATTGACAGATGTCCCATGGAGATCTGCATCTGCTGGCCTCCCCCACCCCGGTCCTCCCTCTTATTGTGTACCACTCTGGTTGGCCACAGTTGCCCCCTCACACCATCGCTTTCTTCGACGTTCTCTGTAGCACTCCTCTCCTCTTTATCCTCTGACTGCTAACGCTAGGATGCAGCCTTCCTGGAGATAGGAGCTTTATCCGCGTGTTTTCCTACTCCCTGCTCACTAGCTGGTGTTGCAAACAGTGGCAGAGACTTGGTAAATATTTGCTGCATCATGCAACAGAGGGATTCCGCTCTCAGGTACAGTGTCTCTACTAACCCGTTCCTGAACGTGAGCTACAACTGTAGTGAAGATTATATGTGGTGGGGGCATCGTCATGCCTGGTGCGTCCTCTCTCTTGTTCCATCCTACAGGGAAGGAGAAGGACACAGATCTCCTGAGGAGAATGAAGTGACCAAGCTAACCATGCTTGCTTGCTTGCTCGTTCTAGTTGGCTTCATTTATCTGTTTAAAATTTGTTTATTTATTTGAGAGACAGAGAAACAGAGACAGACAGAGAGAGCACTCCCCATGTGCTGGTTCACTCCCCAAATGCCTGCAATGCCCAGCGCTGAGTCCCTGGTCTCCCACTGTGTGGCAGAGACCCAACTGCCGCCTCCCAGGGTGCGCACCAGCAGGAAGCTGGAACGGGGAGCAGAGCTGGGATTCCAACTCCGGCACTCTGATGGGGATGCAAGTGTCCGAGTGGTGGCTTACCCGCTACGACAAGGAGCCACCCAGCTCTGTTTATGTTGGGTAGTTTAGGGAGAGTTCTACAAGGAGAATGAGTGAGTCCCTACTCTCCCTGCTATTTTAGGACCACCCCCTTTCAAGTACATCACATCTCTAATTATTCTTTATAAAAATTGTTATGTTTAATTTTCTCTTACTATTTCTGTAATTATAATTATAATAAACCAAAACTAATTTTTCTTTTTAATCTCTATTTCTCTCCTAATGTTGTTTATTGTCTTCAAATTATTATGCCTCTTTCATTTAATTATTTTTCCCTAGATTTTCAAATGGATAATTAATTCTTTTATTTAATTCTCAATTTATTAATAACATCTTTGAACGGTAGAAATATAATTACAGTTTCTGTTTTAAATGTTTGCTACAAAACTTGCATGCCTAAAGCTACTTCTATTTATCATTCTCCCACAATATTTTTATAATTAACCTAGTGTTTTTCTCTTTAGGCTTATTTAATAATTGGCTCAGTAACTTCCATATATCAGAAAACTCTCTATTGTTGCTGGCTTTTGAGATTGAAGAATAGAATATGATATTGGTTATTTAGAATGCTTTGGTCCATCTTCTGTTGTTTAATTCAGTCTGTTTTTGAACATATGCCAAATGCATATTCTTTATTTATTGAATACAAATTTCTACATACTTCTAGATGAAGCTTATTGAGCATGTTATTTACATCTTGTATCTCTTTGCTTCTTTCATCCTTTCAATATGGTGTTACAATATCAGCTCATTAAAGAAACTAATTAATATTTCTCATCCATCTCCCTTGTCTTGTTTGCTAATTTCAGAGACACACATGTAAGTGCATTTGTGCTGGAGATTTTTATATATTCTGATCAATTTTTGCTTCCCAGTATCTAAAGTCATTTTTTCAGTCCTGTGATTTTCCCTATAAGAATGTGCAGAAAAAGAACTAAGTAGCTGAAGCAAAGTAATAACAAACCAGAAAAAGGGAGGCATACATTTATCGATCTTTCTATTTTAGTCTCTAACTACATCACAGCAAGAGAGGAAGGTGAACAAATGCAAAAGAAAGAGGAACAAAGGAAGCCAAAGTGAGACTCAGAACATCTCAGAATGCGGGATCTCTCTCTCTCTCACACACACACACACACACACACGCATGCAGCACCAAAGACAACTGAAACTTAAAACACGGTGATATTCATGCAAAGGTGGATATCAGAAATACCATGAAGCATAGGCTCTAACTCTCAAAACTGCATTAGACAAAAGCAAGGAAATTCTAAGTTTAGAAATAAGCTTTAAGAAAAAAAGAGATATGAATCAGAAATTGAGATTAAATTACAGTGTGCCTGAGGACAGGCTTTTAAGCTGGAAATACAGAGTTAGATATGGATGATATAAAAAAGGGCCAATTAGAATTAGGAGTATTATCAAAAGAAGTAGAAAATTAGGTGTGGGAGATATGCAAAGACGTTCCAACAGAAGTATAATTGGAGTAGTTGCCACCCCAAAAAACCCTCTTTTCCTTTATTTGAGGGAAAAAAATAATGAACAAAGTTAAATGTAAAACTAACATACACATATCCATTTTTAAATTAAAAAGAAAAACCTCGAGTTTACATATTGAAAATTTTTACCCAGATAGGTGAATTATAGAATATATCATAATACAACAGAAAACCTGGGCTGGCTTTGTGGTACAGCAGAGTAAGCCTCAGCCTGCAATGCTGCATCCAATATTGGAACACCAGTTCTAATCCTGGCTGCTCCACTTGTTACCCAGCTCCCTGGAATGTGTCTGAGAAGACAGCAGGTAATGCCCTAAGTACCTGGGCCCCTGCCAACCATGTGGGAGGCCTGGAGGGAGCTCCTGGCTCCTGGCGGCTGGCCCAGACCTGGCTGTTGCAGCCACTGAAGGAGTGAACCAGCAGATGAAAAGATTCATTCTCTCTCTCTCTCTCTCTCTCTCTCTCTCTTCCTCCCCCTGCCTTTCCCTCTGTCTCTAACTTTCAAATAAACAGCTGTTTAAAATAATGCAAAACCTAAAACATGCAATACGTGAATCTCCATTTGTGAAATCCAGGTCAAAGCAGAGACAATTAAGTTGTTCTCTGACAGCAAATACAAAAACAAGAGAAAGATGAAGTATGAACAAGGGACTATTTATTAAAAAACACATGTGCATTCACTCAACATAGAATGAGGATCACGCTGCTGTAAAACACTGTTATGAGTGGTGTTCATAACACAGTTTAGGCTGAAAGATAAAGCAAGGGACAGAATGGCTTGTTTATTATGCTAAACTTTGTGTAAGGGAGCGGGTAAAAAGTACACACATCTCTGATAGTTTCTCAAAGGGGAACAGTGGAAGTCAAACCAGTACAAATGGAAGCGGCTGTCTATAGCGAGAGCTGTGTGAAGAGGGACAGACCTGAGGCATGTGGAGCATGTCTTTGACATTTGAAGAGTGTGGCTGTTTCACATACTAACAGATACAATTAAATTTTATAAAGCAAATGTGAGTCATTAAATTCAGTGAACAAATTAACTTAATTGTATATAAGATGTCAACATGCCACACAAATCAGAGGTAAATCCACCCACTTGTAACATGTAATTCTGATAGTACATCTTCGATGCAATATTTTTCAAGGAACAAAGGAATTGCAAGTAAATCAAACTTCATTCAGTGATTCTACTTTTAATGGTGATAATGGTATTTTAATTTGACACTATTTTCTGTAGTCAAGCATACATGCTAATGATGTACGAATTGAGATTTTCTGTCTAAGAAAAAATAGATAAAAATAGAAGATCAAAGAGCTAAGACAAGTAGTCCCTAATGTTTAATGTCTTTGGAAATGTCATTGCATGATTTACGTTTGAAATGGGTGCTTTCCCTCCTCATTCCACGGAGGAGCCTGGAAGCAACGGTGCCCTCATAGCGCCTCTATGGTGCCTGAGGCCCAGTCTGTCTGCTTTTGCTGGGAGAAGCGGGCATTCCTGAGACCCAGGCTGGTTGCATCCACACTACAGGGGACATCCAAGAGGCTCCGAGTCAGACAGAGAACAGCCAGCAGCTCAGACTGGCTAACTTGGGGAAGCTTGGTTGTCAGCCAAAAATCATAGCTGTAGCTGAACGTGTCGTGGAGAACATGTGAAAAACCCGTGAGTTCCTCACAGAGCACAGACAGAAAACATACACACACATGTCTGTCACTGTAGGCGACTGTTACAACCTCATTCTCTGTCAATAGAAAGGGCTGAGTCCTTCCTCAACAAGCATAGGAAGAAGTGTAGCCAGCCCTGTTGGTGAGTTCAAACTGCCCCTGATGGAATATCAATGGCTACATTTAGAAGCGATGATTTAATGAAAATGATTTGCAGAGGCAAGCCTTGGCAGAGAGGTTAATTCGCTGCTTGGGATGCTCACGCCCGACTTTGGGGCTCCAGGGGCCTGGTCCTGGCTCCGTTCCTGATTTCAGCTTCTCACCATGAGCACTGTGAGAGACAACAGGTGGTTGGGTCTCTGCCACCCACACAGGAGGTCAGGATGAAGCGTTTCTGGTGCCTGGTGACTCTGCAATGGCTTCACCAATGGATGCTAAAGATTTTAGGAGGAACTTTGTCACCACCTCACCCAAGCGATCAAATGTCGCATGCCTATTAACACGGTCACTGGACAGGAGGCACCTCCTGCTGTGCTGATGCCAAGTAAGTCCATAAGGTTACCTAGGAACTGTTAGTCCTGAAAACACTGACTGTGAATGCAGACTGGATCTTGGGCACACAGCAAATCCAAGATGTCAGTGTAGCACTAAAAAAATTAATTGTCTTGGTCTCTTTAAAAAGTTAATGCAAAAGAAACTAAAAAAGGCTTTGAGGAGAAGGGGGCTATTTTTAATTGGAATACACAAAGAAGATACAGCAATGCAATGCCCAGCCATGAATCTATTTGGTAGAGCAAGCTGTAAAACGTGGGAAAAATAAAGATGTGTGAATGATCTGGGATAAACTGATAGTACAGAACCATTGTTCATTTCATCTGGTGTGAAATGGCATCCAATGACAAACTTGGAGATAAAGACAGAAAAATCAAAAAGGTAAACAGAAGAAATGTAACAACTCATTGTTGAAGTGATTCTGTTATCTTCTGATTTTTTTCTGGATTTTTAAAAGTTTTCATTAATAAATTAAAACTTACATATACTTTTCAGTTCAGAATTGAATTCTAGGCCCAAATGAATACAGTTTTAAAGGATTCAGTGCTAGCCAAATCTTAGGCTTACCAAAACATAAATTTCGTTCAAGTACCAAATATAATTATATTAAGAGCTAATATTTACAACTCAATAGTTAAAATAACAGAAATCATTATTTTAGAGTATTGATGATATTACAAAATTACTTTATATATCAGTTAATACATCTCTCTAATAAGGCACATGTAAAAGCTATTTCAGAATTCAAATATTTCAAACCATTAAACTCTAGAAAATTAGGAATCCATCTGTCTCCAAGATATATCTTTCTTATCTTCAGATTTCTCGTTCTCTTATGTCCAGCTACTTATTCATTCAAGTAAACCTTTTTTTTAATACAGGCACAGTTCTCTCTACAAGGGTTGGCTCCAAGTGTGTTTTTAAACTGCACTAGGATAAAAATAGCTTGTGTGCATGTGTGTGTGTGTGTGTGCGCGAGCATGGCACTTCTGTCATTTTAGCGAGTCTATTTCCAAACCCCTGGCGGTGAATGACACCAGCTTGGGCAGCGTGGCCTCTCCACAGCACGGAGGCCCGTGTTTCTCTCTTCTCCTTCCTTGGGGTCTCTAGTTATGGTCATGTAGTCAGAAACATTTACACTTTGTAGGTGAAGGCAGCTGAGATTCAGTGGAATAATGGAAGTGACATTAATAACATTAAATGTCACAACTCCTGACAACCTGATGCAAATGAGCACCTTACTAAGCAAGCCAGAAAAAAAATCCCTGAATATATCTTTTCTTTAAAGTACATTCAGCATTTAAAAAAAAAAGTCTTGGGCCAAGATGGAAGCAGGAATGCCAGTTTTGGTAACTTCAGCTACATTCCTCCGGGCACAAATTAGTCAAATTTTCCAGCTATAATCATCCCAGTGTATGAAACAGAGCAGTTCTGATGTTGAGAACTATGCAAATGTTTCTTTTATTTACGCCTTTCTCCTCAGATTTGGCCCCCACTTCTTAATCTTCTATTTTTTCCTCCATGCTAATGTGATTGACAGGCAGAGGGGACCTGCTAAGCCCTCCCTGGCCCCCGCCCTCACCTCCTCCCCTCTGAAACACAACAAAGGTTCTTTCAGCCATAAATGAAGCAAGTCCTAGCATTCCTTCCCTGTTGTCACAACAGATCCAGCACAGCCCTCTGATGTGGCTTCCCGCTTTCTCATCTCCCCAGCCTTGTCAGGGCTGCCGGCATTTAGAAAGGTACACCGTATTTTGAAAGGATTAGAGGATAAAACACAACTCAATCCTTTATACCAGGGAGGAGGGGCGGGGGGAGGGGGCAGAGTCAGATGTTCTGGAGCAATTGGGCAAGAATGCCGCATGCCTAGAGAACCAGCAGACACCGGAAGTCGCGTTCCTGAGGAGTGGGCCAGGACGGCACCTGGTAACCATTTGCTGCCCTGAGGAGGCGCGGCGGGAGGCCCGCAGCTGGGTTCTGGCCACTTCTGGAGTTAATGGGGAAACTGGCAGACACTCGCATAGTGCCCATCTTCTTTTTTTTTCTCAACATGGGAAGAAAGTAAGTGAATGTCATTATTTTTTAGCACCTTTCCCATGAAACCAAGTGCAGGGGCCAGTGCTGTGGCATAGTGGGTTGGGCCACAGCCTGCAGTGCCGGCACCCCATATGGGTGCTGGTTCGAGACCCTGCTGCTCCACTTCCGATCCAGCTCTCTTCTATGGCCTGGGAAAGCAGTGGAAGATGGCCGAGCTCCTTGGGCCCCTGCACCCACATGGGAGACCCGGAAGAACCTCCTGGCTCCTGGCTTCAGATCGGTGCAGCTCCTGCCATTGCGGCCAATTGGGGAGTGAACCAGCAGATAGAAGACCTCTCTCTCTCTCTCTACCTCTCCTTCTCTCTCAGTGTAACTCTGACATCCAAGCAAATGAATAAATCTTCAAAAAAAAAAAAAAAAAAAGGGCAAAGTGCCATAGCCCCTGTCAAAGCAGAGCTGAGTGAGCTCAGCCAAGAACCTCACACAGGCTGGGTTCCGTCCCTCCTGAGTCAGGAGGTCCCAGGTTCCTGGGGGTCTATGCAGCCCAACCCCTCCTTTCAGAGGTGAGGAAGCAGAAGCCCTGAGAAAGTCAATGCTTTGCTGGGGTCAAGCAGCAGTGGGTCTGGAAGGCCCATTGAGGTTAGATCTACACACCCACCTCTCATTCTCATTCCTTCTTTGCTAAACAGTCCTGGAGCCAACAGCGCAGCCTCCCTCCGCCTCTCGATGTCACTCTGGCTCTCACCTCAACAACACTGTAACATACACACTTTTTCCCCTCAAAATAATAATTTACGAACTGAGCCAGGAACAAACTCTCAAGCGATGGTCTAGCACTAAACATCCACAAAACTGCTAGGAGATTTTACAAGCAATCTCAGAGACCCTGCTCAGTGCACTCATTCCCAAACAGTGCCGACCTGCATAGAGTCGCATGCATTTCTTGCATGTCCTGAAGACAGGGTCCTGGAGGACAGACAAGCCAGGAAACACCTGACGAAGTTTGGGGACTGTCAACAGAGAGCTGGTTATCAAACAGCTATCAGACAAATGAGAGCAGTGGTCACAGAACGGTACCCTGACCTATAGGGATGCATGTAGCATCCAAACTGTGTTGTCCAAGGTCGAGCACACTCTCAAGTAATGGCAACGTTTTCCAATGTCCTCATTCCAGAACCACAACCAGGTGTGAGGATCTCTTGGTGTGGAATCCATGTGAGAGAAGTCCAAGATGAACTGGTGTGTTTGACTAAGTCACTCCAGGTGCTGACCTGGAGACGGAGATGTGTAGGAACTCATGTTTAAGCCAATACACACACGCTGTCACATGCATAGATGAGGAGAGGCAAAAACAATTCCAGACATGCGTGTATGGATGGCACGGCGCAGACCAAGATGCCTTAGAAGCATTGAAAACCCAATAGCAACAAGCACACGCAGCACTCAGATCTTGTTCTCTAAATTCCATTCTCTAATAAAAGGAATAAGCTCTTTGAAAACATTTTTAGCATTTTAAGGGCTATGGCAAGAACAACATAAAAAGTGCCTGGATTAAGTGCTATAGATAGATAGAAAGATAGATAAATAGATAGATAGATAGATAGATAATAGATAGATAGATAGATAGATAGATAGATAATAAATAAATAGAAAGATGGCATGTCCCAAAGCCTTGGAGACTTGAGGAAAAGAGTTCTTTGTGGCCCAACTGGAAGCCTGCTCTTCAGTATGGATTTGTTCGGCACCATCAGACAAGGGGTTATCTTCTTGGTTAGTCTTTTACAATGACTGAATCCATGCCCATGGGGCCCTGGGGACCCCAACACAAACTGCCCAGGGAAAGGGGATTGAGAGAAAAGGGCCTCGTCCTGGGCGTGGGACAGTCAAGGCTGGAGAACAGGGAAAGAGGGGAGGGACCCAGGATGTTATCACAGCAAGGAGATGGAGAAAACTGTCCATTGAACTTGAACAAGGCTGTTGTGCGAAGCTTTAGATGAAAAGGTATGTCAAGGTTCATTTAATTATTTGGAGAAAAATGCACCCAAAGTGTTTGAGGCAGTGCTAAAAATGAAAGCAATGTATCTTAATCAACTCTAGCTAAGCTTATTAAGAGCAAACCTAAGCTGGTGCCGCGGATCACTAGGCTAATCCTCCACCTGCGGCACCAGCACACTGGGTTCTAGTCTCGGTCGGGGTGCCGGATTCTGTCCCGGTTGCCCCTCTTCCAGGCCAGCTCTCTGCTGTGGCCAGGGAGTGCAGTGGAGGATGGCCCAAGTGCCTGGGCCCTGCACCCCATGGGAGACCAGGATAAGCACCTGGCTCCTGCCATCGGATCAGCGGCCGTGGTGGCCATTGGAGGGTGAACCAACAGCAAAAGGAAGACCATTCTCTCTGTCTCTCTCTCTCTCACTGTCCACTCTGCCTGTCAAAAAAAAAAAAAAAAAAGAACAAACCTAGCAGTATGTAGTAGAGGTTCCCTTTTTAAGGACCACCCCAAGGAGAGAAGATTTATGGTTCAAGTAACCATCACCTTTTGACTTAGCACATGTCTTAGCTAACTGCCGCATCTTGGGTAACCCCCACATTTTGGGACCTCTCTAAGAGTTCTTCATCCTCATAATATCTTCCTGGGTTTTAAGCTGAAAGTTCAAGCTGGGATGAGCACTTGGCACAGGGGTCAAAACATTGCCTGAGACACCCGCGTCCCATGTCTGAGGGCTGCATCCACGTCTCAGCTCTCCTCCTGCGTCCAGCTTCCTGCTAACGTGATTCCTGGGAGGCAGCAAGCAGTCGTTCTCTGGATGGAGCTCCAGGCTCCCAGCTGCGGCCTGGCCCCACCTGGCTGCTGTGGGCATCTGGAGAGTAGGCCAGCGTGGATGGAGCTCCAGACTCCCAGCTGCGGCCTGGCCCCACCCTGGCTGCTGTGGGCATCTGGAGAGTAGGCCAGCGGATGGGAGAGCCCTCTGTTGTCTCTCTCTTTCTGTTTGTGTGCCTTTCAGAGAGAATAAAAATATGTCATGCAAATTGCTAACGATGTAAAATCATGAACCAGGAGGAAGGGACGGGCATAGGTTGCACAGGTGCCGTGTGAAGGTCCCTGAGAGGTATGAGCTGCCGTGCTGCCCGACCCACGCCGGGGCTCACTGTGGACTCAGAAGCCCCTCTGCTTCAGAACGAATTTGGGGACAGTTCCATCAGTTATAAAGTTATTAATCAGAGCATATGGCATGTGTGTGTATATCATAGTGTACAAATACCTGTTACATCACCTTGAACATACACCAATATTTTAGATTTATACATTCTTCTTTTAGGGAAAATAAACTTTTATTTATTTGTTTGACAGGAAGAGAGACAGCCATGCGGATACAGTTAGATCCTATCTGCTGGTTTACTCCCCAAGTATCCACACTGGTCCCCTGATCGGGCCCGAGGCTGGGAGCCGGGATCTCAGCCAGGCCTCCCATGTGGGTGGTGGGAACCCAGTTACCTAAGCCATCACTGCTGCCTCCCAGGGTGCGCCTTAGCAGGAAGCTCGCGTCCAGAGCCAGAGGCAGGCATTGAACCCGGGTACCCTCAACGTGGGACACAGGTGTTTTAACCCCTACACCAAACACCTGCCTCCCAATTACGCATCCCTAAGCTGATGAAAGGAGCTAGGACTTCTGCTTAACCCTAGATGTGGCTCTTGCAAGTGAGCAGCCAAACCATAGTTTCTGTGCGTCTGTTGGGTTTAAGAAATTCAAACATAACCACTCTGCTAGGACAAATGAGGACCCTCGTGGGATCATGGGATGGATCAGAGAGTCACTGAAATTATTATTTTTTTCCTGCTTATCCCCATAATACAATTCCCCACCTCCTGCGAGACAGGCTGAAACTACTGCCGATTCTGTATCAGAATTTATAAGATTAGAAATTATAAACCTTCTACATTTCCTATTACCACAAAGGAGACTGAAAAGTGATTGAGAGTTTTAAGTGACGTTCCCAGTGCCCCAGCACAAGCCTGTCTGTTGTCACAGGAAATAGCCAATCATTCATCAATGCTTCATTCAGAGGCACTTGGCTTGTCTGACCTGTAGGGCAGTGTTCAGACCGGTTGAAGCATCGGGCCCTACGCATTCACTCAGCAACCGGGGCATGCAGTTTCCACCCGAGAGCTAAATGGAGAAAAACGCCCTTCTTGCCTACAGAATGTCTTGTTCCAAACGACAGAGAGAGGGCTAGATGACTCAATTCCAAATTGAGGCAAATTTGTCATTCAAGATTTGAGAAGCAAATTGACCTGCAGAGAATTGTCCGGGCCATTTTACCCTAAACGCACTGAGATTTTTGTTCTGGAGAACGGAAGATGAACAGGGAGAGGGCTCCACGCACCTGGTGTGATTAGGTCTTCCAGCCAGTGGACAAGGAGGCGTGCATCAGAGAACATCCCATCAGAGGCAGCAAAGTGTTTCCTGAGCAACTGGGTCGTGCAAGATGGAGGGTTTAGTGCCAAGATGCCTAGCCTGGGGACATGGCGAGGGAGTTATTAAAATCAGCTGCGGGGTTAGCGGGAGGATTCTGAGGCGGGCACATTGTCCAAAGGAGGGCTGAAGGCAGGTGGGTTTGCGCTGTGCCTGGTGGCAGCAATTACTGTATGGCAGCCCTGAGCGAGCCAGGGGCATCCATCAAAGGCGCAGCCACTCACTTCCTGAAACAAGTTGTACTGTCTGTTTATCACAGCCTCCAATTCCCCAACGCAGGGAACAAAGGCAAGTATCAACAGACAGCAAATGGTTTTGACACTAGGAAGTGAAGCAAGGGACTACCCTCTTCTCAGTCCCATCTCTGTTAAAATAAACTCTCGCCTTCGCAGCTCATCCCAGACGTCAGTCAAACTCCACACGTCCGCACTAGAGAGAGCCTGCGACAAAAGTCACAGAGGAAGTAGAGCAGAAGGTGAGGGGACAGGTGACTGCAGGTGACTTTCCTGTGACAACAGAGCCCGTGCTGCTGCTGGGGTCAGAAAGCCCCACAGTGGACACCCTGGGGCTCACGTCACCAACGTGCCCTGTTGGGAGGCGTTCCGTTCTCTGATTGGTTGTTGTTGCTGACTGTCAGTTAGCAGATGCTGTGATATGGGCTTGTGCACGTGACCACATGCCGAGGTTATCTGTAACCATTAGTGGTTGTTTTACAAAGGGTGTAGGATACTCTCTACTCTTATCTTCTCAGTTCAAGCCACAGCCACGCTTTTCCTAGAGTCTTGTCTTCCAAACTTGGAAAGTTCACATCTAGCAATTTTTCCTTTAAAAATATCCTTCCTGTCCATGTACTAGTTACTGCGGTGGGGGAGGGTGCCTGTGAGGCCAGGACTCAACCCCATTACATGGTCAACGTTGGTGTGCCAAGGATAGTTCCAGTTCTCACTCCCAGGGGCTAGTCTTTACAACATTTAAGGCTGCTCACCACAGGCGGCATGAAGGAAGTGTGGCACAATTACCTTACTGCATGGGAAGGAATAGATGGACAGTGACCGAAATGAGTGTCAGAGCGAACGCTGGCGGAAACTCATAGCCCAACAGCTTCTAAGCAGCTTATGTATGTAGGTAGCATGTCACTCTGGCGTCGTGACCCCACGGGAGGTGTGATGCTCTGGTGTAAACACACGGGAAGGAGGTCCGCTAGCTCAGTAACTGCGTGGAAGTAGCCTAACCTCGTGTAGTTACTGCACAAGAAGCGTTCACTATCAGAGGCTGCTCCCCTGTGGTATCACACCCAGAAGAAAGTGCCTTCCGAGCTTATCAAAATGCCCGTGTCTGGGTGGGTCACCGACGTTTGGCAGCCAGGACTCTCTAATAGGTCCCAGACACGGCCGTAACGAAGTCAGGACAAACCTGGCCTCACCTCTGGGTCACAACGCCACGGATGCTGGTGCAAATGTGCCTGGTTCTCGTGGTTCTCCATGACTTACCTGATTCCTTATAGCAACCCAGCCTCTCCCAAGAACGGCCAGACTGGATGCCCCACCATGCGCCTGTCGTCTGGAGTTCCTCTGTTCATTCCAAGCAGAGTAAGCCCTGAATTCACGCAGATGGAGAGCTCCCGTCGTTGGAGCACTTATTTGTTCCATGCACTACTTTCGCATTTGAGTCAGCACAGGGCTCCAAGATGCTCAGAGCTTGTGGGGATGGCGGAGTCTCGCTCTGCACCCCTTTCTCAAGAGCCAAGTAGGAAGGCTGCCTGGAGGTGTCGGTGGGGAAGCATGCTGACAGGCAGGCTGTCTGCACGCTCGGAAAGCAGGGAAATGGGAACGGGAAGTGCACGCAGGGTGTGCGCCAGACTCAGCAGCAGCAGATGCGTCAGAATGCGCAGACCAGCAGACTCTGCACGGTGCGCATCAGGCAGGAGGCAACAGGAGAACCTGACTCTGCTCCCTGTGCGTGCTGCGTGCCTGTGAGGGGCAGAGACTAAGGGAGGTGGAGATGACGAGTTAAGGAGAAATGGTTCTGGGTGGTTTTCAGTCCCCATATTAGGGGGATGTTGGGGACCCAGTAAGGGAACGCACACAGTCTCATCACTTGATAGATTCTACTGCAGAGGGAGTTGGCCACACAGCCCTATCCTGCCTTCGTGCCAGTGGGCAGTGAGTGCCCTGCAGGGTCCAGGTTCCCTGACAAATGCACGCACAGTCTGCCCACACCCGTGCAGCGGCCGGCTCAGTCTCTCATCAGCACTGACACCACCCGCCGAGACGCTTCGTGAGCTGTGAAGAGCCCAGCTCCGGAGCTCCGTCCCCGGCTATGTGTCAGTTCTCACCTGGTCTTGCTTTGCCTCCATGGTGCAGGACGGCTGAGTCTGCCCCAGGCCATTTGCCACAGTGGACGGAGGGCTGCCCGTGTGTTAACTGCAGAGCGTCCCACAGGGAATCCTTTTCCCCGCACCGCTCCTCTGTACTTAACAGGAACCAGAACCCCCGGGAGCGACTGATAAGCGCGAGGCCTCGGCACTGTGTCTCCCAACCTCCCTCTCTGCTGTAGGACCCCAGAACGAACTTCAGGGACTGAAAATCAAAGCTGACTCAAGTTCAACAAGAGGAATCTTGCTAGCGATTAGAAAGCGATCGCTGTGTCTGGGTAGCCCGCGGTGTCGGGAGGACGAACTTGAAAAGGGAGCTGAGGGTCTGAGCCCTTTGAACAGCTCTGCAGTCATAAATCATCGCGCCCTCCCGAACCGCCACAACTCCTTACTTCCCGGGCACTCCGAGACGACGCTCAGGTTTGGAAGTCAGCTTTCAAACTGTCAAGACGTCCCTCCAGTTGAAAGTGAACTTGATTAAAGGGCAAACAGCTGCATATCCGGATCTGGTTCTGATTTCTTGCAGGGATGGAGAAGTGGGGAGGCGTCAGAAGGCAGGCAGCCTTCTCAGCAGCGGAACGGGCAGAGCCCGGGCTGACGACCGTGTGTGCAGGGAGAACGGCCCTTCCTGATCTGTGAGCTTTCGTTCCCCAGCCTGTGGCCCTCATGGCCGCAGCACACGGCCTGTATCGTCTCCTAGGACGGCCTCAGCTTGCAGCGAGGGGGCAACATCCCTGTGAGACCCCAGCGAGCAAGCGGCACACGCAGCGCGAGAACCCGGGGCTGGCTCCGGGAAGCCCCTGCTCACACGCAGGAGGACCAGGACCCCGGGGCGCTTAGGTGGAAACGCACTCGGACAACGAGCGCTCCTCTGAGATCTGGGACCATAGCGTCTGCGCACAACCAGGGTCTCCTTCAAAGCCTGTTATATAACGGGGTGCAGTAATCCTCACCTGAGGCCAGGGAAGAAGAATGTTCCCCAGGGGTCTGTGTGCCCATCTGACTGTCCCCATGCATTCCCAGGCCCGTGCCGATGAAGATGCTGGAGCCAGCCCCAGGAACCCGTAGAGAACGTGTTGCCATCACACAAACACCGACTGCTGGCTACCTTCTGCTTAAGGAAGGGAATTCTTGAGTGTTTTAGGAACACATGGTCCTAGACTCATTAGATGTACGGAGCAAGGTGGTGAGAATATTTGTAGCCAAAGCCGGGGGAACAGGGGCTTGGCAACCAAGCCTGTCAGCCACACAGCTGTGCCGCCCCAGACCTGCCAGCCAGCACTTGACAGTGGATCCAGGGCCCTGCTGGACGCTTTTTTCTATGGAAACAAAAGTTTGCTTAACAAGAAACAGCTTGCAGCAACGCCTTCTGCAGGTGATGTGCTTGTACTTACTAAAGGGAGCTGCAGGACAGGCGCACTCTGTAGTCGGGAATTCTGAAGGGATAAAGAGAATCATCGCCATTTTATAAAAGTGAGACCGGCACGCCACTGGATCGGTGGGTTTTTCGGGTGCTTGTCTCCTCAAAACAAAACGTACAACCTTTCACTCCAGTGTGCTGTGGGAGGTTCAGGCTACTTAGCAGGAGTTGTGCAGTCCCCTCAGAGCGGCCTCCTGCAGGGACCACAAGCAGCGCCGCTTGGGACGCTGGCATCCCAGGGCTTGCTTGGCTTAAGTAGCTGGGGTCCTGCCACCCACATGGGAGACCAGGCTGGCGTCTGGGGCTCCTGGCTTTGGCCTGGCCCAGACCTGCTTCTTGTGGGCATTTGGGAAGTGAACCAGGAGACAGAAAATATATCTCGCTCTTTCCCTCTCCCTCTCTGTCACTCTGCCTTTAAAATAAAAGAAAATGCCCACTGTTCATTTCTGCCTTTCACTAAAATACAAAGCCAACAGCAGGGCCAGGCATTTGGGCAATGGTTAAGTAGCTGCTTGGGATGCCAGGATCTGGTATCTGAGTGCCACTTTTGAGCTCTGGCTTCTCAAACGTCTGACCCAGCTCCTTGTTAACGCACACCCTGGGAGGCAGTGGTGGGAGGCACGTGCTTGAGTCCCTGTCACCCATATGGGAGACCTGGATGGAGTTCCAGGCTTTTGGCTTTGGCCTGGCCCAGCCTTCGCTGCTGAAAGCATTTGAGGAGTGAATCAGCACATAGAAGATCCTCTCTCTCTCTCTCTCTCTCTCTCTCTCTGCCTTTCAAATAAAATGAAAACAAGCAAACAAACAAAAACAACCTGACAGCAGCCAGCAGTGTAAAACCCCACGTTCCTGCTGTCACCGGGCAGCAGCTCATACAATGGTGTCACGGTTTCCTATTGTGTGGACGGTGGCTGTTCTGGAGAACACACGTTAGTTTCTGCATGTGCTCTTGCTGGGCTCCACTCAAAGGCTATATTGTGCTTTCTTGTAGCTTAAACACACACACACACACACATACACTTTGTCTCCTGGCTGTGTGCTAGATACTAGAGATCCAAAGGCAAGGAACAGTGGCCACTCCCTAGCTCAAAGTTCTGGTGCCACGTTGCATTCCCTGACGGGACCAGATAACAGCTCTCCCTTATCAAAGAGGAATCGCCAAGTATGTGTTTGGTCCAGGGGAATGTTGAAGGACTATCAGGACACAAATTCACATGCTATGCAAACTTGAGTCTTCCCAGCAGTCCTCCTGAAACGTGTATGGATCTTTGCACACACATGTTGGAGACAGCCCATTGTTCTTCACAATCCATCCTTGGCTACTGTCCGTAGTTACAGGTTTCTGAGTAGACATAATTCACAAAACAATCCCACTACATCAGACGTGGAGGCCAACAGTCGTCACTTGTTGTGTGGCATCCTCAGGAAACTATTGTAAGGTCGATACCACCTGACAAACACAAAGCCATAGAATGGCTTGCAACAGGTCAGCACAGGGCAGGGTCTGCCTGCTCAGTATGTAGTAAGTGTTATCCTTTTCCTTACAAGCCCTTCTGTATGGAGGTGGTATTTAGAGGATTTAAGACACCTGCTAATGGGGCCGGCACTGTGGCATAGTGGGTAAAGCCTCCATCTGCAATCCTGGCATCGCATATGGGCTCTGGTTCAAGTCCCAGCTGCTCCACTTCTGATCCAGCTCTCTGCTATGGACTGGGAAAGCAGTAGAAGATGGCCCAAGTGCTTGGGCTCTTGTACCCATGGGAGACCCAAAAGAAGCTCCTGGCTCCTGGCATCAGATTGGCCTAGCTCCAGTCATTACAGCCATTTGGGGAGTGAATCAGTGGATGGAAGGCTTCTCTCTCTCTCTCTCTCTCTCTCTCTCTCTTTGCCTCTCTGTAACTCTGCCTTTCAAATAAATAAATAAATCTTTAAAAAAAAAAGACACCAGCTAAGGATGTGAGCTGATTAAGAGACAGAGGTGGGATTTGATGCCAAGCTCTGTCACTTCTAAGTTACAGTATGAAGTTGAAAGAATCATCAGAATCTGCCATTAAAAACTTTGTATAAAAGGCGGACACCCAAAGTATGATTTAAATAGGTCTTAAGTAAACATTTAGGGTGGATGTTTCTGAGACACTCATTCCTGGCTGAAAAACTCCCTAGAGACCTTGTGTCTAGCCTGCTCCTTGGAGTAAGTGGTTACAACACACACAAGAAGACTCACTGTGTTCTGAGATGAAGACGGTGGTGAGGGGAGACACCTAGCTCTGGGTGAGTCTCTGGGTTAGGAGCTGACAGCAAATGGTAAGTGGAGGTGACACCCATAAGAATTCAAAAAGTGCGTAAGGAGGGAGACTCCAAGCACGTGAGTGCGGACAGAGTGCCCCCAAGCTTGGAGTCTTGTTCTTCACAGGCCAAGCGTGGGCTCTGATCATTTAGATCTGCAGGGCAGGACCATGGCAGGTGTCAGCACGCAAGGATGTGTGCTACCAAGCAACTGCCACTTTCCATGGTAAACCACTGGTGGTAGGCCAGTGCAGGCTGTGGCTCCTTCAGCTGCTCCAAATTCCAATCTGCCTTGAGACCAAGTGGCGCCCATGGAGGGGCTAACTTGGCAGTAACCTGAGTTACTGGGAGACCTGAGCAACCCTCAAGTGCTCACAGCTGCATAATCTCTCTCTCTCTCTCTCTCACTCACACATACACACACAGCCCAGCATGGGCCAGATTAGAAAGGACACATGCATGATCCTGGCTTTGGACTCTAAAGAGACACTGGGCGTCAGCAGAGCCCCACCAGTCAAGCAGGAGCAACACAGCTGGGAGGAGACACATATTGAGGCAGCTGCTGTGGGGAATTGCTTTATGAGATTTGTGGGCTGGCTGCGCACTAGCAAAACCCAGGGCCGGCCCCAGCCAGAGCAGGCTGGCACTCCAAGGCACGGCGCGGAATCTGCAGGTGGAATTTCTCCTGGGAAACTTCAGCTCCGCTCTTACAGCCTGTTCACCTGATGGAATCAGGCCCACCCCGATCAACTAGGATGGCTTCTTTCCCTTAAAATGCACCCATAGTAGATGCTAATCCCAAAGCTAGACTAACTTTGATAATGCCACTGTGTTTGATAACGTTTGCTGAAGTGACCGGCCACTCCTAGGCTAAAAGTAACCGTGGAGTGGAGACCAGCCGTGCTGATGCAGCAGACCGACTGCCGCTGGCCCAACTTCAAAATCATCAGCTGCTGAGGTTCAGGAACCTGCTTGGAGTTACCGGCGGCTGAAATCAGTCGGGGGAGGCAGCTGGTGAGCCCCTCCACCGCAGACCGAAGCCGTGGCCTGGAAAATGCTGGCCTCCCTGAGAGCGTGGGAGCTGTCACTAGACAGCCCACTGTGGGAGAGCACGGGGGAAAATGCGACCAGAGGGAAGTGGAAATTCAGAGTTTTGGATCGTGTATTTTTTGGATCGTGTATGCTTTAACAGATCTATTTCGACGGGGACCTGTTGACATTTGCCACCACTACAAATTTGTCGACTACACGGGGAGTCAGCAGTGTCTCAGAGGTCAGTGTAGATGCCTCTCTCAAGTACGGGCATCGCACAGAGGCAGTACTGACCCTGGAGGGGAGGGGAGACTGTCACTGATGGATCACACGCTCTGGCACAGAGAAGGGGAAGCCTGCTTTCCTTTGCCCGCTGCCCGCTCTTCAGCTAGCCCCGAGGCCGTATCTGTGTTGCAGCAATGCGCCTGAGCTCTAACGCCCTGTATACCAGAGAGCGGCTCCTTTTCTAATTTGGCAGGGGCCACGTCGGTTCTCTGGTATTTGTGTCACCTGCCGAGTGGTTTGAACACCGAAGTCTATTTAATTTGATACTGGGCTAGGAAAGAGGGGGCATTGTCTGATAGAACCGCCCTGGCCAAGGGTAAGACAGCCCGACCTGCTGCTGCTAACACAGCCCTGGGTCTGCACATCACGGAGAAGCCCCCCAGCCACGGGTTGTCCCAGTAAGTAAGCAAGCAGTCAGCGAGTATGCTCGTCCACACTGGCCCCTGCACCACTGGACATCAGCCTGCAGGGATCTGGTCTTTTTTCCTACTCCAATTCCTCTTTTATAATGGAGGGGGTTATAGGCACACATGGTTAGCATTATATTATTGCCATTTAGTCTCTTTGAAGAATCTCTGAAGCACTGCATTGACAAAATCCTTAAATCTTAGATTAAGAAGCAGGAAGGGGAGTGAAATATCAGTACCTTCAGGAACAAAACCACAGTGCGACATTGGAAGCCTCTTTCAAAGAACAGCGTTTGGTTTGAGGGTGGTGGTAAGGTTGGCACGCACAACACCTCTGCCTGGCTGGAAACTCGGTGGTTCGGCCCAGGAGGCTGCTGATGGGGAACCTTGCTTCTCTTGGTCCACGTTTCCATATGCAGTGACCGCACGTAGGGTGGCACATGTGGTGCTTTTCACTGCTCTCTGGTTCTGCTCTGGGGAGTGTGTGATCTCCCTGGAAGGAAGAACTGGGTTCCCCCGTTCAGCTACTTTGTTTCTCCTTGAGGAAGCAATGCTCAGCGTGTGCTACACACTCTGCTTTTCTTCAGGCCTGAAGTTTGAAAGGGACAGGAGACATGATTTCTCTCCTCCATATGGTGAATTGGAAAGGGGGAAGGCCCTGGCCCTCAGGCACAGGAAGGGGGGGGGCATGGTTCTCTGCGGCCACCAGTGGAGCGTGGAGCGCAGGTCTGTCACTGCTGGCGAGCCCCCAAGCCGTATTTCCCCCAAGCCCGATTGGGAAGAAATCTGGCCCTTTGATGTCCCTGGGCTGAACCTTTTGTTCTTCAGTCCGTGCCATGCTTAATTGGAAGGCAAGCACGTTACACATTAAAGGCCTCCAACCCCAACCCATCCTCTCACAGAACTGTCATTGCCAGGCTAAACCTTGGTTACAGACAGGTCTCTACATGCCCACCTCCGCACGGTATTCTTCCTCTACCTCCCTTGTTTCAAGTAAAAGCTGCTGTCTCTCCAAGGCACAAACCTCCTGCCCCGAGCGAGCACAGGGCAGGGCTGCCTGCTGCTTCTGCACGGGTTCAACAAACCCTCTCTTCTCACAAGCTCCAGGGTCGGGGGAGGCGGCAGTGCAGAGTGGGAAGGTGCTGTTTCCATTGCCCCCTTCCCATGCCAGAATGCCTGGTCCTAGTCCCAGCCACTCGGTGCTTCCGATTGACTCCCTGCTAACGTGCCTGGGCAGTAGCAGATGATGGGCTCCAGTACTTGGCTCCCTGCCACCCACATGGGAGACTTAGAGGGAGTTTCAGGTTCTGGCCTCCAGCCTAGCCCAACCCTCACTGATTCAGACGATTGGGGAGTGAACCAGCAGGTAGAATGTCTGTCTCTGTCTCTCCATTGCTGACACTCTGCCTTTCAAATAAATTAAAAAAATCTTAAAAAAAAAAAAAAAACGCTCAGCTGTGTCACGTTATTCACAACCACAGTTCCCACTGTCCGTGGGAGATAAGTACCCAGATTGTCTACGGATGCCTGGACCACGGATGGCACCAACCCTGTAAGTTGATGTTGTTTTCTTTTATATACATGTCTATGGTTGATGTTTAATTCATTAGCTAGGCACAGAACGAGATTAGCAACAACCCAGTAATAGGTATACTATAATAATATACTACAACAGAAGTAATGTAAAACTTGGACTGTTTTTTATTTCTGGAATTTTCCATTTAACATTGTCAGCTGATGGTTGACCACAGGTGTGGGACGTGAAACCACGGCCAGAGGGGGCCGCTGCGTAGAGTCCACCCTCCTAGATTCCCTACTGCGGAGCCCGTGTTTTGCCCAGGCGGCTGTCCATGCTGGGAAGGGTCGCGCTGCTCCCTGCAGCTACAGCCCAGGGTCCCGTTCAGCGTCACTCCTTTCCTGGGGCCTTGCCATGTTCTTCTGCTCTGAAGGGAGGGTACAGGAGAGAGGAATTTGTAAAACGCTTGTATGTATGAAACGCGTCTTCTTTAGCCTCACAATGGAGAGTTTGAGAATTTTTTTTGAATTGGAAATAAATTGTCATCAGAAATTCGAAGCCAATCATGTTTTATCCTCTGGTGCTAACTCATGCCGTTGAAAACCCGTATGTCTGATCTTCATCCTTTGTTTCTCACTCTCTGCAAACACTGAGAACTTTGGTTCAACCCTGGCTTTCAGTCATCAGGCTGCTGTTCCCTGTGCTGATCTCTCTCCTCTCTGTCGGGCTCCACACTAGCTGCTTGGCCAAGCAGGAGCCCAGAGTCCTTCCCAGGAAATCCTTGTGTTACCGAGAACTTATACCCTTTGGGTTGTTTTCTTCCACTCATCCCACATCTGCACATACCTTCTCGATTCCAGAATAAAAGCTGTGATTTTGCTTTTTGTTACAAAGAACAAAGATGTCAGAGAGTTCACCCCAGCATTGACTGACCTTGTGCCTGACCGGTCATGGGAGGTGCCCTCTGCACAGAGCCTGGCGTGTCCCCAGGAGCTTGTCCTCTCTGTCCCTGCCATAATCCTGGGTCTGTGGAGATTCTGTTTTTGATCTTATGCAAGGCAGGTTTTCCCACAATCAGACACCGTTTTGTGCCCCATAAGCCTAAAAGGCATTTTTCCCAAACTGCACCACTCCGTATAAATTAAGTAACACAAAAATGCTGCATGTTTGTTTAAGGTGTTTTTTGTTTTGTTTTGTTTTGTTTTGTTTTTGGCTTAGAAACCCCCCCCCCCCCACTCCACACCCACCGCAAAGATCCGACTTCTGTCCCCGGGAGCGGTTCTGGCGCCCTGTGGAGCCAGCGCGGTCTGAGCACTCAGGGAGGCGCGTGCTGGTCATAGCCGGGACGCGGAATGTTCACTCTGTCCCCCAGGAAGCCCTCGCACTTCGGAACATCGTCACCCCCAACTCCAGTCTAGAGATTCGCTAAGACACGCGAGCTGGGCTCCAATCCACACGTCAGAGAAAGCAGAGGGTGGCAGGGGAAGCCGACCGAGAGCCGCCGTGTCCTCTGACAATCTTTCCCCCGGTTTTGATGCTTCCTTTCCTCGGACGACTGCTTTGGAATCTTTTCCCCTCAAATTCGTATCTGCGTTTGTCTTGACCCCCCGGCTCTCTCGTCGTCTGTAAGGTTTCCTTCTCTCAGTTAACAACTTTGCCTTCTGTTGCTTTGTTCTATTTTTTAAAGCATTCTCACATAAAAAACATAAGTGTGCAACATATTGCCGGTTCCTGGGATACCACATTTTAGATAGGAGATGAAGCCTTACCTTCTGCTCTCAGCATCCCCGGGACGCACGTCATTGCCATACCAAAGAGGAGAGCGCACTCCAAATGCGCTCTGCGCTCTGTGAAGGCACTCCATCTCTCTGTCGGCCAGGAACACCATCCAGCACCACTCAGCCTTGTCAGTCCTCATCTGTCTTAGTGCTTAGTCCTTGGTTGTTAGAAAACTTCTCTCTACTTCACTCAGCAGTTCAGTTTCCAAACTCCTCCCCCAGGTTTGTCCCACCTCTGAGTATCTAGAGCTCTCAGTATAGGATTCTATCACCATGAAAAAAAACTTCTGTTATACTGCACTCGGGTTATAACATCACTCAACTGTGATCCTGCTGGATTGTGTACAACTTTGGGACAGGAACTATGTTATTCATTTCTGAGTTTCCTGTGTCTACCTCCATCCCAACAATACACTCTCTCACATGCCTGTTGGACCATAGAACAGACAACTGACTGATGAAGACCAAATTACTTGATGGGAGAAAAAAGATAAGAATTAAAAAAAAAATACCTGCTGATGCAAATGGTTGACTAAATAAGCATGAAATGCTAACTACTCAGAGTGAATCATAGCCTTTCAAAGATAAGCTAAATGCTTCCACAGCAAGACTTGCTACTTAGACCTCCAAGACGCATTTATCTGTTTTATGCAAGCCGACGACGAAGAGCACAGCTCCTCATGATGTGCCCATAACCCAAGCACATGGCCTTCATTTAAACAAATGCTATTTGATGTTAAAAATTTGTTCTCTAGAGTAAACGGAAGGAAGTGGCAACACCGGGAAGCCTAAGACAATTATATTTGGCAATGATCTTGCTACTGAGTACATCCAAAATGATAGCATTAGCAAGGAAAGTAGAGCCCTACCATTCCCTTTCTTTGGTTTTGTTTTGGAAGGTAGAGATTTTGTCAAGCTTTCCCCCAGTGCTGCTCATTGACTGTGACTCTGTGTTAGCAACCTGTCACTGACTCACATAATTAAGAGCTGGGAAGGATCTTTAAGATCAATTATGTTATTCCAGCAGAGAAAACACCTACCGAAGGATGGTCTGTCTTCGACAATAATGTTTAGAAAACACTCAAGCAAAAACATTCTAGTTTAAGCATTGTAGGGTAGATTTTATTGATGACTTACTGTTTTAATTAGTAAGAAAATGGCCTTTGCTCAAACTTTACTGTTTTTTAAAAAAAATTCTTGGAGCACGCCCAAGGATCATGATTAAATATTAAAAGGTGAGAAGGAGCCATCTGGTCACCTCGGAGGGATTTCGAGATCTTGATGGCACTCCATCTGCATCCCTAGCAATTCACTCATTACATCAAGGACATGCAGAGATTCGAGAAGGGGCACTTTGGGGCAGGCAGCTCAAGGCTGAGCAGCGTGACGCTACACATGCTGTGCTGGGGTCGCCTTCTCCACTGAGAGCACATGAGCCATCTCAAACTTGCTAAGCACAGCGCGCCAGCAAGTTCTGAGTTTACCCAGCAAGGTGTGCCTTTCCCTTTGTGAGGAGAGCTTCTTTATAAGGTGACATCGTTTGCTTTGCAAAATAGGAATGTATTGATTTATTTTAAAGATTCGCTTATTTATTTCGAAAGAGCTACATAGACAGAGGTAGACACACACACGCACGCACACAGTCTTCCATCTACTGGTCATCCTCCAAGTGGACGAAAGACCAGGGCTGTGCCAAGTTGAAGCCAGGAGCCAGGAACTCCATCTGGGTCTCCCACAAGGGTGGCAAGGGCTCAAGCACTTGGGACATCTTCTGCTGCTTTTTTCAGGCCATAGCAGGGAGCTGGACTGGAAGCAGGGCAGCCGGTACACAAACTGGTGTCCACATGGGATGCCAGCATTGCAGGCATGGCCCACCATGCCACAACACCAGCCTGGCAAAATAGAGATTTAGAAAGTGTTTTCTCCCGGTGCACATGGGGCACTGCATCAACATCATGCAGTGGTTGCACAAAACTCTTCTTGGAGGCTAAGATGGACAGGCAGACAGGCATGTGGAGTGTACCAAGGTTCTATCACCATTGGAACAACAGGAGCACACACCTGCGGTGTGTGTCCACTTCTGCCCAACGATAATGGCCTTTGCCCAGTCCCTGACTTCAGCACAGGGTCTCATTGCATCATACTCTTGAGTTGCACTTCAACTTCATACCTTTAACCAAAATTTGCCTGGCCCTATGACCGAGGGTGAAGATCCTAACAGCTCCTTAGTAACTGTTCGATTTTGTGTTTGCTAATCTACTTAAATCCGTGATTCTTTGCCCATCTACATATCCATGCTACTGCCAAACCTATTATGAATTAATTCAGCAAACTTAGATTTGTAAATTAAGTGTTTTGGTTCAGCAGAGATCAGCAACTTGTCTAATATTGCCTAACGAGTAAGTGGCAGATCATGAATCCAAACTTATATTTATGCAACTGAAAATACTGATCTCCTTTTATTACATTGGAAATTTAATGAAGCTGGGCAGACCATTAAAATAATTTTATTTATTTATTTATGCTCCCCAAGGCACACCATTTAAGATAATTTACAAGAGATATTGTAGAAGTCAATACTTTAAAAGATTTCATTTTAGATTTAACATGGGAACATGCCCTGTGAAATTAAAAGGGAGAATCAGCAATTATCTCAACCAGTCTCTTTATCAACTGTGATAGTGCATGTCTTCTCTGATTCTTGTGAGTTCTCCATTGTTAATATACTTCAAATTGTAAGTTGCTTATACTGGAATTCTGCAGAGTAAACGGACATGTCAGGTGAAGGCATTGGTTTTTAAAAACATCGATGTTTTCAGTCATGATAAGCAAGGTCTATGAATCTTACCTTGAGTTTGAAAAGGACCACGTGGCCCTCAGATTGGAATGGTCACCATGGAAGTTTGGACTTGTCAGGGTTCCCAGAGGAACCAACATTACAGAGTTGACTGTAGCTCAAACTCCGGAGTCCTCGGGGGTGAACTCTCGGGTGAGGTCCCCGGATGCCTCTCAGGTGGGAGTTCCACTGTGCATCACCCAAAAACATTCCAACGGCAGCAGCAACAACTCTCGGTTTCCTTCACTGAAGGAGGCCTTTGCAAAACAAGCCTGGACACAGGACTTCCAGAATCTCCTTCTGTTAAAAAAATATTTTCTTATGTGTAGATCAGTTGATCCAGGATTTACACTTTAAAAAAAGAAGTTTTAATGTTGGTGTTCATGGATAACAAGTATACCGACTTTGCAAATGGTTTTCTTTACAATTCTAAGGACAAGCTAAAATGCTAAGGTAGACTCGACTTCAAACCTGCTGGGGAAAATATAGTGGCGTGTGGACTTTCTGTGCTTTCTTCTTTATAATGGACAGTGCCTGGTGTCAAGGTTAACAACCACACAGTCAGCATTGTTGGGCATCAGTCAATATCACTTGACTGCATTAGGAAACAGGCTTTGCTACATGCTAGCATAGCTTGGAAGTGAAGCAAATGTCCTATACTGGCAGAGTTTACACATCATTTGATACCATGAAAGCCTACTTCTCGGACTATTTGTGGAGTCAGTTGGTTTTAGCATTTCTGTAAGAAATTAATACATTATGGGAACTGAAGTGGTTGTCCCTCAGCAGAGACTTGTCAGTAGTCGGGGACCTGAACTGTGTGTCCACAGCTTCCCCGAGTCTGAGCTGGAGGGGGACACTTCAGTGGTCCACATACAGAGCTGCATTGCCAGTCATGTCCTACCCAAGGGCAAGGACACAGCGGAGTTGGGGACAGGTGCTGGCTCAGGCTCCACTCCCCTCCCCGGACCCCCGGCACCTTGCATTGGGCTTCACTGCATTTTCCAGCCCTTCATCAACTCACCCAATTTTCTGGCATGCAATTGTTCATGGTATCTGTCACAATCTAGTTGGTATCTATTGGGTCAGGAATGATGTAGAATCGTCTCTCATTTGTTTGTCAGCCTACTAAAATGTTTGTCCATGTGACTGATCTTTTCAAAGAACTAACTTTTGATTCCATTGATTTTTCTACTCTATTTCATTTGTTTCTGCTTCCCTCTGCTATTTTCCTATTTCTGGTAGCTTTGGGTTTCCTTTCCTCTTCTTTGTTTAGCTTTCTAAGTTGGAAGTGTGTGTTATTTATTTGCTATCATTTTTAAAAAATAGGCATTTACAGCTATAAATTTTCCTCAAACACTTCTTCAGGTACATTCCATAATTTTTGATACATTGAGTTCTTGTTTTTATTCTTCTAAAAGTACTTTCTAATTTTCCTCATTTCTTCGGGCAGAGTCTAAGAAATATGAAATTCTTTGGATCTCACTAAGGAGCAAACACATTTGTCATTGAACGTAGTGAGAAATTCTGCTCATCAATTTATTTGCCATCTAAGAATTCAAAAGCTGAGCTCTGAATTTAAGAAATGATGATAAAGACCTTCCCATTCATCAACTGTTGTTTCCAGAGTCTCCCAGGGCGCTCCTGGTATTGCAGTGTGTGCACCTTCTAGATGCATCCAGTGTGCACAAGGCTGTGGAAGACAAGGCTCCTCTCTCCTCCTGTGGGACAGTTCCAGACTTCTGGGGCTCTCAGTGGGGCAGAGCCGGGGGCTGACCAGAGGGACGGTCAGCTCTCCTGCCTGCTGGCTGTGGTGCAGCAGCGGCTCCTCCACCCCATTTCTGATGAAGACAGGGAGCAGGGTGCAGCCCCATCACACACCAGCGCAGTGCTCGCCTCCACGTTGTGCCAAATGCGTTTTCTAGGTGGTGTGAACACAGACACCAGGCCAAGCCAGCCTTTCGGCAAGGCCAAGCCTGTGTGGTGACACAGTCTGCAGAGTCCGTCCACATTGACGGACGCCTTCCTGGGGAGGTCACGGTGGGATGCGTTAGCCAGGAGGTAGACAGCATTGATAACCCAATATTCGCATGCAGGAGGAAATGTCTCCAATCAATGGCCTCAACTCCCACTTAGAAAGCAGGGCAAAGAAGGGTAAACAACACCCAAAACAAGCAAGGGAGGGAATAGTGATGGTTACGCGAAGGGTGGAAACAGGGTGGAGAGGCAACACCGGAAGCTTGAACTTGGCTCTCAGAAAAGTTGAGCTGGTGTCAGGGGGCTCCTAGCCCCCTCCTGCCTGCTTTTCTGCATGTGCTTAGTGATCAGCAATACTTAGGTCTGTGTGTATGGAACTAAAAATAAGGCAAAAAGCAGTAGCCTACATTTGGTAGCAATTCGAGTCACTTGACAAGGATGAGTGACTATGGCCGACCCGTTGAAGAGAACGGCGAGGACCTTCAGCATGGAACTGTGCACACCCTTTCACAAACACTGAGGACCCCAAGACACCTGCAGAGGGCACAGTCCTGACCGCCCCCTCCCCAGCCGGGGCCCTGCCCCCAGTGCACAGGGCTGCTGCGCAGGGGTGGGGCGTGGACGCTGCACTTTCCCTTTGTGTCTCCCAGTGTGGAGCTGCCACCAGCCACGGGCAGTTGAGCGGGACTGACGGAGACTCAGCTACCGAGCACGGCACAGGCTTCTGCCCTACAGGGTGGGGGCTGGTGGATGCTGTCTGCAACAGCTCCTGCAAGACTGGCCTGATGCCCGAGAAAGCACACTGGCCTTCCCTCCTGGGGTGGAGCCACATTTTCCTGGCCACGCCCTCCTGAAGAAGAATTCCTGTGCTCGTTCCATGACATAGACTCTGGGGCAGGAGGGAGAGGCAGGTGGGGACAGGGTGCTATTCAGATGCCACCTGTTCTTGCTGGGCTCTGGCTGATTCTCTTGGATACATGGTTCTCCATCTGCAGTGAGCACTGGGTTCACTTCTAAAGGCTCTAGCTGATGGATTTGAAGAATTTTCCCCAGGCGAATGGCTGCTGGTTGCGGAGTCCACTGCGTTGTTCACGCCCCCATGGTGGACATCAGTCACAGCACTGCCTTTAACAGCAATAGCTAATTGATGTGCCCTTTGAGTGGGGTTGCCTGAGGTCACCTTGACACCGTTCTTCTGAGTTATGCAAGTAATCCTGAATGATTTCCCTTAGGAGCTGGGGTACTGTCGGGTGAATCAGAGAATGATTTTAAATTCAATTTACCTTCCTAAGATTTCATGAGTCCTGCATTAAGACTTCTACACTTGGCAAAATTAAGTTTATTAAATTACCCAAATGTCCATCTCTAGTCATTGTTCATTTCTTAAATTTGACAATCAGTAGAATAGCGATGCTTCTCTCTCCTGGGGCCTGCCCTCATTGCTAGGCCTGGGGAGGAAGTAGACCAGTTTGCATGAGGATTTCAGACCCAACACTTGTTACTGAAAATTCTTCTTTGGGGAGTTCTGATGAGAATCAAGATAAATTCAGAGATGTTTAAGACAATCAGAAAAATCTGGAAGTGAATAGAGAAAGCTGGGTGGCAGACCCAATAGCAAGGGGTGGGGACCAAAGTCTTTGAAATCAATGCATCTTTGGGCAATAAGGTGTCGAGATCGATAGAGCAGGGTGGGTGTGGCTCAGCAGGTGAAGCCACTGCTTGGGTTGCCTGTGTCCCATCCTGTAGTAACGGCTCAAGTCCTGGGTGCTCCAGTTGTGATCCAGCTTCCTCCTGGTACATCTTGTGAGGCAGAGGATGATGGTTCAAGTGTTTGGGACCCTACCACCTACAGGAGAGATTCAGGTGGAGTTCCAGGATCCTGGCTTCAGTCTGGTCCAGTCCTGGCTGTTGTAGCCATTTGGGGAGTGAACCAGCAAATAGAAGACCTCTGTCTCTCTCTCTCTCTCTCTCTCTCTCTCCCCCTCCCTCTCCCTCTCTCTGAATATGTGTCTTTCTTTCTGTTGCTCTTCCTTTCAAATAAATGAAAATAAACTTCAGAAAAAAGTGGGAGAGACAGAGAGAGAATACAGATCAGCAGGGTACAGGCTGTGGAGGAGAGCTGGCTGAGGAGTCTCAGGACACAGCCCTAGTCAACAGCAAGCCTTGGGGAACCAGCCTGAGCCCGTTACAGGAGTGCTGCAGAAGCCAGACACTTGAACCTGAAGTGTAAGCTGGCAGCACAGGGCTGTGCAGATTGGCCCGACTGGACCAACTTCCACAGTGCCACATGAATAGCTAGCTGTGGAGAGAGAGAGAGAGAGAGAGAGAGAGAGAGAGAGAAGATGGAAAGAAATCTTCCATCCACTGGGTTCACTCCCCCAAATGCCCTAAACAGTCAGGGTTGGGCAGGCACAAGCCATTGGCCTAGAGCTCCATCTGGGTCTCCCACATGGGTTACAGGAGTCTAAACACTTGGACTACCATGCACTGCTTCTGATGTTGCCAAGAGCAGGCAGCTAGAAGTAGAAGCCAAACTAGGGCTCCAACATGCGACCGAGCAGTGACTTTACGGCGGCACGCGTGCCTCCCTCCTCCGCTTTGACACAGGTGAGCACAGGATTTTAGGGTCACCCAACCTACAAGGACAGTAAATGTCCATGAACTTAACCCACCTGTATGTACACAAATACAGACTTTAAGTTAATAATTATTTACTCTTATCCGGGAAAATTACCCGGTATACCCATAATTTTGCACACACTAGCAAACAATGGAAATTTGCCACAAAGTCAGACTCACTAGGTAATTTCATGAGCTGCTAAGAACCCAGTTGCTGAGATGTTATTCATAAACTTTCTGAGTGGTTAATGAGCTTAAAAATAGTCCTCGGTTGCTGGAAGCAGCCGAGTGAGTAATTAGTGGCCAATGAACTGCTGACCTCGGAAGAGCAATAAATCAGCTACCAATTTTTTAAATCAAACTTTGGAAAATTCTTGAGACGCTGTGGATCCACGTGAAGTTGTAGGAACTAGCACAGGTCCACGTAGTGTGCAGCAAGTTGTCCAGGGCGGGTACCGACATAGCGGTGATGGGACATCGTTGGGAGCACAGAGCCATAGGTGACGCCGAGACACAGAGCATCCCATCACCCCTGGGTCCCTCTCAGCGCCTTCTGCAGTGCCCTCACGGCTCTCCCGCCCCGGCCTCCTCCTTAACGCTTGGCAACCACTGACTTGCTCTTTATGTCACCGGCCTCGCCCTTTCAAGGATGACGCAGACACGGAAGCATACAGTGTAGGAGTGGTTTTATATTTTTTCTCTATTGAACAACCCAAAGATTCACCCTGGCTGTTGAACGTGTCCACTGTTGATTCTTCGTGTTTCTGAGTTGTGTTCCACGTCCTGGGTGTGCCTCGCTTGTTTAATCTGTCAGCCGGGAAGAACCCCCGAGTGTGCCCAGGCTTTAGCTTTGCACACAAAGTTATATTTTACAATTCCTCCACATATGTTTCAGAGGCCACACACATTTGGGTTTCTGGGATAAATGCCCAAATGTGCAACCATTGGATCACATAGGGTAGTTGTATGCCTTGTAAGCAATGTGCAACCTGTTTTTTTTCTTCCTTCCTTCCTTCCTTCCTTCCTTCCTTCCTTCCTTCCTTCCTTCCTTCCTTCCTTCCTTTCTTTCTTTTCGACAGGCAGAGTGGATAATGAGAGAGAGAGACAGAGAGAAAGGTCTTCCTTTGCCATTGGTTCACCCTCCAATGGCCGCCGTGGCCGGCACACTGTGGCCGGCGCACCGCACCTATCTGAAGGCAGGTGCTTCTCCTGGTCTCCCATGGGGTGCAGGGCCCAAGCACTTGGGCCATCCTCCACTGCACTCCCGGGCCACAGCAGAGAGCTGGCCTGGAAGAGGGGCAACTGGGACTAGAACGTGGTGTGCCGGTGCCGCAAGGCGGAGGATTAGCCTACTGAGCTGCGGCGCCAGCCGCAACCTGTTTTCAAAAGTGGCTGTGCTAGTTTGCATTTCTGTGATCAGGGTATGAGGAATCCAGTTTCTTCACATGGTCGCGTGCATTTAGCATTGCAACTATTTTGTTTTGTTTTCACGTCACTTATTCTGATAGATGTGTGGTGATAGCTCCTTGGGTCTTGCTTTGCATTTCCCTAATGGCTTGAATTTCTTCCTGGCTGTCCACTTGACCCCCAAAAATCCTCTCCTGTGAAATGCTTGTTGATTTCTGCCCCCACTTCAGGGTCTTACGTTCATTTTTATATAACACCCGTTGTTATCTACTGTGCTTTGTGGATGGGGCGAAGTGCATCACAAACTCCGTCCTGGTTTGTGAGTGACTCGCTTCAGTGTGACATTTGCAAGTATCAGCTATGTGCTAGCAAAGCAGAGCAGTGACACAGGGAGGAGGCAGTGTCGCTGTCAGTCAGGTGCCTGGCCTGGCCGAGCAGCACAGACATGACACCGCTCTCCCCAGCCTGCTGGCCGCTGGAGAAAACGGGCGGTGAGGAAGAGGCTGAACCGTCCGCCCAGGCTAGCGCAGGGCAGGTGGCTTTGAGCGGCACTGCTCTTCTCCAAGGGACGCCTGTCGTGAGTTTCAGAGAAGGTCTCTCAGGAGTTGTCACCTGCACTGAGACCCGAATGGCACCTCGTGGTGGCTGGAAGAGGCGGGCACTGATCCAGAGAGGAGAGAGAGGTCCACACAGGAGACAGAGCTGAGGTGGCGGTGGGGGTCTCAGAAATCCTCACGCCTAAGCGAGGAGATCAGCTTCTGTGATTTGATATCAAACTTGGAAGTCTCCAGAGAGGAGGTAGCACTTAGTTCTGAGAACTCCCCAGAACCCGCCAAGCAGCATTGTGTAATAATATACAACAGCTAATCTACATGACACAGACCTTTTAATTTTAGAAAGCAAAAATGTGAGAAATTGGAAGGAGATATTTCTTTCCCACTGCATATTTAAATTATTTTGTCAGCTAATGAGAGGAGCAATTTGCAGATATTACTAAGAAGATTCATGTTCTTAATAGACACCAACTGTTAGCTGTGATGGGCTAAGCATAACATTGCCCCTAGGGTTGCTTTGTTTGGTTTGTTTTGTTTTATTTTTGCTGTGGCTACAGTACACATATTTTGGATAAATTTATCGAAGATGAGGTTTCTTGATAGGAATATTATTCTCATTTCATGAGATTCAAAGGTTTGGATCTTCAAGCTGACTGTCCATTGATTGAATTTAACATGATATAGCTGTCATTCTCTATCAAGTCTCATGTAAGACTGTGCAGGAAAGCTCCGACTTACATTTTTCTTAAAATTTTAAACAAAAACGCCCTTGACAGGAAATATTCTTGATATTTGGACACCGTGCCAGCCACGTGTTCTTTCAACGCTTGCCCAGACGGGAGGAAGCTGTTTCCAGCAAAGATACTTTATCTCCGGAGTTGCCCTTGGAAACAGCACAGTGTCAGAAAGTGTGAAAAGGAGAGACAATAAAATGTAGGATTGATATTTTTTTACTACATTTTCTCTCTCTGGATATAAATGTTTAGTTCCTGGTCTAAAAGTGATTTACACTGTGAATGCACTTGCAAACGCTCCTGATGGGAACTTGAGACCAACGAATGTTTGCTTTGTCAGAAACCCACTGGCTGCGGTCGCATGGCTGCAGCGGCTGCCGTGGGGGTGATTCTGGGACAATTCTGCATGTGCTGTGTTCTTTCCGGGCTTGTGGATGACGGCTGCAGACTCCGGGGACGCTGCAGATCCTTGTAGGCCTGAAACTGGTCTCTCCACTCACTCACGTCTTCATCCTCAGACTCAGTCATGGGTTTCGGGAGCATTTTCTCTGGGTTAGGTAAAGGATCAGTGTGGAAAACAATAATTAGAAGATAAAAGTTACCCAGGTGAATGGGTGTCAGGGTCAAGCATTAGCGTCAAACCCTCGAGGACCGTGGGTGGAGGCTTACGGCAGCATTTCCAAGGACTGCCAGGGCCGTGCTGTCAAAGCATTAGCCTTGGGGCCGTCATCGTGGAGCATCAGACTAGGCAGCCACTGGCACGGCCAGCATCCCTGTCGGAGCACTGGTTCAAGCCCAAGTGCTTGGGCCCCTCCACCCGCGTAGGAGACCAGGATGGAGGCCCTGGCCCCCAGCTTTGGCCGGGCCCAGATGTGGCTCTTACGCTCACCTGGTGAGTGAACCAGCTAAGAAAGACTTCCATGACAGCAAAGCAAAATGACGTTGGAAATTTTTGTAGGGTCAAAGTTTTAAAGGTCATTTAGGAGGCTGGCACTGTGGTGAAGGAGGTAAAGCTGCCATCAGCAGGGCCAGCATCCCATGTGGGTGCCGGTTTGAGTCCTCACTGCTCTGTTTCCGATCCAGCTCTCTGCTGTGGCCTGGGAAAGCAGTGGAAGATGGCCCAAGTGCTTGGACCCCTGCACCCACGTGGGAGACCCGGAAGAAGCTCCTGGCTCCCGGCTTTGGATCAGCACAGCTCCAGCTGTTGAGGCCAAATGGGGAGTGAACCAGTGGATAGAAGACCTCTCTCTCTCTCTGCCTCTCCTTCTCTCTGTGTGTAACTCTTTCAAATAAATAAATCAATCTTTTAAAAAAAGGGACTTTAGACAAACACTTGAGCAAAAATGTAATTGATGTGCTTCAAATATAACTTGTGTCATTCTGTTAGGTATGAAGACATATTTTATGAAGTTGTAACACAAATGTTGTGTCCAGCTGTAGTCAGTCCTTAATTCATCTTATAAAGTGTGCACTATGTTGTACTGCCCATTGAGTAAAGATAAAATTCTACTAAAACTACTACACTAGTTGGATACGGCAGTGTATCCATTTCACTCTTCATGAAATGCATGGAAGATCTGAGCATTAATCTCATTCAGGGCTGTATTTCTGAGAAAGTTTTATATTTTGTCCTTAAAATTTATACAAGTGTTAATATATTCTGCTGTTTCAAACAGTTGTTTGGGCCCACATTGTGGTGTTCTGGGTGAGGCCGCAGCCTGCAATGCTGGTATCTTTTATATGGACACCAGTTCGAGTCCTGGCTGCTCCTCTTCTGATCCAGCTCTCTGCTATGGCCTGAAAAATCAGTAGAAGATGGCCCAAATGCAAGGGCACCCACATGGGAGATGGGAAAAAAAGCTCCTGGCTCCTGGCTTCAGATCACCTCAACTCTGGCCATTGCAGCCATCTGGGGAGTGAACCAGCAGATAGAAGACCTCTCTCTCTCTGCCTCTAACTCTGCTTTTCAAATAAATAAACAAATCTTTAAAAAAGGAAAAAAAACAAAAAAAAAAACAAAAAAAGTGTGCTAACATTTTAAATATCTTACTGCTTGGAACCTTCAATGAGAAATGGCATAAGAATTCTGAGAGAGGAGAAACAACTCCTGGGGTTGTGTGGCACAGTAGGGTGACGGCAGATGTGAGAGAAGGTGTCTTATCTCTGGCAAGCTAGAGGAAGAGATGCTGGATGCTCTCACTGCAAAGAGGTGGTAACGATTGAGGACACACCGTGCTCCCCTGACCGGAGCATCACACAACGGTCCATGATACTCCAAGGCCACAGTGAATTTTCAACGTTGATTATGTTGATTGAATTTTTGAGATAAAGGAAATTCAGAGAAACAAGTAGAATGGGGGCTGCAGGGAGTGAGGGGGAGGGGGATGAGGAGTTCGTGTGTAATGGGTGTAAAGTTTCCACTTGGGAAAGTGAGAAAGTTCTAGCTATCGATGGTGGTGATGCTGGTACAATTCGGAGCCCAGTGAACACAAACAGGTATACCAATGACAGTGCACTTTGCAGATACAACCAAGCACAGCAATACACTTTAGTTATGCAAGTTTGCCATGAGAAAAAATTAGAAGTTAAATGCAAAAAGATAAAAATTTGAATTTTCATATATGTTTTGTTTTAAATAAATTTGGTAGGGTTATCTACAACAAGAAATATTTTCATAAAAGTTGTGGGAGAAAGAGTGTAATGAATTCTTTTTTTTTTTTTTTTTTTTTTTTTGACAGGCAGAGTGGACAGTGAGAGAGAGAGACAGAGGGAAAGGTCTTCCTTTTTGCCGTTGGTTCACCCTCCAATGGCCGCCGCGGCCGGCACGCTGCGGCCGGCGCACCGCGCTGATCCGATGGCAGGAGCCAGGAGCCAGGTGCTTTTCCTGGTCTCCCATGGGGTGCAGGGCCCAAGCACCTGGGCCATCCTCCACTGCACTCCCTGGCCACAGCAGAGGGCTGGCCTGGAAGAGGGGCAACCGGGACAGAATCCGGTGCCCCGACCGGGACTAGAACCCGGTGTGCCGGCGCCGCTAGGCGGAGGATTAGCCTAGTGATCCGCGGCGCCGGCCGTGTAATGAATTCTTTCAAGGAGGAAAATCAGGATCTGGCTGAAAAGCCCATGAGAGTATTTCAGGCATGGAAAGCCAAGACACTCTGGCAAAAAGATCTCTGTGAGTGAGATCCCAGTGGAAAGAACAGGTCTTCAAAGAGGGAGGTGCCTTTCTCTGAAGGGAGGAGAGAACCTCCACTTTGACTATGACCGTGTCTAAACAAGATAAGAGTCGGAGAACTCAGGGGGCTTCCATAGGCTTGGAAACTCATGACTGGAGCATAGGGAGATTACTGATGCCATAAACAGGAGTGTCAATTTGTAAAGTCAACAACAGGAGTCACTGTGCACTTACTCCTCATGTAGGATCTCTGTCCTTAATGTGCTGTACATTGAGGCTTAATGCTATAACGAGTACTCAAACAGTATATTTCACTTTGTGTTTCTATGGGGGTGCAAACGATTGAAATCTTTACTTAATGTACACTAAACTGATCTTCTGTAAAAAAAAAAATTATCAATTCCCAACTTGACTCTCACTGGGATTAAACATGACAATAGGTCTGATCTGATTTCATCATCATTTAAAAAAAAATCATCTATTATTTTTCACTTTATGTTTCTGTGTGGGAGCAAACTGTTGAAATCCTTACTTAAGGTATACTAAGCTGATCTTCTGTATATTAAGATAATTGAAAATGTATCTTGATGTGAATGGAAGGGGAGAGGGAGTGGGAAAGGGGAGGGTTGTGGGTGGGAGGGACGGTATGGGGGGGGGAAGCCATCGTAATCCATGAGTCGTACTTTGGAAATTTATATTCATTAAATAAAAGATAAAAAAAAAGGAGGAAAATCAATGTTATCAATCATTAGAATGTTAAAGAACATTTATACACATTTTCAAAGACGAGTGTCATATCAAAGTGGTATTTGGATTCCACTGATAAGTGTGGTGTGTCGCATTTCTAAATATCACTTTTTGTAATGTGCTAGAAACTTTGAAATGCAGAAGGCATTTAGAGGCCAACTTCCAAGTGGTGTGAGTAGATTCCTAATCTCTTCTAAGTTTGTGCCCAGGAGGCACTGAAGGCACAGACACACGTGACCACGAGTGTCTCCTCTTCTCGCTCTGTGGCTCAGGCATGGGTTCTTGGCGTGTCCTTGGGTCACTGGGGGCCTCTGAGCTCACCATATCTGCAAATGGAAGGGGGTTGCTGCCCGGGTCCAACACAGCCCAGGGAGCTGGAAAACACTGCACACTTCCAGCCCCTGTCCACAGCATGGGACGCCTCTCAAGCCCTACCTCCTCCGTACCAAATGCCTGCTTCGTGCTGTCACCAGCTACCTTCTACGCACACACAGCAATGCGCCACACTGGCCCTGGGAGCCTGGGACAGGAGCGCATCACTCTCAGCAGTCGGCTGGCAGGTCCCTGAGGACCGCGTGCGGACCCTCCAGTAAGTTCCTGACTCACTCTCCCCGAAGTCCCGTGTTTTCTTGGTGTGTTATCTTGGCCTAATCATCTTGCCATCTGGTTTTGTCCCTGGGCTCTGTCCTTATCCCCTGTAACGCAGTGAATCCGTGAGCGGGTGCTCAACACGGTATAGAACCTTGAGGGACCAGGCACAGCAGGAGGACAGACCGTGGCTGTGGGGACACTTACTGCATGGCTTGCTCATTTGTCCTGGAGCTGAGGAGGAAACTTCAATGAAACCCTGCAAAATTGGCTGCAAATATGCAAATGAGGGTCAGACAGAAAGAATGGAAGCCAGCTTTGACGGCTTTAGAAACCAAACAGATTCATCTATAAGAACGTAGAACGTAGCACCATTGTGGAATTCAAAAAAGGTGAAACCAGCAGAGCACAAGGCAGCTGCCACGGATGCTCAGAAGATAGGAGAGGCCTTCAGGGCCGTCGGCTGCCATAACTGGGGGCTGGCATTGTGGCACAGCAGGTAAAACTGCAGCCTGTGGTGCCGGCATCCATATGGGCGCCAGTTCAAACCCCAGCTGCTCCACTTCTGATCCAGCTCTCTGCTAACGGCCTGGGAAAAACAGTGGAAAATGACCCAAGTACTTGGGCCCCTGCACCTATGGTGGAGACTTGGAAGAAGCTCCCGACTCCTGGTTCTGGCCTAGCCCAGTCCTGGCTATTGTGGCCATCTGGGGCGTGAACCAGCAGATGGAAGAGCTCTCTGTGTGTCTCCTTCTGTCTATGAAACTCTGACTTTCAAATACATAAAAATAGTAATAAAAAAGAGGACTCCTGTAATTCAGTTTGGTTCCTCCAGCCTCTACACATTCCGAATTCAGACATCCAAATTTGTGTGGGAGGGAAGCCGGTTGCTTCAGACTGGGCTGCCACCCTTCACCCATGAGCTGAGCCTGTGGCCGAGCCCTGCACAGGACTGGCACTGAGAGCGAATCCTGCCAAGGAAGCAGTTCCTCCATGAGGGGACTTCTGAGAGCCGGGAGAGGGCCCATCTCCTCTTCCTACCGTGGGCGTGGCTAAAGAGTGCGAACCTGTGACTTTGTGATTGGCTGTGCAGAAATGTTGAGTCTGCCGCGTGTCTGTCTCCCCAGGGAGCGGAGCTCTGTGCTTGCTGTGAGAACATGGACAGGGGTCCCTCTGTGTCCTTTAGACTTCACATGTCGGGTGGACATTTGGGCCAGCAGTTAAGATGCCTGGATTTAATGCCTGGTTCTGCTTCCTGCCTTTGAGGCCCTGGAAGGGAACAGTGAGGGCTCGAGTGATTAGATTCCTGCCGTCCACATGAGATACATGGATTGAATTTCTGACTCCAGGCCCTGGCCCAGCCCAGCGCAGTGGATGGGAGAGCTTGTACCATGTCTATTTCTCTTCATTCTCTCTCTCTCTCTCTCCTTCCTTCCCTTCCTCTCAAACAAACAAATACAACAAAAACACCTGTGTTTACAATAAAATTCATATGTTGAAGTTCAACCCCAGTGCCTGTGAGTGTGACCTCATTTGGAGACAGGGTATTTCCAGAGATAATCAAGTCGAGGAGCAATCACTGGGGCAGATGCTGATCCAGCAGGGCCGGTATCTTCACAAGGGAGACATTTGGACTTGCAGACACTCACAGAAGAAAGACTAACTTCCTGCTCTTGAAGCTCCCAGTCATGGTGTCTGTTAAGGCAGCCCTGGCACACAACCACAGATTCCGGTGGGCAGCCCTGAGCCCTTGATTGAGACCCACTGTTTCTGAACACATTTGAGCATTTTGCTTCCTTCAGCATGGAACAAAGTGGCTGAGGCCCCAAGGATGGAGCCAATGGCCACTCTCGAATTCTCAGCTACAGAGCCTGCCGCTGTGTCCGACACTGACATGGCAATCGCATCTCTCAAGCACACTAGTTATGCCATATGTATACAGCCAGATTAGTAGAGGGGTAAGCATGGTGTTATAACCAAGGATAAATAAGTCCAATCCCAACAATAGCATTTCTGATCTAAATGAGGACACACACTATTATTCCTCAGCCAGAGCTCAAAAAATTTAGCCAGTGGTCATTTTACATCCACTTCCTTAATGTGCCCCATATTTTATGATGTCTTCCTAGGGATTTTTCTTCCTTCCTCTATAACGAAGTGTGTTGGCTTGGCTTCTAGCAATATCTTTAAGTAGGGCATTAAGAACAACATGTGGAGGCAGGAGAGGTCACTGCCAGGCCTTTCCCTTCCAGTTAAATTAGAAAGAGGAACAGTCCTGAAATTTATCTCTTGTGCTGTGACATTTTCTTTTAAGTTATTCAGTACACTTTTCAAAATTATAGTTACCAATGCAAACATAATATATTATGTCGAGTATATTTGACATTTTAGAATTACAGAGGTTACTTAATTTCTGTATTTTATATTTTGAAGTGAAGCAATTTTTAAAATGTCCAGATTTTTTTTCTCATAATGACCAGTGTGAGAGAAGCCAGCGCTTCTGGGACATCTTCATGGCTTCCTCACCTGGGAGGTTTTGTGCAGGTTTGGATCTTCTTTTCTTTCTTTCTTTTTTTTAAAGATTTATTTATTTATTTGAAAGGCAGAGTCACAGGAGGAAGAGGCAGAGAGAGCAAGAGGTCTTCCATCTGCAGGTTCACTTCCCAGTTGGCTGCAGCGGTCGGAGCTGAGCTGATCTGAAGCCAGGAGCCAGGAATTTCTTATGGGTATCCCATGTGGGTGCAGGGGCCCAAGCACTTGGGTCATCTTCTAGTGCTTTCCCAGGCCATAGCAGAGAGCTGGATCGAAAGTGGACTAGCCAGGACTCGAATGGGCACGCACATGAGATGCTGGCGCTGCAGGCGGCGGCTTTACCCACTACGCCACAGCACCGGCCCCGCAGGTTTGGATTTTCTAGCCTGAAGTACGATGTCCCTCGCTAGTAGGTTGCTGTTGAAACTCTCGTCATGAGGGTTTCTCCTGTGGTCTGTCCCTATCGCAATGAGCAAGCACAAGGTCTCTGTCAGCTGCACTGTATCAAGGATCCAGGCTGACTCCGTCTAGAAACCTCTCTCCTGGGACAGCCCACAGTGACGTCTCCCGAACCCTGCCGTGCCCGCTCTCCTCCCTCTGCCCGGAGAAGATCGTACGGACAGGGAGTAGGAAATAGGACAACGTTGACTCATTAAACCACGGTTTTCCAAAGATGTTTAGTTCACAGGGGCCAAGTGTCCAGGTCACAGTTAGACACCAGGACAGCACTGGAGTTTTTACAGATGAGGACAGATACGGGCAAGAGGAGACTTGGATAGGCTAGAGGTTCAGAAACAGTGCTTTGTACAAACATTCATTCCATGACATAGTTAACAGGTGTGGATTTAATTAATACAAGTTACATTCAGTTAATAAGTTAACACAGCCAGGAGTCCCTTAACAATGGACACACATTCTGAAAAACACATCCGTGATTTCATCACTGAGAGACTATCAGGGAGTGTGGTTACACAAACCAACATTGCCATGACGTCACTAGGTTACATAACATCATGGGGTCACCAGCGCATGTGTGGCGTGTCATTAGCTGAGACTGTCTATGTCATTGCATAGAGCATGGCCATAGTCACAAAGGAGAGTGGTTGGCATCATCTGCTCTGTTGTGTAGGGACAAATTTGCAGGAAGCTAGGAATTCTTGTTCACACGCTCGCCTCCTTGCCACAGACGTTGGACCACTGCTGCAGTAGGTGGAGTGTATTATGATCTACTTAGACAAGGTAGAAGACAAAGCAGGTGATGGCTGTGAGTGGGTTCAAGAGCAAGAAACAGCCAAGAAAGAAGATGGAGATGACAGGAGAAGCCGTGGCACTCTCAGACTGGAGTGACGCTGGAGGTGACAGTAAAGAGTGCCACGTCGTAACCAGTGGTGAGGACGCCTTGCCCAGAACGGTGAGAACACGCAAATGCCAAATAGCTGTTTCTCTTTAGCAATGGTAAGAAAGCAGGACAGGTACTTACGCCATATTTAAATGTATGTAGAGTCAATTATGCAGTTTGTGGTGTTCGTCCATGACATATGTGATACACCTCGCAGTTAGCTCACAGAGGTGAGAAGAACACCCCCAAGCTCAAATGTGGGTTAGATGCTGGTAAAAGCCAATCCACACACACAGACATCAAGAGGGTATAAATGTACTGCAACTCACATGCTGAGACTTTTAGGGGTGGCCACACCGCCTGGCAGCAGATCCAAAAGCGGATTGAGAGTTGGGGGAGGCACCACCCAGCAGCTCTTGAGGCGGGGTGGGGCTGCTCTGAGGGCTCCTGCTGGTGGGTTGGGCTCCTCTGGCTGGTGAGCTCTCCCCTTGTGCCGAAGGAAGGACCTCCTGAGGTTTTTCTCACTTGGACAGATACAGGGTGGAGACAGAAAGGGAACAGTGGAGGTTGACACTACGAGTGGCCAACGTCTCACCAGAGTCATAGTTCTTTAGGTAACTAATGGTGTCCTGTGATTATCAGAACCCAGTTAGAAACTTTGATCTAAAACAACTTTACAATTTGAACAAGTGATTTCCAACAGCAACGACAGATGCGGATGGTTGGTCTGTGTGCTGTGTTGAGCTTAGCATCAGAGATGGTGCTGAAGATTCCTGGGGAGGGAGAGACACCTGTGTTCTTAGAAAACCTTCCAAGTTGAGACAGAAACAGCATAGATGATATTCAGTTAAAACAGATACAATGTCAATAGCCTGACCTTTGTTTTTGTCCCAATAGTAACTAAGACCTATTGTAGGAGAGTAACGAGAACTTTCTAAAATTTGAAGGGCATTTGGCTAGTGGTTGTCAGAACAGCGGGCTCTGCTCCTAACCCTGCCTTCCTGGGAGGCAGTGATGAGGATACATGTTCCAGGGTCCCAGCTGCAGCTGCAGTCAGGGGTCACAGCCGGTGTTTGTGGGGTGAACCAGTGGATGGGAGCTCACTCTCTCATCTCTCTGCCCCCTCGCTCTGTGTCTTTCAAATATATAATTCAAAGTTTAAAACTGTGGATGAGCAGAAGTATACTGGAAGACACCAATATTTTCACCTTCCAAGAAATGATGCTAGAAGAGACAGTAAACATAAAATAAATTTGATCAGTGAAAAGTGATAATACGAATACAACAGCGTTGACTTAGACTGTAAGCAAAGCAACAGCACAGTGCAATAGCGAGCAGAAATTCTGCAGATGGCCCAGGCGGCCGCACAGGCAGCATTCCTCCCTTGGAAGGTGGCTGGACAGCTACAGAATCAAACCAACTTTCTAGTCCCTCCTGAAACGTCATCACTTCTGATACTATTCAAAGGGGGCAAGATACATTTAAAGATGCGATACATGAATGAGGAAAAGATATTATTATGAGTTTAAAATAATATTCCAAGTGCTGATTGATTTGTTAGATATAGCACAAATAAATATAAATGTCTCTTGGTAAAAGCAATATTTTTAATTCACATTTTAAAAAGATTTATTATTTATTTGAGAGGTAGAGTTACAGTTAGAGAAAGGGAGAGACAGAGAGAGAGAGAGAGAGAGAGAGAGGTCTTCCATTTGCTGGTTCACTCCCCAAATGGCTGCAATGGCCAGAGATGAGCCAACCCGAAGCCAGGAGCCAGGAGCTTCTTCTCGGTCTCCCATGTGGGTTAAGGGGCCCAAGGACTTAGCATACACAGCTCTGGCTCCTAATTCACTTTGTATTTGATTGAAAGATAGAAGGAGAGAGAGAGAGAGAATCTTCCATTCACTGCTTCTCATCCCAAAGGCCCTCCATAGCCAGAGCTGTGCCAGGCCAAAGGGCTCAGCCGAGGTCTTCGCACGGGTGGCAGGGACTTGAGAACGTGAGCCATCACTGCTGCCTCACTGGGTGGGCGTCAGCAGGGACAGGAAACCCGAAGCAGAGCTGAGCCTCAAGCCTGGCTCGCCGATGTGGGACGCAGGTGCCCCAGGCAGGGACTTGACTGCCGTGTCAAACACCTGCCCCAGCATCGGTCCTGGAAAGTCTGCAGCAGTGTATCGTAAGTTCCCACTGGAACGCACAGGCACGTCCCTGTCACTGCTAGTGTTATCGTAAGTTCACACTGGAACGCACAGGCACGTCCGTGTCACTGCTAGTGTTACTGCTAGTATTATCGTAAGTTCCCACTGGAACACACAGGCACGTCCCTGTCACTGCTAGTGTTATCGTAAGTTCACACTGGAACGCACAAGCACGTCCGTGTCACTGCTAGTGTTATCATAAGTTCACACTGGAACACACAGGCACGTCCGTGTCACTGCTAGTATTATCATAAGTTCACACTGGAACGCACAGGCACTTTCATGTTACTGCTAGTATTCCTGAAATTTGTAGTGAAAATGGGTCTGAGGTGTCAGACATGAAATGGGTAGCAGATGGATGCAAAGTTTTGGTGTTTTGGCTGTAGATTAAGACAAATAATCCCCTTAACCCTTACATCGGCTGTGGAGTAAGAAAAATAATCCCCTTAACCCTTACATAGTGCATGTCATTGCTGGGCACAGTGGCCCTCACTCAATTTCCAGCCAAGTGGAACTGTGCTGTGATTGCCCCCCACCATGTCCTGACCTACGAGCTTATTCAAAGACTCTAACTCCACCCATTGAGCAAAGGAGACCATGGCTCAGGGTCTGAACCTACTGCAAACCCCAGGCACCCACGGGTGAACAGGGAACCAAGAACGACAATATGAAATATCCTAGTGTTTGCTACAGCTTTAAACTATGACTTTTGAAGATTTTTGTCAGGGAACCCAAAGCAATCTTAGGAGAGCTATTCCTGAACAAGTCCAAATGTATTCTGTGGAAGCATTCTCTACTGCCCTTTCATTTTACTTACAACTCCCAATGATATGAATTTATTTTAAGTGCTGATTGATTTATTAGATCATGGTGCAAAACACAGGAAATCAATAGAAGAAAAATGGATGCAGAGTATAAATGGCCACAAAAGATCTTATATGAGCCTAACACTATTAAACGGAGCCATTTTGATAAGCATTTTCCTCAACAGCAAAATTCTCTTTCATTCCAAGCTTCTTTAAATGTTGTCTTAATACAATACTTAATGAAAAAGAAGCAAAATGATGTGTCTAGTTTAACAGAGAAATCTCTCTAAAGGGTAAAATCTATTTAAACTGGCCCATTTTTTTTCACATGATGTCTTTATTTGTCTTCTTCAATTTCTTTTTTTTAAGCTTTTATTTGATTAATGCATTTTTCATAGGTGTGACTTTAGGAATATAGTGGTTCTGTGCCTTATACCCACCCTCCCACCCAACTCCCACCCCACCTCCTCCTCCCACCCCTCCCACCCAACTCCCACCCCACCTCCTCCTCCCACCCCTCCACCCCAACTCCCACCCCACCTCCTACTCCCACCCCCCCACCCCAACTCCCACCCCACCTCCTACTCCCTCGCCCATCCCCTTCTTCATTATGGTTCATTTTTACTTTAACTTTATATACAGAGGACCAACTATATGCTAAGTACAGATTTCAATAGTTTACACTCACACACATATACAACATATAAAGCACAGTTTGAGAGCAAGTTTTTCTGTTAATTCCCATAGTACAACTACTTAAGGACTGAGGTCCTACATGGGGGGTAAGTGCACAGTGACTCCTGTTTTTCCTTTAACAATTAACATTCTTATTTATGACATCAGTGCTTACCCAAGGCTCTTGCCATGACCTGCCAAGGCTATGGAAGACTTTTGTGACCCATTTTAATATGTAAAACAGGCATTTTTTCATAAACTAATCATTATATTTTTTAGGTAAATGCAGATTTACACGTGTTAGTAAAAGTACCTATGTATTTTTACATAGGTAAAAATATAGAGGCCATATACTCTTTACTGGGATACCCGCATTCTTACAAAACTACAGTTCTGTCAATACCAGGCTTCTGACGTCACCACAGTGTGACATCCGCTTACCCACCACCGCGGGAATCCCTCTTCTCGTCTTCTCATAGACACAATTTCCCCTCCAACCTCCATTCCCTTCTCAGCCATTAGCAACAGCTAATTACCACATCCACAGTCTTCTTTTTCTTAATAAAATAAAAATGAAGCCATCCAGAATGTAATTTTGGGGATTGTCCATTTTTACTTGGTGAGGTTTAGTTCCCTCCGGATTGCTGTGCGTGCTTAACCCCCAGGTGCTATTTCTCTCCATGTTGAATACTGTTTCTTTCTCTTGGGTTTTCGTGTGTTTGATGATGAATCCTGGTATGGATTTCTGTAGGTTTATTCTATTTGGGGCTTCTGTTTTAAAATAGCCATTGATTATTTTCATTTTACTTGAAAAAGCAGAGACAGAGGGAAAAAGACAGAGTTCTTTCATTCTCTGGCTCATTTTCCAAGTACTGAAATAGCTGGGGCTGGGCCTCATTCCCGTGTGGTGAAATGTGAATAAGAAAGTCTTAAATAGGAGAGCTGCTCTGTGGCTTCATCAGGGGGATTCACTGTTAGTAACAGTGAATTGGTCTAACTATTATGCAAAAAGAGGAACTACAGACAATTAGAATTTTGTCTTGACTCATTGTGAGGTGTAACTTCACATAATGCCTCTAGCAATCACAGGGAAAACCACTCTCCGATGGTCATGTGGTCCACCTATACCATACCTGGCTTAAACAAAAAGGAGTTCAGTTTCCCTAAGATGTTAGTTGATCGAGTTGCTTCAGTCGTATTGTGAAGAGCAGAATGGAGTCTGTGGGCAAAACTGCCTCAGAAACTTTGAGAAAAGGTGGAAGACAGGTACATAGGAAAATACAGGAGATTCAGGCAAAAATAGAAGAGATCACCAAATTTTCTCACTTCACAAGCTCTAGACACTTTGCCTACACACGGTCGCCTCTTGTGTGGGCTCAAGGAGAAATGTGCACGTGTGTCACGGCTGGAACGTGTGCATAAGCAGCCATTCTGAAGCGACTTGGATGAGCTCAGCTACTGCACTAGGATATCAGCACATCAGGACAACAACAGCACAGGAGACGCTCGTGAGAAAGCAGAGCCGTGGCCAGCTCTGGACAGGGAGGGGCAATGTGACTTGCAGGGTTTCAAGGGACTTCCCTTTGGTGGGGGCATTTTATTTATATGTGAATGCCTGTTTGGTGGACACGTGTTCCGTAAGTGCTACAAGCCTGCCCTGTGTTTCCACCACTTCTTTGCCTTAATAAATCTTTTTTTCTTTTGACAGGCAGAGTGGACAGTGAGAGAGAGAGAGAGAGAGAGAGAGAGAGAAAGGTCTTCCTTTTGCCGTAGGTTCACCCTCCAATGGCCACCTCGGCCAGCATGCTGCAGCCAGTGCACCGCACTGATCCGAAGCCAGGAGCCAGGTGCTTCTCCTGGTCTCCCATGGGGTGCAGGGCCCAAGCACTTGGGCCATCCTCCACTGCACTCCCGGGCCACAGGAGAGAGCTGGCCTGGAAGAGGGGCAACTGGGACAGAATCCGGCCCCCCGAGCGGGACTAGAACCCGGTGTGCCGGCGCCACAAGGCGGAGGATTAGCCTAGTGAGCCATGGCGCCTGCCCTTAATAAATCTTAATCGTTTCTGAAATCTCTTCTGGGACCACTTCTTTTTGAAAATATGCCCCGGTCTTTGTCCTATTCTTATGCATCCCCTGAAATGAAAGACATCTTTATGTTGAATTATCATTGTATCCACTCATCTCAGACACAGGTTGTCATTGGGATAAATATTAGAACTATAACTTCATGGTTTAGGCACTTCATACATGTCAGTCACATCTACACAGCTGTGTTAGCTTCAGCTGCTGAAACAGATTGTAGCGGCCTGGGTGGTTTAGACAACACACATTTACTGTTCAAAGTTCTGGAGGCTGTAAATTCAAGAGGAGCGTGCTGGCACGGTCAGGTTCTGCAAAGACCTATCTTCCCGGTTCACAGAGATCTGCATCCTTGGTGTGCTCTCATACGGTGACTACAGAGGAACAGCAGTCTCTGGGGTCCTTTTCAGAAAAAAAAAGCCTTATCCATAAAGCTTCCATCCGCATGATCTAACCCTTGCCCAAAGGCCTTGACTCCGAATGCTGTCACATTGAGGACGGGGATTTCAACCCGTGAACCTCAGGGGAACACTGGTCTGTCATCGTGCACTTTATGCCTTTCATCTTCAGGGTGAAGAATTGCTCAGCGTCACACAGCTGTCTTCTCCTGTTAATTTCCTACTTAGGAAATAATTATTTATTTAATTATTGATTTGATAAGGATGGAGAGAGATCTCCCCCACTCCCCATTTGGTTCACTCCCCACATGCCTGCAATGACTGGGGCCAAAGCTGGGAGCTGGGACCTCAGAACAGTTTGTCATGTAAGTAGCAAGGACGCAAGCACCTGAACCCTCACCTGCTGCCTTCCAGGGTGTGCTCTAGCAGGAAGATGGAATCGAGACCAGGGCCAGGATTTGAAGCTGGGTACCCTGCTATAGGATGTGCGTATCTCAATTGGCAGCTAACTGATAGGCTAAAAGCTCATCCCTTTTATTTAATTTGTTACCAACAATTATAAAGCGCTCAGTATGTGTCATTATTTGTTCTAGATGATTTTTGCTTTAGAATCTTAGGGTCCCTGTAGTAAACTTACACATGTAGGCTGGCTTCAACGACTAGACATTTAAGGGAATATGGAAGGTAGGAAGCACCCAACATTGTACTCCCAGTAGACACCATTGCAGAATCTGTCTGATGTCACTATTTTGGAACTCTGGGTTCTGCTGAAAGCTTGCAGTTCATAAACTGTGGTAATTTCAGTCAGTTTCAGCTCTGAGTGCTCCCCTCCCAGCCCTGCAGCAGGCAGCCACGTGCTTGTTTTTGTACACAGCTTGCATGATGTAAGGTGTACCATGTTCTTTGAATAGTGGATATGTGTGCTCTGTCCACTAACTGGCGCTTCTGGTCATGGAGGGGCAGACAGAAAAATGAGTGACCATTGCTGCTGTACCCCCTCTCTTGTGACAAAACCTCCCACTCCATCTCAGGTGAGAGCCCAGCACTCTTTCCACCTCTCACTCCTTTATTTCCCCACCACCACCAAGAGCCTGACATTAAATTATGGAACATTCAAAATGATTGCATCCATGAGGAAAATTATGAAGTGGAGTGCATGCCCAGAGAAAGGCATAAACTCAAAGAAGACCAGAGGAGTTCAGGCTGATCCTTGGCACAGAGACATCATACAATAATCAAAAACCACAAACAGCAAACTCTGGAGGTGGGAGAATGTAACCTCCAGAGTTACTCCATTATTAGATTTAAATGTTCAGTTTTCTAAAATGAAATCACAACCGTTAAAGGAAATGGGAACGTTTGGGCAATCAAAGAAAATAAGTAAGCCAACAGAAACTGTCTTGAAAAAGATCTTATTGTGGACTTGCTTGGCACAGACTTTGAAACAATGTTCTAAAAGAGGCACAAAGAACTTAGGGAAACGTAGCGAAAGTCAAGAATTGGTTCATGCAGGAAGAGGCAATAGAAACAAAGATAAAAGAAACCTCACAAGAAACCAGAAAGCAAGCCTGGAGCTGGAAAGTGCAATAACTGAACTGAAAAATTCACCAGAGCGACCCTGGCAGAGCTGACCAAGCAGGAGTAGGCAGCTGTGAATCTGAAGGCAGGATGATGGGCGTGATGGAGTGTGCAGAGCAGGAAGAAAAAGGGCTGAAGAAAGCTGGACGGAACCCAAGCGACCCGAGAACGCCAGTAAGCAACTCAACAATGCATCCTGGAGTTCTAGAAGGCTGAGAGAAGGAGGCAGATTTTACCTGAGCAAACCATGATTGACAAGTTCTCAAATATGGTGAAATTCATACATATAAATATTTAAAAGTTCAAAAAATCCCAAGTGAGGTGAACCCAAAGAGACCCACATCAAGATGTGTTATACTCAAATTTGCAAAGTACACAGCGAAACGTGAATGCAGCAAGAGAAGCAATTCACCACACGCTGGGGATCCTCAGGAAGATTTTCAACCAATGTCGCACCAGAAATTTAGATGCCAGATGATACTGTTCTGCTAAATTCAGCGTGCTAAAAAAACACCTAAAACTAAAATAACCTTTCAACCCCAAATCCTATATCTACGAAAGAAGACCTTTAAAACTGAGGAAGAAATTATGACATTCCCAGAAAAGAATTTCATCGCCACATTTCTGCCCTGTGAGAAATTCTTTTCAGTAGACATTATTCTATGGGCACTAGTCAATCCATTACACTTTCAAATATTTACACATTTAATTCTCCCCCAAATCTCATGAAGTGGATACCACTCATTGTGTGTAGACAAGGAGAGCAAGGTGCAGGGGGTATAAGGCACTCACGTTGTGTCACTTAATGAGAAAGAGCTGGGCTTTGATCAGAGTTGCCTGGCACTGAGTCCAAGGCTCTGCTCTCTTGTCTGCACTCCCAAGTGGGACAGCTGCCCCGAGCTCTGTCCCAGCTTGCCTCACAGCCTCAGTGGGGAGGGCACTGATAAGTGTACTTTGATACACAGGCATCAATCATACCACATACACATGCAACTTTCTCACACACGTGAACACTACAAGTGCAGGGCACTGTTTTCTAAATCCCATGCTGGGTGTTTAAGTGATCTGCACAATCACAAACCTGAGCACTAGGTAGCATCCAGGTGGCCTGGGCATCAAGAGACTGTGACCAGGACGACGTGCCTTTAAGTCACTTTGAAGTCCCCTGCTGCATAAACAGCAAAATTATCCACTTCCTTCTCAAGAGAAATGTGCAAATGAGACTGGAGATCTTGTGCCTGGAAATGGGGGGCTCTTCTCTTTTGTTTGAACTTGACTCACACCCTCCCTGGTTATCAGCTGATAAGAGTCCCCAAGAGAAGAAATGGGCAATTGGAACTGATACGGGGTGGGGTGTCTGGAGGGACTGGCCTGTGAGCTCTGTTCCACCCCTATGTATTTGGATGTCCTGGGAAACCCAAAGGCCCCATCCGTGTGAATTCCTGCTGTAGAAAGAGGAACCCCCCCGCCACCTGCTCCAGGCCAGCTCAAGTCAGTGTCCTTCTGGGGCTCAGCCACCCACCTCACCCTGCATACACCAAAGGCCCTGGGGTGGTGGTGATTATGAGGTGATCACCCAGCGGGGGCTGGGGTTCACAGCTGCAGCTCAAACCTTAGAACAGCCCAGAGGCGGAATGATTTGCCATTATGCTTAGTTCTGAATTAAAATGAAAATGAGCAATACGGTGGGGCCGGGAGGGGATTCCGCTCCTCTCTGGCAGACAAGGGGGCGTGCAGCCTCCCGAGAGCTGAGCCAGGGCCCTGCGGCTCCTCCATGGAGCGCGAGCAGCACCCGTTGCACAGCGATCTTGACGCTGTGTTAATTGTCAGGGGTACCCCACAGCACAGGTCCCTGGACGCCCCCTGTCCCCAGCACCCAGGGCACTTCCAGACTCACACCCGGTGACCTTGTAAGCCCACGTGGGAGCTGTGTTCTCATTAGTGGGGTTTTGTTGGAGGAAAGCAAGGGGCTGATACTCATTATGCTTATTACAGAAAACGAGAATAGCTGGGTGTTATATTGAATACAGGGAGGCCAAACCTGCAATTAAAGAAAGCAATTTTAAACCATGGTAAAATATTAATATTAAAAGTGTTGCAAGGACAGGAACCTAATTAACACAAGTTAAAGAAAAGCCTTAAAGATTCTAATTTTATGATCTTTTTCAAATAAAAATTAACCTGATTAGAGTGCTCCCTTAAAGGTGACATTTATTAAAAAAATATTCAAGCAATTTAGCCACAATGGATTTCGGCAAGACAGCTTCCTGCCGCCACAGCCTCCCTATTTTTAAATTTTATGAGGTTTCTCTGCTAGAGTTTTGTAGCAGTTAAGATGAAAATCCAGATGTATGGCATCCTCTGGAAGGAAGGGAGAAGTAGAGGAGGAGGAGGAAGAGGAAGAAAGCAAAATAATCAGTTTGGTATCAAATTTATTCCGAAGCAGAGAAGTGCATATTTTTTTTTCTGATTGTGGAAAAAAGACATGCCGGGAGGTCAAAGGTCACACAAAGAGGAGACAGTATTGTGTTGGAACTGTCACGCATCACCTCCTATTTTGACATGCACGGGGCCGTTTGTTGTCTGTCGAACATGCAAATTAAGTGGCTGCTGTCATAGCCAGCCGGTATCTGAAAGTGGAAAATGAGACCACCTGTAACCAGTGAATGGCGTGATGGACAAGCATTCAGCACTCGTCATCTCGAAGGCCATTCACACCACCTCCGAATTGCATATGACATGTAAAAATCTTTTCTTAATATTCACACCCGGGAAGTTTGGGGAATTATGGAGGCTTCAACTGCGGCCTCTAATGGGTTCTCCAAGCAGACAGCTGTGGCTGTGAGCTGGCTTGATAATTAGGTGTCCAGGAAGATTTTATGCTACGAATCAGTTAAAAGGGAGAAAAGAAAAAGAAAATAATGGCAAGCAAAACTCACTGGGATGGAAATTGCATTAACCCTTGTGTGTCTTCCTGCCGGTAGGCGGCTATGAACAGGATGCACGCTCAGACCCGTGTCATCACAGCTCCCCGCGTGCAGGCTTAATTTGTAAACACGGCCCGGTGTGCGGGATGCAGGGCTGGCTCATTTAGGCCACTGTCCAGGAAGAGCTGGCTTCACAACAGACGGGATTCCATCTCCAAAAATCATGCGATGACTCCTAACATGCACCCAACATCTTGTGACAAAATGAAATTCTTGAGCAATTAGACGCGTACGCGCAATGGTGGCTGCGTCCACGGACATCTGAGTGTGTAGGACGCGGCTTGGGTCCTTACGGCACTTCTTCCTGGGGCGTTCAGACTTATTTGCGCCCAGGAAAAGGTCCTCCACGCCAAAGGAGCCAGAGAAGGAAGCTGTGTCGTGTGCCGCTCGATTGAGACCAGGCTGGGGGATGGAATGATGAACCTTTCCCAGCCTCAGTCACGGGAACTGGAGGGAGGCATCCACGGGCAATCCCGCCTCCTTCTCTCCTCCACCACCTCCCTGGTCCCAGGAGCCCAACTGCTGACACTGAGACTGGAACCTCCCAGGTATGGGCTGCTTTGTCCCGCGCAGCCCCTCAGGGACAGGGACAGGGACAGGTCGCCGACGGGTTCTCCTGCTCAGGCCGAGTGGTGCCTGTGAGTCTGTGTGGGGTTCTCCCGGCACTAGTAGGGGCTCCCCAGTGCCAGCTCCTGGTGCCTCTCACAGCCACTCTTCCACAGCAGCACTTGGTCCGGGCAGGGTGCGAAAGCACCGAGAATATCCGACTTGTGAGGGAGCCGGGGGCTCCCTCTCAGGCTGATACTGGGCTTAGGCAGACATGGGAAGACGGAGCCATGCAGAGTCTGGGTAAAAGTTCTCCGCTGCCCTGCGGCTGAGGTCACGGGGGTGAAGGAGTCTCGCTGCAGGGCCAGGCAGCACCCTCTCCCACTCGGTTCTGGGAAGGACCCGTTTCCAGGTTTGGGACCAGTCAGCTGTGATTCGTATCAGGTGTGGTCTCAATGGTGTTAGGGTGGAAAGGTCAGCATGCTAATCATCGCTGAGACGCCCCTCCTCCTGGGAATGTCTGTGCAGGGCCCACGGGGGCCCCTTGCACCAGCCCTGGTGATGCGTCAAGGAACACAGAGCCTGCCTCGGCACTTAGAGCCCCGCAAAGGAAAACTGCACTGCAGAGATCATAAATGTGCAAACCCACAGGGGGCACGAGAGCAGTGGAGAAATAAACCACGCGGAGAGGCCGGGCAAGGGCGCTGGGGCTCACAGCTCAGGGGACAGGAGGGAAAGCAGCAAAGAGCTAAGAGAGCCCTGTTGCCATCAGACAACAGAGCACTTTTTAACCTAAAACGTTATGATAAGTGATGGGAGTTGCTGGAGTTTCTGTGGATAGCCTGTGACCAGCCTGAGTACTGAGGTGGCTGTTTCACACAACCTTTCTTGAAGTGTGATGATATAGCTTTTCACTAAACCAAACTGCCAACAAAAGTACTAAACAGTCAACGAGAATCACTTCTGAGTTGTTTGGGTCCGCTTGAGCGTCACGCAAGTCGTGGGGGTGACTGGTGCCACGGGTATGGCATAGCGGCCGCTGCTGTGTCTTCACCCAACCCTACTTCAGTGATGCCCCTCATGTGGACTGAGACTGGCCGTGGTGGGGATGTTTACACCCTGGGGGTTGGCAGATGCCTCGTCTCTGGGCCTTCTCTCACCAGCCTGAGAGCTGGCGCGTAAACACCCGTGCTGACTCAGGTGCCAAGGCGGCTGCTGCTCCCAGGCAGGCCTGGGAGCTATAGGAAGGAGCCCATCAAAGGCAGGGGACATGGAGCTCCAGGGAGGGCGGGCGGAGCGGCAGCACTTCCACTTCCGAGTCCTCATCCCAGGGCCAGCACTGCTTCTCTGCATGGCCATATTCTGCCTTGTAGGAAGCCTTCGCCTCTCCTGGCCTCTGGGTGACCACGAGGTCATTGTCAAGATGCCCCTCCCCCCAGCCCCAATCAAGTGTTCCAGTTCCACTGTCACCAGGGAGACCCCAAGGAAGCACTCACATGGGGGACTGTAGCCTGGAATGAGTGCTGGTTGGGAACTTTGAGCGCGTGTCTGACAGGTGCACCTGCCCACGACTCGGTTCCCAGGGTTGCCACAGGCCACAAGTCCACCCAGGAGACCGAGTCTTCTCTGGTATGCCCCAGGAAGGTTCTGGGCTTTCGACGGCAATCTTGGGCCACCCGGATGCCCCCAACTGGCTGAGAGGGTTTCCCTTTGCCTGCAGTGGGGGCGTCCAGGGGATGCAGGGAGGCAGGGGCTTTGAGGAGCTGGGAACTGAGGCAGAGGAAGGCGTCAGTGCTCGGAGGCTGCAGCACTTTTGGATAGGGCGTTTCCTGGGTGAGACCTGCCAGCGTCGCACCTCCAGATCTGCTGTGTGGCGGTACTGTCTGGGAGAAGATTTCAGAGCCATGTGTGTTCCGTCCTTTTTTACACAGGTCAACAGAAGTAATCCTTTGTACACAAGTAAACACAGCCTCTGCCTATGTTGACTTCCTGAGAAAATCTTAGACTTTAAAATGTGTGCTTATGGAATCATTCAACCAAGTATGTCACCACTGTCTTTTTAAAAATATTTTATTTATTTATTTTGAGAGGTAGAGTTACAGACAGAGAGACAGAGAGAAATCTTCCATCCATGGTTTACTCCCCTAATTGCCAAAGCGGCCAGAGCTGGGCAGATCCGAAGCCGGGAGCCAGGAGCTTCCTCTGGGTCTCCCACGTGGGTACAGGGGCCCAAGCACTTGGACCATCTTCTACTGCTTTCCCAGGCCACAGCAGAGAGCCGAATTGGAAGAGGAGCAGCCGGGACTCAAATCAGTGCCCATAAGGGATGCTGGCCCCACAGGTGGAGGCTTTAGCCCACTATGCCCCAGCGCCAGCCCCTCACCATTGTCTTTCATTCATCTGAGTGAATTAAGAAAGGACTCAGGATGTCTTCAACCTGCTGCCTGTGCCATATCTTAGAGCAGTCATCTCAATGGCGCTTTTAGACTCTCTTGATCTCCCATTCGTCTCTATGTGATGGTAGGAAGCTGCAGCGGCCTGGGGGGCCAGTTAGCCGTGGTAAAGTTCATTTCCACTCCTGATCCATGGAGTACCACGGTGTCCACCATAGAAAAACATCCAAAGTAGCCATGTGAAGTCATCGCCCTGTTTAAAACACAGGGCTGTCTATGTGAAGTTTTGCTTCCGGTGGAACATTCTGGATTGTATGTTTCTTGGGACACTTGGCTACGCTTTAAGTGTACAACAGGACGTGGTCATGACACTGAGTTTTGTAAAGGCCTACGCTGTGGATGAACGGTCAACAGGAGCTTCAACACATGGTCAGGCACTGTCTCCACTTCCCCCTTCAAGTTGGTTTCGCATCCTTTTTCGCGAGAGAGCTAAGTGACCTGGAGAATCCTATAAATGTTTAATCTCAGCCGCACACAGCCCTGGGAGGCTGGCTCAGCCGTTCCCACCGCGATAGTGTACTTCCAATGGAGGCTCCCTGTGTGGCACTGAAGCCAACAACACCAGATCGCCGTTGCATTTCTAGACACTGAGCATTTTGCACACACCTACGGATGTGACTACATTTGTAATAGTAGCTCTACATTCAAGTTCTGAAGGATCCCAGAAAGCCCCGCTGACTTTCACCCGAGGATGGCATGGCCGGGGTGTGCAGCACTTGCCTCTGTTGCCAGGATGATCCCCAAGAAAGCGGCCACCTGCAAGGCACTGTGGGAGGAGACGGAGGACAGCAGGGCTGTGAGAGGTTTGCAGAAGCAGCAGCACCCAGATATGTGGGGGAGCAAAGTGTTCACAACACGCCGCTTCCAGCACCTCGCCATCATGTCTCAGCATCCTTATTTTAACCAGGCGCTGTCACAGGAGGGAGCAGGTTCCGAGGAGTTCTTTCCGGGGGAGGCCGGCAGGTCCCCAGTCAATGCTGAGACACCTCTATAACAGCAAGCCTGCATCCTTGGCAAAATTAAGCAGAATCCCTCCAGAGGAGATGTGAAAGCTGGGGATGATGGCTGTGGTTAACACGAATGGCGCATTTCAATTCTGAACAGTAAGAAGACAAATGCTTTTCTTGTCCTGAAAAGCCAGACAAAACCCGAAAGCCGAATAAAGGCATCTTGTGGATGAAGTGCACAGAATCACGTGTAGGCTCAGGGGTTTGCGTGAAGAGCCTGCAGTGTGAACCAGTTTGAAAGAAACACGTTTCAGTATTTCACAGTATGCTGCCCCTGAAAAGGTGTGACAGAACTTCTGTGTGTATCTGATTTGCAATTATTATTCATACTTTGTATGATTTGGCTACAGCCGTCTTAAAAACATTTTCCTCTGCCCACAAAGTTGAATTTTCCCGTGCACTGACTCCTCCCGCCTTTTCCTTACTAGCAAGCGCACGCCTCCTGGAAAGGCCATCGCCCTAGAGCACAGGGAGCCGACCACCAGCCACGCTGCGGAAAAACACGGAGGCTCTGGGATCTGCTCACCGCCTTTCAGTTTTCTTTGAAATTGAGGCTATTGTTCAGGAAACGTTTTCAGTGGAAACGTTTCTCTTTGCTAGTTCTTATTTTTGTAAATTCGTGTTGATTCCTGAACCCAGACTTCCGGTCCCTGCTCTTCCAGGCAAAGGCAGAAGGCTCGCGAGCGCCTCTCCCTGGATCTGCAGCACCGGCTCCTTTGGGCACACGTGCGAGCCAGGGCTGCAGAGAACTGGTTTCTTGCATCGCAAGTACGCCCGGCTCCACCCCGTATCTACAAATGGCAAAGACAGACCTAACCATGTGTGCGGCTCTGGGGCTGTTAGGTTAGACCTTCAAAACAGCGGGTGGTGAGGCGCCAGCTCCAGGCGACGGTGTGTTGGAGGACACTTCCAGGCAAGCACACGGAGGTGCCGTGCGCAGCTCGGCCCTGGCACAGGTCTCCTTTCAGATCCTGCTGCATCACGCACTTTAGAACTGCGCAGGCTGTTCGTTGTGCACACTCCGTCCTCTACAACGCTCCAGGTTGCACTATTTAATGGTTTGGGCTTTCTCCTTTCTAAAGCAGTAGCTCTCTCCCTGGGTAGATTCCGTACACAAGAAAATGTTTAAAAGCTCCTTTTTCTGCCCTAAAGATGCCTCCTTTAAAAACCGGATGGCCACATGCTTCATGTGGAGGGCAGAAAGGGAGGGCCCTTGGCGTAAGGAGGGTCCTTTTGGGAGCAGTGTTTCCGGATGGGAGGACTTACTCACCTTGAGCTACCAAAGCACAGCCTGCATTTCTGTTCCTAGAACGAGGTGCCGTAACTTGCTTGTGTTTTTGCAAAGCTGTTGACGGCCCTCACGGAAGCAGCTATCTTTGTTTGTAATCATCTGGTCCCCGGCAAAGAAGAACTATTTCAAAAATCCTTCATGCAAACAGTCACAGTGAGTACTATGTGCCCGAAAAACAAACAGCGGCGTGTCACGCAGGGGTTGTCTATTTATTAGTCGTTTTTCTTAGCCAGGCTGTTTCAAGAGATTACTTTCAGGAAACATTTCCAACCTGTTTTAAAAGAGTTGCTGCCCACAACGCAGGAACAAAGGCCACTATGAATATAAATCACTTGTCAGCATATGGTCGCAGAGGGTGTTGCAAGCACAGATCTTGCACAAAAGGCGCGCTTTGTCTCCGTGATGAAGTTCTCAAACTGAAGTTGCGTGCAGGCGGCGAGAAGTTGCCTGCGTGTTGTGGCTGCGGCACTGGGTAAAGCCAGGGACAGCTGCACCGATTCTACATAATTAGTCAAGGTCAGACGCTGCAAATGGAAGCCATTCACCATTTGTGAGGGGAACAATGGCAGGAGACCCAGGCATTCTCAGCTGGGCACCAGTGCGAGGGGCTCCTTGAATGGGGGTGAGGCGAGCCTGCCCTGCTCTGTGCTCCCTGGAAGTGGGGCAGCCACTCAGGACAATCCAAATGTTGGCACTAGCAAGGCTAACCAATGTCACAACACACACGCTTGTTTTAACGACCAGAAGCATATGTTCATTGACAGCGCAATGCTGGTGACGCTTGGAGGACAGAGGCAGAGGGGCGAGGGAATCAATGCAGTTTCACAAGTGCTTGTGGCGTGGCCCCGTCCTTGATTCCAGGGTGTAATCTCTTCCGTTGCCGACTGATGCAGTGTAATCCTTCAAACGAAGGGATGATTGCTTTCAAATGAGCAGCGCCGCTTCGGAATGAGGGAAAATAGGTCGATACAATGAGATGAAGTGCGTTTGACTTAATTTTTGCATACAGAAGTGCTTTATTTCCAACAGGACACATTCCACGCTGCTGCCAGCGGTCTGCTAAAATAAATCGAGACCGAGGAAACCTTTCAGGACTCATGGGTAATTTAGAGACGCTAAGCAATTCGAATCTGCTCAACTAGCAAGTATGCGGTGCAATTTTGAAAACTCGGAGAAGTGTGCGCTCCGCTCAGTGAAACAGAACAAGGACCTGAGCGTTTCTCCTGAGAGCCGCCAAGGTTCGAGCAGCACACTTTTTTAGACACTGCTCCGTGTCTGGGGAAGAGGCCAGCTTGCAACTTCCTCTTCCTTGCTTTTGTGCCGCTCTCCCCCTTGTGTCCCACTGTTTGGGCACAGGGAGGGCCACCCCCTCCTGGAGCAGGTGCCCTGGAGCGCAGAGCACCTCCCCAACATCTCCTGCCCTCCCCGAGTAGCCGCGTGGGTGTGCGCACGGGCAGCTGGCAGAGGGGCCACAGGACGGCGCAACGCGGCGACGCCTCAGCCCACTCTCCCTGATGGCAGTTTCCAGGTGACATTCTTTCTTTGGACTCAAGGCCCTCATTAGTGTCTCATTATAATGTCTTCCCACATATCAGATTTATTTCCGTCCATGCACTTAGCAACAGAATTTTCAGCTACAGTGGGAGGGGCGGAGGAGTTAAAGAATGACTCTAAAAGAGGAAGTTAGAGGACGGTTCTTTCTCGCTCGCTCTCTCTCTCACACACACACACATCTGTTATAAGCTTCAGAGTGCCTTGCATTTGCAGAAAACACCAAAAGAAGATGCTGCTTTACCCCCTTCCAACCACACACCCTTATAGCAGGAACAAAGCAGTGCATTTCTGACTAAACTTGCACGTTTAAATGAAGGAGTCAGAGCAAGAAGTAAGATCTTTCCTGCCGCTGCTGCAAAGCCAGGGGCTCCACACCACGCGGGCATCTCTAAGTTTCTACAGGGAGAAGGGCGCGCGTATGTGCCCACGCGTGTATGCACACACACGCGCACACAGAGTTGGCAGCCTTTCTTCCATCATTCCACCAAAAGAATAACCCTCAGCTCCTTCTGCCACAACCACCTCATCTCTGTAAAAAGGAAAAGAAAAAAAAATCAAACAAAACAAAGTAAGTCATCGCTGGTGTTGGAACCGTTTCTCCCACGAGCTGCAAGGTGGCTCGTTTTTCTCCGGGGACCTCCTGAAGGAATGACAGAGCTGCCGTGTGATTCAGGCAAGCCCCGTCTGCTCGTCCCATTGCGCCAATTCCCTCTCCGTAAAGTTAATAAAGATAACGACCTCTTCACTGCCTTCTTCCTCTCTGGAACAGAGGCGTCGCTGGGCATAAGGAGCTGATGGTTTTATGTAACCATGGCAGGTTATGTGCTGTGAAATCACTGGGAAAGAGAGGCAGCAATTAAAAGCGGGCTGGCCGTGGAGCTGAGCCTTCCCTCCGTGCCTTCCGTGAGTGCACGGGCAACGCTGCTCTCTGTCTCAGCGGCCCCGCCTGGAAGATGGCTTCGCAGAGATCCTGCTGTGTGGCTCCCCGCGCACCCTCCCCAGCCTCCTAACTTGCCGACCAGGAGGTGTGCAGTCCTTCATCACTGTCGGGGAAAATGACACACCGAGTGCGCCAGGCTCCCCATTGTTTCCGCGTAATCTGAGAGGGGAGCAGTAACTGCTAATGTGGGAATATGATTCAGCATGTTTATTACGATGTCATTACGGCTGATTATTTTTATTTCCATCACTAACACGTGCAATTAAGGACGTGAGGCGGTCCTATATTTATTTCTGAATTTAAATGTGACTAGAATTGATTAAACCATATGCAGGAATAATATTTATCATTAAGCACTCACGATTTAAGCCTAAGCCTTTGATAAATGAAGGATGCTTTTCACAGCCAGAAGTGCATTCAGATTGAACTCATTTAACCCTGAAGCGGCCGTCCTAGCTGCGACAAGGGAGCATTCCCTGGTTCTCAAAAGATAAAAGAACTCATTCCCACAGCTTAGCCTCCTCTGAATGGAGAGAACCAAGACACGTTTCTAATGAAAACGCAAACGAAGGACCGAAAAACGGTCTTTATTTTTTTGTCTTTAACCATTTTCAGTTTAGGAAAAAGAACTGGTCTTTAAAACATGGCTTCTAATCTGTAATTACAACATATTGTACGTCTTCCCTGAACCTTCAGATGGCTGATTTCAGATTTGACTTGATATAAAATCACTCCGGAGCACGTTAGCTTAATGATCCTGGCCAACAGACGGCCGGCCGTTTCTTGCTTTTAAATTTGAAAGTGCTTGAGCCACTCCCGGTGAGGCATACAGAGACTTGTTCCTGAAAGTCAAAGCTTGCTCTGCTGTTTCAAATCAATTCATTGACTTTTCAAATAGCAGGTGAAGAATTCCTAGAGTTTAGAATCTGTGACTTAGTTGTGTGGATTTAAAATTTCCTTTTTGTCCCATAATGTAATCGTTTTTGGCTTTCAAGTGTCTTAAGGCTGTAATTATTATCATTAATCTGTTTTAATGACCAGACTTAAGTTACTTCCTGGTAGTGAATTTTAATAACTGCCACAGTGTCCCCACTGGGATCTCAGGTGTCCTAAAATAATTAGCGCACCTCAGAAGGAGCCAGTATTTTTCATCAGGGCACACGCGGAGAATCCTGCGGACTGAGCCCCACCACGCCAGAGACCCCGTGCCCGGGCAGCGGGGCGTGGCAGCTCCACTCTTGGGGTTTAACCTAACTCTGACGCTGGTGCTTTGCCCCTGAGAGGCTAATCACGGGGGTCGTCCAGGGCTCGGCGATCCTTTGTGGCTGCTCTTCCCACTGGAGCCTCCAGCCTTGCAGTTTCTTCATGCAAATCCCGAGTAACTGCCCAGATGAGGCCGCGTGGTGAAGAGGGCTGAGGTCGGGCCAGGGGAGAACACGGATTCTAAGGGCGCTCCCGGCCAGGATAGCAAGCAGGCACACGGGGGCCAAGACGCTCGAATGGCGTCTAAGAAATGCGTTGCATACTTCCTGGTTTCAGTAGGCACTAACACAGAAGGGCTCCTCGCCAGCAGCAAACGGCCGTCAAAATCACATCGGCAAACGCTGCACCGTCTTCAGAATGTGGGAATGAAAGACAAGAACATGACCTTCACGCCGTTCTTGCGGCTCCTGACTCTGAAGGTCTGGCGTTCTAGGGTGGACAGTTCCTGAGTCGTTACTGCAATGCCCCGGGCATCGACTACTCGCTGAACACAGCTCGGCCATCCAAGCAGATACACAGGAGGCACTCGGGCACCTGAACCTTGGGTTCGCTGATGTGACCAAAGCGTTTCTCCTCGTTTGGGTGAAGTGTCCCCCTCTGCATCCTGGGAAGACAGGCCTGTGTTTCTTAGCTCTGTTCCAGAACGTTCGTCCGGGAGCTGACCCTCAAAACTGCCTCAAACGCTCAGGTGAAGGGAATGTATAAAACGATCCTCCAGAACGGCACAAGGAACAAGGACGTTTAATCGCGGTGTGATTTGAAATGCTGACCCCGCGGAACGATCTAGAAAAGGCCCCCTGTCTGCAGCTGTCATCTGGATGGTCCAAGAGCCCTCTCTGGTCCTGCCGGTGGGAAGGGCTCACCCCAGTAGCACTGCCTGCCTGCGTGTGCGTGTGCGTGCGCGCTCTCGGACCCGCGGCCTGCTTCCTGGCTCCAAAGGACAGCCTGGGCAGAAGCCAGAGAAGCAGGCCCGTAAGTGCTGCCCAGGTGAAGCCTGTCACAAGTTTCTCTTCATTAGCTCCCTTAATGACTGGCCAGAGGTAGCAATTAAAGGGAGTTATTTTATGGCGTGATTAGTGCAAGGAGTATGCAACGGTGGCTCCACTTGTCATGCCTTATTAGCAAAAGCTTGGGAAAATATTAAAATAGCAGTAAACCCAGGCTTAAAAAAAAAAAAAAAAAAACCCTGCCAAACGCATCTGACTTTGCCATGCGTCCGTCCGCGCCGGGTCCTCCCCGTCTGAAAGTGATGGGGCTGTGGGGAGGATGCGTTCGTTTGGACTGTGAAGACACCAGAGCGCCATGGGTGCTGGTGCACAGATCTTGATTTGAATGTCTTCTCAATGCTCAGCGCCTGCTTCTAAGGCACATTTCTATCCCCGGGAGATCAGACGTGGCCTTTGCCTCCCGACCTATCCTGGCGTCCTGGAGTCGTGCATGGACAACACAATCTGATTTGAAGTGCAGCACATATGGATTGGCATAAAGGCTTTCTCCGTGTATTAATGCTCCTGGACACTGGGGTTTGCATTTTGCATATGAAAGTGACTACATTTTTATATATAAATCATGACAAATGTGCTGATCCACTTAGCCTGTTTCAAATTCCCCCCGTCATATTTGCCCAAAACTAAGAGCACTTCTGCTAATTAATTGCATGCTATCTCATTTAGATATTTAACCACATTCAAATCAGGCTTCCTCAGGGAAGTGGCCAGCCATGCACTCACACGCGCCGTGTGAAGCCCTTGGCCAGGATAGACGTTGCTGCTAATCCATCTCACTGCGGGTTAGCTTTCTCTTTGAATCCTTTCCTGGTACAAATGGACATTCATTCATTCCCCCACCCATTCAGTTAGCGTGTGAGGACTTTCTGTGATCGGGGGCCCTGGGGCACCTGCCCGGGAGCTCCGAGAAGGACAGGTGCTTTTTCTGCCTGGGGCTGACCCAGCCAGGAGTGGCTATGGAGTCATCCGTGGTTACATGGCACTTCAGAGAAATCACAGTGAGGAACTTAACAGAGCTGGTTTCTTGTACAAGCCAGCGCAGGCTGAATAAATAATCTATTTATGTACTTGGTAGTCTAATGCCTTTATGTGCATATTTAGGGAATATTGACTTTTGCATACAAGATACATGAGTATTAAGAAAAAGCTGTTCTCTTCCATAGCTCATCGTTTTCTCATTTTCCCCTGCGCACACACACAGACGCATGCACACATGCACACGCAACGTGATACCACCGTTTATCAAATTAAACAAACGATTTAAGCTCTGTGCAGTGCTAACAAAGAAAGAGACTTAAAAATATGAATGTATTAGCACCTCATTGTCCCAATGTACATTGACAGAAAAATACAATTAAATCAGCATTTTTTACTACTCACTCAGCATAAATTGCCACCAGCTTTGCAAGACAGACGCAACGCATTGTTTGTGCTTATGAAGACAATAGTCTTTGAGGCTGGCGTTTTTTTTTTTTTTTTTTTTTTTTTAAATCTACAAGGGTCTCCATGGTTTAGCCCTGGAAAATGGGGGCAGAATGGTGGAGAGCTTCAACCCTGGCCTGCCTCCCACCCACCCCCATCCTCCCCGCGGTCCACACCAGCGAACCCAGAACTGACAAATGGGTGGCTCTTACTAGTCAGTAACCATTCGGCACCTAGCATCTCAGACAAGACAAACCTCCGTGGGTGAGGGGAGAAGGGCGCCCTGTCCCCCCTCGCCTCCCCGTCTTTGAACAGGCACTCTCCTAATCGGGGCTGCTGTAACAAACAACGGCTAACTGGCTTGAGCAAGAAGCGGGTTCCTCACAGGTCTGGAGGCTGCAAGTTCAGGTCCACAGGCCAGCAGGCTTGATGCCCCTTCCTGCCATCGCACCCTTATCCCCGCTGACCTTGCCCAGAGGTGCTGCTGGGGACGGCTCCCTCCCCCTCCCCCTCGCCCTCTCCCTCCCCCTCTCCCTTCCTTCTCCCTCACCCTTGTCCTCTCCCCTCCCCCTCGCCCTCGCTCTCCCCCTCGCCCTCTCCCTCCCCCTCTCCCTCCCTTCTCCCTCTCCCTTGCCCTCGCCCCCTCCCTCTCTCTCTCCCTCTGTAAGGACAGTGGCCCTCCTGCTGTCATCCACACCCGACCACCTCCCAAACACCACATCCCCAGCTGCCAACGCAGCGGGCAGCGGGACTTCAGCCTGTGGGTTTGGGAGGTGCACAAGCATTCTGCGAACTCCGCTGTTCTTCCAGACATGACGACCGTGAAGTTCTACTTCCCTGGACTCGCAGACTCAGTTGAAAGGGTGCAGCACAGCCATGAGGGAGTCTTCAGCCACAAGCCTCAGGGCTGCACGAAGCAAGTTCTGGACAGCCTCAGCTCCCTGGGGACAGGAGCCTGCCCGCGGCCTGGGCACCCCGCGGGGCACACAGCAGGCTGGGTTTCCAGTGTGGAAGTGCTGTCACCTCTTGCTCTCCCAGGTCTGAGCCTGTGGGTGGGGACCCCCACGGCCTCACTGGGCCGAAGCTTCTCTGGGATCCCCGGTGCTGGCGTTTGCTGGGCTCCGCCCTCAAGCTCTTCGGGGCATCTGCACACCTGCTGCCCTACAAGGCCACGGCAGTGATCTGGAGGTTCACTGTCAGATCTCAGATCTCCCGTAGATCCCAGCAAGCTCCGCCGTTCTCCTCCGACTCTGCTTCCCTGGACGTTGTGCACGAGCTGATGCTTCAAGGATCACCCCCAGGTGGGGGTAGGAGAGAGGCCGGAACGTTCTTCAAGCTGTGAGTGTGGCGCCCCGGGGGCATTGCCATGGCTGAGCTGGGCGCAAGTTCACCTGCCTGACACCCCTGGCCTCTAGCTGGGTGACCACGGCCCACATGCCTTGAAGCAGGAAATCTCTCCCCCTTTGCCCAGCAAGAAGGGAAAACAGCGCGGCCACAGGGGACTTGGGAAGCGGCAGGTGGCCACGCTCTCACGGGATATGTGGACTCTCACGGGATATGTGGATTCCCGGGAGCGTGGAGCAGAAATCTTCCTGTCACTGCTTTCTCCACGCCCAGAGCAGAGCAAATCTGAGGGAAATAGACACACACAAGCGGGTTGTTCGCATACAGAGACGCACCCTCTCTGCCCTTGAAGGTGCAGGCTGCTGGCTAAGTGGAAGCGCCGGGCACTGCTCCTGCACACCAGGCCCCCTCCAGCAGCCGAGGGGGTCATGGCGCCCCAGCATCCACCATGCAGAGAGAGACACGAGACTGGAATCCTTGGCCTCCCCGACAGCCCATCAGGGCCCTCTCCGGGGGAGCACCAGCACAGGCCATAAAATACAAAGTCCATCCTGCGAAATCCCAGCTCTGCCTCACCTTCTGCCCAAGGTCAGTGCAGACCCGTGACAGGGGAGGGGGCGCTGCTCTGCACACATGTGGAGGGGAGTTGCTCTCCTCTGACCTTGCTGGCTGCAGTCACAGCGGGGCCTGGGAGCTGGGTCTTGTCTTCCGTCTGCTTGTCTGTCTCGAGGCACGCTCAAGAAATGAGACGGGCCCACTCTGTCAGGACGGAAGCTTTGCCTGCCTCTTGCCTATTGGGCATAAGAGGAGTCTAACCCAGCGGCAGGTACTCGCTCCTAACACATCCATGACACAAACCTGATGGGGAGAGGCAGGACAGGCGTCCCTGGAGAGAAGACGGCCTTCCTGGAGTGTGCCGTGGAGACGGGGGAGAGGAGATGGGGCCGCACAGTCGCAACAGCCGATGGAGTGGCTCTGGGCACAGTTTACCTGGCTGAGCTGGGGGCCGCACAGCCAGGCTGACGGGCAAACCACACCATAGTTCTTGCAAGGTGGCAGGTCTCCAGACCACGTGAGCAGGAGCCAAGCAGAGGAGAAAGCAAGGGAGCTGAGTCTGCTCCTTCGCTCTCCAGGAAAATAGAGAAGGCACGTAATTTGACACTAAAAGAGACGGCACCTACTAGCAGTGTTCCTGCGCGGTGATAGACACACAGCACAGGGGCCCATGTGTATCACCCACACTGGCGGTGTGGTGCTGAGGGCCACTGCTGGGGACGGGGTGCGGGGCTGCCACGTGGCTGACTGCGGGTGATGACTCCCGGAGCGCATGCAGGGTTGAAACGCCCCGACTCCAGCCCTGAGATGCACGTATTTTACCGTCTGCAAACCAGACTCCGACAGCAATAGTGATACCCCCACCCAGTGCTTCCTTTGTCTGCGTTGTGACTAACACTTGATCACGTTGATATTTTTAAACGAAACAACCCAAGTAGGTTCTGGAATCTCCTCTGCGCAGGTACCGGCTGGGCTTTCTGGGTTTCTGGGACTTCCTGGCAGTGCCCCGTGACCCCCCGGGCTCTGTGTAAATAAATGAGGGTGGGAGCGGCCGTAGGAACACTCACTTAACCTGTGAGTCGCAAGGTGATTCTGTAGCTGTGTCCTGTCTCCCAGCGTGGAGGTGATTTATGGTTTCCAGCGAAGCTTCATCATCATTGTTCTCACCTTTGTTTCCACCGTAGTTAATTAAAGGGAAGGTCATTGTCACCTTATGTTTTAAACCTCCTTAACATAATATATCACCCTGGGTACACTTTAATAAGGGGGTTTGTGAAGGAATGGTGTAATAGGAAGAAAGTTTACGGCATAATCCATCCTGTTCACAATTACACTTTGGCTGTCGCGCATAATGAAAGTTAATAAGTAGGCAGAATGAAGGGTCTGTCTGGGGGTTCATCCGCGCGCTGATGAACCGGCCGGGTGCTGGAATGGAACGAGGAGATTCCGTGCTCTGGGAAGTGCAGGCCGCGCGGCCCACACAAGCTCGGCTTAAAGGGCACGTCTGCCTTTTTTCACTGCAAATGGCCAACCCCCAAATGAGGCAAAAGTAATGTAAGAACGGTTGTTTGCACAGCTCCCACGTGCCAGGCACAAGAAACAGAGGCAGTAAGAAGGACCCAGTCCCGGCCCCGGGGGTCTCTGACCAGTGTCGGCTGAGAGGCCGAGGACGGGCAAACGGTCTCTTCCGAGCGGTCGCCCCTGGCGGCACCAGAACTGAAGAATGATGCCAGGGGCGCCAGGCACATCTGCCGAGAGAATGCTGGGTCCTTTCCCCGAAGGTCTCTGCTTAACTAAAAAACACGTAAAAATGCCTCCTAGGAGGCGGAAGTGATGCTAAACGTCTCCAAACATCAAGTACTTTAATACTCACAAAGTCCCTAGAAAGGAAGGTACTAATATTGTCAGTGGGGAAACCGAGGCACAGGGGCTCAAGTCTGTCACCCGAGGTCCTAAGGCCACTCAGTGGTAGAGACAGAGGGGTGGCCCCGGGCGGTCGTGCCCTGGCATCCAGCTCATACACATGAGGCTACGATGATTTAAAGGAAGATTTGGTTTTCCCCAATTTTGGATGGCTGTGGACTAAAGATCTTACCAGGTTCTCTGTGTCCTGCAGGACCTCTGGGTCCTCCTAAATAGCCGGCCCCACGTCAGCAGTGCCCACCGACCCTGCGGAGACGAAGTGCTGGCTCAGGCCCAGTGTGGGGGGCTGGGAAGCTCGTGATCGGAGGAAAGGGGCTCTGTCTCATCCAGGTGGGGACTATGTGCAGGGAGAGGGCAGACCACATCGGACCTGGAGCGGGTGCCACGCGGCGTGGCTCACCGCGGCAGCGGCTACAGGGCCCCAGGATAAAGGTGGATGCAACTCTGCCCAAGACACAAGGTAAGTGTGGCTGAAACAAGCCACAGATGGCCACAGAGAATCTGAGTGTGGTGCAAGGGCCGGCGCTGTGGCGCAGTAGGCTAAGCCTCTGCTTGCAGCACCAGCATCCCATAAGGGCGCTGGTTCAAGTCCCAGCTGCTCCACTTCCGATCCAGCTCCCTGCTGATGGCCTGGGAAAGCAGTGAAAGATGACCCAAGTACCTGGGTCCCTATACCTGCATGGAAGACTGGAAGAAGCTCCTGGTTCCTGGCTTTGGATCAGCACAGTTTCAGCCATTGCAGCCATTTGGGGAGTGAACCAGCAGATGGAAGACCTCTCTGTTTTTGTCTTTCCCTCTGTCTGTCTGCAACTCTGCCTCTCAAGTAAATAAATAAATCTAAAAAAAATAGAGTGTGGTACACGGATGGGTGGCTTCTGGGGTGGACCCCCATCCGCCCATCCCTATGACTTCCACCCTGGGGTGAGCTCCGGAATGGACAAGCCTGGACACACGTCTCTAAAGAGAGTGTAGTGCGGGTGCTGGTAGGCAGAGGCTGCAGAGGACGGCGCTGTGCCCTGGGCGTGCTCTCCCTCACATCACTGTTCCACGGCTGGCAGCCCAGTGGAAATGCCCAGTGGAAAGTCTCAGGAAGCGAGGAGCTCAGGGGCTGAGGCCCCGGCGCACCAGCCAGCCAGGGGCCGCCCTCTACAACGGTGGCTTCGGTGAGCACGGGCCGTCCGTGTCCGATGACCCCTGCATAGCAGCTCCAGGAGGCTCTGCACCGAGAAGCACCCAGAGGAGCTGCACCCACAGAGGCACTGGGATAATAAAGAATTTTATTTGCAAACCATTCAGTTCGGGGATAATTTGTTATGCACTGAGGAATAATTAATAAAACTTTATTCTATACACGCTTGTCTTCTACTACAAACCAAGAAACTGGGCGAGATAATAAAGAAAAAGCGGTGAGAGGTGGCCCTGGCCTTAGAGGGTTTACTGCCTTGGGCAGGAATCTGAGAAAGTCTGCCCGGGGTCCCATGGCCACACGGGCCAAGGTGCCTCTGCACACCCGTGAGGAACAGCGGCACTCAAGTCATTAGGAAGTCTCCAGACACTCGCTACTGGGCCGGGCACGTACATAGCGTTTGAGGCCAACAGAACAGAGCAACTTGTCTTCAGTGAGCAGATAGTTTTAATTTTGCAGGTGGAGAAAGATCTGGTGAATTCGATGGGTTCCCTAAACAGCAGGAAACTGTAGCATGCCTACGCTTTCCTTAGTCTGCGTGTGAGCTGCTGTAAAGAGTTAAAGAATAATGTGAGAAAGGCAACCTAGAGGATAGCCTGTCTGCTTTCCCTCCAACACCCATGCAGCACCTCTGTGGAGCAGAGGCCGTGCCAGTGCTGGGAGACGCTCTCGAAGGGGAAAGCAGTGTCCTTGGAGGAAAGCCTGGGTGAGGGCAGAAGTGTGAAGCAAAACTCACGGAGCTTCCGCTGCACGTCAGGCAGCTGGGTGTCAGCAGGTGCTGTCTAACTTGATCATCACAACAAAACTACAGAGTGCATTTCATTATTGTTTTGCAGTTGAGGAAACAGACTTGGGAGGGCTAAGGAAGCCGCCCAAGCTGCATGGGTTTAGTTTTGGGGTCTGAGCATACGTTTTGACTCATTTCTCATTGGCTGAGTCTAAAACCCAAAGACGAGGCTAACCTGGAGTTGACCTTCAAGATATCTCATTGAGCGCAAGGCCTGCCCGAGCCCTTGGCCCTGCCGAGCCTCTCCTGACTTTTAAGTGGCCTCCATCCTTCTAACCCCTGAACCATCTGTCACGAAGCAGACAATTGAGAAAGAGAGAGAGAGAGAGAGAGAGAGAGAAGGGGAGGGGTGGGGAGTTGGGTGGTGAGAAACCCAGAGTGTTGTGTGGCCGTTCCATGTGGTTTACTTTCTCAAGAGTGTGTAGCACCCGCCTGCCCCATTGGCCACCCACTCTCACCTGATCAGTGGGCGGGGACATTCCCTGCTGATACTCTTCCAGGTAACACTTCCTCCAGCTGGAGCTCACACCTTGGCCTGCAGCCAAATGCAGCAAAGCCAGGTTCTTTGCTCCAGTGCCTTGGTACTGAAGGTGAGACGGAGGCACCCTCCTCTCTCATCACCAGGGCACTTGAAAGGCTGAGATGACGGTAGAGGTTCTTGAATTCCCGGTAAAGGAAATGCACCTAAATTCAGAATAAGTCTTATGCAGGATCCCAGGCCTCTGCGCATCTGTTGCCTGCGTAATTCTCCCAAGGACGCTGCCTGGGACTCAAGTGCGTAGCTCACAAGCCAATCCTGAGCTCCCACGCAGGGAGATTTCAGTACTTTCTGCCTTCAAGCCAGGAATTCTTTCGTGTCTGCATCTCCGGCAGCCTGTGGGATTCTCTCTCCCCTGCTGGTGTAGAGTGCAGGCCGGATATTCATGACAGAGGCAGTGGATTAATCCTCAGAGGGGGCAAAGTAGCCGCGATGGGTCTTACACCAGGCTCCCTCTCTGGCAGTGCCTCCGCCAGCCCACGGGGTGGGAAGGTGGCAGCGTGGCCCACGGGCCCGTTAGGCACGAGCTCTCTGGAGTAGGCACTCACCAGGGCCCCTCACTGCTCCTCAGCCACAGAGCCTTGAGGAGGTGACAACCATTGAGGCCTCCAGTTCATTTGATCTGTGAACACAAGCGTAACCCACATCTACGTCATAGGGGAGGACGTCAGACAAATTTTACAAAGTTCATGGCCAAGCAACTGTCAGAGAATAGGTTCTCAATTCGTAATGACTATTGTTGCTTCTTCTCTCCTTAGCCTCAATGATTACTGTTTACGTTAGGGTCGCACTGAAAGGGTGACTCCTCAATCCTGCACCAACGTGGAAGATACTGCAGCTGAGAAACGGACAGAAGCAGCATAGCCCAGCTCTGAAATCCCGTTGACAGTCACCCTGAGAGTTGAAAATGGCTCACCTGCGCTCCCTTCCTTCATCCACCAGAGACGGCCCTGCTGCGAGGGTGGCGGCCGTGTGGGCTCCTCTTCTGTTCTGTCCCCCGGCGCCGGGGCAGGCACTCCACAGCTGTCAAGAGAGGGAATTCTTTTTGCCGTTTAAAATACTAGAAGCTCCGTCGCCTGCAAGTGCTCGTGGGAATGCGTCAAGGCGGTGGAGTCCCCTGGACTCCCACCGTGGAGACGTCTCCCTCCTCGCACAAGGCTTCGCTTTCCTCTTTGTTGGCTGACGCCGAGACCAGAGGAATTAACTTAGCCTGGGTGAGTTTCAACTTGACACCATGGGTGGCTTTCTGTTCTCAGGAGCAGCTCTTCTCATACAGTGATTATGACGCAGAAATTCTTACGACTTCATGTGATGCCAGCCTTTGAAGAGCCACGCTCACGGAACGTCCGAGATTCATGCTTTTTAGCCGAGTCATGGAGGAATGTCGAGTGAGAGCGCGCCCAGAGGCTGAGGCAGGGTGCCAGTGGCAGAGGTGTGTTCGCACAAACCAGGCGACCCTGGCTGACTCGTTGGTTTTCTTGCCCGGGGTCGCTTGAGCTCTGGGTAAGTTTAAATGGGCGATTTAACACTTTAATTTAACACTTTGATGTGGTAATTCCAACACCTGGGCTTTCTCACGGACAGTTTCTTCTGTCTTCTGTTTTAATTCCTGTGATGGGGCCTTGCTCTCTAGTTGCGTGCCTCCCAATGTTTTGCTGTTAAAACAGCCATTTTGAATACTACGCCGAGGCAACGCCGGGAATCCAGCTGCTCCTCTCCCAGGTTCTGCTTCCGCTGCCTGCTGTGGGCTGTGGTTTGCCTGTTCTGTGGCTTCTCCAGACTGGAACTTCCGGCTCCGGGCCTGTGAAGGGAAGACTCTGGTCCAGCTAAATTCTGAGCTATTCTAAACTTCAACTATGCGTCGTATTACTGAAGCAGTCAAGAACACTTCCCCGCCTGTAAGCAAGAACAAAGCCTCACTCGCATTCACGTTATCACTCATCGGTGTGCCAGCCTTCCCCTCGAAGAGAAGACACTCTGAAGTCCGAGACGAGTCAACCTGGCTCGGGCCGTCCTGTCGCTACTTGCTGGTCCTGACATCTCTCGGCACACCTGACCATCACGCTCACAACGTCCTGTCACAGCTTCCTGCATCCCAGTGTCTGCAAAGACCCAGCCCAGGCCCTCCTCTGCCCACACGGGCCAGCCCTGAAACCCTGCTGGCTCTGTCAGCAGTTCCCTTCAGCAGACGCCTGGGAATGACCTCCCTGCCCCTTTGTCCCGAAAGGCTTCATGCAGACAGCGGCTGGAGCCCTGGCCCTGGTGGTCGCAGTGCCGAAACACCAGCCTCAACCAAGACCTGCTTTGAAGCGTGAGCACCCAGGCCGTGAGGCATCCTCAGAAAACACCTCCTACCACAGGAAACAGAAAAGGAAGAAGGTGCTAACCCCACCCCTTTTTACACGAGCAATCAATAAACTACTAACTTATTGTTTGTAGGTTGCATCTAACACGGATGGAAGGGAGTATGTAAAGTAAGGAATGCAAAGAGTTCGAGATGTAACACCAACATGAGGACGTTCTTAAAGCCAGGAACACACGGTCGCTTCCTCACGGGCTCTCCAATTTACCAACGCGGTCTCTTAAACTCTGGGGTGCTGCATTTTGGGGTCCTACTGAATAAATCAAAAGAATATATTATCTGAAATTAGGAGCCAGACGGGACAGCAGCTAAAATTAATTCACTGTCGTAATCTCCTCCTAAGAAATCCCTGAGGGAAGACATTATATGGCCATTTCCATGGGCAGGGATTTAACTATCTCTCTCCTATTCGTTTTACATGCCTAAATCCCTGTGCTTTAAAATAAAAATATATCTATCCACTCGGAAGAGAGAACTGGGAGAACGGCGCTGCCCTCCAAATGAATCCAATTACATGTAATCTGGCTACACATCTACATTTTAGGTTCAGACGGAATATTTGAGAGAGAAAATGGGTCCCAGGACAGAGCACCCGTGTACATGTCCCAACATTTCAACCTTTGCCTCGCCAACGAAAAGAAAACCCAAACTGAGAGATATCAACACAGACACATGCTCAGGAAAATCCAATCACGCTAGCCCCTTCATCTTGAAGCTACACATGCAAGCATTATAACTGTGTTCAACAGAACTGTTGTTAAACACGGGTACCCAAAGTCCATTTCATCTCACTTCCAGTGCGCTTGGGGTGGGGGGCCCTAAGTGTGGCTGGGCGAGCTGGAGATAATACGATACAGGGCCAGAAGCCCTGGTCGGATTTCAAAGAGGTCAACTTGTCAAAGCTTTATGTGGGAGCCAATTACATTAATTTTCCACAGCAGCCAAATACATATTTCATTTCCATCTCCCACCAGAGATGGGGTCCAGGGATCCTGTTTCGAAAGCTCTTATCACTAAGTAACATTCATACCCCCAAAGGAACCCTCGGCAGCCGGTGGCCCATTGAAGTGATTGAGCAAAGCCCCGGCCGCCGGGTGCAGCTGTGGCGCGGTGCCGCCCGACACGCTCGGGGACCATGGGGCTTCCTCGTTGGCCACATTGTCAATAAATTTCAATTACACTAATTGCCAAGAGTTCAATGAGTGCACTCTGAAAGGGAGGAGAAAGGACTATGAAAAGGAAAGCTTATGCCTCATCAGGCTAAAGCAAGGGGAGTAACAGATAGGCTGTGTTTTCTGACGGGGGCATTCAAGTATTTTCCAACATGGCTTAGCCAGGTTTTACAAGGTCTTCCAGCTTCAGGGACCCTGTTTTACATTTCTTTGTTACTGTCTCCAGACAACATACACAGAGACTCGATGACGTGGCGTTGGATTTCAAGGCAGCTTTAATTTCTAAGGTTTTTTTTTTCTTTTTGAGCAGATTGGTCGGCTCTGCTTGGCTGGATTCCGAGCTGTGAATTTGGGGGTTCCCGTGAATGACAGTGACGGCTTTAAAACCTAACCCAGAGGATGGCACAAAGCTCTGGCTGAAGTGGCCCTGTCACATCCCCTCAAATAATTTTCTTTTTCAAACAAAAGAGAAAACCCCTCGGAGCTCTGGCAGTCCCGTATGAAGGCAGGCTTCGGCTGCTGGGTGCCGTAACCGAGTCTAGTGAGGTCGTGCAATCTTGACCAGTTGCTGTAGGACTGGATAAATCCTCGCCACCACCCACTCATTTGGGGCCTCCCAAGAAAGCAGACAGCCAAAAGCAAGAACAGCGCCATGCCGCTTGAAAGCCCATTTTTTGGAAAACAGAACCAGCTGGCCTGGCAGCTCCAGACGCCCGGGAGGGGACATGGTGACCCAAAGCCAGCCAGAGGGTCCGAGGACCCCAAGGGCGTGCAAACTTCGGACACGATTTAGTGGCAGGACCCAGTTGCTGAAGCCTTTGCCACCCCAAGCACCACAGAGCCAAGGCGGCTGCGGGATGGGGCACCTGCTAGTTCCTCCTGCAACAAAGTCTCAAGGAGGCACCGTCTGTCACAGCTGTGACAGCAGAAGGGACACGGGCACAGAGTCAGCTGCGGTGCGAGCCACAGCCATTAACCTGTGAGGACCGCGTTTTCTCTGGTGAAATGGAGCCCATGGCAAGACTTTGAGGCCACAGCCGCTCTGCACCCTGCACAAAGCCTAACCCCTTCCGCACATTAGCTCATGTTGCCCCCAGATGGAAGCCTCGGGGTCGTCTTTCCTCATCTCCGAGTTCAGGGAAAAGCGGGCCAGTAGATCGCCCCCCCACGATGCTTGTACGTCATGTGTCCCCTCTTGCGCGGACGCTCTCCTCTTACACAGGAGCTCTGTCTGTTGAAGGCTCTGGACGGGGGTTTTCAGCATCAAGGGCAGATGGGGGGAATTGTAATAGCTTAATCTTTGGAAACGCGGTGCTAATTACACCCTGGGAGAATTAACAGAAAGGAGCCTGACACAGACCGTGCCTCTGAGTCTGTCCAGGGGCAGCAGCCACGGGGCGGGGTTCAGTGGAGGGCTGTGTTCTGGTGAGCAGGCACTGCCCAGTGCCACGCATGAGCCTGCAAACGCCTCATGCAAAGGACTCGCTGCCATTGCTAAACACGCAAGGGCTGTTTGCCATGCGGCTCCCCACCTGCCAGCCTCGGGCGCACCGTCAGTCTGTTTGGTTACAGGGCTCATTCTCTCCATCACCCCAGTTCCTTTAGAGCAGGAGGTTAAGCAATTATAAAAAAAGACTGAGAAAGAAATACACAGAGCCACTGGAGTCTTTGCACCTCAGAGTGTTTAGAACCAAACTCAGGACACTTGCACATGCGTGTGTGTGTGTGTGTGTGTGCAAATTCTCTTACCCTGCATAAAAACCCAAGATGCGAGAAAACGAAGCAATGTGGGAATGATGGTCCAAGATGTGCACTGAACCCCACAAGCTTGGCTGGCCCCTGCGGCTGCTATGCGTGTTCGTCTTCGGAAGGGTCTGGCTCTCAAAGTGGCTGTGACTGCCCCTGCCACCGACAGGCTCTGAAATTCGTACCCTCCATCTCCTGCCCGCTGTCTGGAGGAGAAATCGTACCCGCTGTGTTAACTCCGCACCTCGGCATTTGACAAGCCGATATGAGATTCGCGCCCACTCATCTATCGGTGTGGTCTGCCTTAGGTATGGCTGCAAGCATTCCTCTGTGGGGAGCGGCAAGAACACAAGCCGTGTCTGCATTTAACAGCTGATAAAAGGAGCCACAAGGTGTTCGCAGGAGCTAGGATTTGAGCCCAAACTTCCACGTAACTCCTAGTTATCACTCAGGAAATGATCACCAAGCTATGGGAGGTGCTGGGTGCTGTGGCACAGTGCGTTAACATGCTGCTTGGCATGCTTGCGTCTCCTGCCGGAGCCAGGAACTTCACGGCCAGTAGTCCTAGTGCTTTGATGGCCCCAGTGCTTGGCTCCCTGCCCCCACATGAAGTTCCTGGCTCCTGGCTTTGCCCTGGCCCAGCCCTGGCTCATGTGGGCAATTTGGGAGGTGAAACAGTAGACGGAAGTCCTCTCTCTCTCTCTCTCTCTCTCTCCCTCTCTCTCTCTTTCTCTCTGCCTTTCAAATAGATGGAAACAAATAAATACACATTTTACAAACTACATTTGCATGAAGTCCAGATTGGACACAGGGAGACAGCCTTCCGGAGCTGTTTGACAGGGTGAGCACTTGCTGTGGTGCTGCTGGACACAAAGCCAATTAACCCACAGAACTGGAGGAAACAATGAAAAGATCAACCAATCTGTACAAGGAAGGTGGGGCTGGATTAAGGAAAAGGAAAAGGGCTATTTCCATTTCAAATGTAGCATATTTGTGTTTAAATAAATGAAAATTGCTTTAGTATCGACCTACAGGAGTTTTATTTTTACAAGCTGAGATTTCTAGAGTATTTGCCCCTACCCGAGAGCTTGCTTGTTTAATTTTTTTCCTTATTTAATGTAGCATGTGTTGGTTTCTGCAGCTATCAGTATTATAGCATTCTGATCAATATCCTTAGAGAAATCCATGAGATAGAATGAAAAAGCATCGTCGCAGCCCTGTGGAGTGTGCAATATTAATTCCCTGAAAAGGCCCCACACTTTACTCAGGAAGCAGCACCAGCCCTCGGGGATCGTCTAACCCACAGGCGTTAAAGGACGCCAGTTAAGCATATTGCCGCCTTGACCTTCGGGAAGGTCGAATGCACCATGAGGACTGTTCTCTTGTGTTATTTCAAGACAAAGAGCAGGGATAAGTGATCACTTAGCAATCTTGACCTTGTCTCTTTAGAGGAAGCCATCTCCTTCTCCCAGAATTGGCTTTATTGGAGCAATGAGGACAATAATGAGGCAGCCCCGCCCCGGGGCGATGCCAGCCGACAGCTCCCTGTGAACCTGTGTGCGCTGTCACACACAGCCTCTGAGAGAGCCTTCGGGGTAGGATGGCCTGGGTCTTACCCCGGATTCCAGTACACACAGAGGGAGCAGCAACTTGGAGCAGCTCCTCATGCTAACATGAGTTTGAACCCCAACCCAGCCCAGACCACTCGTTAACCAGCCACAGCGTGAGCGTCTGCCTCCTGTGAGTCAGGCACGGCCATCGTGTTTCTGCTTAGGGTCCGAGCCTCGAGTCGGCATTGACCTCTGTGACTAGGCCCGCGGTTCACTTGGCAAGGTCGGGAGATGGACGCTGCCGCAGATCTTCCTGGGAACGTCCAGGCGGGAGAAGGAAGCAGACTCGGGCTGAGTCAGGAGTCTGTCTCTGAGCACATCTGTGCCTGGCTTAAGACACCTGCCCCATTGGGACCATGGGCTCCCAGGCTCGTCTGAGAACTGTGGGCTGGTCTCGACGGCTAAATCCCATGGGACAACTTGACCTGGGCCACCCCATTAGCCCCGTCAACATCTCCCTGTTCTATTTCCTATTGATTCTATCCTATTCAAACACATGAACGAGAAGTGTGCTCTATGATACAGGGCTGACGGCGGCAGGAAAGAAAGGGGGGGGGGTGAAAGCTCTGGGTCTCCACAACACGGTCCGCCTCGTGGGTTCCACGGCGCCCCATTCTCTTCACTGCAAGCACCCACATGCAAGGGGTGTGGCCCCAAGCGCTGGGACGACTGCCTTGGAAAGTGGCGACTTCTACCACTTCCACTTTACAAGAAAAGCAAGAAGTCTTCCTCCTGTGTCCTGAGCCAGCGTCCCCTCCTCCCCACGTCCTCCCCACGGCTCTCCCGGCGTGGTGGAGTGAGAGATCCCCGAGCCCAGAGGCGCAGGCAAGTCTGCGCTGCTTCCAGGCTCCACACACGGGACCTCGGGGTGCTGGCTTCCAGGTCGCTCCTTAGTAATTTCCTATTTTTTATCTCTCATTTGGGGGAAGCAGCGATCCTTTACATCTGCAAATCTGCAAACGAGAATTCTTCAGAAACTTATTTTGAATTGCGTTGGGTTCCTGCTTCAGCGTTAGCTCTGTTTCGAAGTCCCTCTCCCTGCACCTTCCGGTAACTGCTTGAGATGTTTGTAAACTCGGGGCCAGTGACTACGGCGCATGGGCAAGGTGGCTCCAGAAGCGTGATGGATCAAAGCTGGCAGGAGCCCGCTCGTTCATCTTTGAAGTGGAGCCGGAGCTTCCGTAACTCCAAAAGGCATTACATGAAAATGAAAAGCCCCCTTATGGCAACTGAAGGCGGTTTTCTGTTTCCTGTCATCATCCATTTGTATCTGCCAATAGCCGCCAGTTAAATCAATGCTCCTGATAAATATAGCCCGACTGAGAAAATGCAGCAGAACATCACTGGCTGGTAATGGACATTTGTGCCTTTTGTCATAACATTTATTCTTCAGATACACACTTAAACCATCGCTCCCAATCTTAGAAGCAATTAACATTGTTTCAATGTGTTACTTAGCACTGAAACCTCATGGTGCACAATCGCTCACTTTGTTGTCTGCATTTTCCCTTGGATTGGGGGATTATGACTGGTTGATGCGGCATGGGTTGGACAGGGCAGCCAGGCTGCTCCTACGCCCTGGCTTCAGGACTGTGGTCTCACTTCTCAACTCTGAGTGCCCTGGTGTATGTACCTGTGCCACCCAGCTCCCAGGTGCTCACGGGCACCCTCAGCTGCTCTATGCCCCACATGGGAGCAGCCTCAGCATCTGCAGCCAGCCTGCTGCGGGGAGCACCCCGGGAAAGGGTGACCCTGACTGGTGCTGCCGAGGGCGTGGAGTCCAGGGAGGTGTGGCCTTTCAAAGAAGCCTGGAGATGGGCTTTCCTGAGCCAGCAGCTCTGGGCTGCTCTGACGTGCATGGCGTGGAAGCACATTCCAGGAAGAGTTCCCAGAACACAGCCGTCAGAATGAGTGCAGGGACGACCCGAAGGCTGCGTGAAGACGGGGAATACAGAACGGGGCAGGAGCCTGGGGAAGCCGGGCCGAGGTGGGGCCTGCTGGCCACGCGGTCTTTCTCCCCTGAGTAGCACGAAGCCCTTGAAGAGCTGGAGCGTGAGCCGGCAGGGAAGTCCTCGGGCCCCTGCACCCGTGTGGGAGACCCGGAAGAAGCTCCTGGCTCCTGCTTCGGATTGGCCAGCTCCTGCTGTTGCGGCCAACTGGGGAGTGAGCCAGCGATGGAAGAGCTTTTTCTCTGTCTCTCTCTCTGTCTGTAACTTTAAAAAAAAAAAAAAAAGAACATAATGATATTCCCTCCCATTCTCCTTCCTTCCCCTTTTCTTTTTTTTTTTTTTTTTTTAGTTTTTGAGATAATATATTTTAAATTTGCATTTCTGTAAAAAGGTATAATAGTTCGCTGAACAAGAAGTTTAACAAGTAAAAAGCAAAAAGGCCCTAGTGTAGTGAGTGGGAACATAGACAATGGCTGTGAACAATAGTTGAATGGAAAAATGACCAATTCGCCCAGATACAGTACATCTTAGCGTATCACAGATCATAAAACTAAAGTCATATAACATTCCTAACCACTGGCTTGACAAAGGTATAAAACAAAGAAATAACTTTTTTAAAGATAAAGTTCATTTTTTCCAAGAAAGGGGAGAAAGGAGTGGGGGATGTGACTAGAACATACATGGCATCAGTAGACGTTTGGTTTCTAAAGCGTGAGTTCTGGAACGTGTGTGATTTCCCACGGGGTCCAGGCCTTAGAGGTGGTGTGGCCGTGGTGTGCACCTGCCCTGCAGGCTCGAGTGGACGCGCATCTGTCCTCAAGGTGATGAGTGTGTGAAGGAGCCGCTCTCTCAACCAGGTGACTCGTTCTGTGCCGGCCTCGAGCCCTGGTTAGTGAAGGAAGGAGCCGCAGCCTGAGGTAGCTGGAGAGAGCTGGACCAGACCCCAGGGGCTCCCTCACGGAAATCCTCCAACTCAACCTCTCTCTTACCATGAGCTCTAGGGGCCATGCAAACCGCTGACTCTGCGCATGTCCTTAGAACTGGCAAGGGGCCTGCTTTCCACACCCACTCCTGCCCTGTTCTTAAAATGCAGTGGGGCTGGCCATGGTGGGCATCCCCAGCTTCTGCAGGAAACGCCTCCTGGGAGCATTGCTGTGGCCCTCGGGGGCTCCTGGCTGGGCCGTGCTGCCCCCGCTGTGGCACCTGCAATGTCCCGCCTTTCCTACAGCCCCTCACAGAGCTCAGGCAGTTGGCACTGTGGGTCTATCGCACAACACGCAAGCGAGGGAGATGCCACCAGTCCCACAGGCAAGCCTGCTTTGGGAGTGACACCCTCACAGCTGCTTGCCACTGGGCATGCCCTGCCTACGTGGAGGCTCAGGACACCCAACAGGCCACCGTCCGCGCCTGCTGGAAGACAGCGGCAGAGGACGGCTGGCTCTGAAGGTCATGGCCACAGTTCAGGAGGTGCAACCCTGTGCTAGGTCATAGTCTCCCGTGCTGTCACTGGTGCAGGGATCTAGGTCGTGGACGCCTTGAATGTCCAACCTCCCAGGTGGTTTAGGGAAGTAAAAAAAAAATAGTTTTCCTTTATTCTTTTCATTACTTTTGCCTTGTCTTTGCCCAGAGTGTGAGAAATATTCTCTTCCCAGCCACAGGCACAGGTGCTTCTCAGAAAGTGTGTCATTTTCTGATGTATCGCAGCAAATGACCACAAACTCCGTGAACAGAGTATCTTCGTTATCTCAGAGTTTGGGCCCCCCGCCCAAGGTCTTACGAGCCTGCTGTAACGTGTCCACTGGGCGTTCTCACCAGGAACCTCAGCAGGTGATGGCCACTGACAGCCTCGTTCAGATTGCGGGTGGAGAAGTCTCCTCTTGGCAGTAGGACGGGGCCCCTCTCCCCGGCCGGGAGCACCTCCCAGAGTCATCCCAGTAATGCAGACCAGCATCTGCAATGGGACCCGCTGCACTCAGCACAACGTCTACAGTGGTGCTGCTACTCCACAAACCGAAAACCTCGTTCTAGCTATAGATCGTAACAAGGAGCAGGCCTGTGGTCTTGTGGTTGACATGCTGGTTGGGACACTTGCATCCCACCTCGAGTGGGTTTAGTCCTCGCTCTGCTCCCGATCCCCGGTTCCTGCTAATGCAGACCCCGGGGGGCAGCAGTCCTGGCTCCCCGATGCCCAGGCGTGCTCGGCTCCTCGCCTGCCACACAGCAGCAGAGGCTCTGATCCTGCACCTGCAGTTCTGCACCTCCCTGGGCCCCAGCCTCTCCTTCCTGCCTCGGCCGCTCCGCGCCCTGCCTGTGTGCGTGCGTCTTCCACAGCGCCATTTGTCACCACTCAGGTCTCAGCAAGCTCTTCAGCTCTTCCTCCTGAGCTGGGATTCACTAACTGCTGATTCACATCACCAGTTATTTTCAAAAAACTCTTTAAAGATGGAGAACAGTCACCCCAGAAGGCAAATGATAATGGAAATAAGATGAAAGGCAAATGCACCCTTATTTTCAATTTGTCTTTCACGGAGTCCAGACTGATCTTGGTAAATGCCAAGCATTCCACAGAAGGTGCGAATTGGTATTTTGTGAGACTAATGCAAACCCAGGCTAGCAATAGGTACAAGGTGCTTGGGGACAGCAGAAACCAGGGTAATCGACCTCAGCGTGCCTCGGTTTCCCAGTCTAATAAAATGCTAGCTCCTTGCAGGGAGGCAGGTGGCAGTGTCTGAAGACCTTTGGTTGTCATAGCTGGGGCAGGAGGTAACCGAGGCCAGGGGCGCACTGACCACCCCACAGTGGAGGGACAGCTCCTCCCCAGCAAAGCTCAGCCCTGTCCAAAATGACCGTGGCACTGGGCTGGGAAACCCTGTTGTACATGAAACAGAAATTAGTGAGACTATAGAGAGAGGGCTGAGGGTTACGTAGATTTTAGTGGGTAAAGTAAGACACCCAGTTCTACAGCTGCATGAGAAGCTGGGGCTCGGCATGTGCTGTATGGGCGACTCTGCCTCCCATGTGGATGGGCGGCCTTGCAGGTGCAAGTTCACGTAGTGTGGCTGAGGGTGGGAGAGGAGAGAGCAAGGCTGGCGTGGTCACCCTCCCTGCCAGCTTCCTCCAGTGCTTAAAGAAAAGATCAGTAATGGGCGAGGAGGGCAGGCCCCGCTGTCATAACGCACCCCTCGCACTGGCCCTTACTGTGATTTCGATGAACTGCCAGTCTGACAACCACGCCTGGAGTGGGTGCTGGGGGTTCCAGTGACGACGCTGCTTGGGACACACAAACCATTCTGGATTGCCTGGGCTCCAGCCCCAGCTCCACTCAGACTCCAGCTTCCTGCAAACGCACATCCGGGGAGGCAGCAGCGGGTGAGTGGAGTAGCTGGGGCCCAGCCACACATGCGGGAGACCCAGACCGACCTCCAGGCTCCTGGATGCAGCCTGGCCCAGCCTACGCTACTGCAGGCACTTGGAGAGTGAAACTGTACAGGATCTCTCCCCCGCCCCCCACTCCCTCACCCCATCTCTGACTTGCAAGAAAATAAATAAAAATTAGAAAAATGAGATCACCTTCCCAGTGACTAAACATTTATGAACAGGAAAAGTCCTTGGTTATTTAAATGTAACTGAATCCAGTGAGAACTAAGAATGATGCCATTCTCTTTGCGAAGGGTTTGACATTTAGGAGAAAAGAAAGAGTGGTTGTGACAGTCAATAGCCACAGCACATAAATGCAGGCGCTTAAATTAACTCCGTGCTAAATGCAGTTACTACATAAATGCTCGCTTTGCTGCCACCAAGAGTGACCTTCTCTGGGTTAGAAGTCAAAACCCCAGCTATTCACGGCTCCCGAGAAGGACCTCGCTGCTCATTTCTCACTGCCCAGTTCGGGGCTGAGTCCTCGCTGCAGCCATCAGAGGCCCTGCAGAAGCACGAGCCGAGTGGCTCAGCATCTTCCGACGGAAGTAGAAAGAACTGGACAGAGAGGTTCACGCGCGGACCAGAGCATCACTGCAGCCTGGCCACACCCTCGTTCTCCTTCCCTCAGACTGACGCTGCAATGTCCAAGTCCACCGAAATGAGACTCTCAGCCACGTGTGTCCCTGCTTGTGGCGAGGTGCTCCGGGACAGAATCCCAACCCCTTGAGGGACTTGGACCACAGGGCAGACCAGCAGCACCCCAGAGGCACAGGTGGCACCCACAGCGAACACCCCGTCCTAAAAGACACCCACGGTACAGCAATCTGGTCCATGAATCAACAGGCTCAGCCAGACCCCACCGCCTGTTAGGCTGGGGAAAGCGGGAGCCAAGGTAGCCAGAGCCCATTTCTTTTCTTGCTTTCTGCTTCAATCAGTTTATGATGGGTCACATTGACAAGGGTTAGCCAGCGAGAGAGGAGAGCGTAGCCGATGTATCAAAGCTGGGACTGACAGCATACAACGAAGACTGTGCGTGCACAGGACTAAGCAAACAGGACAGAAGAAGTCCATCCGGCCTCGTAGAGAGCGTGGCCAGGCACCGGCTTCCGCTCTGGGACTCACCCTGCATGTAACAGGTTCTGCCTGTTGCTTCTAGCAGATGGGGAGACCTCGAGGTCCTGGATAAAACAGGACAACACGTGCAGCTGCCGCATGAAGATGCAGCTGGCGACAGTGCTGCGCTGTGCGGCATTGGCAGGGCAGCGGCGGGGACGGGTCAAACGAGCGTGGCTGGTGAGATTCTGAAGCTGAGGAACCGGAGCTGGCGTGTTCTGCTGTGTCCACTTGCCGATAGTTGGTGTCTGTTGTCTGCCTCCCACGCAGGGATGCACTGGACGGGAACCAGGGCGCTGGCAATGGGAAGCTCACAGCCGGCTAGGAGGGCAGAGAGAGGCCAGGCTGAATAACAATCGTTTGATCACCATGCTGTGCTGGGGGTGCTGGTGGGGAGCCCCACGCTGGCCGCGAGCTCTGGGCCTCCTCTTGCTCCAAGGGGGCGGTGTTCCCCCAGGCCTGCTCCCCTCTGGAGGGGTGTGACGCCCGTTGGCAGCAGCAGGTGCTGTAGAAACGACCAAGGAAGGGCGAGGGCTCCCAGCTCCCGGGGCGGGCAGAGCCACGTGAGAACAAGCGTCAGGCAAGCTGGGGGTGTTCGCGTCTCCAGGGAACACTGCTGGGAGGCGGGCGGGCTGGGCTCCCACCGGTGTAAGCAGAGACCGGGAAGCAGAGCTCCTGGGTGTGGACTCCATGTGGGTGTGGCCAAGGCCTGGGCGCCCAGGCGAGAGGGCAGGGGCACAGCTGGGCCCTGACTGCTGTTCGAGGCCTGGCCCACCTTGGCCCGAGCCTCTCTGGACTACGTTTCCTCGGCTGTAGCTGGGGTCAGCGTGCTCCCCAGGGGCCTTTCCCAGAGACACAGCAAAGCCCTTGGGAACTCTGGGAAAAGCGGTCTCGCCACGACCCCAGCACGGCCTTACGTGGTACCCTTCTTCATGCTGTGTCTTTTGGCTCCAGGACTCAGTAACACAGTCGGCTTGAACCTGAAGGCTCGTTCGGGCGGCCTCACTCGGGCTCGGCCATCGTCGGGATGGCTGGGGAGGCTGTTGCCACCAAATCACTGTCTCGTGTGCATGCATTAAGTGGTAGGACGCACTTGGCTACAAAGGGCTTCCCTTCCGAATCCAGTAGTAAGAATTATATTAGAGGCTTTATAAGTGTTCAGAAGGACAAAAAAACTCTACAATTCTTTTCCATTTTGTCACATTCAGTATTCACATGCTAAATAAATTATTTTATTCCTTACGCAAACGCCTTCAGAGTCGTAGCCGAAAAGTGTGCGTTCCTCACAATCGTGAGCCAGTGTGTGGAGCTGCCACGTGCGTAACACAGCCGCAAGGCTCCCGAATTGTCAGAATTGTGTTAGAGCTCCTGGCACTCAGCACTAAACAGCCAACCAGGAGATTTCCCTCGGCGTGAGCAAGAACACGCACTTCCCTTTCTTCATTAAATAGTTTATTTCTTCAACTACAAAGGAGGCAAAATGCAGCACCTTACATAGTAGGAAAATTGTGATTTTTAAAAGATTAGTTATTTATGCATTTTTTTTGAAAGAGGGACAGAGAGATCTTCCATCTGCTAGTTCATCCACCAAATGACCACTACAGCCAGGTCTGAGCCGGGCCAAAGCCAGAAGCCAAGTGTTCCATTCTAGTCTCCCACATGGGTGCAGGGGCCCAAGCGCTTGGGCCACTTTCTGCTGCTTTCCCAGGTGCATTAGCAGGGAGTTGGAACAGAAGCTGCATCAGATTTGGGATGCCAGCCTTGCATGCAGCGGGGGAACAACCCACTTAGCCACATCAGCCCCCAAAAGCTAAGATTTTATTGGACATCCTTGTAGACGTGCTATGCTGACAAAGACAAGTGTAACCTGCACTGAACAGACTCCTGATCCACATTCTAATTTGCATGATGCACAAGGACAGAGAATCAGTTCTAAAAGATGAATTTTTAAAGTACCTCTGGAAAGAAACTAAAGGCAATTGTGCCCAGAAAAACATTGAAAAACTAAGGAAGAAAGTTAAGCGGACAATGTGATAGAGAATCTACTCGGAGTTGATTGCAGGGAATCAAAAGACCGGTACTAAGGTAGAACACAATAAAATTCTAGGATCTCAGGAATAAAAGAAAAAAATTGAGAAAAAGATGGATCATATGCAAAATTACAAGCTGGATGAGTCTAACATGTGAAAGGCAACACGCATGTTAGATTCACATAATTAGTACTATAGGTCTTGGACAATTCAGCTTCAGAACCCCACACTTTTAAAAGTCATTAAAATAAAACGGAGACTTTTTTACAAGTGTGCAGCCTACAGTGCCTGGGTCATTAAGAAATGGGAAACTTAAACAAAACAACAAAGAGCAAGGATCGACGAAGAACAAACTCCTGCAGGAAGTGCCAGAGCTTGATGGCCTCACTGCTAAATCTGATCAGACATTTAGGTGGGAAAAATCTCATTCCAATCCTCACCTTCTTGCAAAAAAAAGTTAAAGAGGAAGGAACACTCTGACACACATTTTATGAGGCCAGAATTATCCTGATACCAGAGTTAGGCCAGCACAAGACAAGCAAAGAGAATTACAGGCCAGTACCCTGATGAACATAGATGCGGACATCCTGAACAAATACTAACAAACTGAGTTCAAAAGCTCATTGAGCAACAACAATCGTAGAGCCATCACACTACTAGGTTTCAAACTAAACCACAAAATTGCAGTAGTAAAAACAGAAGCACTGAAAATGCCACTGAGAGACGTATAGAACCAGAGAATACAATGGGAAGTCCCAACATAAATCCACGCCGTTAGGACTAACTGATCTTCCACACTGTGCCAGGGGCAGACAGTGGAGAAAGTGCTCTGTCCTCGATGAATGCGCTGGACAAAACTGGCAACTCTCATGTGGAGGAAGCAAATTAGACCCTTACATCACGTAATAAAAATCGACCCCAATGTCTCCAAGACTTCCCTAAGAACTGAAACTGTGCACACTCCACACCTTTGGTCTGGGCAATGCTTTCTTTGGAAATGACCCCGAAAGCGCCAGCAGCCAAAGGAAATGCAGAAAATAATGGGATTTCATAAAACAAAAATTCTTCTGCACAGCAAAGGAAACCATCAGAGAGCGAAGAGATAACCTGTGGAATTAATGAAGTATTTGCACACCGTACATTCACAAGAGACAAGTATCCACAAGAAAACAAACAATCCAAGTAAACATGGATGTAAGACCTGGAAAGACATTTTTCCAAAGGAAACATGAGTGGTCAGCGAGTGTCTGAAAAAATGTTCAATATCAGTTATCATCAGGGAAGCGACAATCTGAACCACAATGAGATACACCTTCCGTCTGTTAGAACGGCTACTGTCAAACCCAGGAAAGAAAAACGTTTGCAAGAATGCGGAAAAAGAACCCTTGTACAGTGTTGATGGGAACATAAATTAGTAGAGCCACAATGGATGTGCCTCAAAAGATTAAAAATAGGCCTAGCATATGTTTCGGCAATCCCGATCCTGGATATGGACCCCAAGGAATTGAAAGCACTGTGTTAAAGACACAGCTGCATCCCACGTTCATGGCAGCAACCCCCATGTTCACTGTGGCTATTCAGAATAACTCAGATATGAAATGATCCTATTTGTCCATTGATGGGTGAGAGGATACAGAAAATGAGAACATATGCACTCACACACACACACAATGTGATACAATGAAGCTTTTTTAAAAAAGAACTTTCTATCTTTTACAACATCTATGAAGTTGTGGGACGCAGTGCCAAGTGAAATAAGCCAGGTGCGGAGAGGTAAATGCCACGTGTTCCGTCTCACACAGAGAATCTAAACACCTTGATCTCAGAAGCAAAGAGCAGAATGATGGTTGTCAGTGGGTGGGGTGGAGGGCAGGGAATGAGAGGCTGAATCAGGAAGTGTGAGTATGCGCTGGGCACTTGCTGTAAGTTAATAAGAATGGATTACATAATTGAAAATTGCCGAGTGGATTGTAAAAATTCTCGCCACAAAAATAAGTATGCCAGTGATAAACATATTAGCTTGACTTAAATCATTTCACATGTATTTATGTGCAGAAACATTGTATATCATTCGTACATTTGATTTTTTTAAAAAAATTAGATGTATTTGAAAGTGTGAGAGAGAAACAGAGACCCAGACAAAGAGAGGTCCATACATTGGGTTACTCTCTAATGACTGCAGGAGTTGCGGCTGGGCAGGGAGCTGTGCCAGGAGCTGGGAACTTCATCCCCATCTCCCATGACGGTGGCAGGAACCCAACCTCTTAGCCATCACTGCTGCCTCCCAGGTCCACATTAGCAGAAACCGGAGTCCAGAGTTGGAGCTGGGAGTCAAACTAGCCATTCAGATGTGGGACTTAGGGGTCTCATCTGTTAGGCTACACGCCTGCCCCCAATATACGTGCTTTATGTCAATTATATCTCAATAAAGTTAGGAGAAAAAAAGAATTTAGACATAGGCTGCATTTGTTTATATTTACTATAATTAAAACAAAATCCAAGGAATTTTATTACCTATATTTTGTTATTTTTTGAAAAAAAAATCAGCCCAATGGGTGTTTATATACATGTTATTTTCATGAACAAATTATGTTACTTTCAAAAGATAAAGGATAAGTTGAGAGGCTCCTCTTAGTGCCTGGCGCCTGGAAGAAGGAACCCGGTCTTGCAGTGAGCTCTGCACTTAGTCTACTGTGAGGTGGTGTTTGGTGGAGGAATGTGAAAGAAGCCGGCTCAGAGAACACAGGAAAACTCTGTTAGTAACAGTTCATATAATCGTGACTATTTTCTGTGATACTACTAAAACTAGACCAGTAGTAGTTCCCTGCAATGCGGAAATTGAAACAAATAAATCAGTTTTTCATGCTCTGTTTCATTAAAATCCGCTGGTTGATTGTGGACTTTGAATGATGGGCATTTTACCTACGGATGAAATTGTAACATCCTGCGTTGGTCAATCAGAAAATATTGGTTCACTGAGTTGTACAGATGTTCCAAATCTTGACACATTTCATTTTAAAATATCAAAAATTGCCTTTATTAATAACAGCAACAATCTCATCAGAAAAACCTTTAAGTATTGAGAAGCTGTCAGGCTCTGGCTGGAAAACTCAGCCTGCACCCGCGCCAATAAACACTGTCAGTTGTCCTCCTTAACGTGTCAGCGCCCTTGATTTGTTTTCGAGAAAATGTCTACCACAGTCTCAGTAAGCACCGTTTGTCTGCCAGACGTTGTTTCAATTAAATACGGTGTCCGTGCACACCGCGGCTAGTTCAACGGGAGCCCGTCGGGCGAGGGCTATTCCTGGAAATACCCGCCATGCCTCAGTGCTCGCAGAACGGCCTGATGGGAAGGCGGCAGAGGGGCTGATGGGAAGGGGGCAGAGGGGCTGATGGGAAAGGGGTAGAGGGGCCCGACGGGAAGGTGACAGAGGGGCTGATGGGAAGGGGCAGAGGGGCTGAGGGGAATGAGGCAGAGGGGCTGATGGGAAAGGGGCAGAGGGGCTGCTGGGGAGATGACAGAGGGGCTGAGGGGAAGGGAGCAAGAGGGGCTGATGGGAAGGCGGCAGAGGGGCTGCTGGGGAGATGACAGAGGGGCTGAGGGGAAGGGAGCAAGAGGGGCTGATGGGAAAGGGGTAGAGGGGCTGAGGGGAAGGCGGCAGAGGGGCTGATGGGAAGGGGCAGAGGGGCTGATGGGGAGGTGACAGAGGGGCTGATGGGGAGGTGACAAAGGGGCTGATGGGGAGGTGACAGAGGGGCTGATGGGAAGGGGCAGAGGGGCTGAGGGGGAGGTGACAGAGGGGCTGATGGGGAGGTGACAGAGGGGCTGATGGGGAGGTGACAGAGGGGCTGATGGGAAGGGGGCAGGGGGGCTGATGGGGAGGTGACAGAGGGGCTGATGGGAAGGGGGCAGAGGGGCTGATGGGAAGGGGGCAGAGGGGCTGATGGGGAGGTGACAGAGGGGCTGATGGGGAGGTGACAGAGGGGCTGATGGGAAGGGGCAGAGGGGCTGATGGGGAGGTGACAGAGGGGCTGATGGGAAGGTGACAGAGGGGCTGATGGGGAGGTGACAGAGGGGCTGATGGGGAGGTGACAGAGGGGCTGATGGGAAGGGGGCAGAGGGGCTGATGGGAAGGGGCAGAGGGGCTGAGGGGAATGAGGCAGAGGGGCTGAGGGGAATGAGGCAGAGGGGCTGATGGGAAAGGGGCAGAGGGGCTGCTGGGGAGATGACAGAGGGGCTGAGGGGAAGGGAGCAAGAGGGGCTGATGGGAAAGGGGTAGAGGGGCTGAGGGGAAGGCGGCAGAGGGGCTGATGGGAAGGGGCAGAGGGGCTGATGGGGAGGTGACAAAGGGGCTGATGGGGAGGTGACAAAGGGGCTGATGGGGAGGTGACAGAGGGGCTGATGGGAAGGGGCAGAGGGGCTGATGGGGAGGTGACAGAGGGGCTGATGGGGAGGTGACAGAGGGGCTGATGGGAAGGGGGCAGGGGGGCTGATGGGGAGGTGACAGAGGGGCTGATGGGAAGGGGGCAGAGGGGCTGATGGGAAGGGGGCAGAGGGGCTGATGGGGAGGTGACAGAGGGGCTGATGGGAAGGCGGCAGAGGGGCTGATGGGGAGGTGACAGAGGGGCTGATGGGAAGGTGACAGAGGGGCTGATGGGGAGGTGACAGAGGGGCTGATGGGAAGGGGGCAGAGGGGCTGATGGGGAGGTGACAGAGGGGCTGATGGGAAGGGGGCAGAGGGGCTGATGGGAAGGGGGCAGAGGGGCTGATGGGAAACCGGCAGAGGGGCCCAGTGGGTATTCGCCACTCTACTCCTCAGAGCGTTGAAGACAGAATCTGCGAGGCTCGCGGAGCAGCGATGGAGCCGAAAGGTCCAGGTTTGACCTCAGACTGCACGTTTTCTCTTTACGTCCCCGTCTGAGAGTCATTTTTGACTAAAAATGTAGAGATGTTGAGGATACTGTATGATAACTTGAGCTATTGAAAAGTTTAATTTTTAAGATTTTCAGGCTCACACTTAGTGTATTTTATTCTTGGGGTTCTATGTTTTCAGCCTGTCAGAAACACGAAGTGTTCCAAGGTGATCGGAACTCGGAATGAGGTTTGAACACTTAAGATCGCTTACTCAAATGAGTAATCCAACGGTCCTCGTTGTTTGACAGGGATTTTTATCAAGCCAATGGATTAATTAAATATGAATTTAAACTCGGAACTAAAGTTACTGGCTGAGTAAACAGAACAGGAAAATGTATTCATCAGATTTAGCTATAAAATAGACATGTCATGGAGTATTCACATTAGCATGCTATATTTTTTGTAAAATCCAGAAATTTACAACTAGTCCTTTGGGGCCCCACTTGGACCAACACTACACATGTGTACATCCGCATAATCAGCTCCCCAAACATTCAAAATCAAAATTAAAGGATAGAAATTTTAAATAATTAAAAATTTTAATAATTAAACTTTTTAGGATCCTCCCTCAAAATCCTACATAAAAATAAAAATTAAGATAATAAAATAATACTTAGAAGAAAAAATAAAAGAAATAAAATGCATAATCCAACACATGAGTTAACACTCAATATTTTGCTTTAAGGAAGAGAATTATTTAACAGGAAGATAAAATTAATGAAATTACCAAAAGAAAGTAAAACAGAGAAACCAGAGATGAGAGGCCAGGAGAATAAGACAGAACAGAATGAAAATGGTAATATCAGCATAGACAAAATTTTAATGGGACTTGCTGATGAAGACTGAGTTAAAAACATTTCTGAATCAATTCAGTCAAAATATTTGATAAATTTCAACTTCCAGTCCTCACAAACAATTATATGGTGGGGCTGGCACCGTGGTGCAGTAGGTTAATCCTACAATTGCAGTGTTGGCATCCCATATGGGTGCCAGTTTGAGTCCCGGCTGCTCCACTTCCAATCCCGCTCTCTGCTATGGCCTGGGAAAGCAGTAGAAGCTGGCCCAAGTGCTTGGGCCCTTGCACCCTCGTGGGAGACCTGGAAGAAGCTCCTGGCTTCTGATTTCTGAATTATATGATGATTCAGATTTGAAATAGAAAGCAATTTCTTTGACATTATAAAGGCTTACTTCGATTGCAATACAAACCACACTTGGTGATGAAACACCAAGGATACACTGACTTCATTGCACTCTGTGTGGAACATTCTAGCCAAGCAGAAAATCAAGAACTGACTTATAAGGATTGTAAAGAAAGGGACATAGCTAAATATATGTATGAACCTGCACATGCACATAAACACACACATATGGATGAATGTATACACGCATACATTTTGGCATACGGGTTACATACAATATTTTGCCTGTACACATGGCTGTGGGTGTAACGGTGAGATGTAATACAAGAATGCAAGTTCTCATTCACAGCAGCCATAAAAACGAACCACCTAGATAAATGGTCAACGAAGTATGTTCGTGAAAAACATAAACGAAGACCCAAACAAAGAAGGAACCTGTCATGTTCATTTATGGAAAGAAAGGTCGTTAACTGTTCTCTAGTTGGTCTACCAATACAATGAAATTTTAATCTATAAATTTTATACTTAGTAGATTGCTGTTGTCACAGGGAAAACCCAAGCGCCACATGAGCCACGAGAATGCATGAATGGGGATGCGCATTCCCACCAAGCCAGAAGCAAGAGTGACGTCTCAGCAGTGAGAAGTGTATACTGGCGTGTGGACGCAGCCATGGACTTCGTGACGCAGCAGAAGTGCTCAAAGATTCATGTGATGTGAGCATTTTGTGTACAACAGATGAGATGGCAGTGAGTGAGAAAAGCCGGCTATCCCTCCCCCCCCCAGTCCCGATGTCCACATTGAAACAAAAGCTGGAACAGATGGCTGCATCGTGTCAAATAACAGATACATCCCAAATGGATCCGAGATACAATGACATGTAGAAGCACCAACTTTCAGAAGATCACATAGAGAAGACCGGTGGGATGGCATTATACGGCAGTACTGGAAAGCCATTTCAGAGACGCACACTCTTCCCCAACAATCATACGTCTTTACTACATTATTAGTAAAACTCCTTTGTTACAGAAGGCACTATTAATAATAACAGCACCAGTGTTTTTAAAAAGTGATTATTTGTGCTTGATCTTGTTCTCATCCCTGTGTGTGCATTAAGTCAGTCCTCAAAAGATCTGCCGGGTGGAGAATATTCTCATCATCTATGTTCCTATGAGGAGATGGAGCAAGAGAGATTAAATAATCCCCTCAAGGTCAGACAGGCAGGGACACGAAAAGGTAGGCTGAGCACCTGGAGCCTCGAAGCTTTCAAAAGAATAAACACCATTCACACGCCAACTAAGAGACTCGTCTCTCGGACATATTAAATTCCCAAAGATTAATGAGAAAAATGGAGGAAAATGGAACGCTGGATTAGGTCTGGGTGTGCTGTGTAAAAGGCAAACTGAGGCACGGCACAATTGTAAAGAATTCAACGTGTGAATTGGACAGCTCCAGGGCAGCCGTGACTAGGGCTCTGCAGACAGAGTCCAGAGGAGGAGCTGTGGACACAGATGGAGACAGAGCACACAAATTATTTGGCTCTCGTTATACAGTGAACTTGTTCGGTCCATCCCGCTGGAAAGTCTCTAATTATATACATTAGTTGACTGCTTCTAATGGACCAACCTTAAATTTCATTAATCTTGTTTAAAAAAAAAAGCTCAGACTAAGCTGTGCTTACGTTTGCAAATCAAACAAGATTAAGGTCACTTAAGGGTCTGCTGGCTTTGCTCAGGGGTCCTCAGGCCTGGTCTGTGTTTTAACTTACTTGAAGAGTGGTCCTATGCCACTGAAATGAATCAGCATCAAAAACAGGGGATAGGGTCTCTCTTGTTCAGAAAGGACTAGATCATCCATTTGGAGTCCAGGGGTGGGGGTGGCGTAGTTCCTGGCCCCACCATGGCTGCGTTCCCCCACAAGGGCACGGGACCAGTGGTAACGGACCCGAAACCACGTGAGAATTCAGTGAGAGTGCAGAGACTCTGCTCTGCTCCCCTCCCTGGGAGCGGTAGCCTCCCCTGTTATCGGCGGCGCCCCCGGAAGCTGGGGAAGCGTTAGCTAAATGTCTAGGATCACGGGGATAATCAGTTGGGGAGGACAAAGAATCCAAGCGTATCCACGTGTGCATACTGAAGTCAGAGTCACTGGGAGACCCCCACCCTCTCTGCAGTGGCATCCCAGGACACACCAAGCCCCTCCCCAGAGAGGCACACACAATTTGTGAAAGAAGAAACCAGAATTCCCATTAAACACACAGAAATATGCTCAACTCAGTTTAAACCAGGAGAGGTAAAGGGAAGCTACGAGATGACGTGGGCAAAGACCGAGACGTCTGATAACACCTTTGTGAGATGGAGGAGGAAAGCCACACCAGGATGTTTGGTTGCGTAAATATTGGCTCGATGACCGTGGACAAGAGCAGGGCAATAGCCGGCCAACATGAATTTCTCCGAGTCAAACACCCAGCTCCACTCTCATACACATTCCAGCCCAGCAAGTTAAGAGACACCCGTGGAACTGAATCTACAGATCAGCATTGCTGATTTTCGAAAGCAGACCACTGGGGCCGGCACCGCGGCTCACTAGGCTAATCCTCTGCCTGCGGCGCCGGCACCCCGGGTTCTAGTCCCGGTTGGGGTGCCGGTTCTGTCCTGGTTCCCCCTCTTCCAGTCCAGCTCTCTGCTGTGGCTTGGGAAGGCAGTGGAGGATGGCCCAAGTGCTTGAGCCCTGCACCTGCATGGGAGACCAGGAGGAAGCACCTGGCTCCTGGCTTCGGATCAGCCATTTGGGGGGGGGGGGTGAACCAATGGAAGGAAGACCTCTCTCTCTGTCTCTCTCTCTCTCTCTCACTGTCTAACTTTGCCTGTCGAAAGAAAGAAGGAAAGAAAGAGAGAGAGAGAGAGAGAGAGAGAGAGAAGAAAGCAAGCAAGCAGACCATTGGGTTTAAAATCAAGTTGAAGGGGCAGGTGCTGTGGCATAGCAGGTAAAGCCATTGCCTGCAGTGCCGCATCTCATATGGGCATCAGTTCAAGTCCTGGCTCCTCCTCTTCCAATCCAGCTCTCTGCTATGGCCTGGGAAAGCAGTGGAAGATGGCCCAAGTCTTTGGGCCCCTGCATCCATGTGGGTGACCCGGAAGAAGCTCCAGGCTCCAGATGGACCCAGTTCTGGCCGTTGTGGCCATTTAGAGAGTGAACCAGCAGTTGGAAGACCTCTCTCTCTCTCTCTCTCTCTCTCTCTCTCTCTGCCACTGCCTCTCTGTAATGCTGCCTTTCAAATAATAGATAAATAAATCTTTGAGGACATAAATTAAAATCAAGGTGAAGATAACTATATGGCTAATGGCAACACATATATATTAGAATGTAAGCTCCTGAGAGCTGTCATGTTGTATACATGCATACGCCTGTAAAAGTAGGAAATACAAGGAACATGGAATGTACTGTGCTGGGGATACTTGTCGTGGGAATGAAGGACTCAGCAGTGACCATGAGCGGTCAAGGGTTGTCCACATAAACTTTGATGGTTCCCAAGTCAGGACACACACAGAGAAAGCTGGGGCTCCCGGAGGAACCCTCGCATCAGCCTGATGTTGGGGGCAGTGCCTTCCCTGAGCCCTGTGCATGGCAGGAAGCTCACAGCAAAAGGCAACTCTAAGGAGGGAAGCAGGAGACAGGGACGAGTGGGACCCGGAGGAGCCCCGCAGGAGACGGCGCGTCTGTGGCCGAGGAGAGAGCCAGCACTGGTGCCACGCAGCCCCAGCAGGTGCCGGTCGGGGTGCGAGTCTGAGGGAGGCAGTGGGGAGGGGAGCGGCCCTGGCCCCTGATGGCCAGCTGGCTCCAAGAGCATCCCGGGAGCACACAGCACCCACCCCTGCCCTGTGAGCTCACAGCACCCACCCCTGCCCTGTGAGCTCACAGCACCCACCCCTGCCCTGTGAGCACACAGCACCACACCCCTGCCCTGTGAGCACACAGCACCCACCCCTGCCCTGTGAGCTCACAGCACCCACCCCTGCCCTGTGAGCACACAGCACCCCACCCTGCCCTGTGAGCTCACAGCACCCACCCCTGTGCCCTGTGAGCACAGTGCCCCACCCTGCACTGTGAACACACAGCACCTCACCCCTGCCCTATGAGCACAGTGCCCCACCCCTGCCCTGTGAGCACAGTGCCCCACCCCTGCACTGTGAGCACACAGCACCCCACCCCTGCCCTGTGAGCACACAGCACCCAACCCCTGCCCTGTGAGCACACAGCACCCACCCCTGCCCTGTGAGCTCACAGCACCCACCCCTGCCCTGTGAGCACAGTGTCCTACCCTGCACTGTGAGTACACAGCACCTCACCCCTGCCCTATGAGCACAGTGCCCCACCCCTGCCCTGTGAGCACACAGCACCCACCCCTGCCCTGTGAGCACACAGCACCTCACCCCTGCACTGTGAGCACAGTGCCCCACCCCTGCCCTGTGAGCACACAGCACCCACCCCTGCCCTGTGAGCACAGTGCCCCACCCCTGCCCTATGAGCACACAGCACCCCACCCCTGCCCTGTGAGCACACAGCACCCACCCATGCCCTGTGAGCACACAGCACCCACCCCTGCCCTGTGAGCACAGTACCCCACCCCTGCCCTGTGAGCACACAGCACCCACCCCTGCCCTGTGAGCACACAACACCCACCCCTGCACCATGAACACAGGACACCCAACCCCTGCACTGTGAACACACAGCACCCACCCCTGCCCTGTGAGCACACAGCACCCCACCCATGCCCTGTGAGCACACAGCACCCACCCCTGCCCTGTGAGCACAGTGCCCCACCCTGCACTGTGAGCACACAGCACCTCACCCCTTCCCTGTGAGCTCACAGCACCCACCCCTGCCCTGTGAGCACATAGCACCTCACCCCTGCCCTGTGAGCACACAGCACCCACCCCTGCCCTGTGAGCACACAGCACCCACCCATGCCCTGTGAGCACACAGCACCCATCCCTGCCCTGTGAGCACACAGCACCTCACCCCTTCCCTGTGAGCACACAGCACCCCACCCTGCACTGTGAGCACACAGCATCCACCCCTGCCCTATGAACACACAGCATCCACCCCTGCCCTATGAACACACAGCACCCACCCCTGCCCTGTGAGCACACAGCACCCACCCCTGCACTGTGAACACACAGCACCCACCCCTGCACTGTGAACACACAGCACCCACTCCTGCCCTGTGAGCACATAGCACCCACCCAGGCCCAGTGAGCACACAGCACCCACCCAGGCCCAGTGAGCACACAGCACCCAACCCCTGCCCTGTGAGCACACAGCACCCACCCCTGCCCTGTGAGCACAGTGCCCCACCCCTGCACTGTGAGCACACAGCACCTCACCCCTGCCCTGTGAGCACACAGCACCCATCCCTGCCCAGTGAGCACACAGCATCCACCCCTGCACCATGAACACAGGACACCCAACCCCTGCCCTGTGAACACACAGCACCCACTCCTGCCCTGTGAGCACATAGCACCCACCCAGGCCCAGTGAGCACACAGCACCCACCCAGGCCCAGTGAGTACACAGCACCCAACCCCTGCCCTGTGAGCACAGTGTCCTACCCTGCACTGTGAGTACACAGCACCCACCCCTGCACCGTGAACACAGGACACCCAACCCCTGCACTGTGAACACACAGCACCCATCCCTGCACTATGAATACACAGCACCTCACCCCTGCCCTGTGAGCACACAGCACCCACCCCTGCACCGTGAACACAGGACACCCAACCCCTGCACTGTGAACACACAGCACCTCACCCCTGCCCTGTGAGCACACAGCACCCACCCCTGCCCTGTGAGCACACAGCACCCACCCCTGCACCGTGAACACAGGACACCCAACCCCTGCACTGTGAACACACAGCACCTCACCCCTGCCCTGTGAACACACAGCACCCATCCCTGCACTATGAATACACAGCACCTCACCCCTGCCCTGTGAGCACACAGCACCCACCCCTGCACCATGAACACAGGACACCCAACCCCTGCACTATGAATACACAGCACCTCACCCCTGCCCTGTGAGCACACAGCACCCACCCCTGCCCTGTGAGCACATAGCACCCCACCCCTGCCCTGTGAGCACAGTGCCCCACCCCTGCATTGTGAGCACACAGCACCTCACCTCTGCACTGTGAGCACACAGCACCCACGCCTGCACTGTGAGCACACAGCACCCACCCCTGCACTGTGAGCACAGTGCCCTACCCCTGCCCTGTGAGCATACAGCACTTCACCCCTGCACTGTGAACACACAGCACCCACCCCTATGTTAGAAATGATAAAATTCATCGTTAGTGGCCTCAGCTTCCATGTTAAGAGAGCAGAGGGGCCAGTGCTGTGGTGTAGTGGGTAAAGCTGCCGCCTGCAGTGCCAGCATCCCATGGGTGCCGGTTCGAGTCCTGGCTGCCCCTCTTCCTATCCAGCTCTCTGCTATGGCCTGGGAAAGCAGTAGAAGATGGCCCAAGTCCTTGGGTCCCTGCACCTGCGTGGGAGACCCGGAGGAGGCTCCCGGCTTCGGATTGGCTCAGCTCCAGCCATTGCGACCAATTTGGGGGTGAACCAACGGATGGAAGACCCCCCTCTCTTTCTGCCTCTCCTTCTCTCTGTGTGTAACTCTGACTTTCAAATAAATAAATAAATAAATCCTTTAAAAAGAGCAAAAAAGGAAAATCGAATACATATAATCTATGTAAAAGAGAGAAAATAATAAAATTAGAGTGGAAACACTTGAAATAGGAAATAGGAAGGCAAAAGAAGAAAGTAATTAAACCAAAAGCTGTTTTCTTTTAGAATATCAATAAAATCACCGAATTACAGTGATTAGGGAAAAAGGCAGTGGAGGGGGGGAGGGGTGGAGGGAAGGTAGGGGGGAAGGAGGAGGGAGGGAGGGAACAGCAAGAAAGGACTTCAGATCAGGAAAGCATAATAAGGGAATGTTGTGAATAAATTTACGCCACCAAGTCCGGCTTAGAGGAAAGGTACCAGTTGGTTGGAAGCAGCAAGTGCGGACGCTCACGTGGGAGGGTGCAATCCAGAGAGCTCCCGAGCTCGTAAAGAAATGGATTTGCCCGAGCGCAGCCATGGGCCCAGATGATTCCCAGATGATCTTACCAAATATTCCAAGTATAAGCAACAGCAGTGTACAGGGAGCCTTCTACGAAAGTACACAAGACACCCACTTCCTAACCTTTGTTTAAAGCAAGGAGGACGCTGGTGCCAAAAGCAAACACAGACAGGGCAACGAGACGAGGAAAGTAAACCATGGACAGCAGGCTCATCGGGGACCCGCCGCCCACGAGCGGCTTCCAGGGGCGGAGGGACCAGGAGGGCTCCCAGCGAGGGTCGAGACGGCCGAGGTGTTCACTGCTTGGACTGCAGTGACGGCTTCAAGGCCAAGAACTTACGTCACTGGAGCTCCTGAAGTGCGTGCAGCAGCTGAAAGCCCAATACGCCTCGGCACAGCTGATTTCCACGGTCCTGGAGGGTCTCCACGTCCACGGCTTAAAATCCACCGCGGCCTCTGCGCTGACGCATCCGCTGGTCTCTCAATTCCTCCCACCGGGCCAGCGTCTCGGGCTCTCCCGCGGTAGCTTTTGCACGGGGCAGCGTGCGTCTCAGCCCCGAGCAGAGCGCGTCTCAGCCCCGAGCAGAGCTCCCCGACCCGGAAGCGGCGGTGGGGCCCTGCTGCCTCTCGCCGGCCAGCCGTGCTGACATGTGTGGGTGCTGCCTTGGTCTGCAAAGAGGAAGGTGCTGGGGGTGTCCCAGGGGTGCCAGAACCCCAGGACACGCCCTGCGTGCCAGGGCTCTGTCCCAGGTGGTACAGCCAAGTCTGCTGCACAAAGGCACCCAGGAACACCCAAGGGTCCCTTGCATCTGTGGAGGGTGCTTTGTCACTCACGAGAACTTTCTCAAAAAGTGAAATCCGGTGAATATTTGCATGGAGGATTCGGCCTCGGAGTCCCTCCTCTTAGGACAGGACCGTCTGGCCTACAGATGCCAGCTCCAACCGGTGGCCTGGGCCTCACTTGACCTTGACCTTGTGCTGATGTCCGTGCAGTCCCACAAGCGCTGACCACTGGTGGGCTATTGCTCCCTTGCGCTGTCCCCATGGCAAGGCCTACCTCTGACAATGACCAGCAAGGCGCACACACGTCCTAGGTCTCAGCGGCCCCCTCTTCAGAGCTGTGGGGTTCCTGCCACCCCACTGTGGCTTCGCTCAGGTGCAGGAAGCCACCGGGCACCCTGCCCGGGGAACCTCCGGCTCTCAGCAGGTGTAGCTGCCTGCTCAGTAATCAACTTTGCCCGCTCACTGCTGTGTCAGAAGGCACTCACTTAGCAGTAATTAAGAGGAAAAGCTGATTTTTATCGGTTGCAATTGTTGGGGAAGGTTTGATTCCCATGCAGGCAGCCGCGCGTGGCTGGCACAAACGTTGTGTTCTCCTGCCACCTGCCGGCCGGTGCTGGCAGGCAGCGAGCCCGCGGGTGAAACCAGATTGGCTCCCAGCTCGGCTCTGTGAAATTGATGCAGCTCACACAGGAAAATGTTTTCTCTGAAAGCTTTAATGGTTTTTAAAGTCTTTGGCCACGAGCCAAGCTAGACTTACAACGGCAAAACAGGCAAGAAAAGAAAGCCCCGTGTTCTCGGTGTTTGTCTGTGTATTATTGTCAGATACATTTCAGAAGATATGTTTTAATTAAATCCTGAAGAGTGAGGAGCTAACCTGCATTTTTTCCCTTCTATGCATCAAGAAAAGCAAATGTAAATCAGTGTGTTTCAAAGGAATAGTCAATCAGAAGAATATTGTACAATTAGTTTTTCTTCATTTATGATGGGGAAAATAAAGCAGCGAAAGAACGCGCGTTTCCATTTAATTTTGTTAGTTCCACTCTCTCCACTGAAATTCAGGAATATCACGCCACTCACGGGAGGATTAGAAGAGAGAAGGCGTACTGGGCAAGCCTTCCAGAATCCTCTGGAACACCTAATAAAAAGAAATTGCTCTTTAATAGGCCATAGAAAATGTTGCAATTATTACCCAGTGAACCACATAAATTCTTTCAAGTTGCATTTTGACTGCAGATTCTCATTTCTATTCCCTCGCAGCGCAGCACGGAGGGAAAGCATCGCAGTGCAGTGTCGGGAAGCCGCCGTCCCTGACTCAGACGCCTCATCGAACCGCACGGGGCGAGACCCTAACTTGACCCCAGCCCGGGCAGCCCTCGTCCCAAAACGTGGATTTGGAAAATCTTCAACCTTGCTTCCAGGTTTTGCATTTGAGAAAAATCGGAGTGCAGAGGCGCTAAATGCTGTGCCCCTCGGATTATGCATCTGGTTAGCGACGGAGCTGGAGCAAGAGATGGATTTTTGGTTCTCAGCTGAGTGGTCTTTTCCCCTTCACTACCCTCCTCTCAACTGTGTATTAATATTTATCTGGCCGTATGCATGAGCACCTTGTAATTTATAGCAAACGGAAACATGTCCTTTACAAGAACTTTGGGGGAGAATCCATCCTCTTAGATACACAATGTCGAAGTTGCAGACTTAGAACTGCCCTGTTCTCATGTACAAATGATATTTTTCTAAAATCCATGAACATTCCATAGATGCCTTTCCCCTGACGTCCAGTTTCCAAGTCCTGGCACTTAGCAGTTTACCACTGTTGTCTGCAGAAGCAGTGACAGGAAACCCCAGCACGACCAGGGTTACTCTGTGCGTTAACATGGATCTCACGTGAGTGATTACCGTCCTCTTGGAAATACCAATGCCTGTCCACTCTGATTTCCCTCCGCAATGACCTTCAAAAGTGTGAACAATTCTATAATCAGTAGTTCTGCTACTGAGCATATTCAAGCAAACTGTCATCACAGATTTGTAATTCTTCCCTGCATCTCTCGGGCCATCTCTGTCTCTATCTCCATCTCTGTCTCTATCTCTATCTTTGTCTCTATCTCTGTCTCTATCTCTCTCTATCATGTCCATCTCCATCTGTGTGTCTCCAGGGCTCCCTCTATCTCTGTCATCTACATCCCTCCCCAACTCTGAGAACCACAAACACTAGCCGTAACCGTCTGCTTTCTGGAAACTCACACTTCCTTTTTGCTTTCTGTGTTATATGATTATCTGAAATATTTATATAATCATAACTGAAAAACAGTGCAAGGAAAATGCACTGGAAAGACAAGTTTATTTTGGTGCAACACAATTTTGAAATCCACACCTTGTTTTTTTCAGAATACACATTTTCCATGAACTTTCTGAAGACACTACTGTGTTCTCACAGTTGAGTATTAAACAGTGATGTAGACAAATTAATAATGAGCACAAATGGGGCCTGCACTGTGGCATAACAGGTAAATACGCCACCTGCCGTGCTGATATCCCACATGGGCAATGGTTTGAATCCTTGCTGCTCCACTTCCAATCCAGCTCTCTGCTGTGGCCTGGGAAAGCAGTAGAAGATGGCCCAAGTTCCTGGGCCCCTGCACCCGCGTGGGAGACCTGGGAGAAGCCCCAGGCTCCTGGCTTCGGATTGGCACAGCTCCAGCTGTTGAGGCCAACTGGGGAATGAACCAGCAAATGGGAGACCTCTCTCTTTCTCTCTCTCTCTCTCTCTCTCTCTGTGTGTAACTCTGACTTTCAGATAAATAAATAAGTCTCTTAAAAAAAATGAGTACAAGCAAAAATATTTATGAGTCTTGACCATGTAATTCAAGTGAAAAGCAAGCCTCAGATGTTATCTCACATATGATATAATATAATATAATATATGACATGGCATTATATGATATGACATGACATGATATGACATGACATAACATATATATTTCAAGTCCAAAAAATGAGACGGAGTAACATGTGATAAACCCCTTTCCGATAATTTGTCCATTTGATTTTTTTTTTCTTGACAGGCAGAGTAGACAGTGAGAGAGACAGAGAGAAAGGTCTTCCTTTGCTGTTGGTTCACCCTCCAATGGCCACCGTGGCCGGCGCACCGCGCTGATCCGATGCCGGGAGCCAGGAGCCAGGTGCTTCTCCTGGTCTCCCATGGGGTGCAGGGCCCAAGCACTTGGGCCATCCTCCACTGCACTCCCTGGCCACAGCAGAGAGCTGGCCTGGAAGAGGGGCAACCGGGACAGAATCCGGTGCCCCGACGGGGACTAGAACCTGGTGTGCCGGCGCTGCAAGGCGGAGGATTAGCCTAGTGAGCCGCGGCGCCAGCCTGTCCATTTGATCTTACTTTGCACCTGCGTGGTGTAAAATCGTCTGTAATTCTCCATATCATGGTTTTGGTGTCGGTGGAGTCTGTATTGGCTCCCCCTCTCCCTCCCAGTGTTGCAGTCTGTGGCCTTTCTCTGCCTTCCCCATCAGTGTAGCTAGAGGGCTGATGAAGACCCGGCTTTTGTTTCATTGTCTCTGTTGCTTTTCTGTTTTCAGTGTAATTGAACTCAGCTCTGGTCTCTGTTGTTTCCCATCTTTGAGTTGTTGGGGGTTTAAATTGCTCTTGGTTTTCTGAGTATCTCACGTGGAGTGGTGCTTGAGAAGGCCAGAAAAGCGTGAATGGCGTCTCACGTCTCCGAGTGGCTGACACTTGACGTCGCTTTAACTGAGATCCAGCGTTAGCCGAGTTCAAGTTCTTGGAGCAGTGCTTAATCTAGAGAGAGCAGCGCACCGCTGTTTCTCGTCTGGTGTTAGCTGGTCTCCAGGATGTCAGTGCTTCTGTGTGCTGTGGTCTACATAATGCGAATCATTATTTCATACTCTAGCTTTTTGCTCCTCTCCGACTGTGAACCTGCTTGTTTCTCACAAGCTCAACATCTCGCTTGCTTGCTCTCGCTCCTGTCCATTGGATACTGAATTTCCTGCTGGATGGAAAACATCAGCCTTTTCACAGGAAAGTCAGAAAGACAAGCACGAACTTCAGGTTTTTGTGCACTAAAATGAACTTCCTATATCCTGTTTCCTGTGAACTTCTTAGAGTACTTCCAGTACTTACAGTACTGAGATTGTTTTCTACCCTTGAAATTATATGTAACAAAATACACAAACTGCCACCATAAGCACCAAAAACACCTCCCTGTACCTTTGACCTTTTGAAATTCTCCTTTTTTTTTTTTTTTCTGGATAAGAAGGCATTTTCTTTTGTTGGTTTTATCTGTCTTCAAGTAAATAAACTGCAGTGGTTGTGTCTAATCTGGTGTTTTTCTCTCTTTGTCTTCCTTGGGGAAGTCAGGTCCTTGTTCGTGGATGCATCTCCATTCTGTGTCTCCCACTCGGCACCCCACTGGTCACTGGTGCACCTCCACTCTCCGTCTCCCACTCGGAGTCCCCGCCGGTCACTGGTGGACCTCCACTCTCCGTCTCCCACTCGGAGTCCCCGCCGGTCACTGGTGGACCTCCACTGTCCGTCTCCCACTCGGAGTCCCTGCCGGTCACTGGTGGACCTCCACTCTCCGTCTCCCACTCGGAGTCCCCGCCGGTCAGTAGTGGACCTCCACTCTCGGTCTCCCACTGGGAGTCCCTGCCGGTCACTGGTGGACCTTCACTCTCGGTCTCCCACTAGGAGTCCCCGCCGGTCACTGGTGGACCTCCACTCTCCGTCTCCCACTCGGAGTCCCCGCCGGTCACTGGTGGACCTCCACTCTCTGTCTCCCACTGGGAGTCCCTGCCGGTCGCTGCTGGACCTCCACTCTCCGTCTCCCACTCGGAACCTCTGTGTGCCGCCTTCTGAGCGCTGTGCTCTGAAGTGTGCATTGCTGCCCCCAGCCCTGCAAAGTGGATTCTGCTCTCAGTGACGGCTGCACTGGAACCTCTTCCATCTCTCCCACCTCAGCCAGCTCTCTGGGTCCCGTCACTCCTCTCACCGCGGCTGCTTCCTTCTTCCCTTCTATTTTATCTTCCGTTGAGCTCGTGACTCTACCTATTTTCCAGTTCTTGATGATTTCGCTTGTCTTGCTTTTCTTAAAAAGTCTGTCTTAACATTTTTAAATTGAAGAAGTAATACCTGTTTGTTGTACACAGGAGATAAGGTAAAATCTATTTTTCCTCACCTCCATCTGAAGTATTAGGCTAACAAGTTGGGACATTTGCTTATAGCGGACAGTAGTGTAGCTGTCCCAGATGTCCACAGCCAAGTGTCTGGTCCTCCGTATCCTTCCAGAACCTCACTGGTCTTCACAAGAGGACATCTTCTATGTCTCTTTCTCCTTCAGCTTGGACAGGTGTTTGTGACTGCTTCTATTAAACGACTGGGGCAGAAGCAATGTAGCTCAACTTCCCAGGGTAGGTAGTGAGGCAACAAGACTTTCTCCTCTCCTGTGTGTGTTTCTCTCTTTGCCTTTGGAATGCAGCCATGCAGAGAAAAGTTGAGGGCCCAGCCAATAGGCAGAGCCATGATGTGCCTCCAGACTGTGTGCAGTGGGACCTCAGATTACCCAGACCCTAGCTCCAAGTCCATGCTTGAGGTCCCTGCCATCTTGGCACACAGAAGCCACTTACTTCCGCTGAGTTTAAATTCTTCAGTGTATGAGTCTGCGTGTAGGTTAAAGGGCTGGGTGTTGTTGCTATTGTAGGGGTGACTTGAGAAAGAGAGAGAGAGAGAGGCTGATTTGCTATTTAATATCCAAGACCAATTAGCTGGAAGGATTTCAACTTCAAAAGCTCCAGAGGTGTTTTCGTGGCCTCCTACGTAGGAGGTGAGTGGCTCCCTCCAGGTCATAATCTGATCATCTTACAGCTGTCCAGCGGACACTCCCTTCCTTGACACTTTTCTAGCTTTTTATGTTTAGATATGAACTGTGTACACTCACAGGCGTATGAGAAAGGTGATTTTGTGCCCTTGCCTGTTTTATACAAATAACGTCCTCTCTTACAAATGACTATTCTGCTTCTCATTATACTTTCATTTCCTACTACCGAGCTGGGGCATAAAATGTGTAACAGCACAAAAGCAAAGAACACTTGTACTGAAATCGTTATTAGAATACACGTGTTTGGAAGGAGAAATGCAACTCTGTTATATGTGCAACACTGGGGATTTTTGAAAGAGTACATATAAACCCATAACAGTAGTGATAGAAATAGTTGGTAGCATGACTGCCAGTGGGCTCCAAGAACTCACGAATCCCCTGAAATGAATTCCATGATGAGGACTGATCAAACCAGAGGAGCGGTCCAGCCTCAGGCACACGCCCTCCAATGCATGTCCCTGACTTCCGGTACAGGAAGGTGACCTTGGCCAGGGCGCAGAGGAGGCCGGATGGAAATGAGGACCAGAGGAGGATCACAGATGACTCCTGGCCTATTGACCCTGAAGAGGCCACACGCACCTTCCCCGGAAGTGGTCACGCTCACTTTCACCAGAATGTCATCTATGACGTTAAGTGAAATTGTGCCACAGCTGTCAAGGGAGGAATCAGAACATTTATGTGTCTTACCTTATGGCTTCCGTTCTCCTGTGGGGTGAGTTATGGGAGAACTGGTGCCTGGGTTGTGACAAAGTCCTGCCCACAGAAGCATGAAGCCATGGACTATGAAAGTATTTCCTATCTGTGCATTGTGAAAATCTACTGGGTGGTTTGCACAGGTCCGTCCAGAATAAACTCAAGTTCGAATGATTACTAAATTACCAGAACCTAAATTACCTTCTATCTGAATCCATTTTCAGAAGTTTCTAAAGAAGCTACTGCTCCTGTAGCCAAAAATGACAATAAAAAGAATTAAAGAACCTCATAGGATGAGTGCAGCCATATGTCTGAAAGAGGTGAAGGCATCGCATTTCAGATCCAAGAAGAGAGAAGATACAAAACCTGAAAGCCGCACTCTACGCCTCCATTTCCTTTCCTGCACTCAACCAACTCCTTGCACCTGGCACTTCCCGGTAGCTGGCAGCAGGTACGGTTGCTCTTCCGTTCCCTCTTCTCTCACCAACGCTCCAGGAGCTTTCTTTTTCGCCATTGTATCCCCAGAGTCTAGAATCTGTCAGACACAGCAAAATACGTCTTGAATAAATCACAGCGAGAGCGAAGGAGACAGCGCCTCTGTCCGGTGGCGAGGTGGGTTCGGCTCTCACTGCTGTCTCTGCTACTTCTGGGCAGCAGGCATGGAACGAATGGTGATGAGGACGTCCCCTCCGGCTTGCAGCTGGGAAGCAGGACTCCTGAGTTCCGCGGCCCAACTCCTGATTTTCAGTTGTTAAAGACACTTAGGTGGCATCAAAGATAATTTGTGTATTTTGAAAAGCTCAATACATTCATAGCTTATACACCAGGAAAGGGTCTTTTCCAGGCCAAATATCGAGCTGAAGAACAGTGCCGCCCACCACACAGCTGGAGAACGGGGGTGCACCTGACGGGCGCCTGCTCAGCCGCTGTAGGTCCCACAGCAAGCAGCTCCACCGTCCACGCAGAGGCAGGCAAGCACCCTGCTCCACGCCTCTGCAGCGGCTCCAGTGCTGTGCAAGTAGTTAATTGTGTCAGAGGTAAGGCTTTCAACTTCCATTTTTTAAGATTTATTTATTCACTTGAAAGAGTTACAGAAAGAGACAGAGAGACAAAGAGATTCTCCATCCACTGGTGATCTCTCCAGATGGCTCCAACTGCCAGGGTTAGGTCAGGCTGAAGCCAGGAGCCAGGATCTTCTTCGGGGTCTCCCACGAGAGTGGCAGGGGCACAAATTCTTGGGCCATCCTCTGCTGCTTTCCCAGGGAGCTGGATCTGAAGTGGAGCAGCCGGGACAGGAACTGGCACCCACATGGGATGCCAGCATCTGAGGCAGTGCCTCTACCTGCTATGCCACAGTGCCAGCCCCGACCACCATATTTTTAAACAATTTACTAAAGGAAACAGAGCATGCTGGAGGTTAACTTCAAGGGTTTGATTGGAATTCTAGGCAACAAAAATCCAGCAAAAAAAAAAAAAAAAAAAAGATTTTCTGCCTATTGCACATCCCGGAAGGCACTGATGGACTGATAGGCCTGCGGGGCCTGTGGATGGGAGAAGGCGGCAGACTGTGGTTTGAAGGCCCTGGCTCGTCCTGTGCGCGAGCTCCCGGGAGCAAAGGGCTGGAGGAGGCAGCGGTGTAGACTCTTCAGGGCTCGGGGAACCCTGCAAGAGGCCCTGGGGGAAAGGAAGCTGTGGCCCTGCTTCTGGTGTGGAAATTTGGCTTCCTTGAACCTGGAGGCACTGTTTGGTCAGCTCCTCTTGTCACAGAAGACTCCCAACTGAGTTGTGCTTTTGCACTGCAGGTAGACACCCTTCAAGTCCAAGACAAAAACTGGTATGACAGGAATTCAGCCCCGGCACATTCGAAAATCCAAATTTTCTTTAAAAGGATTTATTTATTTACTTGAAAGGCAGAGTTACAAAGAGGCAGAGGCAGAGAGAGAGAGAGAGAGAGAGAGAGAGGTCTTCCATCCACTGTTTCACTCCCCAGATGGCCACAGCAGCCGGAGCTGTGCCAATCCAAAGCCAGGAGCCAGGAGCTTCCTCCAAGTCTTTCATGTGGGTGCAGGGGCCTAGGGACTTGGGCCATCTTCCACTGCTTTCCCAGGCCATAGCAGAGAGTTGGATTAGAAGTGGAGCAGCCAGGACTCGAACCGGCACCCATATGGGATGCCGGCACTACAGGCAGCAGATTTATCCACTACGTCACAGCACTGGCCCTAAATATTTATTGATTCGTCTCCTTTGGCCAGGGGACAATTACAATTCACTACAATAGCCCGGAAGTCCTTACTTACTTGTTTTCACCAAAAAATAAAACTGGAAATAGACTGTGTAACAAAAAGAAAGTAGATAGCTCTTTTAAAATCTTCACATTTTAATTTACTGAACCCAAATATTAAATCAAGTCTCAGTAATATCATTTTTTTATTTTAAATTTGTTTGTGAGGTCAGATACAAAGAGACACACGGCCCGACAGCAAGAACCCCTGTCTGCTGTTCACTCCACACACGCAGGCAGCACTGGGGTCGGAGCTGAAGTTGGGAACCAGAGACACACACCAGGTCTCCATTGCAGGCGGCGTGAGCGTCGTCACTGCCTCCAAGAGGCCGTGTTAGCAGGAAGCTCACGTCAGGGGCTGGAGCCGGGCGTCGAACCCGGTCACTCCGATCCGAATGCTGGCGCCTTAACTGCTAGGCTAAATGCCAGCTCTGGTAACACTCTCACTTATTTGGATTTAATGTCATGCAAGAGAGGATATTATTTATTGTTTGCACAATGTGTGTTTCATTCCTTTGCTCTGTTTAGGAAAATGTCATCACATTTTCTTGTGAAAACAATGAGACAATTTATACAGTTACCATTTTCTCATTTAAGGACTCAAAATGACAGTGCTCTCTGAGGCTGAGAACAGAAATGTCCTGGTTTTTCCCAGAGCTTTTGTGCATGTATCATATACATAAGCTGGTCACAGTTCACTGTGATGAGCTTAGCTCTTCCCAGAACTTTGTTTTATTATTTCTACGAGAGCTAAGCTTGAATCTCCTCTTTACATGTTGCTAAGGAAAGGTCCCCGGACCCGAAGAACTCAGTGTCCAGTTCAGTGCTAACCCTGATGCCAGGCATTCCATGCACCAGACGCTGTGGGAGAGTCAGAGGCAAACAGTGCTCGTGCTGTGTGCACCCTTGGGTGCACGTGCAGTTGGGACCGTTACCTCGTGAGCCAGATGGACCCACTGTTCAAGCACTGCTGTAGACCAAGGACTTACAAATACGCATCTTCAGGTCTCTTCAGGATCTGGGATCTGCCTTCCCTGCAAACGAGCAGCGCACAAGCTGTCCCCGTGCACCTGCAGGCTGCAGATGGGCAGAGGGAAGCAGGAGAAAGAGCCCTGGGACGTCTTCTCCCCCCGGGCATCTTCACCTGTCTTGGGATTTTTTTTTAAACTGAAGTCCATGCTTAAGCACTCAAGATACAGCTGGCTTTTTCCTTTCACTGTTCCTTTTCTGCTCATCAGAGACTGGTATCGCCTCTGAGATGGACAGAAAAGCAATGCTTAACGCAGCAGTGTCGAGAACAGGTGAAAACACCAAGCAAAGGCTATGAGTTTGGTCATAAGTGACTGAACGTGCAGATGAGGCAGAAGGCTAGAATGAAGCGAAAGCCACTGATATTCATCATAGAAAATAATGAGTTCTTTCAAGGCTGCCTTCAGCGGGGAAAACAAAAAGTAATCACGCATTTAGGTCATTCTCGAAGGCCTTGGAGATTGTTTCGGGCTTAATAGTTCCACCTCTCACTCAACAGTGCGCTCAATTCATCTGCCTTGTCCAGGAGCTGAGGGGGACTTGGAAAGCGCCTCGGACTCCTTCCTGGGAGGAGGTTAGCCTTTGGAGAGTGTGGCACTCACACTGCAAGCTTAACCCTTCGTTAGCCCTGAAACCCAAGCTGACAGGGAAAACCTTGCAATGTCTTGTGGGTATAATGAGATCAGGGACTACAAATGATGGTGACCCACAGAGCAGTCACAGCCAATCCACAGGGCTGCGTGAAGTTCTTCTCCCATAGGGAAGCTACTTAAAAGAGTGAAGTCTACTGAATCCAATGTTAGTGTGGTCCAGGAGAGGGATAGAAGACTTGAGATTGGTTAGTGTCTGTGTGTGTGCGTGCGCATGTGTGCACGTGCATGTGTGCAGCTCAGAAGTCATCACGGAACTCCCGCGTGTGCCCATGAGTCTGTTTTCTCTGTGTTTTGACGTCTACGGATAAGTGCTCCTGATCGAGGACACCTGCGAGTCTTGTCATTCACTTTTTTCATAACAGGAAGCTGAAAAGTGGAATTTTTTTGGGTCCTGTGGCCAGTCTACACTCCAGTTTTCTAAAAACCCTGGCTCTCAGGGTACTGTGGACCTGGCTGCCAAGGACGCGAGATCTGACCTGTTCACGGCTCTCAGGGTTTTGTAGGAGCACCAAACAGAGCAGAATTCTGCAGGCACCCTCAACCACTTCTTTCAACAATAATACAAAGAAAGTAAGTGAATTCTCTTCTCCCTTCCTTCTACCCTGCACAGGTGACTTCATTGTGTGAACATACTGCTGCACTCACACTGGGCATGCAGTGTTTATTTGCCATGAGTTCCTTCAACGGGCCACGTTAGGTTTCTCCACCATGAGACGTTCTGAATCCACTGCACCTGACACGTGAGGCACTCAGCAGATGCTAACTCCATCCCTTATTACCGTCAGGGCTTTCCAAGGAGAGGGAGGGAATTCTGCTGGAATAGGGTGACGTCCTCCACCAGCAGGTCGGAGACGGAGATGCAGAGCCACCAAGGACGTGAAGATGTCCAAGGCACAGCTTCAGCGTCCAAGTAAGCTCTCGAAGCACAGAAATGCCACGGTTCCCACCTCCTCCTGAACCCAGATACGGAGCCGCTATTCAAAGATCCAAGCACAGAGTGACGTTCAAGTACCTGTCGAATCGCTGGTGTACCTCTCCCGAGGTAACAACTGTGCCTGTGCTGAGTAATAGAATCTCAGACTTGAAGGCCACACCTCCCTCCGCTACGCTCATCATGCGGTAAACTGCCGCCTGAACTGCCGATGGGGAAAGAGCCCAGAAAGTTTGAATATATTACTATTTATCCACCAGTCAGTAGGTTTGACGTTAAGAGGTTTTTTTCTCCTTTTCCCAAGAAAATTGAAAAAAAGCCAAGATAGCATCATGGTGATCATATTGTTAGTGAGAAGAGGAGCGAACAAGTTGCCAATACTAATAAGTTGCCTTGGGAGCAGGCAGCAATGGTTCTGATAGCCAAGAAGTCTCATTTAAGAGCTCCCTTCCTGGGGCTGGTGCTGTGGCACAGTAGCACTTTGCTGGAAGTGCTGGCATCCCATATGGGCACCAGTTTGAATCCCGGCTGCTCCACTTCCAATCCAGCTCCTTGCTAATGCACCTGGGAATGCGGCAGAAGATGGCCTAAGTCCTTGGGCCCCTGCACTCAGGTGGGAGACCGAGAAGTTCCTGGCTCCTGGCTTTGGGTTTCATCTCTGGCCATTGCAGCCATTTGGGGAGTGAACCAGCAAATGGAAGACCTCTCTCTCTCTCTCTCTGTAATTCTGTCATTGAAATAAATATATAATTTTTTAAAAAAAGAATTTCCTTCCTTTCAAACGTTTAAACAAAGATCCCTTACGTGCAAATATTAATAGCGCTCTCTCAGAGAGAAACCCGAGAGCTTCACAAGCTGAGGGAGTTGTGCTGCTTGTAAGTGGGTGAGAGGAGAACGCAGGCGTCTCAGGATCCTAGACACGCACACTGCCTGCCTGGACTGTCTCCCTGGGAGCGAATGCCCCTCTACCCGTCCATGTTCACCCTCGTAGCTGGATCGGGTAACAGGCTCACAGAGGCATCTAGCGTGCCTTCAGCTATGCATTTCAATTAGGATAGAGTGGGAAAAGTTATTTCCGGGCAGATGTGCGGTGCAGCGAAGTCACCACATAGAACCAGCAGTCTGGTTCCAGTCCTGGTTACTCCACTTCCAATCCAGCTGGTTCCAGTCCTGGTTACTCCACTTCCAATCCAGCTGGTTCCAGTCCTGGTTACTCCACTTCCAATCCAGCTGGTTCCAGTCCTGGTTACTCCACTTCCAATCCAGTTGGTTCCAGTCCTGGTTACTCCACTTCCAATCCAGCTTCCTGTTAATGTGCACCTCAGGGAGCGGCGGGTGGTGGCTCAAGTGCTGGGTCCCTGCCACCCACGTAGGAGACCTGGATGAGGTTCTTAGCTCTTGGCTTCAGCCTGGACCAGTTGGCTGTTGCAAGCATTTGGGGACTGAACCAGCAGATGGGAGTGTTCTCTCTCTCTGTCTTTCAAATAGAGTGAATATAATTATATTATATAGACAATCTTGCATGCAATATTTATAAATGAAACTTATTTTTAAAGCACTCATAGTGAATTTACAAATATTAAACTTGTAATAGTCTGCAAACCATGGCTCAGAACAATCACCAAGGTATCTGTATTATACCTACCATTTTCTCTGATGATGATCACTTGAAACAATTATAAATAAATAATGAAAACATACCTAAAACTTTGTATTTCTTGGAAATATAAAAGCACACCAAACTAGTGATGTATCAGAGATAAAATTATAGTGAAGTGGGGGCCGGTGCTGTGGCGCAGCGGGTTACAGCCCTGGCCTGAAGCGCCAGCATCCCATATGGGTGCCGGTTCTTTTCTTGGCTGCTCCTCTTCTGATCCAGCTCTCTGCTGTGGCCTGGGAGAGCAGTAGAAGATGCCCAAGTCCTTGGACGCCTGCACCCATGAGGGAGACCAGGAAAGAGCTCCTGGCTCCAGATTGGTGCAGCTCCGGCCGTTGCAGCCATCTAGGGAATGAACCAGTGAATGGAAAACCTCTCTCTCTGTCTCTACCTCTCTCTGTAACTCTGTCTTTCAAATAAATAAAATAAATCTTTTAAAAATTATAATGAAATGATAAAAGTTAGAAAAGTGTGATTTCTGCTACAAGTTAGTAGACGTTAGTGTCATTCCATTTCAAACTCAAGGAAGTGGTCCCCAGAGTTATACTTTGGTAATTTTGCCTGAGAACGTGTCAGATAAATGCTGAAAACTGAAATTAAAATAAAATCCTCTGATTTCAGCACTGTTTCTGTGAAGATTTTGCAAGTTTGTGCACAAAATAACCTGTGTGGTCAAGGACACCAATGGAGATTTATTTTGTGAAACTGAGTCTTATAAACTGAGTGTCTGCATGGAATGTTCTAGGATTTGCTTGATTCATCATTGGAAACACACAGGCCCCCAGACAGCCAAACTGCTGGCATCCCTGGGTTACCAGGAGGTCATGCTCATGTGCTCAGTGGGGAGAGAGGGTAACAAACTCCAGTGTTGCGCTGGCTCGGGTTCATGCGTGCATGCGGGGAACGGCTGTCATGTACCTGGTAAGGTTCTGTATTACACACCCGTACGCCTGGTCCTGCAGAAATTGGGCTAATTTAGATGTCAGCAACAACACGGGCCATCTCCAGGCTCCTCTCACACCCCTACTGCCTTTGGGATCCCACCCTTCGTCTCAGCTTCCATTGCGTCCTGACAAGCAATGTCAACTTCTGCCCACTCAAATCTCTCGACTCCAGCCCCGGCATCCCATCGCTGGTCTCACACGCCACTCTGGGGGCCACTTCTAAGTGGATGCATCCACAGCTGGATCCCCCAGTCCCTGCCTGTACCTGCCCAAATCCCAGCTGTCTCCCTCTCAGTCACGGCCACTCACCCAGAGACCTTGCGGCCGGCCTTGGTCCCCAGGCTCTCCTTGTGCCCCACGGTCGCGAGGCCAGGAAATCCACTTGGCTCAACCTCCCAGCATCTTCCCATCCCAGGCTCCAAGCACGAAGCCACCGCCATCTCACACCTGGAAGTCAGCCATGCTCCCCGGCGACTCCCCCATTCCACACGCCGCCCTAGGCCGTCCACCTGGAAGTCAGCCATGCTCCCCGGCGACTCCCCCATTCCACACGCCGTCCTAGGCCGTCCACCTGACTCTGCAGAAGCCCAAGGCCCTGCGAGAAGCTCCTGCCTGTGCCTCAGCCCGGCTCTCCTGGAACCCTACCCTCGGTCATCCGTGAGGCTCCCTCAGCTCCCTGAAGACGTTGCTCAGGTGTCCCCCTCCCAAACACGCGAACCCGGACCACAGTCAGCTAAACTGTGGCCTGCCCACCCCACCCCCCCCGGCTCCACTTCCTCTTACCCTTCAAGTAATGCACCGCACTGTACTGCATTCTGAGAGCCCTTCAGTGTTCCTGTGGTTCACCTTCTGTACACCCTCCCCAAAGGTGGCAGGCATTTACTCCAAGGTTCACACCGGCTAATTTATATTAATAGCCTAGGCCCTGTGCAATTCTGCCAGCTTTATTCTAGAACCAGGTGAATCCACATTCATTGCAATATTTGTAACCAGTGCAACCCACGCTCCTGAATCGTTGGCAGAGCCTGCCTTTTTCACCACGAGAAAGCCCAGTCGATTGAACACTGCCTTCCTTCAGTGCAATGACACATCGGTTACCCTGTCAATGTTATTAAGAAAACACTCCACAATAATGGCTCCTTTAGACTAACTTAATAGACTGATTATTTTGTATCCATTTATCCAGAGCACAAGATAAAAATATATTCATTTACATATAATTTGAGCAAAGTAAGAGCTAGACGACGTTTTTCAAAGCAATTAGTCACCATAGGGGTGCAAGCAGCGATCACGGGTGCCTCCGGAAGGAATGGCATTGTGCGCTAAACGTGTTAGCAGCAGATCCAGCGCGGGATGCTGTGTACACAGATTGCATCACAATAGGAAGTTAGGGAGAAGAAGAAGGAGACAGCTATATATCTTCCGTGCTTCTCTTTAAATATCTATTTTTCATTTCAGAGTTTCTCATTCCCTTAGGTACAGTATGAACTTAAAAGCAACCTAGATTCTTCATAGGACTCTTAGAGTATATGATAGATCAATAATTTGTTGGTTTGTTTATGAAATATGCCAACTTACTAGGACAGAGTCATTTTTAAGAGGAGGCCAAGATCAATATATATGTGCATAGATTTATGGGTGTTTTTGTTACAATCAGAATAAGTCTGTTTCCAAGCCTCTAAATGGCAAGGCTGGCTGTTTTCCCTGTGATCTATTGACTCGCGGGTGCCACTTTAATCCCGGAGACTAAAAATATCACATCTGAGACTTTTCTTCTGATAAAGTCCCCTTGACTATAATTAATGTGAGCAGCCAGGGTTTCAAACCGCACACAAATAGCAATGCAGCCCCGTGTGCGCGGCGTAAGGGCAAGAACTTCCGCCCACTTTCTTAGGAGCACCAAGTGCCCACCCGTTCATGACAACAGTGCTCAGAGTTAACCGCCTTCTAAGTTCTCATGCTGTACTTCTCACGGAAATAAAGAAAGGACGGAGATAGGGGTTATGATGTGGACGTCACGTAGTTAGTCGGTTACCACGTGACCCACTCTGCGTGCCTTTCTTGGTGTGGCCGCTTGGCCGTCAGCCGGGACACTCAGCCTTCTGGTTTGGGCCCGAGAGAAGCTACCAGTAGGTGTGTCCATTCTGCTTATGAATTTATCTGGTGATTCCTTGCACCCGTGGACTGAGCACAGCTGGTGCTGATCGACCGGCGTCAGCTCGAGCGCGATGAAGGCACAGGATGGAAGCATTTTGTCATGCGGGCAGCATTTTCATGGCGTCCCACCGGTACAGGTCCCACCTTGGGCTGCGTGGAGGGGCCAGGCTGACCTAGGCTGCAGAAATGGGAGAGTGATGGTCATCTCCAGCTTGCTGGTCTTCAGACACATTTTCATTACTACTCCCGAGAATCTCGCGTCAATGGTAAGCATAACCGGTGGTCATGTAGGTGTCTGAACAACAGGGCAACCGTGGCTCATTTCACTCTCAAAGAATCCATCAGCAATCAAAGGAGAAAGGTGTTGTCTTTAATGCTTCAACACTGTCCTCATTAAAACTGCAAGCACGAATGGGGCAAATGCAATCAGGGAGTTTTAGCCAGGATGATGATAAGTGAGCCACTAATTTATTTCTTTCTTATCCGACTGCTTTCGCGAAAGGCTGACGTTGCCAGTGGGTCAGCCCCGGGGCTGTAGGTAAGCAGACTGGCTCCCCCCTCTCCTTGTTCTCCTGCGCCATCCAGCTTGGAGGTGAGCTCTGGGATGACACACCCATCCACCTGCACCCGTTCCTCCAAACACAAGCTGAGCTGGGACGGTGAGCCACCGCCTGGGGACGCTAAGGGGCAGCTGTGCAGCCGTCAGCACAAGTCCTTCGACCCCACCGATCTCTACCAACTCTGCACTGCCGGCTTCCTCCTGATAGGAGCATGGTCCTGCTCCGTCCTTTAACACTCCCGCCCTCTCTCCTGCCTGCCATCACCTCAGCTGTCTCATCACACGTGTGGCGCGGTGCAAGCGCTCGTCCTAAATGCCCGGGCTTCACTCCACACCCAGCTTCCTGACTGTCCGCAGTCTCTCGGCGCCTGCACCAGAGACGTTAGTGCAGTCATGGCATCCCGTCCTGTGCAGCATTCCCTACAGGCTCATATTTGGACTCGCCCACTGCGCTACCAGTCTTTGGAAAGAGTAGCTCTTCTTTGCCGATTAACCGCGGGAGTTAGAAGGTCGGAGAACTCTGCCTGCCCCACTGCAAATGCTGGCTCCACAAAGGCTGCTGGACTCGGGCAGGTGCACCCACGTTGTGCTCCGTTGAGTCTCTGTGTGGAGACCGACATGGCATGCCTAGGGTTGCGCTGTGGGTAGTTGAGTGTGCCTGGAAGTCCGCAGATCTTTCTCTTTGAATACATTGTGTCTCAGAAGACCAGTCAGAAAGCTTCTTCAAAGTTCTGTAAGGAAAACAACTGTGGTCTCGCTGTTTGATTTCTAAACCCTGTTTAAGGAACCACTGCTTCTAATTCTGTTTTCCCACGGACTTTTGTGCAGGGCCTTTGTGCGTATGTGTGCAAGGAGGGGTGTGTGTAGGCGTGTGAAGGCGACGATGAAAGGGGTATTTAGGATTCTCTGCGAGCTTGGGTTACGGATGACACTGATGCCCTGGAGAGGGGCTGGTGACCGTCAGCACCTCAGCTCCAGGGACTGCAGAGAAGGCGGAGAGCGGTACCGACAGGGGGGCACTTGGTGGATTGCTGTGTGCTGTTTCATCACTCACACATCGTGCAAAGTCAGGGAGAGGGCCCTCGATCTACCCGTTGAGCCATTTGCCATTTCTCTAGAGCCCCCACACCCAGCTCACCCATACCAGCATCATACGCTTCATGTTGCACGTGTTAAATTGGTGAACCCGTGTGAGTGCTTTATTGTCACCCAATGTATTTTCCGTCTCCGCCGATGCCACCTGAGACACCACATTGCCTTTGGCTGCTGTGTTTCCTTTGGCTCTCTCTGTGACAGTTCGGATGCTCTCCTGGCTCTTGATGGCCCAGGCAGACTTGTGCTCTGGTCAGGTGTTGAATAGAGTGTCTCTCCTTTGGGACTCGCCTGATGTGGTCATGGTCAGACCCGGAGTGTGTGTTTTTAGACAGATGACCACGTAGCAGGGGTGCTGCCGTGGACAGAACAGGGACCCTACAAGGTTGTCCCAGCTCCTCTCGCCCTGAACTCACTTGGAAATCCTCTTCACAGGGGTGGCTGTGTCACGGATCCCGAGATGAGGTTGTCTGAGTTTGGGGTGTGCTGCAAATCCAAAGATGTGTGTCCTTCTGAGAGAAAGGAGAGGAGGGCGTGGGGGGCCGGCGCTGTGGCACAGTGGGTAAAGCCACCGCCTGCAGCGCCAGCATCCCATATGGGCACCAGTTCAAGTCTCAGCTGCTCCACTTCCAATCCAGCTCTCTGCTGTGGCCTGGAAAAGCAGTAGAAGATGGCCCAAGTGCTTGCGCCTCTGCACCCACGTAGGAGACCTGGAAGGAGCTCTTGACCCCTGGCTTCGGATCGGCACAGCTCTGGCCATTGCAGCCAGTTGGGGAGTGAACCAGAGGATGGAAGACCTCTCTATCTCTCTCTCTCGCTCTCGCTCTACCTCTCTCTATAACTCTGTCTTTCAAATGAATAAAACAAATCATTTTAAAAAAATAGAGATGAGGGCTTGAGACACAGAGACCACAGGGGAAAAGGCCATGGCGAGATGGAGGAGGACCTGGGAGGCCTGCAGGCCCTGGCCAAGGAAGGCAGAGAGCCAGTGGGGGCTGGAGAGGAAAGGCAGGGGCCCCTCTAAGCTTCAGAGGCACAAGGCCCCCAGACACCTTAGCTCGGGGCTTCTGGCCTGCAAGCTGTGAGAGAATGCATTTCTCTGCGTAAGCAGCTCGGTTGGCGACCGCATGGTCTCCACGTGGTGTCACCACTGAGGTGCCCATCTCCCAGCTGTGAGACTCCTGCTCCACTGTTGCTGTGTTACAGGGTGGCTGACTCTCCTGTGGCAGGCCCAGCGCACAGGTGAGGAATGGGAACCATGCGCCTGCTTCTTGTGGGGGAGATTAGAGACACAGGCGGGTACTTCAAAAGTTCACAGAAAAATAGATGTCAAAGTATGACTTTATCTTGCTACAAAACCAATGTTGGAAGCCATCCACAGGTTTTTCGTAACACACATTGGCCATGTGGTAGGCAAGCGATCTTTGCACCAGCATAAACTCACACTTCTAGCAGTATCAGGCCGTTAACTTTTTGGAGCGTCCTCCGATACTTTGTGGAATTCTAGAACACTTCTGCTTGGGCTGCTTCATCTCCATTTTGGAACTTATTCTACATTCACTCATTCTGGTGCAGGCCTTTGGATATTCGACTTGCGTGTGGTGTTACAATCCAGTGTCCTGCTACTTGCTTTGTCTTCACATCCTCCCAGGCTGGGCTGCTGGAGCTCTGCCCGCAGGCTCCCGCATCCCTTTGCCTTATTGCCCCATCACCACCACTCTGCTTCTGCGTACGTGTTTGCTTCGTGAACACTTTCCACGTGCGTCAGGCTTGTCTTGCATAGCTGTTGCTCCAGCCCTGCACCCAGCGCTTTCTCTGGGAGCCCTGCCTCCTTCTACCGCAGAGACCAGCACCTCTGGGCCTGCTGGGCTCGTGGCTACTGGGGCAGCTCTGCCTCTCGAGCTGCTGTTCACTACCCAGCTGTCCCCGCGATCTCACCGTGCTCCTTAGCCTCTCTATGCCTCCTTGTCTTTATTATTCTTACAATAAAGGATGCACAACTACAAAGCAATCCTTCACCATCATGATTTACCAAAGTAGCCAAATTCTCCCCTATTCTTCAGTCTTCTTTAGGTGGGCTGACCGGTGACCACACCGAGGACTGATTTTTTTCAACTAAGTCACTTTTTTTTAAAAGATTTATTTATTTAAAGTCAGAGTTACAGAGAGAAAGAAGGAGAGACAGAGAGAGGGAGAGAGGTTCACTCCCCAGATGGCCACAATGGCCAGAGCCGCGCTGATCTGAAGCCAGCAGCCAGGTACTTCTCCTGGTCTCCCATGGGGTGCAGGGCCCAAGCACTTGGGCCATCCTCCACTGCACTCCCGGGCCACAGCAGAGAGCTGGCCTGGAAGAGGGGCAACCAGGAAAGAATCTGGTGCCCCAACCAGAACTAGAACCCAGGGTGCCAGCGCCGCAGGTGGAGGATTAGCCTAGTGAGCCGCTGTGCTGGCCAGCACTATTGTCAAAACATTGATACAAGGACAAGTGTGTTTTTTCTGGTATGGTATTTGAAGTGATCGACGGGTATGTAGGGCACAGCCAGCCATGGAGGGTGGGCTGGGCGGAGCTGGAGACCCAGGGGCGGGCACAGGGAGGGTGCCTTGGGTGTGTCTCTAAGGGCCGAGTGCCTCCCACTGTCCTGGGCATCTTGCGGAGCCTCAGTCACAGGCTGGTCACCAGCAGGCACCGGGATGCCCCTCTGTCTTGGTGTGCACCCGCGAGCCACCCCCGGAGCTGACAGTTCCATGCCGTAACCCACGCTTCAGCACTCAGTGGGTGAGCAGCCCGAGAGCACCCTCCTGCTGCAATCTCAGGGTGCTGCTGGGAGGAGCTCCTGGTCCTTCCTGCTGTGGACCAGTGGAGCCCTCGCCGCCGCTGTCACCCGCCTCATCTGCCAGGAGCCCAGCCACGACCCTTTGTTGTCCAAGTTCTCCGTGTATCTCTGAAGGCATCAGGGCCACCTGTGCCATTCTTAGGCTCAGTTTCTCATCCACACAGAGGGACGAAAGGTGGCAAATTTAAATGGCAAAGATTCACCTTCAAGAACCCAGTGTTGCAAAGCGTCAGGAGCATTGAGGAAGTGTCACTAGGGCCAGCTGTGGCCCTACAGAGACGAAGGTGGGAGTGGCAGGCAAGCAGGCGGGAGACTGCGAGGTAGTGGTGTGGCGCTCCGAGAGCGAGCCGAGGACCTTGGATCGTGACGCTCTTTCCACCTGCCAGGAATCCGTCTGCGTGTTTTCCAGGTGGCTCTCAGTTACTCCCAGCGCAGCAAGGGGAAACCTTCCCTTTACCCAATAAAAACAGCACACAGAGGGCCCTGGCCCTGGCCCCACCCCTTTAAGTAGGGCTGCTGACGGCACAACGCTGGTGCTGGCATTTCCTGGAGGGCTGCTGGCTCCCGGGAGCTCAGGGAACAGCTGTCTTTGTGCAGAGAGCGGTGAGGACGGCCAGGGAAGGACAGAGAGGATCGGTCAGGGTTGGGTTCCTCTGTGGTCGGGGAGTTCTCCAGGGGCTGGGGCTGCCTCCGAGGACCGTTTTCCAGGGAGCTGTGGATGAGCCTGGAAGACAAACACAGTGCTCACTGCTGAACAGCACAGCTCTGCAGCCAATGTCTTCTTTCCTGGTAAAAATAGCCCCAACAAGTGCTAGCAGGTGCAGCTCTCCTTGTGACCAGGAGGGGCGGGGCCGGTGGGCACCTACTGGCGCATCTGCTTGTTGTACTCACACTCTGCAGGGCCCTCAGGTGGCGAGCAATGGGGACCCTGCGCTCAGCGGCAGAGGCGGGTGCTATTGACCAGCTACTGGCCAACGCTCCCGTGTTCGTTCACTAAAACTAGGACAGGTGTTGCTCATCAGAGCTTACCCGCACCGCGGTTCTGGCGGCCTGAGGTGCCGGTGTGGGCAGTGAGTTCCTTCCGGGGCCACGAGGGGCCATCTGCCCAGGCCTCGCCCTGGCTCCCGTGGTTTGATGGCTGTAGCTGGTGTTCTCCAAGAGGTCAGGAGTGCCTTTGCTCCTGTGGTCTCCTTCCTGGACTCCTGTCTATCTCCAAGTTTCCTCTTTTCCAAAGCACCCTGGTCTTGTTGCCTGGAGCCCACCTTGTTGATTTCATTTCAATTTGACCCCCTCTTGGGAGACCCGCCTCCAAATCAGGGCACTCTCTGGGGTGCTGGATGCCAGGACCTCAACACTGGCGTTTGGGGAGGTGGGAAACTCAGCCCGTCATAGGGAGAACAGCAGAGATAATACACCAAGTCTAAACTGTAACAGGAAAACAGTTCTTGCTGTTCGTTTAAAACATGAACATTATTTGTAGAAAAAAATCTTAGATGAACAGTTTGCACTTCAGTTACATCTTTTAGATGCTATTTCTCTCTTGCAGGCGGATACAGTCACCCAGACAGCGTTTTTTAATTTAACAAGAACATAACAGCACTGAAATTTGTCTGTCAGAGTATATCTACATAACCTTGGAATTGTTTTGTTTAATCTTTTCAATAATGAGGGGATATATTTTTATTTTTAGTTCCTTTTTTGTAAATGTGAGAGGCACAGAGGAATGATAAGAGACAGGCAGACAGAAAGCCCTCGCATCCACTGGTTCACTCCCCAAACACCTGCCATGGCTGGGGCTGGGCTAAGGTCAGAGCCAGAAGCCAGGCACACAATCCAGGTCTCCCATGTAGCTGGCAGAAACACAGTTACTTGAGCCAGCACCCGCGTGCCCTGGGGTCCACGTTAGCAGGAACTTGGAGCAGGAGCTGGAGCCAGCTCTCCAGCCTCAGCCCCCCAGTGTGAGACACAGCATCTCAGCCTCTGGGCTGAACACCTGCTCCCGTGAATAGATTGGATGTGACATTGTCAATGTACACACAAATATAGAGCAACATGTAAAATGTATTCCTCTTTAGTGGGGAGTTGAAATGAGGCTTACTCCATGTCAGAGTAATTTTGTGCGACTCTTCACTGAGTCTCTGAGTCTAGTCGTGTTTATTTTGGATAACTTAAAGTCATCATTTTTATTTAACACATCTGTGATAGGAAGAGGTCTATTTTATAGGTCAGAAGAACTAAAGAAGAGTGTTAAAATAAACTTTTGAAAATGAACATATTTTTCTCCCAAAGAGAAATTCTTCTGGACCCACCATTGGGTGTCACTTACAGCAAGTGTTCACAAATTGTTCTGGGATGTGTGTTGGTCCCCGAGATACCTCTGGGTGACCCGCAGGCTAATCTCATGTAGTATTGATGCTTCTAATATGAAAATGTCTATATTTTAGTTTCCAGAATGGATGGTTTATGAATAATGTATAACATTTAATAAAACCAGACCTTGCCTCATTAATGTCTCATCAGAAGTGGGCTGGGCCTTTCCATTCTATCTGGCATTTTTGGGTCATGTGGTGGAGAAGATTGTAGACAGGAATTTTATATATGTGTGAAATTTGCCCAACTAAACATGTCTAAAATCCAGAGGATCAAGGGTTCGTTGTTAGAAGGCTTTAATCACTGGTCAAAATGAACTCAAAAATCCCAGGCATTTCTTCCTTCACTTATTTTGCAGTGAGTATTTACGCGGGGTTGAAAATGTTTCAGAGAAAGTCCAGAACTATGAAGGGACTTTTTGTAAAGGACTTGCAGTTAATTAACACGAAGACTACAGAGCCGCTACCTCGTGCACATTTGTTAAGCTGCCACACTGCGGGGTTGCACAGCCTGCGTTTTGTTACTGTGTTTGTAGTGATTATTTGGTGTCAGAAGTGACCCCAGGAGAAAGCCTCCACCACCCTGGGAAGCTGAGGTAGAGGTCGGGGTTCGGATCCAGCTTCCTGGAGGTGAGTGATTCCCTGACCCTGAGTGATGGCCGACACCTTACTGCTGTTCCACACAAGAGTACGCGAATGTGTATTTAGTGAAGATGCAACATCTTTAAGTGATGATAATACCTATTACTTTTGATAATACTTGCTTTATCGAGTGGGCATGGGTCCCTACAGAATTCATATCAGTCTCGAGATTGTGTCACTGACTGTTAAAAGCCATCATCCCTTGGCCTCTGCATGAGCCAGAAGACATTGTTTTTCAGTCCTTCATTGCGCATGAAAAATTCTATCTGTTGCATCATTTTCCATTGTGTTCACCTTCCCTCTTTCTGCAGCTGGTGTAGGAACAGGTGGGATGCGGGTGGACTGAGGCAGGGTCGTGCAGGCGCTGGGTGCTGTGGGCCTTGTTGCTGATGGCCAGACAGGTATGGGGAGGGCAGGCCGATGAGATGGCCCTGAAGGAGATAAGTCTCCCGGAGACAGAAACCAGAGGTTACCGAAGTCCAAGCGTCTGACTGCGAATTAGAGTAACCGAGACGTGGCCTGTGTGAAGAGCCAGTTTGAGAGGCTTTCAGGATCCTACAACACTCTAAATTAATATATATATATATATATAGTAATGGAGAGAGGGAGAGGGAGAGGGAGCGAGAGAGAGAGAGAGAGACTTCTCAATCTTCGATCTACTGGTTCACTTCCCAAATGCCCACAACTGCTGGGGTTGGGCCAGGCCAAAGCCAGGAGCCAGCTCTCCCATATGGGTAGTGGGGATCCAAGTCCCTGCTGCCTCCCAGGGTGCACATTAGCAGGAAGCTGGAGTTGGGAGCAGAGAATCCCCAAACCCAAGCCCTGTGACGTGGAATGTGGGTGCATCAAGTGACGTCTTAACAGCTGTGCCAGAAGCCAGGCCCTAGGATGACTTTCAGATCCCACACCCCCTGGAGTCTCGCCTGTGATGATTAGTTGAAGAAGTAAATGCCACACCCTCCCTATCCCAACCTTACCTCTGGTTAAAACTCCAGGTCCTAACCGTGACCTGTCCTGGTGATCGGACCCTGCCAGTCCCTGCAATGCCATCCCTCTCCATTTCCCAACTTCCTGTGCGTCCAGGTCCTTGTCTCTCCCTGCCTTCCCAGGTCACCTTCCCTGTCCCCTCCACCATCTTTCATTGCAGGTCAAGAGCTCGCACCCATCTGCCGTGCACACCAACCCCTTCCCACCCCGAGCCAATCACGCAGACTCCGATTGCCCCGTGGTTTGTCCCATCCTCTGGGGCTTCCTGGAGGAGACCAAGGTTTGATCTAGATTTCTACTCCCTAGAGAGACTGGCGCTGTCCAGGAGGTGGCTGCTCTGGGAAGAGCAGATGGCTGACTGCAGCTTGGCGGGCAGCCGGAAGCAGGCGGTGAGGGATCCCGGCGCCCCACTGGGGAGCTTCTCCAGCCAGCCCGCGCGCGTTGCTGCAAGTGGGCACTCGCGTCCCCTTCAAGGGCCTCGGACGGCCGTAAGAGAGGTGGTGTCGCAGGGGCTTGTGACATGGATATTAAATGTACTGAATTTCTAAAATCCAGCAAGTGGCATAATCCAATTTTTATTTAGGAAACCACTCTGGTAGTGGGGTAGACAAAGAGCCAGGCTGTAAGTCGGGGTGGGTGAGTGGCTGAAGGGAATGAGGAAGGGCCTCACTGGATGGGGATGGTAGGGACAGGGGTGATGGACAGGAGGGGCTGAGATGGAGGGGAGAATACACTGGCCAGCAAAAGGTGTTGCCATTTCATGAACAAGTCCTGAGCCCCTTCTTACATATATTAGGGGTCCCGTTTTCCCACATCCGCTTCTGGTTCTATAATGAGAATCATGAGGGGATGCTAGTGCACTCAGCTGGACACCAGTCATTCCCTTAATTAAGGTGCATGGGCACCAGAGCTATTTCTGTCTCCCCTAATTTGCTGATTCTCTTGGCTCCCTCTCAGTTCCTCACTGGGACTTTGTCTCCCGTTGCATTTTTCCACCAAATTCTATTTGTGAATCAATTTGTCCCTAAGAATAGAGCAGTCCTTGCAAAAATGTTTCCAGTACACAGAGAATAGAGAGAACAAGCAAGTAAATCAAAGAGGGTCCAATTAGTGATTGTTTTTTCTGGGACAGGGATACTGAGTCGTTATTTAATGTGGAGAGAGTAGCGCACCAAAATAGAAATGGAAAGTTCAGGATCCGTTCTGCGAGGAAAAGTGCAGATGCATTTGGAAAGTTACTTTCTAATCAGCTACCAGAGAGCTGCTTGGGACCAGGTGTTCACTGGGAAAGATATTTATAGCAGGCTTCCCTGAAGACCCTGGGAGTCTTTGTCGGTGACCAACCCGTGCGGCAGGGTGAGTGAACCCCACAAGCAATGAGACGCGCATTCACACCCGGAATCGTGGCAATACGAGGGGCTCCGCTGACCCTACTCGGGGGACGTGCTCAGCATCCTCACCACTTCCAAGACTTCCAGTTACAAAGACCGAGGGGAGCCCTCCCCCACGCCCACCGTGAGGAGCTGCCCAGGACCCTGGGAGATTATCTTTTCCTCCCACTTCCTAGGCTCTCCGGGAGGTGACCCTAACTGCGAATGGCCCTTGAGTGAGAAAAAAAAAAAAATAAATAATCGAGCCCTGTCTGTCTGCAGCTCCCCGACTGCCCTTTGCGTTCAGTGTCCAGTCCCCTGGGCGTCTGCCTGATGTTGATCAAGCTGCACTGATCTCAGTCACTTCCGGGCCACGGCATGGCCACGTGTGGCACGGCCACATGTGGAGCGCTTCCTGGTGCGCTCCTCCACCATTCTGGAAGCTGCCCGCCTCCCCTGTGTGCGTCTCCACAGACGGGCTTTGGAAGCAAACGTCTCTGTGTGTTGCACACGGTGGCATTGACCAGATAGCGCAGGGAGTCACTGGAAGGAAGCGTGCACTTAGAGAGCATTCACTTCTGGGCGTCCCCGTCCCCATCCTGGGCCCCTCGTGCTCCCATCAGCCATACAGCTGCGTGATGCCAGCTAGCCAGGGACTTGCCTCCCAGTCCGGTTTGGCACAGGTGGTGGTTGTGAGCTGACGTAAGAAAAACTTGACTGACATCTTGTTTCTTTTCTATGTATTTGCACGCTGTTTGCACCAGGCCTTTCCAAAGAACGCCTCCTTATGGGGACTGTGACCCCAAAAGGATAGCAGCAAAAGGCCTCCAATCTGGGCCGTTGGGGATTTCTAGTCCTGCACTGGCACTGGCGGGAGCGAAGCCACTCGATCCACACTCCGTCTGCAGAGCCCTAGGACCAGACCCCTGTGAGTCTGGGCACAAAACCCTTCTGACAGGGGCTGTATCAGAGGGCCGGGGGCCACAGCTGGCCAGCACCTACTCCTGCACTGCCCAGCGCGACACAGCCAGGGAGGAGGGCTGGTCACAGGGTCACCAGAGCAGACTTGCTGTGTAGCCACCAGGACTCTCCCACGCTTCTTCACCAACTCACCAGGAGTGGAGAGCGGTTCTCTCCACGGATTCCCCTTCCCAAAGCGTGTTCATTACAGCCACATCTGGACGAATTCTCCCACGCATTATTTCATCCCAGGACTGGGGGCAGGACAGCAGATCCCATTCCTCCGAGTTACATCAGGAAAGACCTTCAGGGGGTTTTGCCTGAATAATTTTAACGGATACAAAACATCTCTATGCGTGCATGATACAGGCTACACCAAAAAATTACAAACCCCTCTCTCTGCACTGACATGGCCTCCGTGGCCTTGTTCTGGTTTTCCCTGAATGTTGAGGCCCCACAGAGGGGCTCTCTATCCACCAGTGGCAATCGACTTCCTGTTCTTCATATTAAACCCTCTCCAGGTCAGTGGCTACCCTGGGCAGGCGCTCAGTCTCAGGGGTACCAGAGCTCCTGTAAATTTCATGGAAGTTTCTCGCTCAGGGGCAATCGTTAAAGTCATTCCCTGCACTTATTCCCCTCTGATTGTGGCGTGTGAAGAGTTAAGCATCAGATAACTTCAGAAAGTCAATTAAAAAGGATAGTGTAGCTTAATCATGGGGCTTTTCCTATCTATTTTTTCCAGTAGTTACTTTAAACCTGCTAACTTGAAATCACAGTCTGGGGCTGCCTTCAGAAGTTCACTCAATCAAAAAGCGAGTGCTGAGTAATCAAAGATCTTAAATAACTGGAAGTTCTAACCCTAACCACAAGAGGATTAAAAATCCAGTAGCCAGAACTCAAGTCTTCGATCCAGCCAGCGCCAGTGCATAATGAGAAAGCCCAAAGCCCCAGACCACAGCCATGTCCTTGCCCAGCATAGAACTAAGTGGAAAACCTTTTTAATTCCTTAAGAGATCCTATCTGCCTGATGAAAACAGATATTGGCTTCTGTGTAGCATGATTAGAAGAATGGAAGGGGATTAGCAAGGATGCGAGGGGAAGAGCTGAGCCTGGCTCATTTACATGGTATTACTGCTGACAGGTGATGTTAGCAGACGGGACAACCGGGGCAGAAGCTGCACCCGAATTAGAGCAGCATTTATTTACTCGAGTTATGGAGGGATTAAGATCCATTTATTTTGCCATATCCACTTTTTAAAATCTATTAAGCGCTTTGATGCTTACTTATTTTATTTTCTGTAGCAAACAGCCGAGCTGTTCAGAGAGATGTTTATTTTCATGTACAACAACCTGTCAACGCATTGTAACTGAAATGTAAGAGGCTGTAGCAACATTCTCTTTCCATGTGTTGGGATGAATGAAAATTATTCCTATTTGTTTAGAGTATGAATATTTGAAAGCCACAGATTCTTTAGCATTATGGGATTGCTTACTTATTGCTGTATAATGTCATATACACAAACACACATATCTGTCTACTATGATACACAATACATGAGGGTACTTCAAAAAGTTGGTGGAAAAGTGAAGTTAAAAGATAATTTATTTTTGTGCAAAAATTTTGAAATGTATACATCTGACAGGTTTTCCAAAAGTTCATGGAAAACACATGTTGTGAAAAGACTAAGCATGCATTTAGCAATTTTTGCACCAATAACCTTATTTTTAAATGCATTTTCCACACACGTGATCTCTGTACACACATGTACAAATGCACACACAGCCTTGATGTGTGTTAAACATACGGCGTGGGATAGAAAAGCTTATTACTAGATAATTATTGAAATGACTGCATGTTTCAATACTACGTCCTGAATAAGCCTATGAATTTTCTATTTTATAAGTATAAAATGTGTGCATGTATGCAATCAGTATTGAAATTTGAATTAACATTCTCTGAGATGATAAACCTGCAGAGAGATCATGTGGAACTTAAAATCTCATTGCACATTTTGTCACTTTCTTTGTTCCTGTAATTTATTCTCTTTCCAAAAAAAAACTAGTTTCAAAGTACAAAATTAAACAATTAATGTCTCCTAGCTGAAATAATATTGACATGTTAAATCCTCTTATATAAGGAAGATGCTTTTACACTTGGATTTTTTTCAACTCTCATTTTCCTTCTTTCATTTTTTGAAATTTATCGATTTTCCTCTTATTTGAAAGGCAGAGAGACAAAGAACGGTTTTTCATCTATTGGTTCACCATCCAAATGCCCCTAACAGTGAGTGTTGGGTCCAGTGGAAGCCAAGAGCCAGGAGCTCCACTGGGCTCTCCCTTCTGGGGAACGCACCACGTCAGCCATCACTGCTGCCTCCCGAGGTGCACATGAGCAGGAACCGGGATCTCAGTGGAGTAGCCAGGACTCGTGATGTCCCAAGCAGTGTCTCAACCACCGTGCTAAACCCTGCCCCACAATTTTTCAATTTTTTTAAAAGACTTATTTTATTTATTTGAAAGACAGACTTACAGAAAGAGGTAGAGACAGAGAGGTCTTCTATCCTCTGGTTCACTCCCAGATGGCCGCAACAGCTGGAGCTGCTCCGATCCCAAGCCAGGAGCCAGGAGCTTCTTCTGGGTCTCCCACGCGGGTGCAGGGACCCAAGGACATGGGCCATCTTCTACTGCTTTCCCAGGCCACAGCAGAGAGCTGGATTGGAAGTGGAGAAGCCAGGACTCGAACTGGTGCCCACATGGGATGCAGACACTTCAGGCCAGGGCTTTAACCCACTGTGCCACAGCGCTGGCCCCACAATTTTTCATTTTTAAAGCAGCATTGATTTTCTGCTCAGAAAATATCATTTCTAAATTCAGAGAATCTCAGTGTAATGTAAAATATCATCCTGTATGAAGGTTTTGAGATCTGGTTGGATGCCATGTAGTATACTCAAAATTTAAAACATAGGATCTACATCCTTGTGTTAGAAAAAGGAAATAAACACAAACATAGCAAAACAACTGCAGGAGTCGGCACTGTGGCATAATAGGCTAAGCTTCTGCCTGTGGCACTGGCATCCCATATGGTCACTGGTTCTAGTCCCGGCAGCTCCTCTTCCAATCCAGCTCTCTGCTATGGCCTGGGAGAGCAGTAGAAGATGGCCCAAGTGCTTGGGCCCCTGCACCTGTGTGGGAGGCCTGGAGGAAGCTCCTGGCTTCGGATCAGCCCAGCTCCGACCATTGTGGGAGTGAACGAGAAGATAGAAGACCTCTCTCTTTCCATACCCTCTCAGATAATAATTTTAGTTAATAATTATACATTCAAAATTAGTTTTACAATTCACATCAAATGAGAGAATAAAGACAGTTTTTACTGAGTTATAATTTACATGCAGCGAAGTACACATTACAAACGAGTGACGAGGGGTGAACGCTCGGCCCAGCAGTGGAGTCTCTGGGGACAGCCACATTTCATACCACAGTGATGGGTATGAGTCCTGGATCTTCCACCTAGGATCCAGCTTCCTGCTAACAGCGCACACCCTGGCAGGCAGCTCAGGACTCGGTCCCTGCCACCTCCATGGGAGGTCCAGATGACGTTCTGGGCTTGTGGCTTCAGATGGCTCAGTCCTGCCTGTTTCAGCCATTTGGAGAGTGAGCCAGTGCCTGGAAGATCTCTCCCTAACGTCTATCAGCTTTCTCCCATTCAAATAAAAAGAAAATAAATTCTAAAACTGTGTCACCTGCAGAAACTCCTCATGCCCTTACCTCCCCCCCAATCCTCTCCTTCTGTGCCCCCCACCCCACCCGGCCCAGTCAGTGATCTCTCTCCCTCTCTACAGGCCATTTAGCATTTCCTAGGGTTTTACATTGATGGAATCGTCCAGTATGCAAAGTCCTTTTGACTGGCGTCCTTCCCTGAGAGTCTTCATTTTAGGATTCTTGTCTGGTGCTGAGTATCTAAATAGTTGATTCACTTTCACTGCTGAGTAGCATTCAATCATATAAATAACACACGGTTTGTTTATCCGTTTACCTGCTGATGGAAAATGTGGGTTGTGTCTAGTTTTCTGCCTATTAAAAATAAGGACACAGTGAGCACTCTTGCAGGTTCTTGTGTGGATATCTGCTTTCATTACCTTGGCAGGAGTGCCTCTTGGACGAGTAACTTGACCACAGGGTGACTGTGCTCCACAGCTAAGAAGCTGCCGCACCGCATTCCATTGAGTTCAGGGTGCTGGAGTGGCAGGAACTGCGTGGGGGGGGCCCATCGCCCGCGTTCTGTCTTGGTGTCACAGGGATTTGCGTGACCCCTAGTGATTTTCACGTGTGGTTCGCTGTCAGTACCTCTGTTTCAGTAGTGTCGCTCAAATTGTTTGCCTTTCTTTTTTAATCGAGTCTGATTTCATATTATCCAGGATTCAGCGTGTTTATGCATCCTGGAACCAACGAATTTCTTGGGTTAAATGACTTGTTCATATTTTCTCTGAGTCCCTCTCTTGTCTCCCAGTGGTACCTTCTGAAGACCACAGGTTTCTAATCCGTGAAGTTCAGTGTATCACCCTACGATTTTTGGTGAGGTCAAGTTGTCACTTCTGTGCTAATTCAAGACCACAAGGTTCCCTCTTCAGTGTCATACTGCGGCTTTGCAGTTTTACACTTTACGTTAAGTCGTATCCACTTGCACAGTTTGAGGTATGAATGGAGGATGTGTGGGGATTTTTTGGTTTGGTACTTGACTTCATGACTGTATGGGTGTGCTAGGTCGGCCATGATCAAGCCCCACACTCAGAGAGGCGTTCGTTTTCCTGGAGCTCCACCGCTGGTTTCTCCTGAGGCCACTCCCCTGGGCTTGCAGGGGGTCTCCGGCCTCCCTGTGGCCTCCCTCGGCCACTCCTCAGGCTGTGCTGCTGGTGTGGGATCACCTCTTAGGAGACATCAGTAATATTGCATTGCGGCTCCCCCACCCAGGTAGAGCCCCTGTCTCCAAATACAGTCAGGTTCTCAGGTACCGAGCTTCAGACTTGAATGGGGTGGCCATCCAACAAGTTACAATTTTCAGTAATTCCAGCGATATTTATTGAAAGATTTCTTTCTGCAAGGAACATACTAAACAGCTTTTCCTAAAATCAGTTGTCCATACATGTGTGGTCGGTTCTGTTTCCCCAAAACATTTAGCTAAATATATACTGATACAACATCAGCTTGGTTGCTGTCACTTTTTAATAGGCCTTGGAATTAGGTGGTGAATATTCTCCAAATACCTTTCTTAAAGTAGCTTTGCCTAATTGTCCATGAACGTTAGCATCACGCTGCCGATTTGTACAATGCGTGCTGGAACCGGAATCTATAGACGATTTGGGGGAGAGCTGACATCTGGACAAGATGAGTCTTCTGAACCTATGACCTGAAGTGTGTCTTTCGTCCATTCAGATCTCTTCAATTTCTCCTACCAACATTTTATTGGTTTCTCTTTTGTATATAGACCTTGAAAATCTTTGGTACATTTTAGCTCTAAGTATTTCATAGTTTTATGATGTTATACATAGTATTTTTAAATTTTAATTTCAGATGGTTTATGGCTAGCATATAAAAATAAAATTGGCATTTGTATATTTGCTGGATGCTATTACTATATTACCTTCCTTATCAGTCTTGTTATATTTTGTAGACTCCATCACCTTTCCACACTGACAGTCACGGATCTGAGAAAGAGAAGGATTCCTTCTTTCGTTCCTTGCAGCCTAACTGCCTTTTGTTTACTTTTTCTGCCTTCGTGTCTCGGATAACATCTTCAGTGCAACTTTGAATGTAAGTGGTGAGAGGCTTCCTCGTCTTGTCTCTAACCTTAGGGAGAGAGGATGGATTCCTTGCACTTCAGGGTGTGTCAGCTGGGAATCTGTAGCCACACCCAGCTCAGGAAGCTGCCTCCTCTTTCTGTTTTGCTGAGAATGAGTCAGTGATGAATGTTCAATTTGGTTAAATTTTTGTGTTCCTTTTGAGTTGAACACGTGGTTTCTGTTCTATTAATTTGGTGAATTACATTGGTTGCTTTTAAATATTTAAATAGCTTCAAATCTCTAGTATACACCCCAGGTAACCATGATACATTATTCTTCTAATATATCATTGGGTTTGAGCTGTCAATAATACATGGATTTCTGTGTCATTGTTCCTGGAGCATACTTACCTGTACTTTTCCTTTATCTCTTAAATCAGTACAGACTGAATTGACTCTTCCTGTGAATTTGGGTAGTGTATCTCTTCCAAGAAATTGTCCTGTTGTATTTCAGTTATCAAACTGTGGCTGCATAGTTATTAATAGTAATGCTGATTATTCTTCTAATACCTATGGTGTCATAATTACTTTCATTTCTGATATTTAAAACTTTTGTAGTCTCTATTTTGGTTGTGATTAGCCTAGCTTGGATTGAGTTTTATCAGTTTTACTGATCTTTTCAAACAGGATTTTTGTTTTGTGGATTTTTTTCCCAAATTCAGTGATTTCCTCTCTTTTATTACTTATTTTATTCTGATTGTATTAGGTTGAGGTTGATATTTTTTGTGTATTTTCTCAAGGTAGAAGCTTAAATGATTGACTTTAAATTGTGATTTTCTAATATGTATCCTCAATGTTATACTGTTGGATGAAGTATTCATCAAACATTAATCACATCAAGTTGATTGATTGCACTGTTCAGATCAAATATATCCTTATTGATTTTTGTGTGATTTGCCTATCAATACCTAAATATAGAACACTGCGTTTCCCACTATAACAGTGAACTTGTCTACTTGTGCTCAGTACACTTTGTTTTTGCCTCACATATTTCTTTCTTTTTTTTTTTTTTTATAGGCAGAGTGGACAGTGAGAGACAGAGACAGAGAGAAAGGTCTTCCTTTTGCCGTTGGTTCACTCTCCAATGGCCGCCGCAGCCAGCGCACCGCGCTGATCCGAAGGCAGGAGCCAGGTGCTTCTCCTGGTCTCCCATGGGGTGCAGGGCCCAAGCACCTGGGCCATCCTCCACTGCACTCCCTGGCCACAGCAGAGAGCTGGCCTGGAAGAGGGGCAACCGGGACAGAATCCGGCACCCCAACCGGGACTAGAACCCGGTGTGCCGGCGCCGCTAGGCGGAGGATTAGCCTAGTGAGTCGCGGCGCCGGCCTGGCTCAGATATTTCAACCCTGACGTTAGACCTGCGCATGTTAAGGATTGTTACATCTTTTTGGAGAATCAGCCCTGCTATCCTTATGCAGTGTCACTGTTCATCCTGGCAAATTCCTTGATTTGAAGGCTATTTCATTTGAAATTAATGTAACTACTCAGCTGTCTTCCAGCCCCGCGTCAGCAGGCTCTGTCAGTCCCTGCTCCTGCGCTGTGGCCCTTTGTAAATGCTCTCATTTCACACGGACTGCCACAGCCAGGGGAGGACTCCCCTGGGAACCTGCCCCTGGGAGCCTGACGCACAGGAGGGCTGAGGTCTCAGCGTCCTGGGACCAACCCCTGTGCAGCTCTGTCTGCCCAGAATAGGTCAGGTGTGAAGGTTGGTGCCAATGGGGCTACTTTCTGGTTCCTTGTTTAACTACGTATTTATTCGAGAGATGGAGCGAAAGAGACAGAGCGCCCCTGTCTGCTGCTTCACCCCTCACAGCAGTCAATGGCCAGGGCTGGGCCAGGATCAATGTGAGTCTCCAACATGAGTGGCAAAGAACCCATTCGCTTAAGGACATCGGCGCTGCTCCCAGTGTGTGCGTTAGCAAGGGAGTGAGTTCAGGCACCCCAAGATGGACCCCGATGTCTTAACTGCCAGCTACACACCCACCCTGCAAGGTGCTTTTGTGTGCTGGTCTCTAAGATGGTGTTTCCGCGGCCTGCGTGGACAGGAGCTGAGGGCGGCATCTGGATGCAGTAGCCACTTTCCAGTCTTGTATCCCCTGGCAGCAACCATTTCCGAAAATGAAAGGCGCGTGCCTGAGGGGAGCAGCCAGAGTCCTCTGCAGCCTGCTGGGCGCCCCCACCGTGAGCAGCCTTGTAACAGCTGCATGCTCGCCTCCCTGCCCCCTCCACCCTGTTCCACCTCCTCTGCCCAAGCTTGGGCCTGGCCTCTGGGGGTGGAGCTTCAATTCTGTCCCCTTTCCTCCTGCACTCTCATTCCTACAAACATCTGTATTTTGCTCTGCCCCGCTTGCCACTGCCCCGGCCCACCCCCTGTCTAAGGTTAAGTGTGCTTCAAAACCTCGCCGCTGTGTTGTTTTAATTTCCAAGTGACAAGTTCTCCCACATTACCGTAGACAAACACTGCTTCTAAAACTGTCATTAAATATTGATTCATTGACTTGACTGAGAAAGCTCTCAGGGCCACATAAGAAGGTTGAAAAGGAAAATTTTCATCCTATAAAGCCTGATATTAACAAAACAAATCAACAAGCAAACATCTCAGCTGCCTGGGAGAGCACACAGTCCCCCTCCCGCCCCCGCCCCAGTCTGCAGTAGCTGCTGGTGGCACGTGAAAGCCCTGAACTTCGTGTGTGCGCACAATGCGACCTGGGAGGAGCTGTGCTCTGCAGGGTCCCTTTGTTGGGGTGCTGGGGAGCCGTGAGGGGGGGGCACTGCCCTGCCAACAAAGCGGGCACGGAGATCCAAGCAGAAGACTGCTCGGCGGCTTTGGAGACATCTGCTGGTGACTGCTCCCCAAAGTCACAAGTGTGGGATCAGCTCATGGGAGAGGCAGTGCGATTTTTGGACTTCTCAGACCATCTCATCCTTTTCCTGCTACACTAACGTCCCTACCGCATTCCTTCCAAGACAGAAACGGGCTGGAACATGCAGCCTGCCTCGCGGCGCTGCTTTAATGTGTGCAAGTAGACAGCACACAGTCCTGGCTGCCGTCCTGCCCAGGGACCGCCGTGAGCCACTGGGACACCCTTCCGGCGTGGAGGTGTGGGTGTGCTCTAAAAAGACACAGCGAGCAGATGCAGGAAAAGAGGACGGCCTCAGAGCCGGGCAGCCGCTCGTCCCCGGCCACCGACGGTTGAAAGGAGCGGAGTGGGGTGACGACCAGGCCCCCGATTCTGCCTGCCGGGATGGGCGGTGGAGGAGGAGGGGAGAGAGAGCTCACGGAACCGCCCGCCAGCCCGTGGATTTGATTTCCCTTGCTTTTCCAGACAGTCTCTTTCCTGTTCAGCCACGGGGCCTTTTTCCAAGGACTCCTCCCCCCGGAAGCCACAGAGCAGAAGTTTTGAAGCCAGGAAACTTTCCAGCGTCGGGAGATGTCCTCCGTGCAACCCCAGCTTCTCCCTCAGGGAGGCCGCGGGCACGGTTTGGCAGCTTCCTGCCCCGGGGCCGCGCTGAAAGCCGTGGGCTCGGGTGAGCAGAGCTGGAGGGATGCTAAACGCGGCACTGGCAGGTTGCTGATGTCTTTCCAACCAGCTCCCAGCTGAGAAAATAGGGTCGCGGTGAGACTGTTCAGAAACCCCCCCGGAGGCCCTGGGACACTGGGACGTGCTAATGGGAATGCAAGGGGACAGGGACGTGCTGACAGCGAGGTCAAAGGTCACCTGTCTCCAGCAGCAGAAAGCTGAAGTCGGCCATGCCGTTGATCGAGGCGGAGCAGCAGGTGGGGTTTGGAAGGTGGGAGTTGGGAAAGAGCTGTGTATGCCAGTGCCAGCCACGCAGGGTGGGTGGAGTGAGGCCACGGGGAAGACCAAGATGAGCACGGGGGAGGCCTGGGCCTGTGCAGGTCCCCCAGGGCAGGACGGAAGCCTTGCTCCAGTGAGGGGCGCACTGAATTTCACTCCTCCACCAGCAGTGCTCAGGACGGGGCCGGACAAGGCTTTGACCTGGTTCCCCGCCCGGTTCTCAGGCCCCAGTACCCCGGGCAGGAAGGCGAGCACTGGGCCTCCCAAGCCTTGAGGAGACAGCCCAGCCCAGCCTCCACGGTCAGTGCTGCTGGGGCCAGCCCTCAGATGCAACGGGGAGCCGGCACCAGCGACACGTCACACTTCCGTCACCCAAGGACAACTGGCTTTCCTCGCGGTCCTCTTGACCAGATCCTGGGGTTGGGGTTTCCTCCTCTGCAAGAGGGGCTGGGTCCCACTCCCCACAGGCCTCGTGGTCCACAGTGCCCTGTGCCACTGGCCCCACTGGCCACCTTGACAAGTGACACTCCCACTGTGCTCAGCGATGTTTCGTGTTTGGGCAAGCAAGCCACGGTTCGCTCCCTGCTGTGTGGCCTCCGAGCGTTGGAGCTGCAAGCGACTGTCCCACCCTGACCCAGCGCCCGCCCACCAGCCCACCTGCTCTGTTCCTTGTAATTGCAAGCACAAATGTGTGGATTCGGGCTGAGTAGGAGCTCAGCATTTGTTTCACGGTGTTTAAAAGCACGTTTTGGGGGCCGGTGCAGGAGCGCAGCAGGTTAACACCCTGGCCTGAAGTGCCAGCATCCCATATGGGTGCCGGTTCAAGACCCAGCTGCTCCATTTCCTATCCAGCTCTTTGCTGTGGCCTGGGAAAGCAGTAAAAAATGGTCCAAGTGCTTGGACCCCTGCACCCACGTGGGAGACCTGGAAGAAGCTCCTGGCACCTGGCTCCTGGCTTCGGATCGGCACAGCCCTGGCCCTTGTGGCTAATTGGAGAGTGAACCATCGGATGGAAGTCTTCTCTCTCTCTCTCTCTGCCTCTCCTCTCTCTGTGTAACCCTGACTTTCAAATAAATAAATAAATCTCTTAAAAATTTAAAAATAAAAGCGCATTTTGAAAATTTGACTTCGCATAAACGACAAGATACTTTTGCTCAATTTTATCAATTAAGCATCAAAACAGCAAGTCTGCATCTTCCGTGGGAAAACCAGTGGAGTGGGTGCGATGTGCACAGCGCGGGGACTGGGGAACTCGCAAAGGCAAATGCTTTCGATTTTCCACATCCCAGACGCTGCTGCACTCCAGTTGGTCAAATATGATGCCAACAGAGGGACACAAAGGTTCTGTTATGAAAGTTTTGGTTGAAGAAAAGAGTTTTTCGGGAAAATTTCTGTGCTAGAAAATCATCACCAAGCAACCAAAGGTCACAACTGGTTTTCACTGGTGACTCAGACACAGGGGCTCTGGGGGTCGCATCCGCTGTAAAGTAATTCAGTCCCACTTGCGAGGGTGCTGTTGCTTCGTTTATTTCTTATTTCCTCTTTTTAGCTTTTCGTACAATATCTGACAGAGCAAACAGATAAAGGAGCTGAGCTGCCATCTGCCGCTTCACTTCTCAAATGCCTGCAACGTCGCAAACAGGGCTTGGGTAAGACAGGAGCCAGGAACCCAACCCAGGTCTCCCACAGGATGGCCGGGTCAGACGGGAGCCAGGAACCCAACCCAGGTCTCCCACACGATGGCCGGGTCAGACGGGAGCCAGGAACCCAGTCCAGGCCTCCCACACGATGGCCGGGTCAGACGGGAGCCAGGAACCCAGTCCAGGCCTCCCACACGATGGCCGGGTCAGACGGGAGCCAGGAACCCAGTCCAGGCCTCCCACACGATGGCCGGGTCAGACGGGAGCCAGGAACCCAGTCCAGGTCTCCCACACGATGGCCGCGAGCCACGTGCCTGAGCCCTCCCTGCCCCTCCCAGGTGTTCTTCAGCAGGAAGCTGGAGTCAGGGTCCGAGCTGGGACTCAAAGCCCCGCACTCCAGTGTGGGATGCAGACATCTTAGCTGCTATGGTAAATACTCGCCCTCCTTGTCCTCTTAAACATGGAACAACTGATCAGAAAATGGCACTGCCTTCTTCCAAGAGAAGCACCACAAGCCCCCGCGTTGGAATTCGCCTCCGCACCCTGCTGTGAAACCACCTGGCTCCCTGCACCCATCCCAGTCCCCACCCTGTCCTCCTCTCTGCTCACTCCTGTGCAGGACCTGCAAAAGTGAATTTCAGGTGGTGCCTTACGAGTGACCGCCTTTAATGCCCGTTGTCATAGCCAGGACGTCACACACTTTGTCTTTGGAAGAAGGATACTTGTGGCTTGAGCGAGGATGCTAGTAATTTTGCCAGGCAAAAATCCAGGATTAAGGGTCAACCAAGCCTTGGCCCGAGCGGAAGCTCACACACGCGAGGACTTCTGAGATCTGCACACAACCTTGGCACACGGGCACCAAGGCACTGCCCGGTGTTCATTTTCATGATGCCTGGCCCACAAGAGCCCCAGCGGAGCCACAGTGCGTCCAAGGGTCCTGTTCAACCCACAACGCTCACAGACAGTGCTCGCAAGAATGCGTCAGGACCAAACAGCCCACAGATCATAGATTCAGTTCTTCCCTTGATCCCAGGGTGCTCTCCCGTCGGGACCAGCGGCAGGAGGAACACCCAGCTCTGCAGCTCACGTTCCTCTTGTCTTAGTATTGATATTAATGCCAACAAAATTAGTAATTTGACAATTAGTTCCCCACTTACCTGAGAAGACATGAAAGGGAGAGAGAAGAGCGTTTTAACCCGATTATAGCGTGGACCTGACACATCAGGGTCCTGGCATGTGAGAACCTTCCAATTTTAACATTTTCATGTCTGCCTGGCAGGTTATTAAAATAAATGAGGGTGCGCCGGGCTCCTGCCGCACTTCTCTCCAACGGGAGCTGAGGAATTTGCAAGCCACCAATGTAAATTGACCGGTCGCAGAGACTGAAAGGATTTAGCTAAAGTGGACAATTAGGATCATTTCTGCACAGCTGAGTGAAATATTCCTTGTTATTTTAATAATTCAGGCCCAGGGTAATTTTCGGAGGCTGAGTTTGTCAAGATAATGTGCCTTGTGCTTGTCTGCTTGTCATTTTTAACTCAATCTCACATGTTACAGGTGAAGTCTAGCTTACAAAACAGGGAGATCATTCACTGGAGGATTTGCATATGGAATCCAGGGCTCCGTTGCACGGAGGGCGCACGGGGCGGCAGATTGACAGGAGCTGCCGTGAACGCCCGGTGATGGCGAAGGTCGGCATGCTGACGGGTGCTGCACTGCGTGTTGATACAATTATGAGCGCCACCGAGCGATATGCATATGCAAGGGTACACTGTGGCCGCCGCATTTACCCGGTGTCACCTACAGTGTTTTGGTTAAGAAAGTGTGAGGGCTGAGCTGGCCCCTCGTGTAGAGGCAAACGCTGGCTTTCAGCTCAGTGCCGTCAGGCAGACTGATGGGATGATATCTTTAACATGCGGAGTGAGACACAGTTAAAGAATTATGCATGAGTTGAGCACAGAGGAACTTGAGAACTGAGGAGAGCTCAGAGCCATTTCTGCAAGCAGGGGCTTGTGTTGGCCAGGTGAGGTGGTCACAATGGATTGAAACATCACTCGCGAGTACAGTGATGGGTTTAAGTCAGAAGGGGCCCTCTGTGTCCCTAGGTCTCCAGAACTAGATGGAAGCAGTCACATTAATTTGAAAGCAGGAAGTGATTAAGATTAAACCCACTGAAGCTCTGCCTATGGCCCTGTGCTCTTGGGCCTGGGTGCAAAACCTGGATAACCTCAGGTCCCGGGTGCCCCACAGGCACCTGCCCGGTACCCACACTCAACTTGCTTTTCTTAACCCTCATAACAATTTCTTTAAAGCTAGAATTTATAGTAAATGCATCACATCAAAAATATTAAAAACATTGTATTAGGAGACAGATTTTTCCAGCATGAGTCAACCTAAGAGAGAATGCAGCCAGCATTATTTATTAATGTGTTTGAGCAGGGATTGTATGTTCACAATCACATGTCTCTGCATCTACCTAAGCTCATGGGTAGAATTATAAAGTATGCAGGAAGTTGACCGAAGGCTCTATGTTATCAGGTGGGGAGGCCTAAAACAAAAGAAATAACTTCAGTGTTGCACTGAAAATCCGAAACCTCATCTATTTCATCGCCTTTGCAGCATCAATGGTCTTTGGCCCTGTAGCTCTGAGGGCAGACGGAAGTGTGCAGTGGACAATGACTCTCCCGCTACCTTGAAACTCCGTTTAACCCTGACCCGTCCTGAGCTCTTGGGCTGTAGTTTCGCTTGTCACTCAGCAGGAGGGTGACCTTGGGTCTCAGGAGCAAGGGCTACCTCCCCTGCCCCGGGGGCTCAGCACCCGTCACAGGTCCTCGGAGGAACTCAGAGGAGAAGAATACTTGCTTCAAACCGCTGACTTTTCATGAACTCCAGTATGGTGTTTCCTAAATGCGTGCATGACGTTGGCAGAATTCTCTGAAATTCTGAGCCAAAACCAGATAATTATACAAACGAAATGAAAGCAAAACAAACCACACACAAAAGCAATGCACAGCAGAACCCGGTCTGGCCCGGCCCCTGCGCCAGACCATGCTGGCAGAGCGCGCTGCAGTTCCCTGGCCTCCGACTGCTGCCTTATTCCCCACAACCCAAGGCCTTTTCTGTGTACGTCAGGGTGACTCCAGCAACTCAGGGCATGGGCTCAGCAGGATCCCACGTTGCTTCCCTTGCAACCTCGGCTGACTGAGCCGTTGTCCTAGGCGGCTTCTTCCAAGTAGCGGCTCAGCGCCGTGAGGGATCTCTGCGTCTCAGCCTGTGTCTCTTCCAGCCTCTGAGCAGAGGGCAGGGAGCACGCAGCGACTCTCACCGCCAGGGGCCAAACCCTAAACCACTTCCCACCAGTGACAGAGCTGTCCTGTGGCCCCCACTGAATGAAAGGCAATCAGAGAGGTGAGGGAGCCTGGGTGTGCAGATAAGTGTGCACCCAGCTCATCCGCCACAGGGAACAGCAAACCAGAAACCAGTACAGGACACAGATCCTAGTGGACAAGCGCCCAGGGGTCAAAGGCCCAGAGGCTCTGTGGGGTCCGTGATACCCAGAGGAGATTCACAAAGAGGCTGCTGTAGCCTCCACCCACGCAAATCTCCAGCGGGTGGACTGGAGGCTATTTGGTGATAGCACCATTTTAAAAATAACATATTTAAGAAATAGCTTTGGAATGATTAGACGATGATGAATAATTCAAGGAGCTTTCTTTGCTCTTTTTTATTTTATTTTCAGTCGACACAGTAATTGTCCATAGTTATGGGGGATGGCATGCTATTTCAATCCATCGTACGATGGGCAGTAATCAGATCCAGGCCAAGCATCAGAAATGCGCACCACCACATGTTTATCAGGGTTTTCTCATGAGGACCCCAAGACCCCTCTTCCAGCTGTGTTGGACCCCTCCATACCTTGCTGTTGGCTACAGTCACCCTACTGCGCCTGTTCCTCCTGTGCCCCGGAAGCTCGGTGCCATTGGCCAACAGGGAAAGGCTGCTCCATAGTTTTCTTGACAAACCAGCGTGTTTCTCCTCCCCCGGCCGTCTTGCCGACGGTGCCCTGCCTGATGGCTGTATTCTGTCCGGGCTTGGCATGTCTGCTGACTCAGGAATATCACGCCTGGGGTCACACAGCTTTTAGCCTTGGGCTGAGCCTTTTACTGTAATAGGTTGATGCCCAATATTAGAGTGTTCCAGACTGGTGTAGACTGTGGGGATAAGCAGCAAGCAAGGAAAAGTGAATTATACCTGGTTAGAAATAATTTTACCTAAGTGGCTCCATACATTGATTAAATCTTTTTTTTTTTTTTGGGTTTCATAAGGAAATTTATTAGGAATATGTAAAGGCCTCTATGTAGGCCTGAGTTTTGAACAAAGAGAAGCCAGTTTTAAATCCCAGTTTTCACTACTATCAACCACAGTGTCTTAGGCAGGACAGTATACTAAACTAAATTCACTTGCAGGCTAAAATAACAGTATTTGTTATTTCAAACATCAGGTGAGAAAACACACAGATGTATTTTGGTAACTATAAAATAGCATATACTTTCTTGTTTATAAGAATTTTTTTTGAGTCAACTGTAAACTTGGCCATGACATCACCGATGGTGGTGTGTGTGGAAGTGCCGGTTTTGCAGTCCTCCCACGATTCACTGACATTATCAAAATTATAATTACCAATTTCATGACAATTTGTGTGTGATACTTGTCTTTAGACAGATTCCCATTGCAATGGTCTTCTCTTCTTACTTTGATTCAGAGAATTAAATATCACCTCTTATTTGAAAATATATAATAAATTGGAGACATCAGCTGTTAATGTCAAAATACCTATAAACCTGGTCTGGCATTTGAAGGCTATGATCACCAATTGTTTTAGAACCCAGCATAATCATTAACTTTGGTCCCATTTTGTCTGTGTTATTCTAACAATGACACACCTGACGACTGGGAGAATCACATATTAAACAAAAGAGACTTGTCAGATGTGAAAATAAAGGGTATTTCAAAAAGTTCGTGGGAAAATAGAGTGGAAAATAGATTATTTTGTAGCAAACATACTTTAGTCCACGCATAGTTGCTCCCTGTATGCACTTCCATGGGCTCTCAGAAGGACCTCTGATACCTAAGGCACTGCTACCCTCTCTTGACTTCCGGTCCCTCCTCCTGCTGCTCCTCACTACAGGATGGGCAATAACCTGGTGCACGAGACGTAAAATTACGATGATGCGTTTCCTTCTCTTACCAGCTATAGCGGAAATAAATGTTACACTGACAAATAAAAGAAACTCCAAAACTAACTCTGAGATGTGTTTCAAAATTCTAGTTTAGAGCCCTAATCTGGTCTGTAACAGTACTTTGCAAGCTGACATTGACTTTTACAAAAATACTTGCACACCACTTAGGTAGACTGCCTTTTGCTCGCTACGCGACATCTACAGAGAAGAAAATGCAGCATAAACAACGAGTTGGGTTAGGATGGAGCTTCCATGTTAATCGGTTTCTCTCCCTTGGTTGGGTTTGTGGTCTTCCCTGTGTTGATTTCAGCAAGGCGACTTGGTATTCAAGGCAAATACTTATCAGAATGCAATTTATTCAGAATGCCTTTCAACTACAGGCTCAGAATATTTGCCTGAATAATCACTCAAGCTAACATATGGGGTAGCTCATTTTTTCCTTCTCTACTAACCTGATTAATAGCTCCGTTCTGGCATTTTAATCTCAATTTTAACTAAAACTGTGTCAGGTATGATTTGGTGGTGTATCTAGATTCTTTTCTATTAAATATCTTATTTGAAACGAGCCCATTAGGTTGGAGAGCATAGCTCTCCTGCACGTGGTATTCAGTCCACCTCACTGCACCACGGCCCTGCAGCCACTTCCCACAATGGAGCTGTTCAGATGCACTCCCCGTACACACTCCTGTTGCTGTTAACCCTCTGAAGCCAACACAGAAACCTAAAAGTGTCACAAGGGCGTACAAGGGCTTCCATAATTTAAAATAGGTTAGACTTGAGATTGGTGCAGGGTTTCGACATGAATATCAAGACCTTCCTTTCTTGACATACCAATGCTTGTAATTTATTCATTTTATGTGCACAAAATACTAATCCTAGTAATGAGTGCTGAGCACAAAGACCTACAAAAGCCTCCTCCATCTGCTGGAGCTGTCGACACACACACAGCATTTATAGCTTGTGTGCCCAGAGGGATTGGCGCTCTGAGACAAGAACAGAGCGGTTTAGGCAGGAAGTCAGCATTGGCCTTGAATTCGCAGGACTCAGGCTGGCAGAGGTGGAAGCAGAATGGAAATGGGAAGCCAATCACCATGTTTGGAGACGCGTGTCAGAGAAGACTTGGAGAGTGATGGCTGACGTTTAGGGAACCAGCATGAGAAGTGGCCACGGAGCTCCCTGATGACCAGAATAAGGGGCGAGAATTATCCGGTAGGCCATGAGGAGCTAGTGTCAATAAAAAACCATAGTTGTGGGCATGTTGTAAAAGTTTCATTGCTCAAAAGTTGCCAGGGCTGTAGGAAGCAGTGAAGAATAACTTCTTGCTTTTTTTTGTTTGTTTGTTTTTTGTTTTTGACAGGCAGAGTTAGTGAGAGAGAGAGAGACAGAGAGAAAGGTCTTCCTTCCGTTGGTTCACCCCACAAATGGCCACTACGGCTGGCGCTGCGCCGATCCGAAGCCAGGAGCCAGGTGCTTCCTCCTGGTCTCCATGCGGGTGCAGTGCTCAAGCACTTGGGCCATCCTCCACTGCCTTCCTGGGCCACAGCAGAGAGCTGGACTGGAAGAAGAGCAACCGGGACAGAACCAGCGCCACAACCGGGACTAGAACCTGGGGTACTGGCGCCGCAGGTGGAGGATTAGCCTAGTGAGCCAGGGTGCCGGCCGAATAACTTCTTGTTTTTACCGTTGTTATTATTTTATCCACATCAGTGAAGTCAGCTTCCAAGAATCTGGGGAAAGGTGAAGACGTGTGAGAGTGAACCACCTGGGGAAACATACCCAGCAGGCCTTGGGACAGAGAGCTGAGAGCAGAAAGCGATTGGAAGGCAGAGGTGGGTACAGGACAGATGTGGGGGCACACTGACCCAAGCTACACCTGTTCTGCCAAGCGCGAAGGGTCGAATGATTTCACCCTGTTGGTCAGTGTCTTACAACTAAAATACAGGGTCAAGAAAAGGAGCAGAGAGAGCAGGAAACTGGCAGAGCTGGGTTCATGTCTCTACTCTGCCGGGAATCAAGGCACGCCAGAGCCTCCACTCCACGTGCAGGAATGCGCCTCTTCTGTTTGCAGGCTGGGAATAGGCTGTGCCCTGTGGACAGTGACTGCTACTCAAGCTTCCTAGGAGAAAGCGTACTTCTCTCTCTTTGGGGGGACGAGATGGGGGAGTAACCATGACATCATGCTCTTTGCCAACCCAAAAGCACAGGAGCGTGCCTCTGTGGCGCTTAACCTGGGCCCCTCCCTTGAGCTCCAGGATAAGCGGCTTCACCCGTGGCGTGACCTAGGTCACGTGCCCTAATGTGCGGGTGCTGTCTGTGCCAAGAGGGAGTTCTGGTTGTCCAGTGGCCTCAAATGCACAATATGTTACCATTTTTCCTGAGCAGGAAGCCCTCTGTCACAATGCCTTCCCCTCTAAGTGGTTTAAACTCACTCTCTCGTATTGGAATAGGAAACTTGGAAACAGAATACCTTTGAAATGAGAAACACAGAGCTAGAAAAAATATCTTTTTATTATTTTTAAAATACTTAAAGCTGGGGTTGTGGCATAGCAGATTAAGCCGCTGTCTACAACGCTGGCATTCCATATAACTACCGGTTCGAGTCCTGGCTGCTCCACTTCTGATTCAGCTCCCTGCTAACGTGTCTGGGAAAGCATCAGATGATGGCTTGAGTCCCTGCACCCACACAGGAGACACAAATGAAGCTCCTGGCTCCGGGCTTCAGCCTGGCCCAGCCACACCATTGCAGCCATTTTGGGGATTGAACCAATGGATGGAAGATCTCTCTGTCTCTCTCTGTTTAACTCTGCGTTGTATAAATAAGTAAGTCTTTAATACTGAGAAAAGCATAAGTATTTTTTTGCTGGTTCTCAGGGAAACATCAGCTAATGCCTCAAAACCTGAGAGACAGGAATGCCTCAAACGTGTCCTTTTGCATATCCTGCCTTGTCAGCTGCTTAGAAGGCTTCAGCCTGCAAATAACCTTGCAGTTAATCTGACACTGATTTGAAAAACACAAACAAACATGCCATTTACATGAAAATGCCAGCCCTTCCTGGGATCTATGCCACCTTTATTGCGAGGGAATCAGCCCCTGCATACCTTGTGTATTTTGAAAAAGCATTTGTGCATTTTATGTAAAATTGCTCTGAGATACAGAGGACGTTATAGGGCATTGTCCCCCCCCCCCCTTCTTCTCTTTCTCCTCCAAACGCAGTCCTGGAGGGGCCCAAGGTGCAGGCGTCAGGAGAGCAGGGTGAGGCGCTCTCTCCTCAAAGCACCAGGGTGAGCAGTGGGCCCAGCAGAGGAGGCAGAGGGGTCGGAGCCTGCAGCGGAGCGGGAAAGGTTGGAGGGAAGGGGGCGGTGAGCAAGACGTGCACGCTGTCCCGAATGTCTGCTTCTCTCCAGGCTTCTCTTGCTGAACTAACCCCTAAGCGATGGCGCAAGGGGGTGGGGCCCAGCAGGCGGAGCTCTCCTGAACAGGATCAGGGCAGGCATACAAAGGTCTTCAAGAGTGCCCTCGGCCCTGCTCCCTGGTGGCGTGCAGCCAGAGGGCCCTCACCCAGGCCTTCCCCTTGGACTCCCCAGCTGGAGAAGCACACGTCTGTCATCTACAATGCCCCCAGTCTGGAGCAGCCGAGCAGACCAAGAGCAGCCCTTAGCAGGATCTGCCCTGGCGTCTGAGAGGAGGCAGGAGCTGGTACTAGGTGACTCTGGGTGACAGCAGCACCATGGGCGGCTTTACCAGGTGTCCTCCAGCCGGCTGCTCGCCCCTCGCCGGCCAAGCTGCCCAGGGCTCACTGGGCATGGCTCTGTTTCCTGCCCTCCTTCCTGTCAGGGGAGGCCTTCCTGACCACATGGTCCACACCATGTGAGGACCCTACAAACTGTGGACATTGCTTTGGGGGCAGACCTAGAGAACTGGGATGTCCCCAAGCCCCTCCCAGGTACACTACACACTTAAGCTCCATGGGACGGTTGTCAATGTCGGGCTGGATTCTGATAAAAGCTGCGCCCTTGTGTTTCATGGAAGTGTCTCCATGACTCTCTCCCGCTGTGATGATGGCAGGAATTACAGAGCTTACAGATTACAACACAAGCGCAGACTCCTGTAATTATTTTAGCAATGCAGTTAGTACTCACACCCCGGAGATGCATCACCTGAGGCTCTGAGAGACGGAGAGATGCTGTCTGCCGGGAGCACCCTTGGCTGGAGAGCCGAAGTGGGAGCCGTATGCCCAGAGACTGCTGGGAAGAGTCTGCAGCATGCGTGGACCCGAGTTTTCAGGGACCCGAGAGGGAGCGAATGAGCGGACTGCAGCACAGCCCTGAGGTTGCTGACCCAAGAGGCTTTTTGTGCCCTCTGACTATGTGTCCTAACAGGATCCTGGCATCTCCCACAGGAGCAGGCAGGGCAACCTGCAAGGCTCAGAGCAGGCCTGACATCCAGGTGTCCACGCTCCCCCTGACTTCTGGTTCTTGTTCCACCCAGCTGCACTCAAGGAGAGCTCTGAGCAGCCAGCAGAGGGGACAGAGTGGAAGACCTGAAGACGAGGGGCCTCCACCTGCAGACTTGGGCTCAACTCTGCTTCCCTGTCCCCAGCCTCAGGTGTATCTGAAGACTAGCCCAATAGCCAGTTGCATGGATGATGTCACACAGATGGGCAATGAACAAGAGCGGTCTGTTCTACTGCAGACCTTGTGTGTTCTAGAATGTGTGAAATTGATCATGGAAATCCAGAACACTGCCACTTGAACAAAATCTTAGGGGTTCAGAGATCAGAGGCATGACAGAACAACCCCTCCAAAGTAAAATGAGGGGTCGGCACTGTGGCGTAGTGGGTAAAGCTACCACCTGCATTGCCGGCATCCCATATGGGCGCCAGTTTGAGTCCCAGCTGCTCCACTTCTGATCCAGCTCCTTGCTGTGTCCCGGGAAAGCAGTAAAAGATGTCCTAAGTGCTTGGGTCCCTGCACCCACATGGGAGACCCAGAAGAAGCTACTGGTTCCTGGCTTCGGATCAGCTCAGCTCTGGCCATTGTAGCCATCTGGGGAGTGAACCAGTGGATGGAAGACCTCTCTCTCTCTCTCTCTCTGCCTGTTTGTAAATCTGCCTTTCACATAGATAAATAAGTAAATAAATCTTTAAAAAGTGAAATTACTGCATCCTGGACTATCTTTTACAAAGAAGAATGTGTATCATATCCCTCTTTGGCTTCTGAAGGTCATTCCATCCTACCCAGGGATATTCATCTGGTGACACTGATCAACACTGGTGATGCGGAGAGTCAACAGCTGTGAGTGGTGTCCTAACCAGAAAGGATGTGGTTAGAAGGTGAGGCTGTAGCCCAGGCAGCCAGCCACTTGTACCCCATACCCCAGAAGACGCCAAGGGTTAGAGGAGGCATCCACAGGGAGATCACAGTCAGGTGGAGTTTATGGAAAGTCCTCGCAGGAGAAGCACAGAACATGGCCCTGACGTTCCACAGCAGGGAATGCCCGGCCTCGTAAGGAAGAGCTCCTGATGTGTTACCGGGCTCTGGGGGAGGTGGGCCATGGGCCACGGGGCCACGGGACATGGGGCCACAGGCAGCAAAAGGCCACGAATCCAAAGCTCTCCTTGTGAGCAGAGTTCTGTTACTGCCACAACTGGGGCATGCAGTCCAAAAGTTCTACGAACATCATAGCAACTCCTTGTGGGATGGATGTAACATGTAGGATGCAGCCACACAGGACTAGGGGCGTGAGGACACTGCATGGCCAGGTGCCAGCCCAGAGCCCCTGCCACCCACCGTGATCTCAGTGGTCTCCTTGCCCGGGTTCTTGCTGACCTCATGTGTTTGTGTGTGGTGAGAGCGTTTAGGATCTTCTCTCAGCACTTCCCCAAATACACTCTGCTGTTTTCATTATAGTTGTCATGCTGTACAGATTCTTAAAATTTATTTGCTGAAACTTGGTGTTGTTGACAGATACCACTCCCCCGCCCCCAGCACTGCCAACTCCTTGTAACAGCCAATCTATTCTCTATTTGGTGAGTTTAGCATTTTTAGAGTTTATACATGAGTTAGATCACATAGTATTTGTCTTTCTGGGCCTTATTTCAATTATGATGCTGTCCTCTAAGTTCATCCACACTGTCCCTAGTGGCAGGAATAAAACTATTTTTATTCTATATTTATCCATGCAGAAAAATGCCCTGAAATGATAAACAATGCCAATAACAAAACACTTGAAACTAATAACAATTATCACAAATGTTATAGAATGAAAGGTTGATATATAAAGCTCAATTGCTTTCTAAGATACAACAATGTACAGTTGGAAGTTGAAATTAGAATTTTAGTACTATTTACATTACTACCCCCCAAAAGTAATATTTACATAAAAACCTAAAAAATAAAATCAGGAACTGTATTCAGGAAACTACAAAACTCTGACGGAAAAAGTAAAAAAAAAATCAAGAATCTAAATGAAGAAATAGTCTGTGTTCATGGACAAAAAGATGCAATATTGTTTCGTTGTCAATTCTCCCCTACTTGATATCTAGATTTAACACAATCCCAAATAAAATCCCAAGAAGCTCTCATGGTATCTCACAGAAAATAATTCTAAAGTGGACATGGAAATGCAAAAGGCCCAGACTAACATACATAATAGTGGAGAACTAAATCTGGGTGGTTGACGTTACATAACGGCAACACTCACCTGGGCTCTTAGTGATCATGACGTTGGGACTGGTGAAATAAACAGTAGATGAATGATGTCAGATTAGAAAGCACAGAAGCAGGCTCAAGCCGATATCTCCTCGTCGTCAGAGAAGGAAGGCGATTCATACACCCACTAGCGCGGTTCCTGGACCATGTGGCACTTCTGATTCTGGCTTTTAAAGGAATATCCACACTGTCTTCCATAATGGATTACTAATTTATGTTCCTACCAACAGCGAGTAAGAGGTCCCTTTTCTGTACATCCTCTCCAGCCATTGTTACTTTCTTTTTGATAAAAACCATTCTGACATGAGTGAGGTGATATATCTTGTGGTTTTTATTTGAATTTCACTGATACCTAGTGATGTTGGGAAGACTTTATATATTTGTTGTCAATTTGCCTTTCTTATATTGAGAATTGTAGATGCAGGTCCTTTGCCGATGTCTCGGCAGAATTGGCTAATTTTTTTGTTATTGAGCGTTTTGAATTGCTGATGTACTCCGGATATTAATCTTTTGTAAGCACATAGCAAATATTTCCTCCCATTCTGTTGGATGTCTCTTCAATCTATTGAGTATTTCCTTTGCTGTGCAGAAGTGTCTGCATTTGATGCAACTCATTTTTCCAGTTTTGTTGCCTACACTTTGGGGGATCTTATACAAGGAATAATTTCCTACACCAATGTCATGAAGTGACACTTGGTCTCACCAAGAAATCTCCTAGTTTCAGGTCCTTGGTTCATCTTGAGTTGATTCTTGCATATGGTGAGAGATAGATATATAATTTAATTTTTCTACATATGTATGTCCAGCTTTCTTATCACCATTTATTGAAAATACTATCCTTTCTCCAATGCATATTCTTGACATTGTTGTCAAAAATCAGTTGACTGTATGTATGCAGACTACTTTCTGCATTCTCTATCCTGTTCCTTGACCTATGGGATTTTTTATGCCAGTACCATGTTGTCTTACTGCAGCTTTGTAGCATGCTTCAACATCAGGTGCGACTCTGCCAGTGTTTATTGCAGTTCTAGTCATTAATAGCCAAGATATGAAATCAACCAAGGTGTGCATCATCAGATGAGTGAATATGAAAATATTATATATATATATATGTATACATATATACACACAGTGTGACATTATTCAACCAAAAAAGAATGAAATTCTGTCTTTTGCAACAAAGTGGATGGAACTGGAGGACATCAAGTTCAGGAATAAAAAGACAAATATTAACACTCTGCCTCTCCATGGAGGCTAATAAAAACCAATGTGAACCCAGGATGGGGAGTACCAGAGGCTGGGAGGGGTGGGGAGAAGTAGAGGAAGCTTGGATAACAGGTACCAAGCCAGCATAGGTCAAGTGAGTAAGTTCTGGGACCGACATTATGGCGTGGAGGGTAAAGCTGCCGCCTGCAGTGCCAGCATCCCATATGGGCACCAGTTCGCATCCCGGCTGCTCAACTTCCCAATGACAAACCATACAACTTTTAGAGCAGCACATGGGAAAATTCCGGGTGACCTTGGGTTTGATGAGGATTGTTCAGATTTAACCAAAACCATAATTCATAAGAGGAAAATGGAAAAGTTTGACTTTGTACAATTTCTGCTCTGTGAAAGATGCTGTTAGTAGCCTGAAAAGTCAAGACAGAGATTGGGAGAAAATACGTGCAAAATCTGTGTCTAATAAAGCATTATATACAAAATGTACAATCAACTATAAAGTAGTAATAAAACCTTTCAACAGGAAGAAGACATAACCCAATTAAAAATGTGGAAATTATGTAAAGATTCCTCACCGAAGAAGATGTGCATGTAGCCAAGAAGCACACTGGGATAGAAAGATACTCAACATTATACGTCATTAAGGAAGTTGAAAAACACTTATGAGATACTGCCACACAAATCTAAGAATGGAGAAAATCCAAAAGAACTACCGAAACTAAAATGAGAATGCCGAATGCTGATGAGACGTGGTGACAGGAACACTTTCCTTGCTTGAGGAAATGCAAAATGGTGTGGCCACTTGGGAAGGCAGCTTTGCAAATTCTTGCCAAGCTAAATATATCTTACCAGTGATTCACCAGTGTGCGTGCAAGAATTTACCCAATAATGTTGAAAATTTGTATATCCACAAAACCAGCCCCAAAATTTTTGTAGCAACGTTATTTACAATCTCCCCAAACTGGAAACAAACAAGATATATTTTATGAGGTTAGGGATAAACTAGAGTATAGCCATAGAATGTAATATTGTTCAGCAATTTTAAAAAAGAGTTAGGAAGCAACCAGCATTGTGATGTAGTAAGTAAAGCTCTCATCTGTGATAATGGCATCCCATATGGGAGCCAGTTCATGTCCTGGCTGCTCCTCTTCCGATCCAGATCCCTGCTAATGGCCTGGGAAGAAACAGGGTCCAAGAATAAGATAATCCAAATGCCTGGGCCCCTGCCCCCGTGGGAGACCCGGCGAAAGCGCCTCAGAACTAGCTTCCACCTCGTTCAGCCTGGCTGTTGTGGTTACTTGGCGAGTGACCTAGCAGGTGGAAGATCTCTCTCTCTCTTCTTCTTCTCTCTCTCTCTCTCCCCCCTCCCTTCCCTCCCTTCCTTTCTCCTTCCCTGAAACTCTGACTTTCAAATAAACAATAAATCTTTTTTTTTTTTTTTTTTTTGACAGGCAGAGTGGACAGTGAGAGAGAGAGACAGAGAGAAAGGTCTTCCTTTGCCATTGGTTCACCCTCCAATGGCCGCCGCGGCCGGCGCGCTGCGGCCGGCGCACCGCGCTGATCCGATGGCAGGAGCCAGGAGCCAGGTGCTTTTCCGGTCTCCCATGGGGTGCAGGGCCCAAGCACCTGGGCCATCCTCCACTGCACTCCCTGGCCACAGCAGAGGGCTGGCCTGGAAGAGGGGCAACTGGGACAGAATCCGGCGCCCCGACCGGGACTAGAACCCGGTGTGCCGGCGCCGCTAGGCAGAGGATTAGCCTATTGAGCCGCGGCGCCGGCCCAAATAAACAATAAATCTTAAAAAATAAAGTTACAAAGCCATGAAAAGACAAATAAGAACTTTAAATGCACATTTTGTAGTTAGCAAAAGCCTGGGTAAAGGGTTGAGTAGGTGTGATTCCGAGCATGGGAAACACCCAGGGAGAGGATGAGCGGGTGCCCACCTGCCTGGCTCTGAGATAGGGATGTCCAGGGGGCAGCAGAGGCTCTGGAGGGCAGTGGAACTGCTGAGCCTCTCACACCAGTGATGGACACAGGACACTGCACAGTTGTCAGAACCCATGCGTGGTGCAATACACGAGTGAATCTGAAAGTGCTGCCTCTAGTTAATAATGAGGAATTGATCATTGGTCCATTAATTGCAGCATGTACAGGATGAGATGGTAGTAACAAGGGAAACTGCTGACAGGGAGTGTTTATAGGAATACTCTGCACCATCGGCCTCATTTTCTGCAACGATAAAACTGTTCTCAAAAATGCAGTTCATTCATTAAAAACCAAAATCCCAGTATAGAGAAATGCCAGAAGAACTGTAACCACCAACGGACTTGCATGTTTTCTCAATGAGAGAAAAGAACCCTCAAGTACTTACATTTTTCTTGTTTAAGGGTTGTCCTTGTCAGTCAATATGAAGACTGAGTAAGTGTCTATCTCACACTTGGAAAGCAAACACTTTAATAATATTTAAGTAAATATGAAAATTCATTTTTAAATATTTATTTATTTGAAAGTCAGAGTTACACAGAGAGGTAAGGAGAGGCAAAGAGAGAGCGAGAGAGAGGTCTTCCATGCACTGGTTCACTCCCCAGTTGGCGGCAATGGCCAGAGCTGTGCCAATCCGAAGCCAGGAGCCAGAAGCTTCTTCCAGTCTCCCACGTGGGTGCAGGGCCCAAGGATTGGGCCATCATCCACTGCTTTCCCAGGCCACAGCAGAGTTGGCTTGGAAGTGGAGCAGCCGGGACTCGAACCGGCACCCATATGGGATGTTGGCACTGCAGGTGGTGGCCCTACCTGCCACGCCACAGTTCTGGCCCCGAAATTTCATTTTATATATTACTTATGATAATCAAGGCTCGGTCAAAGAAAAGCAATAAAAACAAGAGAAAAGAAACTTGTAACACAGGACGTCGTGGGTGAGTATCCACAGAGTTATAGAATGCAAAACACACGTACAGGAATTTCAGGACTGGAATTTGCAGACCCGTGTTGCAAAACAAATATGTTTTACTATATTAAGTGGAATTTTGGTAGAAAACTGGACAGTATAAAATATTATAACTGATTTTTTAAGTGGACAAAAGGTAAATTAAGAAACCATAAGATAGAATAATCAAATCAAGATCTCCATACATGCATTTATCAACAGATTATGCACAACTTTAAACAAGAGCCAATAAATTGGAAAATAGATTGCAGAAGTTATGCGAAATTAATGAAGAAGCAAAAAGGACAGAAAACACAGAAGAGGAGGAAAGCGATAGGGCTGATTTGGTGGGAAGCCAACATATTTTTCTTTGGTATTCAAGAAAAAATATGAAGCAGTATGAGCAGTTTTTTAGGAAGGAAGGAGTGGGGAGGGAAGGAGGGAGGGTAGCATGGTTGTCTTCTTGGAGCTGTATCTATGAAATACGGGACACCTGTTCTCTTCATATTAATAACATGCTTAAAAGGATTAAAAAGACTGAATCTTTTCCCAAAACTAAAAAAAAAAAGCCCTTAATAAAGTTATATGGTTTTTAAAAATGAATTAAAAATGAGTTAAAAGAAATACACATCCAGACACAAGATAAACATAAAACTAATAAAAAGGAAAATCAGAAAGTAGTTAAAGATAAAATCCCCCAGCCTGATAATCTACTTCTCACTGAAAACTACGAAACATGTCTGGAATGACATCTTCTAAGTTCTGCAAAAAAAGAGGAAAATATAGAATTTTATACCCAGCAAAGTATCCTTGAGAGTGAAGGTAAAACACAATTTTCAGAAAAATTAAAATTAAGAGAATGCATCACCATGTGATCCACACTAAAAGAAAGATTGAAGGTTAGAAATGAGAAGGGAAAATTGGCACTATCCATTGATGATTCTATGACTGAATGAAGAGGAAAAAAACACTCTGCTGTGAAATATTAGCATTATTAACAGAATTTAATAAGGTTGCTGTTTACAAATTTTCCTCTAAGAATAATTCTATCTCCACATTCAACAAAGCAATAATTAAATATAATTTAATTTTAATAATTTAATTTAATAATTTAAATATTTTAATTTTTCTGAAAATTGTGTTTTACCTCTCAAGAATACTTTGCTGGGTATAAAAGGAAAAGTAAATATAAAAGAACATAGATTTGGAAGGTTTTCACCACATAGAAATGTTGAAGTTTGAGGAGATAGATATTTTTAACATGCTTGAACATTACACAGCATTACATGCATTGAAACATCATATGGCCCTTCATAAAGACATATTATTTTTATATATCTGTTAAACTTTTTAAAGTGAAAAAAAAAAACAATTTATAGGAGCATAGTAAAAGCAAGTACCTAGACATAGTCTAAGAAAATGAAGTCTTCTTTACAGAGAACAATTCAGTATTACTAAAGGAAAGTAGAACAGACAAAAACACGTGGAGGGATAGTATACATATGAATGGGAAGACTGTATTCTCAAGATGTGAATTACTGCCCATGAATTTCTATCAAACATAGGACGTGATAATCTGATCCCGAGATTTGCTATTCTATGTTGATATTTTATTTAAAAATTTGCTGAATTCCCCAGTTAACCTTATGAGTTGTCTTCAGATTGCCCTGCACTTTTGCAAGAAAAAAAATCATATCATCTGAGAACAGGGAATTTCACATTTAACCTTTCAATGATTCTACCTAATATTTAACATCAGAGAATCTATTATTATAATATACTACATTAGGGCCCTGGGAGGGTGAATTCCATGACACAGAGCAATGATGGAAACACAAAGGAAGAAGAAGAAATGAATGGAAGCTTGGCCCATCACGAAACATGACTAATTATAACCCTGACGTCCCACAATGCACCATTCACCCTTGAGTTGTCAGATGCAATCTACATATGCGCAAAATGATCTTTAGCTTTAAAATATATTTGGAGCTTCTTAGACTTTTCCAAATCTCATTCCAAGTAAATCTCTTGTTATTTTTAACTCTATAAGTGGAGAAGAGTTTACGGCTAAGATTTTTGACTCTTGTTTGCCACTCTCCTCTTCAACATCCTCGCCCAATTTGGGCTCTACAGTAACTTCTGTATTTCGTCCTTGGCCTTCACCAGCCTGGAACTCACATCTCTCTAAAAGCTCACAGCCAGATATGTGTCTCAGTGGAGCAGAGAACTCACTTGTAGGGAAAGTGGTGTTGTGTTTGAAGGGTAAGGAACTAGAGGCCGCCATCAGCACCCTCCTTCTGTTTGGCCAGGATCCCAACCTTCACCTCCCGGGTCTTCACCCCGATGATGGGGACTGCGTGGCAGTTCTGTTTTTCAACAAACAGGGAAGAGTTTCGGGTCATTTTCTCCTTGTGTATAATTTTGAATCATTCTGAGGGAGCAAACTCAAGTCATGATGCTTCGCATCTCTTCTGAATTTTTGTATCACAAGGAAATCAGTGACACCACACAGGTCCGTCTGATTTCTCGCTTTGCTTTTTTTTTTCTCATGCTCTGGCCCCTGGATCCATTTCAACATGGAGTGAACGTCTCACTCCTCGCTTGATCATGTAATATCCAACACATTCCTAAGCAGCTAAGTTCCACCTTCTCTGAGTGATGTAGCCACCAGGAAGGGGGAGCCCAGGAGTCTTCTACTAAAAATACTGAGTGCAGAGGAGTCAGCAGGTAGCATTTCAACCTCTGAGCTGGTCAGAGCACACACCCAGGTCAGCTTTCGCGAGTGTCGGCTGCTATGTGAGACACTCTGTCACTCTGGGTGGACCCACATACATCCTCAGGCCAGTTTGCATGAGTACTGTGGGGCCTTGTGTTCACACAGCAGGAAAGCCAGCCTATTTACTGCATTTTTAAAAGATTTCTTTCTTTATTTGAAAGTCAGAGTTACACAGAGAGAGGAGAGAGAGAGAGAGAGGAGAGAGAGAGAGAGAGAGGTCTTCCATCTGATGGTTAATTCCCCAGTTGGCCACAATGGCCAGAGCTGTGCTGATCTGAAGCCAGGAGCCAGGAGCTTCCTCCAGGTCTCCCACGTGGGCGCAGGGGCCCAAGGACGTGGGCCATCTTCCACTGCTTTCCTAGGCCACAACAGAAAACTGGATAGGAAGTGGAACAGCCAGGTCTCAAACTGTCGCCTACATGGGATGCTGGCAGTTCAGGCAGGGTGTTAACCCGCTGCGCCACAGCACCGGCCCCCATTTACTGCATTTTATTACATATGAAACACAGTCAGGATGATAGTGATACACGAATAAACACCCAAGTTAACAGATACCAAATTTTGGTGTCCTGATCTCATACATAAAAAAGTAATAAAACCTTATTAAGGTGCTATTTTGATTGAAAATGAGAGTTCTGTGGCTCACCACTTCTCTACTGTGCATTTTCATGTTGAAACACCTTTGTCTGTGCCACTTGCCCCAGGAGCTTCCTCCTCGGCGGGCTCCCCGGAAGGCAGGTTCTCCTGCGCCATCATGACCCTTCACACACTGCTGTTATCCGCATGAAACCACCCGTCCCACTTCGCTTCCTTCGATGACGGTTCTCAGCAGGGATCAAACGCACCTTGGGTAAAGCTACCATTCGGGCAGGGATAGTCCAAGCCTTGCCCCGTTCCCACAAGTTCCCACCACGTGGGCCGTTTTCTCTCTCCCACAGTTGGCCGTGTATGCAGAATGCTACTGTCTGTCTGTCAATAAAATCCACTCGCGGCAGCCCCTGCCTCTTCTCCAGTACGTAGTGAGTTCATTCACGGTCCTGAAGGTGTGCAGAGGGGACACCAGGGGCCACCTGGCCTCGTCCGCTCCGTAGCTGGAGGCACCTTCTGCTCCCGAGGTCTCACATGCTTGGTTCGCCACCTCTCCCACAGAACAGCGCTGCAAAAGCCACATCTCTCTGGACGTCTTCTTGACAAAGATGCTTCTCTCAAGGAAATTTTGAAGAAGAAAAGTTACTGTTAACACCCTGTTCTCCAGCTCACCGTGCCCGCTTGTCTCAGACAGGTGAGGAAGGTTCCAGAAGGATGCTGGGGTGCCTTCCGTGAGCACCTACCTCCGGCCCACAGTCCATGCCTGGACCTCCAAAACTGTGCAAAATGCAGGTAGAAGTTCTTCTGGCTGGTTTCTTAAGTCTAAATCTGCAACGGAACTCCAGAGCAGGCAGAAATATGAATCATTTTGATGTAAAGAGAAAACACAGCACTCGAAGAAAAGAAGACAGAGAGAAAAAAAAAAGAAAGGAGGACCAAAGCCTTCAACTCAGAAATGCGAAATGGAGGGAGCACCTGATGATCTGGGAAAAGGAAGCTGAGATTGTGAGAATCCATGTTTGTTTCATGAGCACTGACTTTAACCAGTAATTTTTTAATTTATGGATCTTCATAAAATGCACTGTACAACGTGCAACTGTAATGTCATTCAAGGATATCAGGCTCATCTGTTCACTGAGCTATGTCGTGTCACCTGTCTGAATGTGGCTTCACTTTTAAATACAAGAGCCGTGCTGGATTTTTTTTTTACTATTAACACTTGAAGTAATAAAATAGATATTAAAAAGTTCATTTGGGTACAAAAACCTGAATGATCTTTTTTTTCAAAATACACATTTCCACAAAGCTTTTGCATAACCAATTAGTCCTTGTTCTGTTAATTAAGTTCATATTATCTCTTTGTATAATATATAATGTATAATCTCTTTGTATAACTTCTGTGTTCTTGTAGTTTAATAATTGTATCAGGTATGCCATTAACAGAACTGAAATGAAGACTACTTCAAATAAAGACTGACTCAATTTTAATATTTCCTAATGTGCCTAGCACAGACATACACTGAACAATCACTACACAGATTCTTTTAAAACAATTTTAATTAGCGTTATTTGTACAGCACACGTTTTATGTAGCTTAGGATCCAGTGTAAGTGACCTTCATAATGGAAACTAGCATCATTTAAAATGAGAGAGCAGGCGGCAGAGAGAAAGAAAGAGGAAGAAGGAGAAAAAAAGAAGAGAAAGCGGAGAGTATTTCTGCCACTGTTGTTAATTTTAATTCTGCTTTTCTATGGAAAACAGGTTCCCTTCTTGCACATTTCAAAGACAAAGTGGGCACCTATCTTGAGCGACACTATATGCTGGTGCTGCTGCCTCAGAAGACGCCGGGCTGATGGATCATATGTCTTCTTCCACTTTATTCTACAGGATGGCTGTGATCCACGGCCCAACTTCTGGTTGAGCCCTCCGTCTTGAATTCATGCACACATTCTGAAGGACCCTGAAGCAGGGCGCAGGCTCCCTCTCCCCACACCCTTGCTGAGTAACAACTTTGGAACACGTGCGTGAGTTGCGGCAGGTGCTGAGAGAACGGCCGGATGGTGGTTACTTAACAAAACAGACTTCACGTGCTTCCGCGTGTCCGGTGAGGATGGCAGTGACAAACAAAGCCCCAATCGGAGGACTGTCGGGCTCAAGAAGAAAAGACATTTTCTCAGGAATATAGAGACGTCTTTATTCACTTTCGCTTATTTTCCAGCCCGCTGTGGATATTATGGGTTGCCTAGGAGTCCCTTAACCTGTCAGGATTATAAATGATCAATGGACTTGCGTATCAGGTACCCAGTGCTGATCAGCTCCTCTGAGTAACTGCACGGACTGGGCATGGTGGTCAGAACCGAGCCGAGACCCACGCCTCCTCATTGCTCTCCCCCGTGGCTCTTGTGTGCTCTGCTCCAGCCCAGACACCCTAGCGGGGAAAGGCGGGGTGCTCTGGGGAGAGTGTCTCAACAGCTGGTGCAGCCGGTGCCTGGCATCGGGTTAACTTGCGCTGGAGATGGGCTGGAAACGGCGGGACACCCTTGAGTGGCACTGGGCCAGAAGCCAGGAGACAAAATGCAGTCCCAGGTTGTAGGGAGATGGATGCGAGTGTGGCTTTTGGCGTTCCGTTGTAGAGTAGGCTGACCAGAGAGAGTGACCATGTGCTGTACATTGTTCTAAAATAGAGAAAATCCAAGTACGAATGATAAATGTTTGAGCAGGTTTGCCCCGATGTGGACGTTACACAGTGCATACATGTATCAGCATGACATGGATGGAGCCGGCGCTGTGGCATAGTAGGTTAAGGCTCTGCCTGTGGCACTGGCAACCCGTAAGGGCACCGACTGTAGTCCTGGCTGCTTTGCTCCTGATCCAGCTCCCTGCTGATGGTCTGAGAAAGCAGCAGAAGATGACCCAAGTCCCTAGCGCCTGCACCCATCTAGGAGACCCGGAGGAAGCTCCTGGCCCCTGGCTTCGGATCGGTCATTGTGGCCATCTGTGGAGTGAACCTGCTGATGGAAGATCTCTCCTCTGTCTCTCAAATAAATAAATAAATCTTTTTTTAGTCCATACAATTTTCCTATGTCAGTTACAAAATCAAGAAGTGAAATGCAGAGTTCTGCAGGGTGCCAGCTTGCTAAGGCATCACACGGGTTAAGAGGTGCGTGGGCCTTTCCACCCCGCAACCCTTCCCTTGCCCACAACCAGGCACTGTTCTGTTCCGCTCAGTGTCTTTGCATTCAGGGTGCATTTTGTGTGATGAGGGATACTCCAAAGTCAGTCCTGTCTACGGGAAACTCTGCCTACGTCTGCATCTATGGCTGTGTCTGCGTCCACGCCTGGGTCTATAGCTACATAGCTGCGTCATCTGTACCCAGAATCTTGCCTCTTAGAAACACTAATGGCCGGCCTGTGGTGTAGCAGGTTAAGCCACCACCGGCAATACCAGCATCCCATATGGGTCCCAGTTTGGGTGCTGGCTGCTCCACCTACAATCCAGCTCTCTGCTTATGGCCTGGAAAAGCAGTGGAAGATGGCCCCCGCACCCATGTAGGAGACCTGGAAGGTGCTCCTGGCCCCTGGCTTTAGCCTGGCCGAGCCCCAGAATTGTGGCCAACTGGGGAATGAGCCGGATGATTCCCTCTCTCTCTCTGTCTCTCCCCTTCTCTCTCTATAAATCTTTCAAATAAATAGATCTTAAAAAGATGAAACACTGGCCAGCACTGTGGCTCACTGGGCTAATCCTCCACCTGCGGCGCAGGCACCCGGGGTTCTGGTCCCTGTTAGGGTGCCGGATTCTATCCTGGTTGTTTCTCTTCCAGTCCAGCTCTCTGCTGTGGCCCGGGAAGGCAGTGGAGGATGGCCCAAGTGCTTGGGCCCTGCACCCCATGGGAGACCAGGAGGAAGCACCTGGCTCCTGGCTTCGGATTGGCCCAGCGTCGGCCGTAGCGGCCATTTGGGGGGTGAACCAACAGAAGGGGTGACCTTTCTCTCTGTCTCTTTCTCTCTCTCACTAACTCTGCCTGTCAAAAAAAAAAAAAAAGGATGAAACACTAAGAAAAAGTGTGTATATATATAATACACACACACACACACATACACACACACACTGATTGTTCCTATTACTGTGAAACTGATATATTTTTGAAAATACCCTCCTTTTGATCTATCTTCCAGACCTTCAAGAAGAAAACCTGGCCCCACTGAGCTGGGTATGCTGTCAGCACCATGCACACGTTTCTCTTCCTCAGACGATTTTTCTATTACGGCTTTCTTGGTCTGTGTAGACCCAGCGTGTACGACCATGTAAATAAGGAGAGAGGGCGGCCTCACTACCGTTTGTGCGGCATGAAATTACCAGCAGGTCCGAGCTAAACAATTAATACCTCTTTTTTTCTCAGTGGTGGTACGAACAGTGCCAATTTAATGCTGTTTAAGCTTATTATCTAATTGCATGCCTGTGCTAGCTTCAGAGGCAGCTTGACACGGAGGCAGGCTGGTGCTGGGTCCCCGCTGCAGCCGAATATTCAATTATTTGTTCTGACTCGTGTAATTCCCTGTATTCCAAGCTTGTTAATGTCATTACCGAGCTGAAATAAAGTGATTACTCGTAATGAGTATTTATCCGATAGGTAGTGCTAGCGCTGCGCCCTCCGGCTGCCGGTGGGCGGCCGTGGACATCGCTCGCCGCTCCTCGCGGCGTCCTGCCCCCCGCCCCGGCGCCCACCCCCACCTTTCGGCTCTGCTGTCAGGCAGGCAGCATCGCATTGCGGTGTTCTGTGAAATACTGTCAGATGCTGGGGAGAAAATAAAACTCTTAAAGATAGGAAAGAGAGGCATCGCACCTCCCCCGGCAGAGTCCCGGCTAATGACCACTGCTTCCACTCGCGGGCGCTGATGACAGCTCCTGCTAAATGATGATGGCGTGCCTGCTGTTGCCTTTGCCCACTTATGTTATTTCTCTTGACATGGTGCTGGGGAAGGCCTAATTTTTTTGACATTTGACCATGCAAATTTGAGTCTGGATACATTATTCTGCATTTACATCCTCCCAGTGTTGCTGTTTAAAATGTGCCACAAGCTCCAGGAGCTCAGCTAATAAAGGCCACCGAATGAAAGAGGGAGGAATCTGCACGCGGGAGGAGGCCTAAACGAAGGGCTGGCGTGTACGTCTCGACACTGACCTTCTCCAGATGAACGAGGGGAAAACCCTTTTTTAAGCAAATGGTAAAGAATGTAACATCCACTTTTTGGTGGAATATTTTTCAAAGGTTTTGAAAAATATACCAAAGACAGAGGGAAGAAAAGTACCCCATTATATTTTACAAGGAGCTTTTTCTACTCACCTTATCAGCGAGAATGCTATTAACCAATTTCCAGGAGGTGCTGGATTCTCAACTCGGAACTCGCGATTCTGCAGAGGTGCAGACGTGTCGTCTCTAAGCTCACTCATTACTTTCTTGTCATCCAATGTCTTGCTTGTTGGTCCTAAGAAAATCCTTCCACACAACAGATTCATGTGGGCTCTGGGGAAACCCAAACTTCATTCTGTATTCTCCTTGGCACCAGACCGCATGAAAACTGAGGAGAGAATTTACATCATCAATAATTATAGGAATGATACTAAATTGACTTATGGACTACTAAAAATAGATGCCCAGCTCTAATAGTGACAACCCAAATAATGAGGACCCACAGACTTTGCTAGGGATATCAGCATGAATATAGGTCTTGCAGGGAAGTACCCTCTTATTTTGCTGTGTTGGTGAAGAGAAAATAGCGATTGCTCTTTATTTGTCCGTATTTCTGTTTCTGTTTATCATTGAGGTCACTGAATCTCTGCTTCTGCATATGTCTTCCAGCACTGTGTTGTGCAAAGACTCCTGTGGTTACATGCATTGTTTAAAATAGATTATCTCATAAGATAAGTGTCTGTACTTTAGATTTGGTATATCTTAGAGTGATAAGAAAACACTCTTTGAAATTACTGAGTAGGCAACACTTTTTCTTTGTTCTCTTTCCTCTCTGTCTCCCACCATTTCCATCTGTTCTCCTTTTATTTTTTCCTTCTTTCCTCTTTTATTTTTAGCATCTATTACATCTATTATCTATCACATATCTATGTGTGTACAGTGTATCTATCATCTGTCATGTATCTATATCTGTATCTATCATGTATCTATAGCTATCATGTATCTACGTGTCTATCATGTATCTATCATCTGTCATGTGGCTATCGGTATCTACCATGTGTCTATCAATCTATCATTTATGTATATATCATGTGTCTATAGCTGTCATGTGTCTATCTGCCATGTATCTTTCATCTCTCTATTATCTATCTATTATCTACCTATCAATCTATCTATCTTCTATCTCTTATCTGTGTATCATCTAGCTAACTAGCTATCCAAGTCACAAGCTGGATTCTGAAGAGTTTACAAAGTAAGACAAAGTCTCTTAGTATAAGAATCATGTGATACAAAAGGATGATTAGTAAGATACAAAAAAGTTTGATTTCTAAAATATTAGTCTTATTCCCAAGATGTCGTTACTTACTTTAGAGTAAGATCACAGAATAGAAGTGCCGACTTGCTTTTGCTGAAGGAGTTATTTCCCTCAGACAATTCCAAAGTGGTGTTCTTTCGCAGGCAGCTGTGTGCCCACGGTGACATTGCAGGACCTCAGGTCCTCCAGTCCTCATTACCCTCCTCTCTCATCTGCTGGAAAGCACCGGAAGAGAGACCTGTCGCTCCCCCTCTTCGTGGAGGAACGACACAGGACCCTGCGCTGTTCTTTCGTCTGCTCGGCCCTTCCCGGGTTTGCTGCTGGTTCTTCCCGGGTTGGCTACCGAACCTTCCACCTCCATGGAGGGGCGGTTCCCCCTGCCACTTTCCCCACTTCCGCGGGGGAGCGGCACACCGCCGGCTGGCTCTCTCGGGAGCTGCTCAGATGTTATCCGGATGTTCCTGGTGCATGTTGTCTCTCTCCTCCTTTATAGTCCTCTTCCACCAATCCCAACTCTGCTACCCACACGCCGAGTATGCTGCTCTCCTCCAATCAGGAGCAGGTCCTGCTGCTTATTGGTTGAACTGGAGGCAGCTGCGTAGAAGCTGTTACTCCCTTCTCAGCGCCATATTGTGGGAGAGCAGATATAAGAGCATAGAATAAGTCTTAATTCCAGTAACAGTCTAGTCTGAGTTGCTCCCCACAAGACCAGCTGAAGCCCTGCAGTGACTGTGCACTCTGGGCTCCCTGGCCCCGGGCAGACAGCGAAAGAGCAATCATGGTGTCCCTCCAACACATCGTCCCCACCACCCACGTCAGCAGCACACAGCCTCAAACCCACCATGCAAGTTCTGTGATGTGCGCTTGAGTTCACACTGATTGTGGAGTCCTGGCTCAAAAGAGCGAGTGCATAAAGATACTCCTAAGAAGTCCTTGCCAATAACGTAGTCCCTTTTGTTTTATTCATAACAAAATCATGCAATAGCACAAAATTTAGTTTTATGTGTGTGTCATGTATTTAATGGTTTTAACCACTGATAAGGGACAACTCAATGGCAACAGTTATGTTCCAATAAATAAACAAATGGAAGACAAAAACTATTTCCATTCTGTAAGGGACATGGGATGGCCTTGCTCACGCGGCAGTTAGTTTGTAGTCTTTGAAGATCAATTGTGAAGGTGTAGATCAATATCTTGCATCCTATTATAAAGATAAGTGGGAAGTGGCTGTAGCCTACAAAGCAAGAGCTGGTTGTGTGGAGGGTCTAGAAGATACTGCACCATTCCTCTCGTAAGGGTCCAGATTTCACAGCCAGATTCATACATTCCCTGCGTGTCCTCATTCACCTCTATTCTTCAATCTGGAATCATTCACATTCATCTTGAAGAACTTCCTTTAGAGTTTCCCGTAGTGCAGGAATGCTGGAAATACTGATTGAGACATTCTATTTCACTTGTATTTTTTAAGGAAATTTACTTGATATGAAAATATAGGTTGTCAGTTTATATGTCTTTTCCTTTAGAATTATAAAAATATTATTCTTTTTTCCTCTGAATTTCACTGGTATTCAGAAATTAGCTCTCATTTTTACTGTTGCTTTGTGAAAGATGTATGTGCTGTTTGTTTTCTGCCAGCTCTTTGTGATTTTTACAGCTTAATTTTTACAAACTTAAATGATATTTACTTCATATTAACTCCATTTGGGGTCTCCTAAGCTTTTTGAATCTGTGAGTTTACATATCTCAAACATTTTGAAAATTTTCAGGGCTTTTATTTTCCCTTCAACATATTTCCCACTCTCTTTTGCTCTAGAAACTCAGCTTTACATTTGCATTGGTTTTTGTACCTATCCTACATTTCTTTTGTGTTCCATACATTGTGTTTGTATTTATTTTTTAAGATTTATTTATTTTAAAGTCAGGGTTAGCAATGCAGATGGTGGCTTTACCCTCTTAAGGCATTACGCCGGCCACTTGTATCCATTTCTATGCTTTAATTTGAACATTTTCTCTTGAACTCACTTCCAGTTTGCTAATCTTTTTCTGAATCTGTATCATTTCATCCTCCAATAAATTAACAGTTTTATATATGTATATATGTGTGTGTATACAGGTGTGTATATATTTATGCATGTATATTTTGCCACAGATTGTTATGCATGTTTTACACATTCTAACTGTTGGAATACTCCATATTTTGCTCATATTTCTTTGACTTGTTTTAAGATGTCAGTTTGTCATTTTCTGTCAATTACAATACCTGAACCAACTCTTCTGCTTAGATTGACAAGAGGACTGCTTGATTACTCCCTTCTTTTTCAACTTCTTTGCAAATCTGGAAATTCTTAATAGTGTGCTGGACATCATACTTATTACGATGTAGTGGATCAGGTTGCATTATTTTCCATTTCAAAGTTGTTCTGAGTTAAATTTGAGTTCCCCTGTGAATGAATCAGTCACCTTGAGCATATCAGTGCCTAGTTTTAAGATCTTTTCTGTTGGTCTAATTCCCAAAACCTGGGCTCCTTGAGTATGAGTTTTGTAGCTTCTACTAAGCAGAGTGTTCAGGGTATTCAGCAAAGCCACACCTTTTTATATGGCTTGGACTTCAACATCTTCCTGGCACTATGAATTCTCTAAAACATCTCTCCATCTTCTACCTCCTAAGAGACAAACCAGAAGTCTCTTGGTGACCAGAAGTTGGTGGAGAAGCACAGAGGCTATTTCTATGCAGAATTTCAGGATTTCTTCACAAGGACTTGCGCCTCTTCACTGCCTTCTGAGGCTTATGAAAAGCCCTCAATCATTTTCTTATCCTCCTTAGCTCAGCATAGCTATCAGTTCTAGTTGTGACTGCATTCTCTGAACTTTAGTCTGAAAAATATTCCCAATAGAAAATCCAGCATGAGCGTGGGACACAGCTCATGAACTTCCTCTCTTAACAATATGGCCCTGAGTTAATGGCCATCCTGAATCTGTAATCTATTGTGATTTAAATTTTTATCTAGATGTTATAGGGATTTATGGATGAATGTTACATACACCACCATGATATCAGGAGTCTCACTGAATTTCATCTTTTTAGATTTATTGGACTATACCGCCTATAAAATCTTTACTACCAACTGTCACATGACATTTATTATTAATGTTTTCCTATCATACAGAAGGTTGCATGTTATCATTTTTTATGGTAGGAGACTAAATAGTTTTCAACATTCTTGAGTTGATTATTAGATGTAACTGCTAAGATTTCCCAATGCAATTTTATTTTTATTCTTTCATGTTTGTGTTTACTTCAGTTCTCTTTTATGGATATGATAGGGAGAATATGCAATGAATTGTATATTTAACTAATTCATTGATATATATGAATGGTCTCCAAGAAGCTCACGGTAATTCATATTATGAAATAGCTATGCATGTGTTTCAAGAAAGTTTTCCATCCAAATACACTTTTGGGGGCAGGCATCGCGGCACAGCTTGTTAAGCTGCTGCTTGGGGTGTCTACCACATTCCGTACCAGAGCACCTGGAATTGAATCCTGCCTCCACTTGCTGTCCAACCACCTGCTAGTGCCCATCTTGGGAAGCAGCTGTGATGGTTCACGGGCTTGGATCCCTGCCACCCACAGGTGGGGCGCTCAGTTCCTCGCTTTGGCCTGCCCCCGCCCCTGCTGTCGCAGGCATCTGAGAAGTGAACCAGTGGATGGAAGAGCGTTCTTTCTCTCTCTCTCCTCCTCTCTCTCCTGGTAATGAATATTGAACTACTGTAAGAGAATCATTCCGTTTTCATTTCTTTCATAAGATAACAGCTAATAACAACACTCTCATGTTGACAAGTTTTCTCACCTGCTCTCTCTTTCTTCCGAGATAAAAGCTGTAGAATACTGTAAGTTCACCTTCCAGTGTAACAGATATTCCAGCATTAGTTACCTTGTAGTTTAGAGTTTAGAGATTTGGAAATTCACCTCTTAGATGTAAGAATAGTACTCATTTAATATATTCAAATGCATTGTCATCTTTAAGTGTTATATTCTATGCAGTTTAAGTATCTTCTAACTATGGTTTCTTTCACATCAAATTTTTTTAAGTATAAAAATATTTATTTAGAATTTAAAAATCACAGACTATGTAATAAGAAGACATCAACAATCCCAGGGGAAAATCCCCATAATTTTATAAATTAATTAACTGCCTGATATAAGCTCTATGATACTTTTTCCCTCCTATTTTGGATTTATACTCTTTGATTTTTTTCTTCATGAAAACAATTTTGTTACATCATATTCTATAGAGTTAACAGATACTTCACTCTTTCCTCTAGCAAAGTTAATCAAAATTTGTTATTATTGATATTGTGGAAGAATTTCCTTCATCTCCACAACACAGTATTAGGAAAGTCAAATACAGTTTAAGGATTGTTGTCATATTTGTGAAGATCTATGAAATTTGTTTCGTATTACATAACAGGATATGAGAGGATTTTCTACCTTCTAGTCCTGGATTCATATGTTTCCAAACAACGCGCCCTTCTCCCAGAAATCACAACCTCTAAGCATTGCCTTACCCATATACTTCTGTGACAGGTCCTGAAGTATGCATTCATTTGCTGCTATGATTTCTGGCCCTCTGTCTTCATGTCACAACCCTGACTGGTCACTGTAAGCCTTCAAGTAGTAATGCCCATGAAACACATAAACATATTCCACTTAGCTGACTCAGTTTCCCCTTAGCTAGATCCCCAATATGCCCTCCGCTACTCCGATTCTACCAGACATGGGGGGATTACATCACAGTGGATATTAGAATGAAAAGAGACAGTAATGTTGTTTTAGTTTGGGCTACTATAACAAAATGTCATAGACTGGGTATTATAAACAATAGTTTATTTTTCACAATTCTGCAGGCTAAATGCTAGCATGGTCACCTCTGCGGAGGGCCTTTTTTGGGTTGTAGATTCCCTCATTCTAATCTCAATCCTGACAATGCTTTTGCTTAGACCATTTGTTGCCATATTCCTTAAATTGCAGAACATGAATACAATGCTTTCTGAAGCCTTACATATCTCCAAATATACAAAAATGTTTTTCAGTTCTCAACAGAATTCATTTTCTCTTAAGTACTGCATATAAGTTAAATATCATTAATTTACACTAGAGAAGATGAAAATGACAATAACCTAGTCCTCTTTATTTTGAAAGAAAATCACGTATGAAAAAGTAACAGATGGTGAGGTTTGACATTTCCATTGCTATGTAGGAATCTCTTTGGGATATATGTAAGTGTATTTCCTCACCGATACTCTATTATAATTGAAAAAAAGTTCTAATTAGAAGACACAGATTTCTTTTTCTCAACAATGCATTTTACATGATCATTTCTTTTATTATGTTTTCTCTATTTATTTATTTTGTTTAGTTCCTCTTTTTCCAGAATTTCTAAAATATTTCAAATTTTTGTCATTGGTCCTGTCTTTGTTTCAACTTCATATAAATAATTCCAGTTTCTTTTTATCGTTGCTTAATTCCATTGACAAATGTTCTCCATTTACTTCACTGCAGCAACTTAATTCAATGATTTTGTGAAAACTGTCCATTTTCATTTCATCGATTATATTTTTAAATATTTTATATACCCATTTTATATTTTAGGAAACGTCTAAATTCACAAGAACTTAGTTCTATGATATTGATCTACATCACTAGTAACTGAGCTTCGTGTTCTATTTAGATTCCCTTCCTTCTTCTCCAGTGCCCTCAGCCACTCTGGTGCCATCATCTTCAGGTCTTTGTCCCCTCGTGACTATGGCAGTTTCTCAGATTTTCTGGAATTTTATGGGTGTGATGGTTTTGAGGATGTCTGGAGAAAGATTTTATGGAATTTCCCACAGGTGGAATGTTTTTGGTGTTTTCTGTTTATTAGACTGTGTTGTATGTTCTTGGAAAGTAGGCTGCAGAGATAAAGTGTCTTGTTTAGTGCATCATGTCGAATGCATATACAACCTGTCAGACACCAATGAGTGTGTTACCCTTGATCCCTTGAATACGTAGTGGTTATGTGGTTTCTGTACTATGAATTTATATTTTGCCTTTCTTTTCTGTGCACTTGAGAGAAAAGTCACTGTTGTAACCCAGACATGTGGATCTAGGAGTTATGCTCCATCTTCTTGAGTGAGGAGCCTATGCATAAATTCATAAACCATATGCAATTAATCTGCCTTTCCAAAATATCACATAACTGAAATAATTAGATGTGTACCCTTATAAGTCAAATTTAAATTATTCAGTGATATGCATTTCTAATTATTCCACGTCTGTTCCTGACTTGATAGTTCATTTACTTTTGTCATTCAGTAATACTCCTTTGTTTCTTTTTTTTTTTAAAGATTCATTTATTTGAAAGGCAGAGTTAGAGAGAGAGAGAGAGAGAGAGAGAGAGAGAATCCCCCATCTGCTGATTCACTCCCCAAATAGCCTCAATGGCCAGGGCTGGTCCAGAATAAAACCAGGAGCCAGGAATTTCTTCCAGGTCTTCCACATGGGTCACAGGGGCCCAAGTACTTGGGCCATCTTCTGCTTCTTTTCCCAGGCCATTGGCAGGGAGCTAGACTGGAAATAGAACATCTGAGACTTGAACTGGTGCCCATATGGGTTGCCAGTGTTGCAGGCAGTGGCTTTACCCACTACGCCATAATGCCAGCCCCTCTCTTGTTTCTTTGAACTTGCTGGCCCTTCTGACAATATAGAAAGTATTTTCTAACTAACTGGAGATTAAACTTAACTCATCAATTAGAATAAATGCTTTAATTTAGAAGTTGTTCATATTTTCCCTAAAAATATGAGGACTCTTGATTTCAGTTGCTTATAGTCAAGCATCTCAAGAATTCAAAGCATGGCTTGACATTTTCAAACCCTAGTGGTGATGTCACTGCGTCTGGGGCAGGGAGCCACGCATGGTTCAGGCCAGAGGAAGAAGGCAGGCATGGAAGGACAGGTCATAGAGAGGTCTCACAAGTCTCAAGGCAGCCTGGGCTGATGTGGGGACTTGGAGAGTGCCCACCTGTGACTGAGCCAGCCAAGAGTCAAAGTGCTAATGGTAGGTGGAGTTGATTTAAAAGTAAGGAATCAAGACGCAGCCTAATCCTAGTCAAAACTCAGGGCAACCGTGGCACAGACTCCGAGGCTCCCCGTTAAGAGGTGTTCTCTGACATGGGTTGTCCTAGACCTTCCATCTCCCTGACGAGTGTTGTCAATCATAGTGTCCAGTCGGCCATAGCACTGACCGTGGGCACCATGACCACCACTGTGAGAGCATTCACATCATTGTGGGGTCTCTCCCCAGGCAACTGCAAGCGTCTAGGAATAGGGGGCTGTGGGGAGCAACTCGGACTAGACTAAGTTACTGGAATTAAGACTTATTCTATGCATCTGCTCTCCCACAATATGGCGCTGGGAGAGGAGTAAACAGCTTCTGCACAGCTGCCTCCAGTTCGACCAATAACCTGCAGGAGCTGATCCTGCTCCTGATTGGAGGAGAGCAGTGTACTCAGCGTGTGGGTAGCAGAGTTGGGATTGGTGGAAGAGGACTATAAAGGAGGAGAGAGACAACATGCACCAGGAACATCCGGATAACATCTGAGCAGCCCCCGAGAGAGCCGCCTGGCGGTGTGCCGCTCCCCCGCGGAAGTGGGGAAAGTGGCAGGGGGAGCCGCCCCTCCACGGAGGTGGAGGGATCGGCAGCCAACCCGGGAAGGACCAGCAGCAAACCCGGGAAGGGCCGAGCAGATGAAAGAACAGCGCAGGGTCCTGTGTCGTTCCTCCATGAAGAGGGGGAACGACAGGGGGCAGTGTGTGATCCAGCATGTTTCTCCTGCCCCACGCCAAATGCTTGTCCCATTAAAGACTTCGCGTGAATCTAAGTTCACAGAATCCAGGAGAGAATGAATGTACAGCTCGTGAAATCAGCTCCAACAAGAGGGACTTGACTGCATCTAAGGGAGGCTTTATGTTTGGCTGGAATTGAAGCAAGCTTTGACTTTGTGTTCCCTGGCACAGACTCTGCTTTGCTGTTGTCCAGGGTCCTGATAACGGCCTCTGATGTCAAAGGCATCCAATTCCAATCCTTCCTTACCCTGGAGGACTCTTTAGACAGCATAGGTTTCAGCCTTCATAATTACTCCTTAAAGGAAAGTCCCAAGGCTGTTTTGGGAGGGAGTACAAGCGGCATCTTTAGAGGACTAGCCTATAGTCCATCTTCATCTTCTCAACGTCACAGCATGAGAGAAAAGAACCTGCTGGGGCAGGTAGCAGCCCTTCCTCTCCTGTGTCTCTCGTCTGACGGGCAGTCTCATCGTGTAAGGATGTTCATAAAGGACTGACTGTGGCATGTCCCAGCCAACGTACGACTCAGGAAGGGCCTCCTGCGCCCTTGCTGGAGAAAGCACAGCCCAAGCGTGCATCACTACAGCTCAGGTGGTCAGCCTTTCTCTGCCCGGGCTCAGCAAAGAGCAGTGGAGCCATCAGGTGCCAAGTATCAATGATACCAAGCTAAAGTCACTTGAACTGAATGCTAACTTACATACAGATGAGGGTGGAGACTCCAATGATGTGGCATTGTAGCATAAATGTGAGTGAAAAGCTATCTGAGAAAGAATGTTCTAGATGCAAAAATGATGAAATCCCAAGGTGACAGAGATCTTTGGTGTATTACTGGTACAACAAAAAGGATGGGGGGCATAAATTATAATTTATGACTTGCACCACATTTTATTGTTTCTCTTTTCTCTAAATCTTGATTAGCTCTGGGCCAAAGAGACATGCAGAGCTCCTTAGAGATTTACTATTCCATGGGATACTTGGCGGTGGTGAGGGTGCCTTGCTTGACTATTGAGGCTTGAAGGAGAACAGATACAGTGAGCAGAGACAGTGAACACATACTGAACACAGGAACGCTTTGCTCCCCACCAAAACTAGCTCAGGTTTTGTTAAAGTCTGCAAAATAGGTGACCTCCTAGTGGCCATGAGATCTGTAGTAACTAAGCTGGTTACAAGCCTAATATGTGGAAGATTTTTAACAGTTGTTGATTCATACTCGAAGTTTGGCGAGTCCAGGACTGATCGTGGAGTTGATGGACTCCTCAGTCGCATTTTGCCTAAGCCTGAGAGCTGTGAAGTTCGGGACCTACTGAGAGGAGATTTCTGATAACTCTATAAATGAACTTCTATAAGCGTGCAGCATCCATCATGTTGTCACCGATTTTATGGCTAACACAGAGTTTGAAAAGATTTGCAATAAAATTCAAAATCTAAAGTGTGGTTCTCAAAACATATTTCAATACATCAACATTCTTCAGGATTTCATCAGCCGTTATTACAACTGTGTCTGCCAGAGGGAATCTGTCTAAAGGTATGTCACCACGGTGAATTCTGAGACATCCTGAAGCTGTGTACAGCAGAAGCCTGGTTGGGTGAAAGATGTTAGGGACATATTGATGTTAAAGCACTTATTTGTAAAGTGAGGGAAATAAGAGAACATAGAAATTACTTACATAATTGTGAAATTATTATGTAAGTTGCACTAATAGCAATGTCATGGGTATGCAGTCCACCATCAGTCACCACTCTGTAAGTCGAATCATTTATGGGGAGAAAAAGAGCAACAGGATTTTCACTTGAGAAAATTTAAAAAAAAAAGTCCAAGTCAGTTTGATTTCAGAAAAAAGAAAAAAAAAAAACACTGGTTACAAGACAATTCTAGATGAGAAATGACAGTGGGCCTGATGTGAGGGACTTAGCAACTGGGTTAAGTCTCTGAAGTGTGATATTTGCAGGCTGTGAGGCAATAACAGATGAAATAGATTTTCTGTTTCTTTCAGCAAGGCTTGAAGGTTCACTTTCCCCAACTCTGTGTCTACATATTCAATATTGCGGGTTCTGGAGTTCTGGGGAGGTGGAATTTTGTATATCCACACCCGTGGGGCAGATCCCACTCCCTGAAATGTCTCCTGGAATCAGAACACACCAAGTGATTCTCATATAACTACTCAAGGGTGTTACCTGAAACCACCGAAGATGAAATGTGTACTGTTTTGGGGATGCAAGCTTTGGCCGACAGGTAGAACAATGCTGTGCCATGGATACCAAAACAGTGAATGCAGATCAAACCGGTTGATAAATGGCACTATTATTGAATCACAGAGCCAACGACTTAAAGAACCTCCAAGTATGGCAGTCAGTCTTTGAGACAAACTGCTCTCTGGATAGAAGACAGTCTTAGACTCACTGGACTTATGCACAAGCAAGAGAGAGTGCCAATGGTCAAGGAAGACATTTCCGTGTGAAGGTGACTCACAGCCCAAGGGGAAGTCAGGAGCTGGAATCTCACTTTTAAAAAAGATTTATCAATAGATACCACGTTAGCACCCAGCTAGGGAACTGTGAGAGGACAAGAACAGTTTTGATACAATTCACGTTGAGAAGGTTCTAGTAAAGAGTTATATTGACAAAGAACAACTGGAAGACATAACGGAGAAGAAATGTCATAGAAAAAGTAGAAGAGGCTAAAGTGCTGCAAAGTAAACATAAACACATGGCCATCCTCCATTGCACTCCCAGCCACAGCAGAGAGCTGGACTGGAAGAGGAGCAACCGGGACAGAATCCGGCGCCCCAACTGGGACTAGAACCTGGGGTGCTGGCGCCGCAGGTGGAGGATTAGCCAAGTGAGCTGCGGCATCGGACAAATAGCTATTAACTTTTTGGATGCTATAAATAATGCTGAAATGAACAATTGAGTACAAGATTTTTTATATCTCGGGTAAATAACTGGTAGTGGAATTCCTAGATAATATTTTAGCTCTCTGATAAATGTTTTGAAGAAATTGGGGTGGACAGCTGTGCTAGTAATTAAAACACCCATGTCCCCTCTGGAATGCTTAGGTTTGAGTCCTGGCACCGGCTCTCATTTCCAGCTTCTGCTGATGAAGACCCTGGGACAGCAGTTGGTGGCTCCAATGGTTGAGTCCCTTCCCTACTTGGTCGACTTCAACTGGGCTCCCAGCTCCAAGTTATAGCCTCACCACACCTTGTCAATTCAGGCTTTTGTGAAGTAGACAGCAAATGGGAGCTGTCTCTCTGTTGTCTATCTCTGTTTCTGTCTGCCTCTCAAAAATAAGGAAAGAAAAAAGAGGAGAAAAAATGTCTAATAAAGATAATAATAGTAAATAAATTTTAAAGATGTTTTAATGAAATACTGTTTTACTACATTGCTTCTACATTTTGTGTCCCAAAGTGAAGTATGAGGGCTAACATTTCCTGAAATCCTCACCAACATGTGTCCTTGTCCATCCTTTTTATATCCCTGTAGTGAGTATTTCACTATAAAAGGATGTGGCATTTCATTGTCATTTTGACTTATATTTGCCTAATAACTGGTGATGTTGATCACATTTCTGGTACATGATGGCTGCTTACATTTCTTCTTTGTATAAGTGTCTGTTGATATCCTTGCTTGTTTTAATTGGATCATTTTTTGTTGGTGAGTTTTAAGAGCTCTTTTTACATATTCTTACTCTAAGCCCCTTTTCAGATACCTGATATGAATTTCTTCTCCCATTGCTTGACTTGTCTTCTCAATTTAAAGGTATCATTCACAGTATTAAATCTTTTACTCTGAAACAATCTGATTTTTTTTTTATGTTGTGCTGTTTGTTTCTTTGCTGTTTGTTTATGTCACTTGTGATTTGGTGAGACAGCCAAGAAACCATTTCCTAACTCAAAGCCATGAATATTTACTCTTATTTCCAATTGTTTTATAATTTTAACTTTCATTTATGTCCATGTTAGCTAATTTACTTCTTTTTTAATCCATTTGTTATTTAGGAATAGATTGTGAATTTCCACATCTGTGAATTTCTCAAATTTGCTTTTGTTGCTTGTTTGTACTTTAATTTAATTGTAGTTTTAGAACATGATTTGTATGGTCCCAATGCTTTGTAAATGCATTGAAGCTTTTTGTAAGGTCCAGAATATAACAACAGGGAGATGGGAGACAAAAGGACACATAAAGGTACAAGGCATGACAAGATGGGTGCAGACACTAGAGACATTCTGTGACAGAACAAGGGACTTGTGGTCCAGTACCTTCAGGGAGAGGCAAGTCAAAGTGTTCCTCCAGCCCTTCCCCTCCCACCAGAAACTTGGATGCAGACGCTGGGCCCCCTGGGTTGGAAAGAAGAAGTGTGTGGTGTAATCCAACTAGTTTCTGGTATTTGTTATAGAGCTATAAAGAATTAATGCAGTGATTCTGCTGACAATAAACTCTTGGTTTTGTTTATCTGTATTTTTTCTTTTTAATGAGTGGATGATTCTTAGTTGACAGTGTTTTCTTTCCTTGCTTTGAGTGTAACATTCTACTAGCACTCTGCCATTGATTCCTTAAAGTTTTCTTAGTTTTCTGTTTCTAATCTTGAGATCTTTGTGGGGTTTTTTTTGTCCTTCTCTTTCAACAGTTTGGTCATTATATGTCTAATTGTGATGTCTTTGGGTTTATCTTAGTTTGAATTCATTGATCTTTTTGGATGTGTTAATATATATATATATATATATTAACTGTGTTAATATAACTATGTTAATATAACTGTGTTAGCCAATTTGGGGAATATTTTAGCCAGTTTCTTCAAACTGTCCTTCTATCTCTTTCTCCATCTCCTCACCTGTATCTCGGATCAGTTTGCATACTCAGTGTCCCATGTTTTTCTGAGGCACTCTCCATTATTCTTCATTATTTCATCTCTCTGTTCTTCAGGTTGCACAGTCTTTATCAATCCATCTTCAAGTTTTCTCCTCTTTCTTTGACAAGATCAAGTCTACTGTTGCAGTTATCTAGTTTATTTTTTATTTCAGTTACTATGCTTTTTAAGTTACAATTACCAGTTGGTTCTTTCTTATGTTTATATCTTTACTGATAGTGTCTATTTGATAAGGCATTATCAACTCACCTTTCTCTAATTCTTTAAATGTGATTTCCTTTAGGTTTTTTTTTTTAACTTCCTATGGCAGTTTTACTAGTATTTGTCTGCTAAGTCCAATATCAGGGCTTTCAGTGGTAGTTTCTGTTGTCTAATTTTTTCCTCTGTGTATTTGTTGCATTTTACTATCCTTTTGAATGTTTTGTAATTTTCCCTCTTTTTATTTACTTATATAAAAGGAACAGATTTCATGCATTTCTTATATACAGCTGTAAGTACATAGTGGTATTTCTCTCTCTCCCTCCATCCCTTGCATCCACTCTCCCTCTTCCTTTCTGTCGCTCCCCCTCTTCGTGGAGGAACGACACAGGACTCTGCGCTGTTCTTTTGTCTGCTCGGCCCTCCCCGGGTTTGCTGCTGGTTCTTCCCGGGTTGGCTACCGACCCTTCCACCTCTGTGGAAGGGCGGTTCCCCCTGCCACATTCCCCACTTCCGTGGGGGAGCGGCACACCGCCGGCCGGCTCTCTCGGGGGCTGCACAGGTGTTCCTTCAGATAGATGTTCCTGGTGCATGTTGTCTCTCTCCTCCTTTATAGTCCTCTTCCGTCAATCCCAACTCTGCTACCCACACGCCGAGTATACTGCTCTCCTCCAATCAGGAGCAGGTCCTACAGTTTATTGGTTGAACTGGAGGCAGCTGAGTAGAAGCTGTTTCTCCCTTCTCAGCGTCATATTGTGGGAGAGCAGATGCATAGAATAAGTCTTAATTCCAGTAACTTAGTCTAGTCCGAGTTGCTCCCAGTTGCTCCCCACACTTTCTTTCTTATTTTTCCTTTAATTTTTGCACTGACATTCTTTCAATTTACTTTGTAATCACAAGCTTAATCCTCCACTAGATAAATAATTCAACAAGTAGTAAGTAGAAATACCACTGTTCCTCAGGAGCCTGACACAGGATATAAACAAAGCTCAAATCTCAAGATGTCAATTTCACTCATATGCATTATATTTTTATTGTTGAAAACTGGACATTTATTGTAGGAACTCTAGGTAAGAATATGTCCTCTAGGTGTGTTTTAATTTCTTCCTGTTTATTTGTCCAGTGGCTTGTTCCAAACGAGTGAAGTCTATTTCCTCCTCAGCGCTCAGATTCTGACGTTTCTCCTAAGAGCACACATTTTGGTTCTATGTGGACTCATCTTTACCACCAACCATAATTATTGTTTCAGTTGAGCTTTCTTTTCTTTAATTTTTATTTTTTTTTTATTTTAGAGACATAGAGACGGAGAAAGCTGCCAGGTACCAGTACACTCCTCAAATGCCCACAATGGCTATGGAATCCAGGAGTTGAGAACACAGGTCCCCTACATGAGTGGCAGGAACCCAGTTACTTGAACTGTCAACCATTGCTTCCCAGGTCTGCACTTATAGGATGGTCCAGTCAATAGCTAAGAGCCAGGACACGAACTCAGACATTCCAAAGAGGGAGTCTTAACTTTAAGGCATCTTAACTCATGCCTTAAATATTAAGCTTAATGCTCTCTCTGAGCTAAGCTTTCTTGACTGCCTCATTCTATAATCTGCTTATTAAACTTCTGAATTGTCTGTGTCAACCAGTATAACACTAAGCTGTTAGCCTCCACTAATTGTAGGTGTTCACTAGCTATTTCCTACAATACCCTGTGACACATATTTTTCTATTACCTGAACCATTTAATCAGAGTTCTACTGCAAGGTAGAATAGTGGGCCTTTTTGAGACTTTCTCAGAATTTTTTTACTATTTCTTTCTCTGTTAAGCTTGAACATAGTCAACTTTTTTTTTTTTTTTTTTTTTTTTTTTTTTTTTTTTTTTTTTTTTACTGTAGGCACTTACCTACTGTTCACCAGGATGTCCATTCTTTTCAACAGAACATTTAGGCATGGGCTTACTCATAACTTCAGAATTTGTTTCTTTGAGGATTTATTTATTTATTTGAGAGGTAGAGTGACAGAGAAGAAGGTGGATGAGGAGGGAGGAGAAGGAGAAGGAGGAAAGGAAGAAGTGAGGAGAGGGAGCGAGAGATCTTCTCCCTGCTGGTTCACTCCCTAAACAGCTGTAACAATCAGGGCTGGGCCAGGCTGATGCCAGAAGTCAGGAACTCTGTCTGAGTCTCCCACATGGGTTGCAGGTGCCCAAGCACTTGGGCCATCATCTGCCACCTTACAAGGTGCATTATTAGGAAGCTGGATCAGAAGCAGAGCAGCCAGGGCTTGAACGGTGCTCTGAGATGATGGTGCCACAATGCTAGTAGCTCCTTTCCCCATGATTTGTTTCAAATAAAGTTAGTTCACTTGAGTAACAATAGAACAATATGAGCTAACAGATTAATCACACTGACTACAGTGCCCTTGATAATATCAAAGAAATCTACCAGACAGGAAATGGGTTATTTGACAAGCTGTGAACCTACTGTGATACGGTGGTAGCAGGTGCTACTGATGTCCGATAGTCCCTAGTGGCACAGTCAGCTCCTCTGTGGCTGCAGAATGCAGTTCAGTGGGTGACAGCTTCCCCACTGAAGCATATGCAGCTCAGTTTCTCTTCTAGGGCTTTGTACGACCCCGGGCACGACAGGTTGGAAGAACCAGGGATTTAATGTCCCCTTGGCCAACTCCTAACCACTGAAGGAAGAGAAACACTGGATAAACATGTCATCTTCTATTTTAAGGAAAGTGCTATGGACAGCTATGCATGATGACAGTATTTTTATTTTGCATAAACTCTTTGAAGCAGCCTCATTTGTTCTTAGAAACATCCCCGACAGTGTTATAAAGTGTTTAATACACATGCCCCGGCGTGATCCATCTTGGGGTGATATCCCAACTGGAACCTCTTCAACATACTCCTTGTTGACCATTTTCTCTCAGTTTTCCACCCTCAAAGCTTGAGTTTCCCAAATGCACCTCCTAAATTACCACCCACAGCCAAGTCCTCATCTTAGTTATTTGGGAGAAACAGCACCACAGAATTTGAAGAAATCCTGCCCAGAAAATGACCCCTCCCCTGTGGTGGAATGAGAAGGCCATGCCAAGATGGCCACTGGCAAGTGAGCGTCAGTTACTCAGGAATGGGTTTGAAACCTACCTGGCAATGGAGCCTGCCTGGCAATAGGCTGTGACTGGATGGCTTCGGAAACTGCCTGGCAACAGGGTGTGATTGGTTAGGGCATAGACCACCCCTTGACCGGATTGACTGCCTTGGCTATATAAGCTGCTGTACCAACTGAAATAAATGAGTCTGTGGGTTGCTCGCCTCTGGCCTGCTTTCATCCAACTCCTGGAGTCTGTGTGGTGACTCCGTGCCTCTTGCCCCCACCATGCTGCTCCTCTCAGAATGAATCCACTCAACATTCCCCATCTACAACCCAGGCATCCTCCTCCTACTCTGTGTCACAAGCCACAGCATTGCTCAGTTAGGTCTTCTGCAAAGAGGACCCCTGGGGCACTGACCTGCTGGACACTTTGCCCTCATCTAGCAACTCATGGGTTCTTTTCTGGGCATCCAAGAATATCAAGGCTGACAGCCGTCTGGAAGGGAGTCCCCCCCCCCAAGTGTCTCCCCGCCTTACACACCCATGCTCCAGTTAAGCGGGGCTGCCCTCCCCACCGAGTGACACCATTTGTCATGACCCACATTCTGATCTCAGGACATGCTCAGTCTAGTGGTAACCATGAGGCTCAGCCAGACCAAATCTCCAGAGCATCCTTCATCGTGACCGTCACGTTAGGACCCTCAGGACGACTCAAGGGTCCTCTGCTACGTGATAGTGGTCATAGCCAAGGGCCCTTGATCCGTTTTTGCTGCTGTAACAGAATACCTGAGACTGGACAATCTGTACAGATTGGAATTTTATTTTGCTCACAGTTCTGGAGTTGGGGAAGTCCAAGAGTATGACACGGGCATCTGAGCGGCATCTGGTGAGGGCCTCGTGCTGCACCATTCATGTCACAGGACCCCACAGGACAAGCTCTGATCCCTTCCTCTTATAAAGTGATTGAAGCCCCACAGAGCCCCAACACTCATAACCTCACCTGCTTCTAATCGTCCCCCTAAAGATGCCACCTCCAGGTGCCATTAGTGTGTGAATTTGGGGATTAAGATTCCAACCCATGTAGGGGCACTGTGGCACAGCAGGTTAAGCTGCTGTTTGGGACATCTACATCTCACACCTGAGTGCCTGGGGTCTGGTCCTGCCTCAGCTTCTCATCTGCCTTCCTGCTGATGTGCCTGGGAGGCAGCAGGTGATGGCCCAAGTGCTTGGGTTCCTGCAATCTATGTGGGAGACCTGAATGGAGTTCCTGGCTTCTGGCATCCACTTGGCCCAACCCTGGCTGTTGTCTGGGAATTTAGGGAATCAAGCAGCAGTCGGAAGATCTTTCTCTCTCTTTTTCTTCCTCTGTCACTCCACCTTCCAAATAAATAAAAAAAAAGACTCCAACACATGAGCTCTTGGGAGACACATTCTAACCCATAGCACATGTATCCCCTCCGCTTTTGAAAGCATGCACGCTCAGGGAGTCCAGAGCCCACGCTTCTGAGAGCAGCACTTGGATGCTTTGTTTCCTTCTGCCCATGTCCTCGGGAGATGAGTGAGTCAGGGACTGTGTTGGGATTTTCAATCATCACACAGAGCCTGCAACTTCTAGGCACCTGGCTTGTTGAACGAGGGAACTGATGTGGAATGAGGGCATGAGAAGAGAGGGCTTCCACCTACCGGGTGCCAGAATTAGTGCCTGAGATGCCCCTAGCTCCAATATTACCTCTGTTGGCACTTTAACACCTCGGAGCAGTGATAGCAAGCTTTTTATGCTCTTGGACCTCATTTCCAATGTTCCGGCTTAAATAGAGGACTCATTCTCCAACAGCTGTGATTTCTTCTCTAGGCAAACATTCCCCGGGAAGAAGGCCGCCTCCATTTTTGAGAATAAATGTGTAATTGTACCCAAGCAGACTATAGTTTTTGAGTAATTGGGTTATTCAGGATGCACACAAAGTTCTCCTTCCAGAGGCATTAAGCACAGAGAGTAGTTACCGAGTCCTTAGCAATGGCATTTTTTCTTTCTTTTCTTTTCTTTTTTTTTTTTTTTCACCTCTGGCACGTCATTACTCGTAGCACTTCCACCAGTCACCTAATTAGCCCTCTCTGGTGGTCATAGATTCCATGCCTATTTAAGTTATGACAGTAAGTGTGGTCAGCCAGTGCCGAGTGGTGTTCAGCACACAATTAAGGCAGCGCACCTTGACTCCAAGTGGTGGCAGACAGTGACTCCCGTGCTCCCCCCACCCCGTGAGCCCGCCTCTCCTCCATTTCTCTATATCCCATTTGGTTTGCTAAACAACCTTGAGCTCTCATGGCAAAAATTCAAATGCCATCTGTGCCCCTTGTCATGCACATGGAGCATGCATCCCACGCGTGACTTCCTTCAGCCTAAGATCTTCCCCTTTCATGTTCTGGAACTTTTGAAGGGAAGGCATTGCCGCCAGGTCCCTCGGTGGCAGAGGTTATGGGAATATGCATGCTCTCAGTTCTATGGTTTCTGAAGCCAGTCACAACAAGCTATCATCTTCAACTGCGAAAAACCTGAAAGCCATTTTACTAAAACAATGTCAGCCCACTCGGAGGCATCCGGCAGGGCTGCTCCTGAAGATTGCTGGGCAATTACTGTGATTTGCTGTAACAACAAACACATGGAAGGGTCGTGTTTGTTGAGCGGGGCAGTAGTTCAGGCCCTGGATTGAAATGCATTCAAGTGGGAATGTTCTTGTGTGTTAGGGGGATGGTAGAAATCTCCGCAAACAGTCACTTGCAGGTTTGGGGTTATGGGACACGCAGTCGTAAAATCTGACACTGAAGGAGAATCAGCAGCGAGCACCCTTTGAAGTTCTTGCTTCTGTTCTTGCTTGTTTGCTCCACAAGGCACCCTCACATTTGCAGAAACCACAGCGCAGGTGGTAGATGTGTTTGCCCAGGCTAACCCAGGAACCTGAATTCACCTCCTGGCTGAACCCCCAGCCAGAGTCCTCTCCCTGTTGCCTTCTGTTAGGGAGTTTTCTGTGAGTTCCTGCTGGGTGAAGCTTGCTCACCCTTCTAACAACAGGAGCACTCACACTAAGCAGCAGCTCAAGCCAGATCCTCATGCATCCAAAGCCACCGTGCTCTTGTTCCAGGGAAATGTGTCCACCTCCCTCTCTCCCTCCCCCCGTCTTTATTTCTTCTTCTGATAGTAATTCTAATTTTCTCTGCTTAAGACCACCATAAAAATAAAAACAGACAAAAATAGCTAACCAAAAAATTTAAATAGCAGGAAAAAAATCACAGAAGTTTGCTTTCAAAATTTGATCATTTACAACATTGCCCTGAAATGAAAGTATTTCACTCTCTTGTGAGAATAGACATTTCTCAAATACAAGAGTTCTTTAAAACATTCACAGAAAGAAGAATTAAAAGATGAATTTATTTTGGTACAAAACTTTGAAGTCCATGCACCCAAGGAATCTTCAGACAGTTCATGCAGAATACATATCACGTATGCACGGATTTCCACAAAATATTTTTGCACCAAAGTGTATTTATCTTCTGAAAAAAATTGCATATACTCATTTTATTTGAAAGGCAGAGAGAGAGAGATCTTGCATCTCCTTCCCAGATGTCATCCATGTCTCCGAGGTGGGTGTCAGTGACCCACGTACTTGAGCCATCACCCGCTGCCTCCTAGGTGTGCAGCAGCAGGAAGCTAAAATTGGGAGCAAAACCAGGATTCCATCCCAGGCACACTGCTCTGTGGATGCCGATGTCTTAAATGCGCCTTAAAACACCACACAGCCTGAGCTGCAGCTCACTAAGCTAATCCTCTGTCTTGCGGCGCCGGCACACCGGGTTCTAGTCCCAGTCGGGGTGCCGGATTCTGTCCCAGTTGCCCCTCTTCCAGGCCAGCTCTCTGCTGTGGCCCGGGAGTGCAGTGGAGGATGGCCCAAGTGCTTGGGCCCTGCACCCCATGGGAGACCAGGAGAAGCAGCGGCCATTGGGGGGTGAACCAACGGCAAAAAAAGGAAGACCTTTCTCTCTGTCTCTCTCTCACTGTCCACTCTGCTTGTCAAAAAAAAAAAAAAAAAAAAAAAAAACCACACTAAACAAGCGCTTTATTTTAATTCTATACATCCACGGAGTTTGGCAGCCTCTGCGTGTGTCATCCAGATAAATGGAGCCTCGCTGGGAAAGCATGGGTCTCTCTCCTTCTCTAGAAACACCTTCAAGACCATTTCCAGTAATGAATCCACAGGATGAGGCTTGAAGGTACAGGTGTGTGCCTGCGTGTGTGTTTAGACCACTCTTGATGTGATGTTTTATAACCACAATTCCAAACATCAAAGAAGGCGTTTTCTGGACACTCTTGGCCAACAAGTTCAAGCACGACTTCTGGGAGCGACGCTAGAACCTTGTACTAACTACTGAAAACGCCAGCTCCATCAAGAAATCCCACTCGGAAGAAGCCTAGTGGGCTCGGCTCCCAGGTCATGCTGTGTGGGATCATGGCTCCCATGATCTCTGCGTGGGGTATCGCCGGCCCAAGCAAACACCTCCCAGGCCACCCAGCTCTCCTTCCGGAGCTCCTGGGGAGACACAGAGGGTCACAGGATCAGGCATCACGTTCCTTCTCCAAAGGATTCTAGAAAGATGATGTTAATGTGGAATGTTCAGCCTTTTACCAGGAGATACAGTGGCAAGAGTTTGGTGCAATGGTTAGGATGCCACGAGATGCCTGCAGCCTGTATTCCAGTGCTCGAGTTCATGTCCTGGCTCCAGTCCTGAGTCCAGCTTCTACTAGTGCACCCTGAGAGGGAGCAGACGCTGGCTCAAGTACGTGGGTCTCTGATACCCACACGGGAGACGTGGGTGGAGATCTGGCTCCTGGTTTCAGCCTGGCCCAGCCCTGGCTGTTGTGGGCATTTGGAGAGTGAACTGGTAGATAGAAGGTCTCTGTCTGTCTCGTTCTTTCTGTATGTGTCTCTACCTTTCAACTAAAAGTAAAAAATAAATGCAAGCTTAAGAAAAGAATGCGGCCGGCGCCGGGGCTCACTAGGCTAATCCTCCGCCTAGCGGCGCCGGCACACCGGGTTCTAGTCCCGCTCGGGGCGCCGGATTCTGTCCCGGTTGCCCCTCTTCCAGGCCAGCTCTCTGCTATGGCCAGGGAGTGCAGTGGAGGATGGCCCAGGTGCTTGGGCCCTGCACCCCATGGGAGACCAGGAAAAGCACCTGGCTCCTGGCTCCTGCCATTGGATCAGCGCGGTGCACCGGCCGCAGCGCGCCGGCCGCGGCGGCCATTGGAGGGTGAACCAACGGCAAAGGAAGACCTTTCTCTCTGTCTCTCTCTCTCACTGTCCACTCTGCCTGTCAAAAAAAAAAAAAGAAAAAAAAAAAAAAAGAATGCTAGCACCTGGGGGAGGGGAGGTGGAGACATTAGGGCTGGCCTTGGGTTTGAGCTCAGATGGACTAGTTAGCTCAATCACTGGCCATAAGCCCTTTATAATTTCTTTCTGGGGATGAGGGTATAGAAACCTGTGGACAAGCAAAGTGATTCCTTCCATGGCCTGGGGTGGGGGTAGGGAGCAGCTCATGAAAGCCCCCCATCCCACCCTGCAGGGGTCTGTTCCCTTCATGCCTTGCCTTCTTTAGACAAGCCTGTTCCTCAATGTTGAGCTTTCTTAGGGCAGAGCTGGAAGCTGTGCTGCAGGCATTGAGTTCCACATTCAGGGGCTGATGTGTGCTCACCCTTACCTGCTGTCTATGCAGCTGACGGCCTTGGCGAGGAAGGTGGAGACGTCGTCGGGACTGGTCTTCGCCCACTGACCACAGTCCTGGGCTGCAGCAGGTGCAGCTCCTCCCCCTCGTCGCGTTCCCCAAAGTGCCCTTGAGAATACTTGCTCCCTCCCTCCCCATGGGGGACGACTCTGCTTAGCAACACTTGAGCAGGCCATGGGGGGGTGGGGGGCTTGGATGAGAGGCAAAAGTATTTCATTTTTGGTGGCAACCTGGACTCCCTCTAAGTCTCTCGTACCAACCCTGGACACATTTCTCAGGTCTCACGAGCTCACTGAAGCCTTCCATCGGCCCTCGTAGGTTTTTGCAGGTCTGGGCCAGAGCTGCCTGCTCCCTTTGAACCGGGGGAACTGAGTTGTTTGTCATTATCATTGCTACTTTGCTCCCACTGGAGCAAGTACTGATTGTGCTGTGACCCCCGTGAAAGGGAAGGGGCCGCAGTGGTTAGCATGGTCCGGCTGTAAGTGAGAAAGTCCATTCTTAGGGGCTGCAGCATAGATGGGAGGTCTGGAGGCAGTCACTTTCAGGCACAAGCGGCCCCCAGCCGAGGCCCTTGCTCCCCTCTCCCGGATCTGCTTTCTCTTGCTCGCCTCGCTCACACCAAGCTTTCTCCCACGCCGGGGCGAAGCTGAGTCCCAGTTGCTCCAGGCTTAGCCTCTATCATCCGGCAACCCCGAACAGAGCAGTGCGCCTCTTTCCCCAGCAAGATCCCTGGACTCAACACCCAGCGCTTGCACTGCCCCCTGCGCCCCGTGAGTCACTGGGGCTGTGGCCGGGCTCCCCAGTAAAAGCCCAGTCGTGCACCCAGCCCTGAGACGCTGGCTGAGTGTCCTCACTCCCAAACACAAGGACACCGGGCTCCAGAGTGTGGCTCACAAGGGAGGAGGAGGCAGAGCAGCACACGCACACACAAGCACTTACACACCCACACAGGGTCACACACACCCACACAGGGTCACACACACACAGCCCACACACCGTCATATGCACGCACATCCATCCATGCTTTCCCACACACACTCCTAGCACTTTGACACACGTAGACGCACACACACACAATGGCCGGAGGCGCCAGGTACACAGCACCTTCCTGGCGGTTCTATGCTTGGCTCCCCTGGATCCACTTCTCTTCCCTCCCAGGCGGGTCCTCTGGGTTCACACCTGGGCACAGGGTCCGTGCCGCTGTTGTCAGCCTCAGGAAAGGCAGGACCATCCAAAAGAGCGATTTCAGCACCGCGTGGTGCATGGTGGGTCCCATGCATGTGGTAAGCGGTGCCAAACAGTCGTCTTTGCAACACAGAACATCATGCAAAAAAAACAGCCTTCAGCAAACACTAGATGAGTAGCATTTCATCAGCATTTTAAAATGCTCGTTTTGTGACTAAAGGAGTAAATGTTTTGTTCACCTTTTTGTTAGTTTTTCATTTTCTTCAGACCCTGATTAACGCAGCCTATCTTCTGGGGAGCCGTTTAGGGTTGACGGCAAGCTGAGGTGTGCCGGTGGACGACATTCTTCAAAGCCACCGAAGGCTCAAACTTTGATGCGCACATCATGGTCTTCCCTGTGTTTAAACGAGATGGGCTGGCGACAGATGAAAGCATGCCGGGCCACTGCGCGGCTCGCTTAAATCATGATTCCAGATCGGCCGCCGCTGCTTTTTTCCCTCTTGCTCTGGTCATCTGTAATGACAGACCCTAGCGCTTCTCCACCTCCAAGCAGGCGGCAGTGTTCCAAGGAAGAAAGACACGGGGCTAAGTGAGGGCTCTGGAGTGCAGGCGCAGGGTGCCCCGCGCAAACCACTTAAGCACACTCATTATTATGAGGATTGCTGCCTGGGGCCACTGGAGACCTGGTGATTTATTTGAAGTGTTTCGTGTTCTGCATGGCAGCAGGCTGCAATTCAAGTAGCAGTGGCCATGAAAAATATGCACATACGTTTAGCAGCAAAGCTCCACGGGAGGAGAGGGAGACGGGCACATGCCGCTGCCGCCGACTGACGGAGAGCCTCTGCATTAATCACCCGTTCAGAGTTTATCACCGTTTTGCATTTCTCCAGAAACTTATTAAACATGAGCATCGCGGGAAGACAAAGCAGCTGCGGCTGCCTGCCGAGGCGGCCACGCGGCAGGGCTCGCTGTGTTGGGTGCGGACAGATCCTGGGTCCCCTTGACACGGTCGCTGCGCGAGCAAGAGCAACAAACTGGCCTGTTTCATCTGGTCTGGGGAATGGTGCCTCCCTCTGCCCGCCTCTTTATTCCATCCACTGCTGCGGACGGCCGTCCTGGATAACTTGCGGGGAAGCGCCCCCCTCCCCGGGTCATCTTTTAAGGGGGGGCACCTTTTGTTCGGCTGCTTCTGAGTGTTAGCAGGTTGATCACATTTGCTCCAGGACCGCTCCATTTTGCTTTAAATTCTGTTGTGAATTTCAACATCTGGCTGGACGTGTAACCCGTCTGATTTGTTTGTTTAATTCAGGGGCGGGAGTCGGGGGCTGTTCTGCCTCCCAGATAAGGAATTTCTGAGTCGCAAGCCTAATCTTTAAAGTGCAGTTAACATAAATGGCAATTTTTAGAACCGGATTCCTAATACCTTTCAAGCTGCGTGCGAACGCGCCTGTCAGAATTCTGGCCCGCAGTGACGCCATTTGGTTGTTGTTTAGCTTTAGAAGTACCGAGATGCAGGGCTGTGGTTAGCAGCACCAGGGTAAACCACGGCAATTGCTTTTGACACTTAAAAAGGATTTTATTGACAGTTGGAAACACGTCGGGGATTTGAAAAGAGTACTTTTCCATCTGTAATACTTGCCATGATCAAAGATCACACAGCAGCCCCAGATTAGTGGAAACGAGGCTGCGGTAAGGGTTCGCCCCTCTGCACGGAACGAGGGCTTGGTTTTGATTCGCACTAATCCCCCATCTCCATCTAAGTGGAATTTACGGTAATGGGGGACGCTTCTCAGGGCTCCTGCCAACGTATGTTTGAAAGAGTCCTAAAGTAGATAATAATATAGCGAGATTGACAATTTCCTTCCAGAGGTAACCCTTACTGTCCCGCTCTCCAGTTCAAGGTTTCCACCACGGCGTGTGCAGCTCCCCGCTTTTCCACACCTGCACGGGCACACGTATGCACACGCGTGCACCAGAGGTGGTGGCATTCCAGGTAACAGCGGCCACTCTTGAATTCTCTCTCAGTAGCGGCTAGCAAGGCCATACAGGAAATCTCCAGGCTGAAGGTGCGACAGGACAGCCGTCGACGGATCTCAGAGGACCTGGTCTGCTGCGACTGCTTCCCTCCCTCCCTGCTCTTTCCTCCCTTCCGCCTTTTCTACTTCAAATTATATCTATTCGCACCCACACATACATATTTATAAAATGTCAGCCCTGTGTCCTCTACCTGCTCTGTGACCTTGGACTGTCTAAACCTTAATTTCTACCTCTGTTACAGGAAGAAAATAATCCTATCTCCCCCACAGCAGTGAAGTCAGAATCTGGGAGTGACAGTGCGAGGCATTGTAAGTGACAGCACTGAGAGGCGCACTTTGCCACGGTCACAGGTAGAGCAGAGCCTGCAAAAAGAAATGAGCAACCTGGATGTCTTCCTTGGCCACTGGAGTCAGGAAGTCGGGGGAAAGACAGACTTTTCTTTGTGACAGACAAGAAGACACACAAGCCACCCAAATGCACAAAATATTCAACCCTAGGATGGAGACCATCACTGTACAGGGAATGCTGTTTTCTTTAATTAATTAATGCATTTATTGATTAGTTACAGAGGGAGAAGGAGAGATGGAGAAAGAGAGCTTCTATTTGCCGGTTCCCTCACCAAATGCCCACAATGGCCTGGGGCAGGGCCAGCCTGGACAAACCCGGGAGCCAGGACAAAGCCGGGAGCCTGGACAAAGCCGGGAGCCAGGACAAAGCCGGGAGCCTGGACAAAGCCGGGAGCCAGGACAAAGCCGGGAGCCAGGACAAAGCTGGGAGCCAGGAGCTCCACCAGATCTCTACCTGGGTGGCAGAGACTCAGGTACTGGACTCGCCCTCTGCTGGCTCCCAGGTGCATTTTCTGGAAGCAGAGCAGCTGGGACTTGAACTAGCTGCTGAGATACAGGATGTGGGTGTCTAGGCCAGACTTAACCAGCGGCACTGCAATTCCAGCTCCAAATTTCAAAGTTTTTGAGACAAAATAAGTGTGTAGTCCTCTCCCATTGGTGCCTGACTTACTCCCCTTCACGTGTCGTCCCATGGCTTACGCATGCACCAGAGTGTCATGTCACGTGTGATCAACACATCCACACTTAGCTGCCAGTTAGGAAATGCGTGGACATTTCTGAAAGCAAATGGCACAGAAGGGGCCTCTGTGAAGACCCAGCCTCCTGCCCACCCACTGCAGGTCACCCAGAGCTCCCCCCTCGCAGGCACTCATCGCTACCAACTCCGAGTGCAGGGTTTCCTTTTCGTTTTTTTCCAAAGATTTATTTTATTTATTAGAAAGACAGAGTTACAGAGAGAGAGGTTTTCCATCCACTGGTTCACTCCCCAAGTGGCTGCAAGGGCTGGAGCTGCACCCATCTGAAGCCAGGAGCCAGGAGCTTCTTCTGGGTCTCCCACGTGGGTGCAGGGGCCCAAGGACTTGGGCCATCTTCTACTGCTTTCCCAGACCACAGCAGAGAGCTGGATCAGAGGTGGAGCAGCTGGGAGTTGAACCAGCACCCATGTGGGATGCCAGCACTGCAGGACAGGGCTTTAACCTGCTGCGCCATGGCGCCGGCCCCGGGGGGATTTCTTTAAAGGCAGATTCCTAGATGCAGAATTGCTGGTGAAAGGGAAAGATCAGAGAAATGGTGACAAATGAACCCTCCTAATCCCACAGTCGTATCCATTGGTAGGTACCTGGGCTAAATGTGGGTGCACAGCTGTCCATCACCGGGACAGGAGGATGCCTGGGCTGGGAACAGGCCTGAGGTAGCTTCTGCTTAGGGGTGAGCATAGCAGAGCTGTCCCAGAGAGTACAAAGGAGAGCCCAGCAAGGTGCTGGTGGACGGACGGGGGGATGGAGAAGGGGCTGACCCAAGAAGGAAGGTTGAGGAACAGGAGGGAGTAGGGAGCGCAGCGCGTCTGAGCACCACTGGAGAGTCGCAGAGCGGAGACGCAATGAGCCTATTCACCGACACCAAAGGGGCAGGAGAAGAAAGAGGAGCAAGGGAACAGGGAAACAGCGATACCAACGCTGCACATTTCAGCCCACCCTCTTCATGTTTAAACTGTTCAAGCAGGAAAAAGTCAGAGACTGCTGCAAAAAAGGACTAATTTTAAGAAAAAGAAGATACCTGAAAAATAGATGGAGACGTAGATAGCATACAAACACTAAGCAAAGGAAAGCTGAGTGGCTATACCAACCTCAAAGGTGACGTCGAAACAGAGTATTGTCAGGGCCGAAGAAGAGCAATTCATGATAAATGGATACAGATGGCATCACAGCTGTCAGAATTCAGTGTCAGGCTTTAAATTAATAAAATAAAAATAGAACTAGAAGTACTAGAAAACCTTCAATTACACCAGGCTGCATCAAAAAGCCTGGGAAAAATTGAGTTAAAGATAAGTGTATTTTGGTGCACTATCAGCTGAAATCCATGCATAGTTTTGTCATAATACACATTTTCCATGAATTTTCTGAACACCACTCATAGTTATAGACTTCAGCACTCCTTAATAACTAACAGGTCACGGGGGCTGGCGCCGTGGCTCACTTAGTTAATCATCTACCTGCGGCACCGGCATCCCATATGGGCACCGGATACTAGTCCTGGTTGCTCCTCTTCCAGTCCAGCTCTCTGCTGTGGCCCGGGAGGGCAGTGGAGGATGGCCCAAGTGCTTGGGCCCTGCACCCCATGGGAGACCAGGAAGAAGCACCTGGCTCCTAGTTTCAGATTGGCGTAGCTCCGGCTGTAGCGGCCATTTTGGGGGGTGAACCAATGGAAGGAAGACCTTCCTCTCTGTCTCTCTCTGTCTAACTCTATCTGTCAAATAAAATAAATAAATAAATAAATAAGTAAAATAATTAACAGGTCATGGACACAGGTCACAAAGACCTCAAAGTCACAAAAAATACTATCATCCTTGTGACTTAGTGGCCATTTCTAGAACACCAAGGACAGGATAGTAAAAGACAGATTCCGCACAAGCACATGTAGAACATTTGTCAGGTAAGCCACATTTTACGTTACAAAGCAAATCTTAACGATTTTTAAAAATATAGGGCACACAGCTAAAGCAGTGCTGGGAGGAAAATTTATAGCATTAAAATCCGCATATTAAAACAGGAAACATTTCGATCCATATGCATTTATCTACCTTAGAAAGATAGAAAAAGAATAGCAAATGAAATCCAAAGCAAACTCCAGTCATGGTAAAATGAAGAGGAACGTCAAGATCAGGAAAACTGTTGGAAAGAAGAAAGACAGGAAGCAAAAGCTTTTACTTCAGGAGGAACAAACCAGGGATGAGGGATCTTAGGAAGTGGCACAGGGAGCAGCTCTCTGGGTGAGGAGCGATGCAGGGTGACGCTGGTGCGCTCTGTCATCAGGTGGGTTCCCAGGCCCTCTCTGGGTGAGCCTTCGAGGCAGATGGGGATGTGATCTGTGTCTGTGTTTGATGTTTCGCTTTAAAACGAAATTCTCTAGATAGCGGCTGCCCCCAACAATGTTGGGTTTTTGGTCTCAAATCAAATCAAAGCAAATCAATGAAGAAGCATCAGAAATCCTATCAAAGTTAGGAAAACACAAAATGAGCACTAGTGGGGAAGGTGACGACACACACGTAGAAAGCAATTTGTTAATACACATCAGACACCTGCAGACTGATCCAAGCCCTTTGAAGCGACAAGCTTTGTTCTTTTATTGCTCTCAAAATAGTCAGAAATCCAGCAGCAATGCAGGGCTACAGTCAAGATGGTTATAAAAGCGCTATGCACAATCACAGAGAACTAAGACTCTCTGTGTCTGACAAATTTAGATTGATCATTAGGTTGGACTCATGAAGTTAAGAGAACCTAATGAAATATAAGACGATCCTGCTACCGCTCAGGGAGAAAATAATGAAAAAATTACATTAGATGTGATTGTGAGGTCATACAGATATGTAGACAAAAGACCTATAAAACTGCTCAAAATGTTCAGCTGATAAACTGTGGTGTAGGGCTGAGGCTGATTTTAATTTCACCTTCAACTTTCCTTTATTTTTATTGTTTTTGTGCTTGTACAAAGTTGTTTTTAATTTTTTAAGAGATTGATTTATTTGAAAGACACAGTGATGTGTGGGGCAGAGAGACCAACAGAGAAAGAGAGGCACTCTCCACCTACCAGCTTGTTCCCTAAGCGGCCACAACAGTCAGGGCTGAGCCAGGATGTGACCAGGAGCCTGAAACTCCACCTGGGTCTCCCACGTGGGTGGCAAGTGCCCAAGTATTTGGACCATCATGCACTATTTTTGCAGGTGAATCAGCAGGAAGCCGGATCAGAAGTGGAGCAGCCAGGAATGGAAGCAGCACTCTGATACGAGATGCTGGCGTCACAAGCAGCAGCCTGAGGTGCTGCACAACAGTCCATAGTTTTAAACGGATTCCCACCTAAGGAGAAAGAAAGCAAATGAAGAGAGCAAGTGAAGGGTAGCAACTTGTTCATCCATTACTGATTCATTACTTAGTGACTGTTGAGTGTTTGAAAATAGATTATCTGGCCGGTGCCGTGGCTCAATAGGCTAATCCTCCATCTAGCGGCGCCGGCACACCGGGTTCTAGTCCCGGTCGGGGCGCCGGATTCTGTCCCGGTTGCCCCTCTTCCAGGCCAGCTCTCTGCTGTGGCCCGGGAGTGCAGTGGAGGATGGCCCAAGTGCTTGGGCCCTGCACCCCATGGGAGACCAGGATAAGTACCTGGCTCCTGCCTTTGGATCAGCACGGTGCACCGGTCGCGGCGGCCGTTGGAGGGTGAACCAACGGCAAAGGAAGACCTTTCTCTCTGTCTCTCTCTCTCTCACTGTCCACTCTGCCTCTAAAAAAAAAAAAAAAAAAAAAAAAGAAAATATATTATCTGAAGAAAGCTTTCTCATGAGTAAAAACCATGTAAATGTATGAAGTGAGCAATCTGACTCCCAGGCCCCATCTTTTTTTTTTTTTTTTTTTTTTGACAGGCAGAGTGGACAGTGAGGGATAGAGACAGAGAGAAAGGTCTTCCTTTGCCGTTGGTTCACTCCCCCAATGGCCGCTGCGGCCGGCGCACCGCGCTGATCCGAAGGCAGGAGCCAGGTGCTTCCTCCTGGTCTCCCGTGGGGTGCAGGGCCCAAGCACTTGGGCCATCCTCCACTGCCCTTCCGGGCCACAGCAGAGAGCTGGCCTGGAAGAGGGGCAACCGGGACAGAACCCAGCGCCCCGACCAGGACTAGAACCCGGTGTGCCAGCACCGCAGGCAGAAGATTAGCCTGTTGAGCTGTGGCGCCAGCCCAGGCCCCATCTCTAATGCACTCTCCCTTGGTTTGTGTCACATAAACCACACTTCAGAAGACGACAAACAGCTCAGCACGCAGCCACGGTTCAGCACGCGGCCACGGTCCTCAGTGTGATGTTTTCCGGAGTCGGGGAACCGGCCCCCTAGCTCTTCGCGGCTCCTTTCTCCCCTTCCAGGTTGTGCGGGCTGATGGGTGAGGACCATGTCCAGCCTGAAGATGACAGGGTTCAAGTCCCACTTTTTCTTAGGTTTGTGGGCTTGGCTGAATTACTTGAGCTGCTTTTCCTCTCTAGGATTCACTTTCCGCATCTATAAAATGGACATTATAATCCCAAACTCACGGCGTAAAGTAAGACCTAGAAACAAAAGGCCTTCTCACAATCACAGTGCACACACACACACACACACACGGACGCACGTAGAGTGCTCCTTGGTGAATGGGGGATCCGTCGTGCATTGCACGAAGCATGATCCTGCACGTCACTCAAAATGATCAAAAGAATGCAGGAAACGTACCCTGTGTGACAGGGACAGAGAGGAGCATCTCACTTCTGTCCCTTCCACACTGTGTCCAATTTGCAGAACAGTAAGTGAGACTCTAAGAGGGTGCGGACACACTAGCCCCCATCAAGTGCAAAAATAATAACCACAGGGAGACACAGCTGTCTTACATTTGCTGTTCTACAATGATCTCTCACTCGGAAATCCGCTTCTTTTCCTTTTTTTTAAGATTTATTTTATTTGAAAGAGTTACAGAGAGAGAGAGAGAAAGGTCTTCCATCCACTGGTTCACTCCCCAAGTGGCAACTACAGCCGAAGCTGAGCCCATCCGAAGCCAGGTCTGGGACTCCCAGCTGGGTGCAGAGACACAAAGACTTGGCCATCCTCTACTGCTTTCCCAGGTGCATTAGCAGGGAGCTGGATTGGAAGTGGAGCAGCTGGGACTTGAACAGGTGCCCATATGGGATGCTGCTACTGCAGGCTGGGGCTTTAACCATCTGGGTCACAGTGCCGGCCTGAAATCTCTGTTTTTAAGGTCAGAGTTTTGGACAGCAATGTTGCTGAGGAACACAAAACTCAACTGTCATATAAGAAAGAAGGAAAGAAGAGAGAGAGAAGGAGAGGAGGGGGAGGAGAGGGAGAACGAGGGAGTGAGTGAGCAAGCCAAGCATGCGCATACACAGAGAGAGAAATTTCTGTACAACACAGGAAATGAATGAAATTCCAAGCTCGGTAAAGAAAATACACATATTTGGTGATGCATTTATTTGAGATCATAAAGTGAAAGTCCAATGACTCTAGCACTCCAATGGATTCCCTCGTCCAAGAACTACTTTTCTGGGAAGAAACTGTAAGATGTACTTCGGCATGCACGCCTGGCCTAGCAGTCACGACACTGCACGGGACACCTGCAGCCCACAGCCCCACTCTGCTCCTGATTCCAGACCCCAGGAGGCAGCAACAGCGGCTCAAGCACTTGGGTCCCTGCCACCCTTGCCCAGGTTGAGTTCCTGGCTCCTGGCTTTGGCCTGGTCCAACATGGCCTGTTGTGGTTATTTGGGGAGTGAACAAACAATTGTCTGTCCCTGAGTCTCAGGGTCTCTCTCTCTCCCTCTCTTCTTCTCTCCCCCTTTTGAATAAATTAAACAAAGAAAAATTTTTTTAAAATTACACTTTGTGTAAATTGTTTCTATAAAGATTGTTCTCAAAAAAGACAGGATGTGGTCATGCAGTTACGTAGAAGAATTCATGAGTGGTTACTGACAAAATTAACACCGTCACGTCTACGAATGATCTCCAAGTGGAAACACACACTGCTATACAAATACCTGCACATATTCCATAAAGATGAAGTAAATATTTCTCAGGAAGTTACTTTGCCAGCATCAGGAATTATTTTCCCCACTCCAGCGTGTACTGTGAAGTAATCACATTTTCAGATGAACAATGTGGTTGAGTACTTTTTAAGCTGCTGCCTTTACATTTTGTGATGGAATCATTTGAAGTTGGCTTCTAGGTTTACTTTATTTTGATCCTGGGTTTTGATGTCTCTTCCCAGCTGGCTGTGTGGCTTTGAGAGACGGGGAGATGCACATGAAAGAGGTGGATTTATTATGGCTGCATTCACTAGAACGAGCATGAAGCAAAATGAGTTGTTCACTCTCGCCTGCCGAATATGCTCATGTTTTGTGCAATTTTGCATGTTTTCCTCTTGTCCCATGTCACTGTTATTATTTAAAATATATAGAGAAGTCTTCTAAAATTAGATATTGCCAGCAAGTTTCCAAGTGCCTAAAGGTCTCTGCTTAGATTTTAAACCACATTTACATGATTTATTATCACAAAGTCACACAAGAAGGAGCCCTAGCCTAGTACATATTCTGTAAGGCTGCTTTCTTCCCAAAGCGTCTTTGCACCATCAACCTCGGCCTTGCTAACTCACACTTCACTTTGAAAGGCAGCAGGAAGCACGGGTATTTATGGGAACGCCTCGCCCAAGCGGGCAGCCCCTTCTCATCTCACGGCTGCTTGGCAAAGCTGTGCCGTGAGTCTGTCTGCAGCAGAAGACGGTGGCGCTGTCTCCCAGGAGAGCTGCATTCCTAGAAGCAGCACCGTCCCTTTATGCTGCAAACGATGCTCCCAGGGACTGTTCCTCTCGCTCCACAGGTAAACATCACACAGCATCTATTTTACAACCCGAGTCCCCTCCCCACCTGGGGCGCTTCTGGCTTCAAGGACTTCCTGGTCAGCACTAGCCCAGACTCCAGGCAGGAGCGCCCCTCTCTCAACAAGCACACATACATAGCTTGTATTTAATGCCCCGTTTGGACTAAAGCACTCGCTGGGGCTGAAGACGGAGCTTTTGAGTTCGCTGAGGCTTGCATACAGGCACACACGTAAATAATTCTCTAAGGATTGCATCCTTGAAACGCTATCACCATCTAAACTACATTTAAGACGCCAACATTCTCAACCCCGTGGGAAATCCCAGGTTACGGTTTGCTGCTGTCGGACTGACCCTGTCTTTTCCCCATTTGCCCTGGTGCGCCCAGGTGAGCAGCCCTTGGCCAGGCCCACAGCTGCCCACCTTCCCCGTGCTCAGCGGGAATTGTCTTTGTGGGTGGGATGGTTTCATGCAGCCAGCAGGTTTTCTTCCCAGACAGCATTTTCATGGAGAACGAGAAGGACTGCTAAACCTCTGGCTACAGTGTCTGCGTTTCCAACAGTCCGCCTGGGTGTTTCAGTTCTAAGAGCAGGTCAGCACATTGTAGTGTGGCTGACATGGGCCCACATGAAAGCGTTTTCTGTGGCTTTCCCATGTACTCTTTATACAAAGTATCTTTAATTGTCAACAGTTCAGGACTTTGGTAAACTGATCTCCCCCGTGTTGGGCACACCTGAGCCACCCGACGTCACAGCAGCCTGAATTTGGAACAAAGAAAGCAGCCAGCGTCTTCCCTGTGATATAATCCCACCGTCCTTTGGACACCTGAGTCATGTCAATCATAGGTCATCATCTGACTTTGATAAAGTCCGGCCCCAAGCACCACTCGCTACAATACACATCCATAAAGCTTAAGTGGAATACTTGTTCGTGAAAGCAAACGTAACTAGAAGTTCTAGTGTTGTCTTCCTACATCCCAGTGGCTGCTGCAGTTCCAGTGATGTCCACAGTAGAGCCGCCAGCCAAATACTTCCAAAGTAAACTTCAAGTCTTGGATCTTTAATTCTGAGAGCTTACAAAGTCCTCACATCCTTGACCAATGGCTTGGAAATCCTGGAATTCCTGGGAAACAAACTGCAGAAAATATTTGCCAGCTGCTTAACTAACAAAAAATTAATACCCAGAATATATCAGCAACTCAAAAAACTCAGCCAAAAAACAAGCCCAGCAAACCCAGGTAATAAATTGGCAAAGGACCTGAACAGACAGTTCTCAAAAGAAGAAATACAAATGGTCGACACAAATAGGAAAAACTGCTCGACATCACTAGCCATCAGGCAAATGCAAAGATGCGAGTGAAAAGCTCACCCCTGTGACACGGCTCTCCTCCAGAGGACAGAAAGGAAGCATTGCTGGGAAGGGATGGAGTGCAGGGGACCCTGGGGAGGTGAATTAATAGAAAAGAGTATGGGTTACTTTAAAAAAATCAAAGTGGGGGGCCAGCGCCGTGGCTCACTTGGTTAATCCTCCACCTGCGGCGCCGGCACCCCGGGTTCCAGTCCCGGTTGGGGTGCCAGATTCTGTCCCGGTTGCCCCTCTTCCAGTCCAGCTCTCTGCTGTGGCCCGGGAGTGCAGTGGAGGATGGCCCAAGTGCTTGGGCCCTGCACCCCATGGGAGACCAGGAGGAAGCACCTGGCGCCTGGCTTCGGATCGGCGCAATGTCGGCCTTAGCGGCCATTTAGGGGGTGAACCCATGGAAGGAAGACCTTTCTCTCTGTCTCTCTCTCTGTCTCTCTCTCTCACTGTCTAACTCTGTCAAATAAAAAAAAAAAAAAACAAACTAAGAATGGAATTGCTACATGACCCACAATCCTGCTACTGGGCATAAACCCAAAAGACATGAGCCAATAGTATTGAAGACGCACCTGTGTTTATAGCAGCATTGTTCACAATGGCCAAGGCAAAAAACCAGCCAAGGTGTCCATGATTAGATGGATGTGTAAAGAAAATATGGCACATGTACACAATGGAATATTATTCCTCTCTAAAAAAGAACAACTCCCTGCCATTTGCAGCAAAATGGGTGGAACCGAGGACACCATGTTGTATTAAATAAGCCAGACATGACCAACTACTGCGTGTTCTCCCACATGCGGGAACTACAATTAAAAACAAAAGCAACAATCTGATTGCAGAATGTTGATTACTGAAGGCTGGGAAGGGTCGGAGCTGGTGTGGTTCAGTGATTGTGACGTAGATACAAGCATGGATGTTAGGAACAGGGAGGGGGGTGTGGGAGTCCCTTTGTGACTGCTTCACTGATTTTGTCTTGTAAATTTAAAACTATTCTGAAATAAAGGGAGAAAGAGAAAGGGAGAAGGGAGAGGAGAGAGAGAAGAGAGAGAGAGAGAGAAGCTGAGAGAGGCTCCAATAGCAGCCAAACACACCTCTTACCTTCCTCCTTCAAGCAGAGTGGGATCTTTCCCAAGGGATTTATAAATTACAGTGCTCCCCTCAAAGAAGGGACCTACTTGATTTTAATGTGTTAATCTCTCTCTCTCTCTCTCTCTCGCTCTCGCTCTCTCTCACTCTCTCTCTCATACTTTGGAGAAGTGGATTTTACTCACCCTCACACGTTTCCACAAAACAGCCCTTAACTGAAACAGCAAATTATTGTTATCAGGGTGTAGTGTTTTTGCAAAGATAAATTTCTAAACTTTTTTTTTTTTTGGTCAATAAGTCCTTACTGGGAGAAAAACGGATCTCCTGGAGATGGGCTTCCTGCGTGGAGTGTGGCAAGCACATCCAAGGGCAGGATACAAGGGGGCGCGAACGCGGGGGAGCAGGGTCAAACCCTGATGAGACGCTCACGGTCGCTGGATCAGCGCGACGTGCGAGAGAGCCGGCTGACACGGCCACCGCAGTGCGTGTACTCCATAAACCGAGCAAGATGGATGGTGTGTTAGGGCTTCATGGACTTGTTATGACAGCTAATTTCCTATCGCCTGACATAGTATCTGAGCACATGTACAGATGTTCATTCATTTTCACTCCACTGTAGATACTGCAGATTGAGGGCCTATGGAGGTCCAGTCCCAACAGCTGACAAACAGCCCTGCCACCCCCAGGAGTGGAAGTTCTAAGTCATCCGGCTTCAACTTGGGAAGTTAGCGGAGGGCCCCGGGACCCATGCATCTTGTTAATGGCTGGAGGTTAGCAACGCTGCGTAGGTTTACGATGACAATCCGCCCAGGGACTCGGAAGACACCCCATGAATTAGCCCTGACCTAATTTAAATTGCATGGATCTGACAGAGGAGGGGCTGCTCACTGCCTTTGACTTTCCCAGCCACTCTGCGAAACCACTCTCTGTGACCCGAGGCCTGTCTGTGCTTTCCAACGTGAGCAGGATCCAACGCCGTCACCAGCACAGCAGCGTGCAGTCCTGACTGCTGGGCCCTCGTCCCCCATCCTAGGACACGTGCCTGCGGGGCCAGAAGTCCGAAGGGATCCTTCTCCCAGTTTGTTCTCTGGCAAAAAAAAACCCACGATGTTTATCTGATTGCCTTTCATTCATGACACCGCATCCGTAGCTTGAGGTACAGTAAAACATGAGGGTAAAATTTCAATTTTGAATCTTGCCAGTTCATTCACAGCGTGGAATCACCTCGTAGCCTGGCTGCCAATGACGTCACGTGGCCGCTTTAACTGCTGACGGACGAGCCCTTCCTGCAGACACGGCCCCTGGCGGCTCTGAGATGTGTGTAGAACATCCTCTCGAAAGGGAGAGCTAGTGTGAACCGTGAACACCCTGGTCTCCTGAGAGTAAAGCCACGTAAGGACCTTCCTCTAGACTCGCTCTGCTGACTGTTGACGAGGTCTCTTTCAGTTTTCCATCTCATCTGAATCCACGCTAGCCCCAGAAGCGCCCTGCACCGAAACTCGTTTTAATCCGATTCTGTTTAAAGTCATAACAAAGTAGATGGCCTATGCCTAGTGAATTGGCGTACAGACTCTAATTTCATCATTTAACACAGATGGTGGTGATTTTAATAATACTAGAAAGAAGAGCTCTGTGTGTGTGTGTTTTTTTTTTTTTCCGAGAGGTCTGCTCTGAAAATGTTCCCATTCCACATTTCTGTGAAAATCTCCACTTGAAAGCTATTGATCTGTCCAGGCAATTTTCTCCCTGACTAGGGGAGAACAGAGTACTGGAAAAGGTCACACAGATAACAAAGAAACTCAAGTTTTATTTTCGCCGGGTAGGGATTGGGGAGCAATGGATAACCTATCTACTGACTCACAATGCTCTCGGATGAATTATTTCAGGTACATTCCCACATTAGCGCTGTTATTTTGTATCTGAAACGGTTTCAAATGTCATAAATGTGTAAACTGGAAGTGACTTCAGCAAATGCAGTTCAGACGACGCGGCCCGTTCGTGACCAACCGTGCTACCAATTGCTCAGCCTGTGCTGGAGCTGGTGGCCGGGAGCGGCTCCGGTGAGCCTGGAGGATTCTCCAGAGAGAAGGGAGATGGGGAAGCAGTTACGGAGGCGACAGTGGTGCTCCTGGCTTTTTTTCTAAAATAATAAACAGTGAGGGGCAGAAAGCAATGCCAGACCGTGAGTCGGGGCCAGTACGTGCAGGCGGTGTGGGTGAAGCCAGCCTTGGAAACTACAGCACTTCCCTCCACCGCGATAGCAAGAGAAAACTCAGGGGTTGCTCTGAGCACAAAGCAAGGTGAGGAGACATAAAGAGATAGAAGGTGGTGTGTTTATAGGAGTGTTGGGCAGGAGAAGATGTGCGGACAGGTAGACAATAGTAGAAAAGCATTTTTAAATATAAGGCGCATGAGACAACATGTAAGAGATGGCGATGAGATTCCAAGAACTGTTTTGACCACTCCCTTTTTGCCAGTGTACAGCACAGCCAGTAGCATGCTAGCATCCATCTCCAGCTGGTTTTCTTTTTCTAGTTTTGTCTAAATTTGCGGAAGTATCCTCCTTCCAATGCCAGAAGAGAGGATTTCAACCAGGGAATAGCACTGAGATATTTATAGAACTTCCATATAGTCCTCAATTGATTTTATTTTGCTTCTCTTTTATTTGAGAGAGAGAGAGAGAGAGAGAGAGAGAGAGGGTTCCCACCCACTGGTTCACTCTCCAAATGCTGGCAACTGCCGCAGGGCCAAAGCTGCAAGCTGGGAGCTCAATCCACTTCTCCCACACAGGAGCCCTATCACTTGAGCCACCACCACTGCCTCCCAGGAGCTCCAGCGTGAAGCTTGAACCAGGAGCCAGAGCAGGCACGGAACTCAGACACACTGATAGGACATCTCTGAACTGGCGTCCTGACTGCTAGGTCAAGCAACAGTCCAGAAATGGGCGTATTTAATGGGGAGGAGATGATAGAAGACATACTTAGGAGAAAGTGATGATAGATGATGGTGGTGGTGGTGGTGGTGGTGGTGATGTTGATCATGGTGGTGATGGTGATGGTGACTGTGATGGCGATGGTGGTGATGGTGATGGCGATGGTGGTGGTGATGGTGATCATGGTGGTGATGGTGATAGCGATGGTAGTGGTGATGGTGATGGCGATGGTGATGTTGATCATGGTGGTGATGTTGATGGCGATGCTGGTGGTGGTGGCGGTGATAGCAATGGTGATGGTGATGTTGATCGTGGTGGTGGTGGTGATGGTGATGCTGGTGGTGGTGGTGGTGATGGTGATGGCGATGGTGGTGATGTTGATCGTGGTGGTGATGGTGATGTTGATCATGGTGGTGATGGTGATCATGGTGGTGATGGTGATGGTGATGCTGGTTGTGGTGGTGGTGATAGCGATGGTGATGGTGATGTTGATCGTGGTGGTGGTGGTGGTGGTGATGGTGATGGCGATGGTGGTGATGTTGATCGTGGTGGTGATGGTGATGGTGATAGCGATGGTAGTGGTGATGGTGATGGCGATGGTGATGGTGGTGATGGCTATGGTGGTGGTGATGGTGATGGTGATCATGGTGGTGATGTTGATGGCGATGCTGGTGGTGGTGGCGGTGATAGCAATGGTGATGGTGATGTTGATCGTGGTGGTGGTGGTGATGGTGATGGTGATGCTGGTGGTGGTGGTGGTGATGGTGATGGCGATGGTGGTGATGTTGATCGTGGTGGTGATGGTGATGGTGATAGCGATGGTAGTGGTGATAGTGTTGATGGTGATGGCGATGGTGGTAGTGATTGTGGTGGTGGTGGTGGTGATGGTGATGATTGTGGTGGTGATGGTGATGTGATCGTAATGATGATGGTGGTGATGGTGATGGTGGTGGTGATGTGATGGTAATGATGGTGGTGGTGGTGATGACGTTGGTGTGATGGTGCTGATGTGATGGTGATGGTGGTAGTGGTGGTGATGGCTGCAAAGTCAGTCATAGTGGTTTAAAGCAATAACTCAATCAAAGAGTAGGATGTTATGGGACATGTGTGTGTGTGTGGTCAGGGTATCTAAAATCCACTATCTTAGCAGATGTCCTATATACAACACAACATTAGTGACTGCAGCCCTGAGGCTGCATGTGAACTTTTTTTTTTTCTTGACAGGCAGAGTTAGACAGAGAGAGAGAGAGACAGAGAGAAAGGTCTTCCTTCCGTTGGTTCACCCCCCAAATGGCCACTACGGCCGGCGCACTGCTTGGATCCGAAGCCAGGAGCCAGGTGCTTCTTCCTGGTCTACCATGAGGTGCAGGGCCCAAGCACTTGGGCCATCCTCCATTGTACTTCCAGCCACAGCAGAGAGCTGGACTGGAAGAGGGGCAACGGGGACAGAATCCGGTGCCCCAACCGGGACTAGAACTGGGGTGCTGGTGCCGCAGGTGGAGGATTAGCCTAGTGAGCCACAGTGCCGGCCCCTGTAAAGAAATTTCATGCTGGTTGTCTCAATGTCTGTACCCAGCAGTATATCAACATCCCCTGTTTTCCATCTTGCTCTGCTGTTTTAGGTAATGGCCACGCTAACAGCTGTGAAGCGATGCCTCACTGTGGTTTTGATGTTTGTTTCCCTAATCAATGTTGGACGCCTTTCTGTGTGCCTATCGGTATATAAGCCCACAGGTACCTGACTGAGTTGTCCTGTGTACCTGTGGGTTCTTCCTTTCTCATTGCTGAGTAATATCCCATGGCTGGGGGGCTCTGTGCTGCGTGTGACCACTTTATGTAAGCATGCATCCATGGAGAGACATCCTCTCGAGGGCTGTTACGGGGATAAAGCTACCACGAACACCCCTGTACAGATGTCCGTGTAAGTGGAAGGCTTCAACTCATCAGGACGAGAGGACGTTGACTGGGCTGCTTCCTAGGCTTCTACTTATACATGCCTTTGTCTTTTCACATTTCCACAGGCAGCGTGTGTTGTCCAGGGTCTCTGTGTAATGCTCCATCGTCGTGGCTTTCTCTCGCCGTTGTCTGATGGAATCTGCTCAGGGCCAGCCTTACTGTCCTCACTCCCATCAGCGGAGACGCCTTCTTGCATGCACCATCATACTGGATATTTGTTATTTCTGTTGCTGTTTTATACCTTGGAATTTCAAGAGTTCTCCTAATAGTCTGAATTCAAGTTCTTCGACAGATACACGCTTTTCAAATACTCCTTCCAAGCCGTAGCTTGGGTTTCCAGGCTCGTTTTTGGATGGCCCTTTGCAAAACAAAACTGCTTGAATCTGGATGGGTGGAGTTCAGCGAATTTTTCATTTATGAATCCTGCCTTCATTGTTGTGTCTAAGAACTCTTCACCTGAGTCCCAAAGATTTTTCTCCTGTTTTCCTCTAAAAATTGCATACTTTTATGTCTTACATGCAAGTGTGATGTGTACAGAGGTAATTTTGTACCAAGTGTGAAGATTAGGTCGAAGTGTATTGTTTGCTCGTTAGTTTATTCATCTGGACTAACCTACGTGTACAAAATTGTGGCTACAAGCTGCTCATGGCCCCAGCACCATCTGCTGACAGGACCCGTCTTCATTCCTATTCTTTTGCAGCTCTGTCAAAAATCAGCTGGACGTGTCTTTCGGAGTCTTAGAGGATTCTTTGGAAAGTTCATAGAAAATGCACTTTATGAAAAAAACCTGTGCATGGATTTCAAAACTTTGAGCACCAAAACAAACTTATCTTTTAATCCCACGGTCTTTTTGCAGTAGCCTCACATTCTGGAGCTTTCTCTTCCATTCCATCATTTCTGCATCTGTCTGTCTTCCAACACTGCACCAGGCTTGATGGCTGTAGCTATGAAAGTGATTTTAACACAGAGTGGACTGAAACTTCACACTTTTTCTCCTTTTTCAAAGCTGTTTGGTTGTCCTAGGCCCTTTGTCTTTCTGTATAAAGTTGAGAATGAGCTCGTCGGTCCCCACTGAAAATTTGCTGGGGTTTTGCCAGGCATGACGTGAAGCCTACGGGTAAATCAAGGAAGAATTGGCATCTTTAATACGTTGAGCCGTCCAGGCCAACAGCAGAGTGTGTCCCTCCATTTACTCAGAACACCATCTCCTTTATCGTGGGTGTTTTGAGATTTTCAGCGCTCAGAGTTTTTACACTGCTTTGGTAGATTTATTCTTAAGTACTTATCTGTGTTTGTTTCTCTTAACCCTTCTTCTATGAAGGAAGAGGTTGAGGCGGCCGGAGGGCACAGGGCGAGTTTCCTGTCTCCTGCATTCTCTTTGGATTCAGAGTCCCTGGGAGCAGAAGACGACACGGGCTCACGCCTCTCTGCGCCTCCTGACTCCGCTCTTGGCCAGGCTGTCTGCTGTGGGGTTTCCTCTCCAACAGGCGGGTCGCCTCTCAGAGCACAGCTCCTGGAAGGCTTTGGGGTGTCCCCAGGTTGAGATGCAGGACACAAAGAGGGCAAGATGTCACCAGCGAGGAACGGCGACCTGCCCACGGGGACCGCCCACTCCGCCTGTGACACACACGAGGATGAGGCTGACTTAGCCTGATGGCCCAGCCTTCGACAGCCCCAGAGACGTGGGACAGAGAGCCCCGTGTGTGTGTGTGTATGGGGGGGTGTATGTGTGTACAAGTATGTGTAACTTTTGTCTGATTTGTGGTCTGCTCATTTTAGTTTTGATCTTTTTGCTGTTTAATCATTACACGAGCTCTAGTCTTTCCTGTGGACACAAAGGCAGGCCCTCTCGGTGGTAATTAGACACATCTAACAGTACCCCACGTTCTACCGCTGCCTGCAACAGTCAACCCTTCCCACAACTGACGCTCGCCAGCGACTGGCATCGTTCCCCTGGGTGACTTTGTACTCATCTGATGGACTGTAGGGCCACCTGAGCCATCGGCTTCACGGAAGGTTTGGGTGGCCATGTGCTGTGCAGCAAGGCGAGGCCCCGTAGTCGGTACAGAGGGAGATTTGCATGATTCATGACAACATGATCTGTACACCCTGAGCAGCGATACCTCGCCCCACGTTCTATCCGTACCCGGAAGGAAGGCTGTGGCCCACAGAGGAGCTGGGCTAGGGAAGCGTTTTAGACAGAGTCCATTTCCTATGGATCTGTGGGAAAAGCAAACGGTCTCTTCTCGATTCTCAGCTTAAACTGGTGGTGGCTTTCATTATACACAAGAATAAGAAGGCAAAAGATCTTCAGGGCCCCTTTGTGCCTCGCCCGAGGTCCTCTCTGTCCAGGAAATGATACCCAAATTGCTCCTCACGCAGGGATTCTATATGGAGAAAACAGATAATATTCATGCTAATACTTATATTGTTAAATTTCATTACGTTACTTTGGATTTAAATTGAATTTATGCATTTTTTCTCATTTGCAATTTGAATCAATATGGACAACTATAATAATAAAAGATGCATTTTCTAGTTTGAAGATTTTTTAAATTAAATTTCTCTAATAGAGAAATACACTCAGGATTCTGTGTGACCTTTAGGTGAGATAAGACTACAAATTAAAATGATTTTTCATTACTTGATAGAGTTGGCTTTTAGGTGCCATAATTCTAGATGTCCTTTGTTCCTCTCGTGAAATCCATCAAGGAGCGAACACACACGTGGGCAGATTTGGGAGGTGGGTGATTCAGAGTAAGAGTAACATCTCATCTAGGATCTAGGAATTTTCTGGCATGAGCAGTCTTAACTTTTTCTGTCTGATTGCCTGTGACATAAAATACAGAAAGTGCAGCAAAGCCCTAGCGTTAGACTGGCTGGAAGGAGAGGAAAGCAGGAAGAGGCCTTCGGCCCTGTGGACCCCTTGCTGCACCCCACGGGTGTTGTTCTAGAAACCGACGGTGTTCATCACAACCCTGCTCAACCAGAAAGCCAGTCCTCAGCCCCGGGTCCTCAGGAGACCATGGGAGCCTAACTAACGCACTTGGACCTGCACATCTGCTCTGCACCACTGCATATGACGTCAGCTGGCCCTCCACCTGTGATCCACGCCCAGCCGCCAGCCCTGCGGTGTGGGGTAGAGAGCCTGGAGAAGTGGTGATCTTGTCCTTCCATACCCCTCACCTCCCCAAGGAGCCCCACCCACTCCCCACCTCCCCAAGGAGCCCCCACCCACTCCCCACCTCCCCAAGGAGCCCCCACCCACTCCCCACCTCCCCAAGGAGCCTCCACCCACTCCCCACCTCCTCAAGGAGCCCCCACCCACTCCTCACCTCCCCAAGGAGCCCCCACCCACTCCTCACCTCCCCAAGTCCCCACCCACTCCCCACCTCCCCAAGGAGCCCCACCCACTCCCCACCTCCCCAAGGAGCCCCCACCCACTCCCCACCTCCCCAAGTCCCCACCCACTCCCCACCTCCCCAAGGAGCCCCCACCCACTCCTCACCTCCCCAAGGAGCCCCCACCCACTCCCCACCTCCTCAAGTCCCCACCCACCCCCCACCTCCCCAAGTCCCCACCCACTCCCCACCTCCCCAAGCAGTCCCCACCCACTCCCCACCTCCCCAAGTCCCCCCCACTCACTCCCCACCTCCCCAAGTCCCCCCCACTCACTCCCCACCTCCCCAAGTCCCCACCCACTCCCCACCTCCCCAAGTCCCCACCCACTCCCCACCTCCCCAAGCCCCCACCCACTCCCCACCTCCCCAAGGAGCCCCCACCCACCCCCCACCTCCCCAAGTCCTCACCCACTCCCCACCTCCCCAAGCCCCCACCCACTCCCCACCTCCCCAAGTCCCCACCCACTCCCCCCAGCCCTTCACCCACCACCTCCGGCCCTGGAGGCTTCTCTTCTGCAGGTCTTTCTCTCCCCCCAGCTGTTTCCTCCTGTCATGACCGGGCTCAGAGTCTCACAGGCTGCCCCAGTGCCAGTAGACGTCTACAGGCAGCTGAGCACTGGCACTGATAATCCTGCGGCCACCTCCGTCTGCACCTTAACTTCCCTTGGCTCACCCTAACCCCTCACACTGTCACAACTCAAGTTTTCCTCCCGCTTTATATCTGTTGTTTAACCTCACTGGGGCACACCTTACCCCTGCTTAGCAGCGCACTATGTCCAAACCAGTCTTCTTTGTATATCTTCTCCAGCAAACTGCATCGATTTTCATTTAATCCATCAGCTGGGAAAAGAAGCGACGCTTGTGCCACATTGTCACGCCACGGCACCTGTCCATCAAACACCCACCTTCCAGTGTGTGCTCACACTTCCAGGAGAGCCACACACCTGTACTGATCAGTGTCTGCAAACCGTCTGATCTCTGACCCCAACCGGAGAAGCCACACTCCTGTTGACAGGCGTCTGTTTCCCTGGACAACTGCCACTCTGGACGGCCAATTCAAAGCTTATCTTCCTTCTTCAAACTCTGAATGCGACTACTTTTCCCATAGGTCCAGAGAGCCATATTTTTGCACAGAGACTAGAGGTGCCAAGGCTCCATCAGGAAGTGTTCAGTACCTGCCTACCTGATGGGGAAGGAATAAAGGAGGAAAAAAAAAACCTCAGTATTTTAGAGGAGACAGCAGAGCACAGACATGAATCTACAGACACCGTGCAGGAGGCAAGAATGGGCTTCACAGGGTTCACACACATAGCTGGGGAGCAGAGATGACATCATGTGAATGACACGTCCAGTCCAAAGCTAACGTTGGGCAGGAGGAGGAGCAGACGCACACGTGTCACCTTTGAGAACAGCTGGCAGGAAGGGTGACAGGTACCCAGGAACAGGGCATGCGTGCCCAGTCAGGGAAGGCAGAAGGCACACCTCAGTGCCCCACGTCGGGCCAGGCCCTCTTTGTCTTCCTACAAAATTCTTAGAAAATATTTGGGTATCCCTTCTCATTCAGAATCATGAAAAAATAAATAGAAACATTGAATAGATGTAGGTAAAGAGAGAATAGGTAAAGTAGAACAATTTCAAGATAGGAAGTCATCATAGCAATAACGGAAGAGCCATGCTGAATATTTGTCACTATGTCCAGTGTGTGAACAGTGATACGTGGGGAAGAGTTGCGGAGATAAATAAAGCTAAAAAGGTGACACTCAAAACCATGAGAGGAGTGAAAAGTATTTGCCGATTCAACCTCATTGACCGAGATGTGCCTCGAGTCGTGGGTATTTCTGCACCACGGTTCACACGTATGAGAATCCTCAGAAGCCCTGGAGGCCAGAGCACCAGCAACGCTTCATGGAAGCTGCAGGAGTAGCAGTGGGGAGGACCTTGTGTTCAGAAACCCTAGAGCTGAGACTCGCGGTGAACCAGACCCTGAGAGAGCCAAAGCAAGAGAACGTGACGACGGCACGATGACCACAGTCACTACCGAGAGAACAGCTGCACTCAAATGTCCAGGCAAACTGCAGAGCGGATTAACAGAGAGAGCTATGCAGTGCCCTAAGCATACTGAACACAATCAATGAGGCTCACAGATATAAACAATTAATCGTGCATTTATTAACTAATCGATCGATGTTGACATAAATAATATACATCATCGCAATTGAGCTACTGGAGTAGTGAGTGAAATTTGACCTAAATTTTTGATTAAACGTAAGAGTCTTAACACAAAATATCTCCCAGAGCACCCAAATGCCCAGGTGATCCTTGCACAAGTGAGACTGGTTTCTGGCTGTTCTCTGGCCCGACGTGCCAGTCGCCAGAGCGTGGAGGACTTGGTGCCTGGAGGCTGTAGGTTGAACCAAGTCAGAGTAGGTGCTGCTCCAACAGCTCAGCATTCAGACCAGGTCACCTCTGGGAGGCAGATGAGTGGGGCTGTAGAAACACAAAGAGTTAGGAAAGTGACCTGGGCGGTGCCCGGCCCTGGCTCATCCACCTAAGAGCCTTGGGAGATGCTGAATGATAGAAAATGCCAGAACGTGAGAGCGGAAAAGGACCCGCCCTCACTCCCTGCTGGGATCCAGGCGAGGGGCTGACATCCAGTGTGTCGCCCAAATGCAGGGACAACCTGGGCAGGCTGGGCCCTGGGCCCCTCCCTCACACACACACACGCCAGCAGGTGGGTCTGCAAGGCCAGCTGCCCCTCTGAGGTGGATGGAAGGCTGCCGACCCTACGGATTCCAGCACGTACAGACTTTGCCTGCAACAACTTGCAAGCTGCTGAGATGGGCGTATTTTACTACCACAGACTCTTGCCTTTCACTTCATGCGTTGTGACAATTTGTGCTTTTCGTAATTATTCTTGGCCCAATACCGCCTCACCATGCATTCTGTTCATAGTTTAATATGTTGTTTTCTCTAAACATTTCCCATATCAGTTCCTCAAAACAGGTGTTTTTCTTCATCAACCCAGGTCACAGAGCTGGGCCAGCCCTGGACTGGCTGCCCCTTGGGCTGACGTCGACTCTAATCAGCTAAGACAGACACCCTCAGGATACAATCCACGGTCTCTGCTCTCCACCATGGCCGGCGGCAGAGGGGCGCCACGAGTGTGTGGTGCTTTGTTTGAAAGATCAGGGAGGAGCAGAAGCCCGAGGGCCATCACCGGGTCTGTGGGACAGGGTAGGAACCAGCTCCTGAAACAGAGGTGCCGCCCCTGTGGCCCTGGCATCATTGAACACTTCCGCATTCAGATCTCCGTCCAGCCATGCGTTTGCAGTTCACCATGTCAATCTTGTATTTATTTTGTCATAAATCTGAAACAGCAAAACAGGTTTTCACCTCTGAACTGTGCTGAAGAGAGCTGGTAGGTGTTGTGCTGGAAGATTTTATACCCCGTCTAGCTTTGTCCCCGGAAGAGGCTCTCTTCTTCACCCCAACCTCAAATCCCACTCAAAAGTCTGGCCCCATGCACAGTCAGCAGTTTGGGAAAATAAATCACACGTAGCAACAAGAGGGCATTGCCCATTTCCAATAAAATGCCGTGTATGCAGATTTCCCAAGCTGAGACGGATGCTGTCTCTTGGACCGATTCAGAGACTTCTGGGAAGCAGGTCATTTAAATTCATGAATCCATGCAAAACCCAGTATTAGATAAGTTTATCTGTTTTCTAGATAGCTGTCAACTGGTCAATTCATATTCAGTAGTTGACCTAGAGGAGAGAATAACTGGTAAAGAAAATCCCCTAATCCCGCCTGAGGAATGATCTCAGATAGAAATATCCTTGGAGGTCTCCTTGTCGGGTGCTGCGAAGACAGCCCGGCTTCTGCTCCGGCAGCCTGCGCGCGGCCGTGTGCTCGCCCAGGGGCCTCGGAACCCAGGGTCACCTGACGCATGGACAGACCAACGGGAATAATCAGAGACCTTCCCCACTGCGCCCTGTATCACATGGATTTAGCTAAGAACACAGAGGTCCATGTGATAGATAAATATTTAATCTCTTCTGACATTTACTTTGGAGAACCTCAAATGCAATCGTCAGTGAATTAAATCAATTACTTGGAATAAATGCCAATCACTCCGAATCCCTTATCTGAATAAACCCATTCAGACAGCAGCCATGAAAAAATGTAACGTTCTGTTTCATAACCCCCCCAAAAAAAACCCCATAATTGCTGTTTAGGAAGCTCTTGTTTTAGTATTTATCGTTTGTCTGTGGGGCAGACAGGGAAAGAGAAACTGAGACAGGGCGATCTTCATGCAGCGGTTCACTCCACGCGTGCCGAGCCAGGCCAGAGCCGGGAGCCCAGCACTCCTGCTGTGTCCTGCACCTGAGCGGCAGAGACCAAGTGTTAGAGCTGCCACTGCTGCCTCCCAGGGTGTGTGCTAGCAGGAACCCGCATTTGCAAGCAGAGCTGGGACGGGAGCCCAGGCATGTGCATGTGGGGTGAGTGTCTGATCACCACCCTGTGCCAAATGCCCGCCCCTGTGTAGGGGATCAATACACATGGAATTACTTCAACAGAGAGCCCAGGAGGTGAGAAGCAGATCCACACGTCGTTCTTAATTTGCATATATGTTAACAGAGGCGAACTCCCTTTATTTTTCTTTGGGGAGAAACTGTAGATGCATCTAATACACACAGATGGAGCTCTAATTGCTTCCCAGGGTTCCTGATTTGACTTTACAATCAGCCCGAATCATTCCAAAGGTTAGCTTGTAGCGCCCTCTGCTGGTCGTAGAAATTAAAACTGGCTACAATACAGCTGACCGCTTACATGCAGGTTGAATTTGTTTTTCTGTTTTAGAAATACTTGGACCAAAAAATGTATTGTCAGCCATATAGCTTTAATCATGTAAATATGAATATATTGTCTATATAAGATCCTCCTAAAGGTGACTACTTGGTTTATGTAATTAAGAAACCTCCCCTGTGAAAGCTGTCATATATATATATATATATTATATATATATATATTATATATTATACATGTGTGAAGTCCTAGCCTGCAGCCCTCAGAGGATGACTCTGTTCAATAACAGGGTCCTTGCAGGTGGACTGATGTGACACGAGGTCCTCTTGGGAGTGTCCGCAGCCCTAATCTAAAATGGCTGTGTCCTTATGGAAGCAGGGAAGCCGGGCAGAGAGGCACATAGGGAGAGCAGCGTATGAAGATGGGGGGATGGGCCACCTACAAGCCAAGGGGGCCACAGGTCGCCAGGGACACCAGAGGCTGACAAACTCCCCCCATCCTGCGCACCCTGACTTTGGCCCCCTGGCTGCCACCGCTGTGAGACACCCACGTTCTGCTGTCTCCTAGCCTGGAGCTGTGGTTCTCTGCTACTTTGGCCCCGGGAGTGCAGACCCAGGGCAGGGCTGGATGTGCAAACTCCATGGCTGGCCGGGAGCAGCAGCGTCAGCGCCACTTCACAGGGGAAGATGGAGGCTGAGACAGGGCCAGGCAGGCTGGAGGGGCCGAGCTGAACTCGAGCCTGGGGCTGGCTGCTTCCTGACTCCCATCTCAGCCTCCTCTGCTGACCCGTGCCCCTTAGGGGGCTGCTGCTTTGGTGACCATGCACACGTGTGTACACACATGTGGCCGCACACGCAGCTTAAACCGTCGCCATGACTGTACTGCGGCCACTTCTGTCTCCTATCTAGGCTCCTACCAAACGCGCCTTCTGCCCAGGGACTTGGCCCACGCAAACGGAGACGGAGATCCCAAGGCTGGGCGGGCCCTTGTTTGCGACAGAGGCGGCCTCCTTGGGCTGGCCAGCGGGTGTGGATTTCCTGCAGGTGGTCTGAGAATGCATGGCTGCTCTAACAGATCGCTCCACGCTTGCGGGCTAAAAACCACGCATCGTAGGTGATGTCCTGGGGTGGAAAGGCCGACACTGACCTCGGGGGACAACACGGGCTCTGTCCTTGGAGATTTTGAGGGAGGCTCTGTTCCTGGTCTTTACCGCGTTCTGGAGGTTGCCTGTCTTGGCTCATGAACCTTCTATATCTTTACTTATTTTTTTTAAGATTATTTATTTGAAAAGCAGAGTTACAGAGAGGCAGAGGGACAGACCTTCCATCCACTGTTTCACTCCTCAGTTGGCCTCAATAGCCAGAGCTGCACCCATCCAAAGCCAGGAGCCAGGAGCTTCTTCCAGGTTTCCCACGCAGGTGGGCTCAAGGACTTGGGCATCTTCTACTGCTTTCCCAGGCCACAGCAGAGAGCAGGATCAGAAGTGGAGCAGCCGGGTCTTGAACTGGTGCCCATGTGGGATGCTGGCACTGAAGGCAGCGGCTTTACGGCTATACCATCAGCAGGTGATACGCCCTTCTCACAGCACACCACCCAGATGTGCTGACCACCTCTCTCCCTGCTTACAATGACCCCATAAGTGCATGGACCCCACGTGGTCACCAGGACCATGGCCCCTCTCAAGGAGCGCCGGCGAATGACCCTGATTCCACCCTTGCCGGCTGGCCCTGGGTGTCCATAGGTTCTGCAAGGAGGACCTGGACGTCTCTGGAGGCTTTGTCCTGCCAGTCACATGAACTCAGCCACGTGTTGCCCCTCACCTGCCGTTTAATGAAATAGATCAGTACTTCACTCAGAACCTACCACAGGGGGCGTGGCTCAGTGCAAGACACGGGCACCGGGGTGGCACCTCCCACGTGGGCAGCGAGGCCGCTGTTTGTCTTGCGTGAGTGCCAGCTGCCTCGGGTTGAACAGCAGCCCGCGTAGCGATGACTTGAAGATGAGCTCACAGGACGATGGCTGGGACACACACGCAGGTGTCTGCAGTGGCCTCAAGGGGGCGCTCACCCAGCTCTCCAGGCTCCGCACACTGCACCTGGTGGGACCCAAGCAGCGCCCTCCCCAGGCCTCCAAACACCCAGCTGCACACCTGCAGACACAGACACCGGGCGCTGCCTCTCGCTCTCCCGGGACTCCTGCTTGTGCCCAGGTACTGAGACTGTCCTAGCTGACCCTCCCTGGCTGCCCACCAGCCTGGGCCAGCTACTGACCATCAGCCCGGGAGTGGTTCCCCCTGCCGGGTACCAGGCACACGGCTGCCTCTGCCTCGCCGCTGTCGTCTCCTCTCTCTCCTCCCCAGGGTCACCCTGATCCCCACCTCAGGCGAAGCTGGCCTTCTTCCCATTCTCCCAGCTGTGTCCTGCTCTGTCCACCTCGGCATCTTCCAGACCCCCTGTCTTCCAGCAAAGCAAGGCAGACAGGGCCAGTATCCACACTTCCAGGCCTGGGTCCCTCTCCCCAGCCGTGGGGTCTCAGCCAAGTTCACCACCAGGTGAGGGTGGGCCGCCTGGTTCCTTCCTGGAGCCACGCTCCGGGCCCTGGGCTGGGCGCGGCCGTGAGCACAGGCCAGGTAAGCCTGTGTGCGTCTCTTGGTTCCGAGTGCCTTCTCCCAGTGAGGCAGCCGCGGGGGGACAAACAGCGCTCGGTCCACACAGGGGCTACCATGGACGCTGAGAAGCCAGTGGCACACACAGCAGGTCAGGGACACGCACGGCCATCCCAGTGGACACTGCTGCCCGATGCTCTGCACCTGGCCACAGCCCGGCTCCCTCCCATGCAGATGCCCGAATGCTCCGGGGCCCTGTGGGCCATGTGGCTTCCCGCAGGGCCCGCACGTGGCTGCTGCACCTCCTTCTGCCGTCACCTCGGGGAAACACACCCTCCGCCACGCGGGAGAGCCCCCCACCCCTCCACTGCAGGGCCCCACGGAGACTGCTGGGCGCTCTGGGTCTGGCCCTGCGGGGCGAGCCTTCCCCTGGAGGCTGCGCCAGCCGTGTGCCGGGTACCCAGTCGGGGAGGCTGAGGCCTGGGCAGGTGGAGGTGTGCACCGTCTCCCGTGCTCATCACGGGCATGGGGAGTGCGATCTGATCTCGGCGCAAGGCTGGGTGTTTGCGGCTCAGCCTCAGTAAGCCGTGCTGGGCAGGACGGGCGGGTGGCCTTGGCTTCGGCAGAGCCTCTGCGGAGCTGGACACTGCCGACTCGGCACAGCGCTTCCATCCGCTTCATCCTGAGCGAGATCTCAAAGGCACCCTGACGTCTGCAAGGCCTGGGGCTGCGGCGGACTTGCGCCTCCGTCACCTGCGCTGCTGTCCGACAGGGGGCGCCGCGGAGCAGAGGGCACCACCGGAAGACCCTGACCCGCGGGGATTCCGCTGACCAACAAGGGTGCTGCTGGCCAGCAGGGGGCGCTGCTGAACAGTAGAGAGCACTGCTAGATGAGGACGCCCCTGACCAGCAGGGGGCGCCACTGACCAACAGGGGCCGCCACCGAACAGGCCAGTTTAACGTCTCAAGGTCATCGTGGGGCCCGTTTTTCCTGTGTTAATTTTCTCCCTGCTGCTTTTTGAACACGTCTCACCGCCCATTGACCCTTTCTGTTCCACGCTCACCACCGTGGACAGAAAACAGCCCCTTGGTCAGAGCCTGAGCCCCACTGTGTGGCGCCGTCTCTGGTTCTGAAAAGGAGCGACCCCGGTGCGGGGGAGCACTCGGGTTCTGGGAGGCCCAGAGTGCAGAGACCCCGGCCCTGGCTCAGGCGCTGACCCCAAACCCTGGACTCCCGCCCCTCCCGCCCCAGACGGCCAGGGCTGTGGGCTCCCAGCACACTTGGGGCCTGGACTCTGCACTGATTGAATTTTTACCATCTAATACTTTGTTTTATTCATGTTAACTTGGTGTTGATACAGAGATCAGGTCCAATGCAGTCCATAGCATTCTAAGAACATGATGCTTCCTCCCTCCCTTGGTCTCTCCCGCTCTCTTCCTCTCTCTCTCTCTCTCTCTCTCTCTCTCTCACACACACACATACACACACACACATAATTCACACTGTACTCGCAGGTTTAAAGCCCCACTACAGAACCAGCTGAGCCAGTCTGGGAAGCCGGGTCCCGGTCCCTGTTCTCTCCAAGAGCCTCGTGTTTCACACCAGAATGTCTGGTCCCTCAGGTCCACCCTCCCAGGCACTGGGCGGAGGGCACCACAGGACGGGCTTCCTCAGGCCCCTGGATAGGTGCATGGGGGCTCCCGTGCCTTCTCGGCAACACACGGATGTGTGCGTGATGGAACAGGCCCCAGGCTGGTTTTCCTGTGGCCACGCCCTCTGGGAGAAAGCCCAGGCGCGTAGTCACCAACAGCACAGTGCCCCAGGAGAAAGGCCGGCAGGCTGGGCTGTCTGCACGCTGACCTGCCTGCCTGCAGCCTCATGCCAGGGGGCTGCCCTGGCCACAGGGCCTTTGCACGGGCTGCTTCCACTTCCTGGGAGCCTGGCCACTCCATCTTTCCAATAGGCAGCCGAGTGCTTCAACTCACCCTTCCCGTTCTCCTTGGAATTCCCTGGCGTGACTGAAAGCCGGCACTGGGCCCCACCCCTGTATCGCACGCTGCTCTGTGTGCTTGGCACTTGTGACTTCTTGTTCTATATTGCAGTTCCCACCAAAACCAACTTCTGTTAGGTTGGGACCGGCTCACCCTCTCCCTCGCTGGCTACTTAGAAAGTATTTAATGACAGAATTTTTATGGCGATTTTTCTGTGAGGGAAATGAGCATTTCCTGTAAGCTGTGCCAGATCCCACGGATCACTACGACAGGAGGCTGTGCTGGCCCCTGTGGAAGGAGCGGCAGGGCCCTCACCGCATGCCGGACCTGCTGGCACTTTGCACTTGGACGTCCCGGCACCGGGCACTGTGAGGAGTGAATCTGTGCTCTTGGTAAATTTCCCAGCCGAAGCTGTTTCGTCACAGCAGCAGCAATGGAAGAAAAGTCGTGGGCTGCGCTGCGCGTGGGCAGGTGCACCTCGGGACGACCCCAAGCTGGGAGTGCCAGCCCCAGAGCTTGGTGGTCTTGCCTGGACACTCACTGCCCGCGTCTGTCCGAGGAGATGACCTCGTAGTCCCCACTTGCCGCTGTCTGTCACAACTCCCGCAGGCAGGCCCAGGGAGCCCCAGTGCCCCAGTGCAGGCACTAGCAGGATCTCCCTGGGGAGGGTGGGGCAGTGACCCTGGTGCCACTTCTCCCCCACCCGTGACCGGGATCCGGGTCCTCCAGGCCTCTGCCATCACCTGCTGCTACTTCCCAGCCAAGCTGAAGGTCAGGGCCGCTCCAGCTGTCCAAGCCCTCATCTGGTCTGGAGATGAGCCCAAGGGCACGAGCTGTGTTCAAGACCAGAGCATGTGTCCAGCAGATGGGGAGCTGCCGCCCGCTTTGGTCTCCCTGAGTTGTGGTCTGACCCGAGCCCTGTGTGCCCGGTGTGCTTAGTCCCGCCTGCGTGCGCCCTTGAAATCGGGGGAGGATATTTCCGAGTTCAGCCCGCGGTGCTCAGAAGCGAACACTTAGCCCAGCTCTGCCGCCCCTCTGGAACCTGCTCCCGGGCGAACATCCACCCAGCCACCTGACCTGGCCGCCAGGCAAGGTGTGTGTCCCTAAGCGCACCTGGCGCCATGTCTGCCGTCGAAGAAAAAGGAATGAAAACACAAAATGATGTGTATTAAGGACTTGAGGAGTAGAAAGTAAATGTACAGGGGCCAGCACTGTGGCGTGGTGGGTAAAGCATCCCGTAGGGGCACCAGTTCACGTCCGGGCTGCTCCACTCCCAGTCCAGCTCCCTGCTAATGTGTCTGGGAAAGCAGCAAGAGGTGGCCCATGTACTGGGGCCCCCGCCCCCAAAGTGGGAGATCCAGGTTCCTGGCTGCAGCCTGGCCCGGCCCTGGGTATTACAGCCATCTGGGGAGTGAATAGGGATGGAATCCCCCCCCCATAACTGTGCCTTTCAAATAAATAAATAAATAAATCCATTTTTTAAAAAAAGAAAGTAAATGTATGAAATTCCCCCCAAACAGTCCACAGGAAATTTGTACACTTGGGATTCAGAAGTTCCCAGTGTTAACCGCAGTGCTTCTGAGTAAACAGCTCTGCCCAGAGTATTTTACAGGGAGTCTGACACGTGGCTCGGGCACTCCGGGGCCCTGAGGTCCTCCTGGAGTTCTCCTGGACAGGACAGGTGTGCACCGCCCCTCCCCGTGAGTGTCCATGAACTCTCCATAAGGTCTGTGCAGTGGAGCAGGGTCCCCCTCCCGTATTCAGCAATGGTACCCGCAGAGCAGGGCGAGGCGTTTGCCCCTGGAGTGGGTGGAGAGTTGCTTGGTTCTGTTTCCAACCCACAGAGTCTGGCGGGGCCTGGGGTGCCACAGGGGTCTCCCCAGGTCACGCCTGCAGCGTGACAGGCTCCGGCTCCCGTGAGCAAGCTGCTCCTTCCTGCCAAGCCAAGTTGGCAAAGGGCTACTAGGTGTGAAAGATGAGACGCTATTTAGGACATCTGCCATTCTATGAGTCTGCTGAGTATCTCACTTCCCATGTTGGATCACTCTCCCCTTTATTTATTCTATCGGTTGGTGTTAGCAGATACTAGACTTGTTTATGTGCTCCCTTTGACTCTTAGTCCTTTCATTATGATCAATTGTGAACTGAAATTGATCACTTGCAGTAGTGAGATGGCATTGGCACATGCCACCTTGATGGGATTGAATTGGAATCCCCTGGTATGTTTCCAACTCTACCAATTGGGGCAAGTCAGCCCGAGCATGCCCCAAATTATACATCTCTTCCCTCTCTTATTCCCACTCTTATGTTTAACAGGTATCACATTTCAGTTAATTTTCAACACTTAAGAATAACTGTGTGATAATTACAGAATTAAACCAGTCATATTAAGTAGAACAGACAAAAAAAAAAATACTATGAGGGATAATGTATTAAGTTGTCCATTAGCAGTCAGGGCTATGCTGATCAAGTCACCATTTCTCATAGTGTCCATTTCACTTCAGGAGGTTTCCTTTTTGGTGTTCAGTCAGTTGTCACCGATCAGGGAGAACATATGGTATTTGTCCCTTTGGGACTGGCTTACTTCACTCAGCATGATGTGTTCCAGATTCCTCCATTTTGTTGCAAATGACTGGATTTCGTTGTTTCTTACTGCGGTATAGTACTCTAAAGAATACATATCCCATAATTTCTTTATCCAGTCTACCGTTGATGGGCATTTAGGTTGGTTCCAGGTCTTGGCTATTGTGAATTGTGCTGCAATAAACATTAGGGTGCAGACCGCTTTTTTGTTTGTCAATTTAAACTCCTTTGGGTAAATTCCAAGGAGTGGGATGGCTGGGTCGAACGGTAGGGTTATATTCAGGTTTCTGAGGAATCTCCAGACTGATTTCCATAGTGGCTTGACCAGTTTGCATTCCCACCAACATGTCCTAAATAGCACTCTGGCCTCAGAATCAGCCCTAAAGGCACTCGGATCTGGCTGAAAAGCCCATGAGAGTATTTCAGGCATGCAAAGCCAAGACACTCTGGCAAAAAGATCTCTGTGAGTGAGATCCCAGTGGAAAGAACAGGTCTTCAAAGAGGGAGGTGCCTTTCTCTGAAGGGAGGAGAGAACCTCCACTTTGACTATGACCGTGTCTAAACAAGATAAGAGTCGGAGAACTCAAGGGGCTTCCATAGCCTTGGAAACTCATAACGGGTGCATAGGGAGATTACTGATGCCATAAACAGGAGTGTCAATTGGTAAAGTCAACAACAGGAGTCACTGTGCACTTACTCCTCATGTAGGATCTCTGTCCTTAACGTGCTGTACACTGAGGCTTAATGCTATAACGAGTACTCAAACAGTATATTTCACTTTGTGTTTCTATGGGGGTGCAAACGACTGAAATCTTTACTTAATGTACACTAAACTGATCTTCTGTAAAAAAAAAAAAAAAGAGAAGAAATTATCAATTCCCAACTTGACTCTCACTGGGATTAAACATGACAATAGGTCTGATCTGATTTCATCATCATTTAAAAAAAATCATCTATTATTTTTCACTTTATGTTTCTGTGTGGGAGCAAACTGTTGAAATACTTACTTAAGGTATACTAAGCTGATCTTCTGTATATTAAGATAATCGAAAATGAATCTTAATGTGAATGGAAGGGGAGAGGGAGTGGGAAAGGGGAGGGTTGTGGGTGGGAGGGACGGTATGGGGGGGAAGCCATTGTAACACATGAGTCGTACTTTGGAAATTTATATTCATTAAATAAAAGATAAAAAAAAAAAAAAAAAAAAAAAAAAAAAAAAAAAAGATGAGACGCACCGAATCCTCACTAGAGGGCGCTCTGTCAGCAGAGACGCGCGCCTGCCCTGAAGTTACTGAGTCCGCACTCTGGGAGCTCCGGCTGAGCAAAAGGAGTGGGCAGCCCAGTCTGCGTGTCCCTCTCTGCCCACCCCGTGGTAGGAGGTGCAGACAGAACTGCTGCCCGGATCACCAAGCACCGTGGTCTCCCACTGCGCTGTTCCCACACCTTCTGAGAGATGGCACCCGGGCCAGGTCCCTTCCTCCTTCCTGGACCCGTGGCCAGACTCCAAGCACGTGCAGATCGAAGAAGAGGCAAAAGCTCTGCCCTTTGACCTGCCCTGTGACCTGCTGTGGACACGCAGGGCAGGAGAGGACTGTATCGGCCACCATCCTCGAGATTACCCCCTTCCGACCCTTACGTTCTTCATGTGTCTGCAAGGGTCCCAGGGCATGGCTGCCTTGAGCCCCTTGCAGCCTAGAATCTGGCTCAAGTGCACACAGTCTCAGCCGTACCCGGTGCAAGCCTGGGCATTGTCCCGGATGCACTGAGGGGCTAAGCTCTGTGCCGTGGTCTCCCGCAGCGGCGGCTTTAGCAGCCACGCTGCTGCATTCCAAGAGGCCACAGGCCGGGAACCAGCGCCTGCCCCAGAGGCTGGAGGTTGGCTCGTCTCTGCCCCAGTGTCCGGGGCCTCGGCCAGGGTGACGGGAAGCGCTGTGCTTCTCTGTGGATTCCTCCTGCTGCCCGGGCTGCTGGAACTGAGCTCGGCAGGACGCGACACCTCTCCCAGCCAGGCAGGCGCTGCATCCTTCCAGTGACCCCATCCAGATGTCACATGGCACTGCTCTTCTGCTGCTCTGTCTCTGGGTGTAAGGGGACCCGAGTCACTCATACTGACTACGTCTCGGTAGGGGGATTGTCCAAAGAGAGGCGACCGACGCCGTGGGGGTCTCCATGCAGCCTGGTGCATCCAAGCCCTGTGCAGGCTCCATCCCGGCGACCCCACAGATGAGGCGAGAGGGTCTCTCCACCAGGAGCGTCACCTTGTGTGAGAACGGGCTTTGTGCTGCACTTCCACCTCGGAATTTCTCCAAGTCTCTGGAATGAGTAGAAACAGTCGCCAAGAGACTCTGATTTTATTCTCCAGCTCCTCTCTGCCACACTGACACAGGTGTTGGGCCGAAGCTCCAGGCCCCACAGTTCCCAGGTCCTGGGGGAGATAAAGGCGCCAAGGGGCAGAGCCAGGTGGTGCTGGGTGCTCCTGAGCTTCCGTCCTGGCCCAGATCCCCCTACCTGAGCCCAGCACTTGCACGCCTCATGACACTGAAACAGTCTCTCAGAAGACCATGTCCCCAGGGCGCAGTGGGGACGGCCACCTCTGACTGGGCTGGGCACCCCCAGCAGCAAGCGCCGGGCCTGCTCCCAGGGGGTCTGCACGTGAAGTGGAGCAGGGAGAATTCAGGCCGTCTCAGCAAGGACACCTGACCCTGCCACGCGAGCCACTCACGGTCCCCAGAGCCCCCATCCTCATCGGGGACGAGAGTCTGTCTCCTCCAGCCTCCCTCCTCACCCCTGCCAGCCCCAGGCACCTGATCAGAGCCGGCCCTGGGTGTGAGGGCGTAAAATAGAGAAATTAAGAAGACCCCAGACACAGTGAGGGCCCCCGAGGCAGCAAGAAGCAGGAGTGCTGACCAGCACAGCGATCAAACCCGAGCCAGGACAGCGTGGAGATCGCCCATCCCCAGCACCCGTCACGCGCTTGTGGGGACAAAGGACAGGCGTACAGGCTGGGCCGAAGCCCATGCAGTTGGTGCTGGTCCAGCACTGCAGCTGTGTCACCAGGCTCCTTTGCAGCCCAGGGGCAGATGCAAACGGCCCCTCAGCCCAGATTCAAACTCACTGCTGAATCCCAGGCTCCCAGCTCTCCCTGCCGTAAGCTGTCACTCGGCCAGAGTGTGATGATGGAGGGGCCAGGATGAGGACAGCTGGCCTGCTATGCAGGGAAGAGAGACTGCGTGGGACACTGCCCACAGCCAGGGCTCTCTCCAGGCCTGGCGGCTCCATTTCCCCTGGACGATCACTGGTCAGGGACGTGGACACAGCCTCAGAGACAGACAGGTGGGCTGGTCAGGAGCCCCCTGGGGCGGGAGAAGGGGCTCTGTGGGCCGAAGGTGGGAGCCCCCGGGGGAGGGGCAGCAGTCACAGGCTGAGCAGATGCCCACTGTCTGGCTGCCATGAGCTCCAAGGGCAGTGGGCAGGCCTCTGGGTGGAGGCGCAGGTCCGGGTGCCTGGAACGAACAGATATGGCCGGAGCGACGGCTCGGGCAGCGTGCGCTTCCGAAGGGACACCACAGGTGGGAGAGGCACGCACTGGCCCAGCGCACCTCCCCGCGCGCAGACTTGGGTCCCCAGCCGCTCTCTTCAGGGTGCCCTGAAACCACACAGGTACGGAGTTCTCCAGGGTCGCCCAGCCGCGCCGTTCCGGACGCGGCCCCCAGAGGGCGGCGGAGGCCCGCGGCTGGAATCCGAGCGGCCCTGCCAGCAAAGCAGCCGCCTCCCGCGTCCGGGTCCCTCCTGGGAAGGCAGAGGTCGGTGTCGCCTGGCCAGCGGCTGGGGTGCAGTCCTAGGAGCGGGCAGCTCCCACTCCACCTCCGCGGTCCCCCGCACACCTGCCGGGCCGGGCGCCAGCTCTGCACCGTGTCTGTGCGTCCTGCACGCTGGCCGGCAGGCGGGACCAGCTGTCCACGCCTGGGGTAGGTGAGGCCGGCGCTCAGTGACGGTGATGAGCAGCTGTCACGGCCTGGGAGCCCTGCCTGCTTTGCTGCGCTTGGCGAGATGGCGCTGGTTTCTTCTGGCTGCCCAGACTGAGGGCCACAAACGCCAGGATGCTGGCGAGATGCTGGCGCGGCCGCTCCGCCCAAAGGCTGCGGGCCCTGGCGCTCTCACCCCCCCGCCGCAACCCCCCCCCCCCCGCCGCAACCCCCAGGTGCCCTCAGGTGGGCTCCTCCTCCTCTTTCTCTTCTGGGCCCGCCCTAACCCAGCGCGGTCTCACCTTGGCCCTCACCTCAGGTGCACCTGCAAAGACCTTGTTCCACCTGGGTAAAGTCCCGCGGCTCCAGGTGTGCGTAAAGATGTACAGTATTCCGTCTAACAAGTGCACACGCCTCACCCACCGCACAGTCCCGAAAGGCGGCGCCTGTGGGCTGCTCCCTTGGCCCAGGAGGGCTTTGGCTGTAGCTTTATTTTCAGAATCCCCAGAGAAGCAGGTGTTGCAAACATCATGCCCACTTTACAGGGCTGGGAAGTCCGAGGGGGTGGAGCAAGTGCTGTGCCCCAGCAGGGTTAGCCACCGCGGGTGAGGACAGCATTCCATAGCTAACGCCGGTTCCAGCATCCAATGCTCCACTTTCCATCCAGCTCCCTGCTGATGTGCCTGGGAAAGCAGTGGAAGAAGACCCAAGCGCCTGCACCCACGTGGGAGACCTGAGGAAGCTCCTGGCTTCCGGCTTTGGTGTGCTCCAGCCCTAGCCATTGTGGCTAACTGGGGAGTAAGCCAGGGGATGGAAGACCTCTCTCTCCCAGTAACTCTGCCTTTCAAATAAATAAGTTTTTTTTTTTTTTTTTTGACAGGCAGAGTGGACAGTGAGAGAGAGAGACAGAGAGAAAGGTCTTCCTTTGCCGTTGGTTCACCCTCCAACGGCCGGCACACCATGCTAATCCAATGGCAGGAGCCAGGTGCTTCTCCTGGTCTCCCATGGGGTGCAGGGCCCAAGCACTTGGGTCATCCTCCACTGCACTCCCGGGCCACAGCAGAGAGCTGGCCTGGAAGAGGGGCAACCGGGACAGAATCCGGCGCCCTGACCGGGACTAGAGCCCGGTGTGCCGGCGCCGCTAGGCGGAGGATTAGCCTAGTGAGCCATGGCGCCGGTCCCTGGCAGATGTTTTAATACGGACGGGGACACAGGGAAGAAGCGATGTCACGAGGTGCTCAGCAAGGAGCAAGAAGAATCGTGTGAGCACGTTCATGGGCTTCTGCTCATCCCACAGCAGGCCATCGCCAGGGTCCCATGACCATCACCTCCCCAGAGCCAGGGGTCAGTGCAGAGCTAGTCCAGGGCTCAGCAGGTGACACCCCTGTGCTCTGAGTTGAACCAGTCCGTGTGTCCGGGCCCTCCCCAAGCTGCAGCGGCCGCCTCCCCCCACTCCTCCCGTGGAAACGTCACTTGTCTGGCTCCCACTGGCCCAGCCTCTGCAGGGACTCTGCTTGTGCTGCTGTGTGCTGCAGCCGTGTGCAGGACAACCCCAGCCCAGCGGCCCCACTTCAGCCCCCAGGCTCTGTGAACACTCCCACACGACCGCTCGCCCCGCCTGCCGGCCAGCGTGCAGTTCTGTGCAGTGAGGAAGACCGGTGAGTGCAGGACAAGGGCAGGAAGCGAATGCACAGTCAGTTTCATGAAAAAAAAAATTATTATTTGAAAGGCCGAGTGCAGAGAGAAGGAGAGACACAGAGAGAGAGAGAGAGGTCTTCCATCTGCTGGCTCATTCCCCACATGGCCTGAACAGCCGGGGCTGGGCCATGCCAGCGTCCTCTGGATCTTCCACGTGGGCGGCAGGAATTCAAGTACTTGAGCCATCATCTGCCGCTCCCGGGCGTTAGCAGAGAGCTCGACAGGCAGCCGAGCAACCAAGACTGGAACCGGAGCTCCGACACGGAATGCGGGCCTCACAGGAGGCAGCTGAACCTAGTGTTCCACGTTGGCCCCACCAGTCAGTTCAAGCCCCAAATAGAACACTGCTCAAATACTCATAGCATGTAAAGTACCTAGAGAGGAGTGATTTTCGTGGTTACCTTTTTACCCAAGAGTCCCTGAAGGAAGGGAGATGCACTGGTGAGTTTCAAGAGCATGTTGAAAGGGCGCTGACGCCGGGCCAGAGGTTGGTGAGGGTTTGCCTATAACAAAGAGCAAGGGGGTCGTGTGAAAGGATGCATTGTTCATCCGGGGTCTGACAACACCGGGATCTCAGCAGGACGGGGAGCACTGCTCAACACAGCACCGTTGGGGTGGATTGAGGTGTCACATGTGGGGGTGACGCGTGGAGCCACCCGGGGGAGCTGCTGTCCCCTTCCCGCACCCCTGGCCATGGACCCAAGTGTGACTGGATCATTTCTACCCTGGCTTCTTGTTGGTTTCTTCTTAAACCCAGGAGCAGGTAAAAGGCTCAAGTTGTTGAGAATGAGGGAGCCCACACCCTGCAATGAGACCCCCATGTAATTTAGCCCTCGGGGTCTCAGCCACAGCTGGGGCAGCCTTGGACCCACACTGCGCCCTCTGCAGTTTTTGGTGGGGCACCTCTGCACTGCCCAAGGCCTGCTCTGGCGCCCCCGTCCCCTCCGTGCCCACGCGGAGCGTCTCCCTGGTACCTGAACTGCACTGTTGTCTCCTTGGGTCACTTTCCACTTTTTGCCTATGAGTTTCTCACCTGTGCATTTTCTATCCCCGAGACGCCCTCTGTGTAGCCTTTAGCACTCACTGGTTTCTACAGAGGACTTCGGTCTGCAGAATGTCACTGACTGACGCAGCTGGGAATGCCACTGGGAGCTCCCTTGCCCTTACCTTCCTGTGCCCTAACTCGAGCCACCTGTCCGCTGTCATCTTGGTGCAGGGCAGTGGAGTCTGGCTGCAGATCCAGGTGCCCGAGAAGGCAGGCTCTGCAAGAACCCCTCCAGGTCCACGCCATGAGTGTCCCACAAAAGGATCCTTTTTCTTTTCTAGACAGGGTGTCCCACAGAAGGAATCTGAGATGCAAGGGGCTGGGCTCCAGGGGGCAAGTGACCAGAGAGAGTGGTGTCTTTGGCTTCCTGTAGATGAGAGGGACTGCAGGTGAAGAAGAAAGCCCAAGCCCTGTTTCAGTCCAGGAAGGACTCTGAGCAGAGGTGTGTGGAGGGGCTGCCCCGCTCACGCTGGAAAGAACGGGACAAGGAGGGGTGGACGTGGGGGTGGAAGCGCCTGGGGCCTGTGGGTAAGAGGCTCCTGCAGCCACTTACACGTGAATTTCTGTCCACAGAAAGGGAGCGAGGCTGATGCAGGGCCCCCCTTCGGCAGTCAAGTGGGAGAGGTCGACTCAGCAGTGTGTCCTGGCAAGTGAACCAGCAGCTTTCTCTGCTGGCTGCAGCTACTGGGGCTGTCTTCTGTGATTAGCCATTAAAACAGTGTGTCGCCGACACAGATGCAAAGCCACAGAGCACCTGAAGGGGGCGCCACTCCTACTCCCCATGCCTTTGTCCTGGGAGATGTCTCTGCCTGCCCCCGGAGGATGCATCTGAGGGGCTGGGGTGGAATGGCCTTGAAACCCGGGTGTAGGGCCAGCTCTCTGCCATTCACCTACACCAGGAACATGGGCCCCACCTCGTCTTCCTGTAGAATTCCTGCAGCAGTTAGTCCGTGCCGCACCTCCAGCTGCTGCACTTTGATCCCAAGCCCAAGGAGGGAAGAGGGACTTGTTCTGTTTGTTTGTACACAAGTTTGTTTATTTTTTTACCCCATCTCTTTCCTTACCACTTACCAGCAGTAAACACTTGGGAAATTCAAGCTGTCTGCCACCAGAGATAAGGGACCAAAGAGGATGACTGAGAAACTGGAGACGCATTTCCTTTCATGGAGAAAACCCCATAAAAGAAGAACAGGTGGAGGCCATGGTGGGTCACCAGGGAACCACCCATAGGGTCCAGGAGGGGCTCAGAGAGGGGATTCCGCCCGGAACACTGTGAGCCCCGTAGGCTGATGCCCGGAGGAGACCCTCAGAAGAGCACCGGCTCCCCAGATCCTCCTGAGTTGTGACATCTGAATGGTGCCAGTGCCAGAGACTGCACTGTGGGACGGAGGGTGACTCCTGAATGATGTAGTGTTGAGGAGTTGGGAGCAGAGGGATTTTCTCCCTAACAGTTTCTCACATCCTCTTTCCACGACATTTCCCACCCCCTGTTGATGCTTTCCTAGTGTTTAAAGAAGAAATGAGGGAAAGTGGCAAGGGTGGTGACAAGTCCTGAGCACCACCATGCCGTGGGCTCTGGGCTCCATACTTCATACACTTTTTTTAAATACTTCAAAGAACATTGGCTTCCACACTCCATAAAAGAATTCCATGCATAGTCTCCCAAAAAGTTCAAATACCTTGCTTTGAAAAACAATGAAATCAGGCTGGCGCCATGGCTCAATAGGCTAATCCTCCACCTGCAGTGCCAGCACCCCGGGTTCTAGTCCTAGTCAGGGCGCCGGATTCTGTCCTGGTTGCTCCTCTTCCAGGCCAGCTCTCTGCTGTGGCCCAGGAGTGCAGTGGAGGATGGCCCAAGTGCTTGGGCCCTGCACCCCATGGGAGACCAGGAGAAGCACCTGGCTCCTGGCTTTGGATCAGTGCAGTGCGCTGGTAGCAGTGGCCATTGGGGGGTGAACCAACGGAAAAGGAAGACCTTTCTCTCTGTCTCTCTCTCTCTCATTGCCCACTCTGCCTGTCAAAAAATATTAAAAAGAAAAACAACAAAATCAACATTTATTGAGAAATGCCACTTGACTCAGTTTTCAAAAATGATTTATTTATTTGAAAGACAAAGAGAGGGAGAGAGGGATAGGGAATGGGGTGGGGGGGCGGGGAAAGAGAGAGAGAGAGAGAGAGAGAGAGAGAGACTCTCCAAATAGCCACAGTGGCCTGGCTGAGGCAGGTCAAAGACAGGAACCTGAAAGTCCAACACGGGTAGCAGGAATCCAAGTGCACGGGCCATCTTCTGCCTGCCCAGGCATCTCAGCAGGAAGCAGGATTGGAACCGGAGCAACTGGGACCTGAACTGCCACTTATACGTATGATAACATCGCAGGTGGTGACTTAATCTGCTACACGACAGTGCCAGCCCCCTCTTGAGTCCTTTTACTCTTACAAGGACACTTTGGAGTAGGAACTCGCACTTTATTGGGGGAGAAAACCAAGAACCAAAGGTGTGAGTGGCTTGGTCATGAGTTCTCAGCCAGCACGTAGCAGAGGTAGCGATAAGTCTGAGGCAAAGTTGGGCTTAAGGCATGTGCATTTGGTGCAACAGTTAAGACCTCACCTGGGACTCTTGCATCCCATATTGGAGTACCTGGGTTCCAGTCTCAGCCCTGCTCCGATTCTAGCTTCTGGATAGGAATTCCTGGAGGCACAGGTGAGGGCTCAAGCAGTTGGAACCCTGCCACCCCTCTGGGAGATTTGGATTGAGTTTCTGGATCCTGGCTTCAGCCTAGCTTAACCGTGGTTGTTGCAGGCATTTGGAGAATGACTGAGTGGATGAGAGTGTTGCCCCCTGCTCTCTGCCTTTCAAAGTGAATAGAATAAAGTAAAATGATTAGAGTGAATCGATGGGTAGTTGGGTCAGCACCCTGGAATAGTGACTAGGTAAGAAGTGGTTTGCTAGGAAATGGGGAAATAGAACAGTGCTTCTCTGCGGCAGAACCGTCAGCTTGCAAAGTGGAAACAGTTTCTCCTGCTTCCGTTGTTTTGCAAGTGGTTCCTGGGAACGTGGAGGAGTCCGTACTTGTTCCGCGTCCAGTCATTACCAAGCCGAGTGAGTGGATGGCTTCCAAGTGTTTCCCATAACTTTCCACCTTTCTGAACCCACAGAGGCATAGGGGAGCATCTTTGAAATGTTAGCGATGGAAACCAACATGTACTGAGACAAGAATGATGACTGTATAACTGTTCAGAATGCAATTTCAAAACTCATCTCGAGTGCCGGGAAGCACAACAAACAGCGGCCGCTCCAGCGACTGTGTGCGGCTCTCGGTGCCAAGCATGCCATTATGGGGAAGTAGGTGCTTCCCAAGTGCTGTGCCTGATAAGGACGACAGGGGAGGAATCTGGCAAATTGAAGCCGTCTCATGTGACAGGGGCGCTTCTTGCTGAGTTGAGAAGTCTCTGAAGAGAGCAATCAAAGCACAGAGCCAAGTCCGGAGGGGAATAACGAGCACGCAGCCTTCCTGATTGCAATGAAGCCTCCAGCCTGGGCGAGCCCTCCCTGACGAGCACGAGTGCACGGAGCCTCCGATTTACGGCGACCACAATGGCTGCAGCGGCATCCTGGTCTCCACCATGGAGGAGACGGGGAGGGGGGGTTCTCCAAGATGTGCGGAACTGAAGCTCCAGAATCCGCAGAGAACGATCCCGGCCTCTCATGAAGCAGAAGCCCTGGGACCTTTTTCAACTTAGCTACCTTAACTCCTTCTGCAGTCAGAGAACAGGGAGAGATTCAGTGGTCCATTGGGAAGATCCGTGCACTCACCGAGGATGTTTGAGGACCCCAGGAAGTCCAATCGGCGGCTCAGGTGGCACCTCCAACTGCGAGTTCTGAGGTCTTTTCTCCTTCTAGAAAAACCCATTATTTCTTCTTTATTATATGTTTTGTTTAAAGACTTACTTATGTATCTGAAAGGCACAGTTACAGAGAGAGGTAGCTACAGAGAGAGATACATTATTTCTTCTTTATTATAAGTTTTGTTTAAAGACTTACTTATTTATCTGAAAGGCACAGTTACAGAGAGAGGGAGCTACAGAGAGGGATACATTATTTCTTTTTTTATTATATGTTTTGTTTAAAGACTTACTTATCTGAAAGGCACAGTTACAGAGAGAGGGAGCTACAGATCTCCCATCTGCTGGTCCCTCCCCACATGGCCAAATTGGCTGAGGCTCGGCCAGGCTGAAGCCAGGAGCCTGAAACTCCATCTGAGTCTCCCAAGTGGGTGCAGGGGCCCCAACGCTTGGGCCATCTTCTGCTGCTTTCCCAGGCTCCTTAGCAGGGAGTTAGATCAGCAGCGGAATGGGATGCTCGCGTCACAGGTGGTGGCTTAACCCGTCATTTATCACTTAGGTCGTCTCTGCTCCTAATGTAGAATTTGCCAGGCCCACTCCCCAAATTAGCCTGTTCAGAGTGATGCTTCCTTCTCAGCTTGGCCATCACAAGTCAGCTGGCCTCTGCTCATTAGGGCTTTCTTTCTGACCTCTCAATTGTTTTTTCTTTTCTCATTGACACACTCTCAAAATTTCCATCTTAAGAAAGAATGTGATTGTCAGCGGTAATATTCCCAGAGGCAGCCGTTGTTCTTGTCGGTCAGATAGTTCGGACAAACACGTGTTGCTCTTTGCAGATTCCCTCAGTGCAGTTACGTCACTGCAGGCAAATAACGGCCTGTTTTCCACCGGCTCGGGCCGTCCCTGTGCACAACTTTCTCGCTGCCATCATCCGTCAGGAAGTCGGTCTCTCCGCGAGCTCCCCTGCGCCAGGATGTTGCGCTGTCGTGGGGCAGTTCCCAGGTTGGAGCAAGTGTGATTTAGTGCGTTTGAGAGTGTACTGTGTGTGCTCGTGAGACTTGTAAATCTGTCACGTGCGATTTCTTTTTAGTTTGTTCTTCGGAAAAGGCCACATCCATCCCGACGAGCACGACTGCCCTCGGGCCATTGTTTAGAACTGGAGCTGCCAGACAGAGCCCCGCGAAGGTGCTTGTTCATTCATTCTGAAGTGGAGTCTCCGGCAACAGATTGTTTCAATCCAACCATGCCTATTCCAAGGGTTGCGTTCCATCTTGTCCGTGAACTGGGCCCCCTGCTGGCGCCTCCTACTGCTGAATTTAGTGGCCAAAGCTTAAGCGTCTCATCTCCAAGGACTTATTCTGGGTTGTGTAGATGCACCTGCTTTCAGCTGGGAAAATTTTCATCCCTCAAATACATCTTTGTGGTTGGAATTATTCAGCCACGACAACACACAAGGTTGTAGATAGAAAACCATCGCAAGCAGTGACAGCATGGAAGCAGAGAGGACCCACGATCCGAACAGAATCAGAGCACAGTTGAGGGCCCTGAGCAGAGCAGCGTGTCGTGATAAAACCCGGACCCGTGCTGCTGAAGCAGTAAAATTCGCGTTTCTCACGTTTCACTGGAAAGTGAATAGAAAACAAAGTTGGCACGATATCTGTGTGTGTGTGTGTGCATTTTCACCTGAATGACCTCGTGGTGGCGGAGAAGAGGCATGGCAGTTGTTCCTGCAGGAAATGTTCCCAAGACGCCCGCCTGGCGTGGGCGGGGTCTTCCTGCACAGTCCCCTTCATGCGTGTCATCTTGTGTGCGTTAGTTCGTCCAGGGAATCGCTGTTGAGGCTGGAGATTTGCAAAGTGCTGAGTCAGGTGCAGGAATGAGGGGGATGCACAGACCCCTGCAGTGGGCTTGCACCAAGTTCATGTGGTCAAATATTCGGTAAAGCTTGCCAAAGTAAGAACCGGGCTGCTGTGGGGTCCACGGCTTTCCAGTGACCCCTTGCCCACCTTCCCCTCACGGCTGGTCATACTGAACAGCCATGGATAGTTTAGAGACCTCGTACGTGCACGTGATATAAGGAACCTGGCATTTGCCAGGCACAGCTGACAGATTTGCAGTCATTTCTCACACAATTAAGACATTGTCTTATGGACAGATAGGACATATGCAATGGGACAGACCAGGGTCCTGTGATGGGGAAGTGTCCCACAGGTCTTGGCTCCAAGTCCTGGGTGACAGAGAAAGGGGTTTGGAGTCTGTGGTAGAAGAGATGGTAGAAGCTAGGGCAGATTCCCTCATTAAGATGGATATTCTGTCTTATAGGGGAAATACTTAATGAGGCAGCATTGATGTTTGCTGTTAGATTGATCTTGTTTTCTCACTTTTAGTGAAAATCTCATCAAAACAGTTCTCCAGGATCCCTGTGTTTGCAGGGCACACACCCACATCAAAACTACAAATGGCAAGAGTGTATTTTATACATTCCCATTGTCAACGATAAAAGTGAATTTTAAACGAGCAAGTTAAAGCAAAGACTTAGTTATCTTTCTAGATATGAGGACAGTTGCAAAGTTTGAGGAAAAGTGAAATTAAAGATAAGTTTATCTTGGTGCAAAAAATTTTGAAATCGGTTCATCATTTTTAAATAATATGCATTTCCATGAACTTTTTGAAGATCCCTACTATGGTAGGAAGAGATAAGGATTTAAAAAGACAGTCAGGGTGAGCAACTGGAGGTGCCCCGCACCCGCCTCCTCCCCAGAGAAAAACCAGAGCAAGAACCCAGCCGCTGAGTCTCCAGTGAGTGACAGAAAGAACACAGGTGCCCCATGGAGCGGTGACCGGAACGCTGTAGGGCATGAGGCCAGGGGCACAGCACAGAAAGAGGAACAAGGCCGCCTGGTGCTGCAGACCACGGGGCCCTGGGCACCATGAACGGGGTCCTCGCTTCAGGAGAAAGGAGACCCCAGCTGTATGAGCACACTGAGCAGGCGGCGCTAATCTGAGAGAAGCTCAGGTGCAGAGACCAGGAGCCCAGCAAGGAGAGCGGCTGCTGACCCAGGACCACGCTGCCTCGGAGTTGGACAGCATCTCCTCTCCACTCCCTGAGCATAGGCTGCCATGCTGCGGCCCCTTCTTGAGACGGAGTGCCTGTCGGGATCCACACTGCTCCAGGGTACGGAGGCCCGTGCACACCTCCACCCCTGGAGCCCCGCAGACATTCCACAGCTCTGCCAAGGAACATCCAACCTCCCGGGCCTGGCTGGACCCCAAAGAGCCACACAATACAGGGGGTGCGGGCTGTAGTGCAGTGTCCAGTCCTGGAGGACCCTGGAAGCAAGGGCACCTCAGACCTGGGGACCAGCCTCACCCCTACACCCTCCCTCCAGCCACCACTGCAGGCATCGCTCTCCTCTGGGACCCATGCCTGCTGGTACCGCAGGGCGGGTGTCCCATGGCCCCACCTGGTCTGTCTATCACCGCTCAGAACCGCGTGCCTGTGTGCACATGGGGGACATGCAAACACGTAGCACCGTACGCACACCCAGCCTGTTCCCAAAGCCCGAATCATGCCAGCTTGCTCCCGCAGCAAAGAGCCCACATTCTGAACGACCAGGTGCAGCCCCGACCCAGCTAGCAGGTGGGAATCCCATGCCCCACGATCCAAGCCCCAGTGCAGGGCTCCCAGGCACTCCCGTGAACAGCAGCCCAGATTCGCACCCTCCAGCCATCCCAGAGGCAAAGCCACCCTGACCCCAGCTTCTCCCTCAGGCAGCAGTGGAGGTTCCTGCCTGCCTGGCCCAGCACCCATGCTGCTCTGGGGGCTCCAGACAGGGGCATGGCTGGGAGTCTGTGGGCCCAGCCTGCTCCTGGCCACAGCCTGGGCTCAGCACCAGAACCATTCATGCAGCTCCAGCTCCACTTCAGTAGTGGCCAGAGCCTGCGTGCCTGGTCCACCTGCAGTGCCAATGGGATCTGCTACCAGCACCAGTGACGCTCCCCACAAGGAGGTGACTTGAGGAGGTAACAAGGCGGTGCATGGCCCCACGGGGCCCCGGAGACCCCCAGAGTCCTTCTCCTGCTACCATTGCCCGTAGCAAGAGAAGGCACAGGTGGACTCCCAGTGACGTCCAACTGGAACCAAAGTCAAGGTAGCCTACCAAACCGACATCCCAAAGTGCATCTTCAGGCAAAGACTTCATCCCAGCAAAGGCACTCTCCATTTATTTTACAAAAAATTATTTGAAAGACAGAGTTGCAGAGAGAGAGGAGACACACACACACACACACACACACACACACCTGCTGTCCACTGGTTCACTTCCCAAATGTCTGCAAGTGCCAGGGATGGAGCATGTGAGAGCCAGAAGCCAGGAGCCTGGAACTCCCTCAGGTCTCCCACATCTTCCACTGCTTTCCCAAGTGCATTAGCAGGACCTGGATCGGAAGTGGAGCAGCCAGGACCCAAAACAGTGCTCATGGGGATGCCAGTATGACCAGTGGCAGCTTAACCCACTGTGCTGTAAGGCCATCCCCTAAAGGCACTCTTTAAGAGAAGAAACAACTGAAACCCCAGATGTGCAGAAAATCAATATATGGTCACAAGAAGTATGGAAATACAAGGAAACTCATGCCCCTAGATAACGTAAGAATGTAGCTAGGATCAGGGTACAGAACAAGAGATATTGACTATAATACCTGTTAAAGTCCTCAAAGGAACCATTGTAAGAAAACTCAAAGACATACAAGAAATATACATGTTAAATCAAATGAAATTAGAAAATCAAGGTATGATATGAATGAGAAATTTAGCAAAAAGAGGCCTTGTAAAAGAATCAAGCAGAAGTTTTAAAAATGAAGAGCTCAGTAAGTCAAATAAAAGTACAGTTGAAAACCTCAGCAAAAAACTTGATCACACACAATAAAGAATATCCAAATTTGGAGACAGGTATTTTGAAATATGAAAACCTCCTCAATCTTTGGGACACCATTAGACGAACCAGTATTTGGGTTTTAGGTCACCCCAGAGAGGAGAGGCTTAGAAAACCTATTCGAGGCCGGTGCCATGGCTCACTTGGCTAATCCTCCGCCAACACCGGTGCCAACACCCCGGGTTCTAGTCCCGGTTGGGGTGCCAGATTCTGTCCCGGTTGCTCCTCTTCCAGGCCAGCTCTCTGCTGTGGCCCCGGAAGGCAGTGGAGGATGGCCTGAGTGCTTGGGCCCCTGCACCCGCGTGGGAGACCAGGAGGAAGCACCTGGCTCCTGGCTTCAGATCCGCACAGCGGGCCAGCCGTAGCGGACATTTGGGGGGTGAACCAACGGAAAAAGGAAGACCTTTCTCTCTGTCTCTCTCTTTCTCTCTCTCACTGTCTAACACTGCCTGTCAAAAAAAAAAAAAAAAAGAAAGAAAAAAAGAAAGAAAGAAAGAAAAGAAAACAGAAAGCAGAAAACCTATTCGGTGAAATAATAGCCCAGAACTTACCCAAGCTGGTGACAAATGGGACACCCAAGTATAGGAACTCAAAGGACCACTGGAAAAAAAAGTTTCATACAAAACACGATATCAACTCTAAAAGTACAATAGAGTGAATTTTTAGATTTTGCAAGGGAAAAGCACCCAGATACTCTCTGGGGCTCTGCTGTTAGATTAACAGTGGATTTTCAGCAGAACCTCAACGTATTAGGAGGGAGTAGACAGACACGTTCCCACTTCTGGGAGAAGCAGTTTGCTCACTCTGAATACTTTACCCAGGAAAGCAATCTTTCATTAAAAAAAGGAGAAATGAAACTTTCTAAAACAAGCAAAAACTGACGGAATTTCTAACCACCTGACCAGACTTTTTTTCAACTTAGTAATACTTTATTCTTTTTGAAACTGTCATCTTTATTATTTATTAATAAGAGAACAGGTTCCATAAATTCCATATGATTCCAAGAATACAGTGACACTTTCCTCCCTCCTTCACTCCTTCCTCCTTCCTTTGTTCTTGAATTTTTTATGATATCATATTTTTAATTTAATTTAAAATCACAAGCTCAAGGCTTCTCTAAACAAAGAACTCTGAAAGAAAAAGGTAGATACAGCATGTTCCACAGGGGAATATACAAGGGTTATAGACAGCCATCAACTCACAAGATGTCAGCTTAGCTCAGTATACATTAAGGTTTTTTTGTACCCTATATATTAATTACAACCAATCAGAGAAAACATATGATATTTGTCTTTGTGGGTCTGGTTTATTTCACTAAGCATAACAGTCTCCACTTGCATCAGTTTGTTTCAAAAGACAAGATTTCCACCTTCTTTATGGCTGAGTAGTATTCCATCATGTATACATACCACATGTTCTTTATCCAGTCATCAGTTAATGGACATCTGGGTTGACTCTGAATCTTAGCTATTGTGAATTGAGCTGCTATAAACTTGCTAACTTCATTTCCTTTGGGTAAATTCCCAAGAGTGGGATGGCTGGATCATGTAGTAGATCTACTTTCAGATTTCTGAGAGATCTCCACACATCCTTCAGTAATGGTCGTATTGGTTTACATTACCACCAACCGTATTTGGGGTACCTTTTTCTCCACGTCATTGCCAGCATTTATCGGTTTTTTAAAATTTTATTTTAGGATGATAGACATTCTAACTGGGGTGAGGTGAGACCTCGTTGTGATTTTCATTTGCATTTCTTTGTTGGTTAATGATCTTGAGCATTTTTTTTTTTGACAGGCAGAGTGGACAGTGAGAGAGAGAGACAGAGAGAAAGGTCTTCCTTTGCTGTTGGTTCACACTCCAATGGCCACCACAGCCGGCGCACCGCACTGATCCGATGGCAGGAGCCAGGTGCATCTCCTGGTCTCCCATGGGGTACAGGGCCCAAGCACTTGGGCCATCCTCTACTGCACTCCCGGGCCACAGCAGAGAGCTGGCCTGAAAGAGGGGCAACCGGGACAGAATCCGGCTCCCAGACCGGGACTAGAACCCGGTTGGCCGGCGCCGTGGCTCAATAGGCTAATCCTCCACCTTGCGGCGCCGGCACACCGGGTTCTAGTCCCAGTCAGGGCGCCGGATTCTGTCCCGGTTGCCTCTCTTCCAGGCCAGCTCTCTGCTATGGCCAGGGAGTGCAGTGGAGGATGGCCCAGGTGCTTGGGCCCTGCACCCCATGGGAGACCAGGAAAAGCACCTGGATCCTGGCTCCTGCCATCGGATCAGCGCGGTGCGCCGGCTGCAGCGGCGGCCATTGGAGGGTGAACCAACGGCAAAAGGAAGACCTTTCTCTCTCTGTCTCTCTCACTGTCCACTCTGCCTGTCAAAAAAAAAAAAAAAACAAAAGAACCCGGTGTGCCGGTGCTGCAAGGCGGAGGATTAGCCTAGTGAGCCACGGCGCTGGCCGAGCATTTTTTCATGTCTGTTGGCCATTTGTATTTCATCCTTTGAAAATTCCTGTTCATATCCTTTTCTCTTTTCTTAACTAGATTACTTGTTTTGTTGTTGTTGACTCTTTGAGCTCTTTATAGATCCTGGGTATTCATCCTTTATCAGTTGCATTTGCAAATATTTTCTCCCATTCTATCGGTCACCTCCTAACTTTGCTGAGTGTTTCCTTTGCTGGGCAGTAGTTTCTTAGTTGGATGTAATTTCATTTGTCTATTTTTGCTCGTATTGCCTGTTCTTCTGAGTTCTCATCCAAGAAGTTTTTGCACAGGCCAACGCCTTGCAGTGTTTTCCTCTAGTAATTTGGTGGTCTCAGGTCTTAGGTTTAGGTCCTTGATCCACAGTGAGCTGATTTTTGTAGAGGTCCTGGTTCATACTTCTGCATGTGAAGATTCAATTCTGCCAACACTATTTGTTGAGGAGATTGTCCTTTTCCCAGGGAATGATTTTGGCTCATTAGTCAAAGATTAGTTGGTTGTAGATGTGTGAGTTAATTTCTGGAGTTTCTATTCTGTTCCATTGGTCCACATGTCAGTTTCTGTGCCAGTACCAGGATGCTTTGATTAAACTGCTTTGTTGTGTGTCTGAAATCTGGTATTGTGATGCCTCTGGCTGTGTTTTTAGTGTTTAAGAGTGCTTTAGATATTCGGGGTCCTGACCAGTCTTACAAGGGCATTCTGCATACAAAGAATGAACCCTTTCCCTTCATGAAAATACATTAAAGTATAAAATCCACAAGAGAAAGAACAAAGACTATTTAAAATAAACAGAAAAAGTAATGATTTTAAAAATTGGCAGGACCAAGCCATTACTTACTGATTACATTGAATGTAAATGGCCTGAATTATCCCATTAAAAGAATAGCTGAATCGATTAGAAACAAACAAATAAGACCTAACAATATGCTACCCACCAAAAACTCATTTCAGCAGTAAAGACACACAAAGATGGAAAGCAAGAGGATGAAAAAAGATATTCCACGCAAACAGAAACCAAAAATAAGCCACAGCAGCTGTACTTAACATCAGGCAAGATGGATTATAATACAAGACCTGTGATAAGAGACAGGGATTCGTCAAGAGGTCGATTGCTTCTACGATAAGATCTGACCATCGTAAATGGATGGGCACCTAATGCTCGAGCACTCAATTGTATAAAACAAGTGTGATCAGCTTTACAAAGTGGCCTCTGCTCCAGTGTAATAACATTGCAGGACTTCAACACCCCAGTTCCACCAGTGGACAGATACTTCAGACAAAGTGACACATCGAACTGCACCATAGATACAATGGCCTGGCTGACGTTTACAGACCATCCCATCCCATCCTCCATAGCCGCGAGTGCATGCTGTTTCCAGAAGCAGAGGGACCATTCTCTAGGATAGAGGACAAATTAAAAAATCTAAATCATGTCTATGTTTTCTAACCACAAAAGGCTAAAACTGGAAACCAACAACAAAAGAAACTCTGGAAATCACAGAGCAACATAAACGCTGAACAACGTGCTCCTGAATGAACAATGAGTCAGGGAAGAAGTCAAAAGGGAATTTTAAAAATTCCTTGAAACTAATGAAAATGGAAACACAACAGAGCAAAACTTATGAGATACAACAAATCAGTCCTCAGAGGGCCATTTATAGCAAGGAGCACTTAAATAAAAAGAGATATCAAATAAACCTAACCATGCATCTCATGCATTTAGAAAAATACGAATAAAAGAAACACCAAGTTATTAGAAGGAAAGGAAAAAAAGCTAGAACAGAATAAATGGTATCAAATTTTTGGACAATACAAAAGATTAATTATTGGACAGTCGCTTTCTTTGGAAACCTTACAAGAGCTAGACTAACAGAGAAAACGTTAGAAGATTCAAATCAGTTGAATCAGAGATGAAAAGGTAGTTATTACAACTGACATCACAGACGTTCAGAGGATCAGCATGAACTGTTATGAACTATGCACCTGCCAATTAGAGAACGTGTGATAAGTTTCTGAATACTAGCCAAAGCTGACTCACCAAGACGTAGACAACCCAAGCAGACTGGTAACGTGATTCAATCAATAACGTCCCCCAACAAAGAAAAGTCCAGAACAAATGGCCCCACTGTTGAATTGCATCAGACTTTAAAGGAAGAACTGATATCAATTCTCCTAAAACCACTCCAAAAAGCTGAAAGTGAGGAAACCATTTCAGACTCATTCTATGATGTCTGCATTATCCAAAATCAGAAGCCAACAAAAAGACACGTGTCGCATAAACATAGATTCAAATTTCTCAACAACACGCTAGCAGATGAAACCCAACAATACAGGAAAAGCATCATTCACCCTGAGCACGTGGGATCTACTGTAGGGATTCAGGGATGATCCAACATAAGCAGATCAATAAAAGTAACACGCCACACCAATGAAATGAAGCACAGAAATCATACGACCATCTCAAGGTATCAGAAAGAAATCAATAAAAAGTCAATTTGCATTCATGGTTTAAAAAAATCTCGAGCACATTTTTAGAAAGAACATCTCAGTGCAATGAAGGCAATAGAGGACAAACACCCAGCCATAGTCATCGAATGGGGAGATGGCGACAGCATCTCTACAGAGACCTGTAAACGGATAAGAAAATCCACCCTACGCCTCTTCTTCAGTGTAGTACTGGAAGTATCAGCCAGAGTTGTTAGGCAAGAGGAAGAAAAACATCCATGCAAATAGGAAAGGAGAAGCCAAATCATCTCTCTTTGTAGGTGACAAGATTGTCTTTGCAGGGAACTAAAAGACTCCCCCCAGAGATTCCTAGAACTAATAAACTCAGTAAGTGTGCAAGATACAAAATCCACGCACAAAAATCAGCGGCTTTTGTTTTTTTTTTTTTTTTTTTTTTTTTTTTTTTTTTTTTTTTTTTTTTTTTTAGTAGCAAGCAAGGTAGAAAGGTCTAATGGGGTAGGGCTTCTGTCAGAACTGGTGGGTACCTCCCCAGATGGAATCTGAGAGCCATTCCCATTCTTATCAAACAATGGACTTACTGAGAGAGAGCTCTAAGAGCAATTCCATTTACCATACTCCCCTACAACCACTACCACCAGCACCACTATCACCACAGAAACAAAAAACCCTTGAGATACATATACCCACGGTTGTGAAGGATCTCTATGATGAAATTACTAAACGTTCATGAAAGAAATTGAGAAAGACACAACACAATGAAAAAATCTAACATATTCACGGATGGGAAGAAATAATATTATTAAAATGTCTATATCGGGTCCGGCATTGTGGCTTGGCAGGCTAAGCCTCTGCCTGAGGCACCCACAGTCCATATGGTCACTGGTTCGTGTCTCAGCTGCTCCTCTTCTGACCCAGCTCTCTGCTGTGGCTTGAGAAAGCAGTGGAAGATGTGTCAAGTCCTTGGGCCCCTGCACCTGTGTGGGAGACCTGGAAGAAGCTCCTGGCTCCTGGCTTTGGATCAGCCCAGCCCTGGGTCGTTGTGGTCATTTGGGGAGTGAACCAGCAGGTGGAAGAGCTTTCTCTTTGTCTCTCCCTCTCTCTGTAGCTCTGCCTCTCAAATAAATAAATAAAGTCTTAAAAAAATAAATAAAATGTCCATATTATGAGGAGTGATTTGCACATTACCCATTAATACAATATCCATCGAAATATCATGGAATTCCTCACAGGATTATCAAAACTAATCATAAAATTCACATGGAATGACAAAAGCAATCTTGAACAAAACGAAAAAGCCTGGAATCACCAGAATACCAGTTTTAAAGACACAATGCAGAGCTAATGTAACCGAAAAAGCATGGTATTGGCACAAAAACAAACACATTGACCAATGGGACAGAGCAGAAATCCCTGGAATAAACCCACACATCTATAGTCAAATTAGGTTTGTAAAATTTGCCAGAACAATTCCCCTGGGAAAGACAATCCCTTCAACACATAGTGCAAGGGAAACTGGATTTCTCCATGCAGAAGTCTGAAAAGACTCCTGGCTCTCACCCTGTACCAGATCCTCTCGAAATGGATTCAAGATCTAAAGGTAAGACACGAAGCCATGAACCCACCGGAGGAAAACTTAGTGGAAACCCCTCAAGACATTGACATAGACCACAAGTTTTTGAATGAGATCTCAAAGAACAGGCAACACAAGTAAGAATAGACAAATGGGATTCATAGGTAAATGGCGTGATGGCAAAAACAAGCAAACAAGCAAGGAAAAATGATCCCTGGAGTGGAGATGCCCAACAAAAGGGAGAAAAGATAAGTAAATTGCATGTGACAAGCTTAACATCCAGAATGTGTAAGTAGCTCGAAAACCTTCAACCACAGCAACAAAGTTCAGTTAAGAAATCAGCAAGAGAATCTAAATAGACATTTGTCAAAGAGAAGAAATATAGATGGCCAGCAAATAGGTGAGAAAATCCTCAGTATCACTAGCCATCAGGAAATGCAAATAAAAATCATGGTAAGGTTATGCCACTTCACTTAGAAAGGCTGTTATCAAAAAACAAAAGAGTAACAAGGATTTGGAGAAAAGCAAGCAGAAAGCACTGTGGGTGGGAATGCAGGTTATTAAAGCCATTAAGGAAAACAGTAGGGCGCTCCTCAAAGCACTAAAAATAGATCTCCCATAGACACCGCTATTCCACTTCCGGGAATGTATCAGAAGGAAATGAAATCAACCCATCATGTGCTGGCGCCGCGGCTCACTAGGCTAATCCTCTGCCTTGCGGCGCCGGCACACGGGGTTCTAGTCCCGGTCGGGTCGCCGGATTCTGTCCCGGTTGCCCCTCTTCCAGGCCAGCTCTCTGCTGTGGCCCGGGAGTGCAGTGGAGGATGGCCCAAGTGCTTGGGCCCTGCACCCCATGGGAGACCAGGAGAAGCACCTGGCTCCTGGCTTCGGATCAGCGCGGTGCGCTGGCCGCGGTGGCCATTGGAGGGTGAACCAACAGCAAAAGGAAGACCTTTCTCTCTGTCTCTCTCTCTCACTGTCCACTCTGCCTGTCAAATAAATAAATAAAATAAAATAAAATAAAAAAAAGAAATCAACCCATCAAAGAGATATCTGTGCTCCCTGCTTATATAACAGCTACCAACCCAGTGCCTGTACGTGGATGGTGGAACAAGGAAAATATGATGGATAAAATGGAATATTACTCAGCCATAAAATGGAATGAAGTTATGACATTTGCAGCAAAATGGATAAGAACCAGAGATCAAGTGAAATAAACCAGACCCAGAAAGACAAATACCACAGGCTTTCCTCTCATATGTGAGGAAAGTACACACACACATATGTATGTATGGATGGATGGATATGAATCCATGAATCTAAAACAGTGATTGCCAAAGACCGAGAAGGGTGCGGTGCCAGGGATTGTGGGGTGGGGTGCCAGGGACTGTATAATGTGCACACCAGGAGCCGTCAGGAGCGGATCTGCCATTCCACAGAACAGCTGGGTAGCTGCACCTTGTGAGAAGGGAGATGGGAGACGAGCTAATTGCCTGGCGTAATTGTCTGATGCTCTGCACGTATGTGTTGAAATATTGTACAGTTCCTAATGCTAATCCAGATTGTTTGAAAATAAAAACAATTTTAAAAATAAAACATAAAACCCAGGAGCGTTTTACCAAAAATACGCAAAAGAGAAAAACACGTGCCCCAAATTGTAGTAAAATATAACTGCAGAGGTCTGGCGCTTCAGTAATCATTTATGTGCATATGCTTCCCTTTACATTTTCTTTAAAGATTTTAATTATTTATTTGGGAGGCGGAGTTACAGATAGAGAAAGGGAGAGACACAGAGAGAGAGAGAGGTTTTCCATCTGCTGGTTCACTCCTCAAATGGCTACAATGGCCCTAACTGGGCCGATCTGAAGCCAGGAGCCAGGAGCTTCTTCTGGATCCCCCACATGGGTGCAGGGTCCCAAGCACATGGGGGCCATCTTCTATTGCTTTCCCAGGCCACAACAGAGAGCTGGACCGGAAGTGGAGCAGCCGGGATAAACAGGCGCCCATATGGGATGCGGATGCCTCAGGTGTAGGCTTATCCCACTTGGCCACAGTGCCAGCCCCTCCCTTTACATTTTAGTGTATTATGATTTATGTTGTCATTCAAAATTGATATTCTTATGTTCTGAGTTCTTTTTTTTTTTTTTTTGACAGGCAGAGTTAGACAGTGAGGGAGAGAGACAGAGAAAGGTCTTCCTTCTGTTGGTTCACCCCCAAAATGGCTGCTACGGCCGGCGCACCGTGCTGATCCGAAGCCAGGAGCCAGGTGCTTCTCCTGGTCTCCCACGTGGGTGCAGGGCCCAAGGACCTGGGCCATCCTCCACTGCACTCCCGGGCCACAGCGGAGAGCTGGACTGAAAGAGGGGCAACCGGGACAGAATCCGGTGCCCTAGCCGGGACTAGAACCTGGAGTACTGGTGCCGCAGGTGGAGGACTAGCCTAGTGAGCCACGACACCGGCCTTGTTCTGCGTTCTTAAAACAGGCCTCGGGCCCCTGGGTGAGGATGGTGTCAGGATGCCTGCAGCCACCTACTTGGGTACCAGGGCCATGCGAGCTCTCCCCCCACCCCTGCGTCCTGTCCTGCCGGGCTCCAGGTGCTGTGTCCTGTCCTGCTGGGCTCTAGGTGCTGTGTCTGTCTCCCCTGCCTCTCCGCTCTGCTCTCACTTCTTTCTGTGGCCATGTGACCTCTCCCTGCTCGGGAGGAGGGCAGCCTGCTGCTTCCTCCCCTGTCCTGACTGATGGCCGAAGCCTGTGCTGTGGCCGCCCCCGCCGCTCCCAGGCTAACATTCAGTTTCCCTGCAGAACTCAGTTGCTTTCTCTGCCCACTTCACTCCCTGCAGCCCGACGACATCTTCCATGTGCAAATCTGGCAAGTTCACCCCCTCGGCTCAGCCTGGGACCTCCGCGGTCCGAGGGCCGTCCTCATCAGGGTCGGGCCCTTTGCGGCTTCGGGACGGCAGCATCACTGGGTCCACCTCCAAACTCAGATCCCGAAGCCTGGGAGTGCAACTTCTGTCCAGGTAGTGGAGCAGGTGGAACACCCACATTTTGGGGGGACTTAGTACTCAGACTCTCTTTCTGTGTTGTGACCAGGTAGCCAGGTTGCGGGCAAAGATGCATGTTTTGCCCACCAATTCTAAGTGCCCAAGGCTTTGTTTATGCCCAGAACTGACGGTTTCTGGGAGGACACATTTTCTTAGGGTAATTTTTTCACACTGCCTCGCAAACCTGGCCACTGCTTCTGGGCCTTCACCCCAATCTTGGCTATTGTCTTTCTGCACGCTCAGTTCTGCTCCGATCTTAGGTCTCCTTCCAGCCCATCGCAGCTCCACACTTGGGATCTGCTTTCCCAGGTTTCTCAGTTTCCTGTCTCCGTAAACACAGCCCCTTGTCACGCTACGCTGCAGACCACAGTCATTCCACGTGGCACAGCAGGAGTACCGTCCCTCTCAAAGCAAAGGAGAACCACGCCTCGCTCCCAGGGCTCCCTAGCCACAGCAGCCCGACAAACACAGCCCCACCCAGACCCACACAGTCCCCAAGGTCTCCGGCTGGGACACTGATGTCACTCTCCCTGCATTCACACACATCAGCCGCTAGCTCCCGTCTGGGGCTTACCCTCCCACCAGTCTCCAGCAACCTCAGGGACACTGGAGTTGACTTTCTCACTGGAAGATGTGGTGGCTGGGGCTGCACAGAGCAGAGGATTAGCCTGGATTTAAGCGTGATCCCGCGTGGATGAGAAATGCTGGTTGTTGGAGGACAGGGGCCGTGTTTGGCGGTGATTAGATTCTGCGCACACGGCAGTGCGGGGAAGGGGACTGTGGGGATTCATGAGCCCAGGCTTTCCTGCACGCCAAGAACACGGTCTTGTTCACACAGAGTGCGTTCGGGTTAGGATGCCTTCGGAAAGCCCTTTCTCTTCCCTGGGGCTGGAGGGTGGAGGGCTGGTTCCTGTGCCTGCTGGTTGCTTTCTGTCTTTTCTCATAGACTGTGGGGATGGCTTGCCTTGACTGTTTCACAAGTGTCTGTAGACGGAGGAGGGAGTTTGGAGCCCGTCTTCATCCCAGTGTCAATGCTCCTCCCCGGAAGGAACAATCAGGACCCACACCGTGCAAAGGTTCCCAGGGCAGCACCAACGCCAGTGTTCAGGGAGAGAGGGTCAGTGACTCGCTGTTGAGGACGTCACGGTGTCCCAGTGGAAGTGAACACGGCTCCTCGGAGCACCCCGGTCACCCCGAGACACCTGCTTTTCACCCTGGGCAACTCCACGGCAGACCCTTCATGACACAGGTCTCCAAGTCGCCAGCAAGCCCGGGTCTCCAAGTCGCCAGCAAGCCCGGGGACAAAGGGGCGTTTGCAGAGGAAGGCTCCCACACTCGAGCTGGCGCAGGTGAGGATGTACACACTACAGATGTGGAGCACAAGCAAGAGGGATGTCGTATGTGCTGGATCTCACGTTTGTTCAAAGTCATCCTCTCCTCACTGAATGCATCCCACAGGTTTAACGGCTCTCGCTCTGCATACAGGCAGAACAGCCTCTCCAAGGTGAAACCTGTCCACCCCAGTGCTGAAAACGCGAGAGCATCCATTAAAATCGGTGGCTTGAAATGAAATCTACTTACTTTTTCTTCTACTCCTAACTGAATGGGCTGTACCAAAGCACCACCACTCCTCCTCCACACACACACACACACACACACACCCCAGGAACACACACACTCATTTGTATATGCACACACATGCATACAATAGAACTATATACTCACTACACACAGAGACATGCACACATCCAGGAACCCACACACTCATTTGCATACATACAGACACACTCACTTGTGCACACACCCAGGAACACACTCACTTACACCCACATTTCCACGCACACATCTAGAAAAACACACATTGGAAACAGTCATTTGCAAACGCACACACACACACACTCATTTGCACACCCACACACTCACACACACTGTGCCTCTCCTTGAAATCAGAGCTTGGACTGGGAGTCTAATTGGGTCCTTTCACAGCTCTTCTTGGGGTTCAGGACAAGGGCTCCCCTCTAAACTGTACACAGCAGAGGAGCCGGCCTGTCTCTATGGCTTGGTCCCCTCCCTCTCCCCTCCGAGCCCTCCCTCTGGGCTGCACTGCGCGTGCCCCCAGGCTCCATCCTGGGCTGTTTGCGGGCCTGCATCTTCTCCACCTGCTCCATCAGTAGTGGTGCAGGTGATGGCCAGCTGCCATGACAACCAGAGCAGTCGGTTAAATGAAGGGCTTGGTCGCTCCTACACAGTGAGTCAGTGGCTTTTCTGTGGCTTTGGGGAACCCACCTGGCTGAAGTTCGGTTTCACCTGGGAGCCACTGGAACCTCTTTGTAAGGACCTTCCCCGTGTGTCCCTGGGGGAGAATGAGGGTCCTTGCAACACCTGCTGGGGCACCGGGATAAGGAAGCAGTAGCTTCCAGTGCACATTTGCACCTGGTCCTGCTGCTAGACTCTCAGGATGGGAGAAGGAAGGGCCGCCAGTGAGGCAGGCAGGTGCAGCATCCAGGTCAATGCAGACAGCAGTGAGGACAGCTACCGCTGCCTGTCCTTGGGTTCTGCAGGCTGGGAGCCAGCCAGCCGGACACTGGCTGCCGTGGGGCGGGCAGGGCAGTGTCAGGATGATCAGGCTTCCTTGCGGGGGCCGGAGGGGGTGGGGGAAGCACCTTCCAAGCAGCTCCCACCTGAGCGAGTTGTCCTCAGCAAGCAGGCCTGCGTGCCCCCTGGTGAAGGATGCTCGCCGGGCCACCCTGCCTCAGGGAGGTGGCCTCCCCACAAGGTGTCATGGTCCTGGGACCCTTCTGCCTGGGGGCAGCCCTGCCCCCGAGGTCATTGGCAGCCTCCCAGGAGCCTGTGCACACAGCCACTGAAGGCGTGGCACGTGGAGGGTCACAGGACACTTGCATGTGCCGTGCTCAGAAGCCGCACCGGCCTTGGCTGACCACGTCCCCAGGAGACATAGTCCAGGGCTGAGCCTGGAGAGCAGGAGAGAAGACCCCACAAGTCTCCTGGCAGTGGGGGAGGCCACCCTCTGCCTCTCTCGCCGCAAACGCAGAAGGCCGTAAAGACGCGAACATCCGAAGGGCAGACGCCTGGAGAAATGCATAGAACAGAGGTAATTGGAAAAGCTGTAAACTTCGATTAAAGACTCCTGGGAGAAATAGAAGCAGTAACAAGATAGGAAAAGAAATTGTAGCGAAGAATTAAGTTCGATTCAGATCACTAGAGCTTGTTTATTAAGGGAAATTGCATTCATACAAACAGCTTGGCCTATTTAAGCCACGCTTCAAAAATTACCTCTTTCAATAAATAATTATTTGGAGCTTGTCCTCTCCGTAAAAAATGGCTGCAGCTATGTGTAAATGAATACTCACCGTAGAACAAACGAATGTAAACATCGTGGACTGCAATTATTCGTCCCTAGGATAGCTGTATTTTAGCGAATCCAGATGTTGAGCGATTGCTTCAGAATTGTGCAATGTCAAGTGATAAGCAGATTTTGCCCATTTCTTAATGAGGCTTAAAATGATGCATAAGTAATGGAAAGGAGTACACATGGTGGCCCAGGCTTAGGCCGGTCCTGGCAGCCTGGTGTGTGTCCACAGGGGAGCCCGGGTGGCTGCCGGCCACCAGGCCATGTGGTTTGAGTTGTCTCCCACTGGGGGTGATGGATTTGAACTGGGCTGGCCGCAGCCCCCCACCCAATCCCTTCTGTGACCAAAGGCGTGTGTTTGGGAGGGAGCTGGATATTGTCAAGGGTGGGACTGGGATCACGGAACTGAGAAAGACAAAGAGGCCAGCGCGGTGGTGGACGCCAAGCCGCGGCCTCGTCGGCGTGTGCTGTGACCCCCGGAGCTGCCAGGTGCCTGCCTGGGGCCTGAGGGAAGAGGGCGCCATGGGTGCTGTGCCCACCGAGGCCCGGGAAGACCCCGCCACACCCACCCTGGGATCGAGGACCACGGGGACACGGCCGGGTAAGACTGACTGCCAGGCAAGGGGTGTGCAGTTCCCAGGAGGCCCCCTTCCGAAGCTGGGCCTGATTCTGCTGTCAGCCGTGCAGGCCAGACCTCGGAGTAAAACACAGCTTAACGCAAACTCCTCCATACGGAGACATGCGCGTCTTCTTGTAATCAAGGCGGTCAGCGCAGAAGTGACCCACAGAAACTGCCGGCCGAGCTGTATCCGGAATCTGCACCCCGTGCATCTTTTATTACAAAGGCAGCAAACGGAATTAGAGCTGTGGCCTGCCGTTCCCCAAAAGTCTTTAAGGAAACCAAAACTTCAGGAGTCCGAGAAGCAGCTGGCGGTCCCGACCGAGGAGACTCAAGGCTTTTGAAAACTCAGCTGGACAGAAAGCTAAAGAAGGGACCTTTCTCCCCCTGCTCCACGCTGGAACGTGTTCAGAATAGTGAATTATTCTCCGAAAATGCGTTCTCCACTAAGCAATGGAAAAGGGCCAAACCTGGGATGGGCAGCAAGAGCACAATGCATGAGATTTAGTGCACATAAAAGGCAGGGAAACAAGACCCAGACTCCAGAGGAACAGATCAATCCATCTAAACGGAGCACGGGTGCACCGCAAGGTGTCCTTTTGACGATTAATAATTACATTCACGTGCCTTCAAGCAAACCGACCTAATCTGGAGGCAGAACCATTTAGTCATCGGAAACAGCAGCAACACAAAAAGTTGTATGTAAAAAGCATGCACTGTGCACCACGCTCCTGGAAGGTGTAGACCTCTCACGCAGGATAAGTGTCCGGTCACTCCTAAGGCTAAAATGCTTATAGGAGTATACTTGCTTTTTATTTATTTATTTATTTATTTTGACAGGCAGAGTAAGACAGTGAGTGAGAGAGAGAGAGAAAGCTCTTCTTTCCGTTGGTTCACCCCCTCAATGGCCGCTACGGCCGACGCTGGGCTGATCTGAAGCCAGGAGCCAGGTGCTTCTCCTGGTCTCCCATGGGGTGCAGGGCCCAAGCACTTGGGCCATCCTCCACTGCACTCCCGGGCCACAGCAGAGAGCTGGACTGAAAGAGGGGCAACCGGGACAGAATCCGGCGCCCCGACCGGGACTAGAACCTGGGGTACTGGCCCCGCAGGCAGAGGATTAGCCTAGTGAGCCGCAGCGCCGGCCTAACTTGCTTTTATCAATCAAAGTTGCAGTTCTCAAATTACGGTGTCTGCTGCTCAGTGCCGAGCAAGCTGAGACCCCAGCCCCAGGGAGAGAAGCAAGGCCGAAGGTGTGCACGCAGCAGGCCTGCCATTTCCTTCTCACGGTTCGTCTCCGGCAGAGATCGGAAAAGGATGTACATGTGCAGGGCCCTCAAGGAAAGAATTGGTTTTACATTTTTAAATGATTTTTAAAAATCGAAAGAAGAGGGGGTTGACGTTATGTGTAGCGGGTTAGGCCACTACCTGGGAAGCCAGCGTCCCATGTGTGTGCCGGTTCGAGTCCTGGCTGCTCCACTTCTGATCCAGCTCCCTGCTAATGCTCCTGGGAAAGCAGCAGAAGACGATCCAAGTGCGTGGGCCCCTGCACCCACATGGGAGACCTGGAAGAAACTCCTGGCTTCAGATGGGCCCAGCTCCAGCTGTTGTGGCCATTTGGGTAGTGAACCAGATAGAAGATCTCTCCCCCCCTCCCCTCTTTCCCTCTCTCCCTCTCTCCCTATCTCCCTCTCCCTCTCTCTCCTTCTCTCTTTGTAACTCTTCCCAACAAATAAACAAATAAGATTTTGTAACAAGTGGAAATAGCATGAAAGTCAAGTTTCAGAGCCCATAAATAAAGTTTTATTGGCACACAGACCCGCCCTTCCTTGACCACTGGGGGTGGCGGCTTCCACACCAGGCGCAGCGCCATGCAGCTCCAACAGAGACCACGGTGCCCATGAGGTGGAAAAGATCAACCGTGTGGCCCTTCACAGTAAAAATCCTCAGAGCCCCGGGCACGGGGCAAGCAACATGGAAGCTGAGCCCTCATACTCTTAGAGAGTCTGGTCTCCACGGCTGGCCAGGGCCGCTCTGACCAGGAGCACTGGGCAGGGTCAGTGGACAGTCCAGTCAGAACGCAGAGGAACTCCACGTGGTCACAGCACCTGCCGTGCATCAGACAACAGCCGCCCTTGACTCAAGGTCAGAGAAAGGACTTCCTTTCTCAGCACCTGGAACCGTTTCCTACAGCCATGTCAGATGTGTAAGTCACAGCCTCAGGACTTGTTGAGTCATGGAACCAAAGAGGCCTGGCGTATGTCACACACGTGCTATCCATCACGCAATGCCCCCGACACAGCGCTGAGCGAGGACTGGAGAATTCCCGAGGCCACGCGTGTTGGGAATGCTGCGTGGAAAGGGTGGTCCTCCTTCCCAGGAAAGCACACAGCTGGGCTCAGGAGGTAGATCGTGGACCGTAAAAGCCGAGCTCTGAGGAAGACCTAGAAGCCACAAGCCCACTGCTGCGGACGCGAGGGCATCTCGGCCTGCGTGGGCGGCATCATTGCTGCCTCGCTCCTCTCTGCCAGGGACTCTCACCTCCGTCCAGGAGAGAGCTGAGGGCGGCCATCGGGATTCAACTGGAATCCCCATTTTGCTGGGGTTGGAGGTCTGGCTTCAGCCGCCGCACTGCCCTAACCCTGGCTGTTCCTGAGCAAAATCAGTACCGAAGGGTAACGGGCCACAGCGCGGACACCAGACCCTTCCCTACCGGCACTGCGTCCACAAACCCAGCAAAACCGGCCACCCTCAAGCCTATGGCTCAGGCAGGAGGGTGGTGGACGGCCGGCCGGACACCTGCTCCCAGGCCTGAGGCACAGGAGTCTCTGTGGACGTGGCGGGCACCGCAGCCTGAGTCCAGGTCTCTCGTTCCCGGGCCAAGGAACTCCTGGGCACAGGGAGACGGAGTCAGGAGATGCATGCGCGCTCTGGAGGAGGAGAGGGAACGAGAGGCGGGCTGCTCAGGCCTGCTCGGTTGGAGCCCTGGGGATCAGGGAACAACGTCAGGTGTGGGCACAGAGGGGCGGACACCCAGGATGCTGTTGTTATGCCCAGTTCAGTCATCCCCAAAGACCACCAAGGAGCCGGTACCGCTGTGAAGCACACGAGAGTTTTATTGCAGGTCCGGGCCTGGACTCTTAATCAACACCAGCGCAGCGGGTCTGAATTGAGAGCCCCGACCCTTCAGTTAACAGGGTTTTTATAGGGTTTTCAGAGACATTCTGTACATCATGGTACCATTTAGCAAATCATCTCATCCCGCGGGAAATTCAAAGGACATCTCCTAGAATTGATTAGTGCATCCAGCGGCGGGAACGGACCTACTAAAGGTGGTTGGATGGCTTTGGGGTTGATGCCTTTTGAATTGATTGGCCGAGGCATAGGGTCCAAGCTGATGGGGTGTACGTGCCGAACTGCAGCGTCTCGGGTAGCTATCAATCACCTTATCTGCCCTGAGAAGACACCAGGAACTCCAGGTATTTCTCAGTTCTCTGTTAATCGGCTATTGTAAGGGGAGTTCCTGTGTTTACTTTTAGGAGCTGCTGGCTCAGAGTTCAGGGCCTGGTCAGGCCCAAGTTACAAGATGGAGGCCTGATTGAAATAGTTACACCTTGATCCAGGCTCATGTCTCACACTGTCAGTGACGTCACACACTCCCTCCCGTGAGCTGCAGCTCCGGGGTCCAGGCCCTGTGGCTCCAGCCTCCTGCTCTTCTTAGAAACCACACAGCATCTATGGGCGAGAAGGGGCTGGCCACTGCGTGCCGAGGGTAAGAGAGATTGGAAGCTGCAGATGTCACTTGACTCCCTTGGCTGATTAGAAATGCGTGCAGACAAGGGCGCGCGGCACAGACTGAAGCGCTGGCGACCGTGACACCTGCTCCCCCTGCAGCCACTGGCATCTGGAGGGGACCAGGCTCTCTGTGGCACTCGCAATATCTCCTGTACACTATGAGGTGCCCACCCTCACCTGCAGACCCTCGCTGCGTTGTCGGGAAGGAGGGGTCCTTTCCTGGGTGGGGTCGGAATGGCCATTGCCCGTTTTTCTCCCACAGGGAGACAGCGGTTTTGTCATCTGTCGGGCAGCAGGGCGCAGAGCTGGATTTCCTGTTGTCCCTGCCAGCCCCACCTGCTGGTTGCCATGGGCACCGTCTTTCCTCCATTGCCTGCAGGCGGTTGATGGGGGCTCAGGGCTCGTGGGTCCCCGCTGTGTGCCAGCCTCTGCGAAAGCGCCCCCACAGAAACACCAGCCTCTCACCGGGCACCAGGACAGCGGGAATGTCTCAGCTTCCTCCAGGGAAGCCCCCCCCCCGGGGGTGGGGGCAGCTCTGAGCTCTGAGGAGGGGGAGGCTGGGGTGGGTCTGCAGATCCAGCCCAGGGCTGCTCTTCGTCGGGGATTCGGCCCTTAGCCTGGCACCACACCCATCCTCCTCCTCCACAAAATAAATAAAGTGATGACACCGCTCTTTGTTTCTGTGTCCAGGCTCTGAGCCCAAGGAGAGGGGAGGATGACAGGCTATGGGCCACGTCTGAAACCAGCCAGCCTCCAAGGCTGGCTTGGAGCGCCCTCCCCCTCAGCCACCCCGCCTGAAGCCCCACTCGGATTTCCTCTTAGGGTGCAAACAGGTCACCAGTGCCCTGGCATTCTGCAACCCCCCGCCCACCTCAGCCAAGTCTCGACCACGCATCAAGGCTGGGGAACTCGGCAATTAGGGCTCATTAACATCTGTGGCTTCATTAGCGTCACATTCCTTCTGCTCCTTAAACAAGCACAGATGATGTCCCTGAATCCGTGCCTTCTCACCTGCTGGGCTCAGGGAGCGGAGGAGTGAGCCAGGACCACAGCAAGGCATCAGGGGACCCGGCACTGAAGGACCTCGAATGTGACAGCAGGAAGCCCATCTCCAACTTCGGTTCTTGGATAAAATCCCTTATCATTGCTACACCTGAGCCCCGCTGTCCAGGAGACTCATGGTCATGCACACCTACCTTTGATACAAAGTGTGCAACTCCAGGTGGGTAACGTGACCCCCACCATAAACGTGACCCCCACCATAAACGTGACCCCCACCATAAACATGACCCCCACCATAAACATGACCCCCCACCATAAACGTGACCCCCACCATAAACGTGACCCCCGTGCAACCAGGGCTCCTGTTTTCTTCCACTGAGTCTCCTTACGGCTCAGCACAGTGTGCAAAACGTTACCGTGTTTTTGGTGCGGCTTTTAGTACTTGATAGACTGATGTGTGAACCAGTTAGCAAGCTGTGAGTAGATCTTGAAGAATGATATTAAAAGAAAAACCATAGACTTTATAACTATAAAAGAATAAAAATTTTAAACAAAATCTTATTAGTTAAATTCAACAATATTATACTGTATCTTGGCCAGATGAGACCTACCCCAGGGATGCAAAGTGAATTTCACACTCAGTAAATGCAACCAATTATAAGTGAAAAACCAGATGAACATCTGAATTAAAGCAAAAGAAGAATTTCTCAAAATCCAACATGTATTTTTCCTTAACAACTTCGAGAAAGCTAGAAACAGGTGTCATAGTCCATTTCGTGCCACAGTCGTCAGTCACCACAGCTGATGGTTATGAACAAAAGAAGTGTGTTTCCTACAGTGCCCCAGGCTGAGACCTCCAAGCCCGAGGGACCACATCCACCAGAGCCTTGGTACTGTGTGCTTCATCCCCTGGCGGAAGGTAGAAGGGTAAGAACAAACATGTGAGAGAGGGGGAAGGGCCCAACTCATCTTTCCTTCATGAACCCACTCTTGTACTGACGAACCCACCCCCCAAGCAACAGCATTCATGAACTCATAAGGGCTCATGGTCTAATCACCTCTTAAAGGGCCCACCTCTCAACACCACTGCATTGGAGATAATGTTTCTAGCACATAACCATAGCAGAAGGCTGCGGCCTCATCTTGACGACAGACGTCTATGGAAAAGCCACAGTGCAGGTAAGACCTTAATTACAGCGAAAGACGAAATGCTTGCCCATCAAGATAAAAAGTGAGGGGAGGGCATTTGGCCCAGTGGTCGACTGCCACATCCCACCTCAGCGTACTTGGGTTCAGTCTGAAGTTTCAGCTCGCAACTCCGGCTTCCTGATAACACAGACCCTGGGAAGCAGTAGTGAGAGGTCAAGTGGTTGTCTCTCTGCCATTTGCATGCAAGACCTGGACCGAGGTCCTTGCTCCTGGGTTTGCATCCGTCCCTCTTGCTCCAGGCATTTGTAGGCATTTGGGGAGCAAACCAGTGAATGGCAAGCTAACTAACTAAATACACAAATTTTGAGACGCAGTATATGGATATCATGCAGAGCTGATTGGACTATAAAATGTCACAGCCATTTTGGGAAGTAATTTGTCTTTTTCTTTCAAAAGATTAGACTTGGACCTGTCTTACGATCTGATGGTTCCACTCATCAGCACTTTCCCAAGAGAAATAAAAGTATACATCCATAGAAAGCCTTGTATGCAGATGTTCGTGTCTACTTTATTTTTATTATTCAAAAATGAGGAACAACCCAAATGTCCATCAGCAGGTTCATGGGTTTTGAAGGTTTTCAATTGGAATGCAGTCTCTCACATCAACCCTAAGAGAAACTATACATAAATGCAGCTAGCCAGGCTGTCATATATAGTTCCCTGATAGAAACTGCCACAAAACACTGCCAGGACCAACTTGCACAAAGTCCACTCCAACTTCTTTTAAAAATATTTCTGCAAAGACATCCACCCAGAAACTGTGTGTTCAGCTTCAGGTTGGTGTCGCCCTCACTGTTGATCCCTGGGGCCAAGGATTGAGATTTCACAGTGTCTTGTCCTCTTCACGTCTGCCTTTCTTTTTTATTTCTTTCTTTCTTTTTTTTTTTTTTTTTGACAGGCAGAGTTAGACAGTGAGAGAGAGAGAGACAGAGAGAAAGGTCTTCCTTTTTCCTTGGTTCACCCCCCAAGTGGCCATTGCGGCCAGCGCACTGCACGATCCAAAGCCAGGAGCCAGTTGCTTCTACTGGTCTCCCATGCGGGTGCAGGGCCCCAGGACCTGGGCCATCCTCCACTGCCTTCCCGGGCCACAGAAGAGAGCTGGACTGGAAGAGGGGCAACTGCAACAGAATCCAGCGCCCCGACCGGGACTAGAACCCGGGTTGCCGGCGCCACAGGTGGAGGATTAGCCTATTGAACCGCGGCGCCAGCCAAGTCTGCCTTTCTTTCTTTTTTTTTTTTTTTTGACAGGCAGAGTGGACAGTGAGAGAGAGAGACAGAGAGAAAGGTCTTCCTTTGCTGTTGGTTCACCCTCCAATGGCCACTACAGCCGGCGTATTGCGCTGATCCGAAGCCAGGAGCCAGGTGCTTCTCCTGGTCTCCCATGCAGGTGCAGGGCCCAAGCACTGGGGCAATCCTCCACTGCCCTCCCAGGTCACAGCAGAGAGCTGGCCTGAAGAGGGGCAACCAGGACAGAATCCGGTGCCCTGACCGGGACTAGAACCCGGGGTGCCGGTGCCACAGGTGGAGGATTAGCCTATTGAGCCATGGCATCCGCCACATCTGCCTTTCAAAGCTTCTCTTGGCCTCGGCACCTTTGCCTGTGCTCACGGTTTACTATGGCACACACACTCCCATTGCAAGGCTCTCTTCTTCCCAAATGAACAGCGTTATTCTTCGGAGAACCTCTCTTTGATCATTCTCTAGGTCGGCGGGATAACCACGCCGCAGGACATCCACACAGCAGTGAGACACTGCTCAGCGATGGAAAGGAATAAACTATTCGCACACGCGACACCCGTGACAGAGTCAACCTGATGCTGTGTGATGAGAGCAATAGTGTGCAAGGATGCGCAGTGTATCGTTCCATTGACACAAATTCTGGAAAACACAAGCTAAGCCACGGTGACAGCCGACAGAACAGAGCTTTCCAGGGGCTGGGCAGTGTGGGAAGTTTTTAAGGGTGAGGTTTTCCCACTAACAATCCACCTTCCAGGGAGAGAAACCCAGAACAGAGGGCTCTTCAGTTATGTGTTCAACCTCCCAACTTGTTCTTGGCAATGTCTGGAAGTCGCAACGCCAATTTAAATCCTCGAGTTTTGAAAACGACACTGCCTGTTCCTGTTAAGGCAGCACAGAATAAGGGTTGAACTGCGGGGACTTCTCAGTTGTTTCCTTGAACCGGAACGTGGAGTACACATCAGACGCAAGACTGGAAAATGCACTCACAACTTGAGGCACGTTACAGGATGCTGGACTCTTTGTGTTATGGTCAGTGGGGAGCCAAGCCTGCCTGTGAGGACCAGTGCTTATCTCTTCCACTGTGGAAGTGGAGTAGAACTCAGAGGGTCCCCTCCCACGCAGCGACGCCTCATTGCTGTAGCTGTTTACAATAAAATATGAAAGCACATTGCGTAGGAGCAGTAAGTAGTACATAGCACGTGCGCCCCTGAACGCAGGAGAGCGTCTGCCGTGGCTCTGAAGGTGGCCGAGCGTCAAGGTGCATTACCCACCGTGCCCAGGAACAAAACCATCATCCAGCTGCGCCCCCGGAGTCATGTCACCCCCGGCTCCCAAACCCGGAGGCTCTGCCCTCCTCTGAGCCTCCGGCAAAGCCCCGAAGATTGCAGGAGACACGAGCCCGAGATAAGGGACCTTATCATCCAAGATTCGTCCCAGTAAAGCAGTACCAGTGCCTCCAAGAAACCCCAAATTCTTAGGCAAATAAATGTATTGCCTCAAAGATTAGCTACACCTTGAGAGTAATGGTTCTAGGTAGGGCCGCGTGTTTTTTTCCCTATAAAACTAAAAAGCATTATTTAAGCAGGGGTGGCTTCTATGCTGTTATGTTGGGGTATATTTTCTGGATGATTAGAAAGGGGGAATTCCACAGCTTTCCTTTTCTGCATCCCCGTTGAACCCTGACCTGATTAGACACCTCTCGGGTGCGGACAGATTGCACTGCCCTGAATGTGTGACCCATGCCTCGGCAGCAGGAGAGAGACCAGCTTTGTTGCTGTTGCATTTTGCTATTGCTAACTGAAGAATGCAGACACAGGGTTTGTCTCACACACACACACACACACACACACACACAGGTTAAAGATGTGGAGAAGCATCAAAACCCTCTTAATCTGTTTGCCTGCCAGGTGCTTTGTGTTCACTGTCTGACATGGTACCTTCAAGATTAATTCAAGGAGTTCATGGGGAAGTGGAGTTCAAATCCGAGTTTATTTTGATGTGAACCATTTTTGGACTCCATGGGTAGTTTGTTCATAATACACATAATTCATGAACTTCTTGAATACTCTTTGTATGCTAAGTTTCATGAATTTTTTCACTCAGATGACCTTATCTTTTAAAAATGTATTTAATTTGAGAGGAGAGAGAGAGCAAGAGCGAGAGCAAGTGAGAAAGAGGGAGAGGGAGAGGGAGAGGGAGAGAGGGAGAGAGGGAGAGAGAGAGAGAGAGAGAAACCCTTCTCTTTATTCATTCCCCAAATGCCTGGAAGGAGAACCTCATCTGGGTTGCCTACCTGATTGGGGGGGGGGGGGGCGGAGCCAGCCTCTGCCCCGCAGTGTGCATATTAGCAGGAAGCTGGAGCTGACAGTGGAGCCAGGACTGAAACAGGCGTTCCGATGACCCTGAGCAGTGTCTTGACCACTACACCAAGCACGCAAGCCCCCATAAGAACCTGTTGCCTGACTCCACCTTCCACAGGCTTTTTGAAATATTCTGCGGCGCAGATGCTTCCTGTGGTAGTCAGGAGGTGACAAGCAAGCTTAGACACGAGTGATGCGACACAGCCTCCTCTGTCAGCGTGCGGCAGGTGGAGGGCATTTGTGACCAGACCCAGCAGCAGCAAGACCCTCTCCCTCAGAGAGGTGGGGCACACGAGCTGGCTGCCGTCGCCAGGATGTGAACGAGGTGATGAGGTGTCGGCACAGGACACTGGAGAAGATATGCAGGAAGCCCCGCCAGCAGCCAGAAGCCAGAGGCTCTCCCACAGGCCATGCAGAGAAGCAAGGAGCCACACTGGGAGGCCCAGGGGAGGACCGAATCCAGGGACCTGGGAGGCTATCAGAAGCTCCAGGCAGGTGCTGTCCAACAGCCTTCAAGAAGTGGAAACCTCTCTCCCACAGCTGCCAAACACTGCCAGCCCGCACCCAGGCTTAGAAGTGATCTGAGATACTAGACCCCACCAAGGGGGCGAACACAAGGCAGCATGGGACCTGTGGCTCCACAGTGTGCTGAATCCCAAGATGGTGAGAGGAAGAGAGGCTGCTTGGGAGCAAGGCGCTGGGGTGGTGCGGCTTTCTCCTCCGCATGTCTTGTGCCTTGGGGAGCTGGAGTCCTACAAAAAATACAAAGGCTCAGTTCCCAAGAGCTTCTTGCTCAGAAAGAGATTGAGCACAAGTCAGGATAGCTAAAGGTTCAGACGCAAAAGCACCCAAGAGAGTAAAGAATTGTGGGAGCTAAGAGGACGGGGTCCCATCGCAGGCAGGAAGACCCAGCAGGCTTGGAGGAGGGAACCCTGGCTGGAGTGCATCTGCAGGGCACACAGACAGGGCTCAGGGAGGGGGGGCATTTCAGAACTAGGGGAGAAGAGAGATGCGCCACGGGGACTGGAGAATGAGCGCAGTGCCACAGGAGGCCTCTGTGATGGCGGGCCGTGTGGACCAACTGGGCCGAGCACAAGGCCCCCAGACACTTGGCCAAATGCTACTCGACGTGTTTGCAGTCTGGGAGCTGAGTGCAGCCGAAGGCATCCCCACGTGCACAGCTCTCATCCGGCCTGCAGAGGGCCTGAACGTGACAAGACAAGCAGGACGCAGAGTGCAGAGTACAGGACGGGGTGCAGCTCTTCCCCGCCCTCACTCTGGCTCCTCTCCTCCCTAAGCCTTTGGATCCAGGCTGAAGTTACACGACCAGCATTCGTGGGTTCTCAGCAGGTGGTGAGGCCTCTCGGCCTTCTTAACCAGGTGAGGCATTCCTCTCAAAGGTTTATTTTATTTATTTGAAAAGGAGTGTTACAGAGATAAGGGGAGTCATAGACATACACACACACACACACACATACACAGAGGAAGGAGGGAGGTAGGGAGGGAGGGAGAGAGAGAGAGAGAGAATGTCTTCCATCTGCTGGTTCACTCCCCAAATGGCTGCAACAGCCAGGGCTATGCCATGCCAGACCAAAACCAGGACCCTGGAACTCCACCCGGCTCTCCCACATGGGCACAGGGACCCAAGCACTTGGGCTATCTTCCACTGCTTTCCCAGGGACATTAGCAAGGAGCTGGATCAGAAGTGGAGAAGCCAGGACTAGAACAAGTGCCTACATGAGACGCTGGGATTGCAGGCAGCCACTTAACACTGCACCACCATGCTGGCCCCTGATTTCTTATAATCTCTCTCTATGCACACACACACAGGGGAGCTTCAAAAAGTTCACTGAACAGTGGAATTAAATTTATGTTAGTGTAAGTAATTTTAGGATCCATGCATAGTTTTATCCTGAAATGCATTTTCACGAATTTTCAGAAGACTTGGTAGATAGAAGTAGATAGATAGGTCGGTCGATAGATAGATAGATAGATAGATAGGAAGGAGATAATTAGATGGGTATATGATAGGTAGGCTTGCTCTGCTTCTCTGGAGAACCCTGACCAATGCAGGTGGATGGCAGGTGAGGAGGGAGAGTGGGAGGCAGAGACAAGAGTACTGGGCCTTGGCTTCAGACTGAGGAGCCCCGAGTTAACTGTTACCAGGGCTGCGTGGGAGCAGCGCACAGCATAGGCTTCCCTCCAGACGCTGGCCTTGCAGTCCTGAGAAGGAAGAGCTAGGAAGAGCGCGAGGCAAGAGGTAGAAGTGCACAGACAGGGACGGGCAGCCCAGGTGGGAGGTCTGCATCGCAGGTGGGAGGGGTCACCTGCAGCAGGTAGCAACCAAGAGAATCCAAACTGCAAAGAAGCCCGCACTACCGAGACGGCCTCGTGAGCCATCTCTGCGGGGCGGCTCATTGGAACCGGGCTTGCTTAGCTCACACCTTAACGTGGAGATGATGTCAGCCTCGTTCGTCTGGGCACCCGAATAACAGTTTCCAGGCAGTGGTGGCACACAAGCAGCAGTGTGTGCTGGTGCGAAGGGAACTCTGGGTTCACCTCACCGTCTCGTGCTGGGTCAGCTTGGAGTATTAGAACCTGGGGAGGGCCGGCGCCGCGGTTCACTAGGCTAATCCTCCGCCTTGCGGCGCCGGCACACCGGGTTCTAGTCCCGGTCGGGGCGCCGGATTCTGTCCCGGTTGCCCCTCTTCCAGGCCAGCTCTCTGCTGTGGCCAGGGAGTGCAGTGGAGGATGGCCCAAGTGCTTGGGCCCTGCACCCCATGGGAGACCAGGAAAAGCACCTGGCTCCTGGCTCCTGCCATCGGATCAGCACGGTGCGCCGCCGCAGCGCGCCTCCGCGGCGGCCATTGGAGGGTGAACCAATGGCAAAGGAAGACCTTTCTCTCTGTCTCTCTCTCTCACTGTCCACTCTGCCTGTCAAAAAAAAAAAAAAAAAAAAGAACCTGGGGAATAGGCTATCTCGACAAAGATTGCCCAAACCCATGTGGCGTGATGGGCAGCATGTGGCTGAGCTGCTCCTATTCATAGCCGTGTTCTCCAGGATGCAGGCTGCCGTCGATTGGCCTTTTGCCATAGTGTGCTCAGACAGCGTCAGCCTTCATGCGCCCAGACGAGGAGTAAGCCCCCCAGATGTCCTGTTACAAGATGGGCTGTTTGAGTTTCTTTGGCGTGAAGGCCTTGGCAATCTGGACAGAGAAACCAGCTGAGAGCAACTTACAACTCTTTGGCATCACAGGTGTTTCTAAAGCCAGTCTGCACGGATGAGAACAAGCACAGGGCCGTTTCTGCCCCATCTGCGCACCTGCTGCCCTGGTCCGTTGTTCCTCAGGCTTGAGATGACACAGGAAGTGGAGTGAACCCACAGGAAAAGACCCATGCTGATGCCAGACAGCAGCTGGGTAGACTGCCCTCCACACACTGAGCAATGTTGGTGAGCCAATCAGATGCTGTTTAGAGTCAGGTGCTGTAGAGATGTACACTGTAGGCAATGATAAAACCGTGTTTTCTGACTTGCATTTGGATTGTCACAGTGGTGTAATTAGCATAAGAACTCTCCTGGAGAGGCCGGCGCTGTGGCCTCTGTAGGTTAAGACTCTTCCTGAAGCGCCAGCCTCCCATTTATGTCCTGGCTGCTCCACTTCTGATCCAGCTCCCTGCTAATGCATCTGGGAAAGCAGTAGAGGATGGCCTGAGTGCTTGGGCCTCTGCACCCACATGGGAGACCCAGATGAAGCTCCTGGCTTCTGACTTTGGTCTGGCCCAGCCCTGGCCATTGCAGCCATTTGGGAGTGAACCAACAGGGGGAAGACCTCCCTCTGCCTCCCCCTCACTCTCTCTGTAACTCTGCCTTTCAAATAAATAAATGAATCTTTTTTAAAAGAAATAACTTTTGAAGCTATATTGCAGTATGGGAGAAGAGACTGAGTTCTCAGATGACTTTGGGGGACAGAGTCCAACAGTGCTCCAGCAGGACCGTTGAATTTTATTTTCCCTGAGCCAAAATGTGGTACTTTTCAGGACCTCTGGGTATCCTACCTTTGAAGCTCTAGACATTGAGACAGCATTAGCCGCCTCGGGGGCTCCAGTGATGAATCCTGGTTCTGGAAGGCAGGCCCAGCTGGCAGGAGCAGAGAGGACCCACGCAGGCATTCGCTGCCTGTGTGGCACCTGCTGCGATGCAGGGGAAGGGGGTGTAAATGAAGGGGAGCAGAGCCGCGAGGCGAGCTGATGTCCGCTGTGTGCTCGCAAGCCTCCTGCCCTGCCCTGCTTGCTTTGATGTCACGCACATGGTGTTGATGCTCATTCTGCAGCAGGCTGGGTTGTAATATCATGCGTCCCTCTCCAGGCAAGCTGCCCAGGAACCAGGGCTCCGCTTTGTTCCACGAGCCTCCTCTCTCTCCCCAAGTTCACGTTACACAGGAGCTGCTGCGTGCCAATGAGTAGGAGGGCACGTTAGTGCGTGCCTCCATGTCTGAGGCATCTAGCTATTTGCTGTGCTATAAACCAGGAGCACTTCTTCCCTGCAGAATTTCACGGGCTTGCTGCATAAGGCGAAGCTACTGGGGACACTGGTGCTTTAGCAATGGTCCCTGCTTGTTGCGACAGCCCGGAAGACCAGCGGCTGCTCTGTCGTTTTTGTCACATTTCCAAACACTGATGTTGAAATCACGTACCATCATGGGGGTGGCACTTAGGAGGGACCATGGATTGGACGGGCTATTTCGTAGGGAACATCTCACTGTGTTTCTCGTACCTGCCTGCACATTCTCAGTATGACAAAGGCTTTGCCTAGGAAATGGAGGCTTCAACGCAGCCCAGAGCTTCTCGCAGCTCAGAGGCATAACGTGGAAGAGGAAATGGTTCTGGCCTTCGGGGCCCTGGGAGTAGGCGTTTGCTGGTGGGGAATTCTCCACAAACCATCGTGATGCCTCTCCTGTCCCCTATGCCCCTGCTCTTGGTTGTACCATAAAGACAGACAGACCCTCCCCTAACACACGCGCTGTTTCAGAACCATTAATGGCTGAGTAGGAAGCTCAGCGTTCACGATTTTCAGAGACCGTGAAGTGAAGGTGCAGCTCTGCTTACCGGAACGATGAAAGATTGTTCTAGAAACCACAGTCTCCGAGACCGTCGGCGTCTCACATGGTTTTCTCCTTGATCCTCGCTTGTCTCTCTAGAGGACAGTTTCTCAGCCTTGACACTATGGAGATTTTGACCTGAAACTTCTGTGTTGAGGGTCTGCCTGTGCATTGCACAGCGTTAACAGCACCTACTAAGCGCCAGGCACCCCCTCATCAATGCGACAACTGGAAGTGTCTCCAGATATTGCCGACATCCCTCAGGGGGCAAGAGCAGGCCCAGCCAAGAACGGCTGCACCACAACACATGAACAACCTCATCACGAGAAAGGGCATTGGTGATAGTTCATCCAACAGGTGCTCCTCCAAGTGCGTCAAACACAGTGTCTTCCTGTGATCCACAGACAATGCTGGTTGGTGTCACTAATATTCCTACACCACACATGGGGATGCTGAGGCCCACTGATTCCTTGCACAACCCACGCCAGGTGTGTTCAAGACACACAAATGCAGAAACTGGAGAATCCGGCACAGCACACTAGGAATACAGCTGAATAAGTTAAAGATGTAACAGCGTCTATCAGAAGATACGGCTTGTGTCTGGCATTCAGCCTTCATGGGAAGCAAAGGAGGTGTTGAGTTTCCAGGGGCAGCTGTCCCATGAAGAAGCCGTGTGTCCTGCTGTCCCGTGGGCTGCGACTAGAGCCTGGTGTGGAGGTGCCACGGTGCTGTAACCTGCAGGGTGCCCTAGCTCTCAGCGGTACAGGTTCCCGAGGAAGCAGCCCGGGTCACCCTCCCTCTCAGTGCCATCTGTGTGTCTCCTGGCTCACAACACTGTTCCCAGGGGTTGAGCGGGGTTCCTTAGGATCTAAAGAAATGTAGAAGTCCACCGAAATTTCTGCAGCAGATCTGAGGATAAACCAATCAATTTAGATTCGTGTGAGGCCGAATCCTACAGGGAGGCAGCTTCTCGCTTGCCAGGTGGGGAGAAGAGCCCTGGACTGCGAGTCGTTTTCTCCCATGAGCTTGGCGAGGGCCTTGTGCGGGCGTGAACATCTGGGAAACATCGAGTCCAATCAACAGCCAGCCTGGCAGTGAAAGGAACCAGAGCGCAAGGGTGAGTCCCCCTCACCATGCTCTGCTCCCCAGCCGGGGTGAGGAATTTTGATTTTAGCACAAGCGCTGGAAATAATGCCCTGATCTCACTCAGCCTCTATGCCAGGAACAGGGATGCCCACCTCCGAACCCAGACCTCTCCACGCACGGCTCCAACAGCCGCAGCAGCACAGGCAGCCGTGCCAAGGGCAGAGGCCACTCTCGGGGTGAGAAGACTTCAGAACTGCGGAGCCTGGGAGAGGTGGGTTTCTGACTTCCAACCAATGCCACAGCTCCACTGTCAGAGTTGACTGCTTTGTGTTTCTCGCTGAGACACCGAAGTATTCAGTTAGTCTTTATGAATTGTGTGTTTCTTTTATTTTCTCCCAGTCTGTAGGCTGCCCTGGCATTGGGTCCACCGGCTGCATCAGGGTATCGGGATTCAGTTCCTGGTTCCGGGCCTGTTAGCGCACACCCTGGGAGGCAGTGGTGCTGTGCAGCTACTTGGATTCCTCTCAGCCACGTGGGATGCCTGCATTGAGTTCCTGGCCCTGGCTTTGGTCTGGCCCAGCCTCAGCTGTAGTGGGCATTTGGAGAGTGAACCAGCAGATGGGAGCTCTGTCTATCTCTCTGCCTTCCAAATAAACAAATAAACAGATAAATAAGTAATTGCAAGGTCAATGTCAAGAGGTTCCTCCATTATGTCTTCTTCTAAGAGTTTTATAGATTTGCTGTTAATGTTTAGGTCTGTAGTCTTCTTAGAGTTTACTTTGCATGTGGTGTGAGATAGGGGTCCAGTTTAATTCCTCCATATGTGGATATCAAGTTTCTCCTACACCATTGTTGAAGATACCGCCCTTTCTCCATGGCTTCTTCATGGTGGCCTGGTCAAGATCGAGTTCACTGGGCAGGGGGTGGGGGGGGCTTACTTCTGCGTTCTCTATACTATTGCACTGGTCTCTATGTCTGTTTTATGTCAAACTGTGTTGCTTTGCTCCTAACACTTTGTAGTACATATTTAAACAAGAACTGTGAAGCCTCCAAGTTTATTTTTCTTTCTCAACATGGCTTTGGCTGTTTGGAGGTCTTTTAGTGCCATATGAATTTTAGTTTTCTAAAAATATCTGTTCAAAATATCATTAGAATTTAATAAAGATTGACACAGTCATTAAGGAAGACAATATGAGGATTCCCCAAATAGCTAAAAATAGAAGTATCATGTGACTCAAAATCCTTCAGCTGGTCTGTCCAGCAGAAACGACGTGGACATCCTGGCAGAGACGTCTGCTCCCACACTCCATGCAGCCCCGTCCACAAGCCAAGGGATCCACCTAAGCGTCCCTCAGTGGACCCATGCATATGGGAACTTTGGATTACACAGATAATAAAATGTTACTTGACTTTAATGGAAGGAAATCCTACCATTTGACACAACACACATGGACCTAGAGGGCATGATGCAAAGTGGCAGACACAGACATAAAAATACAAATACCGCATCATCTACATATGAAGAATGCAGGGAGAACCATGTTTCCATCATGAAAACAGAGAGAGCGCTTGTCACTGGCGGCAGGGGTAAGAAATGGATGGAAGTTGTGGAGATCTGTAGCACAGCGTGCTAAGCCACCCCTAGGGATGCCACGTTCCACATCGGAGTGCCCGCGCTGGAGTCCCGGCTCCACTCTCAGTTCCAGCTTTCTCTTCGCGCACACTCTGGGAGGCAGCAGGTGATAGCTGGATCCCTGCCACCTGTGGGGGAGACAGCGACTGAGTTCCCAGATCCCAGCTTCGCCCTGGTCCAGCCCTGGCTCTTGTGGGTATTTGGGGAGTAAACCAGTGGATGAGAGGCGATCTGTCTCTCTCCCTCCCTCCTTCTCTCTCTCTCCCCTTCCCTCCATTCCACCTCACTTCCAAATAATTTAAATACATAAAACTTTAATGCCCGGCCTGGGGACCATAGCCAGTAATAACAGTGTACGCTGCACTGGCTGTGCAATGCAGTTGTTTACACCAGCATCATCACAAACACACGGATACTAAGCGGCGCGATGCACTTCAAGGTGACAGCAGCTGTGACATCATCAGATGCCAGGCGGATCCCAGCTCCGCTGTGATCCCCTGAGACCACGTAGCATACCCGGCCCATCACTGGCTACAATGTCACAATGCAGTTCTCGACCCTGTGCAATGTATTTTTATCGACTACAGCCGCTCTGCTGCACAACAGATCTCAATATTCCTTTGGTCTAGCAAAACTGGGTACCTGTTGACTTACAACTCCTCACTGCCTCTCCCTGCCCAGCCCCTGTTAACCTTCATTCTTCTCTCTTCTCTGAGTCCACATAAAGGTGAGATCACACAGTATTTCTGTGCCCGTTCTCAAAAACTTAAGAATAACACCACCATGTGATCTGGCAACTCCATTTCGGTTGTGTATAAAGGAATGGAAACCAGCACCAATGGGATTTCAACATTCCCACAGTCACTGCAGCATTGCGCACAACCGCCAAGATACAGAATAAACCTAAGTCTACCAGTGGATGAGTGAATCAAAAACTATGAACACATAATTCCACAAAAAGTTCATGGAAAAGCAGAATTGAAAGATAGATTTCTTTTGGTGCAAAAACAACTTAAAGCCCATGGGTATTTGTTCGATATATATGTTTCTATGAAACCTGAAGCACATCCACTCACAAGGAAGTATTATCCAGCCAATGCGAATGAACCTGGAAGACCTTGGGCAAAGTAGCAAGCCCTTTTTGAGGAATAATTATTATGCTTTGTTTGTCTTAATTAGCAGAATTAAACATTGTATAGATTAATGAGGTACTATGAGATGTTTCAATACTTTGTATAATATCTAATGATGTCTAATCAGGGTAAATAGATCTATCTCCTCAAACATTCAGCATTTCTTTATGTTTTCCCTACTACAACAAACCTAGAAGATGGGTTTTGTGTGTTTTCAGCATAAAAGCTTGTCTTCCTTTGTTGTTGCTGTTTGCTCCTTGTGGGTCAGCGACATCCTCGGGGAAACCCAGCAAGATGGGAGGGGCGTGCAGGGCCCGAGCCGTCCCCAACGTGGCCCAGCTCTTCCTTCTCGCGGGAGGTTAGGGACTGGCAACCAGGAGAGACTTGAGCGTTGAGGAGGCGAGTGGTGGAAGCTGTTCTAGGAAGCTCTGTGGCCTCGCAGACCGTGGACTACCCTAGGAATTCCTTGTGGGGCATCATGGAGCCCCAGGGGCCTGGCGAGGGCCCCCCCAGGAGGCCATGTGGGCTGTGGCCAATCAGGGCTCCAGCTCTGAACTCCGCGGCAGCCAATGCAGTTCTCCCTTCCCTCACCGCTGGTTGCCTTTTTTTTTTTTTTTCACAGTTTTTATTTCAAAGCAGCCATAGGCATTTTGGGACTTCCTTGTCCAGGCTGGTTGGGAGCACAACGCCCTTGCCCCTGTCCTCGCGCCCTCCGTGTGCACGAGATCAGCACCCTGGAAAGCCTCCGGGTCCTCACGCTCACTGCCCAAGACGTCGCCCTGAGTGCCAGGCTCAGCCGCACGCCTCCTCGTACACAAAGGCTCCTAAAGACGCTGGGAAGTCGTTCCGCACACATTTTATTTTTTTAGTAAAAATGTAATAGAAAAGTGTGTGGCCTTAATTCCGTGTCCACGCAGAGACATATGGGCCCCTATTTTCCTTACGAGCAGCTTGAATTTTCTGACAACTCCCATATCAGCAGGTGGTTGGCTGGCAGTCACAGTAGAATCCAGGCGAAAAACAATTAACCAGCCCATGGACGTTTTTTCCTGGGTTATGAAAACACATCTCCCGTTTTTTATGAATATATTTAATAACCTTACTTTGTTTTATTTGCTTTTTTATGGTGATATCATAAAAAGAAGGAAAGAAAATCTCTGTTTCTGCAACCTGTGTGTAAAGCCATGGCAGGCCTGGTTGGTTAAAGCCCTCGTACGGCTGGGCCCCACCTGCCCCCTCCGGCGGCTCCGTGTGGCCACAGCCTTGAGGCCAGGTCCTGCGCAGTGCGTGGCGGGTGCAGTCTGATAGGAGGTCGGACATGTGGCTCCCCTCCTCCCCCCAGGGTCCTCTGGGCACTGTCCCTTTCTGTGGCGACACTGGGGGTCCTAGACACTCAAAGGGGATGACTCCTGTCCCTGAGCCACTGGGAAATCAGCTCCCACAGCATGGGTGCCCTGGAGGCAAGAGGGGCTCCTTGGCTTACCTTCATCCTCACAGTGGGACTGAATTGCGCCTGTGCCGGAGCCAGGCCGAGTTCCTTCTGAAACACACCAGCCAGCACTCGAGCATCGGGTGGGCGTGTGTCGGAGTCCACGGCACAGCTCTGATGATGCCGAGCAGTCCTGAGGTTCAGGAGGTCCAGCATAAACCTCTTTCCTCTATGGTCTGTCTTCATTTAAAAAAAGAAAAAAAGCCTTACTTATTGGAAAGGCAGAGAAACAGAGACAAAGAGAGAGACTGAGGGAGATCTTCCCCCCACTGGTTCACTCCCCAGATGCTCAGAACGGCCCGATCTGGGCCAAGCCGAAGCCGGAGCCAGCTCCTCCTCCCAGGTCTCCGATGTGGGGGGGGGGGCCCGAGTACATGGGGCACCTGCTGCTGCCTGCCCAGGTGCGCTGGCAGGAAGCTGGACAGGAAGCAGAGCAGCCAGGACTCCAGCTGGAGCTGGAATACGGGGTAGACGGTGGCAGGCAGCTGGGGCCCCACCTTCATTCTCTCTTACTTCCGCTGTGCAACGTTCATTTCCTGGAGTGGAGACCAGCGCTGTCAGGAGAGCAGCTTCTGTGTTTAGTGACCTGTCCACATTCCGGGTGCAGGTAGGGTCGGAGGCATCGATGCAACGCTCCACCCTGGCTGATGCCTTTCGTGCCCTCTTCCCTCCTGAATGCCAGGCATTCTTCAGACCTCAGCTTGAAGGTCATTGCCCCTCCGCCTGCCAAACCTGCGTTAGGAATGTTGCGTCTGTCCCGGTGCCGTTCCTGCTTGCTCTGGCTTTACATAGGAATCTGCACTGGGTTCAGCTGTGAGCTTTAGGACTCCTTCTGCTGAGCTACAGTCCCACACAGAATCCCACTGTCAACATCATTTATCTTGGCCTGGAGCTGTGACAGACATGGTGAAGCTGCCGTCTGTAACACCGGCATCCCATCTGACCACGGGTTCAAGTCCCGGCTGCTCCACTTCCAATCCAGCGCCCTACTGATGCGCCTGAAAAGGCAGTGAAAGATGGCCCGAGTGCTTGGGCCCCTATTACCCAAGAGAGGTGCAGGCTCCTGGTTTTAGCCTGGCTGAGCCCTGGTCATTGCAGTCATTTGGGAAGTGAACCAGCAGATGGAAGATCTCTCTCTTCTCCCTCTCTCTATATAACTCTGCCTTTCAAATAAATAAATTAAAAGTAATTCTTGAAAAACTATCATTTTTCCCAGTACCTGCCATCCGCACGAAGGTGAAGTGGCATTCGGCACATCTGCCGTCTTCCTCCACACACGTGTGCCCTGTACTCTTCTACAAGCGGTTCCCTGACACATGGTGTTGCAAAGCTGCTTCAGTCGTGATTCTGAGCCGTTTTCCGGGACGCTACACTATGTGTTTTGAAACTGCTTCAAAGCAGCGATGGCCCTACTGCTTTTCTTTGTAAGCAGAAAGTGTGCCACTTCTATTTTAACCCACGCTACAGATTTTCTGGCATTAAGGTTCCTTTTTTAAAGATTTATTTATTTGAAAGGCGAATTACAGAGAGAGAGATCTTCTGTCTGCTTCTCCACTGTCCAAATGGCCTCAGTGGCCAGCACTGGGCCAGGCTGAAGCCAGGAGCCAGGAGCTTCTCCCTGGGTTCAGTAGCAAGAACTAACAGTGCCCCGGGCATGCGTGCACAGGCCCTCTCCAATGCTACACACCAAGCTTGTAAATGCCCAGTGCGTGGGGGCCGCCAGATGTCCCGGCAGCTGACTCATAGTGAGTCTCAAGCTCGTTCTCAGTGTGCAGCTCTGGGAAGAGGGAGCAGCAGCTCCGCACGAGGCTGCCCACCTGGCAGGCTGCCGTCCTGGGTCTCCATCCCCTCTGGCCTCTGATCCCTGGCGACCCACATTCAGAAGAATTTAGCAACCATCTCCAAAGTGCCAGTGACTCTTGCAGGGAGCACTGGGCGAGCGGAGGGCACTCCACCAGCCTTGTGTTTCTGCACACTGGAGACACTGCCTGCCCTTTGTTGCAAACTGTCTTTTCTAGGACATTGGTACAGCAGAGAGCTGGAGAACAAGAGGAACTGTCTCCTCCCAGAGCAGAGGGCAGCTCTGCTGACCGCCAGGATAGTACACAGGTCTTGTTTCAGTGCAAGGTAGCAGGTGAGTCACAGCCTGAATACCCAGCAATGTGGTGCGAGTGACGCCTGCGACCCCAGAGCATTCCCATTCGCAAGACCCTAGAGGACGGGCTGAGGAAATTCTGTTTCCTTCTCCGATCAAATCACAGAGATTTTTGTATGACAATCAATAATGCACTGGATTCCTTCAACCCTTGGCCACAAGCACCGTGACGGAGCCTACGTCACGTTTCTGAGTTGTGTAGCGCTGTTTCTGCCCTGCTTTCTGAATGACATGTACACACATACAGGTGGAATCTGCCTGAACAGTTTGTCACAACGTCAGAATTCAGGACTCGCTAATACAAACAACCCGTTAGTCAGTAAAGTTGAAGAAGGCTCAAAGAAGTTGGAACAAAGCGAGGTAACAAGAGGGCAGTGCTTTTCCTCTCTTCAAAAACTCAGCGTGCACAGGTCCGAACAGGAAGGGAACCGTGAGAGTGCAATCCGTGGAGACCGCGTCCGGCTTCCCAGGGCTGTGCAGGGGACTTGCTCCCTGGGTGCGGTGGACAGTGCCCTTAGTTCAGGGGTGGAGGGCATCGCTCGTGGAAGGAACGCTGTGGTAGTCTGATTGGGGTAGAGTTTTCCTGCAACTTGCACAGAACATGTTTTTTGCAGATGCAGACAGAATCAGATTTCTGGAGCAGGAGAGCTGACACCAAGCCCGGGTTTCTGTGCCGGGATGGACTTGCTACCCTGTTTCTGGGGAAGCTCACCCTCCCTCCCAAGTTAGTGCCTTGTGTGACTTCCTGTGCCTCACAGCTGAGCACCGAGCTGTTGGGGGACCCTGCAAAGGAGTTTCAGATTAATTGTTGCACCAAGTTTTGGAAAGGCAATCAACTTCCACACTCGGTTTGAACTCAATTTAGGAATCACTCACAGACTTCATATTATAGGAGACAGGGTGCCACATGCCGTGAGCCCCAGACACAGCAGCTGAGCGAGCGAAGACAGCCCTGCAAACTGTCGAGAAGGCCAAGTGCACAGCAATTCACCACGTACACCACGAGTGAAATCAAGGCTGCGCGCCTTAGTGAGTGCGCACGCAGCAGTCATCGCGTGTTTTCTCTCACTTTGAAAACCAGTTTGTGCTTTGTAGGGTTCTTAAAAGAAGGTATCAGATACATTCCGAACTCAAGATCCATCACTGAGTAGAAGCGGTGATGCATCCCTTTGGAAGCAAAGGGGGGGGGGAGGGGCAGGACCATGTAGTAAAGCCCGTTTCCATGGCGACCCCTCCTCTGCACTAAATTGTGCGTCAAGGGCTGTGGTGCCTCCCTGGGCATCTTGGGTGCAGCGACTGGGGGACACCTTGATCTGCCCTTCCTCTCCCCCAGCCCCAAGGCAGCTGACAGCCCAACTTCAGGCCCCACCTTCCCTGGCAGGGACTACAGCACCTCCCATGAGGCCAAGCCCTGACTCAGGACCATAGTTCCTTCTCCTTCCCTAGCTCCAGCTCCTGGCGCTCCTGAACAGCCTCCTTGAACTGCCCCGGCTGCACCAAACACAAGCCCTGTTCCCACAGCCATCGCTCTGTCCAGGACCCAGAGGCCGTCCCAGAAACAGGGGTGGCACACAAGGTCCCGGCCACTCTGGGGACGCTGCCAGAGGCTCCCACACCCGGGGCACTCTCGGCAGAGGATGGCTTTGTCCTCCTGGCCCATCGGTGCTGTCCTGCACCTGTGGGCTCATCACTTGTGGGAGCAGCGTATCTGTCACCTAACAAGCTGACTCTCCCGGGGGACAGCACCCATTTGTTTGCTGCTTTCTCTCCTTCCCGCAGCCGTTCATATGCAGCAACCTTGAGCAACACCGAGCATGGAGCTTAGTCCAGGGGCCCAGGTATGCAGGGGAGCATCAACTCAAGGTCTGCTAGAATACACAGGCCGGGCCCTCCTATCACTGGCCTTGTCCCATGGCCCCAGCAAGGCTGGCCACCACAGCTGGGCTCCCTCATGCAATCAGAAGGGTGTTTCCCAGGTTGTGCTGCACAGCCAAGACCCCTAGAGGAGGCAAACGGTGGGCAGTGGTGGGCAGGGACCTGCTGAGGAGTGGTCAAAAACAATGGGCAGTGCTGGAGAGGCCACCAGGCTGCAGGCTCCCATGTCCCTGCCACAGAGGAGAAGGGAAGTAGAGACCTCCGCAGGAGCCTGGGGAGCACCGTCAGGCTGGAGCATCCGAGGCGGGCACGCTGGGGTGGTCTCCAGGGGGATCACCTCTGTCTCTGTGCGTTTGGCTGCTCTGGAATTACTGTCTGTTGGCATTTTCCCCTTCATCGTTCGAGCTGAGCCGGGGTCTGGCTGTCCCTGGGGATTCCTCAGTCTGGTCTCGGATCAGCCCCTGCAAGCCCTGGAGTCTCAGCCTCTGCCTGGGGGAGGAATAGACGCGCGTCCTCTGTCTCTAGCTATCACATCACACACCTGTAGCCTGATGCAAACCCACGCGAGCTGCTCACCAACTGCAGACAGCAATGGCTCTGGGGGCCTCTGCCCATTAAGGGACGAGCCTTGTTCAAGATCTGCCTTCCCAAGCCATCCCTGGGGTCCCTGCCCCACCCACCTCCTTCTTTCCCAGCCGCAGGGCAGGAGCCCAGCCTCTCCTGCAGTTCAAATGCCATGGACCCCACACCACCCCCACCGCAGCAGTCGCTGCCTGTGAACACGCTCGCTAGCAGGTGAAGGCCAGGTGTGTGTGTGTGTGTGTGTGTGTGTGTGTGTGTATGTCTCAGGAGAGAGGGGAAGGTGGCCAGGGGAGGCAGCACGGATTCCACGGGACTTTTAAAGCAAAGCCCCTCTCTCCTCCTCAAGGAGCCTTTGTAGATGACACGGGAGGTGAAGCTTTCTAATCCCGAACGTGGCCATCCACGTGGACAGGACGCCACGGCCTCCTGTGCTGAGACCACGTCCCCCACCCTGCCCAGGCCTTGACTTACACCCCAAGGCCGCCTCACTGCACAGGAAGGGACCGCCAGTCCCCAGGGGGCATCGAGTGTCAGGGAGCCCCTCCTTCAACAACAACTTGAGTCCCCGGGCTCCCACAGCACGAACTCCATCACCGAGAATCTCATTTCGCATTATCCAAAGTGATGTATTGGTTTTGGCGCCGCGTAAGCTGATCTAAAATACACTTTTCTCCCCCGTCCTGAGGAACAGTTCGACCCTCTCTGTTTTATGGCTTGTACTCTGACTTCTGAAAGGCCAAGAGCCAAGCTAGTGCTCTGAGCGCAGTGTCCCCAGTCCCACAACTGCAAGCCGATCCCGAGAAGTTCCCCAAGAGACGAGTAATGCTGCTCTGCCCCAGAACACATTCTCAGCTATTTTTCATCTGCTAATGAAGAAATGACAAGCACATTTAGCGTCGTGAGCTCCAACTTTATGAGATGAACAGGAATGTTCCAACGTGGTCAGCACCTTAGGTCAGTCCACGAGGACAGCGAGCTCTTCTGCTATTGAAAACACAACATGTTTGGTTGCAAAGATGTATTTGGCATGAAGAGGTGCTGCTTTGTAAAACATCTTAATTTGCCAGCAGTGAGTCAAAAACTTAATTTAGTCACTTGTCAAGAATTCAACACAAACTCGTGATAGAATAAGAAGCTGCCCTTCGCTTAATAACTCAGCGTCCTCCACTGATGGATCCTTCTGGAACACATCAGCGATCCTCTCCACAACCTCACAGAGTCTGAGTGGTTTATGTCTCCACTCTAGCTGCTTCTTGGAGGGCAACCTGCAGAACCCGGGGTCCATGGCCCAGATGAGAGGACGGGAGGAGAAAATCCCCAGGGGCAGAGGGAGTAACCTGGGTGAACAAATCAAGGTTCTCTTGATGCAAACCCACAGGCCTGGTGAATTCCTCACTGTGTGAGATAATGTAATGACTGTGTTATAATGACTGTGTTATAATGACTGTGTTATAACGACTGTGTCGCTGAGATCTTGAACTCCGAGTTACTGCTCTCAGAGGCTCTGAATAGCCATATACTCAGTTCCACAGAAAGAGACAAAGTGTCCAGAAATGATGCTGGTATCATCCGTAAACTATAAAATAACAATGATCTTGCTGAAGTCTATAGCTCGACTAGAAATTCTTGGTTTTAATAAAGCAGACAGTACAGTTGGGGTTTTGTCTGTCTGTCCGCAGGCTGGTGCACTGTGAGATTTCGTACTAGCTGTTGCTGTACTAATTAGGTTTTGGTTGCAGGTATTGCAAGGGTGACTCAAGAATCTGTGTAAGAGGGACTTTGGCTCCTAGAACTGCAGTCACTGTCTACCAAGACCAAGAGAGGCTGAGACACGACAATTGGGCTTCTGGGGGAGCCTGGAGCTTGAACCTAGAAAGTCCTCTCGATTCTTCTGTCTGCTGGCTTGACATTCCCCCCTGTATGACTGTCAGCATATGCCAGACTTAACCCACCAGTGACAGAGCCAGCTTGCTTTCTCTCCCTGGTTCCAAGCACCCCACGGAAATTGTCCTTGACCTTGTGTGGAAATCAAACCTGGATAAATGAACAGGGTCAGGGAGGGAGGAGGAGAGGAGCAGAGTTCTACAACTGGTCGGGGCAAACTCACGCTCTCACTCCTGGGCCAAGTGGCAGGGGTAGGGTGGGGCTGGATGCAGGGCAGAATTTGTGGCACCTCCTAGAACAGGACAGAAAATCACCCAGATGCACAATAGAAAAAAGTCTATGGATCTTGCATTTCCTAAGCTCTCTCCCATACTTTCTTGTTCAGTTTCACACTGTATAGTGCAGCATTTTGAATGGTTTCCTTTTAGAAATAAGTAGACTAAGATTTGGTCAAACCCTCAGCTTCCTGGATTGCACAGCTCAGAACATTTTAGTTTATTAAAGCCAGGGGTGAAGAAATGCTTTGTGGTGTGCAAACAGAAGGAGCGCATGTTTCTAGCAAGCCCGAGCCCACTGCAGTAGGGTCACTGGCGCCATGGCTCTGTGCCATGAGCTCATACTCATCTCTCAGAGAGCGCTGTCTCCTGCTGGCTCAGCCTACTTCCCCATGAGCACCAGCCAATGCAAAGTGAGCCGTATCGTCTTGTCATTGCATGGCACATGTTTTATGATGGGAGGTGAACACACCAGCAAACCATGTGAAGCATACTGTAGCTGTTAGAACCGGGGGAAATGCAGTCATCAGTGAACAGGCAGCACCTGTGAGGTCTAATGGCTACCACGTGGCAGCGGACGGAGATCGCCCTCCACATCAGCAAACACTGAAGCCTGGTAGACTCGAGCCGGGGAGTTACGAGCATGGACGTAAGTCCTGCGTGGCCACTGAGGGGCGTTCGCAGGAGCAGGGCTTTCCGAAGGCGTCTCCAGTGCGTGATTAGAAGGACCGCTCTTCCCAGCTCTAGGAATGTGAGGCTACCACCAGCCCTGCCTGGCCAGGCCTGTGGAAAGGGACACAGAGACTTGGAATCTCTAAATGGAGAGAAGCTCAAACTGCCAGCTGGGGGAGGGAAGCTCTCCCCGTGACCTGGGCCCACGAGCTTACACGGGTATTTGTTGCTGTTCTAGAAAACGAAGACTGGAAAGGCATTCGCAGAACACTAAACATCACCCAGATTGACCCACCTCAAATCCAGTCCTCCGACTGTTGCTAGACCAGTCTCTGAGCTCTTCAGAGGCAAATTCTGCTCTGGTTTTCTTCTGTACTGTTCTCGGCTTGCAAGCAACTGGATACGGTCAGTAGATGTCCCTGGGGGTCTCGGACATCTTTGCAAAGTCCCTGTAGACAGCTGAGGGAGACCAGGCCCTGCCTCGGCAGGAAGGTTCAGCCTTCTGATGGTGTCACTTAGGAGTAGGGATTTTACAGCTCCAAAGTGAGGTCCAAGGGTCAAGGGTCCCCAGGAAGGCAGCATCAACAGCGTTTGCTGGAGAAAGGATATGTTAGCACACACAGACAGCCGGATCGGACCTTCAACAGACGTCCGTTCCTCACTCTTCTGGACGCTGGAAGCCCAGGCTCAGGAGATCAGCAGGCTTAACCTCTTCTGTGGCCTCAGTTCCTGCCTTGCCCACGGCTGTCTCCTCGCTGTGTCCTTGGACAGCTTCTCCCATGTGCGTGCACACCCTTGCTGCTTCTCCTTCTCTCGTGAGGACACCAGCCTTATGGGATCCCTTTGATAAGAACCTCATTGTCGTGATCCCCATAACCATAGGTCCTTGTTTAAAAGCCATCTCTCCAGGGGCTGGCACTATGGCGCGGTGGGTTAACGCCCTGGCCTGAAACGCCGGCATCCCATATGGGCCCTACTTCTAGTCCCGGCTGCTCCTCTTCTGATCCAGCTCTCTGCTGTGACCTGGGAAGGCAGTAGAAGATGGCCCTGCACCCACGTGGGAGACCTGGAAGAAGCTCCTGGCTCCTGGTTTCAGATCAGCTCAGCTCTGGCCATTGCGGCCATCTGGGGAGTGAACCATTGGATGGAAGACCTCTCTCTCTCTCTGTCTCTACCTCTCTCTAGAACTCTGTCCTTCAAATAAATTAAATAAATCTTTTTAAAAAATCCATATCTCCAAATATTCACACGAACATTAAGGCTTGACTATGAATGTGAATCGGGTGTATAGTTGACTGCATAACTAGCAAGCGAGGCCTCGGGAGCTGTAAACATGGAAAAGCAGTCTTTAGGGGGGACTTTGGCATTGATATTTTTCCCCTGAGGCTTGATGTGAGTATCAGTTACTGCGTAAAGCTGAGGCCGACAGAGCAAGGAGGCCGCTGTGTGTAGGCCAGACACAGAGCCCTCCTCGGAGCCTGACTCTTGGACACCCTGAGCTGAGCCTCCAGCACCCAGAATGGTGAGAAATCAGGGTCTGTTGTTTAAGCCACCCAGGCTCTGGTTTGGTTTTGTTTTTGTTTTGTTTTGTTGGATGACTCAAGTAGACTAATACAGTCGTTTGTTTTTCTTTTTTCTTTATTTTTTTTTTTTAGTAACTCAAGTAGACTAATGTACTTATTCATAACAATTTCTCTTTTATTGCTATTTTTCCTGAGAGTACAGAGCAGAAAAACAAACTCTTTTTAGCTAAAATGCTTTGCTTTTCATCCACGCACGTCTTCAGAAATGTCATCCATGACATCTCTGAGCTGTTAAAGGGATAAATCGATGGTGCTGTTCTCGACGGGAGTGAGGTCACCACCTGCTTCCAGTTGGTTGTCTGAGCCATGAATAGCAAGTGTAAAAGAAGGCAGCTCTGAGCACGGAGAGTTGTCAAGTTTGGGTTTTACAATACAAACTGGGCTGAGCTTTCTAGAGCTTAGTGAAATGGAAAATGCATGAATCAGGAAGTGTTCAAGAATTCCTAAAAGGCCGTTGACACCCTGGGCTGATGAGGTACAGCGATCCCAGAATTCCTGCTGACCCCAGAGTGCTTGCTGCTGTTTGGCCAGGCACAATTTGTCTTAGGCACAACCTAAAGAGCTTTTGGGGACAAAGATTTTCTCCTAAATAACTAGATAATTTCACCCAAACCAAAAACATTAACTAAAGATGGGAGTCTTCTAAGTAATGCAATGGTGGAAACCGATGTCTATTTGTATTTCTAAAAATTTTAATCTCTACTTTAATTAGAATGTATTGTGAATTCTAGAAAGCAAGGCTTTTCCAATTCTAGAAAAATTAAAAACTTCTTTTTGTATTACATTGATGATAGCATCTTTCACTTTGTGTGTCTCTAACTGCAACAATGCAGATGAATTTTTCATTGATTTTTTCATTATATTTCTCAATCTCATGCAAAATTGTATTGTTTTCTAAATGTCATCAAAATAGCAGTTTTACTTCAAGTTAACAAGTATGACAGAAAGATTAAGTAGGTTTGCTTATGTTATTTAGTGAAAAACAATTTGGGAACACTAAGTTACAAAAAGACTATTTTATTTCAAGTTTAGAATTTCTAGAATCATCAGTGTTGTAGGGGCCCTTTTGTATCTCCAGGGAATGTGGCACCCAACTTTCTCCACACATCCCCTGGGCCATAGAATAAGATATTAACTGTTGGGGCCAGCATCGTGGCACAGCACGTTAAGCCACTGCCTGCAACACTGGTATCCCATACGGGTGCCTGTTTGAGTCCCAGCTGTTCCACTTCTAATCCAGTTCTCTGCTAATGGACCTGGGAAAGCATCAGAGGATGCCCTGCACCCATGTGGGAGACCCAGAGGAAGCTCCTATCTCCTGGCTTCGGACCTGCCCAGTCCCAGCTATTGTGGCCACCTGAGGAGTAAATCAGCGAATGGAAGATCAATCTCTCTCCTCTCTCTCTCTCTTTGTTTCTCTCTGTAACTCTACCTTTCAGATAAATAAAATAAGTCTTTTAAAAAGATATTAACTGTTATCAGAGACTGCAAGAGAACGATTCCCAGCCTTAAAATTCTGTATCAGTGCCAGTTGTGAGTGGCATTGGCCTACAGGCCAAAATGCACCTAGAAGGAAGGTTTCAAAGGCTGCCCTAGGTGTAGAAAAGAAATGGAGGTGGAGTGTGTGTGTGTGTGTGTGTGAAGGTTCCTTTGATTTAGCTAAAAATAAATATTTTCTGAGTAAGTCAAGGCAAGCATTTCGTTTAAGAGAAAAAACATAAACACTAACTGCTGTGTCTCGATCATGGAGGAGGAACATCCCAAGGCTATGGTGGCAGTGATCCACGGGGCTTAACTGGTTGGAAAAGTTTGGCAACTTGGAAACTGGGTGATTCAGAAAGTACAGAGCCAAGGAAAAATGCTAATTGCCACACTGGGGAGGCTGACAACAGTAGTGCTGGGGCCACTTCAAAGGACTTCTAGTTAAGCCCATTTCTGTATCCCACTTGTCATTCAAAAATGAAATTTTAGAGTTCAAAATTCAGAAAACAAGACAAGAGCATTCAACACACCATTGATGAGAACGTTCAGAACACTCTTCTATTTTGTTACTATTTTTTTACCATTCTCCTTGGTAGTAGGTAGGCAGACATATGATTGTTTTCACTATTTACCTCAAGGGGCTCTGTTTAAAACAAAAACAGAAAGTTCATTTTTGTGTTGTTCTTACCCCTGCAGTTTCAAAACAAATAGGTTCCACACACTCAGACTTGGCCCATTTCACTACAACTCAGTAACTGAAAATCCCTCCTTGTGAGCGTTTTTTTTTTTTTCTTTTTGATAGTGGTTGTGTCCTAGACATCACTTCTGTATCCAGAACCTACACAGATGCGTTAGTCCACTTTTCATCACAACTACAAAACACCGGAGACGAGCCACTCAGGGAAGAAGTGGCTGCATGCTTGGAGGCCGAAAGAGTAAGATGCAGGCTTTGGCATATGGGAGAGGGAGGGAAAGAGGGAGAGAAGGAGAGAGGGAGAGAGGGAGAGAGGGAGAGAGGGAGAGGGAGAGGGGGAGAGGAGGAGAGAGGGAGAGAGAGGGAGAGGGGGAGAGAGAGGGAGAGGGGGAGAGGGAGAGGAAGAGGGGGAGAGGGAGAGGGAGAGAAGGAGAGAGGGAGAGGGGGAGAGGGAGAGAGAAGGAACGAAAAAAAGAGGCTGGGCCTGAACCCAGAGCTTGGTGTCAGCCAGCTCATGAGCTTGCCTTCCCAGGGCAGTGCCCGCAGAGACCTAAGGAGTGCTCCTAGGTTCTGCCTTACCAACAGCACACTACCTCCCCACAGCGCCATCCTGGGACCAAGGGCCAAGACATCTAAACTAGAGGAATACCCTCACCTCAGGGAGGACCAAGCCCACCTGCCCCAGTGCACATGCTGAGGACAGATGGAACATAGCAGCAAGAGACGCTTGCAAAGCTTGCATGCAGTGACTGTGCGTCCACCTGAAGTTATCCCAGTAGTCGTAGGTTTTGCTGAGGGCAGGCAACGAGACGTTTCTGCCTGTGCTGCCTCTACGCCCGCTGAGAGTGAGTTCATGAAGATGGCACATGTCGCTGCTTCACGGGGCGCTCCATCCACCCTCTCTCCTTCCAGCCTTCAATCTGGTTTGAACTCTCTGCCACGTCTACATGAAAATAGGAATGTGGCCAAAGAACTGCTAAAAAGATCCACTTTGTGCTGCACTGGGAATAACCCACACAATCGGGATAACTCCTACTCGACTTCAGATGTCACTTTTCACTGGAAAATCCCATTGGTTAAACATCTTAGTTCATGTAGGCTTAAAGCACACAATGTTCAAAATGAGCCATTAAGTACGTGGCCCATTCAGACCTCAAGAGATAACTCTCAGGTGAAAAACAAGCGAAAGGGGAACTGGAAACCAAAAGCTTGAGAATGCCTGTTCCTGTTAAAATCTAGTGGACCCACGTTCTTTCCCAGGAAAACAACAGATGGTCCTGACGCATGTATATCATGCATCTGTGCGTTACTGTAAGGGAGGGGGCTGTTTTAGCTCTTAGAGCAATGCACCACCCGCTCAGATGTAGCACTTGCTTTTAGCTGTTTCAACTGATCTCAGAAGTCATCTGCAATATTTCGCTACTTTAAGCATAAATCACTGATAACACTAATAGCCCTGATGGACCCACTTTATTCAATTAATCAAGTTGCTTGATGCAGTTCCAATCACAAGGACTCACAAGGGAAATTGGATTGCATGATGCACAATTTTTTCATGCTGATTCTTCTAATTACCAAACTTTAATGCTGTCGCTGGTCAAAAATCGCAAGTGTATTTGATTTAACAAATGCTTCTCTCACCACAACCAAAGCCCCTGAGGTATGCTGTTAGAGGTGGGGATGGTTTTCTTCTTCAGCATTACCTAATCTGATAAAGTGCAGCCAGACGAGTCCAAGGGGAAGTCCAGATGCAAGCATACTCCGAAACGTTCAAAGCGCTTTTTAAAATTCTTACTGGGGATCCTTATCACGCCGTGTCATGACAAGTTTGCCATATGTGATTTAGCATAAATTGGTGATGGAAATAACAGAATTAATATACAGTTTCCAAGAGTACAAGTGATCTTCGTGGAAAACACAGGACATCTGATGGCAGAATTTTCTCTCCAGCAGATCCTGAAACACAGCCTTGTAGAAAGCCCATCACAGAGACAAGGACTTTTGGGGATCAGGTGGAAGGGGGTGCCCAGGGAAAGTCTTGAAGAGGTAGCTGATTGGGGGGAACATGGAAATCAAGGACGCTGGCAGGTCCTGCAGGAGCTCAGCCGTGTCCGTCCAACATGTGAAGCCCCACACCCTCTCCAGGGACTCAAACACTGAACATGAACTCCAGGGGTGACCACAGGAGGGCTGCCTCCCACGGGAGGAAGCAGAGAAGCAGCGCTTCTTTGCCGGCAAACCAGAGATAACCTGTATCCTTGGCCAAGGTCCAGACGGGCAGGATCTTGAGAGACATGGAACCACAGAGCTCTGAGGCGCGGGGGCAGCCTGGACACTGCTGGGCGCAAATGCTGAGTCCTCTGATGTCCAGGGAGAAAACAGGGCCCCTTCCTGCCTGCGATGGGCTTTTGAGTCTTGCTGCGGGTTATCAGGGCGTCCACGAAGCTTGCGTGCCCAGCAGTTGATTAGCTGTGGGCGCTATCATTTCCCTTCATTAGACTCTGTCTTAGCACTTCGTGGTGGCCCTGGTGATCTGATACAGCTGGGGAAGGGGGGGAATGCATGGCACTTGGAATCATCTGTCAAAGCAAAAATCATAGCAGACAAGGTGAAGTGGGCCAAGAAGACTTCATGCAAGGCTGTTGCCACAGGGGGAGAGGGACCACGACCCAGCCGGAACTCATCTCTTTGCTGGGTTTTTCGTGTGGGGGTTATCTAGAGGCAAAGTATCGGAGGAGAGAGGTTGATCGATGGGTGTGTCCAGCACACTGAGCTTCTGCTGACTTTACAAACACTTTTCCTCGTGCCGAGGTCATCTGCGTTTACTGTCCCTCATGGAAGTGAGACTTCTGCACCTACAGAAACTGGGAGACGGGGGCGGGGCGGGGCTGTCTTCCTTGACGGTTGTCTTTCAAAGGCATGGCTCCCAGGTCCTCCAGAAAGACATTCTTGCTTGTAAAACTCTCAGAGGATTTTAACGTGATGTATGTGTGCCTCAATGGTGCAGAGAAAGTATTTATGAAAAAAGGTTTGTTAAAAAAATGAAATGGGCAGGGGCCAGCGTGGTGATGCTGCAGGTTAAGCCGCGGCCTGTGACGCTGGCGCCCCATCTGAGTACCGGTCAAGTCCTGGCTGCTCCCCTTCTGATCCAGCCTCCTGCTAGTGCATGTTGGGAAATCAGCGGAGGATGGCCAAGGTACTTGGATTCCTGCCACCTAAGTGGGAGACTGGCTCAAGCTCCAGACTCCTGGCTTCAGATTGGCCCAGTCCTGGTTGCTGTGGTCGATTGGAACATTCTCTCCCCTCGCCCAGTGTCTGTCTCTGTCTCTCCCCTCTCTCTATAACTTTGCCTTTCAAATAAATGAATAAATAAATCTTTTTAAAGGGAAAATGCTGAGAAGAAAGGGAACGCAGGGACTAAGGGTGAGAAGGAGGTGTCTGCAGTGTAGTCAAGCTCTGAGAATCCTAAGGCCACCTTGGACAAGTTGGGAACTAAGCATTTAAGAGACTATTTAAAACTGCACAAAGGAAAAAGAAAAAAATAAGAAAACAAAAGCCCACTCACAGTAAGCAAAGAACAGAGTTCCCAGCATACCAAGCAGCCCTGCCCTGGGGGTCCCCATCCCCATGGGACAGCCTGGCACAGTGTGGATGTGCACCTGCAGACCACAGGCGATCCCTGGCTCATCAAGCTGAACTCGCACTCAGTGCTGGTCTGTCTTGTTCCCTGTCGCACCTCCAAAGTTAAGACGGGGGACACTGCCGTGAATGTCAACAGCTGAGGTTGGGGCATGTGAGGAAGTGGCAACCAGAGGAGGTGAGGTCTCCAGCCATGCCAGGCGGCAGGTCACTCTACTGTAGTAGGTGCAGTAGGTGTCTTGTGGGCGCACACGAGGGGGCCTCTGAGACCGTGCACCGGTTGGTTATGAGTCAGAACCGGGAGCTCCAGGATGAGGTCCTCAAAGACAGCACTCACACTCACTGAGGAGTTCCGCGCACTTCAACGCATGACTTCAGGCAGAATGAACTCGAGAACCACAGAATGAAGCGGCTATAACGGCTGCTCCTCTGCTGGCTGAGAGCCTGGCGATCTGACACACAGCCTTTCCTCTGGTGCAGGAAGTGTGGGGAGCAGCTCCCCGTCGGCACAGGACGGGCGCCCTGGGAGAGTGCTCTCCACACAGGACCCAGCCCAAGGGCATCCAGGCAGAGGTGTCAAGAAGCCGAGTAGCGGCATAAGTTTAGATGTTAGAAGAAAGTCTAAATGCAGATAAAGAGGAAGAAAAGAGATAAAGAATGGTTAAGGATGATCAGAAGAGAGGTGAAGGGTTAAGCAGTAAGGGTTAAATCGCCTAGGGAGAGGGTGAGGCAGCAGAAGAGAGTCAAGAGTGGGCCTGAAAGACCACCAGCCTCATGTGAGTAGAAAGAACCTGCAAAACAGTTGAGAAGACAGCAGAGAGAAACAGAGATCGAGGCAGAAGAGCATTCCAAGGTCAACCGTGTCAAATGCATAAAGACACCAGCAACCACGGGGCAGGCCAGTTGGTCGGATAACTGGCCACTTGCTGCAGGTCTTGTTGGGAGTGACTTCGGTAGAGTTTTGGATAGGAGACAGAGCACCTCAGGGCAGCACTGAGTTCAAGGTGAGGAGGTACAGACAAGAAGTGAAGACCTGTGTTTCTAGAAACAGAATCGTGAAAACAAGGGCTTCCGAATGGTATCTGAAAGTAGAACCAAGCCCAAGAAGATGGTTTGGGGTGTTCTTGCAAGCTTATTGCTTTTAATACAGATGTAAACATTGGTCTGATGGGAAGAATGCAATGGAAAGTGACATCTAAAGGATGGAGACAGAGAAGCAAAGTAATGGACCTGCAAGGGAGAGGTTTTGTAGAACAGCCTTGAGAGTGAGTGGGAGACGGTAACAGGAACAGGCAGAGGACAGTGTCACAGGAGACAATAGCCTGAAGGCTCCCCCGATCCCGAGCACCTGTGCATTCTTGTGGAGTAAGGTGGAAGGTCACCTTCAAGGAGCAGCAGCGGCTGCTGGACCCGTGAGAACTGGGAACAGGCTTTGCACCCATGGGAGAAGGCATTGATAAAGGATGCATGCTGAAGGAGTCTGTGATCAGTACTGAAGATGTAACAGACAGGATCTTCATAGGCTCCAGCCCACGGGACGGTCACGTGTGACTGATCCTCATAGGCACCAGCCCACGGGACGGTTGTGTGTGATGTCTCAGCAGCACCCAGCCATGGTGTGTGGGGAAGCTAAGCAGCCGAACTGCCCGAGGTGGGGTTGCTTCCATCGCCAGGGTGAGGAAGGACCATGAGCAAGGCGGCCGGAGCTCCAGCACAGGGGTCCTGTGGAGCCTTTGTGTCCTGAGGTTCTGTCTGAGCACAGGAGAGGAAGTGGGCAGAGAGGACCATGGACTGTTGGCATGGACAAGGGGACGGTGGTCGTCTGGACTCATCTCCTTAGAGGGAAGCCTTCCTCTGCACACCCCTGTCTCAGGAGAACATGCCCACTCCCCTTGCTCCTATTCTCGCTTGCTCTTGTGTTGGGGGCAAAGTTCAAGTTCCCAGGAATGAAGCTGACCTTGGACTCCTTCTGCTGGATCTGCTTATCCATTACCAAGTGCTTCTCCTCTCTGCCTCCCCCTCGGGGTGGTGACTTGGGAAAGCGAGCTGTCTCCCGGGTTATCTTCCTGGGATGCCAGGGTGGTGCTCTGATGCACTGACGTTCACAGGCTGGGAAATGCACGTCAGAGTGCAAGGGGTGAGAGGACTGTGCTTTCGGCCCAGGTCCAGACTCACCTCTCCGGACAGTGCTGTTGAGGGGCTGGGGTATGCTGATACGTGAACATCCCCTTGCTGCATTTTCCGGCATTGCCCATAAGAGGGTGAGATAGGTTGTTGACGCCATGGCCTGCCAGCACTTTCCAGTGAGGCCAGTCGGCAGGAATCCCAGGCTCAGTAAAACTGAGGCAGGGAGCAGTGATCTCTGACGGTCAGTGTTTCTCAGACCAGTGATAAAGACAGGGTGAGATATTGAGAGTGGTCACATAGCAGGTACACTGGTAGGATTTCTGTTCAGCTGGATTCCACAAGGACAGTGCAGGAAGCCTCATCAGAAGGGACTCGGAAGCCCGACTGGAGTCTTGGTCAAAAGAGAGTCCTTGTCAGTCCCATGCGATTGTAAACCCTGTTCCCCAGGTGACTGGATAACTGGAGAATTCCATAATATACTTAAATTTAACAACACATTTCTAAACACACATGGGTCAAAGATGAAGTCCCGGGGCCGGCGCTGTGGCACAGTGGGTTAACGCCCTGGCCTGAAGCACCAGCATCCCATATGGTCACTGGTTCGAGACCCACTTCCTGTCCAGCTCTCTGCTATGGCCTGGGAAAGCAGTAGAAGATGGCCCAAGTCCTTGGGCTCCTGCACCCACGTGGGAGACCCAGAAGAAGCTCCTGGCTCCTGGCTTCGGATAGGCACAGCTCTGGCCATTGCAGCCATCTGGGAGTGAACCAGCGGATGAAAGACCTCTCTCTCTCTCTCTCTCTCTCTCTCTCTCTCTGCCTCTTCTCTCTCTGTGTAACTCTGACTTTCAAATAAATAAATAAATCTTAAAAAAAGATGAAGTCCCAAGAGAAATTTTAAGATATTTTTGCACTAAATTAAAATTATAATATAACAACCAAATTTATAGGTTGTAATAAAAATAGGTGCTTATAAAGCAACTTTTACCATCAAATGCAAATGTTAGAAAAGAGGGGTCGGTGCTGTGGTGTAGCAGGTAAAGCAGCTGCCAGTAGTTTCTGGCATTCCATATGGGCGTCAGTTCGAGTCCCAGCTGTTCCCACTTCTGATCCAGCTCTCTGCTGTGGCCTGGAAAAGCAGTAGAAGATGGTGCAAGTCCTTGGGCCCCTGCACCCCCATGGGAAACCCAGAGGAAGCTCCTGACTCCTGGCTTCAGATCAGCTCAGCTCTGGCCATTGCAGCCATCTTGGAAGTGAACCAGCAGGTGGAAGACCTCTCTCTCTCTCTCTCTCTCTCTCTCTGCCTCTGCCTCTCTGTAACTCTGCCTTTCAAATAAATAAATAAATAAATCTTTTAAAAAAAGAATAGAAAAAAGGCATAATATTGACAATACAAGTTTATATTTTATGAATGATAAGGAAGACCCTTGAAAGTCTAAAGCAAGCAGAAAACAAAACAAAACAAAACAAAAATCGAGCAAGAATTAATTTGAAAAATGAATTAGGAAAGCAATGGATACAAACCCAAAAACCAAATCTGATTCTCTTAAAAGGTCAGTAAAGCTTATAAATTCCAGACAGACTAACAAACGAATAAAGGATACAAATTACTGATATCAATAATGAAAGAGACATCATCACTGCTGATCCTATGGTCATTAAAAGGTTACGCAAAGTGTGCTGTGAATAGATTAAATAAATCGGTAACTTGAAGCAAAAAATATCAAAGCCCATGCAAAGAGAAGCAGATAACCTGAATAGAACCATATCATTAATGAATTAAAAACTATAGATATGTTTAAGGTTCTTTTTCTTTATTTATTTGAAAGTCAGAGTTACAGGGAGGCAAGAAGAGACAGAGAGAGAGAGAGAAGTCTTCCATCTGCTGGTTCACTCCCCAAATGGCTTTGATGACCAGGGCTAGGCCAGGCCAAAGCCAGGAGCTTCTTCTGGGTCTCCCATGTGGGTGCAGGGTCCCAAGCACTTGGGCCATCCTCTGCTGCAGCACAGGCACATTAGCAGGAAGCTGCATCAGAAGTGGAGCAGCCGGGACACAAACCAGTGCTCCTACGGGATGCCAGCACTGCAGACAGCAGCTTAACCCAGTGAGCCACAGTGCCAGCCACAGGAATATGTTTTTTTAAAAAAAGAAAGTATTCAATCATTTAACAGGCAAATTTTATCAAAAATTTAGAAAGAATGCTGCTGTTCTACTCTCTCTTCTAGATCATTAAACCAAATGGAACACTTCCCATCTCCTCCTCAGAGGCCAGCATTACCCTAATACCAAGCCAAATAAAGACATTGTAAGAACAGAGAGCTACAGACAGTATCTCGCATGCACATAGACATAAAACTCCTTAACAAGTATTAGCAAAATAAATCCAACATTCTATTTAAAAATTCACAACAAAGTGGAGTCTATTCTAGTTCAAGATTAAAATACTAGGCAATTTAATCCACTACATCAACAGACTTAAGGAAAACATATTAGGTAACATTATTTATAAAGTAATTTGCCAAAATCCAAAACCCATTCATGATAAAAAAAAATCTCTCAGCAAACTAGGGATAAATTACAGCTTGCATTCTTCTTGATGAAGAATTTCTACAAGGGCTGGCCTTGTAGAGTAGCAGGTTAAAGCTCCCTCTATGATGCCAGCATCCCACATGGGTGCCAGTTTGAGACCCAGCTGCTCCACTTCCGATCCAGCTCCCTGCTATGGCCTGGGAAAGCAGCAAAAGATAGCCCAAGTGCTTGGGGCCCTGCATCCATGTGGGAGACCCAGAAGAAGCTCCAGACTCCTGGCTCTGGCCTGGCCCAGCTCCAGCCATTGTGGTCATCTTGGGACTATTGATTTTTGCTATGTCAGCTAAGAGGATCAAAAAGCAACGACACCCCAAATTTTGGTTTCTAAATTCAGTCTCTGATAAAGCAGCCAGAGAGCCTTAGAGAAGTGACTGGCTCTGATTGAGATCGTAGTTATGCAAGGTAAGATGGGAGCACTTTGCAGAGCCAGAAAATAAGGATTTGCTCACAAACAAGCAAGAAAACAAACAAAAATAAAGATGTCAGCAGGTCAAGGAGATCTGGAAGCCAGCTAGGAGAGTCCCACACAACCAAGGCTGAAAACAGTAAAACCAGCAAAATAAAGTAGTATTAGGTTGTAATCCAAAGTGTGGAATAACTATCCCTGAGCTCATTCCGATGTGAACAGGTGATTAAATAAATAGGTAATGCTGAAAAAGAGCCAGTCCCATGAGAAGAGCCCCACACAATCTGTGTGCCCGCTCCCTCCTTGAAGGTGCAGACTCCATTCTGAGAGTGTGGCTCTGCATACTGACTTCCGCCAGAGTGCAGGAAGGAGCAAAGTGGAGGGCAACTTCGCAGCAGAGAAACTCGGCAAATGAGCCTGCAGCCAGGACCAGCTCAGCACCGGCCAGCCATGCTGGTGACACCCACGCTGGATAGCATCGGAGGAAACAGTACTCCATCTCCGTGGTCTGCCATGCAGCCCCCGTCCCCCCATCTACTCAGGAGAAAAACACCAGAAAGACCCTGCTGGGATGGACAGCCTACAAAATATCTGGCCAGAAACCTACAAAACCGTCAATTCATCAAAACCCAGAGAGGCCAGAGGAATTGTCCCAGCCGAGAGAAGACGGAGATGTGGCTAAAACAAATATCATATGTGGGATGGAATCCTGGAGTATAAAAAGGAAAAAAAAAAAAAAAAAAAAAAAAAAAAAAAAAAAAAAACAAAGCATTCTGAATAAGCCCTCCACTTCACACTCATGCCTGGGTGTGAGCTCATCAGCCCATGTCCCAACCTAACACAAGATGTTGAGGATGGCAAAAGCTGTGTCCACCTTCCCGGCATTTCTTTAAATTGGAGGCATGGACAGTCCTGAAGATCTGGATGCTTGCCCCACAGAGACTGAAGTACCTTGGAAGAAGACTGTCCTTGCAACAAGACAAAAAGCGATGTCACTGGTGACTTAGAATACTGGATCCTTTCAGTAGAAAGAGACTCATGTAAAATTTGAATTTGATTATTAAGAGAGGAGACGAAAGATTTTGTTGTTACACATGTAATTTTCAACAATCAAACCAAAGTGAGTTGAACATGTGAAACGTTTTGCTTCCAAAATGAAGTGACAAGTAGAAAGATGACATCTTAAATCTCTCGTTAGGTTTATCCTATTTAGACATACACAGCTCATTGATTATTAAATTCAATAAATAATAAGACAGACCATACAACCATCTTTATCCCTTTATGTTAACTCTGTATTAATGCACCTCTGATTATTGCTTGTATGGCTTTTTAGTCATTGTCGTCATGACAACCAGGATCGGCCTGGGATCCTTATCATTGTCAGCATGACAGAGAAGAGCACTGGGAACAGCGCTTTGCATAACGGATCCTCTTCATGCCTTAAAGCACGCTAAGTGTTACCTCTCAAGAGGAAGCTCAGGGAACTGTTCAGCAGCACAGTTTGCGGGTGATGCAGCCAGGGTTCATCCTCACCTGTCCCGTCACAGAATGCAAGCTGCTGGTCACTGTCGATTCTTCCTGCCACGGGCAGCCTGGCTCAGACGTGACCCCATCCTGACACTGAGGGAGCCTGAGGATCCAGGGGATTGGACCAAATATTTCATTTTTGTGCTGTGGCAACCGACGAGCTGGAAGTGGATCAATGACCAGCACAGGGAGGACACGTGTTGTACACAGGTGCATGTGAGCATCGTCTCAATCGTGCAGGACTGAAGCGCAGGGCAGGGGAGCGGAAGAGAACCGCGCCGGGCTGCTCCTCCCGGTCCATCACCCGCACAAACACGTGTTTGGCAGCTGGGGAAGGTGCTAGTTCAAAGGAAACAGTAAAAGGCAAGGGAGGAGAAGCAAATGTGCATTCTTCAGTTATTTACTTGTAACATGTTAACGGATCGTGATGTGTTTGTTTCCCTGTTCTGTTACTAGGAACTTTTACCTTATCTCCAAAGACCAGAAAACAGCCAAGTCACAACATGTCTTGCCTCTTTCTAAATAAGTCATTTATGAGCAGTGGGTGTAATGCTGACTCTGACTATATTAGCAGCAAATCCTGGCTACTTAAAATCGGGGAAATAGCTTCCAGACTCTTAATAACTAGCAGACTGCTTCTACTTGAAAAGAATTTCTAAGCAGTACCTGCTAGCCTGCTTGTCAAGGTTCTGCAGGATGGGAAGGCCATCGTCCCAGACTGACAGTGAACCATCCAGAAAAGGCCGGTCTCATCTCTCAAACTCCAGAAAGCTGTTTGCTCAAGGAGCCAGTCCAAAAAAAAAATCTTTTTTTTTTTTTGAAGGCAGAGTGGACAGTGAGAGAGAGAGACAGAGAGAAAGGTCTTCCTTTGCCGTTGGTTCACCCTCCAATGGCCGCCGCGGCCGGCGCGCTGCGGCCGGCACACCGCGCTGATCCGATGTCAGGAGCCAGGATCCAGGTGCTTTTCCTGGTCTCCCATGGGGTGCAGGGCCCAAGCACCTGGGCCATCCTCCACTGCACTCCCTGGCCACAGCAGAGAGCTGGCCTGGAAGAGGGGCAACCGGGACAGAATCCGGCGCCCCGACCGGGACTAGAACCTGGTGTGCCGGTGCCGCTAGGCGGAGGATTAGCCTAGTGAGCCGCGGCGCCAGCCCCCCCAAAAAAATCTTATGTTCATCTGAGAGGCAGGAAGAGTATGAGGGAAAAATGGATTTGGGGGTGAGATGCCAAAGGTGACTCTGGTACTTGCTAACTGAGGAACGAAATCATTTCACTTCCATGATCTCAATTTTCTTACCCAAAAATGCAGTGTGCTAACCTGCATTCTGTAGAATGATGTTAAAAGGGACAGGCACTGGCTTATTCAACTATCACAATGTGCTCAACAAGGCAGACGATAGCTTTATTTATTTATCTATTGCTTTCCACAGCATTGGGATGGGATTAGATGTAGTTGAACATTAGTAACTGATTGATGTCACGGTACTAATTGTAAGAATCATTTGTGGGAGGAAGATACCTTGAGTGAGAATGTGATTTGTTGGAGTAACCGCATGCAAAGTTTGCAAGATAACCAAGAACCAGACCAAAGAATGTCTTCAATAGGATCTGTCATCTGGATGATATAACATAAGCGCCGGCGCCGCGGCTCACTAGGCTAATCCTCCGCCTTGCGGCGCCGGCACACCGGGTTCTAGTCCCGGTCGGGGTGCCGGATTCTGTCCCGGTTGCCCCTCTTCCAGGCCAGCCCTCTGCTGTGGCCAGGGAGTGCAGTGGAGGATGGCCCAGGTGCTTGGGCCCTGCACCCCATGGGAGACCAGGAAAAAGCACCTGGCTCCTGGCTCCTGCCATCGGATCAGCGCGGTGCGCCGGCCGCAGCGCGCCGGCCGCGGCGGCCATTGGAGGGTGAACCAACGGCAAAGGAAGACCTTTCTCTCTGTCTCTCTCTCTCACTGTCCACTCTGCCTGTCAAAAAAAAAAAAAAAAAAAAAACATAAGCACTGCTGATAACTACCGAACTCCGAGTACCTTGTTCTTTACATGACTTTTTTTTAAGATTTATCCATTTATTTGAAAGTCAAAGTTACACAGAGACAGAAAGAGAGGTCTTCCATCTGCTGGTTCACTCCCCAACTGGCCGCAATGGCTGGAGCTGTGCCGATCCAAAGCCAGGATCCAGGAGCCTCCTCCGGGTCTCCCATGCAGGTGCAGGGGCCCACCTGAGCCATCCTCCACTGCTTTCCCAGGCCATACCAGAGAGCTGGATCGGAAATGGAGCAGCCAGGACTCGAGCCAGTGCCCATATGGGATGCTGACACTGCAGGTGGCGGCTTTACCTGCTACCGACAGCACCGGCCCCTGCATGGCTTCTTGCATGTAACCCTCACAGCTCCACTTTGAGGGGCAGGCATGGTTTCTGTCTGGTAGATGAGAAAAACGGAGGACCCCGAGATGGAGCCAGCTGGCCACACTCATGCATCTGGGGAGAGCATCAGCCCTTTCCTGAGCAGAGCAGGAGCCTGGGTACCCCACCACGGTGCTGCCGTGACCCCAGCACGGTGCTGCCGTGACCCCAGCACTTCGCCAGGCTCCGAGTGTCGTGAGGCCGGCAGAAGTGGCTTATTCAGCGCTCCTTGCTGTAGCCCAGCAGCCCAGACTGCCAGATCATAAATAGTTGTTGGATGATTGCTGTCTAGGCTGTAGCTGTTTGACCCAGGCAGTGTCATGATGAAATGGGTGCTTGGGGAGCATCCGTCTGACAGAGTGCAAGCTGGTTGGACCACGAGTGTGGGAGTGGACATGAGAACCAGAAAGCTGTCTCACGGGACGGCTGCAGTGGACTGCTGTGATGACAACCGAGGCGGCCTGTTCCATTACACGTAACGCAGCTTGGGAAGTCACAAAGCCTACTGCGTCGCGCCAGTTTGCACAGCCATTATCCATTTCCATGCCTTGTTTTTATTTTTTCCTCCATACAGCTGGGGACTTCTGCCTTGCTAGTGAGGTCTCTCCAAGGTGAGCATTCATCCCAGGGGCCGCGTTCCTGTTACACAGCCTACAAATGACGAGAATGTCTGTGTGTCGCAAGTTAGATTGCTTCTTATGTAGTATGTGTCACTTCTCTGCACAGATGCCTCCTAGCACTGTTTCCCAAAATCCACAAAGGCTCTGGACTACAGTAGTCCCTCCTACTTGAGACTTTTTCCTTAAGGAAGATTTATTTATTTATTTATTTATTGGAGAGGCAGAGTTACAGAGAGGGAGAGATAGAGAGAGAGGTCTTCCACCCACTGGTTCACTCCCCAAATGGCTGTAACTGCTGGGGCTGGGCCTATCCAAAGCCAGGAGCTGGGAGCTTCTTCCAGGTCTCCCACATGGGTGCAGGGGCCCAAGGACTTGGGCCATCTTCCACTGCTTTCCCAGGCCACAGCAGAGAGTGAGATTGGAAGGGGAGGAGCTGGGGCCCTAACCAGTGCCAGTATGGGGTCCCCGCACCACAGGCAGAGGACTAACCTACACCTCTGGCCCCTCTACTTGAGACATTTTAAAATGCACATCTGTTCACTTATTCAACACATATTTCACATATGTACCTGATATTCTCCTTGATCCTAAGAGAAAAACGCATTCCTTGTTGTTTAGAAACCTGCACTGTCAGAGGATCAAACAAGAATGGAATAGTCCCCTTATGTCTCTCCTTGTTTCAAATCTTCCAATCACTGGTCGTTTTACCTGGTGGGAAATCTGAACTCCTTGGCATAGCAAGGACGCTCCTCCCTCCCGCCTCCCTGTGCCACCTCCTTGTCCTGTCTCTCGAATCCAGTCTCCGCTCACACTGAAAGGCATGTGTTCTCCTGAACACGTGTGTTTTCCCCCACTGTGTACACTGCTCCTCCCAGCACGGCTAGAGTAGATGCCCCTCCTCCTGCTGCCTTGTCCGCCAGTGGCTCAGGGCCTGATGCTCAGCTCAGGCTGCGACTCCTTCTCCAGGAAGATTTCCCGAAGGCCCTGGCTCCCAGCCCGCCTCAGTGGTTCCTTTTCTCTGCCATGACATGGGCAACAGTGTTTTGCAATCCGCTCCTCTGAGGGTGGAAACTACACTGTTTGTTTCTGAGAGCTCAGTGGTTAGGACACAATGGTGTCGTCCAACAGCTGTCTGCTGACGGAGGGAAGAGATAGAGAGAGGAAAGGAGGGGGGAGAGAGAAGTGGACTGAGGTAGGTCTTATAACTACTCTTTGCCATTCTATTCTGTGGCTTAATTTTCCTCTGCAGTCAGTTTTGTCCTCACTGAAGTGATGACCAGAAATGAGGTGGTGAGTACCTGACCTCGGGAGATGGCAGAGACAGCAGGGAAAGACAAAGCCGGAAGAAACTGGAATGAGAGAATCAGCAGTATTTGGTGGCAGGTGCACCAGTGAAACCCGTGGACAGAGTGTCTCCTTTGCCTGATGAACAGAAAAGACAGAGACGTGCAGAAGCTGTACTTTCATGGACAGCGGTTATTATCCCCTAAGTTCCAGCTGAATTTTCCCATATAAATCAAATTATTTAAGAACAGAAACCTGCACTAATTTTTTTTAAAAAATCATGAATGCCTAAATGTAAGTGCATAAATGATCACTGTGCTGCATTAATTTACAAATGCATTGATCACTTGGGATCCGTTCTTTGACTACGAGTCCCATCTTCTCTGACACAGAAAGCTCCCCGTGCGCACTTCACTTGAGACCTTCATATCCAGGATGACCCCCAGCTCAAAGCGACATTTGATTTTGAAGAATTTGTGAGGTGCTGAGCGATCCATAACATTGTGATAGATTTCAAAAAAACACGCAAGGACATGCTCAGTATTGGGTGGGCTGAATTATCCATTCCAGGCAGTCAGTGCAGGGCCGTGTGATCGGACTGTTAGGGCCAGCAGAGGTGAAAGCCTGGGTGGGCAGTAGCCCGAGCAGGTGGCGTGGCTGACCGAAGGTCTCCTTGAGGATAGACTGGTGCTGAGCCCAAAGTGCCCATTCTCAGCAGAGCTGCAGCACGCGTTGATTTGCATGGAGACGGCAAAGTGATGGCTGATTTAGGGAAACCAATCATTCCAAAGACTGGACAAAGCTTCATGCCTGGGAGCCTATAATGAAGATTTTAGATTTGCATTTAGATCTTTGCCAATACTAGAATCTTCCTAATAGAGTAATCCTAGGGTGCCATCCTAATTTTGTTTGAAAATTTTCAGGGTACTCTTGAGAGCTTCCTGACAAGAGACAGTGGAAATCTCTCCAAAGATTCTTCTTTTTATGGGGCAATGACTTTTACTAACATCTGGTGCCCCGAGCTGTGATATCTCCATCCCGTTAATAGACTGGCGTATATTTCCAAAGCTTACATTGACTTAAAACTGGAGCCATAACTGTCAAGCCCTTGGGAGCTCATAGACTCCCTTCTTTTACTGTTTTGTCTGAACTAGTTCCGTTGGCTTCTACTATTTGCAATAACTTGTATTATTAGAACTCTCGAGTTTACAGTGTTTTCAAATACATTATCTCATCTGGCCTAAGGATTTGGCACTGTTGTTAGGCATAAGTAACCATCTGGGGAACTCTGATTTACAAGTCTATCATTAACCCGTCAACAAACATTCACTGGATAGCTACTGTAGGCCAATCACTCTACTGGGCTTCGTGTGACTTGCAGGAAGCTACGGAAGGGAGAACACGATATCGTGACAATGGGAGCCTCAGGAAACTTTAAGTTGGAGACCAAAACAAACTGCCATGATATTCAAGTTTCGAGAAAATAGGGGTCTTGTCTCGAATTTCCCCCCGATCTTCTGTTTCATCTACACATTCTATCCAGCCAGACTTTCTCGTCTTCAGCCATGATTCCGCTCCCATGGGAGCATGGTGGCACCAACATCTCACCATCCAAATTTCTCTTGAGTGCTAGGACTGCTGGAGAAAATTGTCCTCCTGGATGTCCCCTTGGAATTTCTTTTAATAAAAAGTTATTTATTTGAAAGCCAGAGTTGCACAGAGAGAGAGGAGAGGCAGAAAGAGAGGGAGACTTTCCATTTCTGCACGTTCACTCCACAGTTGGCCATAATGGCCCGAGATGTGCAGACCTGAAGCTAGGAGCCAGGAACCTCCTCCAGGTCTCCCACGTGGGTGCAGGGGCCCAAGGACTTGGGCCATCTTCTACTGCTTTCCCAGGCCACAGCAGAGAGCTGGATCAGAAGAGGAGTAGCCAGGACAAGAACCGGTGCTCATATGGGATGCCAGCACCGCAGGTGGCGGCTTTACCCTCTATGCCACAGCGCCTGCCCCTCCCCTTGGAATTTCAAAGCTAACATGTAGAATTGTGGATTGATTATCTCCCCCCACTCTGTCCTTTTCCCTGTATTCCCACTCCTAGTTGCCTGCTTCGCTTCAGACACTGGCTCGCAGTTGTCAGACACCATGGACCCCTCCCATGGCCTTTCTTAGCAACCACCTTTTGGTTTCCTTTCCTTGATGCTTCACTAAGAAACGATTTTGTTTCTGCTAACTCAGTGCTTTATAATTAATAGTATATACTTAACAGACATAACATCTCCTGCCATCTCAGCATTAATTGTCCCTTGCCCGTGAAATGTGGTGAACTCATAAACGCGTAATGAGTCCGCTGACGGCCAATGTTGGTCGATGTGTGAAAGATAACCAACAGCAGTGTGCTAACTGGAACAGGTGGTAAGCGTATAATTTACGTGGTAATTCTTGCTCTTTTGAGGTAGGTAGAATTCCAAGTTGGGCCTTAAAAGTCATTGCTTTATAAAAATCCAGTGTTTATATATCTCCTCCCAGTTCTTCCACGGCGCGTTCATCTAGGCACTGCCGTGAAAGGATCCTTCTCATATATGATTAAGGTCCTAAATCAGTTGACTTTAAGAAAGAGAGCTGGCCTTCGGTAAGATGGACAGAATCAGGGCCAACCTAAAAGGAACGGAGCTCTTCATGACCACAGAGATTTCAGAGGATGAGAGAAAGTGAGGGCAGGGAGATCTTCCGGCGTTGACTTTGAAGAAGCAGAGGGCCACGTGGCAAGGAAGATGCAGCTTCCTGGAGCTGAGAATGGCTCCGGGTGGCATCCAGCAAAAACAGAAACCGCAGTCCTGCAACCCGTTTGAACTGGATTCTGCCAACAACCTGAAGAGGCTTGGATGCAAATTCTCCCCCAGAGAATCTAGAAAGGAACACAGTGCAACTGACTCCCTGATTCCAGCCCCATAAAACCCTGGGAGGAGAAGCCAGCCACATCACGCCCAGGCTTCTGATCTAATAACTACAAGCCAGTAAATGGGTGTTTTAAGTTGCCAAGTTTTGGGCAATTTGTTAGGCAGCAATAGAGAATTGACGTACTTCTCTTCTAGTTTTATAATGCTTGATAAGGAAAAACAGACAAAGAACTTTTAGGGTAACACTATTAAATAAAATCTGGATGATCTGTTAATTTTTCAGTGGGTGTGGTTAAGGGTGAGCATTCCATATACTAGTTGTCAATTGTCACAATAATGCTGACTAATACATAATCATAAAAACATGACTGGAATGCAACAAGAAACATTGATTTGGCTCAGAGCACTGCAGACATTAGCGTTGGCTGGTCTGGGTGGTTCCATTGGTATTTGATGACTTCCTCACATGTCTTGTGATCTGGGCACGGGGCTCACCTCTGCTGGGCTTGGCTCGGCTTGTCCCGGAAGCACTCAGCTTCATCCCGGAACTAACGGGCCAGACCAGGCATAGTTTGCTCATAGTTACGGTGGAGGCCAGCAGAAACGTGGGCCTCCTCCTAAGGTCTAGAACGAAGACCGAAGTAAGACCTCTTTCACCACATTCTATGGACCAAAGCACGCCATGTGGAGGAGCCCAGAAGGCACAGAGGTTCACCCCTTCCACAGGGAGAAGGTGCCGCAAAGTCACTTGACAAGGGGAGGGGTGGATTCAGTAAGGCCATGCCCAACAATCGATGAGGGTGGTGATGAGCGGTGTTCAAGACAGCATGGGGTTCTGAAGGTATGCTGCTGCATCACTGTTAATCCCAGTCCCGTCTTTTCTCACGGCATCACGAATCTAAGGGAACTTAGATGTAATCTTTCTAAAATAGTCCGCATCTAACACATTGCTCACTAGGGAAAGCATTCCACATGTCATTTGACCATAACACTCAGTTTAATAACAGTTCTTCACTACGAGAAATGCGAATTACATGGATTGAGTGTAATTTAGGTTCTCCATGTTCAGAAACATGAAAATGTCAGCATGTGCCTTAGAATTAATGTGGGCTGTATAAACCTAATTCCCCAGTCCCTCAGACTGAATGCCTGACATGGTTGCAAAGAATGCTCAAATGCTAAAAATTCATATTATTAAGAATTAATGAAAAATGTTAAAATGTAAATGTGATATTCTATGAACACTATTAAAAACAGCATTTAATATTCCATTAGAAACCCTAAGCTGGGTATTTTGCAACTTTTCATTTTGACCACCCCTGTGGTCTAACAGTAATTTTTCATTCTGAACACAAGATTAGGTACAATTCTTGGGACAATGTTGGCTTCAAAATTATATGACATCTTTCAGCCAATCTGTTTTCACTATATAAATCACAAGGAGTTTGTCGAACACTAGTATTTATGTCCAGAGTTACAAGTCAAAAGGAAACAGCTTTTTTAGCCTTCTCTTCCAGAAACCATCTAAAATTCCTGATTCCACTCTATGAACACATCAGCCTCAACCTGCTAAAGTGCAGGAGTGGGAGAACTTGCTTAGCCCGCTGCGCCCAGCAATGGCCCACACACAAAAAGAAAACGACGACAGCCGTCGCCCGGGAGCAGACAGGACCTGGGCAGAGTATCCCAGGGAGCAGCGACTGGGGTGGAGGTTGATAATTCAGTCGCAGCCACTCCGAGTAAACGGGTTCCTTGCGAGGACTAATTTGTAACCACTATGAGAAGGGTGCTTTTCTCCTGGTGAGAGAAGGTGTGTCTGTTCACACGGGGGACTGTGCTTCCCCACATCCCACGTGAATGGCATAGTTTCTCACTCACCCCGGCTTCCTCATCAAAGCAGAGCGCCTGGTTTGGAGATGCAGCCTCCAGCACAAAGCCAGCAGGCCACGTCCAAGTGCGTAGTCATGGATGTTCTACTCAGGAGAGCTGAACTCGAGGCGGGTATTTCAGCTCTCTGAGAACGTTTCAATGAGTTTCCTACCTTCCTTACACCTATACTAGTACCTCCATCTACACCTGTGCCTGTGGCTGTCCATGTATGTGAATCTTCACCTGTGCCTTCGCCTGTAACAATGTTCATTCCTGGACGTAGATAAACCTACAACTACACCCATGCCTGTCTCTTCCTATACCTACACCTAGACATCTATCTACACCTCTATCTATATCTATACGTATGAGCATACTTCAAAAAGTTCGTGAAATTTGGAGTTAAAAGATTTCTATTTGGGTATTAAAGGGTTTTTTTAATTTATGCATATTTTTTCATAGCACACAATTTCCATGAGTTTTTTTTGAAGATCTCTCTCTCTTTTTTTAAAGATTTATTTTATCCACTTGACAGGCAGAGTTACAGTGAGAGGCAGAGACAGAGAGAGAGGCCTTCCATCCGCTGGTTCACACCCCAGATGACAGCAACAGCTGAAGCTGCGCCAATCTGAAGCCAGGAGCCAGGAGCTTTTTCCGAGTCTCCCACGTGGGTACAGGAGCCCAAGGACTTGGACCATTTTCTACTGCTTTCCCAGGCCACAGCAGAGAGCTGGATGGGAAGAGGAGCAGCCGGGACTAGAACCAGAGCCCATATGGGATGCTGGAACTGCAGGCAGCGGCTTTACCTGCTGCGCCACAGTGCCGGATCCTTGACAATCTCTTACGTGCATGAATTTCAATAAAAGTTTCTGCACCATGATAAATATATTTTAAATACATTTTCTGTGAACTTTATGAAATACCCTCATATACTTATACTAATCATTTACCTGTAGCTATCCTTATACCTGTGTGTGCCTCTGCCTGTCTATGTCTATGCATATGCCTACACCTGCACTTATAACTGATTCTATCTGAGAGAGTCGTTCTGGGGGTTGGATGAGAGAGAATTCCTGTGCATACCTGAACTAACAATTGCTCCAGAAATATTGATCCTGAAATGGTTTTCCTGGTAGACCTGATGCCAGTGCATTTTGTATCTGGGAAATCGTCTTACCAGACTTTGTGAAAAGTGGGCCGGCAAAGCCGATTTTGCGGTGAGTGTTCAGTGGTCTCAAACCACCCAAGTTCTTGTGAAACCGCTTTGATTTACTCAACCAAATAATTCAGCTTGGGAATAAATACCCCTGTTCCCGTCCACACTTGGCAGTGCAAAGCTCGGCCTCACCCTCTTCTGGAATAGGTTCCGTTGCATCTCCAGGCCCACAGGACGCCTGTAGTGGCTAGGAGGAACAGCACCACGCTGCCACGGAGCGGGCGTGGCCGGAGGCCTCGGGTCCAGAAAGGGCCTTTCAGCCATGGGCAGCCAGAAGAATGCCAGCAAAACATCACACAGGGCCAGAGCCCGGGCTCTGGGCAAGGGAAGAGGTGGGAGAGACACCTGAGTGTGGAGGAAGCCACATGGCCAAGACCAGGTCCATGTGCGTGTCCACGGAGCGACCAGTATTTCTGCTGTGGGAATCCCAGCCTCCCTAGGAACTCCTGCACCCACAAAGACTGTCTGAAAAACCACCATGGCCAAGTTTGGGGACCAGGTTATGATGAGACCAAGAGAAGTGAACAATATCCATCATCTGATCATTTTAGTCACTCCCGGGAGAGACCGAATGTCCCTATGACATGAGCTGTGGGAGAAGGCGGAAGAGGCTTCTCACCAGACACCTGGTGCAATGGCTTCAGCTCAAGCTCCAGCAGTGTAGGCGCCTTCGTGACGGGAATGTGAGCCCAGGGAGCCTTTGTGCAGGGGTAGGCGGGGGAGGGCACGGCAGTGGGGGGGCTGGTCTGCAAGTGCAGGAGCACTGACCACTGCTGGGAGACGGGAAGCTAGCTGGGAAGTCCCGAAGCCGCCCGAGGGACGTAGGTTCAGGATGCCGTGCAGCCCCACCCAGTGCTGACACCCATTTGTGAACGAGCATCTTCCATAAAGGCAGTGAACTTGGATTTTATATGTCCTGAGGCGTACTGATGTGAGAGTACTCTCACGACCACATTCTGCAGAACCTCAGCTGTTTAATTGCTTGCAATCACACACTTGACATTAAATAAAACATAGTCAAAAATTCTCAAACACAAGAGAAAAAATGTTGCACATCAAAGCTGTAAGATTAATGAAGTGTAAGGGAATGTTTAATCACTTCGCCTGCTTTAAGCTATAAGAAGTAGACGCTCCTGAATCAGTCTAATATCACATGACAAGCACAGTCACTTTTCCTACATGTGAGATCTCACATTTCCAGGCTCAGATCCTCTGTAATTCCAGTTATATCCCCATTACAGCTCATCCTCATAAATGGGTCTGGTAAAATGTGCTTTACTCCATTTCTCTCTATTGTTTTACACATTTCTTCAAATGAGGTTTGAATAAAGAGCACATTTCTAATATTAGGGATAAAATGTTTCCATCTTCTTAAGTTTCCTTGGCCAGGACCCATTCCGCACAACTGTGGTTGGTTCAGAACTTAGCTATGCTTCCCCAGTACCAATAAACCTGCTTAAAAATATCCATTTAATTGGAACCTTCTTGTGGATGCTTTCTTGATATTTTAAGAGCGTATGGTTTTCGTACCAAATAGTGAACACGCCATCAAATCTACCACAGTGTGTTCCCTTCCCTGGACAGCAAGGCCCAGTGTTCCCCAGCCTGTAGAGCTATAACAGAGGCGGAACGTGCAAGACTGAATGCTGTGCCATTCCTCACACACGTCACCACCACGCCACAGCTCAGCCCCGAGCCCTCAGCCCAGGCAACAGAGGCCGCCATTTTGTCATTGTCCCTTTTATGGGCAGGCGCTCTCTGCTGGTGTCCGTGTGTCCTTGGATGCTGCTTCCGTGAGACTTGAAGACCTTCCCAGGGTGTGTGGGCTTCCATGTGCACCACTGAGACCAGAAAAGCAGACAATACATACAAATCAGGGGAGCAGCATGAGCAGTGATGAGTGGATTAGTGGGCGGATGGATGGATGGTTGAGCAGATGAGTGACAGAGCCAAGTAATGGCAGAAGTTTGGGACCAGGCCACCTCGGAATTCTAAGTGGATGAGGACACCAACAATCTCACAGCAGTTTGTTCTGTCTCATCATTTTCCCTTGGACAACGGTAAACACAGACTGAGAATCCTGATGTAGCCTGTAAGCCTATTCCTCAGAGGTTCAAATGTGGGACGCTTGCTCTGTTGATCATCTCCAATTACTATCTTATACCATATTTAATAAAAACAATGTTATCATTCCATGCTTTTCAAAATGTTTCACAGCTGTTATCTCACTTTATTAAAAAACAGAGAGAGAATATATTTGGTGTCTTCTTCAATTAATCTTCAAATTTTTGTGGACTACATTTCCCTCTATTTCTTGTTTTATCCAAAGGGAAAAAATTGGTGTTCCGTTTTCTGTGGAAGCAATTTAAAAAATCACTCCTCACAGTAGAGAGCTCCTTGGCTCACTGTCCATGACATTTCCATCAGGTGCCTCTCCTCACTCGGTAGCTGGACAGGGCACAGGCATGATGTCAGCACACACGGCGCTGATGCAGGAGACCAGCAGAAGCTGGGGGAGAGCCATGATGCAAGCAAAGCCTCTCGTTGAAACCCCACGTGTGGCCGGCGCCACAGCTCACTTGGCTAATCCTCTGCCTGCGGCACCAGTACCCCGGGTTCTAGTCCCGGTTGGGGCGCCGGATTCTGTCCTGGTTGCTCCTCTTCCAGTCCAGCTCTCTGCTGTGGCCAGGGAAGGCAGTGGAGTATGGCCCAGGTGCTTGGGCCCTGCACCCGCATGGGAGACCAGGAGGAAGCACCTGGCTCCTGGCTTCGGATCAGTGTAGCGCGCCGGCTGTTGTGGCCATTTGGGGGGTGAACCAATGGAAAGGAAGACCTTTCTCTCTGTCTCTCTCTCACTGTCTAACTCTGCCTGTCAACAAAAAAAGCAAAACAAAAAAATAAACCAAGTGGAGTGAGCTCATTATGCCCCAAGCAGCCTCTGCTGCCTCCAACAGTGGTGGAGTACACCAGACAAGGTGCTGTCCTGCCAGCTGGGCTCCGGAAAGAGCTAGACGGGGGGAAGAGCCCACAGGAGGATGCAAGGAGCCAGTCAGACAGGGGTCGTCTCCTCCCGGACCACTCTCCTCTCAGTAGAATTGTGCAGGCGTGTGTGTGTACATAAGTGTGTGCATGCATTATACTATGTGTGCATGCCTGTGTTGATGCACCCATGTACATGTGTTATGTGGGGTGTGTGCTTGTCTCTGTGTACACACGTATGTGCATGTTTGTGCACATCTGTGTGTATACACTCATGTACATGTGTTATGTGGGGTGTGTACTTGTCTCTGTGTACACACGTATGTGCATGTTTGTGTGTGTGTGCTGGATGAGAGCCTTGAGCAAAGGTCAGATCATGAGAGGAGGGAAACTCAGAGCAGAAGGGCCTGGAAGACCATCCGGGGCAATCCCCCAGCCCTGTGTGTGATCCCTCTACAATGCCTCACATACGGCCCCTCCAGCCATGGCTGCGATCCACCTTGTGTCTCATGGGTCACCACCATACACAGGGGCTTCCAGATATAGAGTCCTTATAGCAAAGCCAGGGGCTGATTCCTAATGAAGTGCACCTCTTATGTCCACATCAACTCTCCCAGTTCCTCGTCTCACATTCAAGTCCTGTCCGATGAGGCCACCTTTGCCAGGGCTTGTCCCCTGCGTGGCTGCCTGGCCACACTCACAGCCTCTGGGGAGACGTGCTCTTTGTGGGAGGGCAGAAGACAGAAGCTGTGCTTCCCAGGATGTGAGCAGCCGGCACTGCCTCCTGGCACCATTCCCGCAGCTTCCTCCATAAAGGCACACGCTGTGGTCCCGAAAGTTAGTCTGGGAAGAGCACAGATCTGAGGGCTGGCAATGGTGTGCCCACCATTGAACACCCAACTTTGCATTGTCACGTTAACCCTCACCCTGTGTACTGGGTTCTGTTGCTTTCACGGTGACTCAGTCTTCAGCTCACTCCTGCCATCTATCAACTCTCCCTCCCAGTTTTTGTCACATGTGAATCTTACAAGCATGCTTTTTTACGCCTTCATGCAAACCACTGAATAGACGTTAACACAGGATGAAGAACCGGACACAACCACACGCCGTGAGGGTGTTCCCCTCGGATTGACCGCAGTTAGTCAGCAAGCAGGCTTTGGGCAGGTTGCGACGGCACTTGCGATGGGTGACTTCCAGCTCCACCGAGACACAAGAACGTCAGACAGCTGCCGTCCAAGCGAGCTCCTAAATCCCCGGCGCATTCTTTATCCACCTTTATGGCACCAGTGTTCACCTAGAAAACGGATTTACCGAACACCCAAAGAAGACGTGTTGCTTTTTGTGAGACTCATGGAGCTGGGTCTTGGGGTGGCTGCTGCTGTCCTAGTGCTCAGCCGCCTGTCAACACTTTCTGAACTGAACAAGGGATTGACGAGAGCTGATCGGCCCATTGACTCCAGCGTCTGCCTTCGGCCAACTCAGTTTTGAAACTGGAATATATTAGCCTCCCCACTCGTCTGGCTCTTCTCCTGTAATTCAGTATTTTCTCATGGACAAATAACTCCTCCCTCATCTCTCAGACTCTCTCAGGGCCGGGTAGGGACTCTGGTGGGCCCAGAGCTTGCCCCTTCCTGGTCATCCGGCCTCTCTCTTCCCGGCTCCTCCACGGCGGGTGGAGCACCTTTCCCTAACGCGGCCTTGCTGCTCACCCTGGTGACTGCCTTCCAGCTGAAGACAATGGAAACAGAACACTCACAGAGGCTCTGCCCTCTTTGTCCTCTCTTGACATGCTGAGTTCCCCCAAGCGGCTTCTCTATTGGCTCTGCTCATAGCAAGTCATTCTGTCTGACGGCTGTGGAAGATTTCTCAGGGGCTGAAAAGTGGAAGGAAGTGTAGCGGCCTCTGTCCTCGCTTTGAGGATAAAAGTGGAGCAATAAAGACTAAAGGGGAAGATGGAATGAGCTGTCCGTCTCCTGCAAAAACAGCACCTGGAACCCAGAGCTGATGAGAACATACATGACGTCCTCAGACTCGGAGTCCGTCAGAGGTTCTGTGAGAAATTAAATGCAAAATTTGTGCAGAGGGCTCTATTTGTCCTCACGGATTACATTCAAATACATAAAACTAACCAACTAACTAAATATGGGTTGCAATAATCAGTTAACTAAAATAGGAGTAATTAGTCCTGTGAAGGCTTTACTACTGTCATGATATAAAAGAAAATGTTAAAGCACACGAGAAAAACCGTCCACGCTCGTGCCCTCTGTGCTGGGCGTGCACCTCTCCGCGGCCCCCACGCTGGAACACGTCCCTCGGCCAGCTCTTTCCCCGGGGCTGGAATCGTCCGCGAGACCTCTCGGGAAGGGTCCGATCCTCCTGCGAGCCACCTGGGAGCCCAGGCGGAAGCTGGCCAGCAGGAACGACTCGGGTGGAGTTGATCTTACTTTCAAGATGACTTCACTAGGCTGTCATGCAAGCTCTTAGCTCCCAAGTCCGCACATTTTTCAATAGGGCGTGTGGTTGATTTATAAAGGCCACTCAGGTCAAGCAATCTGAGCTTTCTTTTCTTTTTAAGATCTGTTTTATTTATTTGAAAGGCAGAGTTACAGAGAGAGACAGGAAGAGATACACAGAGAGAAAAGTCTTCCATCCACTGGCTCACTCCCCAAATAGCTCTAACCACTGGGTCTGGGCCACGCCAAAGCCAGGAGCCAGGAGCCAGGAATTTCGTCCATGTCTCCCATGTGGGCAGAAGAACCCAAGGACTTGGGCCATTCTCCACTGCTTTTCCAGGTGCATGAGCAGGGAGCTGGATCAGAAGTGGAGCAGCTGGACTTGAAGCAGTGCCCACATAGGATGCCAGCACGGCCAACGGCACTTTAACCCATTGCGCCACAATGTTGGCCCCAAGTTTTCCTTTATTTAAGAGTGATGTAAATCCCTTTAAAGGCAGTAACACCAGGTCAGACTAATTTGATTCACAGATGTAGCTATGGGGCCGGCGCTATGGTATAGTGGGCTAAGCCTCTGCCTGTGGTGCCGGCATCCTTTATGGGAGCCAGTTTGTGTCCCGGTTTCTCCTCTTCCAATTCAGCTTTCTGCTATGGCCTGAGACAGTCATGGAAGTTAGCCTAAGTCCTTGGGCCCCTGCACCCTAATTGGAGACCCAGAAGAAGCTCCTGGATCCCAGTTCCGGCCATTGCAGTCATTTGGGGAATGAAACAGAGGATGGAAGACCTTTCTGTCCGTCTCTCCCTTTCTCTGTCCATAATTCTGCCTCTCAAAGAAACAAATAAAATCTTTTTAAAAAGCCATATGTGCCTGTGAGGATTAATTTTGTTCCTGTTATGTTACTTCAGTGTAGTTGAACTCAAATAAACAAAATCCATGGCATTTAATTTGCTTCGAGATTTGAGATTTAATTACAGAGAAAGGAACACACACACACACACACACACACACATATCCCTGTTCTTCTGCATCTGCCATTAAGCAACACATGGCCATAATTCCATTTGTCTTATTTCATTAAGACTTTGTAAACCCCTAGACGAAAACAATGACAAGATAATGAGGCTTGCGCACAGAGGCCTTGGTAGCTGTGTGCAATACCTGCAAGGTTCTGCTCTTCTGCTTCTGACATATCTGTCCTGTCCCGGTGGCTCAAGGGGAGTCTAAAAGCAGAACACAATCTTCACATTTGCCTCTTCTAGCGCTTTATTGAAACCTATCCCATCAAAGCCGACAGCTACAATGTAGCTGCATCTTGCTTCAATGTTTTTGCAAGGATTTTCATGCCTCTTAAAGTCTCCATGCCTAGAAAATCATTCTAGGTCCTCCACAATCCCTTCTGCAGCCGAATCTATAGTCAGCCCCTCCAGCTACACATAAAGGAGCCGAGAGGTGGAGGGACCGGGAGAAAGGCTGTGTGCCCCAGTGGGTCTGAAGTATCGAATTCTCTGGGTGTGTGGAGAGGGTGTTTTAGGACAAGATTAACACTGGACTTGGTGGACAGAGAACACATGGCGGTCTCCAGTGTGGAGACCCATCAGGTAAGGGCCAGAACAGAGCACAGGGGCCGAGTAGGGGAGAATCCTCACTGTTCTTTGAGCTGGGGCATCATCTTCTCCTACTTTTGGACTTGACCTAGGCCGGGACTTACACCATCAGCACTCCGGGGTCTCCAGCCTGCCAGCCAAGGTCGGTCCTCCTCCGTCTACAACCTCAGGACCAACTCCTTCCAGTAAATTCTGCTTCCTCACTTCTCTTTTTCTCTCCCCCTCCCACGCACACATGGGGCCTCTGAAATGAGTATTATGAAACAACTATGCATGGATTCCAAAAGTTTGACACCAAAATAAACCCATCTTCTGATTTCACTTTCCACAAACTTGTTGAAGTCCCTGCATGTGTGTGCGTGTGCACCTGCTCGCCTCCATCCTCATGGCTCTGTTTTATGGGGAGCAACCCGGACTGGACTGAGTTACTGGAATTAAGACTTATTCTATGCATCTGCTCTCCCACAATATGGCGCTGAGAAGGGAGAAGCAGCTTCTACACAGCTGCCTCCAGTTCAACCAATAAACAGCAGGACCTGCTCCTGATTGGAGGAGAGCAGCGTACTCGGCGTGTGGGTAGCAGAGTTGGGATTGGCGGAAGAGGACTATAAAGGAGGAGAGAGACAACATGCACTGGGAACATCTAAGGGGAACATCTGAGGGAACACCTGAGCAGCCCCCGAGAGAGCCGGCCGGCGGTGTGCCGCTCCCCCGCGGAAGTGGGGAAAGTGGCAGGGGGAACCGCCCTTCCACGGAGGTGGAAGGGTCGGTAGTCAACCCGGGAAGAACCAGCAGCAAACCCGGGGAGGGCTGAGCAGACGAAAGAACAGCGCAGGGTCCTGTGTCATTCCTCCACGAAGAGGGGGAGCGACATAATGGTGCCGTGACTCGGATATGAAGCCTAGGCAGGGTTTAGTGTCGTTCCTCCATGGAGAGGGGGAGCGACATGTTTCTCTGGGGAAGCCTGACCCATACACGGCGCACACGGGACCTCATCACCACTAAGAGTTCCATGATGATGATGGCCACCCTGTCCCACCCTCGTGTTCCGCTCCAGCAGTGGGGCTTCCTATCCCGGCTCAGAATGAATAAGGAATACAAATCCTTCTGTGAGCCGCGGTCACACTGCTGGGCCCCAACTCAGGGATTAGAGATGCCCACCCCATCCAGTGTCTTGTCACCAAGGTCACGAACACAGGACAGAGCAGAAACAGGACGTTCAGACTGTGAGCGGTGTGCAGTGGGAAGGCGTAAACCAGGCCACAGGAACATTTAGGGCAGCAGTACTGGGTCCTCCTCAGCAGCCCAGCCACGCCCCTCTCCTTCCGGGAGAGTCCCTGGGGTGAGAGTGCCACCCGCCGTGGGAAGCCCTGGACTACATGATAGGAACAGCACAGGGGTATCCACTTGGGTCCAGATCGGGAACTCTGCACACTCAGGGCACTGAGAACCGTGGCCCGATCTCTGCAGGACCCTTGAGGACAGAGGGCAGCTCCCGCAGACGAGCGTCCTTCACGGAGGGAGCACCTTGTGGGAGCAGCTCCCTGCCCTGCGGGGGACGCAGCGCCCTCTACCTCCAGCCTAAGGAAACGTTGTGTCTCAAGTCACCCACTCTGATTTCCACGCTCTCGGGGCTGTTCCCCCACTCAGAGCACAGCACTCATAGAGGCTACTGAGAACCACAGAGCTAAAGCGTAAGCATAGGAATGTTGGCGTGGGGAAAAGGGAATAAAGAATGAAAGCATCTGTCCATTGGAAGTTACTATATTTAACTACTTCCTAAGCAGACAGAAATTGGAGAGAGAGGGCTTCCTAGGCAGGATGAAGGAAAGGTTATCGGGTTGTAAGACCTAATCACAATGGCACAATGCAAGAGATAAACCCAGGTCTTGGGTGGAGCTGGGAATGCTGGCACGTGGGAGCTGTCTACCAGGGCCTTCACAGGATGGCTGTGAAGACGTCACACAGGTTCTGCACAAGCACCTGTGAGAGAATCTGAAGACAAGATTCTGCTGCTTCAAAGATGATGGGGAATCATCCAGATGGGTGTCTCCCGCTACGTGAAAGGATACCCTTCAGAGAATGGCTGTCCAGGGCAGGCAAGCGGAGAGAAAGCCGGATTGCCCAGGACAGATGCGGGAAGAGTCTGGGGAGGGTGTGCGGAAGAGCGGTGGGCCATAATGTGCAGCAGGGGCCCTTGGAGGAGGCCTCTCAGGGGTCGGCATGAACTGGGAATGAGATGAGCAGCTATGGCCAGGTAAGCCCGACGGACACTCGTCTCACACGGGTCGCCAGGCACGGCAGTGGCCTAAGACTTGATTAGAGAATGTTCACTGTTCATTCTGAAGAAGTTCCTTGGTTTGTCCCAAGATGTTGGGCATGTCTGCTGCCCCCAAAGCGCTCCTCCTCAGGCAGATCGTACGTGGCAAAGCAGGCTGCTATCTGGGGTCTGTGTGAGGAACAAAGGAGAAACACAGGGTGGAGACCGAGCAGGAAGGGGCTAATTCAAGGCTGCGGAATGCTCAGACTCAACACAGTCTATCCCAAGAATGGATGGCCTGTGGCTGGCTCTTGGAAGCGGACTCAGCTTTTGAAATATTCTACCAGGTAAGAGAGTTTCTGCTGGGCTGAGGCCAGTTTGAGCAGAGTGTTCGTGCTAACAGTGTGGTATGGGCTGACTTCTCATTTTGCTTGGGAGGACTGGAGTCTGCGTATCTGCTGTTAATCATAAAAATGCTTCAGGTCTGTGTGGCTGACTCCCAACAGGAGCCCTGGACAGGGAGGCTCAGGGGTGCTCCCCTGGTCCCTGCTGCTAGGATCAGGCACATCCGTGGGACCCCCGGAGGAGCGAATGCCTGGGAGCTTGCTCCTGGTTTCTCCGGGACGTTGCTCTTTGCCTGGCTGATTTTAACCCACGCACCTCACACCTTGAACTGCACCGTGAGGATAACAGCTTCCCTGGGTAAGATGAGTTGAAAGTGAACAGTCCCAGGATCCCCACCCCAGAGCTGGAGAAGTCAACAGATGCAAGAACGCAGTTTAACAGAAAGCAAATGGGAGAAACATGGATTCCTCGAAGGGCTGGAGCAACAGACAAGAGCCCAGGGTTTCCCCGCTGAGGAGGTTCAAGCCATTATTCAGTTACAAGATGGATAATCCCAGGAGGCGATGATGGATGGATGAACAGTCTCATGGGCTCTTCACTGCCTCATTTCCAGGTCTAGATTTTTTCCCACAGTTTATCAGTTCTAAGAGTTATTTTGTGTTGTTAAGTGTGTTATATCATTTCTGTAAAATGTCTGAATGTAAATTATTCAATTGATTTTCCAAATTAAGGTGTTCTCCATGGCCCTTTCCACCCTACATCAAACAAATGTGATGTAAGAACATGTGATTTGACTTTGGTATAAACAACCACCACAGCAGTGTGCTTCCAAGCATCCAGAAAATTCTTCAGCACGTTGGTATCCTGCTTGTCTTGCCTGTTTGAAAGTGAGTTGGGTTTATCACTCATGTGAGTGGTTCACCCACATCATTTTCCACCATAGCTGCAAATTCTGTCGCCACACCAATGCACTGTTTGGTTCAATCTCTTAACATCTAAATAAAGGCAACTGGGTTGATTGTGGCATTGACTATGCCTGACTTTCTGTGCGCTATAGATTGGAAACATTTGGGGCTCTCAAGCCAAGCCAGGCAGAGAGCAGGTCTCCCGAGGGCTCAGTACAGCTGATGGTTGTCAAGTGGCTCTTTCCAATTTACAGCCTATTTCAATATGGGTGTACTTTGTGGACCGTCCCTTTGAAGTCATCCCAGTGTTTGGTTTTGTTGTGTGCGTTTGTATACGTTGATGACTCTAAGCTGGCTTGTGTGCCCTTTAACAAATCTATTTTGTATGTGCCTGTTTGTTTTGTTGCTGAGTGTGCTGTTTAGTCTGAAAATCCACAAGCAGAAACTATTACATCAGGGTAAGAGTTCCTTGTGACCTGGCCTGGGGCTGGGACATGCCGTCTAATGCCTGGCTCCTTAATGCAGGCCATAAATGATTGCAGAGTTTATAGATGGTGTGTCCTTTTGCCACCACTGCCCACCACCCCCAACACGCACACACACAAACCCTTTCTAGATACGCTAACCAAAGTGAGCAGAGTTTTCATTGGTTCCAGGTGAGAAGGTAGTGGCTGACTCGGTGTGGTCCGGTAGCAGATCGAAGGCAGATCCTCCACTCGGTGTGGTCAGGTAGAAGATCAAAGGCAGATCCTCCACTGGGAAATACGTGTCTGCAGCAGCCTCAGACAATCAGGATCATGTCACAGAAGCACAGATGTCTGCACAAACGTATCCAGAAAAACACTGGCGTGGCGGGTCTTCTTTTAAAGAATACTTTCCGAAGGAGATTAGATCTCTAAGACATCCATTCACCTTTGCCAAACCAGAGGGCTCTCCACGCAACCCTGTAGCAAATTTTGAATTCTGCTTCTCTTTGTTCTCCTTTAATTGGAGGAATGAAATCAATCAAAGAAAAGTTATGCAAATTGATGATAATTATTTCCGTGTCCGGGGCCATCATCCTACTTTTCTTTATGGCTGCATTTATTGAACTTAGCTGATTTATCATTGAACTCATGGTTGAATGACATCCTGTAAGTGTTACTCAGTTCTTATTTCTGAATATATGGGGGGTGCTTCGAAAAAGGTCATGGAAAATGAAATTAAAAGATCAGTTTATTTGGGTGCAGAACCTACTGAAATCCAGGCTTATAATGGGTCTTCAGAAAGTTCCAGAAAAGGAATATTATGAAAAAACCATGCATGAATTTCAATAGTTTTGCACACAAATTTATCTTTTAATTTGATTTCCATGTACTTTTTTTTTTGGACAGGCAGAGTTAGACGGTGTGAGAGAGAGAGACAGAGAGAAAGGTCTTCCTTCCGTGGGTTCACTCCCCAAATGGCCGCTACGGCTGGCATGCTGGGCCGATCCGAAGCCAGAAGCCAGGTGCTTCCTCCTGGTCTCCCATACGGGTGCAGGGCCCAAGCACCTGGGCCATCCTCCACTGCCTTCCCGGGCCACAGCAGACAGCTGGACTGGAAGAGGAGCAACCGGGACAGAATCCGGCGCCCCGACCGGGACTAGAACCTGGGGTACTGGTGCCACAGGCGGAGGATTAGCCAAGTGCGCCGCGGCGCAGGCCTCCATGTGCTTTTTGAACTGGCCTGTGTAACCAGAAAAGTCAGAACAAAAACAGACTAAGGATTTTGCACAAGAGCATGCTGTCAGTGCAAGGGAAAACGAGGCATGGGAAACTGGTTAGCTGTCTACTTGATCTGCTGCGTTTTTACAGGGTCCCTGGCAGCTGAATGTGTCCACTTAATTGGCCTAATTCAACCCAGTAGATGGGAATGCGGGTGATGTACAGTGCAGTCATACCATAGAATACACAGGAGATTGGTTCTAGAACCCGTGTGGATCCTAACAGTCGCTAGTGCTGGCATACTTTATACCAGATGACATCATATTTGTACCTAACTTATGCACATACTCCTGTACACTTTAAATCATCTCTAGACTACTTATAGTATCCAATACAATGGAAACACTATATAAATATTTGTTATAATGTATTTTCAAATATTATTATTATTGTTCTGTTATTTTTTCAAGTAATTTCAATCCATGGTGGTTGAACCCATGGACGGGAGACCAGTGGGTACAGATGACCAACTGTTTTGTAGACATAGTTCTTTGCAGTCTAGCCTCCAACCTGATCACCCAAGATTTTCCACGCTCTTCCTTATTTGCCGACTTCATGTAGATAAACATGCCCCCTGAGGAGTCATGGACTGTCAGAGATGGGTGGAGTCTGTGTCCCCAAGTCATTGCTTGGGGAAAAGCTACTCATCTGCCAGGAATACTTTTTGGATTTTACAAGAGAGAACAAAAAATAAATATCTATCTCGATAGAACCTTCACACCATTAGCATTTCCTCTCTGCTGTGCCAATTCTCCTGTCTAGCTGTCCAATTGTGAGAGTATGTATATGTGAGCCCTAACACGATCTTCTCAAAAAACAACAGCATTATCAATCTGAAAGACAAAAAGAACAACAGCCAGCAGAGAATGATATGTAAGCTGTGCCAAGAAAGTAGGACACAAATAAGCAAGCACTGTCTGTGGAAGCTGATTGTGTGCCCGTGGCTGCTGTGGTGGGTTTGTGGTTTTAGTGTTGCTGTAACTGTTACTTAGAGGGCAGTATTAAGATTGATTGCTTTCATACTTTATGGATGTCTTGGGACAGACAGCTGGCTGTCACATACAAACACAGACTTCTATTTCCCCATCCAACCATCCATGTTTCCCACAGTTGTGAAGCACAGATCTGGCCGGGTTGGAAGCAGGGAAGTTTGCCACAGTCTGCATCAAGGAGCATGTGTGTAGAACACACACAGTGGTGATGCGTCCTGGGGCAGGGTGCAGGCGCAGGGGTGCTGGGAAATAATGAACGCCCCTCCAAGCCCTCTTGTCTGCCATCACTTTTGCGTTAAAAAGTTGTCTCTATTTTTAAAAAGCCTGCAGCTATGCATTTTTGTCAAAGGAGTTATTTTATTATAATTATTTTAAAAATAAAATAGAGGCGAGCATTTGGATTAGCAGTTAAGACACCCAACATTGGAGTACCTGGGTTTGAGTCCTGGCTCTGGTTTCTGATTTCAGCTTCCCTCTAATGCAGTCCCTGGGAGGCAGAAAGTGATGGCTTCCATTACTGGGTCCCTGTCACCCAGCCAGAAGACCTGGACTGTTTTCAGCGCTTTCTTTAGCCTGGCCCAGGGCTGACCACTGTGGACATTTGGAGCTTGAACCAGCACAGGAGAGCACTGTCTCTCTAGTCAGTATCTTTCTCTCCATGTCTCTCCCTTTCTGTCTCTCAAATAAAATAAACAAGAAGTATATAAACAAATAGACACAAAGTACGTACATGCTTGAACTGCTCATAAAACCAGTCTGCATTTCTAATAGCAACCACCCAGCCTGCCGCACACAGCCACTCCCCAGTTTCTCAGAACTATTCAGAATTGTGCTACTACAAACATAACGACATAGAGCTAAACTCTAAGGCCAGTGTTCTGAGCTATACCCCTGGAATTCTAATTTTTTTGTTTAGAAGGCTGTTATTACAGGACTAACTTTCTATATCTGTCAGATGGGAGGGGGTTGATATTTGTAAATATCTTTCCAATTTTAGAACACTCCCTTTTTTCACTCATCTTGGCAACATCTACCACCAGTGGGAGAAGCATGTGAGGCAGAGGCGAGTGGGGAGAGACCCAGCCAGAGCCTCCAACAGGAGGATAGTTCCCACGCACCCCTGCAGTTATGCCTGGCTGCAGGCTCTAGCTCATCTTTGTGTTTTTCTGATGCAGTCACTAATTGCTGTAAACGTTCTTCTTAGCACTGCTTTTGCTGTATCCCAAAAGTTTTGATGTATTGTCACTTTCATTCATTACAAGGAAACCTTTGAGCTCCATTTTGATTTGTTATATGACCCACTATTCATTCAGAAACAGGCTCCGTGTGTTTTTATATTTTTGACAATTTCTTTTTTTTTCAGCCTCATTCCATTGTGGTCAGAAAAGATACACGATATGGCTTCAGTTTTTTTTTTTTTTAATGTGTTGAGACTTGTTTTAGGGTCTGCTATATATATGGTCTGTCCTATAGACTCTTCTAGGCACTGGGATGAAATGTTCCATAGATTTGGCCTGTGGTGCAAATCTGTTCTGTTGTTTCTCTGTTGATTTTTTGGTCTGGTTAATTTTAATGAAAGTGAGGTATTGAAGTCCCTCATTATTATTGTATTGGAGCATAGGTCTCTCTTTAGATATATTAACATTTACTTTGTAAAACTGGGTGCCCTGGTGTTGGAAGCATGTACATTTATGATAGTCACATCTTCCTGTTGAATTGAACCCTTAATCATTACATAATGGCCTTCTTTGTCTCTTTTAACCATTTTTGTCTTAAAGTCTATTTTTTTTCTGAAATGAGAATTCCTTGTTTTTGATTTCCATCCTTTCACTTTCAGTCTGTGTTGTGTGTATCTTTCTTGGTGAAGAGTGTGTCTTGTAGGAACATATAGATGGGTTTGGCTTTTTAATCCATTCAACCAGCCTGTATCTTTTATTAAGAGAATTTAGTCCATTTACATTAAATATTATTATTGATAAGCAATGACTTGGTCCTGCCATTTTCCCATAAAATATTCCCATTATTTTGAATCTCCTTTGTACTTTTACCATGAGGGGTTTTCTGCCTTCACATTGCTTCATAATGATGACGATCTTTGTTTCTGTGTGTAGTACATCCTGAGGTATCATTTGTACGGTTGGCTGGGTGGTGACAGATTCTCCCAGTGTTCGCTTCTGTTGGAGGTCTTTGTCTCATCTTCAGTCATGAAAGGGAGCTTCACTGGGTAGTCTGCATTGACTTTTTTTCTTCCAGGACTTGGACTATATCTCTCCATGTTCTCCCAGGAAGTGGGATTTCTGTTGAGAAATCTGCTATCAGTGGATTGGAGATCTTTTCAAGGTATTCTCGCATTTCTCTCTTGCACATTTTAGGGTATTTTCTTTATGTTTGATTTTGAAAGCTTGACTATAATATGTCTTGGTCAAGATCATTTCTGTCAAGCCTATTTGGGATTCTACACTTTTGCTGTATTTGGATTCCATTTCCTTCTCCAAGTTGGAGAAAATTCCTTTTTCCACACCTTCAGGAACTCTCAAGACTCGTATACTTGGTTGTCTGATGATATCTCATGGATCCCAAACTGTTTTCAGTCTTTTTCATTTTTTCTCCCTTTTTTTAATCAGATGGAGATATTTTAAAAAAAAAACTGTAATCTAGAGCAGATATTCTTTCTGCTTCAAAAGTCTGCTGTTAAAGCTTGCCACTGTGTTTTTTTTTTCATTTTGCAGAATTTCTTATCCATGTCTTGTATGCATTTCCTTATTTCACATAACTGTTTCTCTGTGTTTTTTGAGAAATCTTGGAATCATTCTGTAGAATTCCTTTTCAGGCATTTCATCAATCTCCCCCTCTTCACAGTCCAGTATTAACGTACTGTTGTGTTGCTTTTAGGGAGTCAGACTGCCTTTCTGGTTCTTGTCCCTTACATTTCGACACTGATCCTTATGCATCTGGAGAATCACTGTGTCCTTTGGAGGCCACTGTTGGAAAGTGCCTCTGTGGCCTGGCCTGAGAATGCCTGAGGCTTACCCCAGAGTTCCAGAGGCGCATGCGGGGTGGGGGGAGGGAGCTCTGGAGACTGTTTGCAGGTGGGGCAAGAGTCCAGAGAGACACGGAAGTTGGGTGTGCTGGAGCTCCTGACTTTAGTCAGAGGGGGAGGGGACGCTGATGCTTGCTAATGGGCTCACAGCCCTGACCGTCCTGCTGGGCCAAGGTAGACCAGCTGCTTCACCGCCTGGAATGAGCTCATGGTGCCTGCACCCAGACCCACTCGGGCACACAAACCGTACAGAGCACTGATGTGGTCCATGGTATGACCCCAAGCCCTCTGTGAGGTCTGCCCCAGCATTCACGGGAGCTCTGAGGTTTTGCAGTTGCACTGCACAAGCGCCGAGGAACTCAGCCACAGCCTACTCCTCTCTCAGCCCCGGGGCCTGTGCCCAGAACTCCAACACTCACAGGGGACAGAGGTGCCGCTCTCTGCACTACAAACTGCCCCATCCCTGAGCAAGCTGCCTGCTGTTCCCGTAAGGACAGAGAGCGACTGTCGGGGTCACTCTCAGCAAATTAGTCCAGGACTTCGGTGGAAGGAGCAGGAAGCAACATGGCCTCCCTCTCCTTCCGCGCCCTTCGTGGAGCAATGTGGGAACCCTGCCCCCCCACAACTCCCCAGCTTGGACTCAAAGTCAGCAGTGATGGTGGAATTCCTTTAGTCAAAGCTGCCAACGGTGCAGGCCTGGGAAGACGGTGCTCCCCAGCCGGACACTGGCTCCGGAGGTGCTCCCCAGCTGGACACTGGCTCCAGGTGGTGCTCCCCAGCCTGACACTGGCTCCAGGTGGTGCTCCCCACCTGGACACTGGCTCCAGGCGGTGCTCCCCAGCGGACACTGTCTCCAGAGGTGCTCCCCAGCTGGACACTGGCTCCAGGCAGTGCTCCCCAGCCAGACACTGGCTCCAGGCGGGGCTCCCCAGCCGGACACTGGCTCCAGGTGGTGCTCCTCACCCGGACACTGGCTCCAGGCAGTGCTCCCCAGCCAGACACTGGCTCCAGGCGGGGCTCCCCAGCCGGACACTGGCTCCAGGTGGTGCTCCTCACCCGGACACTGGCTCCAGGTGGTGCTCCCCAGCCGGACACTGGCTCCAGGTGGTGCTCCCCAACGGACACTGGCTCCAAGTGGTGCTCCCCAGCTGACACTGGCTCCAGAGGTGCTCCCCAGCTGGACACTGGCTCCAGGTGGGGCTCCTCACCCGGACACTGGCTCCAGGTGGTGCTCCCCAGCCGGACACTGGCTCCAGGTGGTGCTCCCCAGCCGGACACTGGCTCCAGGTGGTGCTCCCCAGCAGGACACTGGCTCCAGCTGTGCTCCCCAGCAGACACTAGCTCCAGCAGTGCTCCCCAGTGGACACTGGCTCCAGGCGGTGCTCCCCAGCCAGATACTGGCTCCAGGTGGTGCTCCCCAGCAGGACACTGGCTCCAGGTGGTGCTCCCCAGCAGGACACTGGCTCCAGCGGTGCTCCCCAGCCAGACACTGGCTCCAGGAGTGCTCCCCAGCTGGACACTGGCTCCGGGAGTGCTCCCCAGCCGGACACTGGCTCCAGGAGTGCTCCCCAGCAGGACACTGGCTCCAGCGGTGCTCCCCAGCCAGACACTGGCTCCAGGAGTGCTCCCCAGCTGGACACTGGCTCCGGGAGTGCTCCCCAGCCGGACACTGGCTCCAGGAGTGCTCCCCAGCTGGACACTGGCTCCGGGAGTGCTCCCCAGCCGGACACTGGCTCCAGGAGTTGCTGCTGGTATGTGGCCAGCTGCTGGGTGTCTGGTCCTCTCTCCATGCTGCTCAGAGTCTCTGGCCATTCTCCACTGAAAATCTCTCTCAACCAGTACCAGTCCCCGGAACACGGCCCTGCCTTTGTTTTTCTGGCATTTTTATGTGGCTGAAATAAGCCTGTCTTCTCACCAGTCAGCCATCTTGGATTCCAAACAGGTTTTAAGTTTTCCAGCATAAAGCGTACGCTCCGTGGTCCTCTCCTGAAGTGCTGTGTCGTTGATCACCCAGAGCCCGCAGAGTGGCAGCCGCCTGCTGCTTCTCAGAAGATGAGGCCTTGGCATTTGTTGTATTTCTGGCCGATGATTCCCGTCTGTGCCTGGTGTGACGGGGTCTGGAGCTGCCTGGAGTGCCAAGAGCTAGCGGCATCCCCGGCTTCCACCCACCAGATGCCAGCTGCGGCACTCAGAAACGTCCCCGGACATTCTCCTGGGGGAGGAGGAATCACACTTGGTGTATTGAAGAGGACCAGAGCCAGACAGTCTGCAGGCAAAATCAGTTTTATTCAGGAGCCATCACGAATGGGGGGGAGAGACTTCAGTACAGAACCTCGCTCAGTCCCCAAGACAGAATGGACAAGGACCAGGGCTGTGGGCCAACACATGCAGAATCATGAAGTGGAAACGTCATGGGTGGGGGTTCTGGTTAAGCTAACTGGACAGGATTCTTAGGTCTGACCTCCCAGGGGATGCTGGGAGTGTGGACTTTGGTCATAGATCGACAGGAGTCAGTCCTGAAGGTGGAAGGTTCTGGAAGTCCATGGAGGACAGACACTGAAGATGAGGGTGGAAACCTCCTGAAGACGGGCCAAGGGGAGTTTTTGGAGAGTCGCTCCCCTAAGCTGACGGAACAGCAGGCTAACAGGAACACGCCGCTCGCACTATCTCATTGCTTTACCACATGTTCGAGTCACACAGTCTTCCACCTGCCAAGGGCAGGCTGCTGTCCAGGCTGGCGCCCCCTCATGGGGCCGTCATGAGGTGACAGAGCGCTAGAGAGCTAAGGCCTGTTTTCCCAGGGACGGTGGGACTTTCCGTCAACCCTCAAAGCCACTCGGCGTGTTAAATCCTAAAGAGAAGTGAGGGACGTCTTTAACTCCACAGATGGTATTGATGCCAGAGACTGCTCGTGTTCGCTTTCACTAAAGACCCATGAGCTGCTCTCCCAACTCTCAATGCGTTGGTGTGGCTGTTTTTACTAAGAAGTCATATTCTATTCAAATACAAGTAAGTTATCTGGGTGACACACATCCATTTCCTACAGTATACGGATGTGCTTGATGTTCCCAAGAGAGTGAAACTGAATTTCAATTTCTAAGTTCGTGCCTTTCTGCCCACGTGCCCACGTAGCACTTTCTCATATTACTGCTCTTCATGCTCCAGGCTGAGTGCTAGCTTTTATCTCATCCAGCCAGCCAGCTCCCTCTTCCCGCACACTGTTGAACATTTGCCCCTCATCAAAGCACTTGGATAATTCAAAGATTGGAACACAACATCATTTACTTTCTTTTTCTTTTTAAAAATGCATTTATTTATTTGAAAGTCAGAGTTACACAGAGAGAAGGAGAGGCAGAGAGAGGTCTTCCATCTGCTGATTCACTCCCCAAGTGACCGCAACGGCTGGAGCTGCTCTAATGCGAAGCCAGGAGCCAGGAGCTTCCTCCGGGTCTTCCCATGTGGGTGCAGGGGCCCAAGGACTTGGGCCATCTTCTACTGCTTTCCCAGGCCACAGCAGAGAGCTGGATCGGAAGTGGAGCAGCTGGGACTCGAACCGGCGGCCATAAGGGATGCGGGCACCACAGATGGCGGCTTCACCTACTGCACCACAGCACTGGCTCTGCATCATTTCCTTTAAGGCATTCTTAATATCGTTAGTCTGTCTTTTTTTTTTAATGTATTTATTTTCATTTTGTTTGAAAGCAAAAGAGAGAGAGAGAGACACAGACACACAGAGATGTCTGCAGTCTGTTGGTTCACTCCCCAAATACCTTGAACAGCCAGGACTGGGCCAGGCTGAAATCAAGTCCGGGAGTCCAATCTCCCTCAAGAAGGGCAGGAACGCTGGGACTTGAGCCATCGCTGCTGCTCCAGCACACGGGCTAGCAGGAAGTGGAGGCAAACTCGAGTCCACGCATTCCACTGCGGGATGTGGGCCACCCAAGCGACATCTCAACCAGCGAGCCAAACGCCTGCCCCCAACCTGTCCATATTTTAAGATGAAATAGAAATGTCAAGAGACTTAAATTTCCTTTTTACATATATTAAAAGATGCTTCAAAAAGTTTTCGAAAAAGTGAATTACAATGCAGATTATTTTAGCAGTAAAAATTTCAAAGTCCATATATACTTTTTTCATGTGAACATGTTGAGCACCACTTATGTACATGGAGTTAAAAATATTCCCACCAAAATAAATGTCTCTTTTAATTGCATTTTTCTATGAACGTTGTGAAGTGCCCTCACGGACAGGTGCATGCGTGCATCTGTGTGCACACCCCTTGATAAACGCACACGTATGCACACCCACGTGCACAGTCAGCAGCCAACACCCACACGGGTTACTGCATGAATATGCATGAGCACAGCCTCATTACAGCGCTCCGCAAGGGTCGGACTTTGCTCTCTGCAGGTTTTGGTCTCCCCCGAGAGTAGAGCCAGGGATTTACGGCAAGGTGCCCGCCAGGAGGTGCCAGCTGCACTTCCCTCGCCCAGAGGAGGGTGACAAAGTAAAGGCAGCTGCCATGCAGGTGGGCCATCGGGGAGAAGGCGGGCACGCGGTGCGGGTGAGGCAGAGCAGCTGCGGAACACAGGGGTGCCGGATGGTTTTATAACAAAGGGAGCCAAGAGCCTTAGGTTGCCCACCCCGTCAGCCCAGCCCAGCCCAGCCGGAAGTGTGGGTGTCCCCCCCATGGCAGGTGAAGGCAAATGGGAGGCCCCCAGCAGCCCCCGTGGATGCCAGGGACACCCGAGGTTGTTTTGCTGCTGGGAATCCTGCAGCCCTCATAGCCCACAACCCAGCTGGGGGAGCTTCTGGGGAGTGTGCACCCTTGCACTGCCCCAGAGGGAGTTCTGTCCACATTGCCCCATGCCTGCTTCCCCCGGGGGACGGTTGCACAGTGCTGCTTTGCTACCAAACCCACCTGTGCCCTGTTCCCACCCTATGTGTCCCACATCAGACCTGCCTGGGACTCCTGGGGTGGGCCCACTGTGGGCCCCAGCGAGAGAGACAGGGGTCCCATCCCTGCTTCTAAGGGCACCGCCCTGCCCCTGGCCTACTGGAGTGCCCCTACCACCTACAGACTAATGGACAGACACACAGCTGAAGATACAGGGCTGTACAGCTACCATGCAAACAGCACATCTGGGCTGGCTGGGCTGGCTAATTTTTATGTGAGTGTTTACTTTCAACCTGTTGTTCTTCAAATCTAAATTGTCTCTTTTAGTGAGCGTATAGTTCTATCCTGGCTTTTTATCCATCCTACCAAACTAAATATGTTGTATTTCTTTAAGAGTTCGTTTTATTCAATTTCTGACATTTTACTATTGGTTAAATTACACAGTCTGATAAAATTGCATATTGAATCTATTCAGCTGTTTCCAAAAAGTTCATGGAAATGTATATTATGAAAAAACCATGCATGGATTTCAAGTATTTTTTGCACCAAAGTAAATAGCTTTTCATTTTTCCACAGAATTTTTGAAGCATCCCCATATATTGCAAAAGTTTCCTTTTGAACTGTGGTTTGCATTTGCTTTTCATATTTTCTTAATGATGTCGTTTATGAAAAGAACATTTTAATTGTGATAAATTCAATTATTCAATTCAACTTCATCTACATTTTGTACTTTTTTCTTTCTCTACTGCAAGATATTCTCTTAGTTTCGAATTTAGAATACCATAGGGCTTTTTAAAAAAAAAAAAGTTTGAGTCAATGATTCATGTCAAGTAAAAATTTTATATGGTGTGAGCTAAGAACCAACTCCGGTTTTTTCCGCATGAATATCTAGTTGTTCCAGCGACGTTTGTTCAAAGCTCTTTCCTGGGAGAGAGAAGATGTGGAACAGAATCCCCACAGACGCCATTTACTGTCAAAGAAATAAATAAATATTGTCAATAGCCACTTATTGACAAAGGCACCTTTGAAGGGGACCGGAATCCAGGGCAGAGGCTGCTGCACCCGGAGCAGCGCAGGAATGAGGCGAGAGGCTTTGAACGTGAGCAGAGAGGCCCCGATGTGCGTCCTCCCGCCCAAGCCAGCACGGTGCAGCAGGCAGAGGGGCCCTCAGTCCCCAAGGGCTCCCCCAGGAAGAGCAGGGTGCCTGTGTGACTTTCTCAGCACTGGCTGCTGGAGAGGCCCCTCCCCTCCGTGTCGCCTCCCCCAGGACACTAAGGGAATCCAGCTGGCAGGACCCCCTGGGGGAAGTCAAGGACAAAGAATGAGGGCAGAGGCTTTCAGTCCCCCCACAGGGCCCAGGAGCCACAGCCTAGAACTCACGGAGACCCCCACCGGCCTTGCCCGCCAGCACCAGCAGTGCGCCCCGCCGGGCCACTGGCCAGGCCGAGCTGAAGCCGGTGGGGAAAGACTGCCGTAGTGACTGTCGCTTCAAAGGTGCAGGCAACAGCTCAAGAAGACAAAGAGCACAAAGAATTCAGGAGAAGGTGGCACCGCCCAGTGACAGCACGAAACTCCTGGGGACCTTTCTGACTGGGCTGGAGTGGACGTCCAGCTGGGGTTAAGGTGCCCATGTCCCACACTGCAGTTGCTGGCTTCAGCGCCCAGCCCCAGCTCCTGTCCCACCCCAGTGCTAACGCGAACCCTGGGATCAAGTAATTGATTTTCTGCCGTGATGTGGGAGATCTCATCTGGGTTCCCGGCTCCCTGGGCCCATGGGGCCCCGCTCTGGCCGCTGTGGGCAGAACCACTGGATGGGAACTCTGTCTCTCTGTCTCTCTGTCTCTCGGTCCCTCTGCCTCCCAAATAAATTTTAAATAAGAGTCTGTGGCCATTATCATGAACGTGTTTTGTGCTTGCCTTTCCTCACTGCACTGGTGGCATGTTAAAACGGTGGTTTCTTATTTGATGCTGTCTGTGGCTTCGTCTGTGAGTCAGAGGTCATTCGTATGATTTACGTGATTGTCAGTCGCAGGTGATGAGTCTTTTCCTCCACTTATTCCTAAGGTTTATTTTAGAGTTTGTAGTTTAACTAGGATGCATTTGTAAGCGTGTCTCCTTGCATTAATTCATTGTGTGTGACATTTCCTGGCTCCTGTATCTCTAAGATGCTGGCTTTGACAGACGTTTACAGTAATTGCCCATTGTTATGTAAGTAATCTTTTCTGCCTCCCCCCCCCCCTTATTTTGAGAACTCACCTTAAACTTAGGTTTTCCTGTTTGATATTCACTTACAGAGCAGTGAGGCTCTGGTGAGATTTTGATGATCTCGATTTTTCTTTTTGCTCCCTCCTTTGACTACATAACTTTCACTGACCTCTTCTGCTTTCTAGAATACACTTTTTTTTTTAATTTTATTTTTTTAACAGGCAGAGTGGACAGTGAGAGAGAGACAGAGAGAAAGGTCTTCCTTTGCCGTTGGTTCACACTCCAATGGCTGCCGCAGCTGGCGCGCTGCGGCCAGGGCACTGCGCTGATCCGATGGCAGGAGCCAGGTGCTTCTCCTGGTCTCCCATGGGGTGCAGGGCCCAAGGACTTGGGCCATCCTCCACTGCACTCCCTGGCCACAGCAGAGAGCTGGCCTGGAAGAGGGGGAACTGGGACAGAATCCGGCGCCCCGACCAGGACTAGAACCCGGTGTGCCAGCACCACAAGGCGGAGGATTAGCCTAGTGCGCCGCGGCGCCGGCCTCTAGAATACACTATCAAGCTCTCTTTTGTTCAGCGTTTCATTTCAGATACTGTAACATTGCACGGTGGAATTCCCATTGACCTCCTTCCCACAGCTCTCACGTCGCTGCAGGGATATTTTCCCCATGAGCTCACTCCCCACCATCACCTTGTCCTTGCTGTTCCTGAATGCAAGCATCGCGCGGCTTTGAAGTCCTCATCCAACACTTGCAGCACCTGCTGGTCTTGAATTCTGTTTCTCCACACTGACATTTCCCTCCTTGTCAATGGGTTATATTCTATTGTTTCTTTGCACGTCTATGGATTTGTTCTATTGTATGTTGGACATTATCAGTGACACTGGTAGTAAGTTGTTTTCCTGTTAAGAATGTTACTTTTTGTGGGGCTGGCTCCATGGCCCAGTTGGTTAATCCTCTGCCTGCAGTGCCAGCATCCCATATGAGTGGCGGTTCTAGTCCCGGTTGCTCCTCTTCTGATCCAGCTCTCTGCTATGGCCCGGGAGTGCAGTGGAGGATGGCCCAAGTGCTTGGGCCCTGCACCCACATGGTAGACCAGGGGGAGGCACCTGGATCCTGGCTTCGGATCAGCGCAGCTCCGGCCACTGTGCCCATTTGGGGAGTGAACCAACGGAAGGAAGATCTCTGTCTCTGTCTCTCCCTCTCACTGTCTGTAACTACCGCTCAAGTAAATAAATAAGATCTTTAAAAAAAAGAAGATGTTACATTTTGCTATGAGAGGCAAACAGATTGCAGGTGGATTCTGTTTCCTTTTGAGCTACAGCTGGAGGTGTGCATTGGACACAGCATTCAGGATTTCAGAGGTCCTGGGATCAAGTCCCAGCTCTGCTTCTTATCTAGTATCCCACTAAAACACATCCCAGGATATGGCAGATCTGAGTCTTCAGTACCCACCTAGGAGACCTGTGGTGAGTTCCTGGCTCCTGGCATCAGACGGTCCAACCCTGATTGCTGTAGGTCTCTGGAGAGTGAACCACTTGATGGAAGATCTCTGCCTGATCCGCCTCTCTCTATGTTTCTCTGCCTTTCAAGAGAAATAATAAATAAATAAATAAATAAATAAATGTTTTAAAAAAGAATATATCTGGTACTAGCGCCATGGCATAGTGGGGAAAGCTGCCAGCTGCAGTGCCAGCATCCCCTATGGGCAGTGGTTTGAATCCCACTGCTCCACTTCTGATCCAGCTCTCTGCTGTGGCCTGGGAAAGCAGTAGAAGATGGCCCAAGTCCTTGGGCCCCTGCACCCACGTGGGAGACTTGGGGGAAGCTCTTGGCTCCTGGCTTTGGATCAGTGCAGCTCCAGCCATTGAGGCCATCTGGGGAATAAACAGTGGATGGAAGACTTCTTGCTTCCTCTGCCTCTGCCTCTCTGTAACTCTGCCTTTCCAATAAATAAATACATCTCAAAGAACAAAAAAAGATGCATGTGTTTCACTCTGTAATGCAGCCCTAGTGTGTCGACTTTGCCCTAAGTGTGAGTCTCATTTCGAAGGCATGTGATGTCCTGAGGTCTCAGGTGGATTTTCAGGGAACTGGGTGAGGTCGCCCCACTGTCACGGCATAGAACTACAGCACAGAGAAATCATGTCACTGTTCAGCTATCCGTTCTGCAGCCAGCTGTCTCAGCAAGACTCAGGGAGTCCCTTGGGAGTGCACGGTCTAGCCCTGTGCAGGGCTCTGAAGTGAGTCTTGGGGTCACTTCTGGGGCTCCTCCTGTGTATGGGTTCCTCGGCTTCGTGGCCTTGGGCCACCACCACCAGCCACGTTAGCAGGTTTAAACTCTAGGTTTTGTCTTCTCAATTCAACAGCTGGCCACTTTGTGTTCCCGCTCCTTGGCAGCCAGGGCACAAGTACTGTCACCAGGCCAGCTCCTCTGCTTAGATTCTCCCCTGTGGGGAGCAACTCGGACTAGACTAAGTTACTGGAATTAAGACTTATTCTATGCATCTGCTCTCCCACAATATGGCACTGGGAGAGGAGTAAACAACTTTTACACAGCTGTCTCTCGCCAACTTGAGTGATGACCTGCAGGAGCTGATCCTGCTCCTGATTGGAGGAGAGCAGCGTACTCGGCGTGTGGGTAGCAGAGTTGGGATTGGTGGAAGAGGACTATAAAGGAGGAGAGAGACAACATGCACCAGGAACATCTAAGGGGAACATCTATCTGAAAGAACACCTGAGCAGCCCCCGAGAGAGCCTGCCGGCGGTGTGCCGCTCCCCCCGCGGAAGTGGGGAAAGTGGCAGGGGGAGCCGCCCTTCCACGGAGGTGGAAGGGTCGGTAGCCAACCCGGGAAGGACCAGCAGCAAACCCGGGAAGGGCAGAGCAGACGAAAGAACAATGCAGGGTTTAGTGTCGTTCCTCCGCGAAGAGGGGGAGCGACACTCCCCAGGACCGACATCTGGAGCTATCATTTCCCCGTGCCATGATTTGTCTGCTTTGCACTGGAAGGCGAGGCAGGCGACAGCTGTCCTGACCACCATCACCATCAGAAGCCCCCATCAGCTTCGGCCGCAGTATTGCAGCATCTTCAGCCTTCCACCCCTCCTTGTGCCTCCCCTCCTGCCTGCTGCCCCTCCGCCGCGGTCTCCTCTCAGCTTGTCCAGCAGAGTAATCCGCACCGCATTAGAGGTGCTGCCGCATTACTCCAAACCGAGCCACGCCGTTCCTGAGAGAACCCCTCCCAGGACTACCGGCCCGCCCCGTCCTCAGCACATTCAGTCTAACCACGTCGTCTTCACGCTCCCCAACGATGCTTCCGCATCCGGCCTTCTCCCTGTCCGGATGGCACTCCCTCCTCACTTTCTTCAAGCCGCATCTCCCTGAGACCCCTCTACAATTCCTCCCCAAACTGCATTGCATGTTAGACAACAGACTGCTCCTACGTACTTCCCGTGTACTTTTTCCATGAAATCTACCCACAACTAAAATACGGTCATTTTGCAGCTTTATGTGGTCTATGCTTCCTGCAGCTGGAAGTGAGCTTCATGGGTATCTTGTGTTTTGTGCGCTTTTCTAACCCCTTTACTCCAAACAGCTCTTGGCCTTCAATAGAATCTTAGTATTCATTGAAGAAATGAAAGAAAGCTGGGGCCGGTGCCGTGGTTCACTTGGTTAATCCTCTGCCTGCAGCACTGGCATCCTATATGGGCACTGGGTTCTGGTCCTGGCTGTTCCTCTTCCAGTCCAGTTCTCTGCTGTGGCCCGGGAGTGCAGTGGAGGATGGCCCAAGTGCTTGGGCCCTGCACCCGCATGAGAGACCAGGAGGAAGCACCTGGCTCCTGGCTTCGGATTGGCGTAGTTCCGGCCGTTGTGCCCATTTGGGGAGTGAACCAACAGAAGGAAGACCTTTCTCTCTGTCTCTCTCACTGCCTATAACTCTACCTGTCAAATAAGTTAAAAAAAAAAAAAAGAAGAAGAAATGAAAGCTAAATCAATAGAACTTATTTTATATTAGAATGATTAATAAGCATTTTGAACATTTTTAGACAATAATGGATTTGTTCATAGGATCTTGACATTTTTCATGACTATCTATAATTTATTCATTACAACAATATTATAGCACTTAAATTCTGTCCCTAAAATATGATGCCTAGAACACATTACGGAAGATGACTGTTCTAGAGATCTCTTTAAACACTTTAAATTCTGAGAAGCTTGTAAAGATTATACTTTGTATTTTCTCCCACTCCAAACAGATTACATAGGACTCACTTTATTTTCTTTAAAAACTACTGACACTCAGATAAAATATTTTACTGCATTTTACTGGGCTAGAACTGCCTCCTCAGAACCTCTGGAGCTTTGCAGGGTTTCAACTTCTCCTAAATTACCTCAAACCACTCTGCTTTTTATATTTTTCTCCATTTTCCAACTTATTAAACTTCCCAGACCAGATCCACATACGCAGCCTACCATGGCGTGCTTGCACGGGGCGCGGGTTGCCCTTCCTGTGGCGAATGTTGGGCACTTGGGCTCTCCGGTCAGTTCCCCTCCCTCTCCCGCTCTGGTCTGAACTGCACGGCCTGGCGGACTGGAGCTGCGTTCCCCAGCCCCAGCCCATTGGCTGCTGACTCGGTAAGACCCTGCCGAGCACTGGGAGGAGCGTGAAGGTGGCAGGAGGGAACCGGTCGGCTCTGTCCGCCTCCAGCGCGGTGGCTGGGGGGCATCTCAGCCTCCCCAAGGCAGGCACTGGGCATGCACTTCGGCTGAGTCATCACACACACACACACACACACACACCCGAGGCTGTCCAGGGGGGCTGGACGGGGGTCTGTGGGCCCCTCAGATGTAGGCACAATGTCCTGAAACGCTTCGCTTCCAGACCACTAACAGTTGCTTGTGCTGCATGTGTGACCTTGCGGTTTTACAAAAAGCCTTCAGGTCGGTTGCCACCTTCCACCCAGTGCTAGCTGAGGAGGGTGCTGAGCCCCTAGGGAGAATCAGGCTGTCGCCAGGAGACCCCTGCCATCTTCATGAACCCCAAGCCAGTCCATATGCATCCGTGCAACCCCCCGTCCCATGGGCACCCCCAGTAGAATGACCCAATGAGCAGACAGTAAGGCCTTAAAGACCCGGGACATGTCTTCAAAGCCAGTGTCCTGTTCAGGCCGCTGCTGGTCTCCTCTCGCACCAGACACTTTTCTGTCAAATAAACATTTCTGACTCTTTGCAAATTGTTTCCCGGCTTTTTATTTCTATACCAAGCTGAGGAAAAGACTGGTAAAACACCGGTGGCACCGCTGGCCTGGGCACAGTGGCTGCCTCTCATCTCTGGATGCTCGTGCTTACTCTTTGGCCTCCCAGCTTCTCTGTTGGCTGTTCAGTGGCTTCTCTTGTTAACAGATACGTAAGGGCTGGTGTTGTGGCATAACAGCTTAAGCCACTGCCTACAATGCCAGCATCCATATGAGAGCCAGTTCAAGTCCTGGCTGCTCCACTTCCAATCCAGCTCCCTGCTAGTGCTCCTGGGGAAGCAGTGGGAGACACTTGGGCCCCTGCACCCACGTGGAGGACCTGGATGGAGTTCCACGTTCCTGGCTTCAGCCTGGCCCAGCCCTGGTCATTGCAGCCATTTGGAGAGTGAACCAGAGAATGGAGGATCTGTCTCCACCCCTCTCTCTCTAACTCTGCCTGTAAAGTAAGTAAATAAATAAATCTTCAAATACTGGGGCCTGCGCTATGGCATAGCAAGTTAAAGCCCTGGCCTGCAGCGCCAGCATCCCATATGGGCACCAGCTCCAGTCCCGGCTGCTCTGCCTCCAATCCCGCTCTCTGCGAGTGCGCCTAGGAGAGCAGCAGAGGATGGCTCAAGTGCTTGGACCCCTGCATCCACGTGGGAGACCTGGAGGAAGCTTCTGACTCCTGGCTTTGGATCAGCTCAGCTCCAGCCGCTGCAGCCATTTGGGGAGTGAACCAGCAGATGGAAGACCTCTCTCTCTGTGTCTCTACTTCTCTCTGCAATGCTGTCTTTTAAATAAATTAAATAAATCTTTACAAAAAAAATCAACAAATAGGTATCTAGATAAATACATACATACAGATACAGAAAGACAGAGATGGAGGTAGATCTACAGGTACGTATATAGGCCTCATGCAGTGTCCCTATTCCAAGATTTTCTGTCATAAGCCCTGAGTCAACGACACTAGTCAGGCTGCGAGCAACAATTTCTGAGTGCGGAACCTCGAACAAGCAGACGCCTCCGTGGAACCTTCCACTGCTGGTTACTCTGGCTGCCACCGAGCCTCCTCCTCAAAACGCCCCAGGAGAAACATCAGCCTTAGTGCAAAAAGCCGGTCCCCACACGACAAACACCACATGTTCTCCCTGACCTGCGGTGACTAACAGGGCCCCTAAAAGGAGTCCGTAGGCATGCAACTGCCACTTGGAGAAGCAACGACTTGGAACAGCCCTTGTCTCCACTGGTAAGGAACAGCTTTTTTGTTTCCATATTATTTGTTGAATTCTTCACTTAACATAGAGGTAATCATATGTGTATCAAGGTAATTGACAATAGATCTTGGTAAAAAATAAGAGTGGGAATAGGAGAGGGAGGAGGAAGAGGGGTGGGAGTGTGGGTGGGAGAGGGGGTACGGTGAGAAGAATCACTGTGTTCCTCAAGTTGTAATTATGGAATGTATAAAGTCTGTATTCCTTAAATAAAAGGTTTCTGGGGAAAAAAATCCCAGGAAAACCCTGCTTAACTGGAGGGAAGGGGCTTTGGGATGGTGATCTGGGGGCTGGGAGAAACTTTGCCATCTTCATAACTTGAACTCTGGCTTCTGGAAGAAATCAAGGGAATGTATCAAAGGGAATTACATAAAATGTACAGGAAAATTCAATGTATTTCTTTGTGGGCATGTTCTTTTCTATGCATTTTCACTCTGTCCCACTGACCCCTTCCAACAGAGACAGCATGAGTCGATCAGCAAACTCCAGGCCCACCTGCCTGTCGTAAGCGTCTGCCCTCTGACCCTCTGTGTCAGAATGTGGAGGGGCAGGGAGAGGCTGGTGTGCTCAGCTCACCCAGTAACTGGTGAGGGCTGCCGAGCACGAAGCCTGCTCTGCCCGCAGTGGAGCCTGCTCTGGGCAGATGCCCCCCAGTCACAAAGACAACCATGTTGCTCACCGTCTCCCTGACCTGTCCTCCTGCCTCTTCGTCAGATTCCAAATGCAAAACGCTAACTGTAGTTCATGGAGCCAATATTTTATCGCACCCTCCACTAGCTCACCTCTTAATGTGCTCAGGCCAGAACTGCTCACCCTTTGTGGGGAAGGTCACGTAGAAGAGATTTCAGTGTTCTGACGAGTCCCAAGGGAGACCTGGATGGGCTTTTTGTTTTGGTCAACTACTCTAAAAGCATCGCTCAAAGCCATCGATTTAAAACCTGCCTACGGAAAGGTGGCACGATCCCCTAAACCCTTCCTTAATTCCTAAAAACTGGGTGGTTGCATCATAAATCAAAATAGATTTAAAAATCCTGGGGCTTGGACTTTTCGTCCATATGTTTCTACTTTCCCTGTGTTAAAGAAGGAATCGCTGGGCGAGGCACTCCGGCAGTGGCCACAGCCTCCTCCTGAGTTGGCAAGATGTGCCCGCGGGGAGGAGACGCACGTTGCCCGGGGTCTCGAATATTATTCTACCTCCTTAGTGATCTAACCCAGTGACCTCATACTCGCAGGGGGAAAATATGCAGTAAAACTCTTGGGGAGTTAACGGAACATTTTGACTAGCTGCTGTGTAAGTAAAATCACGCAAGTTCTCTCCCTGGCAGGAGGAGGAATCCCTCGTCAGTGCCCAGCAACTGTAGCCGGACAGCGGCTTCTGGAATCTGCCCCTCTAGATGAGGTCAGGAGCTCACCCGCGACATTCAAGGGTGAACCCGACTCCGGCACAGCCCAGGCCTGCAGTTCTGCAAAGAACCCCGCCAGTCTCTGGTTTTCTACACTTCTCTAAAGTTTCCTGAACACCAACGTGCAGGTTCGGCTTTTCTAAAGCCGGCACTAAAAACACTAACATTGAGTTTAAGTAGACTTGGAAATTAACTGAATTGGTGAAAGTGAAGATAACAAAAACTATAATTTTTTTAAAAAAGTATCACTTATTTCAAAAAGTCTAGTACTTGTTGACCATAATATTGTGTTTGTGGGTATAGTTTATCATTCGCTGGAAACTTCTAGTTAGTCGCTTTAGTTCTTCGAGCCTTCTGCACATCCTCACCCAAATTCACGCCATTTGTTAGAGCAAAAATTGGAGCTGACGTTAGCTATGCAGTTCCTTGTTATCACTGCCTTAGTCCTTTCACTTCCTACAGCAGAAGTGGGGGGGGGGGCTCTGGTCCTTCAGCCTATATGAACACTGATCCCACGCACACGGGTGACAACCTGCAATATTCCCCAGCTCCTGACGCCCTCACACGAGGCTCTGGGAACCCAACACACGGAGTATCTGGTGGGCGGCACACGCGTTTAGACTCTCAGAATCCCCTTGTCACACTCTGGTACGCGTACCTTCCAACAGACTTCTAGGATGAAATGCCCTGTAAGACTTTGTCCAAGGATTGCACAAGAAGCAGCTCACATTCTTATTTTTTATTAGGCCTATGAAAATGCATCAATATAACAAATGTATAAATAAATCCATTAGAAAAATAATAAGCAGAATAACAAAGCTGAGAGGCATAGAGACTAGAATCCTTTAGAAATAGCAATGGCTGGTAATGTAGTCGTGTACTCGGGAAAATTAACAAGAGAACCAACCAAAAACCATTAGCATCAATGAAATCCTTCAGAGAAGTGATCCATACAAAATCAATTTACCAAACAAAAAAAAATCAACTTTTATTTACCAGTTATGTTCAGCTAGGAAATAAATTTTTAAAAATCTTTAACTCACATTATCAACCAAAACATAAATTTTATTGAATTGGGTTTGGCAACGCATCCACAAAGCTTCACTCAGGAACTATGGGAAGTGAGAACTTAATTTGCTTAGAAACATTGGCAGTGATAACATTTTTCAGCTATGATCTGCTCTAATCCGCATAATTGCCGAACAGAAAACACACACATGTTTGCTTTCTCAATTAGTTTCAGGACATTCTCTGAGACAAATGTCACTAATCGGTGCAATCACTGGCTCGTGTCCCAGATCTTCCCGCAGTTGAGGACGTGTTTCCAAACAGGATTTCTGATCTGTGATGAACACTGATGGCTTCTCCTTGTCTATCTTTTTCTTGGAAAGTTTCGCTTGTCTTTTCTTTGTGCTGTACAAGAGTACTTCAAAAAGATCATGGAAGATGGAATTCGGAACCGGTTTCTGTTGGTGCGCAAAGTTGTGACATGCATGGATTTCTTTTCACGGTACTCGTTTTCCGTGAGCTTTTTGAAGACGCCTTGTTAAAGCTCCATGCTAATCCTGACCTGAATCCCTAACTATCCTCTCCACATTAAACAGGATTCTGCCGTCTGGATGGTGGAAGCGTTGAGAATGACTTTCGCTGCTCTTTTAACTGCATGTAATTTGGCATCCGGTTTCCCATAAACGCCATGTCGCTGTTTTATGGGATTTTTAAAAAGGTTAGGAAAATATTTTGGCCAGAGGATAATCTACTGAATGAGAGCTGGATGAGGCCCCAAGTAAGGCACTGCGGGCCAGGAGAAAGTCCAGAAATGATTCACGATGTGTTCGCACCGTGGAGGGCTGGCAGCCGGGGACACAGCTCTCTCCTGGGGGACACAGCTCTCCCCTAACAACGGGAACTCAGTTCACAGACACCCCCAGGGCTGCCGGGAAATGTCATCACTGTGTCCCCCCAGGAGGCCATCGGCTGTCTTCTGGCTGGTGGGAGAGCTGATGTCAGCGCCCCAGGGGTCTCTGGTTGCACGTTTCCTCACTCAGGCTCCTCTCTCTTCCCTGGACAACGCGTGACACTGGTGCCCAAGCAGGGACTTCAGGCCCGGCCAGAGTCAAAGGGGCAGCTCCACGTGGTGGCCGTGCTATCCCTTCCCTCTGCCAGCTCCACACATTTGTCCTCCACGTTCAGAGGATACGGGCAGCCCCGTCTGCCCCTCCTATGCGCCCACTCTCCCTCACCCCTGCTCTGGCCCCTTGATGTGACCCTAACCTCATGGCCCCACTGACCACCAACGGTAGCTTCAAGACCCTGGGCAGTCACTTCCACTCTGTCCCACGCCTTCTCTGGATTATGGTCTTTCCTTTCCAAGCTCTGTAATGAACTCTGCAGCCTTACTTTGAACCCTGCACAGGGAAGGGTGCCAGGGGATTTGGCACCCCGGTCCCACCGTAGTAACACCAACCGCATCTATGTTAGTAAGAGGAAAAAAGCTAAGTTCTCTTCTATTAATGCCACTCACCCCTAACGGACTCAAGTTCACGCTCGCGATCCTGCAGGGAAGTAACCAGATAAACGTCAAGTCGCCCGCAGCCCCAGAGCCTTGCTAGCCCTCCACCGAACACCCAGCTCCTGCGTCTCCTCTGTCTCATTTCTCTTACAATAGTAGAGCAGCCACACTGGCTGCCACTCTCAAGCCTCCTGCAGGATATCAGGGGTCAGTGGTCACCCTGGGATGGGCGGCAGCCGATGGCTCAGAATTCTCCCACATGTGCGCGTTATCTTTAGGTAACAAAGGTTTGACGCATCTGAGGGTCAGCTCGAATTCACCTTCAACAGCGGAGAATCGTCACGCATGGGAGATGAAGGGTTGCTGAGGAGTGGTGAGCAGACCCCGGGCCCCGGCGTCCTGGACCCTCTCGGCAGCGGCGTGGCCAGGCGACGTCACTGTCGCACTTTGTGGCCTCGCAGTGCCGTGTGGCTTTCCCAGCAGGGTGAGGACACGGCTGCGGTCCAGCTCCTCACCTCCAGTCTTTTCTGCTGCCTCATTAAAGGTTGAAACTACACCGAGAACACCCTTCGCTGTCCATGCACGCATTTACTAAATAAATGCACAGATACCTCCCAGGTGAGTCTTCCGTGCCAGGAATGCCCCTGAGCTCTGGTCATGTAACACGTGGCCATCTGACGTTTGTTAATCTCCGTGTGTGTGCCCAGGGCTGGAGCAGGACACAGGGCTCTGGCCCCAATGAACCTTACGCTCTCCCGAGTGAGGCATGGAGAGAGGGAGTTGGAAAATCATGTCAGGGCAGAGTCGGGTATGATAAAGCAGCCCACAGAACATGCAGGAGCAGAGGGACAGTGGTGGGACATCCCAGGGGGCCCCGGGCGGTGTGGGAAGGTGACTGGGGAAACCTGCAGGGACCAGGACACCTCCTTCAACACCGACACCAGCAGGCAAAGCGATTGGTTTGGGAAGCCAGGGGTGGGTGGGAGACAAGAGTCGGGGGTTGTGCTCCTCATGGGAGGCGGGGGAGTCCCCCCTGAGCTGGGGACCGCAGCAGGAACCCAAGCCCAGGGCAGGCAGGCACATTCCTCAAAGCCCAGGCCCCTCCCCCACGCTGGCCTGAGGAAGCCACGAACTTGACTCAACTGTGGGCTGGGAGGAGCCAGCGTGGGAATAGGCAGAGGTCAGCCAGCACGGGGCTAGTGGAGCCCGGAAGAGCGGGAGGGAGGGGGGACGGGAGGTGAGGCCCAGGAGGGCATGTGCCCGGTGCCGTGGCCGTGGGGTCAGCCATGAAGCTGTGGGATGCGTGCAGGTGGAATCCGCAGGACCAGCCCAGCCTGAGTGGAGCCTGTCAATCAGCGGCACCTGGGGAGGGCGGGCCCAGGGGAGCCTCTGCTGGGTCTCGGACGGGAAACACCAGGTACAACCTGGACCAAAGAATCACAGATGTGCTGCTTTTATTTTTTCTTGGGAAACCCGGATCAGTTAAAGATGGTCCAGATGACTGGTCCAGCACCTTCATTTTATTAGTAGAAGGACAGAAAGACGACACGAATGAACCACTGCCTTGCGCACGTGGGAGTACTCAGGAAGGGGGGAGCCACAGCCCAGCGGTAGCCTGAGGTGCAAAACCAGGGGCATGGAAGCTGCAGGATGGGCCAGCCGGGCCGTCAACTCCAGTACGAAGTTTGCATGTCCTCAGCATCCCCTGGTCAAGGACGTCAGCCATGGAGGAGAACCCACAGAGAAAACAGGCAAATGCAAACATTTTTTTCATTTTTTAAAAAGATTTTATTTATTTATGTGAGAGGTAGAGTTACAGACAGAGAGAGGGAGAGACAGAGAGGACTGGACCAGGAGCAGCCAGGACTAGAACCAGCACCCTGTAGGATGCTGGCGCTGCAGTTGGAGGCTTAGCCCACTACGCCACAGTGCTGGCCCCTAGAATGCAAATATTTGCAATGCATCAAACCTTCACATATATTAAGGCTAGAGCCAACTCTTCTTGAGAATATAAGGTTATTTAGTTTGCGTGCATCATATATTTATTGCAGTAAACAGATACACGATTTTATACGATACTTTACAAAAGCAAAGAAACACTCCCCTGATTCTGACACTCTGGGGTTCATTCTCACCAGATCAGAAGGAAATGTCACAGCGTTGAACCCCTCATCCACCTGCCTCTGCTCACGGCACGTGTTCTTCTACACCTGGGATAGACGGTGCATTCTGTCCCACGAGGACTCCTCGACTCTTCAGGCTGTTTCCGACCCTGGCTGATCCTCATTTGATTCGCCGTCTGAAAGAATGGATCCCCAAGGAAAGATGTTATAAAAGCATGGGCTATTTTATTACACTTCTGATAATCTATTTATCTGACACACTCTTCTATGGAGCTGACAATATAAATTTACAACACGAGCTTTTCAGTGAAATGCACCTTGCCAGTGCTGGTCCATCATCACCTTCCACATAAAATGTGACTCACGTGGCCCGGATCTGTGCAGTCCTGAGGCCTCCATTATTATCCTAGCACTGATGTTTCTAAGAAAAAATATTCCACAGAACACTGTGAAGCCCAGAAAATAAGGTACAAACTGCTTAAAGAGACAGCGTAGAGATTTTACCTTTGATAACTAAGCAAATTTAGGACAATTTATACCAAAATTCTTGTAATTTTTGGAAGTTGATAATGTAATTTAAAGCCATATGATAATTCAGAACTTGTTAGGGGTAATTCGGACACAAATAAAGATAGGGACTTTTTGCTTATTAACAAAGTACAAAGTAAAGCAGCAGTAACTAAAATTGTATGTACTGGAGAATTAGAAGATGTGAGGAAAAACAGATGTACTTCAACGTGCACACGGCAATTCACTGAAGTCAGAATTTCAAATACAGGGTGAGAGGGGAGTTATGAGACCATTTAACAAATAACTGGAAGCAACTGTCATCTAGAAAAAGACAACAGATTACACCAATTTCTCACACAGTGAAATGAGCACTGCAAACATGACCCTGTGGGAGCCGGTAGTTCACCCAGTCATTGAGATGCCACGTCCCACAGCCAGGTACCTGGGTTTGATTCCGGCTCTGGCTCCTGTCTGCAGCTCCCGGCTACTGCAGATCTCCGAAGGCAGCCATAATGAATCAAGTAACTGGATTCCTGCCACCCACCTGGGAGATCCGGATCGCGTTCTCACCTCCCGGCTTCAGCCTCGACCACTGTGGGCATTTGGGGAGTGAAATAGCAGATAAGAGCTCTATATGTGTCTATCTGTATGTCTCTTTCTCTGGTCTCTCTCTTCTTTCCTCTTAAGTAAATGAATAAATAATAATATTGGGTAGTGAAGTTTGTTTCTAAACATAAGTGTTTACGTAGAGTCGTAAATGTAACCATAATTATTGCACTGCAAAGCATACTATGAACAAAGGAAAAATAGTATTATAATGTGTATAAGAAGTGAGATCTCAAATGCAGATGCCATTTGAAAGACAGAGCTACAGAGAGGCAGAGGCAGAGAGAGAGAGAGAGGATTGCGATGTGTTGGTTCACTCCCCAGATGGCTGCAACCGCCAGAGCTGGGATGACCAAAGCCAGGGGCCAGGAGCTGTATCCAGGTCTCCATCGTGGATACAGGGGCCCAAGCACCTGCCATCCTCCACTGCTTTCCCAGGCCTTAGCAGAGAGCCGGATGGGAAGTGGAGCAGCCAGGGCTCGAATCAGCGCCCATATGGGATGCTAGCATGGCAGTCAGAGACTTAACCTGCTACACCACAAGCACCGGCCCCAATGCCATTATTTCTATAATAAAATAATTTTAAACCTATAAACACGCTTATGAAAACATGATTCAAATATCATGACTAAATGCAAGGAAAATAATTCTCATTCCTCCCTTCCCAAAAGGTACTAGAAAAATTTCTAATGAGATGTAGGTATTGCTTTATGAAACCTACAAATGACTGTGGAAAAAGTGCATCAGAAGTTTTGAATGGACAGACGTGCAGCAAGTTTTAGGAACTGAAAGTGTCTTCGAAGGACCTTGACAGAACATTTTCTTAGTCTCAGAAAGACTTGTGCTGACACTGACTTGACTCGGTTCATGGGGGTGCCTGGATCCACTTCAGAACCCAGCAGGCAGGCATGTGGCATTTCAAACGCCTTTTGGCCTCATCCCAAGTACTCACAAAACACAGAACCAAAGGAGGAAAATGCCCTCAACAGCTGTGTTCCCTGTTTGCACGTGTGAGCCACTGTTCCCTTTAAATCTCTCTCGTGCCTGACGGAGGAGCTCCCCGGCCAGCGGCAGGAGCACACGCAAGCACAGCTCCTGCTGGAGGTGGAGCCGTTACACCTGCAATGTCACTCACGACGGCGACCAGCGCGTCGTGTCTGCTTCTCGACTCCAGATGGAATTCTCCCAGTCCTCACTGCGGACATGAAGGGCTTGGCTGGGAGGGGCCATCAAAGAAGGAGGTACCTTTCTCTGAAGGGAGGAGAGAACTTCCACTTTGACTATGACCCTGTCGGAATAAGATCAAAGTCAGCGAACTCAAAAGGCTTCCATAGCCTTGGCAACTCATGACTAGAGCCTAGGGTGATTACTGACACCATAAATAAGAGTGTCAAATTGTTAAGTCAACAACAGGAGTCACTGTGCACTTACTTCTCATGTGGGATCTGTCCTTAATGTGTTGTCCAATGTGAAGTAATGCTATAACTAGTACTGAAACAGTATTTTATACTTTGTGTTTCTGTGTGGGTGCAAACTGATGAAATCTTTACTTAATATATACTAAATCGATCTTCTGTATATAAAGATAATTGAAAATGAATCTTGATGTGAATGGAATGGGAGAGGGAGCAGGAGATGGGAGGGGTGTGAGTGGGAGGGAAGTTATGGGGGGGGTGGAAGCCATTGTAATCCATAAACTGTACTTTGGAAATTTATATTTACTAAATTAAAAAAAAATGGTCCCCACGTGCAGACTGACTCACAAGTTACGAAGGACAGCCTGTGGCCGTCTCTGGCAGGCGTGGTCTTACTCAGGGACGATTCCTGTATCTGTCCAAACGCAGGGGACTTGAGACAGAGCATCTTGGGCTGGTACCAGCTCTTCTTCCTCTCCTTTCTAGTGCATTGGCTTTTGTGATCAGAAATGACAGCTGACATCCTGACTCCAGTACCTGTGCCCTTATTTGGAAACTGGATCGTTGCAAAACGAACCATGTAGAGGGGAGGGCATGCTGGATTAAGGTGTGCCCTAAGGGCAGCTGATGCTCTCTGCCTAAGAGGAGAAGAGGGGCCCCCTCCTCGCACTGGGGTTCGTCAGGGAAACCGCAGATGCGGCTCTGGCTGGAAGGAGTCCCAGGTCTGCACAGGGCTCAAAGGGAGGGGATTACAGCGAGGACGTGAGTATGTGGGGAGTAGCAAGGCGCGAGCCACCTTAGAACACAGTGCTTAGTCACTGCTGTGTTAACGTGGACACCACATTTCTTACGTAGCTTTCGTAATGTGATAGCTGAATCAACTTCCTACGATCTCCGTAAAGAAAAGCATTTATTCATGGAAGCTTCTTTTCTGAAATGCGCAGGTTGTTCTCACTCGGAAACAAGGAACGCAGCTGCCGGGGTCAGAGGACGTGGCCGCAGGAGTTTGGTGCACAGACCTCAAACGCGTGGCATGGTTTCTGAGGAACACGCAACTCAGCCAACACGTAGACGCTGCGGGCTAAGCACACACAGCCCTGCTCACCGACCCCTTCGGAAGGTGAGTGCCATGTCTCAGTTGTCCCTGATGGACAACGGTGGGAAAAAGCTATGACATCTGTTGCTGCATCTTCAAGATCACTGTGTCATAAAAGTATCTGGGAGAGCCCCAGCTATCATGCTGGGTCCTATCCTCCATGCAAATGTCCTGTGAAATAAAGATCTCCTGCAAGTGAGGACCCAACACCCTCTCAGTCACACAGAACGTGATGGATTTTCTTTCGCTTAACTGGACTTCAGGGATAATTCTGTATTCTTTCCTCCCTGTGGGTGGGCTCCAAAGAGCTACTTAAAATCCATTGATAGAAAGTGTGCCAACTCTCACAGCTGATGCACCACACATTTTACACTTGTATACACGCACATTACACTACTCTGGCAGCCGTCTATTTTGTTACTAGTGTCAAACAAAACGTCTCATAAACCCACCCACTAAAAAAAACAAGTATGTGCCTCCCTGACACTGACTACGGAGAGTATTTCAAAGCGTTGGCTTGCACTGGGAATGCCACTGGGGACGCCCGGCCCATCACATCTCGGGAAGCAGACCCATTTTATAAATCCCTACAAAAAAATTCAGGACACATTACATGCTCCTTTACAAACTTCTTATTTTCATTTATTTGGAAGGCAAAGGGAGGGAGAGGGAGGGAGGGAGGGAGGGAGAGAGAGAGAGAGGAGAGAGCAACCTTTCATGCTCTGGTTCACTCCCAATTGGGCCAGGCTGAAGCCAGGAGCTGGCAATTCCATGTGGGTCTCCCACGCAGGCGACAGGGACCCCAGAACTCGAACCATCGTCTGGTCTCCCGAGGTGCGCATCAGCAGGGAGCGGGCTGGAAGCAGAAGTGACATTTCACCCCAGCACACAGCCCGGGATGCGGGATCCCCGGGGCAGGGGCAGTGTGACCTCCTGGACCACAGCGCCTGCCCTGTAAGACGTTTCTAGAATGACGCAGTCTGTGCATGCAGAGCTTTGCGCACATGTTGCTCTACGGACTTCCAAGTGCATCAGAGCCCTTAAAGTGTGCTCTGCGATGTTTAAGCTGATCGTTGTACGAAAGGCCGTTTTCCACACTTTTCTTTGATTCGATCCTTTCATAAGTTCATCATTCTAGTTTGTAGCTGACTCACTCAAATTGCTGACTCATTCATATATGTAATCAGTTAATCTGAAAATAATTATGGCTCAGGTTTCTTCCTTCCAACGTTACTGGAAATATAAAGCACACTCGCTGTTCCCGCAAAAGCTGCAACCTGAGCTGTGGAGTCGCCGTTGCTCATCACACAGCCGCCGTCAGAGCCCAAAATCGCCGACCAGGGACTGCAAGCAGACAGGAGGCAGCGCAGGAGCTGAGTCAGCAGACTGCGTTCTCTGCCTAGGGGCTGCCAGCCCTTCCCCTGCAGGCTGGGAGGCGTGGCGGCGGGGGCGGGGGAGAGGAGACGGGGGTGGGGGGAGCAGGAAGGGCTCGGGCTAACAGTGGGGCTCTGCATCCCCAGCAATACACGGGGGTTTTCAGCTCCACCCACGTTAATCACCCAGCTCAGATGCCAATGATTTTAAAGATGTAAGAGAAACAAAAGGCAATAAATCTCTGCCTGTTCTTACTGTGAAGACTGGGCTTCGTCCTAGTGAAGCGTGAGCGATACTACGCAGCAAGTGCGTGCTAAGGAAATCCTTCAGATCCCAAGCACAAAGACACCGATCTTCACTGTAGCTTCTTTCGGCATCCTAAAGCCCGTTGGAGTCTGCCTGGAAGACGCTTCGCTGTCTCCCCTCTCTCCACTGGCACGGAGGTGGCACACGCTCTGACGCGGTCGCCGCGCCTTCAGTTACTGGTTGACCTTCTGCCTGTTCTGCTTCCTGCCTTCAGAGCTACCTCCCAGAAATGCAACTCAAGCCCAGGACTCCGGCCTCACCACGTGTACAGCAGTGGTCACCGCTGGGCCACAGGACCCCTCCCCAGACAACCCAGGCGCTCCCAGGACCAGCAGAGACACCCGCAGAGTACTGAATTACAAACGTGAGCTGGGAGGCAGCCTACCTCAGTCTGATATTGAAACGTCCTTCTGGACTGGAAAAGAAAACTTAAGATTAGTCACAAATGGGAAGGAGAAAACACAATTTCCTATAACATCACAGATTTGGAGAGAGGCAAAGCAACCCTCTTGGAGCTCTCCCCCAGCTGCGCTTTGGGAAGAACAGTGTCACCGTCGCCATAAATTGCATTAACAGTTTTAATATCCTGAGTGAGTTTGTGCTCTTATGGAAATCACAAAACAAAAGTAGAAGCCAATATAAATAATAACTGCATCTGCCTTATTGAACTCGGTTCTGAAATTCAGGCTGAACCTGATGGATCACGCCATAAATCTGCTAAACGGAGAGGTTTTGGAACGGAGACCAGCAACACTCCTCCTACCCTCACCCTCATGTCCCTCTGCGCTCTTGCGTTCCCAACTTTGACTCAAAGCGTGTCTTCCAAGAACCAGAGAATTGACCCACTTTCTGCGGGGGCCCCCATGTTAGTTGCTAGCCTTCCTCCCTCGGGCTGCCAGGAGTCTGATTTCTACTCCCACCCCCTCTGGCGGCCAGAAAGCTGGCTTTCACTAAGTGCATCTCCCAGAATCCTGGGCTCTCTGCAGCAGGCAGGGGCAGCACGGGCTTCCATCGTCCTCTTGGTTTGGGGGAAGTTGCTGGGAAATTAGAAGGTGCGTCAACGGATTGGGGAAAACAAAAGCGAAATCAGGAACATGAAGAATAACAGAAGCAAAACCTGCAGATGGGCTCCAGACTTCCACTGCTGCCTCGTGGCACTGGCAGCGTTGAGCCTTGGTGCACTCGAGGCTCCTGTGAGCATCCTACAATAACCAGAGGGAAGCTGTCTTTCCGGAGCCGCTGTCACCGCTGGTCAGCTCCCTGGTGCTGGCTGTCACCTGCAGCGTTTGCTCTGCAGCCAGTTCCCCAGCCTCCCCCCTGTGTGATTCCTCAGCGGACCACAGCTCTGACACGCAGCCCGCTGGGGCAGGCGGAGCCGTGCTCCTCAACGTGGGATCGCTGCGCCTTGCAGAACAAAAGCACTTTGAGATGTGACTGAAGTTAAGGACTTTGAGATGCAGAGTTGATTCTTGGGTCACTGAAGGGAGGTAGCGTGAGAGACGTGGTGGGGGAAGCAAGGTCAGGGACATGCTGGCCGCTGGCCTGGGGCATGGGGGAGGCCTCTGAGCCAAGGTATGTGGGCCTCTCCCTGGAGCTGGAAAAGGTGAGGAGGCTGAGGCCGGTGCCACACAAATCCTAAAGAAAGGGAGGCCAACTCATTAGCAGCAGCCCCAGAGGCCCACTGCAGACCCCAGAACCCTAAGGCAATGCGTACATGTGCATTGAAAGAACTACATTTTCAGGGACTTGTTACAATGGAATGTAATGCTCCCTGATTCACTTTTCCTGGTTTTTCTCTTTAAATGAGTGTTGTTACTCTGTTTATCACAAAGTGTTGCTGCCATGGTCTCTTTTCCCAAGGCCTACCCCAAGCCTCAACATGACTGACGGACACTCACCTGGGGGTGTCTGGGGAGGGGGCAGTTGGAAGAGAGTGCTCCGTGCCAGAGAGAACTGGAGGCGAGTCGGCTAGAGTCCACAGCACGCGGATGTACGGGTGACGACGCGCCGGTCACCACACTGCGTGCGGGTGAGGGCAGCAGCCTGGTCGCTTGCACTCAGCTGGCCGAGCAGTTCTGGGAGAAGCACAGGCATTTTGCCAAAGTGCTTCAGAGATGGCCGGCCTTGGGATGCTGAATTCCTGGCCTCAAACCCCAGCTCTGCAGCCTCCTGGCCTGTGCCTTTGGGCAAGTGGTCAGTGCTCTCCCTGCACCTCCTGCTGTGTAAGAAGCTGGGACAGCAACAGCAGCAGGGCGTGTGTGGAGGAGAGCTAGGTGGGAGTGGGAGCTGCCAGAGGGCTGTGTATCCCACTAGCATGTCCCAGAGGACCGTGTATCCCACTAGCATGTCCCAGAGGGCCATATATCCCACTAGCATGTCCCAGAGGGCCGTGTATCCCACTAGCATGTCCCAGAGGGCCGTGTACCCCACTAGCGTGTCCCAGAGGGCCGTGTACCCCACTAGCGTGTCCCAGAGGGCCGTGTACCCCACTAGCGTGTCCCAGAGGGCCGTGTACCCCACTAACGTGTCCCAGAGGGCCGTGTACCCCACTAACGTGTCCCAGAGGGCCGTGTACCCCACTAGCGTGTCCCAGAGGGCCGTGTACCCCACTAGCGTGTCCCAGAGGGCCGTGTATCCCACTAGCGTGTCCCAGAGGGCCGTGTATCCCACTAGCATGTCCCAGAGGGCCGTGTATCCCACTAGCATGTCCCAAATCCGTGCTGGGCGCCAGGAACAGTCGGGGAACAGAAGCCTCTGCCCTACAGCTTGCAAGAAGAAACAGTAACCATCACCACGACAAAGAGAATAATGCAGTAACGCAGGGAGAATGAATAGCGCCTAAAGGGATTTTAAATATGGGGACCAGGATAGGTCTCACCAAGGAGGCCCTTACAGAGACGCTTAAGGAGGTGAGAGAGAGTCATGCGGGTGTTTGGGGCAAGTGCTTTCCTAGCGGATGGGGCATCCGGTGCAAAGGTCCTGAGGCTGGCGCATGCCTAAGTGGCTAAGGACCCACAGTGAGCCGTGTGGCCGGAGTGGAGTGAGTGGGAGAAGACTTGGAGGTGAGGAGAAACGGTGCAACGCCATGGTGTTCGGGCTGTAGAAGAAGGAAAAGGATGGTGGACAACAGCGAGGGATAGGGGAACCAGCCTGACATTTCACATACGTATATTTGAGAGACAGAGGCCAAGAACGGGCTACCGTCCACTGGGTCAGCACTCACATGCCTGCGACAGTCGGGCTGGACCACAGTCAAAGCTGGGAGCCTGAACTCAATCGAGCTCAACCACATGGTGGCAGGGACCCAGTAACTTGAACCATCATCACCTGCTTCCTCCCAGGGTCAGGAGCCACAGCTGGTTGACAAGCCCGGGTATGGGACCCAGGTCTTAGCCAGGACCCGAGGCCACACGTCTTCCCAGACCGACACTGTCAGTAAGCCACTCTGGCTTCTGTGTTAAGACAGACTCTGGGTGAGGGAAAGAGGGGAGGGGTCCTACTGGGAAGCCATTAGAATAGCACAGACATGAGATTCCGGGGGTTAGAGACAGTAAGAAATAATTAGGTCACTGCACAAGGCTTTAAAACAAGTCCCACAGACCCCTGATGGAGGGATGTGGAATGTGTGAGGCAGATGGTGGCTAAGGGTGAGCCCAGGTCTAGGGGCTGAGGAACCGGCAAGGCAGAGTCGCTCTGAACTGAAAGGGGACTCAGATGTCAGCAGTGGAGTGACAGCTTCAAGCAGAACATCCGAGGGATGCGGGCTGCAGCTGGGCCAACAGGCCAAGGCCAGGGAGCTGCCGTGTGCCAGTGTGCATTCGGGCAGCAGCAGCAGGTGGACGGAGCCAGGAGTCTCCGAGAGTCCTGCAGGAAACGGGTGTCATCGGGGGAGTCGAGGGGACCGGACCCCGGGGCTGCAGCAAGTAGCATATCTAGGAGGAAAACCACCGCAGGGGAGCCCTGAGGGGTGCAGGGAGGGAGTGGACTCGCAGAGGCTGGGACAGCTGCGGGATGCTGGGATGCGGCTAACCCCAATGCACCTGCTCCACGGGGCTTCTGGAGATCTGGGCCAAGCCGTGGTGAAGTGGGGGTGGGGGCAGGACTGAGCCTGCAGGGTGGGGAGGAGGGGGAGGACGAGAGTGAGTGCAGGGAGTGCCTGACAGCCCCACTGTGGAGGGGAGTGCCGAGCTGCTGCGGAGGAAGGAGATGGGGTGGGAGACGGCCATTGAAGAAGGGAGGCGTGAGGATTCCACCTAGGGGGCAGGTTGGCAAGCAGGGAAGAGCAGGGGGAGCCTGGGGTCAGGAACAGCCACGGTCCCTAGAAGCTGATTTGCCAGGACTTGGGTAGGTGTTGGCATCAAGGATGGGGGCACACGGAGAGCGGAGGCGGAGGTGCAGGGGTTGGGGTGCTCTATCTTCTTTTTTTTTTTTACAGGCATAGTGGACAGTGAGAGAGAGAGACAGAGAGAAAGGTCTTCCTTTGCCATTGGTTCACCCTCCAATGGCCACCGCGGCCGGCGCACCGCGCTGATCCGAAGCCAGGAACCAGGTGCTTCTCCTGGTCTCCCATGGGGTGCAGGGCCCAAGCACTTGGGCCATCCTCCACTGCACTCCCTGGCCACAGCGGAGAGCTGGCCTGGAAGAGGGGCAACCGGGACAGAATCCGGCGCCCCGACTGGGACTAGAACCCAGTGTGCCGGTGCCACAGGCAGAGGATTAGCCTATTGAGCCACGGTGCCGGCCTGGCTTTATCTTCTCACCGCCATGTTTCTCAGTGAAAGAGTGGGCTCGGGGTTGGGGGAACTGTGGGAGAATCGTGGCTGGCACTCAGCTGCAGCTTGGGAGCCCCAGGCCTGGCCCCCAGCATGGAGAGAGAGCTACCTGGTGAGTATCCAAGGCGCACGGATGTACAACTTGCTTATGAGAGCCAAGCTACTGGTTTTTACAGTTCTGTGAGCTCCAGCCAATGTTCTGGTTAATTTTCAACCACAGAAATTTGTTTTGCTTTTCACAGTTGTGGTAACACACAGCCGCACCTATGGCAGTGGGAAAACCAGAGTGGTAACTATGCCAACAGTCCCAGCAAAGACCGTGTGCACCTCCCTCCGGGCTGTATCCTAAAAAAGATGAGGCAGAGGAGGCTCACTGTGGGCACCAAGGGCTGGGCTTGGTGTCTGGGCTCCACGTTAATCCAATTATCCTTGAAAATAGGTGACATATAAAAAAGAAAGAAGAAAAATAAGAGATCAGAGATGGAGAGATTATATTGGCTTACGGAAGCAATTTCAAGCTTGAGCTAGACACGCGTAGAACAAAGAGGAGGATTCCTTCCCAGGGTAGGCAACCGGGTTACCAAGCTCAGGACTCCAAGATTTGACATCAGAATGAAGTGCAAAAAAGTGCAAGTGGTGTGGCTGAAATAATGAAGAGCAGCTCCACCGATGACCCCTGGAGGTCTGCGTCAGGCCCCAGTAAGCGGGGCAGCGCTGCTGAGGGTTCTGTGGACTCGTTCCCACCCTCAGGGGCAGCCCCTTCCCTCTTCCTCGGTTAATGCAAGGGCAGCTCTCTAGATTATAGCATTAATGCCAGAGGGCACTGCACTTGATATGAGTAACGAATATATAGATGAGGCTGTTTTTAATTAAAAATATGAAATTAATTTTCATCACTTTAAAGCTCCGACCACTGCAAACCCCATCTCTAAATGATGGCAGAATTTTCGCTCAACGCTTGGCTGGCATGGCCAACAGGAGCTTGGAAAATCAGTGTCTAAGGAGTTTTTATAAGAATTCTGTTTTGTGAATGGAAAGCCGGGGAATTCAGGGTTCTCAACTTGAACTTGAATCACTCTTGAGAAAGCTGAGCCGTCTGAGCCAGAGTTCAGCATACATTCCCACGCTCCCGTGGATGCGCCCGCTGGGAAAGTTCAGCGAGGACCAGCTCGGGTTTCCCAGTGGACCTTGTCCACGGGGGCATTCTGAAGTTGCCATCACCCCAGGCTTCCTGCAAACGGCAGAGGGCCTTCTGTTCACCAGGGCGGTCCCATCCCCCTCCCCTGCGGTCCCGCCAGGCTGGGTGCCAGGAAGAACGTTCATGCTGGAGGAAGGGGTTCTGAACTCATCGGCCCCGCCTGGTTTTGTGCTTCTTCTGTACTTTCTGAGAGACCACTACCCAACAGACCCTCAAATGTTTATGCTGCACAGGTGCAGAAAGAGATCTGTGACTAGATGCAGGACTCTCTCTCTCTCTCTCTCTCTTTTTTTTTTTTTTTTTTGACAGGCAGAGTGGACAGCGAGAGAGAGAGACAGAGAGAAAGGTCTTCCTTTTGCCGTTGGTTCACCCTCCAATGGCTGCCGCGGCCGGTGTGCTGCAGCCGGCGCACCGCGCTGATACGATGGCAGGAGCCAGGTGTTTCTCCTGGTCTCCCATGGGGTGCAGGGCCCAAGCACTTGGGCCATCCTCCACTGCACTCCCGGGCCACAGCAGAGAGCTGGCCTGGAAGAGGGGCAGCCAGGACAGAATCCAGCGCCCCGACCGGGATTAGAACCTGGTGTGCCGGCACCTCAAGGCGGAGGATTAGCCTATTGAGCCACGGCACCGACCAATGCAGGACTCTTCACACGGTGCCAGCAGCACAGAATTCATAGGGGAGTTTGTTTTGGTACAACATAGTTTTAAAAATCCACGCATTTTTTTCATAATATTCATTTTTCATGAACTTTTTGAAGAACCTCTATTATGAACATGGACTTCAAAAATTTTTGTGCCAAAGTAATTTTATCTTTGAATTCAATTTTCCAGGAACTTTTTGAAGTACATTCATATATTCATTTCAAAAGGAACATCTTCCTACGTACCCACACTTTGTCAAAAGAGTAGCTTTTATATCCCCTTGTCATACACACAGGAAAGGAACACCTATGAGAGGGAGATGATGAGTGTGCTGACTTGCTTGGTGGTAGTGGTCCTTCACTATGTGTATGTACTTCAGAATTAGAGTGGCCAAACATCACATAGTATGCACAATATAAATATACAGAATATATACAGTAAAAATCACAAAAGTGGAAACTTTTTCTATCTCAGATCATTCAACATAGCTGCTAGAGGTTAGACAGCAATTTAAAAAATGTTTTTCCTGTTTTAGAAACTGCTAACATATATGTATACTCAAGTGGCAACAGTATTTCACTCCATCAGTATCTATCTATACTCATCGGGCTCTTTCCTGCTTGGCCACCTCCAGCCAAGCATGGACAACTTGAGTCCTTCACAGGAACACGCTGATGGTCAGTCGCTTCCCTCTCCTTTCCTGCCATGTGTCAGAGCTCCTGAGGGAAGGAGGATCAGAGCCCTCCCACCCTGAGGGGACATGGAGAAGAGTGCAGGTCGTGTGACCGCAGTGGCATGGTCAGTCACGGGGACTTGCTGAGACTCAGGTACACTCGTAGGTATGAGTGGAGGATTAGGTGTGAAATTGCGGAGTCTTTGTCCATCATCTAAGCAGGACAAGCCCAGAATCCAGGAGCAAGGATATCTGTGTGTGTATACAAACATCCATATACAGTGTGTATACACACATCCACACATGGTGCATATATACACATCCACACAGAGTGTGTGTGTATATGTGTGTGTATACACACATCCACACATGGTGCATATATACACATCCATACATAGTGTGTGTGTGAATACGTGTGTGTGTGTATATATATATATATATATATATATATATCAGTAGACATGCATGTTTCTGTGTTCAGCTCTCCTTCCACCCATCCATTTAACTTGCTTAATAATGACATGATAAAATTGTCAAAAAGCTGCTCAAAGAAGTCCAGTTTTTTTTCTTTTTTGGAGATTTACCTATTTATCTGAATGATAGAGTTACAGAGAGAGAGAGAGAGAGAGAGAGAGAGAGAGAAAGAGAGAGAAAGAGAGAGAGAGAGAGAGAGAGAGAGAGAGAGATTTTATATCTGCTGGTTCACTCCCCAGGTGGCCACAATGGCCAGGGCTAGGCCAGGTCGAAGCCAAGGGCCAGGAACTCCATCCAGCTCTCCCACGTGGGTGGCAGGGGCACAAACAGGGGGGCCATCTCCCACGTGGATGGCAGGGGCAAAAACAGGGGGGCCATCTCCCACTTCTTGTTCCAGGCCATCAGCAGGGAGCTGAACTGGACGTGGAGCAGACAAGCAGCAGCTCTCCCAGGGGACGCCAGCACTGCAGGCGGCAGCTTTACCTGCTACACCACAACGACGGTCCTGAAATCGAGTTATTGATAACGATGGAGGCAGCTGTTAAGCCCAAGGATTGTGGGCAGAGCCTGCACAGGCAGGGGCAGGTTCTCTCCATGTGAAGGCTGCTGGGGCTGTCCGGCTGTCTGCTCAGAGCAGAGCAACTCACTGGGGAGGCGAATCCTACCATTGGGCAGCTGCTGTTCTCAGTGTTTCTCACTTCATCCTCATAAACCCCGCACTCTAGATGAGTGTCCAAGCCTGAGCCTGCTGCGCCTCTGTAAAACAGCACGGGCAATCTTGTCCTGCCATGGAGAGGGGGTGCAGAGGTACTGAAAGCAGACCGGTTCCAGGACCACCAGTGGATGCCGGAGATGCTTGCTGTCATCCCACAGCCGCTGGGTCCTCAGCCCAGCACCCTCTGCCTGAACCTATCTCCTCTCCACTGCTGCTTCAGATCCCAGGAAGAAGTGGGGGCGTTGGATTTGAACCAGAGGGATCTCCAAGCCAAACTGGAGAGCTGAGCACTAGCTGGGCAAGACATGAGCTGGAGAGGGTCCAAGCCAACGCTTAGGCCAGCAGGCTGGGAAGCACGCAGAGACACAGGCATCATGGCTCAGAGGCCAACGGTAGCCTTGCCAGCGGGCAAGTGGGCAGTGAGTGCCCAGACTGACCAAAGGAAACTCAGTTGGGACAAGTTCTCTCCCAAACCTAGTGACAGTTAGTCCTCAGTTGCAGCTCAGTTCCTCCCATCGCCGTGACCGTCACTGTGACCGGTGTTCATGGAGCCAGGATCGTGCAGGACCTTGGCAGAGCACCGGGGTGCAGGTTTGAGCCAATCCTGAGCACCCTACTGTTGGGTCAGAGGAGACACCCTGAACTCCAGCTCCAGGCTCTGTCTGCCGAACTAGACTTGGCTCCATGCAGGGGGTGCGCTCTTGGCTCCCTCCTGGCCTCCAGGGAATCAAGATTCACCTGCAGGTGCCTCTCATTAGCTGAGTTTTGCCCTTGTGTCATGACACAAGATATGTGAAACAAAATTTCTCCGATGTGCCTAACACAGCACTTGCCTACTTTCTGCTTTGATTTAAAGGGAAGGAGTTTCCCGTGGTATTACTATCAGCTGTCCTTTAGGATGTAACAAGCTGTTGTGGCTGTTTTCAAGCTGCAGTTGGGAGTCCCTGCTCCCAGAAGCACTGGCCATCTTTGCAAGTGGGCATCAGGCAGCACCTGTGAGAGAGACAGCAGACACGGTCGCCGGCCCTGGAGGACTGGGCACCCACCTTGCCTGGAGCCAGGCTTCTCCACTTCACTCTTGTTCTCAAGGATGGAAGCCACGTGTTGATAGATGGGGTGATCTTGGTCAAACTCCACAGCAATCTCAGGGCATTTTGCCATCTATTTTTCCCCTTGATTTTATTCTTAGGGGCATTTACATAGTTTCCAAGGAAACTGTCAGCTCCCACCTTTGACTCTTCTGCACAAGTGAGAGCAGGTTCACGTCTCGGACAGGGGTACCCACCCGAGGTAAGACCCTGGCTCCCACAGAGGCGTCTAGCTCAGCCCTTGGGCTGTCAATGGTGATGGGAGGCAGGCAGCACCTTGACAATACAGAAGGCTGATCTCAAGGGTTTTGGCCAAACGCAGAGCTGTGAGCACGGAGCTCTCCCGCGGTGCGTATGGCTCTAACTGGCATTCCTAGCTCAGCCATGCTGCCCCCTCCTGCACACCTGCTACTCACAACTTCCAGAACAAGAACTCAGCTTCACAACATTGCTCTTCTTACTGCAGCCACTGTCAGCTCCTGCTCCTCACGTTAGGTCCAAAGAAGAAAAAAGAGAATTCCCTAACCAGGAATAAACACAAAACCCTGCCCAGACTCGAATGGTATACTGCCTGTGCTCCCTTGGTTTGCGTCTGAGAATCCTGGTAGTCTGGGAATACAAAGGCAGCTGACTCAGACTCAGGAAAACTTTGCCAAGAGGCGCTCACTGGACACATTTCCTTGGTCAGGGGCCGGAATCGGATCCTGGGCCGTGACAGGGGTGGAGGACGGTGAGTGTATCCACCCAGTCCTTTATCAGCACTGCCCCTGAGCGACTGCTGGGAGGACAATAGACCCCACACTCAAACCCCTAACTGCGGTGGGGAGAATCTCCCCCTCAGGTTTCTCTCCAGCCCTAGGTGTGTGCACCTTCCTGTCCAGCCAACGAGCTCTCCAACTTCCATGAGGTCAAATCATTTCCCGAAAACTGTCAGATCATAATCCTGTAATAAAACACTCACTACAGACGTGAAGTCACTGCGGATATGTCTTCAAACCTTAATTGTATGGATCCACGCAGAAGAATCGAATATATGCATCAAGTTGAAACGAAACCTTGCAAACTTCAAAGCGTCAAAGGAGTTCATGCTCTCTTTGCCAAGCTTAAACGTGCAATTTAGACAGAGGTGGCCGCTGGCACTGTTAAACCAGATCACTGCTTTCCAGGAATTCGACCTACCTAAAGGACGAGCATAGAATCCTGTACTGTAGATTTAGAACACAGATGGAGTTACAAAATTTGTTTTTTTATAAGTGATCCACGGATTTCTCCTCAATCAGTTCTCCTAGGAGAGACTCAGGCTACGGGAGCGATGTGGCCACAGGCTGTCACACAGAGATGCTTGCTGTAGAAGCTGGGGGGGGCAGAGGAAAGCCACAGGCTCCACCCTCCTGCACTGGTGCGAGCCACAGCCCTCACAGCTTCCCAGCCAGGAGCCTGGTGCCAAATGCCTGTGAGGAAGAGGGGCGCTCTTCGGACCCCGTGCCTACCCAAGTGGAAAGTGGCCACTCAGAGGCCGCACACCACCAGTCCCTGAAAGGACGTCACAGGTGGTGCATCTTCCTTCTGCCGGCTCAAGCAGGCTGCACTGCCTCACGCCTGGGTTCCTGCCAGAGGAGTGGCCCCTGGGAGGGGATCCCCGAGACGCCCAGCTGAGAAACCTCGACTCTCACCTGCCCAGCGCACGTGGATTTGGACCACCTGGTTAAACTCCTTCGTATTTCACAATCAGCCTGACATCTCACATTTCCCATCCCTCTCAAGCAAGAAAGGGTCTTCCACCAAGACACCCTTCCTCCTGTTCCCAGTAGGCCTCCTCTGGAGGCCCCACCCATGCACACAGCTGGCCACGCTCTCCTCCTGCCTCCCTGGGCCTGGGACCCCTCCTTCAAGTGCTCTTCACCTAACACAGATAGAGAAAGCTGGAGAGCTCCTAATTTCCTGTAAGAACTGCGGTGCCCAGATGAACAGTTCCCTACAGGCCAGGGAAGGGCTGGCAGGGCTGTGTTAAATCTCGGTCATGTCAGTTTGGGGCCGAGCGGATGCAGTGTCTTGGGGGCTTTGTGCCAGGAAATTCCATGCCCCGGTAAACACTTTGGCACGAGGATTTCAGCTGCCTGGCTGCTCTCATTGCTATGGTTTGACAGTGGTCCCCAAAGTGCACATGTTGGAAACTTGATCCCAGTGCACAGTGTTGGGACGTGGGGCCCACTGGGATAGGAGGTACTTGGGTCACGGAAGCACCCCCCTCATGCATGAATTAACCTCAGACACCCCCCCCCAACTTCAACTCCATGATGCAATGAAATAGCAAGAAGGTCCCCACGGATGCCAGCACCTCTGACTGGACTTCGCAGCCTCCAGAGCCGTAGGAGATGTCTCTTCTTTTTTTTTTTTTTTTTGTTTTGACAGGCAGAGTGGACAGTGAGAGAGACAGAGAGAAAGGTCTTCCTTTGCCATTGGTTCACCCTCCAATGGCCAGGTGCTTCTCCTGGGGTTCAGGGCCCAAGGACCTGGGCCATCCTCCACTGCACTCCCAGGCCATAGCAGAGAGCTGGCCCGGAAGGGGGCAACAGGACAGAATCCGGCACCCCGACCGGGACTAGAACCTGGTGTGCCGGTGCCACTAGGCGGAGGATTAGCCTAGTGAGCCACGGCGCCGGCTAGATGTCTCTCTTCTTAATTTACCCAGTTCTTGTTATTCTGCTGAAGCAGCCCAGAGCAGAGACAGTCTCCCTCTCACTGCAATGGGGTTTTCGTCACGCAGAGCTTCTCTTGCCTGCTGTTCTATTCTCAGGATGAAGAATAAAAGAACTATATTCAAGGGACTGTATCTTCAATCTCAAACTAAGTCAGAAAGCTAGTAAAACAGTGTGAATCTTCCCTAACTTGATTAATTAGAGCAGGGGCCGGTGCTGTGGCAAAGCAGGTAAAAGCCCCAGCCTGCAGTGCCAGCAACCCATGTGGGTGCCAGTTTGATTCCTGGCTGCTCCACTTCTGAGCCAGCTCTCTGCTATGGCCTGGGAAAGCAGCAGAAGATGGCCCAAGTGCTTGGGCCCCTGCACCTACGTGGGAGACCCAAAAGTTCCTGGTTCCTGGATTTGGCCTGGCTTATTCCTGGCTGTTGCTGACATTTGGGGAGTGAACTTGTGGATGGAAGATCTCCCCTGACCCACCTTTCAAATAAATAAATAAATCTTAAAAAAAAAAAAGAATTAGAGTAATAGGCGCTGGTGTTGTGGTAAAGCCACTGGCCTGCGACGCTGGTATCCCATATGGGGGTCGTTCATGTCCCAGCTGCTCCGTTTCCAATCCAGCTCCCTACCATCAGCCTGTGAAAAGCAGCAGAGGGTGGGCCCAGTGTTTGTAGCCCATGTGGAAGACCTGGAAGAAGCTCCTGGCTCCCGGCTTCGGCCTGGCTCTGCCCTGGCCATTGAGGCCATCTAGGGAGTAAGCCAGCAGTTGGACGATCTCTTTGTCTGTCTCTCCCTCTCTCACTGTAACTCCAACTTTCAAATTAATTAATTAATTAAAAAGAACCATGGCAATCGGAATTATTAGCAAATAGGCAGATGGCTCCAGATTTTAATCAAAGTGTTTACTTTCTATTGGTCCTAAATGATTCAGCAAACTTCTCAATTTTGTTATCTTTAGAATACAATGTCAAGACAGTTCTATTTCTTTGATTGATTGGTTTTCTGCCCTCTGGTTTACTGGTGAGAGACACGGGAGTGATCTGGACATTTCAGAACCACCTTAAGCCCACGGGCACGTGGTTGGCCTCTGAGCTTTTATTCTAATGAAGAGCTGTGCACAGCCTCTGACCAGGCAAAGACCTCAGGCTGCGGCTGACCCCTGGCTCCCTGCACTGCCTCCCCACAGGGGCTCTGTCTCTGGATGCCTTATGATCAGGCCCCCAGGGCATGTGCTGCCCCCACCCCCAGTGTCATCTGACTGGTCATCACCGGGCCCTCGGTCCATTGCTTCGTTGGTCCCAGTAGGGAGTCAAGCGGAAGCACCTGATTGGAAGAAGCCGATGACGGCTGCTGGCACACAGCTCCACAGCCTCCCAGAAGGAGCAGGCGGTGGGCACAATGACGCTTTATGCTTGGAGGCAGGCACCGCCGTCTAGTGGTCACGGTGTGACAGTGACAGGAAGCAGTACCAAAACCAGGCCACGCCCCACGCACAGAAGCAACACCTGCCTGGGCCTGGAGTGCTCCCCTTCACCAGGCGCTGCCCGAGTTCACTGCGAGCGATGCCTGCTCTACCCCTCCCAACAATCCTACTGGTGCAGATACAGTCACTAACCCGCGTACCGAGGACAACAAAAGCAACTGCGTCGTCTGCTGTCTAAATGACTTGTCAGTCAGTAGCCAATCCAAGGCAGAGCCGGGATGAACCCAGATTTCCCTCCCTCTCTGCTGCTGACACCAAGACCCAGCCACTAGTCACCTCCTCTTGGGAACCCCTTTCCTCAGGCCACAGCTCCCCTGCGGAGTTTCTTTGGCTATGCAGTGGCCTGGAGCTTATCCTGTGGTCTCACACCTGCCCTGTGCTTGGAGCCACCCCCTCAGTCTGCAGTCCTCAAAGATAAGGGCCTGGTCTTTTGTTGTGAAGACCACCAGCAGCTAACACAAGATAGGTAGTATGGGGGGACTCTACTGGTTCACTAAAAAACAGAAATAAAAGACGGGCTTAGGGCTGGTGCTGTGGCGTAGCAGGTGAAGCCGCCGCCTGCTGTGCTGGCATCCCATGTGGGTGCCGGTTCAAGACCCAGATGCTCCAATTCCACTCCCTGCTGTGGCCTGGGAAAGCAGTGGAGGATGGCCCAGGTCCTTGGGCCCCTGCACTCATGTGGGAGACCTGGAGGAGTCTCCTGGCTCCCGATCAGCTCAGCTCTGGCCATTGAGGCCATTTGGGGAGTGAACCAGCGGATAGAGGATCTCTCTCTCGGCCTCTGACTCTGCCTCTCTATAGCTCTCTGTCTTTGAAATAAATAAATGAATTGTTTAAAAAAAAAGGTAAGTTTATTTTAGTGTAAAAAATTTTATATGTATTTTCTGTGGACTTTTGGATGATCCTTCCTATGCATGTATTTGAAAAAAAATTGTACCAAAATAAATGTGTCTTCATTTTCAATGAACTTAAAAAATATAATGAGTTTTGTATGCATTTGACAAGAGAAGGAAAAAACTGAAAAAGGAAGAACAGGAAGGAAAGAGGGAAGGAAGGAAAGAAGGAGGGAGGGGGGAAAGAGGAAGGGGCAGGGAGGGAGGGAGGAGGTATAGAGGAAGAAGGAAGGGAGACTGGGTGAGAAAAAGCAGAATTTTCCGTTTTTTTTGTATGAAATAACCACAGACACTTTTCAAAAAAGAGTATTAACTACTTCTATTTTACAAATTGAAAAATAAAAAGACAATTAAATGTGGCCTAAATTTTTCTGTTGCGTGAGAAGTAATGAGACATACATTGTCACACGACTCATGGAGGAAAGCAGCATACACTCACCCACGGGTTGTAAGAAATTGGAGAGAAAAAGGCTTTGTTGTCTCTCAGGAGCCAATTTCTGGACTTCAATTCAATTACCTTTTAAGAGTGCTAACCAACTCTTCCATTATTGGTGATCACATTTTCCTTTCTTTCAACAACTGATTTACTTTCTGACTTAATAAAAATTGGAATAGTCAAAAAACAAGGAAAGAAACAAAACACCGACCAAGAAAGGGAGGGAGAGGGAAGAAACCCTACTGTGATAAAATGACACTTCCTTTCCAGTGACTGCCGGACTCCTCCCCCGGGCTGGTGCTGTGGCCTCGCAGGAAGGAACCCGATCTCCCTTCCTGGCCTCCCTTGCAGCTAAGTGCAGAAATGTGTCCTTGGCTCCACCAATCAGCACATCGGAAGCCGTATGAAGGAGGCTTCCGTTGAGAAACCAGAGAAACCAGAGAATCCAAGAAGCAGCCCTCTACCATGCCCAGCCCTAGGCCCTCCAGTGCCGTCCGCTGTGGTGGTGCCCCACAGCACAGTGCGCCCTCTGCTGGAGCAACCCTGCTACGCCATGTGGGTGCTGCCCCCACAGGCACCTCCCAGACGGCCCCCCTGCCCTCTATAACACACTCTGAGGCTCCGATATGCTTAATCCTTGATGTTTCTGCTTCAACTACCTAGAATTGATTTGTCATATATAACCCAGAAATCCTGAATGGCACCAGGCTTAGTGAAGAAAATCTAATTTCACCATGAAATAATTGATTCAGGCGGAACTCTTCAGTGCATGCAAAAACAGCTGAGCAAAAGTTTGACAAACGGGCTGGTGTCATGGCGCAGCAGGTTAAGCTGTTTCAGGTCCCAGCTGCTCCACTTCCCATCCAGCTCCTCGCTAATGCTCCTGGGAAAGCAGCAGAAGATGGCCCAAGTGTTTGGGCCCCTGCACCGCTGTGGGAGACCCGGATAGAGCTATAGGCTTCTGGCTTTGGCCTGGCCTACCCCTGACCATTTCAGCCATTTGGGGAATGAACCAGTGAATGGAAGATCCATCTTTTTCTCTCTCTCCTCTCTCTTTCAAATAAATAAACATTTGGGAAAAGTTTGACAAATGGTAAATATTCACAAATATTTATGTGTGAATTACGGAAAGAATACCAACTCTCCCGGGGTCAACTTGACACAATCTTAGGCGAGGACTCCAAGTTAACATCCCCACTAATGGGACAGACTGACACCACCGGCCCACAGAGGAAGAAACTGCTTCTCCCATATCCCTGCCAAGCGAAGAAAACAAAGCACAGCCTGAAGTCAATCACGAGGAAGCCTGCCACAAACCCAAATTGACAGACATTCTGCAAAATAATTGGGCGGAATTCTTAGAGTCAAAATCATGAGAGATGAAGACTGAGTGAGCTTTCTGGATTAAAGGAGGCTCACTTGATGTGGCAATTAAATGCAATGTCCAACTCTGACTCGGAGCCTGGTGTGTGCAGAAATGTGGCTGTAGCACACGTTGTTGGGCAAAGCAGCAAAATCTGAATATAAACCAAGGATTAAGTAATAGTAGTGTATCGATGATGTATTTCATTCCTTGATTAATACATGCTGGTATGTAAAGCTCTTTGCTGAGCTGAGAAAGTGTACTGAGGTTATCAGACATGCTGTTAACTTAATCTCCACTCCAAGCTGAGGATTTCACCTGGAGAGTGTTTTACCTGTTGGAAACACCATGTCACATGACAACTCTGGATCTAAGATAGTCCTTCTAAAGTCTGACTGCTATCGTGGTTCGCCTCTTCCTCATAATACGTCATTACGCAGAGCCAGGAAGAGCCAGCCGCATGTTCCGCAGTCTGCCTCAGGATGTAGTTGTTCAGATTCAAAAGCGTCTTAGGCCCACGTGCCCTCTCTCAAATTACCGCACAGGATGGTTTTACCAACCTTCAGCTGCGACTCAGCCCCGGGTTATTCTGACATTGGGGAATGACCCGGCGAGGAGGGCTCTCTCCGTCTCTGTGCCTCTGAGATAAGCACATCTTTAAAAACAGTGAAAAGTGACCACCCAGGGACCTCTCTGACTTAGCTCTTAGGTGGGCTAGACGGCCCACACAAGTGCTTTGGCCCAACCGAGCTGCTGTGCTCAAGTCACACGTGGTAGAGCTTGTCGCATTGGCACTCGGTCCCGTGTCAGCAGCCCGGCCAGCTGAACTAAGGGGCACGGTTGAGGCTGCTCAGCTGGAGTGGGCTGAGGTGCATTTCCTGGAACACGAACCATTCTCCGAGTGAATTTCCAGGCAGCCAATTATTTATTTTTAAAGATGTCTGCCTGGCCTTAAGATTTTTGCCTTACTAAAAGGTTATTTGAGAAAATGCTTCATTTTGCTGTTTGCATGGGATTTAAATAGTTAAACCCCAATCCTTTAGAACCCACGACTCTTAGTATGTGACTTAAATTGTGTTTGTGAAGGTGCAAACGTATGCCTTCCTACTGGTCAGAGACTCCGATACCTCTCTCCTCAATTTAGTTTGATTGGTTTGCTGGAACACAAGCCATCTCTGGGCAAATGCATGCAGGACAGATTTCTACAGATGAGCAGATGCATTGTGGAGTCTGAGAGTGAATTCTTGCATCTTCGTTTTACAGAGAACTCTCCATGCCTCATGCCGGCCCCTTCTTCACCTCTAGGTGCACTTCAAACACAACATAAAGATGAATCGGAACTCCAACAAAACCAAGTCCTATGATGCTGCTACCGGAAGAGCCAACACCTGTAATGTGGGTGCACTGCTGACCTTCCTGAAAACTGTAGAAAAGTTCCATTTATGAAAGTCAAGCAATCATTGCTTTCAAAAATTCTGTTGTGGGGGAGGATATATCCCTCTGTTAAAATTGTGTTATAGGAATGCAGTTTTGGAGGATAGCCGGTCTTTCTTCTTCAAGAATTGGAAATCTGGGGCTGGTGCTATGGCGCAGTGGGTTAACTCCCTGGTCTGAAGCACCAGCATCTCATATGGGCTCCGGTTCAAGACCCAGTTGTTCCACTTCCGATCCAGCTCTCTGCTATGGCCTGAGAAAGCAGTGGAAGATGACCCAAGTTCTTAGGCCCCTGCACCCATGTGGGAGACCTGGAAGAAGCTCCTGGCTCCTGGCTTCGGGTCACCACAGCTCCAGCCATTGCGGCCAGTTGAGGAGTGAACCATTGGATGGAAGATCTCTCTCTCTCTGCCTCTCCTCTCTCTGTCTAACTCTGACTTTTTTTTTTCAGACAGGCAGAGTTAGACAGTGAGAGAGAGACAGAGAGAAAGAGGTCTTCCTTCTGTTGGTTCACCCCCCAAATGGCCACCACGGCCAGCGTGCTGCTCTGATCCGAAGCCAGGAGCCAGGTGCTTCCTCCTGGTCTCCCACGTGGGTGCAGAGCCCAAGCACTTGGGCCATCCTCCCCTGCCTTCCTGGGCCACAGCAGAGAGCTGGACTGGAAGAGGAGCAACCTGGGCAGAACCAGCACCCCAACTGGGATGAGAACCCAGAGTACCGGCGCCGCAGGCGGAGGATTAGCCTAGTGAGCCGCGGCGCTGGCCGGTAACTCTGACTTTCAAATAAATAAATCTTTTAAAAAATTAAATAAATCACTCTTGTAAAAAATAAGAATTGGCAATCTATGCTAGTCTCCTACACACATGTGTGGTGAAATACACGTGGGTGTGTCACCACTTAACAGTGCTGAGAAGGCTTTGCATGTGTACACAGAAGTCCAGGAGTCCAGAATTGAATGCACAGTGGGAGAAGCTGGTGGAAAAAATAAAGGCAACACAGCCGGGTGGACAGAGACTTGACTGGAATGCCAGACCCTTCTCCATGTGACCAAGCAAGTGACCTCACCCCAATAAAAATACCACGTTTTCAGAAACAGCAACAGCTGCTGCAACCTCACCTCCTGCGGGCTTAAGCAAGGATGATTGCACAAAGGCACACCTCCATGGGGTCTCGGGTGAGAGCTTCCCTCCAGGACTGTGCGTTTCAAAACCCCAAAGCAAAAACCTCAGCTCACATGACTGCGGTGTGGAATGAGAACAGTTAATGTGACATTTCAGCTCGCTGCAGCCAGTCATCTGAAAATTACTGTATCAACACTGATCCTAAAGTGACAGGTATTTTAAACACCACGAAGGGTAGACTTTAAAATACTCTTGAAGAGTGGTGAAGCCATGCACATGAATCCTTGTCATTCTCAATTTCTTTTATTATTCTTTTTTCAATGTCAAGTGTTTGGTTAACATATAATTCTTGCATGTTCTATGGAGTGCAACATTTCAACACAGGCACACAGCACACACTGACCAAGGCAGGCGTGGGGTCTTTCATGTCCTTCTTTGTGATGGGAGCCTGCAAGCTCCTCTCCTCCAGTTCTTCACACAGACAGGATACGCTACTGTGAACGTCAGTGACCCCACCGTGCCGCGGGACACCAGACCTCGCTAATGCTACGGGAGCGTATTGTGGTCTGTTACCCAGTCTCCTTCAACCCTCCCCACATCCTTCCAACTTCTAATAAACTGCATTCTAAGTTCAAATCTACTTCCCACATAGGAGAGAGAACACACGGCAACTGTCTCTGTGTCTGGCTGATTTCGGTAAACAGAAGGACCTCTGATCATTTGTTGCAGATGTCAGAATTTCGTTCTTCTCTTTGGCTGAATAATTTCACAGGGTTTATTCACACACTGATGGAATCTAGGTTGGTTCCATATCTTGACTACTGTGAATGCAGGAATCTTTCTGATGCTGATTTAATTTCCTTTGGGTATGTACGCAGTAGTGGATCTATTTTAAATTGTGTTCGTTTTGACATTTCATCAAGAAATTGTGAGACCTCTTCTTTTCACCTTATGAAAATGCAACTCAAAATGGATCAAAGACCCAAAGATAGGATCTTAAACTATAAAGCCTAAAAGAGGCTTTGAAAACAGGCAAGAACCAGGAAAATTCAATACCTCAAAACCATCATATTAAGCCTGCCATGAACATGAAGCAATGTGAAAGAAACAAAACATTCTAGGGAATAGGAAAGTGACTTCTGTTTATAAGAGGATGGAGACCAGAGCTATCACGTGTGGTCCATGTCACCGGGTAAGGCCTTCTACCATGTATGACATCACTAGAAGGCCACCCAGATCCTGGCAGGCGTGAGTGCCACACCTGGAGCACCCAGCCTCCAGCAAGCCCATTCTTTTCTTTTCTCTAAAGATTTATTTATTTATTTATTTGAAAGGCAGAGTTAGATAGAGGCAGAGGCAGAGAGAGAGAGAGGTAGAGCCAGAGTGGGGGGGGGGGGAGGGTAGGTAGGTCTTCCATCCGTTGGTTCATTCCCCAGATAGCCGCAATGGGCAGAGCTGTGCCAATCCAAACTCAGGAGCTTCTTCTGGGTCTCCCATGTGGGTGCAGGGGCTCAAGGACTTGGGCCATCTTCTACTGCTTTCCTGGGCCATAGCAGAGAGCTGCATTGGAAGTGGAGGAGCCAGGACTCAAACCTGCGCCTATGGTGGCTTCACCTGCTATGCCACAGCACCGGCCCCAAACCCGTTCTTTATAAAAGAAAAAGATGACTTCCAAATTTTATTTTGAAAAGCTCCCACCTGTTGGTTTACTCCCCCAGTTATCCACAACAGTCAGGATTGGGCCAGACCAAAGCTGGAAGCCAGGAACCCAATCTGGATGTCCCACACGGATGGTAGAAACCCAGGTACCTGAGCCATCACTGCTACCTCACTGAGTGTCCATCGGCAGAAATGTGGACTTGGAAGCAGAACTCAGTTTCAAGCCCAGCCACCCCAAAATAGGACGTGGACCTCCCAACTGCTGAGAAAATGCCTTCTCCAATTTTTTTGTTTTCTTTAAGGAGCAGGGAGACAGTCGTCCCAAAATTTTAAAAAGTAAGAGAGGAAATAATAACACATAAAATATCACAGAAAAGCCAATGAGTGAAGTAGAAGGGCACTTTAAAAACCTTTTGATATTTAGAGAGGGAGGAGAAGTTGTGAGTCAATTACTGCTGGTTGGTCGTGGCTGTGGTATTGAGAAATCTTCCGAGGTTCTGTCTGGGTACAGCAAGAAAGGCTGTCCTAATCAATTAGAGCTATCCTCCAGGACATAGGTCATGAATTTCAGTTAAATATCATCATGGGATCAGTTAATATAAAGGAAGATGAAGCACGCAGCCCCTGGGAGTGAGCCGTTCTCCTTCCAGGAAATCAGACTCCACTTGATTCATATGCCTGTAGCACAACCTACGTAACTCCAAGAGAAAATTACTGATTCTTGAGTTCTACACACAAGCAAACCTCATGCATTTGCAGTGGCCGAAACAGATGAGTCTAAACCTTAAATGAAGAAAAGGACAGAGAAAACATAATCCAGTGCATCTTTCTCAGCATTCATTGTTCCTTCTTGGCGTAGCTGGGGAACAGATTCAGTTCCACGTTCTTTCTAAAATGTAGGCGTGGAGGCAAGTGTGTCACACAGCTGGTGCTCTGGACACCCACCACCACGTCAGGGCACCCACCACCACGTCAGGACACCCACCACCATGTCAGAACACCTACCACCCACATCAGGACACCCACCACCCACGTCAGGGCACCCACCACCACATCAGGACACCCACCACCATGTCAGGACACCCACCACCCATGTCAGAACATCCACCACCACATCAGGACACCCACCACCCATGTCAGGGCACCCACCACCATGTCAGGACACCCACCACCATGTCAGGACACCCACCACCCACGTCTGGACACTCACCACCACGTCTGGACACCCACCACCCACATCTGGACACCCACCACCCACGTCAGGACACCCACCACCCACGTCAGGGCACCCACCACCCATGTCAGGACACCACCACCCACGTCTGGACACCCACCACCATGTCTGGACACCCACCACCCGCGTCAGGACACCCACCATCCACGTCAGGACACCCACCACCATGACTGGACACCTACCACCATGTCTAGACACCCACCACCCACGTCAGGACACCCACCACCCATGTCAGGGCACCCACCACCACGTCAGGACACTTACCACCCATGTCAGGGCACCCACCACCACGTCTGGACACCCACCACCCACTTCAGGACACCCACCACCCATGTCAGGGCACCCACCACCACGTCTGGACACCCACCACCACGTCTGGACACCCACCACCCACGTCAGGGCACCCAGCACCATGTCAGGACACCCACCACCCACGTCAGGGCACCCAGCACCATGTCAGGACACCCACCACCCACGTCAGGACACCCACCACCCACGTCTGGACACCCACCACTCACGTCAGGGCACCCAGCACCATGTCAGGACACCCACCACCACGTCAGGGCACCCAGCACCCACATCAGGGCGTCTGAGCTAAGCCCAGGTTCTGCTTCCAGTTCCATTTCCTGCTAGTGCACACCCAGCAGTGACAGCTCCAGGAGCTGGTGACGGACACCCACATCTCTGTTTCTGATTGTCTCTCTGCCTTTCAAATAAAGACAGTGTTTGAATGTAAGTGTAAATTTTTGAAGTGGAAAAGTCACAGATGCCCCCAGGGACAGCTGGAAGTGACACTTCTGTCAGGAACGGGAGCAAGGATGGAGGTCTGGGAGTAAGGAAGAACATGGGGCACTGGTATAAAGTCTGAGAGTCACCCGTGGATTTTCTGATGGTTTCTTTCCTTTTGGAGACTTTTCCATGCACAATGCTCTTGTTTTTAAGACTTATTTATTTAAAAGGCAAAGAGACACAGCAGGGGTTGGGGGCAGATAGACAGCACTCTCTCCCACCTGCTGATTCATTCTGCAAATGCCCAAGGCCGGGCCAGGTCGAAGTTAGGAACCAGGAACCTTATCCATATTTCCTGCATGGGTGGCAGGGACCCAAGTACTTGGCCATCGTCTGCCACCTCCCAGGCACATTATCTGCAGGAAGCTGGATGGGAAGCAGAGTAGTCAAGACTCGAAGCATGCACTCTGGTATGGACGCGGGTATCCCGAGTGGTGGCTTAACCAGCTGCACTGTAACAGCTGCCCCTAGATCAGAATTCTTGGTCAGCCCTTTGCAGAAGAAAACACCCAGGTGTCTGACACTCCCCACCATCCTCTGCGCTTCTCATCTGGAGTGAGACTGAATCTCTCTCGCTTTTGGAAATCTCTTCCCATATGATCGCTGGTGTGGATCTGAAGGGTTTCTTTCAAAGTTGTTCATCTTTATGAATGCATCAGTGACAAGAAGCAGGAGAGGTCAGTTTCTTCCTCTACTATATACAGATATGGATATGGGTATGGATATAGATTATCTATCTAGAAATACATGCATTTCTGCTTTACGGGTAATAAAATCATTGAGATTTCTGTGTACCCATCCAGACCACCTCCAGCAGCTGTTTGTGACAATTTACATGGATACCTGATCCAACAACTTAGAGTAAAATGAAGTTAGGAGACAAGTGTGTATGGAAACTACCACTAATTTAATTTTAATTCAATATACAATTTGTTCACTCAATAACAATGACCCAGGGTTATATTTACAGAAAGTGGATGGGAAACATCCATTATGAATATTGTAAAGAGGAACATTTCTACAAATCTAAGTCGCTTAATGCATTTCCTAAAGGTTGACGATATCCTGAGCTGCAGCCCCCGTGCAGCTGGCACTCCGCCCAGGCAGCCTCTCGAGATGACCAGAAATTTCTTGGTATCTAATCAGCAAGGAGTGGGGCTCTGAGAAAAGATGATGTCATCTCTGGCTCCCCCGGGACTCTGAGTGCTCCCAGCGTGGTGAGGCAGAAAATCAGAGTGCACCCGGAGCCAGGATGCTGAAATTAAAATAATTAACAAATAAAAGCCCCAGGGAGCTACAAATTAGGAGAGAAGTTGCTCTCTAGTAACAAACATTTTTTAAAGCTTAAAGTAAGAAACACAATTGCCTTGGGAACAGGACCCCAAGCCCTCCTGTTTTCCACTTCAGTACAGATGATGTGCATTTGCAGAGTGAGAACGTGATCCTGGCTAAGTGGAAACGCCTGTGCGTGCACACACAGGACACCAGCGGCCCCCTGGAGACCTGCCTAGTGGAAAGGGAGGGTGGAAAGCAGACGTGGGGCCCTGGAACGTGGGCAGTGTGGCGCCAGGGGCGGCGGGCCTGGATGCCGTGGACAGCCCCCGGGCCGCAGGGCATCTGCAGGCTCTGGACTGAGGGAGCTCTGGCTTGTACTGAAGTCCCCACTGTGTGGCACATCATTCACATTTTGCTACAACTGACTGAGTAGGCAGATGTTAACCAGGGCTTTCTCTGATCTCGGCTGATCTCTCTCCCAAGGCAGAGAAGAACAAGTGTCAATTAGGCGGGCTCTGGAGCTAGAGGCAGGTGGTGCCTGTGATGCAGGGGCGGCCCCAAGACGCTCACTCACAGCCACCGTGTGTCACAGGGAGATAAAGATTGAGACCTCATCCCGCAGTTACCGGAGTGCTCTGCAAACCTCTCCCACCTCAAAACAAACCAGGGTCGCAGGGTGGGGGGAGAAGGCTGAGCGCCTGGACTGTCTGCCCGAGTCTCCCCGCCATCCCTCTGGGGAGAGAATTCAGTGCGTCTCCAGAAGTATGGAACCAACACGAATAGCAGGGAGCAGCCTCTAGGGCCCCAGGGAGGAGAGCAGTTCAGTGGCTGGGGCCTGGCCACAGCCTTCCTCAAAGCCAGAGAAGACCCCAGAAGCAGCTGACCGTGAGAGTCAGGGTGGACAGTCCTGCCAAGGGGAGGCAATTTCGAAGAAAGGGGCTGGGGGGAGGGGTTGCCACATGAGGCCTCAGAACTCAGGAACACAGCCCTCCCCAGGGAGCTGCAGACTCCAGACAGCACATCTGCAAGGCCTCGGCAGGCAGAGACAGACACAGAGAGACAGAGACAGAGACAGAGACAGGGAGAGGGAGAGGGGGAGAGAGAGGGAGAGAGATAGAGACAGAGGGAGAGAGAGAAAGAAAGAGAGAGAGAAGGAGAGAGACAGAGAGAGGGAGAGAGATAATGAAAGAGAGACAGAGAGAGGGAGATGGAGGGGGAGAAAGAGAGGGAGAGAGAGACAGAGAGAGGGAGAGAGAGAGAGAAGGAAAGAGAGAGGGGGAGAGGGAGATGGACGGGGAGAAGGAGAGGGGGAGAGAGAGAAGGAGAGGGAGAGAGAGAGAAGGAAAGAGAGAAGGGGGAGAGGGAGAAGGAGAGAGAAAAGGAAAGAGACAGGGAGAGGGAGAGAAGGAAAGAGAGACAGAGGGAGAGAGAGAGAGAGAAAGAAAGAAAGAGAGAGAGGAGAGAGACAGGGAGAGGGAGAGAAGGAAAGAGACAGAGAGGCAGAGACTCTGTGGCCTGCCAGCAACATGGCTGTAACTCCAGATCACAGCACCCATTCATACACGGGCTAACCTTTTATCTCTCCCTGTTCCAAGTCCCGGCCCCCATCCTGGATGAGGAGCAGGGAGACCTGGCCAGCGGCATCCTCCTGGTCCTCCTCAAGCCCGCATTAGCGTAAGGGAGGATGCCCACATTTCTAAGGGAGGATGGAGGCTTTGGAGGTTAGGAGAGATTGAAGGGCTGACAGCAAGTGCCTCAGCTTTCCAGATGGCTACAGATACAAATGTCCTATTGCAAGGAGGGGAAAGGCGGGCCCCCACTGCAGGAGGTTGCAAAAGCGGTGGAAGTGAAAGGCGCTCAAGTTACCCTTTATAATGGGAAGTAGCAGGCGTGCAGTGTTCACTCACTCCTGAATGGTAGCTAATCCCAGGGGTGTCTGGGCTCCGTAAAGATGACTCCTTCCAGGTAGAGCTGAAGGTGCAACTGCCTGGGAGCTGCCGGCCTTTGGCATTAAAGTTCGGGCACTCAGAGTGGGGAGTACAGGAGAAGGGCACCCTCCACCCAAACACCCGGGGCAGCCGGTGTATGCTGCCTGTGTATCAGCCGGTGTGGCCTGAGAAGAGCTCAGCCAGACTAGAGGGAAAGAAGCCAGACAGGAAGACAGGTCACACGGGAGAGAAAGAGGGGCAGGCACTGTGGAGCAAGGGGTTAAACTACCATGTGGGACACCCACATCCCGAACAAGAGTGCCCGGGACCCAATCCCACCTCTGCCTCTGACCCGGCTTCCCACTCAGGTGAACCCTGGGAGGCAGCACATGAGGGCTCAGGGATCTGGGCCCCTGCCACCCAGGAAGCAGACCCGGATGGATCTCCCCACTCCTGGCTTTGACCCGGCCCAGACCCAAATGTTGTCAGCACTTGTGGATGGAAGACATCTGTCTCTCCCTCTCTGCATCATGAATGCATGGAAATGAATAAATAAACTCTAAAAAAGAGGAGAAAGAACCATCACCTCTGATCGAGTAATGGGTGTGAGCCCTGAAGGGAAGTGCATCAGAATCATCCCTCAGCACTCAAGGTGGGGACCAACAGCAGCAGTGCCATCGAGAAAGCTAGAGAAATCCAGAAGGAGTGCATTTGAACAGGCCCCTGACAAGGCTTGCTTTTACATGATGGCTGACGTGCCAGGCACCCTGGCCAATGCAGGTGGATGAAGAATCGAGGGAGAGTCCAAGGAAGGAAAGGAGGCGGAGCCCCACACTTGACCCATGCAGGACATTCAGTCAAGAGAGGCAAGGGAGCTTTTCTGAGCTTGCATCCTGCATGGCAGGAAAAGTGAGGCTCCTACTAACACGTCAGGTGTGACCCACGTGGCAGAGAAAACAGTACAGGAGCACAAATGACTGGCAGATTGCTTCCAGGGGCAGATGTCCCAGGCCAGCTGGGTCTTGAAGGCTGGGTGAAACGGAGACAGATGCAGGCCAAGCCTCAGGGGGGTGGCAGGCAGCAGCAGTGTTGGGAGGCCAAGGACAGAGTGGGGAGACCCTGGCTGCTCACACTCCCTTCGGGCTGGGCGCTGGAAGGAAGTGAGATGGGGATAGGTGTCACCGAGCCAGGTGGGAAAGGGGGACCTGCACCTCACAGGAGCTGCAAAACTGTGAAGGAGCCCAGAGCACGCGTTCTCAGGAGTTGTCAGTTCTGATGGACTGGACGGGTCACATTTCAGACTTCACTTGTATTAAAGAAAGGGAGTCCCTAAGTGTACTCACGAAACAGTCCATATCCTTTCCCTAATGAACATATAGCTGACCTCTCAATATAAAATTCCTGGCTTCACAAACTCCCTTATTGAGGCTAAGAATGCAATGGGAAGGGGAGCCTTGAGCTGCTCCCTGTCCCCACCCCTGTGACATCTTTCCCGGGAAGGGACCGAGAAGAATCTCCCTGACACTGGCTGAGGTGGGCATCTGCACAAGAAACTCAAGGAGTTTTGATTTAGAAAAAGGACTGACATTGAGAACAATCAAAACAAGGCAGGCTGCGGCATGAACGTGGGAAAAGGTGGTAGATGTGGCTGTGGCTTCTAAGTCAGATCCTGTGTAGGGAACTCAGAGGGACCAGGCTAGACCAAACAGTCACAGGCTGTGTCCAAGCCTCATTTTCAGTACTGGGTTATCAGTTGTCCTACACTTGTACGTATGCACACTGTTATAGTTAACAGGGGAAATTGTGGTGATGAGAATGTGGGGGCTCTCAGAACTTAGTGGCTTTTGCCTGTGAACCTAAAACTGGACTAGAAACTAAAGTCTATTAATTAAAAAACTAACTGAGCACCAAAAAGGAAACCTGTTGAAGTGAAATGGACACTATGAGAAATAGTGACTTGATTAGCCCTTGTCCTGACTGTTGATGCACAATTTAATACTTTATCCCTTTTAGTATTTTTTTTTTGTTCTACTTAGTACTATTGGTTGAACTCTGTAATTAACACACAATTATTCTTAGGAGTTTAAATTTAACTGAAAAGTGATCCCTGTTAAATATAAGAGTGGGAATAAGAGAGGGAGGAAATGTACAATTTGGGACATGCTCAATCGGACTTGCCCCAAATGGTAGAGTTAGAAACGTGCCAGGGGATTCCAATTCAATCCCATCAAGGTGGCATGTACCAATGCCATCTCACTAGTTCAAGTGATCAATTTCAGTTCACAATTGATCATAATGAAAGGACTAAGAGTCAAAGGGAGCACATAAACTAGTGTCTGCTAATACTAACTGATAGAATAAAATAGGGAGAGAACAATCCAACATGGGAAGCGGGATACACAGCAGACTCATGGAATGGCAGATATCCTAAACAGCACTCTGGCCTCAGAATCAGCCCTTAAGGCATTCAGATCTGGCTGAAGAGCCCATGAGAGTATTTTAGGCATGGAAAGCCAAGATACTCTGGCAAAAAAAAAAAAAAAAAAAAAAAACACCTAAATGAAAGATCTCTGTGAGTAAGATCCCAGTGGAAAGAACGGGCCATCAAAGAAGGAGGTACCTTTCTCTGAAGGGAGGAGAGAACTTCCACTTCGACTATGATCTTGTTAAGATTGGAGTTGGTGAACTCAAAAGGCTTTCATAGCCTTGGCAACTCATGACTAGAGCCTAGGGTGATTACTGACACCATAAATAAGAGTGTCAATTGTTAAGTCAACAACAGGAGTCACTGTGCACTTACTCCTCATGTAGGATCTCTGTCCTTAATGTGCTGTTCAATGTGAAGTAATGCTATATAGTACTCAAACAGTATTTTACACTTTATGTTCTGTGTGGGTGCAAACTGTTGAAATCTTTACTTAATATATACTAAATAGATCTTCTGTATATAAAGAGAATTGAAAATGAATCTTGATGTGAATGGAATGGGAGAGGGAGTGGGAGATGGGAGGGTTGGGGTGGGAGGGAAGTTATGGGGGTGGGGAGCCATTGTAGTCCATAAGCTGTACTTTGGAAATTTGTATTTATTAAATAAAAGTTAAAAAATAAAAAAACAAGTAAATCATCCAAACAGGGCAAACACTCAATAACATTCATTTGTCAATGTACCTATTTCATCAAATGGGCTGCTCTTCACTGAAACTGTTTTCTCTCTTTTGAACTTTCTTTTCAATTCTTAAGCTCAGTCCTGCCTTTAATTTTGCTTTGTGCCTCACTTCCAGTGCATTCTCTGTCCACAAATGCTTTGTGCAGCTCCCAGGCCAACCTACCTCAGGAAGTGCCTGCCTGCCACAGACCACCCGTACACACACACACACACACACACACCTTGCCTGCATCAGAGACAACTAAGTGAAAAAACTCAATGATTGGTAAGAAGTGGGGTTCCAAGAGACATACAACACAGAGTTGTACGAGAGATGTGTTTGTGATCACTTGGAGAAAGCCACAGCTCATGTCGAATGTGGAAAGGCATGTAAATCGCGTGTGTGTTCAGCCTATTCAAGTGGAGTTGTGAGAAAGAATGTCACAAGGCCACGCTGTGTGCTCCCCTCCTTTGTTAACTCTACCACAGTGGAGACAGAACTGAAGTTTCTCAAAGATTTCACATTTCACACTTGGTGATGCGGGCTTGGACTCCCAGCAGGGGCTCCACGGATTCAGCTGTCTCCCTTTTCTGCTTCTCTGGGACGGAATCTCTGCCCAACACGTCACTGTGTGTTGCTGCCGCCTCCCAGCCTCCTCCCTCGTCTGGGTCCTCAGACATCCTGCAGCCACCCGCTGGCCCCGTGACTCAGCTATAGGATCAAGAAGCAGATTTCAGGATTTGCTGCCTAGCAAAGATGGCATAGAGCTTGACAGCAAACTCTATGACTTGGCCAAATCGTGGGTGTCAGATGGACACGGCCGGAACAGTAGCAGGCTGTGGCGTAAGCAATAATCTTCAATCGCACGAGTTAAAGGAAAACAGGAAGTGCTGGGTAAAGACTGCAGGTGTATGTCCAGTGGGAACAAAGAAAGCCGTACGGAAGTGGACTTGAGGTGGGAAACAGCCAGGGGAATATTTGCAAAGCAGCTCTGACGGCAGATTTGCAAACCTGTTCCAGGTCTGGAGGGAGAGAAACAGAGCACTCCAGCCTGTTCCCACCGCAGCCTGTTCCCACCGCAGCCTGTTCCCACAGAAGCCTGTTGCCACCGCAGCCTGTTCCCACCCCAGCCTGGTCCCACCCCAGCCTGTTCCCACCCCAGCCTGTTCCCACCGCAGCTGCTTCCCCAGAGATCCTGTGAGCTCCAGACTCTGACCACTCCTGGATCTTGATGACCACTGGCCTTTTGTTGACCATTCCTGGCACTGCCCAACATATCCAAAGATCTGTTGGCCATAGTAAGGCTTACTCAGACAACAAGCCAGGGGGAAAGAAAATTGTCCTTGAGAATAATGGCATTCCAGGGGGACAGGGATTCCACCAGCAGCAAGAAAAGCCGCATTGAGCGTGCAGGGGCCCAGGACTCAATACTCCTGTGTCTATCAATGACAATGGCGTGCATTGTAATCCCCTTTTTGGAGACAGTTTTTCTCAAAGCAGAAACTTTGCTGGCTGGAATGATATAAACCCCGTGGGATGTTTTATTTTTTCTCGGAAGACATTTGTCTCCCTGCGTCCCAAAACCCAGCAGCCTGCTTCTTCCGCAGCAGTGAGCCCAGTCCCCACCCCGAGACCCTATTGCTTCCTCTGAATTCTCCCGTCCACCCCTCTCAATCTACACAAACCCTCTTCTCTCATTTCCCTCTTTATCTTTTGCAGTCATTTCACTTCTAGATTGCTACTTGGTCTGATCACGCTGCTGTCACTTTAATTCTATCATGAAGTTATGGCTTATGAGAACCCCAGGACTCCCCAGCAAACTGCCCACCATCCGCCTCAGTGGCCCAACCACTCATTCTAGAACTTGTTTACAGCAGGTTCCTTTGATGAAGAAGCAACTCTTGCACCAGTGGCATCACACCCGGCACGGGGGCAGAGATGCAGGCTCTGGGGAGTCTCTCGTGCAGAGTAGAACTTGGTCCTGCTGGTGATGATTGAAAACACCAAAATATGAGCTTGTGTGTGTGTTAAATAACCTGATATAAGCAAACGTTAAAAAGCTCATGAAACACAATGCAAAGAAGGCACATGCCAAAGCTTGATCATAGCAGAGTCCTTGGAAATTTCTAGTGAGAGTAGCCCAGGGACAGCCTTTGCATCAGGCCCCTTTCTCCGACTGTGGTCCAGGTAAGAAGAGGGTGACCACTCTCACATTACCCGCAAGTCGAAAGGGAACCTCGCCCAGAAGTGGTAGGGAAGAACTGGGTGTTACGGCACATTGCCATGCGCAGACACGTGCACGTTTGCTGAGGGCGCTGTTTTGTTTGGCGACCGAAGTTGCATTCCTAAATGCGCTGAAGGGAAGCCAGACTGTAATGTGGTGATCCCCTTGCAGTTCCTCATTCCTTAGCGGAAAAGAAAATACAAGTTAAGCCATGTGCTGAGTGTAACGAATCATTGTTAAGGGCCTACTGGACATCAAGAGCCTGCCCTGACAAGGACAATGTCCCTCAGGGCAGTTGGCATACTCTTTCACAGAAAGCTGCCAGTCCAGGGGCACGGAGGGGTGGACGTCACCTGGAAAACTGAAGGCTTCCCCATCTTGACCAAGCACTGTCATCACCATGTGCTTTCTCGGGCACAAGGAGGTGTCAGCAGCCAGTGTCCTCCATATCCAGGTCGACCGTGTGACCGGAGTCAACTGCGCCAGAACCTCTGAATGTTACCAAAACCAACCATAAGCACAGCTGCTTGCCAGCCATGGAGGCAGGCCTTTGTGGGGAGAAGGGGTCTTACAGGGCAGCCAGACTCCCTCCCAGTGGGGCCAGGGGCAAGTTTAGGGGCCAGGTGGGAAGGAGCTGGTGGGCAGAAGCGCTGGTGGGGCAGCTCTGATCACCAGGGCCCAGAGGGGTGAGACTGTATTTTAGCAGCTGACCCCAGAACGCAGGAACTCTGGCCCACGTGGTTAGATCTGTGGTTAACAGCAAAGCTGCGGCAGTTGCTGGGAAAGAATGGGGTTTGAGTTTGGGGCGTCAGGGGCCCCTGTGAACAGCGCAGTCTGACATCAGGAGAACCTGAAGGAGGGTTTTCTGTCTCTCTCCGACCCTGTCTCCCTCTGCCTGCAGGGAGTGGGGGGCATGTGCTGCTGTGAGGAAACCTGGACCCACGCAGGCAGCGCAGCACAACCCCTAGTAGCAGCAGCCCCTGCCCCTTTGGCACGGATGAGCTGAGCCAGAGGTGCTCCCGCCAGCATCCTTGGAGCGGTGCTGCCCTCCCGGGATAAAGGCGTCCGCTCTGCTTGGATGAGACGTGGGGCTCTGGGCTGAGAGAAACTGAGCGCACGTGACTCATGGCAGGGGAGAGTCGGAGGGACTCTGGGTGAGCTTTGCCTTCACCCCCGGTTACTCAGTGATGAGGGCAGTGGCTGGAACACCAGGAGGCATCACTCGGGGGCAGAATTAAGTCACATGAAGAGTGAAGGATTAACTGAAGGCAAGAGGCCCCGAGCACCACCGCCTCCCTGCTGTCATCCCGTTCTAGGACAAAAGAAGTCAGCGCTGGAGCAGGTGGCAGTGACTTCCTGTGCTCTGCGGCCACTTCTCACAGCAAAGGCAGGGACCCAGCTTCCTCGCCACACCTGGATCCTTTCCTGCAAGTCCCATTCTGGAAGGAACTGGGCATTCCCACCCCACATTCCAATTCAGGAAAAGACAATGGTAGCAAAGGGAGGCTGAACAGAGTAGGAAGCACTCCTGGGTGAGCAGCAGCAAGACACATGGATTCATCCCCCGGGGGAGAAGCTGCATATGAATACAACATCACTGGAGAATAAAGATTACCCAGTGTTTTTTTTTTTTTTTTTTTTTTTTTTTTTGACAGACAGAGTGGACAGTGAGAGAGAGAGACAGAGAGAAAGGTCTTCCTTTGCCGTTGGTTCACCCTCCAATGGCTGCCGCGGCCGGCGCACCGCGCTGATCTGAAGGCAGGAGCCAGGTACTTCTCCTGGTCTCCCATGGGGTGCAGGGCCCAAGCACTTGGGCCATCCTCCACTGCACTCCCTGGCCACAGCAAAGAGCTGGCCTGGAAGAGGGGCAACCGGGACAGAATCCGGGGTGCCAGCGCCACAAGGCGGAGGATTAGCCTAGTGAGCCGCGGCACCGGCTACCCAGTGTTATTCACACAAATTCCTTCCATGTCAATTCAGAACTCCCAAACCCACTGTCTTTTCAAATATCCACTCCTTCTCCCTCCTCATCTCTTAAACAGATGCTGGCTGTCCTTTGGGAGTGACAGAATCGCCAGTCAGCACTGTTCCTGGGAGAGGCAAGTTAGCTTGCTGGCATTCCAGAGGCTCCCGCTCTGGTGGCAGCGCCAGTCTTGGCACACAGCTGCACCCTGTTGTCCAAGATTACCACTAGTGCCCCAACCATTGTGTCCATTGTCCAGCCAGTGGGGAGGAGAAATAAGCAGTGAACATGCCCACCTGGACTTCAGAGACCCTCATGGAAAGCTGACCTGAGGCTCCTGCTGCCATTCATCTGGTAGAGCAACAAGTGGGAAAGGTCATGCTGATTGGGCAAGAACCTGTACCCAGTGGAGACTCTCCACAACCTTGGCCTGTTTCTCAGGAAGCAGGGGAGGGGGCAGTGTTGGGAGGTCACCTGTGCCCTGTTCCTTGGTCATTCCCCTATGACAGCAGGGGAGGAGGGGGCAGTGTTGGGAGGTCACCTGTGCCCTGTTCCTTGGTCATTCCCCCTATGACAGCAGGGGAGGAGGGGCAGTGTTGGGAGGTCACCTGTGCCCTGTTCCTTGGTCATTCCCCTATGACAGCAGGGGAGGAGGGGCAGTGTTGGGAGGTCACCTGTGCCCTGTTCCTTGGTCATTCCCCTATGACAGCAGGGGAGGAGGGGGCAGTGTTGGGAGGTCACCTGTGCCCTGTTCCTTGGTCATTCCCCTATGACAGCAGGGGAGGAGGGGCAGTGTTGGGAGGTCACCTGTGCCCTGTTCCTTGGTCATTCCCCTATGACAGCAGGGGAGGAGGGGCAGTGTTGGGAGGTCACCTGTGCCCTGTTCCTTGGTCATTCCCCCTATGACAGCAGGGGAGGAGGGGCAGTGTTGGGAGGTCACCTGTGCCCTGTTCGTTGGTCATTCCCCCTATGACAGCAGGGGAGGGGGCAGTGTTGGGAGGTCACCTGTGCCCTGTTCCTTGGTCATTCCCCCTATGACAGCAGGGGAGGGGGCAGTGTTGGGAGGTCACCTGTGCCCTGTTCCTTGGTCATTCCCCTATGACAGCAGGGGAGGGGGCAGTGTTGGGAGGTCACCTGTGCCCTGTTCCTTGGTCATTCCCCTATGACAGCAGGGGAGGAGGGGCAGTGTTGGGAGGTCACCTGTGCCCTGTTCCTTGGTCATTCCCCTATGACAGCAGGGGAGGAGGGGCAGTGTTGGGAGGTCACCTGTGTCTTGGACTTGGAAGTTCTTATGTCGTGGGAAGATCGTGCCCGTGGTGACCAGCATGCATTCATCACACAGCACAAGTCCCTCTCAGGTTTCTGGCTTTGTGGAGCCAGGATGGCCCTGCTCTCCGTCTCTCCAGTATTGAAACTACCCACGAAAACACCACATGCCAGCGAGCCTGAATCCACCCTCCATCATGACCTCCACCGTGACCTTTGCACCAGGTGTCTACGTGGCATGGGTGAGCCCTTCCAGCACCTGCAGGGAGTGCCTTTGGGAAGAGGCTTCTCTGCCAGCTCATGAATGATGAGACTCAGACCCCTGAGTCACTGACCTGTGTCAGCCCTGGAGAGTCGCAGAGCCTGGCCCCTCTACACCGCTGTCTTGTCTGGAAAGAGGGTGGCCCTCCACTCCCCCTGGCGGCTCCTAGGGGCTTCTGCCCTGCAGTTCCCACTCAAGTGGCCTCCACTGCGTGTTAAACACTTTGAATCTTACAGATTGGTTTTTCCTTACAGATTCTAGAAATGGGTAGAATTATTACCCAATCCCCATTGCTCAAGAAAAGAGAGGCTCCAAGGTGTTGGGTAACATGTCTGAGTTCATGCAGGCTGTGAGTGGTGGGAGGCGCTGACTGCCGTTAGGAGCAAGGGGCCCTCAGGCTCTGGGTGTGGACTCTGCACTGCAGTGTCCAGGCAGGCCAGGCAGGTCTCCAAGGCCACTCAGTGTGACTGGCGAGTGGCCCAGCATCTTCATTTTGAGCATCAAGAAGTTTTGGGCAGGAGTTTGACACAGCGGTTGAGACGCCACTGGGATGCCTGCATTCTGAGCTGGAGTGCCTGGTTCAAGTCCAGCTTCCTGCAAATGGGAGGCAGCAGGTGATGGCCCAAGTACTTGAGTTCCTGCCACCCTCAGTAGGAGACCTGGATGGCTCCAGGCTCCAGGCTTCAGCCTGGCCAAGCCTTGAGTGTTACAACCATCTGAGGAGTGAACCAGCAAACAGATCACTCTGTCTGCCTTGGCCTTTCAAATAAAATGAAAATAGATAAAAGTTTAAAAATTGATGTCTCAGGGGGTTAGATGTCTTATGCAAGAAATAAAATCCAGTCCCTCAAGCAGAGATCCAGAGTCAGCTGACAGCTCAGTGGCCATGCTGGACAGAAGAACCCTGTCCTCTGATGCCTCATGGAGCAGGCTGGCAGATCAAAGTCAAGCATCGTCAATGAAGGAGAGGGACATCTGCACTGTCACAAGGTGTGACCCTGTACACTGAGGCCATCACAGGTGTGACCCTGTACACTGAGGTCATCACAGGTGTGACCCCTGTACACTGAGGCCATCACAGGTGTGACCCTGTACACTGAGGCCATCACAGGTGTGACCCCTGTACACTGAGGCCATCACAGGTGTGACCCTGTACACTGAGGCCATCACAGGTGTGACCCCTGTACACTGAGGTGACATCACAGGTGTGATCACTGCACACTGAGAACATCACAGGTGTGATGTTTTCTGTAGACTGAAGCACTAAGTTCTACGCCAGCCACAAATGGCTGATGACCACAGCGAGTTCTGCAGGTGAAAAGTACCACATGTGAACTCCTGTCTCCAGGCCAGAATGAGCAGGTGTGGCAGGGCTGACGCAGATAGCCAGGGTGCCTGACACATCCCTCTGCCGGTCACTGGGCACCCAGGACCCCCAGAAGGTCTCCAGGCAGTTACACGAATTTCTTACAAAGGATTCTTTTGTAGCTACAGACTCTCAAAGGACCTTGAAAAGCAAATCGCGTCTAACTCTGGCCTTGCTCCGCCTGGGCCCAGGTGGGTGGCTCTGTGACACACACACATCCTCACCAAGCTCAGCCTGGGCCCAGGTGGGTGGCTCTGTGACACACACACATCCTCACCAAGCTCAGCCTGGGCCCAGGTGGGTGGCTCTGTGACACACACACATCCTCGCCAACAACTTCTTTGAGTTTGGGGATCTTTCATTATTCCCCTTGCCCAAAAATTTTTTTTCTATAAAATCTATTTAAATATACAAGGATTCTTAATGCATGTATGTTTGAGCCAAGTTTCACGATTTCGTTTCCATCACTTTGTATCATGTGTGTTTTATGTGCTTTTCCATGTTAAAAAAAAAAAAAACACTTGCCAAAACTGTTGCTGGAAATTCATTTTGAAAGAGGAGCAGAAACAAGCTCTAGCTCTGCCAAGCACCACGTGCCAACATGCACCACCAGCCCTGACCCCAGAGCAGGTCAGGCTTCACCCTGCACGCCCCGTGCCCGTCAGCCAGGCACTGCCAGAGCCTTCCCCCCGGCTCGTCCAGCTCTCTGTTCCGCAGAGACTTCCTGCCCATTCACTCTGTCCCACGAAGAAAGGATCATCCCCTTCACCACCTCTGCTGTCCTTGTAGCTGAATGTGAGTTTAAAAGAGGAAACCCCCTCTCCTACCGGAACCTCCCTGGTGAACTTTCTGGTGCTTTGTGGCTCTCTTCCAAACAAGGAATTCTGCAAGTAGAGGCAGGTGGCTTTGCTGTCCCTGACTGAAAAACCAAACCCTCCAGCTTCCATCCTCTCCAGCTGAGTATCCGTGCTTCCTGCGTCTGGGTGGAGACAGGGGAGGAGGCTGTGCTGGGAGTTCCTGGCTTGGGTGGGAGTCTCTGGGGGGTGACTAGGGCTGAGCTGGCTCTTTAGAGTAGAGCCATCAGGACTGAATCTTGGAGGCTTGAGAGAAGGCAGGGGAGGGGAGAGGGTCACAGGGCACCCCCTGCCCTTGTCATGTGCCAGGACTGTGCCATTAAGAAGGCTGCTATTAGATGCTGAAACCGTGGGGCCCACCCCACTTCGACTGTACCTCCTGAACTGTGAGCCGAGAGTAACTATAAAGTTACCTGCCCAGGTATTTCACTGCGGTGATGAAAGCTGACTGATAACACGCGGGGAGTCCGCCTGAAGCTGACAGCATAAGCCATTCTCAGTTGCACAAATGCCAGCACTTTAGTTTATGTTGAAAACAGACCTGGGACATGTTCAAATGCAAACAGTGCACTTGAGAGCAGATCAGGGCAAACACCAGGGAGAAGCATGAAGCAGAAAGCACAGAGCCAAGAAAGTCCACAGACACTGGGGCCAGCTGACAGTGGGGTGACCAGGGCCTGAGCCCCTGGTTCACTCTGATGGTGACAGTGGAACAAGGACCTCAGCTTGCACCCCTCGGACAAGGCAGGGGGCTGAGCTCACTGGCCCCGACTCTTGCTGGGTGTTAGTTGGGGAGCAGGGTGGTTCCCTGGCATTGGTACCCTGAGGAGCACTGAGGGCAGAGCCTCGTGGGCTACAAGCGGGAGAAGCTTCCCAGCGGCTGGAGGGTGAGCGTCCCCTGACAGTACACACAGGGGCTGTCAGCACACAGCACTCTTCCTGGGCCCGGCACGATGCTGCCTCGTGGAGCCTAGAAAAGCGGTGCTTTCCCGTCAGAGGATCAGAGAGCCACAGTCCTGTGTTTCCAGGCGATCCCAAGCAGCTGGGCATTTTTCCACTGTGAAGGAATTTTAGCATCTTTGATATTCACCTAAATATATCCCTTTGGAGTGAATCCCTGTTAAAACTCTGCCAACTTTCTATTTCACTCTCCACCATTTTTCTCTGTGGACTTATTAAACTTTAATGTATTTGATTAAATGAAGACAACCAGGCCTCAGCCACTCACAAAGGAAGTTTTCTAGGTAAGTTGTTAATTTCTCCTCTGAGTTAGCTATTACTGTATTTTGTTATAGAGAGGTCTCTCACTTACATGTCGTCAGAGTTCTGATCTTCCCTTGTTTCGAGGTAGACTTCTCGTGGTAATACTAATGGCAAAGTAGAGCACAGAATTACGAACGGTAAAGTGGTTACAAGAACATAACGTCGGCCGGCGCCGCGGCTCACTAGGCTAATCCTCCGCCTAGCGGCGCCGGCACACCAGGTTCTAGTCCCGGTCGGGGCGCCGGATTCTGTCCCGGTTGCCCCTCTTCCAGGCCAGCTCTCTGCTGTGGCCCGGGAGTGCAGTGGAAGATGGCCCAGGTGCTTGGGCCCTGCACCCCATGGGAGACCAGGAAAAGCACCTGGCTCCTGGCTCCTGCCATCGGATCAGCGCGGTGCGCCGGCCACAGCGCACTGGCCGCGGTGGCCATTGGAGGGTGAACCAACGGCAAAAGGAAGACCTTTCTCTCTGTCTCTCTCTCTCTCTCACTGTCCACTCTGCCTGTCAGAAAATAAAAATAAATAAATAAATAAATAAAATAAAAAAAAACATAACGTCACGTCAGCAGTCAATGCAAATGGTGGCACTCTCATGCCTTTCATATCATCCGAGAAGCAGTTCCCGATGGAAGAACCACACACAAAGAGAAAGGGCCCCTAATCCAGTGTGGGTCCCACAGGTAAGCACAGGGGGTTCCAAGTTCCCAACAGTAAGAGGCCAGTGCCCCAAGCTTCCCAATAAGCTTTGCAGAAGATTCAATGTAAATACTCACTGCACAGTTGTCTAAATTAGAAGATAACCTGGTTGGGGTGTGTGATATTATGAAATATATTTTAGTCTCCGTCCGCTTCCTGGCATACATCTCCTAAAACCTGACGACCACCCAGAGTGCTAAGCGTCTTTTGTCTCCCAGGGGGATGAGTGCCTTCATCGGGGGCTCTCAATGGGTTCAGGATGGTGGCTGCTCACCATCACTAAGTATCAGGAGAAATAACCATCTGTGGGGTTGGCCTGTAAGGACTACAGTTTAGGGGCTTATTTGGCACAGTATAGAATAAATACTGTGCTTCCTCAGAGACACTGTATGTACACTTGAGAGTATGATAAGGAGATAGCAGATCAATATTTCTGAGACAGAGATGAAAAATTAGAAACATGATGGATATATTAAACAAATGAGTGGATAAAGTTAAGAGAAAAGTAGAAAACTGGGGATAGATCTGCAGCTAGCCAGAAAGACACCCAGTGGGGAAAATGCACAGGAGATGCTCGGGTAGGGGAAGAACAGAAAACAGACACAACAAATTCTGAGTAAGAGTTCCAGAGAAGCAAACAGAGGTAAAGGGAGAGAAATGATATTCCAAAATAAAATAGTCTCTGATAATTGCTCAGAATTTATCAAAAGGAATGGTCTTCTGACTCCAGGATCTTAATCTCCAGTAGGAATAAAGAAGAAATCCATGCATATGCACATCTTAGTAAAATCAAAGAGCCCTGAGTATAAAGAGACAATAGAAGGCATTGTGAGGTAAGACTACTTATCTGCATTCTGAAAACAAGATTGACAGTTAACATCTCAAAGACAGGAAAGGAAGGCAGAAGCTGCAAGGGGGTCCCTATCAGCCTGCAGCTCCTTCAAGAGCGGAGCCTGACCCACAACAAAAGCAAATAAAAACAAGCACTGCACTGTCCCAGATTTTTACAGAATTATTTATTTAGTTATTTGAAAGGCAGAATGACAGAAAAGGAGTGACAGAGGGAGGGAGGGAGGCAGGGAGGCAGGGAGGCAGGGAGGGAGGGAGGGAGGGAGGGAGAGTCATCATCTGTCTGCTGGTTCACTCCCCAAATGGCTACAACAGCCAGGGCTGGGCTAGGCTGAAGCCAGGAACCAGAAACTCCAGCACAGTCTCTCATGTGGCAGCAGGGGCCCAAGCACCTGGGCCACCATCTGCTACCTTCCCAGGCGCATAGGCAGGAAGCTGGATTGGAAGCGGAGCAGCCAGTACTCACACTCTGATATTGGATGCTGGTGTCACAAGCAGAGGCTTAACCCACTGCCTCACAATGCTGGCTCCATACCAAATTTGTATGAAGAGAAATGATAAAGGATGTATTTAGGGAATTAGAAATTTGACCACAGAAAGAAAATTTCAGATGCATGAAAAACATGATGAAGAAAACAGACATATATGCTATAACATGAATAATATTCTAGCTTTATAAAGTAACAACATTCTTCTAGGGGTGGGGGGTGCAGGAAGGCTAACAGGGTGGAACGCAGGACGTGCGGGAGGCTTTGGGGAGGTGTATATGCTCATCTCGATCTTCGTGATGACTTCATCAAAGTTCATCCAATTTTATTTAAGGTACGATTTTTGGAGGCCAATTGTATCTCAAGAACCAGAGGCTCTGACAGCCCAGCAGACACCAGCACACTGACAGCTCGGCCCTGGGTTTCCAACACCACTCTTCAGCAAGGGCGTGCAGAGCCCTGGGGAGAAACAGCTCAACCTGGACTGAGCCAGGAAATGCATACGATGAGCCAGACAGTCGATAAACAGACAGAAAACACAATGATGCATGTTTGCTGGGGGACAAGGCAGCCCATCTGAAACTACTCTCAATGGCCAAAGCTGGAACAGTTTGAGTGACAATACAAATAACCTAATATGTATCGCGGTCCAACATGTAAAGTAAACATCCATGAGTCACATATGCATATAAGCAAATGATTAAATAAACAAATGGAAGGAAAAAAGACAAATCTTCCCCACAAAGCAATTCTAAATGATGTATATAATCACTTCTGCATTAGGGAAATGGGGCTTAACCACCCATTCCTTGCATGTGCCATTAGCGATGTATTTCCAGACAGCAGTGGGAAGGCAGGTGGGGAGTAGCATTTCAGAGAAGACACTTGCAAATGCTACCTTTCTCATATGAGGTCTGATGTCATCAGTGGAACATCACGTTGATAATGTGACTGCATGGATTTCAAGCTTTTTTTATGAAAAAAAAAACCTTATATTTTAATGTCATTTGCATGTAGTTTTTAAAGTAATCAGGTATATACAATGGTATGATGCTGTGTGAAGGGCTTGCTACCCCTCCCAAAATCCACAGGTGGACAGAGGCTAAGCTGAGACGAAGTCTAGACAAGAAGAACCCAAATGAATGGCATTCCATGAAACGCCTGGCCAGGACTCTGAGAACACGGAATGCCCGAGAGCAAGTCCCAGCCAAGAGGGACCATGGAGACCTGACTCCTAAATGTAACAAGGTATCCTCCTTGGGATCCTAGTGTAAAAATGAACATTATGTATCGCTTCTCGGCCTTCTGGCTAAGATCAAGTGTAAAAAATGGACATTAGGTAAAACTAAGGGAATCCGAATAACGTACAGAGCTTGATTAACAACAATGTGGCATTACTGCTTAATTAGCTGCTATAATTATACAGTGCTCACAGGAAGTATTCACTAACGGGGAGATGATGCCGGGTGTAGGCGCAGGTGCTGAGCTACCCTGTCAACTTTCCTGTGACTCTAAACAAATGCTAAAATAAACAGGTTTATTTAATATGGATATTTTGCAAAACATAAACAAAACTTGGCACTAAAAAATGATTGCAACTAAAATTAACCATATATGGGAGGGATTTAAACTGGCTACAAATAATTAATGAATGGAAAATCAAGTGAAGAATCTCGGGATTATGCCAGAATGAAAAAACATAAACAAAATGGAAAAGTAATAAACAGAAATAGAAGCTAGATAGGGCAACAAAGAGATTATGAAATAAAATAGAAAACATAGATAAGAAACATTCAGGAGAGGTGAGTGTTGTGGTGCAGTGGGCTAAGCTGCCTCTCGGGACACCTGAGTACCCCATATCAGAGTGCCTGGGATCGAGTCCCTCCTGTTTCTGATACAGCTTCCTGTAGTGCACCTGGGAGGCAGCAGTGATGACCCAAGTTCTGGGGCTCCTGCCACCTCTGTGGGAGATCCTGATGAGTCGCTGGCTCCTGGTGTCTGAGGAGGGAATCAGGAGATGGAAGTTCATTCTCTCTTTCTCTCTCACTCTTCCAATCAAATAAAGAAGTAATTTTTTAAGAGAGCTACATGGAGGACAGATAGAGAGAACCAGACCCCTGTGTGAGCAGGGCTTATGGAAAAGGAACGCTGAAATCAGTGATGGCTACAAGGTTTCCCGAATAAAAGGAAGGGGCGAAATTTCCGATTGCAGGTGTACGCCAAATGCCAAATAGCATAAATTTAAATGCATCCACGTTTTTTGAAAACCTGAAAGCTGAAGGCCTGCTTTTCACAACCTCACTGATCGTGCACTGTACAGACTGTGTTTTAATGCCCCTCTGAGTTTGTGAAGTGTGAAACACGAACAGCCATGTCTGACAGACCAGCAGGAGAGAAAACAAATACGGCAGTAACACAACCAGTATTGGATGGAGACGTGGCCTCCTCAGAAGCCACACGGTCTGATACAACAGCGTCCTGAGGGGGAAAATTCTTCCAACCTCCACCTCCACCTCCACCTCTACTGGCATTTCATTACAGTCAGGCAAATACAAAATAAGAAACTGGAAGTGTTGGATGTGGCAAGAGCATTTTATGCAAATTGGAAAATGTGGGCAAAGGTTACGTTTCACTAGAAAGACCACAGGGCCCACTAGCAAATCTTGCCTGTGGTGGTAGGTACCTTCTATCAACTGAGCCAACAGATACAACAAATGGTTTCTGATTTTCCTGTGTTGCTAAAAAATAAAAATCAACCTTTTGTTACATGCTTCTGTTGGTGGCTGCTTCGTGGGGAACAAATCCAACAATAACTTGTGTCTTTTATAAAATCTACTTTAAAAAAAACTCCCTACTGAGGCATGACTGACACGGAAGCGGTACAGACTTGATGGGTACTACTTGATGACGGGAGAGAAGTGAAACCCTGCGTGATCCGTGTCAGGGAGCTATCCCTCACCTTCACAGGTTTCCTCCCAGACTTCGTGTCATTACTGTTGTGACCGGAAGACTTGACACCGCTCTAAGCACAGCTTCAGGCTGACAATACTGTATCACTATACAGCAAACACTACACTGCAGAGGGGATCCCAACTTACAGAACTGCTTACCTTCATAACTGAGACTTGCCACACTTTAACTATCAGCTCTCCATTCTGTCTTCTTTGACGTCCATGGCCATCTGACATTTTCAGCTGCCGCATGGACACGAGACCCTGCACCATTCGTCTCTCAGGACTGGCTTGCTTCACTTCACACAACACCCTCCACGTCTGTTGGTGGTGCTCCCGATGGCAGGAGGATGTCCTTCCTCCTGAGGGACCACAGTTTCCTGATGCACTCATTCGCTGGCGGGCACTTAGTTGGCTTCCATCTTCGAGCTATGGTGACTAACACTGCAGTGGACATGGGAGTGCAGGTACCTCTTCAACATACTGATTTTAACTCCATGGGATAAATACCAGAAAGTGAGACTGTTGCATCACATGTAGTTAATGTTTTTATTTTTAGTCTTTAGAGGAAACTCCATACTATTCTCCACATTGACTGTAGCAATTTCCATTCTACCTAACAGTGTGGAAGGCTTCCTGTTTCTCCATGTCCTCATTAACACTGGTTATCGTGGGTCTTTTTGTAATCGTCATTCTAACAGATGTGAGGGATATCCCATGGTGATTTGATTTCCATTTCCATTATGATTAGTGATGTTGAACACCTTTCCATATATATATATTGGCTATTTGTATGAGTTCTTTTTTTTAAATATTTAATTATTTGAAAGAATTACAGAGAGAGGTAAAGACAGAGAGAGGTCTTCCATCCACTGGTTCACTTCCCAGATGGCCACAACAGCTGGAGCTGCACCAATCCAAAGCCAGGAGCCAGGACCTTCTTCTGGGTCTCCCATGTAGATGCAGGGACCCAAAGACTTGGGCCATCTTCTACTGCCTTCCCAGGCCACGGCAGAGAGCTGGATCGGAAGTGGAGTAGCCAGGATTAGAACTGGTGCCCATATGGGATGCCAGCACTGCAGGCTGGGGCTTTACTCCACTGCGCCACAGTGTGGCCTTGTATGAATTCTTTGGAAGACTATCTCTTAAGTGCATTTATTCAATTTATACTTGGATTATTTCTTTTTTTTTTTTTTTGCTATTGAGCTGTAGGGGCTTCTTATATATTTTAGATATTAGCTTCTTAAAGCATCCGGGGTTTGCAGATATTTCCCCCATTCCATAGGTTTCTGTGTTCTTTTTGTAGGTTGTTTCTTTGCTGTGCAGAAGCCTTTTAGTTTGATGTAATTCAATTTGTCTATTTTTGCTTTTGTTGTCATATTTTAGTATCAAATAAATGAAATCATCACCAAAGCCAATGCCAAGAAGATTTATCTCAATTTTTTCCTAAAACTTTAATGGTTTCAAACATTGTATTTCAGTCTTCAATATATTTTGAGTTGTTCTTTTCTGTGTATAATCTCAGGTAAGAGTCCAATTTCATTCTTTTGTTTGTAAATATCCAGTTTTCCCAAGATCGTTTACTGAAAACACTACCCTTTATCCATGTGAATTCTTTCCACTCTTGAAGATCAGTTGACTGTACATGTGTAGTTTTGTTTCTGAATTCTCTATACTGTTTCGTTGGTCTAAATGTCTATTTTCTAATGTGAGTGCCACATTGTTTTGATTGCAGTAGCTTTGTAATATACTTTGAAACCAAGAAGTCTAATGACTAACTGTTCTTGCTCAAAGTTGTATGCAGTCTAGTTTGCAATCAACATTTGGGGATGCTTTTCTGTTTGCCTAATATTTTAATGCCTACAACCTTTATTTCTTTATTGTTTTTTTTTCAATATCATCAGTTTGATTATTAAAACTGTCATTTGGCTTATTAAAGTTCTTTATTAAGTCTGCTCATTATTATTGTCTACGTAATCTTTCTTTCTCCCAGTAGTCTTGAATAGAGACAATGGAATCAACCAGGTGATAGGAGATTCATGTTTGGTTCCTTCCAGCAAGAGGGAGAAGACTTAGGGCTGAGGCAGAGGAGACACTTGGGATCCGGTGTGCCCTTGAAATACAAGGCCACTATCAGGGGCAGTCTCCCACTTCAACGGGAAACATGCCAGTTTTCCTTTGGGAGCAGTTGACCCTCATTAGGACCAGCCAGCAGGGAGACACAGTCAGAGGGAGAAGGGCCTCAACTGGGGACACTCGCAGCAGTGGCTGCCCTCCAAAGATCAGGATACGTAACAGTTCAGGAATCTTTCTCCATGGAGCGTCCCTCTGCGTATTGCATCTCTCATCTTCTGTCAGCATTAAGATGTTATTTTTTGTATTTCTGAATTGTGACAAAATGAAATTCAAGCAGTTCAAGTAGTAGGCTTGCCACTCCCTAAATGATTAATTAATGCCTTCTGGTTGTGGATTCCTGGGGTTTCCTCTTTGTGAATGGGAGGAGCAGCCATACAGCAGAACTGTTGTGCTCCCTATAGGAAGCTGCTTTGCCAACTGGTGAAGCTCCACAGTGGTCAGCCGAGTCCGGAAGCCTCATGGGGCTGCTTAAATTTAATTCTCAAGATTTCTCCTTAACAAAGTGGTGGCCTTGGGTGTGAGAAATACCCTCTGCTCTGAGCTCAGACATACAGTTAAAGCATTCCACAGGTCAAATGCAGAGCCATGAATTGAGTGCCTGAACTTCTCTATGTTTGCTAACAGTTTTCTTCAGATAGAGAACTGGTGATAAACGATGACAAAGGGTGTTCCTCAGTATGCAGTGTGGTGACAAAGAAAACAGACCACGTTCCTGCAGCAAGCCCACGTCCAACATCGAAAGTGCAACACCAGTATTGGACCACAAGGAAGTGCAGACTGAGACTGGATATGAAGCAAAAGCAGTCAGAAAGCATAATAGGCATGGTTATGCCCCTTGATTTCTATACACTGTCCAAACACTTTGTACATATTGGCACACATTCCACAGCAGTGCTGTCAGTGGGATTATCAACATTGTTGTGTTTTTCCTGCAGCATGTTTTTTATTTTCCTTTTGAAAGGTTGAGGGAGAGAAAGGAAGAGAGAGAGGGAGAGAGAGAGGGAGAAGGAGAGGGAGAGGGAGAGGGAGAAGGAGAAGCAGAGGGAGGTAAGGGAGACAGAGGGAGGGAGGGAGAGGGGGAGGGAGGTAAGGGAGATAGAGAGAGGGAGAGAGAGGGAGAGAGAAGGGGAGAGAGAGGGAGAGAGAGGGAGAGAGAAGGGGAGAGAGAGATGGAGGGAGAGAGAGGGAGAGAAAGGGAGAGAGAAGGAGGGAGAGAGAGGGAGGGAGAGAGAAGGAGGGAGAAGGGGAAAGGGAGAGAGAGGGAGGGAGGGAGAGAGAGGGAGAGAGAGATGGAGGGAGAGAGAGGGAGAGAGAAGGGGAGAGGGAGGGAGACAGAGAGAGGGAGGGAGAGGGAAAGAGGGAGAGAGAGGGAGAGAGATGAAAGGAGAGAGAGAGATGGAGAGAGAGGGAGGGAGATGGAGGGAGAGAGAGGGAGAGAGGCAGAGAGATAAAGGGAGAGAGAGGTAGGGAGAGATGGGGGGAGAAGGAGCGAGGGGAAGGGAGGGAGAGGGAGAGAGGCAGAGGGAGGGAAGAGAGAGGGAGGGAGAGAGAGGTAGAGAGAGGGAGGGAGAGAGAGAGAGAACGTATTTCCCATCCACTGGTTCACTGTCTAAACACCTGCACCAGTCGGGGCTTGGCTAGACCAAAGTCAGGAGCTGGGAACTCATTTCACACCTGGGCCGTGGGCTCTGGTGTCTGCGTCTGACAGCTGCTCTGGACGACCTGTCTGATCCAGAACAGAACTCTAGCACTCCGGACTCAGGTATCATCCGCTGAAAAATGGGAAATCCCATAATTTAAGACCTGTCCTTAAAAGAATAAGAATGCGAGGAAGGGCAGCTTAGCTAGAAAAATTCTGAAGTGCTCTTATATTTGGCAATCAAGACGGCATGAGCGGTCCTCACAGAAGGCTTTCTGGGCTCATTCTGAATACGCAGGATGAGGCAGGAGAAACGCTCGGCCCTTGGGCAGTAGAGAGCACATCATGACGTCGCACAAGCATGTGAGGGACTCAGACCCTTGCCACGGGAGGTGGGATCTGAGTGTGGTGTTAGAAGGAACAGAGGCACCTAAGTGCAAAAATGGAGGCTGGAAAAGAAAGGCAACTGAGATGCTCAATGGAACAAGATCTAGAAGAAGCCGAGAGCAGAGAGGAGGAGTCCGAGCATGGGTGGAAAAAATGACCTCAGTAAGGAGGAGCAGCCCCTGTCCAAATAAGACAGGAGCTCATGAGCGGAGCTGAGCACGTTCCTGACGCCAGCATCACTACCGCTGACTGGGGCAGAGACATTCAGATCAAGCTCACCGTGGGACCAGCCGGCCAGCAGAGCAAGACGGCCACCTCGGCACATCCATGAACATATGGGAGCAACTCGTTCAACTTCATTAGCCTGATACTGCGGTCGGTTCTGCTGAAGGCACATGCCGGGCTTTTTCCTGAAAGTTCAAAGCCATGTCTCTGGATGATCTCCCAAATCAGAGCAGATGACCAGTTTCCAAAAGCTGGTCGTTGTCATCGTTTGGTGCTACCATCTTCCGGCCAGCTCTATGCCTCACATGTAAGTACTTGTGTTTGTGCTGCTCTGAAGTTGTTAAATGGAGATCGACCACCAGATCAGCACGTACTGTACAAAGTGTCTGTTATCCTCCAAACTCCCCACTGAGCCACAACGGCACCTGCAAATCTGATTTGAAAGATTGGTTTGAAGCAAAGTTGTGGCAAACTTCCAGTGCCATGTGGTTTTCTGTGCCCCTGACCTAGCTTTCACCTCCTGTAATCACCATGGCAGGGTGAGCAGTGCCACCAAGCCCAGGTCCAGGGAGGGGCTGCAGACGACCTTGCTGGATTCCTCAATCCACCACAGGGGAATGAGACTGGAACCCTACACGGTGACACTGTGCCTGTAAACAGATGTGCATATGTTTAGAGCCAGGCTATTTAATTAGAAAAGCCCCACATGCCATCAGTGTCCTTGAGTTTTACAGAGAAGATTCTAGAAGGTGCTCAACACACACACACACACATACACACACACAGAGAACTAAATACCAGATCAAGGAAAGGGAAGTGCTGTCCAGAAAGAAGAGTCCACCATTTGGTTCCTTTATGAATGATCAGCTCTTCTTGCATTTTGGGAAGTTTTCTTTAGGAATTCAATCCCATGTGTAGAAGACAGCACAGTTGGTGGACATTTGATAGCAGGATGGGAACAGTGGATGATTCTTTCAAGAGATTAGAAAGTGAAACAAAGAAAAACAAGAGGCAAAAGCTGCTAACGGAGCCGGCGCCGCAGCTCACTAGGCTAATCCTCCACCTAGCGGCACCGGCACACCAGGTTCTAGTCCCGGTCGGGGCGCTGGATTCTGTCCCGGTTGCCCCTCTTCCAGGCCACCTCTCTGCTGTGGCCCGGGGGTGCAGTGGAGGATGGCCACATGCTTGGGCCCTGCACCCCATGGGAGACCAGGAGAAGCACCTGGCTCCTGCCTTCGGATCAGCGCGATGCACTGGCTGCAGCGCACTGGCCGCAGCGGCCATTGGAGGGTGAACCAACTGCAAAGGAAGACCTTTCTCTCTGTCTCTCTCTCTCTCTCACTGTCCACTCTGCCTGTCAAAAAAAAGGTGCTAACGGATGACCCCTTTAGAGGTCAACTGGGGAGCAGAGCACAGATGGGGACTGGAGCCCCTGTCACCTCACTGACTGGCCACTACTGGGCCTGCGATGGTGTCTAACCATCCTTCCCAGCTCTGCCACTCCCTTCTCTCTTTGCACACTCCAAGCAAGCCTTTCGGTGAACAAGTATTCATTATATATTTACAATAACATCCAATACTAGTAGATGCGACAAAATACACAAAACTGGAAAAGAAATCACCCCTTCATTAAGGATGTTACAAAATGAGGTAGGTAAGTGAGCCATAAGCTGTGATAAAACGTAAATGCCAGGAGAAAAGAGGGTGTTCCTCCTGTCACTTTATTTTCTGGTTTAATGCTTTGGCATTTGGAGCCTTACTAAGTTGGAGAGGCTGCCCTTCCTGGAACAGCTATTGTGAGAGATGGTAAAGGACTGGCTGTCTGCACCTGTCATATGCCAGCAGATCCACCTGGAGCCCGGCCCTGAACCCCTTATCTGGCGGAGTCAGGGCCACTGTTTCCCTGCTGTACTCATCCCAGCACCAGGGACAGAACAACCGAGGAGAACCCCTGTGCCCCGGAGCCAGCTGAGATCACAACACGCAGTCCTAAGCCTGCCCACACTGGCCCAGCCTGCTCCCTCCCACTGAAACCACAATCAGCACTCTTTCCCACCACTTCCCCTCACTCTTGCTGCTTCCCTAGTGTTTGCCCTGTGATCTGCACACCTGCCCCCTCCTCTTGACACCTGAGAATAACAAACCATCTTTTCAAGGACTGTGGTGTCCCAGTCTGCTGGCCCCACCCCACCTGAATAATAATAATGGTCCGAAAACAAATGTTAAAGCAGAGGGCGTGATGACAGACAGAGCGATCAAGTAAGCAAGACAGGCTTCGCGGAGGGTGCAGCACGGATCCATCTATGAAACACTGGAGTGTTCAAAAGGCAGACAGGAGGATGCTGCATTCACAACTTCCTGCCAGAGAGGCCGAACTGAACCCCAACAGAACTTAAAGTAGGAACAGGGGAAATAAAAGTAAAATCAGAGAGACCTGAGCTATGAAAGGCTTTGTATGTTAAACAAAGGAGACAAATTCAAGGACCAGATGATTTTACTCTGATGTGAGTTGTCTTTAGGTTCTAAACATGAAATTCTCTATGACACAGTAACCAAGACATGTATTTGGTGATATATTTGTATCAAATAAGATAGAGAAGCGAATATAATCAGTATATAAGGAGAGCCATAAACAGTGTTAAGATCACATACAGGGATGATGCTTGTGGCATTATGGGCAAAGCCACTGTCTGCAGTGCCGGCATCCCATATAGGCACTGGGTGGAGTCCCGGCTGTTTCACTTCTGATCCAGCTTTCTGCTGTGGCCTGGGAAAGTAGAAGATGGCCCAATTCCTTGAGCCCCTTGGGTCCCTGCACCTGCATGGGAGACCAGGAAGAAGCTCCTAGCTTCGATAGGCCCAGCTTTCGTTGTTGTGGCCATTTGGGGAGTGAACCAGTGGATGGAAGACCCCTCTCTCCCTCTCTCTCTCTGTAACTCTGCCTTTCAGATAAGTCAGTCTTAAAAAGATCATATCCAAAGTCATAATGCCCACAGAGTATAAAGACAGAAGCAAAACCTAACTTACTGAAGACACAGGAATGGGCAGTAGAAATGCCGCTGACAACAATGCTGAAGACAGAGTGTGGATGTCTTTGTTATCCGTGGGTCTTCATCTTGGCCTGGAGGCAGGAGAGTGCCCTCATCCCCCTTATAAAAGGAATGCTCTGTGAGGGGCTCTTTTCCATCCCCGTACCCCATCACTCCTGTGATTTACCTGATGGGCAGATATTGGGAGGACTTGGCCTTTACTGGCCCTCACTTCCCTTCTGAGTGAGCCTTCTAAGACAAAGTCATTCAGGCTCTGTGGTCTGAGCTCCCTAAGCTGGAAGACTCACCACAGCCTCTGTCCACTTGCCAGGATGTGTCAATCAAACACACATCCTGTGGATGTCCACCACAGATATGCATGCTTCCACTCCCAAATTCCTGACAATTTTTTACTTTCATTTCTTTACATTCATTTTATTTGAAAGGCAGAGACAAAGGTATCTCCTTTCCACTGATTCCCTCCCCAGATGCCTGCAGCAGCCAAGGCTGACCGGAAGTCAAGTGCTCAGAACCCGATCTGGAGCTTCCATGTGGGTGGCAGGGACCAAAGTGCCTGAATGAACGACCATCTGCTGCCTCCCAGAGTGCACATCGCCAAAAAGCTGGAATCGGCAGAGCCAGGACTTGAACCCAGGCACTTAGGTGTGGGATGCATCTTAACTGCTGAGCCCAATGCTCACCCTATGAGGAATTTTTAGAATAAGGTCAGAACACAAATCTGATACGTTCCTATATGTCTGTGTGTGGAGTTTTAAAAGCATCTTGCTTGGAAATTTGGATTCCAGGAGCTCTTCAGTTGCTGTTCCTTTAAATATCACCATCTCATATTTCGTTATTGAAATTGGTATCAGGCATTCATTGGCACCTCTAGGCCGAACTTCATGTTTACCTAATTTTATTTATATTTTAACAGATTTTTTTTTTTTGTGAAACAGGCTAAGAGAGTCACTCATTGTGACAGAATTTCATTGATTCACTCTTGTCATGCCTTGCTTCCTCTCATTATCTTACTTGTTTTTAATAACTGTTTTTGCTGCAAAAACTTTTAAATATTTGTCACAAGTATATTCCTATTGTGCTGTTTAGCACACTTTCCTTGTTGTACAACTTCCTCTTCTTGATTCATGATTATTATTTGTTCCATTTTGACACCTCTTCTGTCTAGTTCACCAGACCTGGTACCCAAGCTTCTAGCACTGTGCCTGGTGTAAGTGAACACTAAGTATTTATCTGAATGATAAACAAGCGCATCAAGTATAATTTCCAATTCTTCACACTTCAAGACAAAAGCTGGTATGCTAGTTGTTGAGATAGTAGTGTTCAGATTCTACAGTGCAGCTCTCCTATGGGCAGTGTATGAGAGAGCTGGGACGCTGTAACAAAATGCCACAGCCCGGGGAAGCTCAAACAACAGAAACTGAACATCTGCCAGTCCTGGAAGCTGAAGGTCTGAGGTCAAGTAGCCAGGTGGGCTCCTTCCAAGACTGTGAGGAAGAGCCAGCTCCAGCCTCACTCATTTTCAGGGCTGCTGTAAATCCCTGGTGTTCCTCGTCGTGTGGAAACATCGCCCTTATCTCTGTCCCCATATTCACTAGGTGCTTTCCCTGTGCGTGTGTCTATTCTCAAATTCCCCCTCTTCCTGAACAGCAGCCATGTTAGATTAGGGATCAGCATGAAGACCTCGTTGGATTTTGATTAGCTCGTTACGACCACATTGTGAAGTCTGTGGGCTGGGACTTTGACATATGGGAAAACATACTTCAGCATGTCAGCTTTTCCTAGTTCACATTAGAGCTCCAAAGCTGTAGGTGCACAGAACCTCCAAACCCACATGTTGCTCTCCTCGGGGAAAATGGAGAACCACAGAGATGAAGGCAATGCAGAGCGAGTGGCGGTCACTCTCCACCCTGCACAGCCCTGCACGGGACGGCAAAGGCTGCCGGCACTGCAAATCCTAATGATCTCGTCACTGCGGGCATGCCAGCCTTCCGCTCAGAACTGAGGCACTGACAGCAACTCCCTGCAGCCGCAGTGAACACGGGGCGACATCGGTGTGCACTTGCTCCTCAGAACAGCATTCACTGCACTCAGCCACTCGAAGGTCTGATGATGTGACTGCCATTTTTAAAAATGTATTTTATCTATTTGAAAGCCTGCTACAGAGAGAGGAGGAGAGACACAGAATGACAGAGAGATCTTCTATCTGCTGGTTCACTCCCCAGATGGCTGCAACAGCCTAGGCTGAGCCAGCATGGTGAAGCCAGCAGCCAGGAGCTTCTTCTGGGTCTGCCAGGTGAGAGCAGTGTCCCAAGCATTTGGGCCTCCCTCCACTGCCTCCACTGCCAGGGGCTGGACTGGAAGCAGAGCAGCCAGGACCTGAGCTGTACCCATATGGGATGCCAGCACTGCAGCCCACAGCTCTGCCTGCTGCACCACAATGCTGGCCCTGTGACAGCTGTTCTGCCTGTCCTCTGACTAGGGCTGTGCTCTTTAGTAACAACGTTGCCATGGTTGATGCCCACAACCACTGGTCTGCTAAGACTGGTAAAAGTGCTCATGGTTCTTGGCCACAGGCTTTTTGGCTCTTGAGATTTTATTAAAAATAACCAATGTACTGACCTGGTGGAACAAACCACTGCTTCGCTTCTCACAGAGTTTAAAAGGGATTTTACAGCAGCTGTATTTGGACCGTATCCACTTTTGGTGTGTTTGCAGTCAGGAGAGACATCAATGTCTACTCTTGCTATCAGGTGGGTGAAAGGGAACAGAGTGGGCTTTTGTTTCCTGCAGTCTCCACCATGCCCAGGATGCCAGGAATTTCCAGAGACAACTAGTACCGGCCGTCCCGCCTTGCCAATCAAGACGTGAAAGGATGTAGGCTTTCTAATGCAGCCAAAGAATGGGTCTAAGCCTTTGAAACAGCAGCCCAGTTTCCAGGCCCCTGGTTTCCATGCTTATTTGGGTATCCTTCCCTCACCAGTGTTCATCTCTGCAGGCCGCTAAAGAAAGGGGGCAGGAGTCCAGACAGCTCCCACAACAGAACTCCTTCTCACGGCTCTGCCCCGCGAGTCCCAGAGCAAGCTCCTACAGGGTGCAGTGTAGGATGAGGTTTCCTGCCCGGGCCTGCAGATGGCTGCCTTCTCACTGGGTCCTCACACAGTGGAGGGAGAGAAGGCTGGTGGGGAGGGAAATGGAGCCACAGAGAGATTGAGAAACTGACCTCTCTCTGATGTTTCTCCCTCTTCTTGTAAGGGCACCTGCTCCATTAATTTAGGGTCTCACCCCACATCCTCGGCTGCCCTTTACCTTCACCTCACAGGCCCTAAATTTGGGGGGACAAAAGCATTCAGTCCATGGCATTCCACCTGTGGTCTCCCAAAATCTATGTCCTTCTTGCAAGAACATCCACTCACTCCGTTCCAACAGCCTCCAACATCTTAACTCATTCTGGCATCAAGGGCTCATCTGAAATCCTCTAAATAGGATCGGGGTGAGACTCCAGCTGTGAGAGCGTATGCTGCAGCTGTGTGCCTGTGAAGACAGACAAGTTATCTGCTTCCAGAATATGGTGGCAGAGCAGACAGAGGACAGATGTTCCCACTGCAAAACGGAGAATTCAAAAGGAAGGCAGGGCCGGTCCCCGGAAGTCCAAAAGCTAGCGAGGAGGATTCTCTTGGTGCTGAAGGCTCTGTGCTATGCCCCTGGTTCTAGGCCTCTTTCAGAAGCACCTGGGGCAGCCTTCTAAGCTCCCGGGGATGTGGGAGTCATCTGGAAGCCTGCTCAGGGCTTTCTTCAGAACTCAGGCTCTGTCCTCAGATCAGTCTTTTAACCCAATAAAACCAAAAGAGAAGAGTTCCTGTCTTGCCCATGTTCTGCCTGGACTGCAGAAAGCCAAGCTTCAGCCCAGGCCGATGCCCCGTCTCTACTTGCCTGGGAGAAGGAACTGGACCCAAAGGCCACCAGGGCAGAGCATGGCCAGGCGGAGGAGGAGCGGTCCCGAGCATTCAGGAAATCCTGGTGCCAAGAGCTGCAGGGCTTCCTGTGCACAGCCCACACAACTGCAGCTCACCGCAGGGGAGAGAGGATGACGGACACTTTTGCGTAACTGCCAGGGCCAGTGGAGCACTTCAGGACCGAACAACATGGGTTGCAGTCCCCCTTAAACTGGTTCTGCACAGACCTCGTGGCTGGTTTGGAAGCGCATGCACCGTCTCTCCTAATATGCTGTGTTTTAAGCTGATCACCGTCTGGCACTGTTTCATCCGAAAAATGACGACACCAAATTCAAGAATTTCAGTTATGTTCTTGAAAATGGATTAAATTGTAAGCTATGATCTCGGAAAGATGTGAAATTTGCTGGCTCATCCCAGATAATTACATTGATTTACAAGGGAATTGCATTAAAGGTGACCACACAACAAGCTCAAGTGCGTGTGTGGAAGTCCAGCTTTGGACCCCAGTCTATTAAACAGATCGATCAAGCCAGATTCAGTTCTTTTTACTCTAGAATGAAAAGTCAAAATTTTACAACAGCTGACGAACATGGAGTGAAAACTGAAAACTCACAAAGAATTCCTACTATGTGGTTTATTAAACAGGACCAATGAAACCCGGAAAGCAGATGATGTCATGAGAACAGTGAGAATAGTGCACCTCTCCAGAGAGAGTGCTGAGTAAGCAGGACAGAGGGCTGCTCACCCAGCTCCGGTGCCATGGTGCAACGCTGCGGCAGGGGCAGGCTCTAACCTGGCACTTAAGCCGACAGCCAAGACTCCCACAGCCCACACTGCAGTGCCCGGGTTCCGTACTCAGCTCCGCTCCCGACTCCAGCGTCCTGTCAATGAGCACAGGGAGTCAGCAGCGATGGCTTAGGTAACTGGGTTCCTGACACCTAGGCTGGGGACGTGGACTGAATTCCTGGCTCTGGTTTCAACTCAGCACTGCTCTAGCTGTTAAGGGCATTCGGGGAGGGAGGAGGGAAGACCTCTCTCTCTCTCTCTCTCTCTCTCTCTCTCTCTCTCGTCCTTGAATTTACCATAAAGTTTTTGTTTTGTTCCCAGCCTTGGGAAGGGGTCCTTCCCTGACTGCCCCCTGACCTAAGTCTGCCATACGGGGTTCTCACATCTCCACACCTTCCCCAGTGACACACTGTTTGCCATCACATTTCAGCCAGTAGATTCAAACCCAGCGAAAGATCCTCCCCTCCCTTCTCCCGACACCCTTTCAACCCAAATCTATCACATGTACACTTCGTTCATGTTAGAGTTCAGAATGTGGTGAGGACTCTTAGCTGACACGGGCAGGTGAATATCCAGACGTCTGCCTTCACCACGTGCTCAGAGGACCACACAGAGGCTACTGCTGACCGCACCCAGGCCACCGTATTCTCCAGGATTAGGTGCCCTATTTGTGTGTCAGTCTGGGATGGACAGCTGTTTTTTATGGAATTGAAAATCTACTATGAGAGGATTCAGAGCCCAAACCACATTATCAAAACCCACCAGCAGCAGGGCCCAAGTAAGGAAGCAGACAAGGGAAGGTGGAGAACATGTTGGTTAGGAAGGGGCAGCCTAACGCTGCATCCTCATTGTTCTCCTCATCTCAACAGGCAGACACTCCAAACGCCGTGGCTGCCATCTCCACCAGGTGGCCAAGCTCCGCTGTCTGAAATCCCCCCTTGGCTCTGATTTTCCGACTGGTCTCTGCTCTCAGCACTTGCTGTATCACCTACAGTGCTGCTCCAGTGTCTGGGTCACTCCTGCCCCTCAGCCTTGCCTCCCTGCTCCCCTGCACCTGCTGCCCAGCTCTGCTCACAGGTAGCCCCAGACTCCCTGCCCGGGGCCTGCCGAGCAGTCCTTCCTGCACTCTGTCTTCAGTTCTCCCTTCTCATCGGTCTGTGTCCTGAAGACTGGAAGAAGGGGAAGCCTAAATAAACTCCAATGCACCGTGTGGGCACTTTTGAGTTGAAAGGCTTGGATCTCCTTCACGTCCCCAGTGCAGTGGGCCACACTCCCTTCCTCTCTGGGAGGCTACGGATGAGAGGAAGGGAGCAGAGATGAAACGTCCATCTTCCACACCACGTGCTCCGTCTCTGCCCAGAAAATAACATCGCTCGTCCAACAGCTTGGATGCTGAAACGCATGGGAAGGATTCCCGCAGTGCGACACCTGTCACTGAGGCTGGGAGATCTCAGCTCTTCTGTGGCTGCGCCAGGAGAGTAGAGTGATGGGCTTTTTGGACTATCCTAAAGGGCACAGGAAGCTGGAGTGTAAACCAGCCCCGTCATCATGGCACCTCAAAGGTACTGGACCCCATCACATGTCGGGCGTTCTCCTAGCACATGAGAGCCACGGTGACCAACACAGTTAGAAGGGGTGCAAGTAAGAATCAAGGCACCAATTCACATGATGTGACTCCAGGCTGGAGAAGAGCCAAGAAGAAAATAAACTGGGTGACGGGCTAGGGCCGAGCACCCACTCTGAGAAAGGCACACATGGTCCACACAATATGACCACATTATGCTACAAGGGGTAGCAAAGTACAACTAAGATGCTGTCCAGGACCATCTGAGCAATGGTGCTTTTTTTTATTCAAAGCAGTTTTTTTTTAAAGTCCGAGCCAGTGACTTGCAGAATGTCTGCCCCTGCTAACAGGGTAGGAATGCAAAAGCAGTTGTCAGGGAGCATTTAAGAATGCATAATCTGGGAGCAGGCGCTGTGGCATAGTGGTAAAGCCACTGACTGCAGTGCCAACATCCTATAAGGGTGCCAGTTTGAGTCCTGCTGCTCCACTTCTGATCCAGCTCTCTGCTGGGGCCTGGGAAAGCAGCGGAGGACGGCCCAGGTCCTTGGGCCCCTGCACGCTTACGGGAGACCTGGAGGAAGCTCCTGGCTCCTGGCTTCGGATTGGCACAGCTCCAGCCATTGCAGCCAGTTGGAGAGTGAACCAGTGAATGAAGACTTTCTCTCTGCATAACTTTTTTTTAAAAAAAATTATTTATTTATTTGCAAGTCCAAGTTACACAGAGAGAGGAGAAGCAGAGGCAGAGAGAGAGAAAGAGAGAGAGAGAGAGAGCTGGTTGCAATGGCTGGAGCTGCACCAATCTGAAGTCAGGAGCTAGGAGCTTCTTCTGGGTCTCCCACGCGGGTGCAGGGGCCCAAGCACTTGAGCCATCTTGTACTGCTTTCCCAGGTCACTGTAGAGAGCTGGATCAGAAGTGGAGCAGCTGGGACATGAACCAGCGCCCATATGGGATGCTGGCACTGCAGATGGCGGCTTCACCTGCTATGCCACAGAGCTGGCCCCATAACTCTGACTTTCAAATAAATAAATAAATAAATAAATAAATATATTTTTTAAAATGCATAATCTGGGGCCAGCATTCCATATGGGTGCTCCTCTATCAATCCAGCTCTGTGTTGTGGCCTGGGGAAGTAGCAGAAGGTGACCCAAGTCCTTGGGCCCCTGCTGGGAGACCAGCACCTGGCTCCTGGCTTCCGATAAGCACAGCTGTGGCCATTGCGGCCATTTGGGGGGTGAATCAACAGAAGGAAGACCTCTCTCTCTCTCTGTCTCTCCCTCTCACTGCCTGTAACTCTACCTCTCAAATAAATAAATAAATAAATAAACTTCAAAAATGCATACTCCATATGCTCATTGACTCACCCTCTTTTAGTTACTATCAGCGTAGTTTGTTCTCAAATGCCAAGGTGTTTTAAAGGACACTCTTGTATTGGGGCACTGACCACACTGGATTTGGCTTACGGACCTTTCAGCAACGCTAGGCAAATTCATCAGAATTTTTGAGAGAACAGGTAGAGAATCTGAGAAGCTTTTATTTCAACTGCTAAATGATGCGAACATTGGGCATTCAGCTTTATCAGGAGACGGGACTGCTCTGCAGGAACCTCTGCATGCCGGTGACCCCACAGATAGACAGCTTTTTCATAAAGAAAGCATTAATAATGTGGTTCTAAGTACCCTGCGCTCACCTCTGGTTTCTAATCTGGCTTGGAAAGCTGAATTTTTCATCTCTGAAAGACGGGATGAGACTGCGCGGCGTCCGAGCCATGCTGCTACTCAGCGGCGCCCTTCAGGTTTTCTGTTGGCCTCTGTCCCAGGCCACTGAGCGCCTCCCCCACGGGGTGTCTGCAACCTCACGGATGATCTTCTTATCTCTGAAAACCACCCGGCCGTTTCTCAGGCACCACAGAGAGGAAGACTATGTATCCTTCTCTCATGATTTCCATGAACCTGATGGGAAATTCTCCGTTTGTCCAAGGTACTTACGAGTCAACATGACGGGGAGGAATCAATCCAATTTGCTGTGCGGTTCTGGGTCTTGGGCTGCAGAAATGTTAAATTCTTTTCAAGAGATGCAGCTCTTTGCTCTGGAAGGATCTCCGGGACTATTTCCCATGTAAATCAACTGGCTTTGGGAGCAACCTTTAGAGCAAACGAAATGTTCACGTTCCTACTGAATTAGGTCCTCAGTGAAGTGATGCTGCCTGCTGTTTTCCCATTTTTAATAACCATGTATTCTCTTTCGTTTAAATGTATCAACTTTAAAGTTACATTGAACTTACATAGCAGTTTCTGCATTCCAAGCACGGTTCCCAGTCCTGAACAAAGGTTAGCTTATTCCATCCTTTGGGTGACCCTCTGTGGCAGGTTCTGTTGGGAGCATGTCCATTATCCAGATGGCAAAATGGAGTCATCTGGAGGTTAAGAGTGTTTCCTGGTCACATCCTGTCCCACATGTAATTATATCTACCAGACACATGTTTTCATTTAACAATAATTCAATTCTTAATTTAATATTTCAGTTTTCCTTTTTCAGTGTTTTAAGATTATATATTTACATTGTGTTTCTTCAGTGGAATCTAAGATGCTTTTATAAGAAGAAAATTTAATATACTGAGTTTACAGTTGTAAGTATTTTTATTTCCAGTTCACGCCTGTGCCTTCTGATTTTCATTCTTGTGTTGCCTCATTGTTTATTTCTGAGTACTCAAATCTTTTTTTAACTTTCCTGCTCTCATGTATTCAGCTTATTTTTATCATCAATATTATTTTTAGCTTTTCAAAAGGCTTTTAGCCTACTTTTCTTGATTGCAAAGTTAATGGGCAAAGCCATATGTGTGGATACCCTCACCCACAAGACAGAACTGTAGAACAATTTCACTTCACTTTCTGCCCTTCCTCCCTTGCTGATCCAGGACAGTATTGTGGAAAATAATGAACCATTTATAACAATTGTCTTAACTCTTCCAGTTCTGCAGACCTATACATGTGCAGCATTTCTCAATAGTTATCTCTGTCATTTTACAGTCCAAGCAATTGCTTAAATTTGTGATTTATCATCTATTTTCATGATAAACACCACTGATTTAACACTGTAGTCCTGCAACAGTCAATGCACAAGTATACAGAACTTTGTGAAGCCAGGAACAAAGTGAAAGAACTAAGGGTGGAAGTAAAAACAGCTCACAACGTTAAGGAGAAAACGCACAGCAACCTTGAGGATCCCGTCTGAGCACCACAACGGTCACCGTAGAACAACGAGGCCCAAGGGGCCTGCACAAAGTGAATCGGATCACGGCAGTGACACATTTGAGAGAAAAGCACCGTTGTTTGTCACTTTTATTCCAAGCCAACGTACAGTGATGCAGGCGACAGAAGTCAGCGGTCAAACCCGCACTGCTTGCCGTGGCACCGTGGCATCTCCCCACTGCCGGCCGCACTCCAGGTTTTCTCCCCTCCTTGTCTTTGGGAACACCTGCCCCCCCTCCCCGACAGTGGCCTCCATTCCTTGTGGTGGCACAGGTGGCAGGGAGGCACTGTGGTTGAGTTCTGGGCCACAGGTGAAAACGACTGAAGCAAGGGCATGAGGTCACAAAGAAATAGGAAATAAAACCAGACATGAAAAACTTCTAGCCAAAGATGCACCCAGGTAACAAATCCTCAACCACACAAACACAGAGGAGCTGGCTGAGGGGTGCACAGTTTGCAAACAAGCAGCAAACGAACGTTGACATGTGTGGCCAAAATGCAGGGAATGGGAGAGGGAAAGACCAACATGGTGTCAGAAGACAGAGACAACGGGTGCCCCAGGTTGCTCCCCAAAGTACATGGACAAGCGGATTCAAATCAAATGGGAACAGAATCAGGACTCAGAGATGCCAGACAAACCCTGCTCTGGGATATCATTGCCAAGAGTCTCACCTCACAGGTCGGGGGGTCACCAAGGGTGTCCCTGGGTTGTCACATACAATCCCAATTTCAAAAACATTAAACTGAGAAAAATTAACTTCACAATGGAAGAAGTACAGACAAGAACGAAAACTCTACTCATCAATACTAAGAGGGAAAAGATCAATAAACTAGACAAGGACTATAAAACGGCATGAAGAATAGCATATGCTGGCAAACTCACTCCAAAAGGCCTCAGTAGGTGTAATTTTCAAGTCATTCCAAACTGCCTTAATGGGTACAATCTTAAAAAACATTCAGTGGAAGTTAGGTCACTGCTTAGGCTGTCCATATTCCGTATCAGAGTGCCTGGTTCCAGTCCTGGTACTCTACTCCTGATCCGGCTTGCTGCTAATGCACTTCCTGGGAGGCGGCAATGATGGACCAAGGACTTGGGTCCCCAGCACCCATGTGAGAGACCCCCAACTTCAGCTTGCCCCAGCACCAGCAACTGCATGAATCTGGGGAGTGAACCAGCAGATGGAAGTGCGCACTCTCTCTCTCTCTCTTTGTTGCTTTACCTTCAGAAGTAGATAAATATTTTTTTTTTTTTGACAGGCAGAGTGGACAGTGAGAGAGACAGAGAGAAAGGTCTTCCTTTGCTGTTGGTTCACCCTCCAATGGCTGCTGCGGCCAGTGCGCTGTGCCGATCCGAAGGCAGGAGCCAGGTACTTCTCCTGGTCTCCCATGGGGTGCAGGGCCCAAGTACCTGGGCCATCCTCCACTGCACTCCCTGGCCACAGCAGAGAGCTGGCCTGGAAGAGGGGCAACCGGGACAGAATCCGGCGCCCCGACCGGGCCTAGAACCTGGTGTGCCGGTGCCGCAAGCCTATTGAGCCGCAGCGCCGGCCTAGATAAATAATTTTTAAAGCATAAAAAGTGATATGAGGGAAAAAAAGAATTCCAACTGCAAGGCTGGCACTGTGGCTTAGCAGGTAAAACCACCACCGCCTGTAGTGCCAGCATCCCATAAGGTTCAAGAGCCAGCTGCTCCACTTCCGATCCAGCTCCCCGCTAATGACCTGGGAAAGCAGTGAAAGATGGCCCCTGCTTGGGCCCCTGCACCCACATGGGAAGACCCGGAGGAAGCTCCTGACTCCTGACTTCGGAATGCCACACCTCTGGCCGTTGCAGCCTGTTGGGGGGTGAACCAGAGGATGGAAGACCCCTCTCTCTCTCTCTTTCTCTCTCTCTCTCTCTGCCTCTCCTTTTCTCTCAGTGTAACTCTGACTTTCAAATAAATAAATGAAGCCAAAAAAAATGCAAACCATGCCAAAAATCCAGTTGTAAGTTAAAAGATTTTCCTTTTAAATTCACAAAAGTGATAGACACTGGGGGCCACAACTTGAACAACAAAGTGTGTCTGTGAGGAGTCGCAGCCTCGGGTCCCCACGGACACCACCTGAGAGCAAACCTGTGCTGCCCACCAGGTGCCTCCTGAGACCACGCCTCTACCCTCATCAGCCGCCATCCTCCTGTGCCCTGTCCTTAGACATTCCCTTAGAATCGGAAAACTCAAATGGACGCACCCTACCCAACAACCCGCTCTACACTCTCGAGCCACAGATGTGCAGACACGCTCCCGTGCCTGTACTGCCACTCAGATGAAACTGTCCCCAATACAACCTGTCGGGGGCAGCAGGAGCCCAGCGTCTTCTCTGCTCATCGCCCGGGTCCTCAGCCAGAGCCCCCTGCTCTGATCTGTCCCCTCGGCTCCACCTGCCTCCGCATCTTGATGAATTGTGCCAGCAGCTTCCTCAAATCCCAAAGTCCAGGCTTCACCCCACAGCCATGACCTGAGGGTTTCATGTTCTCTCGAACATCAGGATTTTACAGCCACTGGAGAACAGCCAGTGGGAGGATCAGAGCGCAAGCAGCCTCCCTTTGCACGGGTCCCCTGGACCCCGCACGGAGGGCCCTCTAGTGGGGGAAGCCCTGTGGCAGCAAAGCCGCAGGCTCATGTTCTGTCAGTGAGGGGGGGGAGAGTTCCCCTGGGGATGGCCTAAAACCCCGTGCCACTGGGCTCATAGTGGGCACAGGTCAGTGAGCGGATGGATCCCATACCTGCCCTTCCTGAAGGGCCCATGGGGTGGGTGGGAGGCCTCCAAGCTCTGCCAAGAGCTGGATTTGGTCGGTGTTGAGCCTTGGGGCAGGGACGGGGCACCCCTTCCTGGTGGATGGAAGCCTTTCACCTCCACCGTCACACGGGTGTGGAGGTTGCCATCCAGGGCCCAGGTGTGGGCAGGGTTGCTTCCCCCTGAGATGGGAGGCAGCCCTGGGGGTGTGCTCATGACTGGCACTCCTTGGCTGGTAAGCCTGCGTCACCACAAATCTCCGCCTCCGACTTCATCTGGACTTCTGTGTGTGCGTCTGCATCCAAGGTTCTGCTTTAATAAGAACGCCGGTCATTTTAGATGAGGGCTGACCTTGAACCTGATGGCCTCCATGAGACCCGTCTCCAAACAAGATCAACTGGGAGTTAGGGTTGCCACGAGGAATCTGGGGTATGACAGTTCAGCCTAAAACACGGACGGGCCACATCTCCAATTAACGGAGGGAACCGCACCCTTCTCAGCCACCGCAGCAGAGCACGTGCTGGGGCGGGCAGGAAGCCCCTCGGGCGGGGGCCCACCGTGTGCCTCGGTGCTCAGCCCGGCCCTGCTCTCGGTGCAGAGTGGACTGGACGAGCGCAAAGTGCCGGCCCTGGCTCCAGCTCAGGCCCCGAGTCTTGGGCCTGGGTAACGTGAGCAGCACCACCACGTTCCCCAAATAAAAACGTGCACGACGTGAGGTGTGAAGCCTAGACTGAAGGCACACACGAGCCTGTTTCTCCACCTTGGCCGCTCCTCCTGCGCAGCCCTGCGTCCGGGCTGCCCGAGGACCTGCTCGGCCAGCAGACTGGCGGGGGCAGCGCCGGCCACTGTTCCAGGCCTGCGCCACAAGGCTCTCTGCGCACTGTTCCCCTGTGCAGGGGGACCACAGCTGGCCGGCAGGAGGACGAGCGGCCACAGCAAACAGCCGGGGCAGCCCCCTTGGGCCAGGAACCTGAGAACCTGGCCCCTAGCCACCTGTGGGCTGCACAACCCCCGGGGAGCCGGCCGGCAGGTGGGCCCACAGGCCGGAAGCCACGGCGCCCGCTGGAAGGCGCGGAGGTTACTCATGGGAAGAAAAGCGGTTTGCCTGGGCTTGTATCTTCGAGGCCTCGAGGGCAGGGTAGGCCATGGCGAGCACGTGCAATACGGCGGCAGCAGCGCGCAGGTGAACACGTGACCCCGACGCCAGGCCAGCCGCGGAGCAGGAGCGGTGCAGGAAGCCGCTTTATGAGCAGCCGGCTCTTCTAGCCAGATCTACCTCCCGAGGACACGCCCCCAGGCACCCGAGCACCGCCCCCGAGCGCCACGATGGAGTCACAGCTCCCGCCCTCCTCGCGCGCCTCCCTCGGGGCTTTGGGGCTGAGGGTCCCAGCCCCCCGCCGTGCTGCGCGGAGGGAGGGTGGCGGCGGTGACCCTGGGTGAGTGCGGAGCTGCGGTTCCCTGGGCGCCCACGAGCAGTGGGGGCCGTCCCGGGGTGCAAGGCCGTGTGACCGGGCCCTGGCCGCTGCCCGGGGCGGTCAGTGCCGAGCGTGGACGAGGACAGCGCCGAGGGAGGGCGGGCCTGCAGCGGACCCGCCCCGCGCCCGCACCCGCACCCGAGCCCGCGCCCGCTGCCTGCTCTTGCTCTTCACCCAGACCGCCGAGTCCACGGTGTAGACACGGATGTACTCGCCTCGTGTCCTCCGACGTGCACCTTGCGGGGGTGCTGTCTGGGTTGCGGCCAGTGCAGGGCCGAGGTGGGAGGAGGCCTGGCGCAGTCCGGCTCCGCCCCGGGAGTGCGGCCCCCGTCTGCCTGGGGACTGCCCACAGGGTCAAGGCGAGGCCACTGGACGCCAGGGTTTCCCTGGGCCGCTGGCTGGTGCTGTCGAGATTCGGGTGCGGGAATGAGCAGGAGCGGCCCTCACCCTTCTTCCCCTGATGTGCGTTCACCCACAGCGCCCCAGGACTGGGCCGCGAGGCAGGGAGGAGCTGCAGTGACCGCGGACACGCCCGGTTCTCTGCCGCCCGTGGGCGTGGAGCCCCAACACACGAGGTAATGTGCTGAGGATCCTCCTCTAGGCACTTGGTTTCCGTTTTCAAAAATTAACTTTATTCTAGAGACAGACGTACAGAGAGAGAGAGACGCCCCAGCCACTGGCTCATGACCCCGGTGTCTGCAGTGACCAGAGCCAGGCGCCGGGAGCCCAGCCTAGGTCTCCTGTGTGGCTGCGGGAGCCATCACTGCTGCCTCCCAGGGGCTGGGTCGGCCGGCAGCTGGGACCCCACCCGGGCACTGCAGGCCAGACCCGCCGCCCCGGCCTGACTTCCTGAGTAATGGGAACTTGTCAGGAGAGAGACAAGTGCTGGCTCAGGGTCAGCCACGCCTCTCCTTAGAGGGGGCTCTGCAGGCCAGCAAGTGCTCAGTCTCACCATGGTGATCGCTGTCACAGAGATTGTGTAAATAAAAGGGCCGTGTTCCAATAAAACTTTATTTACAAAAGTAGGCAGCAGCCCAGATGGGACCCAGGCTGTCGTCTCTGATTCCAGCCGTAAACAATTTTGATAAAGTTACCTCCTGTGCTTTTATCTCCAAGTTTACGGTGATGACTTCTCAAAAACCTGCGAATTTATGGACTTTGGGGTTGGCTGCTTGTTTTGAATTTTGCAATATTTATCCTCAGAGTTATTTTGGTGGGACATTTTCTTTTTCTTTTTGAAAGATTTATATTTATTTACCTGAAAGGGAGAGGAAAGAGAGAGAGAGAGAGACAAGGGAGAAAGGGAGGGAGGACTATCTTCCATCTGCTGGTTCACTCCCTAAATGGCCACAATACCCAGGGCTGGGCCAGCCTGGAGCCAGGAGCCTGGAGCTTCATCTGGGTCTCCCACGCGGGTGCAGGGGCCCAGGCACTGGGCCATCTCCCACTACTTCTCCAGCTGCATTAGCAGGAGCTGGATGGGAAGTGGAGGAGCCGGGACTTGAATCAGCGCTGCTCCATGGTGTGCTGGCATCACAGGCTTCGGCTTAGCCCATGTATCACACCATCAACCCTGCCATTTTCAAATGGGAAGAATCCCACATACGGATCTGGATTTCCACCTGCTATTTAAAAATTAGACGGATCTAGGCCTTGTTAACTGTGCATCAACACCCCTGAGCAAGTGCCGGCCCCAGTTTGCCCCAGTCCCCTCTCCTCCCTGTGGCAACTCTGCTGAGACAGGGCGGCAGAGGTGAACTATGGGGCTGTGTCCTGTGGCCTTCCTCACGCTCAGTCTCCCCACAGGCTGGAGTTTGTCCTTGCTCTGCCGTATCTGGGGGTGTTCAGGGTGAGCCCCGAAGTCCCTGCAAACCTGAAGGGACCACAGAGTGCTCAGCGTTGTAAGGGATATGGTCTCTTTGCTTAGTTAGTGCAGCAGGAATCACCAGGCACTGCACACTGTAAACAAAATCCTAAGAGTGAATTCTTTTACATCAGCCATTCTTTCATCCCATCTGTCTGAACCCAAAACAATCTGAGCGTCCTCTGCATCTCTCTGTGTGATGGTGAGACTTGGGAAATCTGATTCCTCCTCATGGCACCCTGGACACAGGCACAGGCAATCAGGTGCAGGCTGGTACCCTGGACACAGTCACAGGCAATCAGGCACAGGCTGTACCCTGGACACGGGCACAGGCAATCAGGCACAGGCGATCAGGAACAGGCTGTACTCTGGACACAGTCACAGGCAGTGCCCTGGACACAGGCATAGGCAATCAGGTGCAGGCTGAACCCTGGACACGGGCACAGGCATCAGGTGCAGGCTGTACCCTGGACACGGGCACAGGCAGTGCCCTGGACACAGGCACAGGCAATCAGGTGCAGGCTGAACCCTGGACACAGGCACAGGCATCAGGTGCAGGCTGTACCCTGGACATGGGCACAGGCAATCAGGTGCAGGCTGAACCCTGGACACAGGCACAGGCATCAGGTGCAGGCTGTACCCTGGACATGGGCACAGGCACTCAGGCACAGGCTGAACCCTGGACACAGGCACAGGCTGTATCTGGACATGGGCACAGGCAATCAGGCACAGTCTATACCCTGGACATGGTCACAGGCAGTCAGGCACAGGCTGAACCCTGGACATGGTCACAGGCAGTCAGGCACAGGCTGAACCCTGGACACAGGCACAGGCTGTATCTGGACACAGGCACAGGCTGTATCTGGACATGGTCATAGGCAGTCAGGCACAGTCTGTAACCTGGACATGGTTACAGGCAGTCAGGCACAGGCTGTATCTGGACACAGGCACAGGCTGTATCTGGACATGGTCACAGGCTATATCTGGACACAGGCACAGGCTGTATCTGGACACGGGCACAGGCAGTCAGGCACAGGCTGTGCTGCCCGGCAGAGGACAGGAAGTCTGCTGACGCCTCCGGCCTGGCCCAGTCCCAGCCTCAGCCTCATCTCTCCCAGGTGAGTGCAGCCCGAGGCAGAGCCTTGCCAGCCACAGGGGAGGCAGCATCACGGGTGTTTTAAGGCCACCCCCAAAGTAGACGTTTTGTAAAGATGGACATGCGTGTGCACACGTGTGTGTGCCTATGTGTGTTATGGACAGAGAATCCGCTGGTGCTGCCCAGGACCTGAGACTTCCCTGTGATGAGGGCAGGAGGCCTGGCTGAGCTCCTGGGGCCACCTACAGGCTCAAGGCTGCTGGGCCAAAGGAGGCCAGAGATCCCTGGTGCCTTGTGTGCGGTGTAGCCGGCCTGAGCCAGGCAAAACAGGCCAGGTCAGGCTGCAGTGAGCATGAGGGACAGAGACAGAGGCAGGAGACCAGGCAGCCCCAGGCCACAGAAGCGAGTGGCCTGGCTGTGGAGAGCAGCAGGCTGTGCAGGGCACCATGGATGCACTCACACAGGAAGCACACACGTGTGCATTCCCGCACACACCACTGGGCACGGATGCAGACCTCACACGCAAAGGCACGCAGTGATTAACTCACAGCACGAGCAGGACAGGTGGCGGTACAGGCCCGGACTGTCACTTCGGCCCCTGGCTTCCAGCCAACAGCCAGACCCTAGCACTGGCGTCCAGGTCAGCAGAGGGCGGCCTGGCCCCGGGGAGCGGAGAGTCAGGGCTCGCCTGGCCGCCATGGCCTGCAGCCTGCGCAAGCCCAGCAACTGCGTCTGTTCCTTCGCAGCCAGGTCTCCGTGCACCGCAGGGCCCTGGTGGGCGCGAGGGCAGACCGCAGCGCCGTGCGGTGCAAGCAGCGCGCCTGGACAGCAGTCCCCGCGCACCACCTTCTCAGGGTCCCGCGCCTCGGCTGCGCAGGCCGGGCCCTCCAGGTACGGTTAGTGCGGTGTGCAGCTAGTGAGTCCCGCAGCTGGGCAGGTCGCGGGTCAGGCGCTCCGCTCCCCCTCGGGGTCACTGGCGCAGCGCGGGCTCCCCGGGTGGCCGTGAAGCTAGGACAGCCGTCTCCCCAGCCCTTGCCCGCCCACCCTCCTTCTCCCGCCTCCTCCCCGCACCGCCGCCCCTGCCGCAGACTCCTGCTGGTCCTCCTGTCCGTCTCTCCACTCTCCTGCCCTCTCCGTCCTCTCTACCCCTCCTGCGCACTCCCCTCTCCCCGCGCTGCTCTCCCAGGGCTCGGGCGGGGGCTGGGTCGCCGCCCCCACCGCAGCTGCCACTCCGCCCCCCGCGCGGCACGGAGACGCAGTAATAAGCCGGGCGCGGGCGGCGGAGCCACTGCGGGACGGGACGCCTGCGCTCCAGGCTGGGTCCGGTGCCGCCCGCCCACCCGCACACCCGCACACTGCCCGACCGGGGACCGTCCCGGGCCCCTGGATCCTTCTGAGCGTCCCCGGATGAAACTCTGCCTGCCCCGTTCGGGGGCGCAACGCGGGCAGCCGGTGCGGGGCGCACAGGGCAGCCTGGCCATGCGGAGCCAGGGCTGCGCTGCGCTCTGGGTGCTGCTGCTGGCGCAGGTGGGTGTGCAGGTGAGTCCCGCGCGCCCTGTCCCTTCCCGTGGCTCCTCGCATTCTCACCGAAGTGTCGCCGCTGTTTTTCAGCAGGCACCTGCGTGCGCCCTGGGACCCGCAGCGGCAGCGCCTGGGAACCCGAGGGTCCCACACCCTCCTCCTCCCGCGGAGCCCTGGGGCTGGGCGGAAGAGGGCGGTAAGTCCGCGAGGAGGGGGCTTTTAATCCTTGCAGGTCAGCGGCCGTAGACTTCTGCAGCCACTGTGCGGGAGCCGCGCGCTGTGCGGGAGTCACCCGTGTGACCGCGCGGTCCCAGCCTTAAAGCCAGCACCTCGGGGCGCGATTCCCCAGGCGCTACTTTGACCTTGTGCAAAGGGCTATGGAATGTATTGTTACTAGTATCACCTTGAAGGAGCCTGGGAGGGGTCAAATCACTCTAGGGAGCTTGTGACCCCTTCTATGCTGCCCCCTGCCCCTGCTCCGTCCACCCTTACCCGTCGCAGCCTGGGACAAAGGATAGAGTTTCTCCTTCGTGACTGTCATCTTAGTATCAAAGATAAAGCTCTTCGAGAACTGGGAGACAGCGGAAAAGCCGCCCTGCCGAATGGCTGCCCGGGTGCTGTGGTGTCAGCGTGGGGGGACCTGCGGGCCCGGCGCGCCTGGAAACCCGGCGGTGTAGCAGCGGCTCAGGTCGGCGCGCAAGCAGGTGCGCAGTTCGGCTGCTGCGTGTCCTCAGACGCAATCCGGTGGCCAAGCATTTGCATCATTTACAGCAATAAACTGCCACCTCAAATTTTAAGTGTTAACTTTTGGAAAAATCACTAGGTTTGATTGTTTCAACGCATGTTCAAAAAATCTAGAAAGAATTAATAACTTAAAATTCCTCAATGAGGTTTCATGCTGGTGAAAGAGCGCAGAGCTAGTGTTGCTCCCAGGTCCGCGTCCCTTAGGGAGCACTGCGCAGGGATCCACGCTCAGCTGCGGGACCTGCCGGAAGACCACCAGAGGGCGCCAGGTGCCAATAGTAGCAGACGTGGGCCGTGTTCTCCCCTTGTTTAGAAAGCCAAGCCTTGGGACTGAACTTGTCTGCCAGGGTTTCCCCTAGTGCACCCTGCAGTGCAGTGCTTCATGGTGGAAGTTCATTGTCTCCAATTTTTAAATTTTTTTTAAAATTCTGCTTCCTTGAAATCAGGAAAATTCCAGAGGGACTTAGGAAATTCTCAGAGTATGTGATAACATTTAGGGAGTTTTACTCGAGATAAACATTACGTACAGGGAACCAGTCAGAAGAAACGCCGTGGTGTGCTGCCTCAGAATGCTTCCCTCCCCTCCTGGACCACGGCTGGCTTCTATCTCCTGTGAGCAGGCTGCTGAATCCCAGGCGCAGCGTGTCCATGGCAACCAGGTGGGGCCCATGGGCCTTGAAGTTCTAGCTTAGCCACACCTCCCTCCCCCACCTGCCAGGTGTGTCAGCTCTCCATCACGACAGGGTGAAAGGAGAGAGGTGGCCTCCAAGGGAAGCCTTCCTCCCAGCCCCACAAAGCCCGTGTCCTCTGCAGAATGGCCTGTTTGGGTCTGCAATAGGACTGCAGCCCACTTGTGTGGCCCTGAGATCAGCTTACCATTGGATGTTCAGGTGTCCAGGATACAGGTTGATTTGGAAGTAACTATTTTGACCATAGTTCCTGTTTAAAGTAACATGAGTCAAGATGTGGTCTCAGGTTTTGCTGGGTGTCAGAAGCAATAGGAAAGAGAATTTGTACGCTCCGAGGCAATACCTCAGTGGAGATAAATTCCATTTCAGACATGAAGGAAACTGCTTCTCCTTCCTCTCTAGTAGGAGGCTTGAGTGCTTTCACCTACGCAGTTACCTGTGCAGAAGAAACAGTGTCTGCCGTGTAGACACTCACACCACAGACTATGAAATCGGGCTCTCAGTGTGACGGCGCTGAGCGCAGAGCTGGGAAGCGATGTGCAGAACCAGCTCTCTGAAGCTGGCTGGGGCCGCCCAGCACGCGCACAGCCGGGTCTGCATTTCGTGCAACCACTTCCCACTAGGCTTCTTCCCGGCCTTTGTGAAACCCCCGAGATCAAGTAGCTCAGAGTAACGGCTTGAGCAGTCAGCTGGGTTTCTTCTCCTGAAAAAAAAATCCATATTGGACCAAGGTCTTATTGAAACATGTCTCAAAGATGGAGAGCCACACTTTAAAAAACCATAAGGCAACGGTTTGGGGAATTCTAGTCTTAGAACATTAGCTTGAAGTTAGCTTAACGTTTTCAGCTCCTGGCAGTTTTACCTGGACTTCTCTCCAAATGGTAGAAATGGTGTGTGGTGCGATGCTATGGGTGTTTTGCTCATTCTTTGAATTCTTTAGTTAGGACTTATTTTCACACCCATTTACACATAACTGCAAGTCCCTTTCTGATTCTCAGGACTGCTTTCTGGGCTAAATGCGCATTTTCTCACCTGGACAGCCCTGGCACTTTGGTTTGGGGGCCTTCTGCGCATTTCAGGAGGTTTACAGCAGCTGTGGGTTCCGCCCTCTGGCTTCCAGAAGCGTCAATCTCCTCTTCCTTTTGTGAGACCTACAATGTCTGCAGACATCGCCCGGAGAAGTTCACGGGCAGGACAGTGACACAGGAGGAGGAAGTTCTGAAGTCCCCCGGCACAGCGGGGGGACGAAGTTCACAGCAGCTTTTCCGTTTTATAAAGCACTGGGAGAGAGTTTGAACCTTCCCAACACAAAGAAACGTAAATAATTAAGGAGCTAGAAATACTGATTATGCTGATTTCATCATTACACAATGTATATGAGTATCAAGTTATACCAGCTGCTGTGGGCATTTGCAGAGTTAACCGGGGATGGGAAATGGGGTCTCTCTTTCTCTATGTCTCTCAAATCAATAAATATCAATTAAAACAAGCGTACAGATAACTCCGGGTTAAGAACGTGGCAACGTAGCAAGCCACTCCTGTTCAAAGTCTGCCCTGCACACTGACGAACAACTCGCACGGAACTCTGGACAGCAGAGATGACGTTGTTAATGATGGTGAGGGAGAGTGAGTGTCGGTTATAACTATGAAAATCAGTTACAGTTATCTGGAAGTGGAGGGAGCCACCAAGGCGCACTGCAGAGATCCATGACTCCGATGCAGTGCCGCAGGCTGCCTGTGGTCACAGCCCGGTGGACCTGAATGTGTCTCGTGAAGTCCAGTAGATCCCGGAGGTTTTCTTCTATAAAGAAATAAAGCCAAGAATTAAAACACGGGTTAAGTCAATACACTTTAGACCAGCGGACTTTAAATTACAGAACACACGTCTTTGAAAGGCTGAGGAGTGTGAACCTGACCTGTCCCAGCAGCCGAGGCCGAGAGGAGAGCGGGGCCCGGCCCAGGGGGCGGGCAGGGGTGGCTGTGCGGGGGGCATCCTCAGTTAACGTCTCGGAAGCCCGGACTGAGAGCACGGTCAGCATTTCTGCGGTATTTGCAGTTCCACGATTTAAACAGGCATCAAAGAATGCCCGCTGCATTTTTCTTTTTGTCTGTCTCCTGAAAATGTACCGTATTTTAAAGCTCAGCTGTCCTATCAATTCAGAGAAGATGTTTGTGGAAACCAGTGTGACTACAGGCATGTTTGGGAACTACAAGCACAATTGCGTGTGGCAGTTTCGCTTCCAGTAACGTTGCGCACTGTAATCCCCAGTCTGTTTTTGTTTATTTTGTCTGTCTTCCCCCCTGCGTTTCCCAACACAGAATTTGCTGAGTTGGTAGTGACGCATTACAGAAGCAGCCATGGCTTAGCTAAAGGCAACTTCCAGGCGCTTCTCTTTGACCTCAGATGTTGTGTGTCACAGGGTGCGCATTTGAGAACGGCAGGTGTTGACTTTTCCTGCACCGTCACAGGTGACGATGCCATCCGGTAAGACAGGCTCATGCTATCAGACGTCCCGGCTGTTGTCAGAACCTGAAATGGCTCAGCCACGCTCTCCTCTTCATTCCAGAGTATGACCTGGTGTCTGCCTATGAGGTGGACCACACGGGAGACTACGTGTCTCATGAGGTCACGCACGGCCAGCGGCGGCGGAGGGCGGTGGCTCAGGGAGGTGGTGACTCTCTGCACCTTCGGCTGAAAGGCTTCGGGCACGATCTCCACTTGGACTTGAGGGCGTCCAGCAACCTGGTGGCTCCTGGATTTATCGTGCAGACGTTCGGGAAGGGAGGCACCAAGTCAGTGCAGAGCTTCTCACCCGAGGACTTCTGCTTCTACCAAGGCTCCTTACGCTCCCACAGGAATTCCTCCGTGGCCCTGTCCACCTGCCACGGTTTGGTGAGTACAGCGCGCGCCGCTGTGGTGAGCTCAGTGGGTGATGTGTGAAGAGGGAGGTATGGGCAAGATTTCCTTGCAAACATCGCCGTGTGTTCTGCTATAACACAGGTTTCCTTGGTCCGTAAAAGCAGAAGGCAGGTTGCTATCGACACTTCCTAAAGTGTGTTGTGAGCCCTGGCGTGTCGTCAGTGGTGTGTGTGCACGCTTGCCTTGCTGTTCTGGACTGACTGCGGAGAGTGCTTGGGTTTGAAACGTGCCTGTGCAGAGGGAATGTTTTCACTCTAACTTACGATGGAGCCTGGAAAGATGGCTTTATTTTGAATCGAGTGACGTGCTAGATGGATTGGCTGTGTTGGTTATTTGATCGGATGTTTGCAAGACTGAGTACTTCACTTCTGTCTTTCTGGTGATGGTAGTGGGATTAGGGAGCTGGGCACCCATCCTCAGTGGGGCAGTGCTGGCCTTGTGAGACTCACGAATCCGTGGGTGCATGTGCCATGATTGGAACACCATACTGCACATTGCACGTGGCTTGGTGGCTCCCTGTGCTCTGCTTTGCAGGGACCTTCAGTGAGGAGCACCTGACCAACTTGGGAATCTGCCTGCACCTCTCGCGTCCACCAGGCTGCGACCTCCATGGCTCCTTTTTTATTTTTCTTAAAAGACCTCTGTATTTAGGAAGAAGTGTTTAGGAGATGCTTAGATTCCTGGGCACAGATTCATCACTCAGACACAGAGGAGTGGGAGGTGACTTGGTAATGTGTGGTTATAACCCTTTGAGGTCTTGACCAAGCTAAAGGCTTAGCAAGCAGGCCCTGGACATTTGTGCCTCAAGACAATGATTTCAGTTGTCTTAAACATCCTTCCCTCTTTGAAAAGAGAGAATTCAGCCCCGTCTTACAAGAATTTCCTGTATTTGTGTGCAGGAGTATTCATTGGATGCTGAAAAGGCACTCCTAACCGATGACCTAAAATACAAAATGTATGCGAATGCAAAATGTCATAAAAATATTTTCTAAATATTGGAAGTTCTGCTTTTGGAGGGAATTTGATACGAGCTGATCTCATCCCTCCTTTCATTTAGAAAAGCTCTGGTTTGAGAATGGATGTAGCACGGCGTTGCCAGGGAGAGGGTGGTGGTGGTTTGGCATGCTTGTTAAGCATGAAGACAATGTGGCTGATTTCTTCCACAGTCTCAAGAAAAATAGGTCTTTCTTAATTAATGGACAAGAACTCTTAATGTACTACACAAAACAAGATATTTCTTCCTTGACTTCCTTCCACGAGGGCTTACCCAGGGAGGGAAGCCATCTGTGTGGTGGGTGTGTCATGGCATGCCGAGCCCTGCAACGTTGGGTTTGTTTCCAAGATTGGATGGGGTGCTCCCATTAACCCAGCAGGGGCACACGCTAACTGATGCCCATTGGTCTGTGTGACCCAGGCTCTTCCAGGTTAGCTGAGTTCGGTCCTGGTGTTGTTCCATGGATCAAGTGGATTGTAGAAGGTTGGAATGTGTGGCTGTCTTTGAACTTGATGGAGTTATCAGTGAAAGTTTTAAGAGTACAGTTATGTGAAAGATACAGATAGAGAAAAGAACAGAAAGAAAGGCCCCTCTGGATAATAAATACTGGACTCTGATCCCAGAGTCAGTGGAGTAGAAATGTGCACGCCTTCACCATTTATCTTCCAAATACACACATTCCAGCTTCACTGATGTGTTATCTATCTGCTCATACAAAGTAGCATCAGTTAGACTTCAGGATGTGAGGTGTAGGGACATCGGTCACAAGATAGGACAAATGAAAGGAGGAAAAAGGAACGGCAACAAAGCCTTCTGTCTTCAGCCAGATGCAAAGATGCCGAGTGCCAAGGCAGCTTCACTTCCTTCCTGACTAACGATTATCCGTCGTGCATCCTTCAGAGTCTGCTCCTGCACGCGGAGAAATAGTGTGTCTTGTGCCTCAGACGGGGGGGCCCTTGTCACTGCTGTCCTTCTCTGGCTCTTCTCGATTCTGATTGAAGCCTCAGGTAGCTCTCACAGGGTTTCCCGCTGAAGCTGACTGACCAGCCCTCTGCTGGGAATGGAGTCAGTGGGATCCTTCGCCTGCCCTGCTCTCAGCACACAGCTCTGCAGAGCCCAGGGAGACACCTGGGACACAGGATCCCTTCTGGTGGGAAGTGCACCACATTCTGTTCTCCCTGTCCAGTCTCTAGGCCCAGAGCTGTATGTCTGCATTTACACGTATATGCTTAGTGAAGAGGAAGTGGTTTGCTGCCATGAGACAGTGCAGGTTCCAGCATGGTCTACAGTGTTTTCTTGTGTTTCTCAGATGATTTTGCCAAAGTACTCTAAGAATTAGTTTGAGAAATCCTGTAAAAATTAATAGTTGTTGGTGGTGTCCTAGTTATAATATGTATTCTTAAAGAAGAAGGTTGAACGTGTAACAAGATGTTATCTTAGAGCTAGTGTCCAAAATAAAAATGTGAACAATGTTCACTAGGGTCGTCTGTTTCTGCAGCCAGGCAGGTTAGGGTTAAGGAGTTTATTATCAAATGAGAGAAGCAGGGAATAGGCGGTGCCTACTGGGTGATGGAACAAGGACACACGAGCCCTGAGAACACCCAGAGATGGGATCCGGCTTCCTTGATGGGAGGTGAGGACCATCAGGCTAGGTTTGCTGAAGAAGTTCAGAACCCAAGTCTACGCCCGGTCTTCCTAACACTGTGGGAATGGAGGCCCATAATTGGAAGAGTCACAAGTAGACACAGAGAGGTTGCTAATATCCTGCAAGTTCATGGAATCTGCGGTAAAACCTCAGATGGACATTATCAGAATATTTGTATCTTAAACCCAAGTATAGTACACTACATAGAATCATAAACCCTGAAAGTATTTCTGTATTAGCCTGGCATTTCCACCAAATATCTTCACCCAATGTGTTTCTTTAGTTAGAGGAGAATAGCTTTTGGGAAAACAATATTGGTTATATCTGTCCTAAACTGACCTACCAGATCCGTTGTGGTCACCAACCACAAGCACATGAATGTGTGTCACTCAGTAGATGCTTTCTGATATTTGGATGAATAATGGAAGGGTTTACTGGGCAAATTATAATAGTGCAGAGACAGTGTTGATGATGATGATGCCAGGAAGAAAAACTCACCAAAAGTTGTATGCCAGATACTTAACTAATAGCTTTATGTCTGTTATGTAACTTAGCTTGGTGCTAAATCTAAAAGATGTCATTTCAAAAGAAACTTCACTGAGATGTGATTCATGTCACAGAGTTTCTCCACCGTAAATGCGTGTAGACTCGCAGAGTTGTGCAGATATCCCCGGCATCTAGTCGGAGACACTGAGCCAGTCTCAAACAGCAACTCCTTACAGCTGGACCTGATAGCACTCAGCTTTCCCCACTCCTCGGCGTCCACCAAAGCACTTAGACCTGCTTTCTCTGTCCATATGGTATGTAGCGCTCTGTAGCTAGCTTCTTTCAGTTAACATAATTTATTTAAATCCATCCATGTTGGAGCATATAGAAGTCTTTTTTTTTTAAGATTTATTTACTTACTTGAAAATCAGAGTTACACAGAGAGAGGAGAGGCAGTGGGCTGGGGGGCGGGGCGGGGAGGTGTGGTCTTCCATCTGCTGCTTCACTCCCCAGATGGTTGCAGTGGCTAGAACTGCACCAATCCAAAGCCAGGAGCCAGGAGGTTCTTCCAGGTCTCCCACGTGGGTGCAGGGGCCCAAGGACTTGGGCCATCTTCTACTGCTTTCCCAGGTCACAGCAGAGAGCTGGTTAGGAAGTGGAACAGCTGGGTCTCGATCCAGTGCCCATATGAGATGCTGGCACTTCAGGCCAGGGTGTTAACCCGCTGCACCACAGCACCGGCCCCAGAATTTATTAGTCTTTCTTCCATTTTATTGCCAAAGAAAGTTCAGTTTATCTTTATATTACATGTTTTTATTTCTCAACTTAGCAGTTAATGGAAGGTATTTGGACTTTTTGGCTATTGTGAATAATGCTGCTATGAACATTTGTGCACACGTTTCTAGTAGACATGTGTTTTCAATTCTTTTGGATATACACATGACGGTATAATTATCAGATCATATGAAGGCTATACTTAGCAATTTGTAGAACTGTAAACTTTTTCCAAAGTAACTGCATCATGGTATATCCCCCCAGCAATGCATGATGGTTCTGGCTTCTCCACATTTTTGCCAACACTTACCATTATCCATTTCTTTATTATACTGACCCTAGTGAGTATGAAGGGGCATCTCATTGTGATTTTGATTTGCTGGATGCAGATTATTGATTTATGATATAGATCATCGTGCATTGATGGCCAACTTATCTGAGAACACTCCTCACACGCAGTTACATGAAATAACTATTACATACAGATAGGCAGAAAACTATATACTCACAGAAATACATGTTTTTTAAATAAGTTGCTTAATTACTAGAGTTTTCTAAAAAGCCATTTTTAGAAATTCCATCAGACACTGCTTTTAAATAAGTTGTGTTTAGAAATGTTTTCACTTGCATATGAAACCAACATTTTTTCTTAGAGGATGCCATGTAAGTTCTGTATTTAGATTAACACTTTCAGTCAAAAAGAAAAAGAATATCACCTGACATCTGTCTTTGTCATAAAGTCTGCATGAGCTATAGTTCATCTTAAATAAATGTGATGTTTGTTAAGGCTTTGATGCACAGGGTTGTTATTGCTTCTTCTAAAATCTAATTATTATTCTGTTTTCAAAAATGATGAAAAACCTTTAAATGCTACAATTCTCAGTTTACTTAGGAATTCTCTCACTTGGTAGAGACTTACTCAGGGCCCTGGTTTGATTTGTACTGGGTTTTATTTCCAGCCACAAACTTCAGGGATTCCCTGGAAACTCTAGTCACTGAGAGATTTTTCTAAAGCACCCAATAAATCCTAGGAAGCTGTCTGAACTACTGCCAGATTTCCAAGTGACTTTGAAAAAATGAAAAATGTTCTTGCACAGGAAAATAAAATGGGAGGAAGAAAAAAAAAAACACAGAGTCAACAAGGAGGTTGGTCAGAAGAGACAATGGGAATTTTGAAAGAAAAGTGTCACTCTCTGAGAAAAACGGTGTGGTCTACACACATGAAAAGGTCAGTCTTGGGGGACATGAGAGAAAGCTGTAGTGAAAGTCAGGTCTTTGGATAGAGAATGCCTACATTTGGTGATGATCAGGAAATGTAAAAGGTGGCTGTGCAGAACGAACTGAAAGTATTGTAGAATTTCACAAATGCCTACTATTTACATTAGGATAAATATAATAGTGAACTTCAACATCAATAGAAATGTATATACTTCATCAGCGGCAACACCAAAATAAAGTTTTGTAAGATAATCTTTTTTATTTGAAATTGGTACAATTTTTATTAGTTTCCATTAGCTGTAAATGAAAAATAGACTAGAAAAGTTTAGCTATAAGCTATGGATTTGCCAGCTTCTCTCAGTCTAGATGTCATGAAACTAAGATCCAAAGGGGCAGAGTGACTTGATCAACATCACAGAGCTCGGCATTTGGACGGGTTCGGACTGCTTATCTCCAGACTTCCTGTCCAGTGATGTCTTCAGTGAAATGTACTGGGTGATGACACTTTTTCATTATAAGGAAGAACCAATGGAAGGAGTTTAAATGTTGGAATATGCACAGAGATTTAAAAAACAATCCAGACTTGTCCTTGGTCTGGAGATTGAGGCCAGGTGACATGGGGAGTTCAAAGCCTGTTCCTCCTGACAGTCCTTTCTCAGGAGGCACTGACTTCCACCATCATCACCAAGGACAGGCTTCACTGGGGCTGTTGACATGGTCAGGCTCAGATGTGCTATCAGGGTCATTTGGATGGCACTCATATCCAAAGCCAGTGTATAGAGGGTATCCTAATGGCAAAAATCAACCCTGAAAGAGCCAGGGGATTCCTGGGAGGTGCAGAATAAACTGCTTATGTTTATTGCCTCCGATGGATGACCCATGTCTGGGATGGCTGAAGGACGAGAGTGTCTAAAACCTCCTTTTGTAGAGAATGACTATTCAAGCAAAAATCCAGCCCAAAGAGATTAAAAGAGGCCAAATGAACCAGAATCCTACCTTGCCCAAGACTGAATCTACTAGACCCATAAATTACTATTTTGTCTAAATGCCAGCTTCACCATGAGGGCTTCTCTGTACCAACCACCTAAATGCCCAACACACACATTCACATATACTTCTCCTATTTAACATTTATTATGAACTGTATTAGAGTAAGGTCAGGAGATAGAAGCCTCACAATCTTCTAAAAAGAGAGAATTAATATAGTGCTTTAAGTTGACAGTAAAGAACTGGAACATGGAGAAGCAAATACTGAGCACCACTGAACAGCAATGGCAAGAAGCAACCACTGCGCCAGGGCTGAGGAGCTGAGGAGAAAGGTTGAGAGTCTCACAGTGGTGAAGCTGGGACAGAGACAGAGACAGGAGGAGCTGGCCAGCTGGTGCCGGGCCTGGGAAGGCAGCATGCTGCAGCTGGTCCCTCAAGTAGACTGCAGACCAGAATCAGCTGCTGCCACTGTGACAGACTAAGGACTGGGAAACAGGCGTGACGTCCACAGGGATAGATAAGGAGTCCAAAGAAGATGGCCAGAAGTGCACAGCAGACAGATAGTCCACAGAGGGAAGAAAGGAAGTAAGAGGGTAGATGGAAAGTAAGGGGCGGCCAGCACCACGGCTCACTAGGCTAATCTTCCACCTGCGGCACCAGCACCCCGGGTTCTAGTCCCAGTTGGGGTGCTGGATTCTGTCCCGGTTGCTCCTCTTCCAGTCCAGCTCTATGCTGTGGCACAGGAGTGCAGTGGAGGATGGCCCAAGTCCTTGGGCCCTGCACGCACATGGGAGACCTGGAGGAGGCACCTGGCTCCTGGCTTTGGATTGGCGCAGTGCACTGGCCGCAATACACTGGCCGTGGCGGCCACTTGGGGGGGTGAACCAATGGAAAAAGGAAGACCTTTCTCTTTGTCTCTCTCTCTCTCTCACTGTCCAACTCTGCCTGTCAAAAAAAAATATAATAAAAATAAATAAAAAATAAAAAACATAAGGGGCATATAGAAAATCTACCAGGGGTAGACAGGAAGACTACAAGGGGAAGATAGGAAGTGGAGGGGAAGACAGAAATCCAAAGGAGGAAGATTTGATTGGAAGTGAGGGGGGAACACTGGTAGTCCACACAGGACAGACAGGAAGTCCACAGGGGAGAAACAGGAAATCTGGAAGAATTAGAGAGTAAAAAGAGGAAGATGTGAAGTTAAGAAAAGCAGAGAAAGTACGGTGGGTGATAGATAGGAAGTCACAGGGGTACGACAAGGAGTGAGGTGGCAGACAGGAAGTAAAAGGCAACACAGGAAGTCCACAGGTGACAGACAGGAAGTTCACAGGAGATAGACAGGAAATCCAGAGGAGACAGACAGTGAATCCAAAGGGAGAAGACATTAAAAGAGAGGGTAGTCAGGAAGCAATAGATAGGAAGTCCACAGGAGACAGGAAGGCCGCAGTGAGAAAACAGAAGGTGAGAGGGTAGACAGGAAATAAGAGAACACACAGGAAGTCCCCAGGAGATAGACAGGAAATCCAGAAGAGACAGACAGGAAGTCTACAGGAAGAAGATAGGAAGTAAAGGGAAAGACAGTCCATAGAGGTTATATAGGAAGTCCACAGCGGAAGACAGGAAATGAGAGAGGGCAGACAGGAAGTGAAGGCACACAGAGGAAGTCCACAGGGGACAGACAGGAAGCCCACAGGATAAAGACAGGAATTCCAGAAGAGGCAGGCAGGAAGTCCAAAGGAGGAAGACATTAAGTGAGAGGGTAGTCAGGAAGTGAGATGGCCAACAGGAAGTCCACAGTGTGAATACAGAAAGTAAGAGCATTGACAGGAAGTGAGGGGATACACAGGAAGTCCACAGGAGTTAGGAATTTCAGAAGAGATAGACAGGAAGTCTACAGGAATATAAGAAGTAAAGGGAAAGACAGGAAGTCCATAGAGGTTATATAGGAAGTCCACAGTGGAAGACAGGAAATGAGAGAGGGCAGACAGGAAGTGAAAGCAGACAGGGGAAGCCCACAGGGGACAAACAGGAAGCCCACAGGATAAAGACAGAAATTTCAGAGGATACAGGAAGTCCAAGGGAGGAAGACATTAAGTGAGAGAGTAGTCAGGAAGTGAGGTGATAGACAGGAAGTCCACAGGAAGCAGGAAGTCAACTGTGGGAACCCAGGGAGTGAGAGCACAGGAAATGAGGGGACACACAGACAGACAAGGAGGTCAGTAGGAGGTAGACAGGAATTCCAGAGGAGACAGACAGGAAGCCCATGGGGGAAGACAGGAAATGAGAAAGTAGTCAGGAAGTGAGAGGGCCGGCAGGATGTTCATGAGAGACAGGAATTCCAAAGGTGTTAAGACAGGAAGTCCACAGTGGAAAGACAGAAAGTCTGTAGGAGACAAACAAGAAGTGAGGGGGCAGACAAGTCCACAGAGAATGGACATAAAGAAACAATTTCTTCTAGCCTCCTATATCTTTGCTGCCCCCACTGTGTGTGCCGTTGGCAAAGGTGAGTAGGGATCAAGTGACAGAGCAGAAATGGGATTTGTGGCTGGCGCCGTGGCTCAATAGGCTAATCGTCTGCCTAGCGGCGCCAGCACACCAGGTTGTTGCCCCTATTCCAGGCCAGCTCTCTGCTATGGCCCGGGAATGCAGTGGAGGATGGCCCAAGTGCTTGGGCCCTGCACCCCCATGGGAGACCAGGAGAAGCACCTGGCTCCTGCCTTCGGATCAGCGCAGTGCGCTGGCCGCGGCAGCCATTGGAGGGTGAACCAACGGCAAAGGAAGACCTTTCTCTCTGTCTCTCTCACTGTCCACTCTAACTGTAAAAAAAAAAAGGGGGGGGGGGATTTGTAGAGTTCCAACCTAAACCTCACAAATCCAGGTTTAGAAGGGGAGTTTGGAGCTAGGGGATAATTTAGTAATAATCAACCTACCTACCATGCTAAATATTGATTGTGTGGCAGGGATGTTTGTCTTACTTTTTCTTTCTTTATCAGCTCTGATATATAGTAAAAGCCCTATGTAAAACTTCCTTAAGTGAATGACTGATTTTTTCATAGAAACATAAGAATTCTTTTGCTTTACAAAAATTGTTTGTCCAGCCACTAGTTTGGAGGCCAGGAAGGAAGCTCCAGAAGTAAACGATGCTCTAGCTCTATCTAGGGAAAGGGGCCACCTCTCTCCAGGACTAGGTAGCTGTCAGTAGGCTTGGTGACAGGCCCCCTGTGTGGCTTGTTGGGAAGGAGCAGAAGCAAAGTGTTCCCTCAGAAGGCTTGGAACTTGTGGTTCATGATGAACATAGGAGTACCTTGATGAACATAGGAGTACCTTGATGAACATAGGAGTACCTTGATGAACATAGGAGTACCTTGGCACTCAGGGGCTTGTGTTTGCTTGAGTGAATTTGGCTACTCTAAATTACTCCTGAAGTAGGTAGTGGGCTGTCTACAGACCAGACGCTGAATCAGATTTATACTCTCAGGGGGGTCCTGTCCTTCCTCATTGTGGACAGTGAGCTATGCTCAGTAACCTCTCCTGACAACTCTCGAGTGCCCTGAGACTCAAAATGGAGCTGGAAACGGCCCATTGCATTTGCTCTTCTGTAACTTCTGTGGTCTCCAGTTATTCAAGGCCTGTCTCTGTTACTGACTGATTCCTCTGTGTGACAGCAGCATCCAGCCTTAGTTCATGCATGTCTTTTGCACTACTCAAGAGCTTATTTTAATTTGGGGTGGGGAGAAAGAACAGCATATATCCTAAAAGCATGAAGTTAGCATCAAAATCAGGGCTAATTTTATATTCTCTTTACATGAAATTATAATAAAACTAAATAAAAATATCTGGTTTGAGAAACATGGCAATGTCAAGAAATGTAGACTTGATTCTTACTTTTCACCTTTTATTACTTGACTATAAGTGGATATAACTAGCAAGACATGTACTGTCATCATATAAAATCTTTAAGATTTTATTTATTTATTTATTTATTTGAGAGGTAGAGTTACAGAGAGAAGGTCTTCCATCCCCTGGTTTACACCCCAGTGGTTACAACATCTGGAGCTGAGCCAATATGAAGCCAGGAGCCAGGAGTTTCTTCTGGGTCTCCCATGTGGGGGCAGGGACCCAAGCACTCAGGCCATCTTCTACTGCTTTCCCAGGCCATAAGCAGAGAGCTGAATTGGAAGCAGCCAGGACATGAACTGGCACCCAAATGAGATGCCTGAACCGCAGGCTGAGGCTTAACCTACTAAGCCACAGTGCTGGCCCCATCATATACAATCTTAACAGTGTTGAAACAAAAATCAATCTAAACCATGAAAATGCTATAAAAATTAACATGTATCACTCATCATTTTTATGTAGCTATTAAGATGTTTAGTTGCCTTCAGTTTTAAAATTATGTTAACAAGAAGCATCAATAGGTAATAGTATGATCTGAATGATTATCCTCATTTTCTATCACTGACGAAATGTATATCCATCCTTTAGGACATTAGAGATTTGGAACAAATAATACAAAGAAAAATGCTGCTTAAGCAATTTATAAATACTTCCCATATGCAAAATCTGAAAGAAAAATATTTGCTCCAATAACCTTGGAGTCATTCATTTAACCATGATTTAAAATTTCATGTGAGTATTTTTTTTTCTGCTGAGACCAAAAAAAAAAAAAAAAAAAAGCAATTCTTAGTTTTGGTCTGGTTTGCCTTCACAAAGTAAGTTCAAGTTGGGCCTTCTAGAACTACAGAAACCTGTCTGTTTTCTATCACCTAACACATCTCTTCCCTTTCCACCCTAGCTCTCCTCACTTCAGCATAACAGCCAAACCTGCCCTCTGATGGTTTCTTTCAAGAATAATTTCATTTCTTTTTTTTTTTTTTTTTTTTTTACAGGCAGAGTTAAACAGTGAGAGAGAGACAGAGAGAAAGGTCTTCCTTCCGTTGGTTCACCCCCTAAATGGCCGCTACGGCCAGCGCTGTGGCGATCCAAAGCCAGGAGCCAGGTGCTTCCTCCTGGTCTCCCATGCAGGTGCAGGGCCCAAGGACTTGGGCCATCCTCCACTGCCCTCCTGGGCCACAGCAGAGAGCTGGCCTGGAAGAGGAGCAACTGGGACAGAATCCAGCACCCCAACCGGGACTAGAACCCTGGTGCTGGCAACACAGGTGGAGGATTAGCCTAGTGAGCCATGGCGCCAGCCAAGAATAATTTCACTCCTTTAGCCGTACTAGTTTTGGGTTGTTATAAAGGTAAAATTGGTCAAAGCTAATATGACCAGGAATCATCTGATGTAGCTTTTTTTCCGCCCTGAAGTGGTTCGTTTTCTATTTATTATAGAAAAATATACAAAGATTTGGCAGGACTTTAGCCCACAAAAATAAGAGACAAACAGAAGGCTGTTTGAGGGCTGTGCTACTCAAGCTGATAGCCTCCAGAAGTGGGGAAGGGGAAGTCTGGGTCCGGGCTCTGAGAGGTGAAGCAGCCTGTCTGCATGCCACCCCTCTGCGCCTTGTGCGAAGCTGCGAGGCACATTCCTGAGCTCATCACTTCCCTGTTCAGTGTGTCTCGTTGCTCGCCAGGTGGAACCCACGTGCTTTGTATGGCCAGTGATTCCCCCAGGGCTTGACCTTGCCTGCATCTCCAGCCCCTTGCTGGAGAACTCTCTGGGCTTTGGCCACACCAGTCTTGTGTAAGTTTTAAACTAACACGGAGTTCTTCATACCCTCAGAGCCTTAGCAGATACCGTCCCCAAACAGCCCTCTGACTCAATGTCACTTTATTCTTTCTCAGCCTGAAAGCTGCTTCTTTTAACAATACTCCTCTTATGCCCCATGCTACGACAAATTTTCTTCTAATTCTTTCTTTATAGCTCACCTTATTTTTTATTGTTAAAAAACTTACCTGAAACATTTGCACATGTTTGTCTCCAGATGTGAAATAACTCAGGGAGAACACAGCAATTTAAAAGTAAGAATATCTTGAAATCCTTTCCTTAACAATTACGTTATTTAGTTACAGCCCTCGGTTATGCACATCTAGTTTAATATATATATATGTATAATTATATTTAGGATGTACACGTAGCATTGTCTGTGTAGCAATGTATTTCAACTGTTCTAAAATCAGGAGGGAGCATCCGTTCAACCCAGCTTTCATACGTGGGCCAAGCGTATTGATTACGCTTTGACATTGTATCCCTTTCTGTGGTGGAATGTGCAAGTTAATCCTCTTATGTGGCTGTTATTCACAGCTTAGAGCTCGCCTTCATCTCGTGTACTCTAAAATGGATTAGGCTTGGAGACTTCCAAGAGGTCAGTTTTGTTTGATCTTGGTTTCCTATTCAACCCCAACCAATTTCTCCTTTGCTTGGCTTTAGACTTTCCTCTGCCCTTTGTCAAAGGCACAGCCCTTGCCGGACTCGGTCATGGGATCGAGTGGTCACAGCTGTGTTGATGCAGTCCACGTGTGTGAAAAAGTAGAGTCAATGCAATTGTGTAATACATGGTTTTTCTCTTCGTTTGACAAAACGTGGGTAGAGACGCATGTAGCAGAATAGTCTGTGGATATTCCCATGAGGCATAGATGGATACTGGTTGGAGGATTCCTTTTGTGATGGGATGGATTTACAAATTCCCAAAAGGTTTCAGTTCACGTGCTATTCTCTTCTTTCCACAATGATGTTTTGCAATTCATGTTTCTAGTCCTGCCCCAGGACCATCTCAGATGCACACGATATATTCTCTCTGTCACAGAAGCAGACACTCATGGACTCTGACCAGCTTCGGTTCTGACATTCCTTCAGGAGTGATCTGCTCCCTGTGACCACATTGGGGAGAACTGTGAAGATATGATGCCAAGGGCATTTATATCAACCTACCCATCCTTTTTCTCCAATTCCCAAGCCAGAGCATTGGGAAATTTAAATTCACACGTCTTGTTATGCTCAGTGTGCCGGGTACCAATGCGCCATCACTTTGAAAAGACCAACTTGCATTATAATTCCCATGTTGGTTGTTATGGCACCAATCTGTGATGAATTCAGCTTCATTACCATAGGAGTGTACATGTTAAAGAACATCAGTACTGTGGTTTGAAGAGTTGCAAATACATAAAAGTAGAGAAGAGAACAGATATTGAAACAGGCACCAGGGGCTGGTGCTATGGTGTAGTGGGTGAAGCCACCACCTGCAGGGCCAGCATCCCATATGGGTGCCAGTTCAAGACCCAGCTGCTCTGCTTCTGATCCAGCTCTCTGCTATGGCCTGGGAAAGCTGTAGAAGATGGCCCAAGTCCTTGGGCTCCCATGTCGGAGGCCCAGAAGAAGCTCCTGGCTCCTGGCTTTGGATCGGCACAGCTCCGGCCATTGGGGCCAACTGGGGAGTGAGCCAGTAAATGGAAGACCTCTCTTTCTGCCTCTCTTTTCTGTGTAACTCTGACTCTCAAGTAAAATATATAAATATTAAATACAAACAAACAAAAAAGAAACAAGCACTGACTGCCTGCCAGACGTTTTTCTAGGCAGATTCATTACATGAACTACTATTGCATCTACTTATATTAGCATTACAAGAAAAGCTCTTATTCCATCTCTGTGTGAGTGGAATATGCACGTCAGAGAGATTATCTCCTCTGCCCCGAGCTGGCATCTGATGAAGGAGAGAACCTGGACTCCCAGCGTGTCCCTGGGATCACAGAACACACAGTGGGCTTTCTACCTGTGCCTTGTCCTCCCAGGGATGTTCTTCAGCAGTATTTTTGGAGATTGGTTCATTGGTTGAACAACACTGGGTCTTATTAGGAAAAAAAAAAAACTTAAATATACAAAACATATGCTTTTAATCATTCTGGTGCATATGTGGGGACAGTTCTGCATAACCGTGCTCAAAACCACGATTGCTAGAGAAAATCCTAGAAGGGCCTGTGTGACTTACAGCTCTGGTAGTTAAGAAACTCCATGATTATATGATTTAGCTGTACAGACAGAGAATCATTTTTTTAAATTCAAAAAGAATCAGGAAAGCTAGAGAAATTTCCAATTGTGAATAGTAGAAAGTCTCCTTAATTCCTGATTCACAGTGGGCTGGGCCTTAACCTTCCTTATGGACAGGACCCCGGTGTTTCTAACAGCACTGTTTCCTTTTAGTATGGCTGAGCCAAAAATGCACACAGAAAATTGGCAGGAAGGCCACTTCCGGTAGCATCATGACAGCCACGGCTGGCTGTCCAAGAGAAATGAGTGCCTCACCTGAAAATGGCTGAGAGAGCTGGTCTTGGGGACTTTCTGTTTGCTCTGTGAAGAAAAATATCTATCTATAACTTATCAGGAATCATGACATGGCACATTGCAAACAGCTTTCCTTTCCGAAATTCCACACTATGTAGATTATTGGTTGAGTGATGGTGACATAAGCATGAATGCCTTCATTGGCCTAAACATTGCCTGTAAATACCAGCTCAAAGCTTTGAGCCGGGACTGGACCTCTTGTCTGCTGATCATGCACTGTGTTTTATCGGCTTGCTTATATTTTAATTGTAATTTTAATCATACGACTTGGGAGCTACATTACACCTCGGCAGAACTGACAGAGATTTGGGATGGTGAATGATCGCGTGGGGACCACGTCCACAAGCTTCAGCGTGTTGGCAGCAACCTGTAGGACAGCAGACACACTCGGAGCTGTGTCTCAGCTTCCACGTTGTTCTGTGAGTTTGGATTATAGTCAAAGCACAGGAGTCAGTAGAGAGGTATCACTGGGCGCTGGATAACAGCATATTTAGGGCAGCTGGACATCTCTGTTTAAATTCCATCCCTCCGCAGCCGGTGCCGTGGCTCACTTGGCTAATCCTCCGCCTGCGGCGCCAGCACCCCAGGTTCTAGTCCCGGTTGCTCCTCTTCCAGTCCAGCTCTCTGCTGTGGCCCAGGAAGGCAGTGGAAGATGGCCCAGGTCCTTGGCCCTGCACCTGCATGGGAGACCAGGAGGAAGCACTTGGCTCCTGGATTCAGATTGGCACAGCGCGCCAGCTGTAGTGGCCATTAGGAGAGTGAACCAACAGAAGGAAGACCTTTCTCTCTGTCTCTCTCTCACTGTCTGTAATTCTCTCTCTGTCTCTCTCTCTCTCTCACTGTCTAACTCTGCCTGGCCAAAAAAAAAAAAAAAAATCCATCCCTCCACTACCTAAAGGTTAAGGAAGTGTGGGGAGCAACTGAGACTAGACTAAGTTACTGGAATTAAGACTTATTCTCTGCATCTGCTCTCCCACAATATGGTGCTGGGAGAGGAGTAAACAGCTTCTACGCAGCTGCCTCTCGCCAACTTGAGTGATGACCTGTAGGAGCTGATCCTGCTCCTGATTGGAGGAGAGCAGCATACTCGGCGTGTGGGTAGCAGAGTTGGGATTGGTGGAAGAGGACTATAAAGGAGGAGAGAGACAACATGCACCAGGAACATCTAAGGGGAACATCTATCTGAAGGAACATCTGAGCAGCCCCCGAGAGAGCCGGCCGGTGGTGTGCCGCTCCTCCGTGGAAGCAGGGAAAGTGGCGGGGGGTGCCGCCCCTCCATGGAGGTGGAGGGGCCGGCAGCTAACCCGGGACGGCATCGTTCCTCCACGAGTGAGGGACCGGCAGCCAACCTGGGAAGGGCTGGGTGGAAAAGAACAGCGCAGGGTCTAGTGTCGTTCCTCCGTGAATGGGGGAGCGACAAGGAAGGTATAGTTAACTTTCATCTATTTGGGGAATATTTGGTAGTTAGTAGAATTCCAATCATTATAATTGACTCTGAGGCTACATTATCAGTAGCATTCAATTAATGCAAAAAAAAAAAATTGTGTGTGATTCACATTAGCTATTGTGCTGCATTTTGGGCCCCACACTTACTTTGCCTTTGCCAGGGGCGGTTTTCTGGCCTCAGGAATGAGGAGGGAGTCTTGCTGAGCTTTTTGGGAATTCTCCCTCTGAGCCAGTGGTGGAAATCTTACACTAACCACACTGGCTAGCAAAGGTAGCGGTGCACGGCTTCATGGTTGTTCACAGAAATGAGCAGTGAGTCGCAGAAAGGGACCAAGCATGGCCTGGTTTCTTCTTCTTGTTTGTTGCGACGTCTGTTGTTGTTTTCATTTTTGTTTTATTTTGTGTTTGTTTTGTCTTTTCCTCTTTGTTCCTCTGTAAGTAAAGAGTCTTCCCAAGTGTACAGTGAACTTTCTGCTGATGATGAAGTTCACAATGCCTGTGCAACAATGGCCTTGATTCATGTGGACTGACTGGCTAACCTGTTGACAGTGCTGAATTTTCCAAAAACAGGATGATGTTTGCCTGGTAAATTCTTGATAATAGCTTCTTAGGATGATGCTCTGAATAAGACTACCAGGTAGGTGTTAACACATCATGTGGTGATTATCCGATTTGAGCTAGCAGCCTGGAAATGAGATCAGTCGTAACTTTCACAGTCCCCTTGGGGTTTAATCATGAGAGTGCATGCAGTCATGTATATAACTGACTTCAGGGATTCTAAGTGGTCAGACTTGGTATCCATAGTAACAGATGTTTAAAATAACTGTCTGGGATATTACTTGGTAATGGAAGTCATGAAGAACATATAGTGTTGGTACAAATGACCATCCTTAAGCCCTGTGGCACAAAAGCTGTTATTAGGCCATGTTTCAAGTCAATTCCAGCTAGTTTACTGGAGAATCCTGGTACTTGGTCTGCTTTTTATATTTATCAAATTACCATCAGAAAATATTGGTGTCTAAGGTCACCTCACTTCAAAATAAGGAAACTTCAGTTATAACAAAGTCCAAATAATGTCATATTACATCCTATAAAGCCCTTAACATGAAGTAGATGTCCAGTAAAACTGTATTTCCCACAGAAGGAATGTCTTTCCTGTTCCCTTATAGCAGACCTAGGAAGAATAGAATGGAAGGGAAGGGGAGAGAAGAGGATGGGGAAGGGGACAGGACAGATGTGCAGGGACTGGCCTTCTTGACACGCGGTGTGTCTGCCATGCACATTGTAGTACCATACCCAAGACCTGCTGAGTCAGAGTATCTGGGAGGAAGAGGACCTTCTTAGATGGTTCTCACAGACAGGAGGTGTTCATAAGGATCACTGGGTATACGGAAGGTGCAGACTCTATGGATAATACCCTCAACCTGTAGTCCCACCCTCAGGGAAAGTTCGTCAGGTTCCTATTGGGTACCTGTAGCTAGGACCCCCCACAGGAAAATGTCACCACCTTCCAGTTCAGCAGGCCCAGATGGGTGACAATGTGGAGAGATGAGGAAACAACTGCTTTCAAATCTCAGCTGGCTTTGAGTGTTGCAAAGGAAACCAGAGAGATTCTTGTACACATCCCTGCAGTATTCCATATGTCAGTAAAGAAGGCTTGGGCACAGGCCACACTCCTGGGGCTCGATGCAGGTTCTCGGCTTTGTTATTTGTCTCTGTGCCTTTTGTGATGTGCCTGACCCATCCATTGTCCTTTCAAGTCTCCATGCTGCGTAGTTAGCCTGGTCATCGTGCAAGGACATTGCTAGAATGATTTTAGCACAGCCCCACTCTGTGCTCAGGAACAGAATGGCAGGAAGGAGTGTCTGCAGCAGGCGCTCACGTGGGCCCACCACAACCTGGTCACACTCTCAGAGCCTGACTTTTATTTTCCAAACACTTTTGAGAATAATTTACAAAAAAGAATTATCACCAGGTTAAGTACACAATTTAATAATTTTAAAATGAATACATAAAGTTAATCAACAGTCTCCACAATCCAGTTTGTAGACCGTTTCCCTCACCCCAGTCGGAGCTGTTGTGCCCATCTGCAGTTCCACTCCCAGCCAGAGCAGCCCTGAGTCTGCCTTCTGTCTCTAGAACTCTGGTTTTTCTGGACATTTCACACAATATGGGCCTTTTGATGTGGCTTCTTTCCTTCAGCACCCTGTTCTGGGGTTCGTTCATGTTGTAGTATTCATCAGAACATCATTCCGTTCCATTGCCGAGAGTATTCTGCTGTGTAGATACACCATATTTTCTTGATCCATTCATCAGCTGATGGATGCTTGGCTTGTGCAAACCTCATTTTCTTCCTCTACCAAAACGTAGCTGCTAATCTCTTCTTGAGAATCTCTTCCAGGGAAAATGGGTAATATGACATAAAGTACCTGGATGAAGGCCTCAGAATGGTAGGTGGTCCATAGATGAACACAGTCATTGTCACTGTGGTCAACAGAAGTGTGCGACTGTCCTGCAGCTTGAGAGGAAGGAGCACCTCCTGTGAGAGACTGGATTTCAGTGCCCTGGGCCATCAGAGAAACACCTCCCATGGCCAAATGAAACAAAGAAAACAGCTGATTCATGAGCTAAGTGTCAGCTGGATGAGCTCATCACAGAATTTGCTGCAGGCCAGCAGCTGGCCTCAGCCAGAGGGAAGGGTGCCGTAGGCTTGCACACTGGGATGGGTTGAGTGTGTGTGTGTAAAACCATGGATGATTTCAGCAATGGCATGTAGACCTAGGTAACAGCACCCTGGAGACCCATGCCTCTGATGAGAAACACATGTGCTTGCCTGGCTTCCTCCTGGCCATGCCTTGCCACTGTGGCCAACTGCTCTGCCAAGTCAGCCCAGGCAATAGCCGTCCTGGCTCAACTCCCACGCTTAGCTTCTTGGTCATTTCCCATCATGCACAGAGTCCTGCAAGGCTTTCTCTTCCGTTTCGTACAGGTTCCCATGCACTGCCTTTGTTCTTTAAAAACACGTGCTATGGTTTTGATGAATGGCCCTAAAATATTTTTCCACCTTTAAAGTGTGTCTAATTAATCTGCACAGTAACCCTGTGAAATAGATCTGTTTGCAAACATGGAAACTAGATCTTGGGACACACGTGAGCACACATGAGCACACACACACACACACAGAACTTGCTTGTGAAGACAGGACTCAAACCAGGTAGCTGGCCTTGGAGGCCACGTGTCTGACGACTGATGGCTCTTGTATGTGCCACAAGGCCCAAGTCTCATGTCCATTTCACTGTGAAGATCAACATGGTGGCAAATGTGTCTACACCACACCATTCTAAACTGAAGGATGAGAAAAACTGGGGCAAGCAGAGGTGGGCACAGGGGGTGTCAAGAAGAAAGGAGAGTACAAGGAAAGCTTTGAGGCCCAAAAGGAGGCTGGCTGTTCCTGGAGGGAAGTGTGGTTGGCATGGCTGGAATGCCATGAGCCCCCAGGGAGGTGGCATGAGAGGACCCTGGGCAGAGCCCTCTCATGCCAGAGGGTGCGGGGAGGCCTTGCTCTGAGTGCTGGGTCAGACTCTCCAGACAGGGAAACCAACAGCAAGGCTTTAAGCAGTAATCTGATTGATGCTTTTCCTCTTCTAAAAAAGTAGAGAAAAGAAATTGTACAAGGGGGTGGTGCTGCAGTAAGAGTGTCAGGATCCAGATGTGTGGTGCAGTGCTGAGACGGTGAAGGCAGGTGGTTCAAGCTAGAGGGAAAAGTCCAAAAGCTTAAACTGTCCTTGGAAGAGAATGTCCAAGAAAATGAGCAAGGACCTGCTGACTTAGAATAAAAATGGCTGATTATTGTTGTTATTGGAGGCTGTATCGTGTGGATGTGAGAACAGACGTCGGCTGCCACCGTAGTCAGGCCCTTGCCGGGGCCGCTCCCTCTGCCTGTGCTGCAGCCTCCCACCCCCCCAGCCTCACAGCTGCTTCCCCTCACTCCAGATGTTGCTGAAATGCCAGTCCACAAGGCCTGCCCGACTCCAGTGCAAAATCAAAACCCCCTTCCCTGCACTGCGGAGTCCTTTAGTACGATCCAGCCCCCCAACACATGCGAGAATCTAAGCTCAACAAAAAAGGGAAATTTGTCTGTTTTGTTCATTGTTGTGTCTGGACTGCCTAGCCCAGTGCTTGGATCCTAACGGGCAATTAAGGAATAGTCACTGAACGAATGAAGGGCTGCGAATTTCTTCTGGGGTATGGAATTAAATCCATGTCTAAATATTACAGTTTTGCAAAGGAATCTATTACAATGTTCCCTCCATGATATTTCGATTAAGTTATCTTTGGTAGCAGCAATGTTTTGACTAGATGATCATTTGCTTAAATATTTGTCTTTGGGTCTTGGGAATGTGTAAGTATAGGGCGCAAGAATCAAAGCTTAGGTTGTTCTTGGTTTAGACATGTTTGTGTCAACCAAGAGCAGTGTTACTTAGTAATCAGTCTAGGGTAACACATTTTACATATTTCAGCTGAAACAACTTTACAAGCATGCTAGTGGGTGTGGCTTATGAGCTTGCTCCTAACTGTGTGATATACAGCACTTACCATCAGGAAACACAGTTGCCCAGAGAATCAGTCTTAGCAATGAGCAGTCGAGGGTCTGGTAAGCAGCGGCTGTTTGGTCACCAGTAGAGCTTTGTGCCATGAAAGAGAATGCCTTTGTGTGTCTAGGGCTGCCACTAGCCGTAGGTGGCAACTGAGCAAGTGAGAAGGGACTTTGCATTTTATTTTATTTACCTGTACTTAGTACCCACTTGTTGTTACTGAGCAATAAAGGATGGAGTTTTTAATTTTAATTATTTGATTAGATCTAAACTTGTGGAGCTGCGTGTTGTAGATAGGGCAAGTCTAGTCAGTTTCTTTCAATAGAGTTAAATTGTTATAATATGTTAGCACAACTAAGAGAACAGGTTCACTAATGTAGAAGAACACAGTGCAGTGAAAGTGGATCTCCAAAAGAAGTTTGATCTCCCATTGTAAATCTGAGCACTCTCTAGCTTGTCTAATTATCCTCTCTCTCTCTTATTTGAAAGGCATAGTGACACACAGAGAGAGAGGTAGAGAGAGAGGTCTTCCATCCACTGGTTTACTCCATATCTGGGCCAGATAGATGCCAGGAGCTAGGAACTCCATCCAGGTCTCCCATGTGGGTGGCAGGAACCCAAGTACATGGGCCATCCTCTGCCATGTCCCAGGCACATTAACCGGAAGATGGATAGGAAGCAGGGGTGGGATTTGTCCCAAGCACTCTGAGATGAGATGTGGGCTCCCCACCTAGTGATTTAACCCACTGCACCCACAACACTTGCCCCATTTTTTTGATTTTTTATGTTTCTCTTTATCACAGTGTCATGAGATATGCCCCTTTTGGTCCAAAACCAGATTTTGGATTTACTAGGCTTCCTCAGCCTAATAATCAGATCAGTTTTGTTTTCACTGGTTCAGTTATTCCAATTTTTTTAACAAATCTTTTCTGATTTTTTTAATACTCTGGGCTAATGTTAGCTTGTTTCTTTTCTTCACTTTTAATTAGCTAAGTGTTCAAGGTGTAGGAGTTCTCTAAGTGCAGTATGAATACATTTCACCCTTTTTATTAGATTTCTCATTTCATATTATAATTAGCTCATTATTTAATTTTCTCTTTGAACAAGTAATTTCTAATTAGCAAGGAGCACTGAATTTTCATCTCCCATGTTAGTGGTACCATTTGTGTCTGAACTGGACACATACTGGGCAGTTCATGGATTGAGCCTTGCTGCCTGACTTGTGTGCCCCTATGCCTGTCTTTGTCCTTTGTTGCTGCCTGACAGAGCTGTCATGACATTCTCTGCCCTCCCATTCCCAATGGATATTTCAGAGGATAACTTCTAGGTGTTCTCGCTGCATAGTCATACATTATATATTTACTTTTTCCTATTTTGGCTCCATTTTGAATGAAGACCACATAGTTCACCTCAGTGACTGTTGAGACAGGGTGCTTGCTGAGCCCTGTATCCCCACAGGTGTTCCTGTGACTTGGATGGGACTTGGATGTGTCTGTTCTCTGGAGAACTGTGTCATCTTCTAAACTGGTTCTGCTGAACTATTTTGGAACCTTCTGCTGTGTCTGTAATTGGGCCATTGACTGTGTGGAAGTGTCAAAGTCAGAGCGAGGGGAGAGGTTCATAAAAACCCATTCTACTCGCTGGTTACCCCTGCAAGAAGATACTGTCACACTTACCTTCAAGCAGTTATTCTACTAAGGAGTAATACGTAATACCCTCTCTTTCCACCTCTGTCATTGGCTGATTTTATCACGTGAAATAGGATAGAAGGAGACTATTTGATGGGTAGGAAGCCACCAGATGCACATGAGAGAATATTTCCCTGTACTCTGGACAGGTCTCGAACAAAGGGCAGAGTTGGCAGCCGAAGCAGTCTCTCCCGTCCCAGTATTTGTAGTTTCTCATGCTGCTGCTACTCAGAGTTCAGAGTCCGGGGAATGACTGGTTCTCAGCCCATGCTGAAGCAGTCTCTCCCGTCCCGGTACTTCTAGTTTCCTGTGCTGCTTCGTTCAGCTCTTCGTTGCCTTCCTCAGGAAAACCGTCTTCCTCTTCAGGCAGAAGCTTCTCTAATCCACGGTGCCCAAACTTGAAGCCATTCCTTCTCCTTGTACATCTTCTGTTTGCACATTTTTATCAGTCAAGGAATGACTGAACACAATGGCCAACAAGTTGCCATGATTTCCTGAATGTGGGAACTGAAACTTGGAGGACATAACCAACATAATGACCCACCTGCCGCCAAGTGATGACTGTAAGGAAAGTGGTTTAGTTTGTGGGATGTCAGCCCCTGAGCAGATCATGAAATCTCAGACCACGTCCCTTAATTCCTAGATTAATTCTTTCATAAACTATTCCATGTTTGCAAATTTCTGATAAAAAATAAAACAAACAAACAAAACCTTGAAAAACTAGATTTTGGACCTAGGGGAACCACCAAAGAGGGGTGGGGTTTATATTTATATTTTAAAAAGTTACAAAGAATGACAAAAAGATATTTGGCATAGAAGGAAGAGTTGAAGTAAGACATGAATAAATGTGTATACTAAAAAGTGTTTCATAGGTCAGCAACTGGATTTGTCCTCTGTAGCACCAAGTTTAAGACAAGTGGGAAAGGAATTTCAACACATGTGAAAATAGGAGGACACCTGTGTGCACTAGAGAGTCCTTCAAGATGGTAGTGTTCTGAGAGACTCCCGTCTTCCAGCAGAGTCTGGGAAACCTGGGTCCTGAGCATCCTCCACTCATTTCAACACAGGAGGCTGTGAGGTCCTGAGCAGTAGCTCCTTCCAGGGCTACTCGGTGTAGCTTCAGCCTGGTTACCACCAGCGCATTAGAGTCAAATGGTTTTGGGGTTTTATTTATAACTCAGTCACTTCCTGCCTTGTGAACTGGGGTGGACTGTGTGACTCTAGCCATAAGTTCCTGAAACTTCTCATATGTCTATAACAAGGACTGACACATCAGTACCTATGAAATATAATTTCTGGCATTGATTATAGTTCAATAAAAAGAAGCTGTGTTAATAACTATGTTGCTACTGCAACATTTCCTGTTTCAGCATAGGAGACAACAGTGGTCTTGATAAAATATGCACATTGCACTGATTTCAGGGTTAGCCTCTCAGGTCTTATAAATGCCCAGAAGAAGGACCTAGAAGAAGCTCTGTAGTAATGTCTCTTTGCCCAGAACACCTGGGCTCTTTGGATGCTGTCAATTCTAAACCAAGTATAGGCAACATTTATCTTTAAAGAAGTTATAAGTGTGACACCATTTGATAATTCTTAGAGAAAACTATTTTCAAAAACTATTTTAATACATAATGCATCTGAATCAACTCCGAGGGAGCTTGCGTCCCCACTCACGGTTGTCTGCCTCCACCTGACCTTCCCTTGACCTCACAGGAGGCCAGTGGTGAGCACTTTGTCTCTCCCACTGCCACACTTCTGATATCCTGTTGGAATTCTGATTTCCTAGAATTCTGATCTGAAGTTTTTACCTTCGCTTCCTCTGTTGCTTTGCTTCTCCATGTGCTTTGTCACCTCAATCTGTCTTTTTCTGTCTCATTCCACTGTCAGTCTGTCGTCTAAGCCTTCAGCACTGAGTTCTGTAGGCGCCACACTGCACCCCAGGAGAGTAACTTCAAAGATGGTGGGAAAGAGGTGGGATGAAGGGCATGGCATTGGAGCCATCGTCCTGAAATTTAATGTTGGCTGTTCCACTTGCTGTATCTACAATGTTGGGCACATTTCTGAATTTGGTGTTACTTTCCTTTAAATGGGCACACTGTTTCTCACTTTTTGGGTTTGTCATTAGGATACAAACAATAAGTGGATGAAAACACCTAGCACATGGGTGGTGTCCCAGCCAGAGTAACTGCTATTTTTGCATGCATTTAGGTATTTGGAGTATTCGTAAGTATACTATCAATAAACTATGTTAGAGTGGATAAAGGAGTATGTTGGGATTTGAAGAAGCCAATGAATATTTCCCTTTTTCCTTCTTGTATTCTGAATGAACTGAAAAGTATGAACTCAAAAAGAGTAACTCAAATGGTAGACCTGTTTATTCTGTACATTACTAATGCAGTCATTTTCCCCCAAAAGTGAGGCATGTGCTCTCTCTGGTAAGTGGATTTCCTAAAATTCGGCCCCAAATTTAGACCTGTGCACCTCTCACAGTGACTCTGCTGGAGCAGGGCACCTGGAGATGCCCACCTGGTGCTTGTCAGTCTGCCAACATCCACTGAGGTTGCAGGCTGTCTTTGGGTGAAAATGGCTGTATTATGCAGGTGCAACTCTGATCCCAAACTCACAGATCAAGCTCCCTGGAGAGAAATGATTGTTGGGCAGAGAATGCCATCCTCCTGGGTCCTGCCGCACTGAAGAAACTGAGAGAAGGGGTGAGAAGCATTTTCCCTACAGAGAGTTATCTTTTACCCTAGATTTTTCTTCAGCCAGGGATGATACTGGAGGTCACAAATATCATTTCCATCTTTCTCATCCTATGTGAAATATTAAATTTTACAGTAAGGCAAGGAATCTTGGTAATTTAATATCCATGTGAATTAATATTAAATATTAAAAATATGGAAACTCCCCACATTTAAGCACAAAGCCTGAAAGGTAGATGTTCACATTATTGTGTCCTTGAAGCTTCAGTGACGAGTCATTAAGAAAGCAAAAAAAAGAAGTGCAGCTTTTGACAGTGGACAAGGACTGTGCACACTCAGGAGCGAGCTTGAATCGCATCAGTGACTGTCAGGAATGGCCGGGAATAATCACGGTGCATTCTTACATTGTACCTTGAAACCACGTGTCTGCTGCTGCTAGCCTTTCTACTGCATGACACTCATCACTCGGTAGATTAGCTAATGGCTCCGGTGTGCACAGCTGTGCAGTAACAGGAAGAGACACACTGGCCATCCTTGAGGGTAGGTGCCGGGAGAGCAAGTGGTTGGCATGGCACCCAAGTCAGACACTGCCCAGCTTACAACTCCAGGTAGAGTTCAACAAAGCAATTCAGTCTGCTGGAGTTTGTCCACTGGGGAAGGGCCCGCTGAGTCTCCCTAGGAGACGTGTACGTCTACAGTGCAGTCAGCCTGCAGCTGGCGCCTTCACAGTCCTGCCTCTCCCTGCCCTGATTTGGCCTTCTCCTTTCTTCTTCCGATGTACCTGCAGCAGATGTCTAGGTGCCATAGATGTGACCTTGAATCACTGGTAGGAACCAGGGTCTGTGACAGCCTCCTGGGTAGAGTATGATGACATGAATAATGTCATAACCAAAAAGATTCAAATTCAACCAGAAACTTTGTCAAACTGTGAAGTGACCAAAATGTTAGTCTTTTGAACCTACAAGTAAGCAATTGGAAAGTGCCAGGAACCACCTTTAACTCTGAACAAATGACTGAATTAAGAAGCCTGGATTTAATGGGTTTAAGAGGATGAGGGATGATTCCTGTGACCATTGTCCTTGAAGGAAGAGGGCTGAGAAAGCCCTCAATCCTAGGGGTACTTAAGAGTAAAAGAATCAGGTGACAAAATCCTGTGAATAAAGAGGGAGCCTTTTGGTTCATTTAGCTTCTTGGCAGACATTAACTGAATTGTGATTTTCAAAATATCACATATTCATATAATTGTCCAGCAAGACTTAGTGCATTTCTGGGCAGACATGGTACAGAATGAACTGATCCATGCACCAGGTCCATGTTTGAGACAGAGGAAAATAGAAGCAGAATCTAATAAAAGAGTTTATCATTGTCTTGTGTTTCTTAAATACAACTAAAAAGATCTAGAATTAGTAGATTATTCACAAAACAAGTCTCACTTTAGGAGAAAAGATAAAAGGCAATAGAAATGAAATTCTTTGAGAATTATAATGAACGATAGAATAATGAGCCCCGTCCCTTCCTCATGGAGTTTGTGATGGCCAGGGTGCATGGTGTCTGCACCGGAGACCAGCTTGGAGCTAGTTCACTGGAACGCCATCATACCACCGGGGACCTCAGTGGTCAGGCATCCATCCTTTCATTCCTCACCAAAGCAATGAGAGTTTCCCTATGCAAAGTGATTTGCAGAATCAGCCATGAGAAATGTGATCCAAGAGAGCTCCACGTGGGACCTGGAGGACGCTGGCTTGTCTTTTTTTTCTTTAAGATTTATTTATTTATTTTGGAAGTCAGAGTTAGAAAGAGAAAGAGCACACTTCTAACTGCAGGTTCACTCCGCAGATGGCTACAACAGCCAGTGCTGGTCCAGTCCGAAGCCAGGAGCCAGGAACTTCATCCCAGTTTTCCTGGTGGCTGGCAGGAGCCCCAGCACTTGGGCCATCTTCCACTCTTTCCCAGACCATCAGCAGACAGCTGGGTCAGAAGTGGAGCAGCCAGGACAGGAACCAGCACTCCTCGTGATGCTGGCGCCGCGATGCTGGCCCCAGATGCTGGCTCTCCTGAAGCCTGATCAACAGTCCACGTATTCTGCAATTACTGTGGGCTGGGGCAGGTGTGCCCTGGACATTTCATGAGTTTACAACTAACTATTCTTGATTATGTAAAGAAACGCTTTGATAGGAAAGTAGTAATCGTCTACGATTCACCTGGTCTTTAAATAAGTGGGCAAATATGCAACAAGCTAACAGTAACTTTGTTGCATTTTTTAATCCTCTAGAAATACTGCATTTTAGGGCCGGCGCCGCGGCTCACTAGGCTAATCCTCCACCTTGCGGCGCCGGCACACCGGGTTCTAGTCCCGGTCGGGGCGCCGGATTCTGTCCCGGTTGCCCCTCTTCCAGGCCAGCTCTCTGCTGTGGCCCGGGAGTGCAGTGGAGGATGGCCCAAGTACTTGGGCCCTGCACCCCATGGGAGACCAGGGTAAGTACCTGGCTCCTGCCATCGGATCAACACGGTGTGCCGGCCACAGCGCGCAGGCCGCGGCGGCCATTGAAGGGTGAACCAACAGCAAAGGAAGACCTTTCTCTCTGTCTCTCTCTCACTGTCCACTCTGCCTGTAAAAAAAAAAAAAAACAAAAACTGCATTTTAATCATTTACTAGCATTGCTTACCGAAGGATATCAAAATACCAGTCTTATTCTAGATATCTAGGGATAATTTAAGTATAGAATGTTATTACAACTCAGGCTAACTTATTAATGTAATAAAGAAAATGCCTGACTTCTTTGTCAGTGAGATTCCAAAAATCTGGCAGCCCTGCCCTCCGAGTGAGCCCCAGGCCTTCCCAGAATTCTGCCACCCAGAATGCAGCCTGCACCTGGGAAAGCAGGAGTGCTTGAATCGGGAACAGCTGCCATAGAACACGCAGGCCAGAAGCAAAGCTGTGTCTGGAGCGGTGGTGGTGGTGGTGGTGTGGGTGTGCCAGCGCCATGGCTGCAGGAGAGCCTGGACTATAAGGGGGAACTCCCAGGGACCCCGTAAATCACCAGAAGGAAATCAGAGCATCGGGGTGAAGAATCGTGTTTCATAGTCTTTGTTTCATCAGTTTAGCTCACTATACGTCACGTGTTTTAAATATGTGACTGTTAGGTCTTACAAGCGATGGCAAGGAGCTGACCTTGTATCCACTTCTAGCTGACCAAGTGGAACAGTGTTTTCTGCTTTCTAGTGGTAGAGCTCCTCACGTAGAGCAGCTGTAACCTGTGATTTTGAAGTGGACTGAAAGTATGTTATCGCAGAAAATTAAAAGCAGGAAGGGGTGGGGGAGAGCCAGGAGGGTATCATTGTATTCTTGGAGTCATATCTGTGGAATACATGATATCTGTTCTGTTTATATTAATAAAGTTTTAAAACTTGAAAAAAAGAAAGGCTCAGCACACCATCCCAAGTCCCACAGCTGGATGAAAAATGCCGTGGGGGCGGAATCATTTGGCCTTCCCTGAGTCCACCGTGCTGGGGGGGGGGGGGGGCTGCTGAAGACCATTATTCCAGATTCTTAAGGGGCTGATGATCTTTTAAGAGGTGCTTAGGGCCGGCGCCGCGGCTCACTGGGCTAATCCTCCACCTTGCGGCGCCGGCACACCGGGTTCTAGTCCCGGTCAGGGAGCCAGATTCTATCCCGGTTGCCCCTCTTCCAGTCCAGCTCTCTGCTGTGGCCCGGGAGTGCAGTGGAGGATGGCCCAAGTGCTTGGGCCCTGCACCCCATGGGAGACCAGGAGAAGCACCTGGCTCCTGCCATCGGATCAGCATGGTGCGCCGGCCACAGCCCACTGGCCGCGGCGGCCATTGAAGGGTGAACCAACAGCAAAGGAAGACCTTTCTCTCTGTCTCTCTCTCTCACTGTCCTCTCTGCCTGTCAAAAAAAAAAAAAAAAAAAAAAAAAAAAAAAAAAAAAAAAAAAAAAAAGAGGTGCTTGAAAAGGCAAGGATTGTTTGCTTATCAGAAAAAGTATTTTTAAAAAACAAAATAATGTGTTTCATTTTCTGCTTTAGTTTAATATGTAAAGTAGTTACCTTAAGAAGTCTAAAAAGAAAAGAAGCTATTTGGCTAGTACACAAGGTTAAACACGTGGACAGCGGCTTATGCTGCTCTGGGTCACTTAAGACGCAGAAAGGATATAGCCATTATTTAGTTCCAGACTGGCTGTGCCCTGGTGGAACTGTAACTGTGATGTATCCTTGCGTTCTCCTGTAGCTGGGAGGTGTAGGAGGTCACGAAAGGCTGCTTCTATGCCCCCTCCACCTCCACCCAGCACTTGCATTCCGAGGTTCTGCATTCCGCTTGCTGGTGGTGTTCCGGCCGCAGGAGGTCTACCCCCGAGCGCCCTGATGCCTTCTCTGATAGTTTACCTTCTCCTGCCTCCTCCCCCAGGCAGGGAGATCCCAGTGACCAGTGCTTCCTCTGCAAATGGGTGACCAGCCTGCCTCCTTTCTTTTCTGTTTACCCTCCCAACGCTGCTTTCCCTTGGAGTTGAGTTTGCCTTTTGCCCAGGTCTCAGACTTGCGTCTCTAGACAGGTCCTCTCACAGCGGGCAAAGACCCAGGCTCACTCCTGACAGCCCAGGACTTCATCACACATACACGCATTGAATCCTGGCAAGTCTCTCCTTCAAGTCCCCACAGAGAATCAGACTCAGGTTCCCCAAGTCAGAGGCAAATTGGAGCAAGCACCCTGTGTCAGCATCTCACAGGACTTAACAAGGCCCTAACTCAGTGTACCACGTTAACACAATGACTGAAGAAACTTGGCACAATAATAGCAGTGATGGCTGGAGTTCTAATGATCCCTGGGTATCCTTTCAGCATCTGTTGTACCTGTAGGATATCATTGGGGCAACATTTAATAACATTCATAGGTTTCTTTAAAAGTTCACCTTTCATCCTGCACCCCAGCAATGCCATTGACCTTTGTTTTAAAGGATGGGTGCTTTGAAAACTCTTTTTTAAAGTTCTTTTTAAAAGACTTGTGAAGCTTGAACCATGCAGAAAGCTGTAAAACTGAAGTGGAATTCCCCTTTCGCACCCCTCCTACTTGATGTTCTCACCCTGAAGAAAATCCAATAATTTCCCATCAGTCCTCCTGGAAAATTCTTTAAGGGTTGATGTACAATTTTTAGAATGAACATAATTGGGATCACACTGCATACTCTTTTGTAGACTTAAAAAATTCAGTACCTTCAGAAACCTTTATTAAACATCTTAACAGGTATGATGGTTATTCCGATTTTGTTCAGTCTGTACACAGTATTTCCTGGCCACATGACCTTGAAAAGCTGAGCTCAGCAGCCTGTGTCTCTCTTTCTGAATCCTTCAAAAGGAGAATACCAGTGCTACTTACTTCCAGGCATCACTGAGAGATGAGTTTATTGTATGTATAAAATGTGGGCTACAGTCTCAGGGACCAAATAATAATAATAATCCTGACTGTGAGTACTGTGGATACATAACTGGCCAACTTCTAATGATTTCCTGCTCTAATTATACAACTGAACTTGAAAAAAACTCCCTGAGTTCATTGATACATATTCAAATTGCTTCTTGTTTTTATTTTTTGTGTCGATTGTGTTTTTTATTATAAGCAATGCTATATTTGCTATATATTATATATACATTATTTGCTATACATATTATAAGCAATGCTGTATTTGTGATTATGGAAGGTGTGCTGACAAGAAGCATTTAGCAAGGGTCCCAAAGGCTGAGTCCCTAGAACTGAATTGTGCCGTTGGAGTGGTGATGCCTGTGGCACAGCGCCGTGGCCTTGACTGTGGGCTGTTTGCACTTCCGCCTGTTTGTCCTCCTATTTAGCAGCAGCCGTATTTCCAGCTTTGAAAAGCTTTTACTCTAAAAGGTAAAAATGTAATTGTTCAATTTTGCCCCTCAAGATATTTTTAATATTGTTTTTTTCTTCTTAGCGTGTTACGCGGTACAGACATTTTTGGTGGCTTTATAAAACCATTGATTTCCTGTTTTCTTCCATATCTTACTTAGAAAGAGCTTCCTGGTTACTTATGTCAATTCACTTCACTTATGTCAATTCAGTAAAGTTATACTTTTCCAAAAAGTATCTCATTTTATTCACGTTTTAAGATTCGCTTAGGGGCTGGCGTCATGGCTCACTTGGTTAATCCTCCGCCTGCGGCTCTGGCATCCCATATGGGTGCGGGGTTCTAGTCCGGTTGCCCCTCTTCCAGTCCAGCTCTCTGCTGTGGCCCAAGGGCAGTGGAGGATGGCCCAAGTGCTTGGGCCCTGCACCCACATGGGAGACCAGGAGAAGCACCTGGCTCCTGGCTTCAGATCAGTGCAGTGCACTGGCTGTAGCAGCCATTTGGGGAGTGAACCAACGGAAGGAAGACCTTTCTCTCTGTCTCTCTCTCACTGTCTATAACTCTACCTGTCAAATAAATAAATAAATAAAAGATTCACTTAAACAGAGTTTCTTTCTCGTTTTTCTCTGTATCTGGATTGTTGAGCCCAATATTGATGCCTCAGTTTGTGCACTGCTCATCCCCAGCCTCCCCCTACTTTGGTTTAGGGGACCCCACGCTGGTGGGTTGGGGGCCCTCTGTTCCTGCAGTCCAGCCACAGGAGCCCACCCCCAGGGCTCAGGAGAAAGGTCTGGAGGGAGCGCAGGTGGATAGGGGAGGCCTTTGTCATCCCGCCTCCTGGGCCGGCATCTGAACCCTTTCACAGTGTGGTCGGCTGCAGGGCCAGGAGCTTCAGGAGGAGTGAACGGGAACCACGAGGGCTGGGGAAGGGCCGGGCCTCCACAGAGGGTGTGACCGTGGTTCCTCCATGGAGGGTGTGACTGTGTTCCCCTCCACAGAGGGTGTGACTGTGGTTCCCCTCCATGGAGGGTGTGACCGCGGTTCTCCTCCACGGAGGCTGTGACCATGGTTCCTCCACGGAGGGTGTGACCGTGTTCCCTCCACGGAGGCTGTGACCGTGTTTCCTCCACGGAGGGTGTGACTGTTTCCCCTCCACCGAGGCTGTGACCGTGGTTCCTCCACGGAGGGTGTGACCGTGGTTCCTCCACAGAGGGTGTGACCGTGGTTCTTCCATGGAGGCTGTGACTGTGTTCCCCTCCACAGAGGGTGTGACTGTGGTTCCTCCATGGAGGCTGTGACTGTGTTTCCTCTACGGAGGCTGTGACCGTGGTTCCCTCCACGGAGGGTGTGACTGTTTCCCCTCCATGGAGGCTGTGACCATGGTTCCTCCACGGAGGCTGTGACCGTGGTTCTTCCACGGAGGCTGTGACCGTGTTCCCTTCCGCTGTTCTCTCTCCAGTCAGGCATGATCAGGACAGAAGCAGCCGATTACCTCCTGAAGCCTCTGCCTCCACACCTGGCGGGCCAAGCCAGCAGCTCTGCAGGGGGCCACCCGCCCTCCCACGTGCTGTACAAGAGATCAGTGCCCGCAGCGCCCAGGGCCGGCCACGTGCTGATGGCCACTGGGAGGTGGAAACCGCCCAGCTTTCCCCTGGGGCTCCCTCAAAAGCAGCATTTCTGTGGAAGACGCAAGAAATGTATGTAAGGGCGATTCTTTCTGTGTGTAGAACCATGAGGATGTTTGTTAAGCCAGTGGAAACCGCGTGGTTGTCTGGCCTAAGCCTGCTGGAGAGGTGAGATTGGGTGTCGGTGCTAAACTCCAGCAGGGACCCCAGAGAGGCTGCGGCCTGAGCAGGGCCGGGCACCCTCCATGGTAGGTGGTAGGCCGTGGACACTAGGCCATCTCGGGTTTTTTTTTTTTTTTCCTTTTTCTTAAAGGACTGTTCCCTGAGCGATTAAATGACGCTGCTCATGGGCGCAGAGTCTGCCTCAAAGAGCCCCGGCGTCTCTGCTCAGTAATTCTGTATTTTTGAGGTTTAGGTTCAGTAGAGCCCACATGGCTTTCCTGCTGAGGTAATGTATTTATGCACGTATTTATGCACTTCACCACATCAAAAGGGCAGCTTAGGCGACTTCATTAATCTACCACTTGTCACCATGATCTCATGAAGGTCTTTTTGGTCGTGATACCTGACTTGTTGTTGGCATTGATGGTTCGGGTTTTCTGGAGTTCCGCTCACTTCCTTGAGCTCTCCCCAAAGCATCGCCCGCTGCACCTGCCCCTGGTGAGCCTCTCCCACCACCCCCAGCACCTGCGCAGAGGTGGGCGTGTTGCAGGAGCTCAGGGAGACTTGGTGACCAAGTGAGCCCAGGCAATCATGAGCAGAAATTAAGGTCACTTCAACTCTCAGTGCCCATGTGGCATCTGAACCCATTCCAGCCCACAAATCAAGATCCTGTGCTACATTCACCATAATGGACTTGAAAAGCTCAAAACCACAATCTTAGTGGGCTCGGCCTCGGTGGGGGGGGGCAGGAAGATGGAAGCTGAGAGCATGGAGCTCACTAGGACGCAGTGGCCCACTGCAGACACTGGACGATCCGCTTGAAGCAACGTAGACAAACGGGTTTGTGTTCAGACACTGAAATCAGCGCTGAAAACTGTCAGGTCCTTTAAAGTCTTCCAGTAGCGCAACAGTGCCGGCTCCTGCTGCTCCCTTCCGGAGTGCACAGCACCATTGCTTTCCCGTGAACGCGTTGGGGAGCCTGTTTCACGAAGCCCTGTGCTTACGTCTGGAGATCAGACTTCTAGATGGGAGGGCCTGGAAGCCAAGGAGCCCCTTCTCATTATATGAAACCAAGACGCAATTGCATAAAGCTGGATCCATCAGTGATTTCCATGACACTTAGACTAAACCAGTTTTATCTAAATGTAGTGTTTCTCTTCAACATAAGGTTTCCATGCAGGGTGTTAAAAGTTGTATGGCTTTCATCAGGAGCCTTGATTTTTGAGCCCATGTTTCTGTGGACTGAGTTAGCCCACTGGTTCTGTGTGATGACACCTGCTTTGACTGGCTTTCTGTGCCTCCCCCATAGACATGCCCCAGCCTCCCAAAGACGACCTGTTCATCCTGCCTGATGAGTATAACTCCGGCTTCCGGCATAAGCGCTCTCTGCTGAAGTCCCATAGAAATGAAGAGCTGAACGTGGAGACATTGGTGGTGGTTGACAAAACGATGATGCAAAACCATGGCCATGAAAATATCACCACCTACGTGCTGACAGTGCTCAACATGGTAGGGCCAGCCTTGGTGCTGAGGCTACCTGTGTAATTATGCAGAGGTGTGTGTGTGCGTGTGTGTGTGTGCGCACATGTGTGTGCGCACCTGTTTCACTTTATACTTTTCACTTGCTGGCTCAGGTCTCAGATAAAAGAAATGTTTTATTGTTACACTGTGCCCCGGTTGAAAGAGCCATTTTCAGAAGTTCAGAGAACACAAAATGAAGGAAAAAATGGCTTGAGCCTGTCTCTAGGAGGATGCTGAGGTGTGCGTGTGGAGCACCTGTTCATCATGTTACGTTCCTGGTTGTAGATGACTGTCAGAGGCTCACCATTTTGGATTGTGGTTTCACCAATGTTGAGTATAAGTTGTTTTATCTACAGAACTAGAAAAGTAGCACAGCCCTCTAGGGTGTCAGCTGAGGTAAAGTGTGTATCTGTCTCAGCTGGCGGCTGCGGGGGCGTGAGGAGAGCCATGCTAAGGTCAGTTTCACGCAGGTGAAGTCTAGATGGCAGAAGACAGTCGAGTCACCAGAGTGGATTTTTAAAAACAGTTTTAATGACAGTAATCTAAATTTAAATTTATTTTTAAATTTAAATTTGAGATGCAGAGAGAGAGAAAGAAAGACAACAGAGAGAGTGCCCATCCTCTAGTTTGCTACCCAAAAGCCCATAACAGCTGGGGCTGAGCCAGGTCAAGGCAAGGAATCCGATTATTTGCTCCATCGCCTCTGCCTCTCAGGCGGCACATGAGCAGGAAACGGAAACCAGGAGAAGAACCTGGACTGGAACTCAGGCACTCTGATGTGGGGGCAGCTGTCCCTCACCACTGACAACATTTCAAGAGGATGTGTTGCTTTCTTCCATTTCAGAGTTCCACAGGGTTCTTGAACCCCGTGGAACTGGGGGCAGTGGTGACACAGAGCCACCTGCTAGTGCATGGGGTTAAGATCTCATGCTGTGAGGTCCACATGGCCTGGACTGCTTTGACTTGTGAAAATGTTTGGCTCTAGAACTTTCTCACTATGTCTATACTCAGTGCCACTGTAGACGCCCGGTGTCTGTACTGGCTGTCACTCTCTCCGTACTCACCACTGAATGTCACGTTCATCACTTGTTTCCACTTCTGTGACCCGTATTCTCCATGTTTGAGTCTTTCTTCATCACCTTCTGACCACATTTTCCCCTTCTCCTTCTTGCATCCTCTCAGTCTTATCCCAAGAATTCCTCTTGTGCTCCTGGGATTCCTTGCCAGGGGGCTCGGGGCATGCTCAGTTTATGTAGTCATACCTAGGACTAAAAACCCATAAAATTTCCCATGTGTTCCAGCAAGGACACCTCTCAACCGGAGGTCTTGACTGTTTGAGGATGAGAGGTGGATCCCATCAACCCACCAAAGGCAACCTTTTATTTCCACGCCCCAGATGCATGGGTTCTGCCTTGGTGGTTAGGCCTGTCTATACCTGTTCATCCAGCAATACAAGAAAACTCCACTCTGCATCACTGAAGAACAAGGGGTCGGCCTTCGCAGTAGGACTCCAGGCCTCACCAGTGAGCAGGGAAAATGTTGTCCTGTACCAGGCTGATGTGGGTATCCTGTCTTTTTCAGGTGTCGGCTTTATTCAAGGATGGTACAATAGGAGGAAATATCAACATTGCAATCGTAGGCCTGATTCTTCTAGAGGAGGAACAGGTATTCTGTCTTGGAAACCAGTAGTTTTATTTCCCCCAGAAAAATAAATGTCCAGTTTTGCACTTTTCCCCTTTAGTATGTTTACTCTTAATTTTCTTTGGGGGGACAAGAATGACTCAATGTTTTGTGTCTCATGCTATGAGTTTCCTTTCAGTTTTTAAAAGTACTTTATTTTATGTTTTTACCAGGGGTAGTAAGGAGTAGTCTTTTAATTGGCTTAGGAGGAAATCAGAATAGAAGAGCTGCCTCACCCCTGTGGGTGGGAAACACACTAGGAATCCACATACAAAGTGTGTCTTCAGTCCACTGGGCGAAGGGTACCTGTTGCCAGAAGATGGGTCTGTGGCTGGAAGGTGTTTGTTGGCCTTGCATTGCTGTTCTGTCACCTCCTGTTCTTCAGGCTGGTGGCGCTGGCCCTCACCACCCTCACTCTCAGGTTTTTATTTTTATGTAGATTCTGGAATGTTGATCATACCTCTCTCACTGCAGCCCAAGACCCAAACAGTGCCACAATGCTGGATCTTGGTAGCAGGGGGTGAAAACTCTCCTCTGCCTCCATGCCAGACCTCCTGCAGGGGCGGAGTGGACCTCAGTGCACAGGGAGATGAGTGTGGACAGTTCATGGCAGGAGAACGGAGCATCTCAGTTGTAAAAGATTCTCCCTCCTGTGCTGTGCCAGGGTGACCACTACCTCGGCTTGGAGAGTGGACAGTGGACAGCGTTCACTTCCACCCTTGCTGACATCGTCTGAGAATCCTGTTAGCCACAGTTTCCTCGATTATAAAACAAAGCATTTGTAGATGACACCTGCCTGTTCTCTTGAGAACACAGACGTGACAGTTGTGGGATGCTGCTCTTTCTCTTGCAGGGGTGGTGTGTGTGGGCAGGGCCCTTTCTCGCCCCACTGGTCAAGGAAGCTACACACTCAGCTGTCTTTTGTGTGAGTGTGTGGTTGGCGGGGGGGGGGGGGGTGTCTCAGGGGCAGGACATCTCAGGTGACAGGTTAATTATTCTTTGTATTAAAACGTTTCCACCTTGGAATTCATCCAAGCTGCAAAGAATAAGCGAGGTTACCGTTTGATCTACACCTGTGTTAACTTTAATTAATGCAGTTTTCCTGGAGATCCCAGCTGAAGAATGTAAGGCATGCCTTCATGTTTAAGACTAGCCTTTAGCTTAGGTATGTTTGACCTCTGGAATGGCAAAGTAAACACTGAAGTAGAAATCTTGATCGGGGAGAGACAAAACATTTAACTAGACACACCGGCAGTGAGCGCTTTCAGTACAATGAGACTCTGAAAGGGAGCTATTGTGTCACCTCGCTTTCTCTGACCAGCCACAGACAGACTGAGCAGTCCTATCAAGAAGGCTCAGATGCCACAGTGGGGCCCTTCCTGGTGGACGTTCTGCCACACCCCCAAGTCCCTCGGTTCTGATGTTCTGCACTCTGGTCCTTCCTGTGGCTCAGAGCTTGATCTTTCACCATTTCTGTGTAGTCTCCTAGTTAGCATGTATTTTCTAGAAACAAAGATTTACAAATTGACTTGTAAACATGTTGCCTTTGAAGGAAACTTACTTCATTTAATACGGAATAATAAATGTTGAGAACCATTGATTGCAAAGTCCACATGTGCAGTTTACTTATGCAATGAACATGTCTAGGTGTGTTCTTGTGTGCAAAGCCACTTAAAATCATTCTGTTGCTTTATATAGTTTTGTTAAGTGTTTTTCAGACTTTGAATGAAAACAAATCATGTACATGAGTTACCTTGAGTCACTGACCATTCAGTTGGGGTCAGCCAGACACATCCAAAGTGCATATGTGCATAGCTAGAAAAGGCATGTCAGTGTCTACATGTATGCTGTAGAGGCTTTACGTAATACACCCTTCTTTGAATTTTCACACATAAAATGGATATATTAGCTTACGTGCTTTCAGATCCAGGTATATATTTGAACTTCACATTGACGGCAGTTGCTTTGATGACAATGCATCGTAACATGCTTTCATCCTGTTGCCGTGGGGGCGTGGTCTCGTGCATAGCCAGGACTGGTGATAAGTCATCATGCCGATCACACCTTAAGCAGCTTCTGCCAGTGGCAGTCTGGATTGATGGGGAAAGATGGGACTCGCCATGACCACGCCATCCTGCTGACTGGTTTGGACATATGTTCCTGGAAGAACGAGCCCTGTGACACCCTGGGTAAGAGTCTTTGGAGTGTTCTGAGGGCTGCGTGTGGGGTGTGACCTTGGGTGGGGGCATTGTTGCTGTTCTTCTATAATCACAAACAGTAGCTGATGTTGCAAAGTCGTAAAGAATAGACTCCTACCCCTGTGTGAACCTTAAACAGGATAGTGTACTTTTGTTCATCAACAGTAATACTGCACAAGGAAAAGCTTCAAACACGTTCAAGAGTTTGTATCTCATCAAGCGTGGAGATAATTTATTTCTTCCATTTCTTCTATCATTTGTGAGAATGGATTAAATAGGTTTAAGTGCGTCTCTTTGGCAGAAATAGTACAAGCATGAATATGTGTAGAAATAGTATAACATTATATCCTATTTCCCATTTTCTCATCTCCCTGTAAATATCAATCCTAGCACTTATTTAACATGTTGAAGAGCTGTGCATATCTGAGGCACAACAATGAATTTTTTTCAGGTGGTCAATGGAGAACATTCTGGTACTAACCAGGACTCAACTGGACATTTTTTCCCCCAACTTTGTATTTCTTTGCAAGTTCTTATGGAGGGAGATTCTTATTATGAAAACCTTCAGATAGGACCCTGTTTAGTGGAGGTCAGTCCTACTGTCCAGAACAGAGTTAACATGGTAGCCTGGCTCCTTGTCTCTGGAAAGCCCTGAAGGCAAAGCTGGCCTCTGAGAATTTAGATTCTTGAATGGTTCCTTCCACACAACCTGAGAAAAGTGGCTGATGTGCCTAAACCATCTGTGCAAACAGTGAAGTTTAAGCTTATCACCTGTCTTCCTTCTGGGAGGCTGGAGTTCTGGTATGTGTTGGGCACAGAGGCCAGTGTGGTCATCCTCCAGTAAAAAGCCTGGACACGGAGTCTCTAAGGGACTTCACTGCCAACCAACATTTTATCCTCATTGTCACAACTTCCAGCAGAGGAATTTAGCACGTCCTGTGCTACGTCGCTGGAAGAAGGTTCCTAGAAGTTTGTGCCTAGTTCTGCCCGGATGTCTCCTTGTGTGCCTTTGCCTTTTGCTGAGTTTTCTCTGAGTTCCTTTTCTCTACTAATCATGGCGGTGGGTCTGACAGAGGCTCATAGTGACAAGTATGAGGCACTGAATCTGGTCATGATCTTGGGGGTCTCCCAACACAGCCATTAAGGAATGGCTATGAACCTGGGAGTGACCTCAGGGGGAGGGCTCTCCCAACACAGCCATTTCTACAGTACTTTTCATTTGGGTTTTGAGAACATACACAGGAAAAGGAGGGATTTCTCCTCCATCTGCAGTACTCCTGTCTTCTCTTTCATACCAGTCATGCCTGTAACAGGAACATCACATAGAACCGTGCATTGTTTTCCCTAGGACAGAATCACCTGGTTCCTGGGAATAGATGCCCTCCTGTTACGTTATTAAGTATCCTTTATATGATTGTCCAAAACATTTCCCATTCATATTTCCCCAAATCAGGATGAAAACCAGATCTCACTCTAGGAAAGAAACTAAGTGTGCAATTCCCTCTATTTCATTACATCAACACTGCCGTATGCCCTTTTGGTCTTTATGCCTAATAGGATTTGCACCCATAAGTGGAATGTGTAGTAAATATCGCAGCTGTACCATCAATGAAGATACAGGTCTTGGACTGGCTTTCACCATCGCCCACGAGTCTGGACACAAGTAAGTGCATCTTTGTAGAGGATGGGGCCCGGGCCTTCTTGTGTGGGGTGATTGCCATAGAGATGTTGACTCACCCAGTCAAGTCTGTAGAGGGAGTTCATTTATGTTGAACAAAATTGTCACCGAGAGTCATGAAATGCTGCCATGTAGGCATTCCTCCTAGAAAAAGTACAATCAGGAATTATCATTTTTCTATGGCTTTTTACTTCCAACCTGATTTTTTTTTTTTGGTCAAAGGGAAAAACAAAAGCAGTGATTGTGATTTGTGGTTTTCAAAACCAGCCTCTCCATCTTTTATTGAAAAATGGGCTGAGGTCACAGACGCCTGTCATCTGCACCTGTGCAAAGAATGAGTGTGTGTGTGCGTACACATGTGTGCCTGTGCTGGATGGAGTCCCACTGGGACTGTGCAGGCTTTGGCTTTGTGAACTGATGACCTGAAAACGAATCTTTATATCCCATTCCTGATCCCTTTATCATTACAGGTAATGATTGACTATTTCATTACTTAGAAAATTACAACTGCACTTTATGAAGCTTTCAGTTAAAACATGATTGTGTTTTTAATAGTCTGCTAGAGTTAAAACTTCAAAAACTCTCATTATTCTAACGACATGGGGCTTTTCTGTCCTCTGAACCATACCTGAATTTAATTAAACAATCAAGGCAAGAAATATTTCAGTCACCAGGGGCTGAGCAAGTCAGCGTTTGATGAACAGTCGAGATACAGGCATTGGCAGCTCCAGTCGTTGCAGGTGGTGAGCTTAACTGAAGTCAACAAATGTGAGCGTTTACATTTATTTTTCTTAGAAGTCAATTATTAATGTTTTCTTCCCTCACTCAGACTGGGTCTAGATGGAAAAAGAATTTCCTCCAAATAAGAAAAAAAAAAGTGGTTTTACTTGAAAGAGGGAACGCAGTGGGGGAAGGCAAGGAGCTGTGTGGAGGGAAGAAAGCAGCCTCACTGCTCGCAGACTTGGCCCCCAGGAGTGACCAAAGCCTGAGCTCTGGCCCTGTGCACGGCATCCAGAACTCGGAGCCCCGATTCATCAGTGCTCGTGTGGGGGAAGCGAGAAGTCAAGTCCTGAGCCACGAGGTGACAGTTCACAGTGGGCTGCGTGGGTGACTGGGGTCCCTTCAGACTGTCCTCTGTTGACATCACAGGCCACGGTGATGGCTGCCTGCTGACAGCGTCTCACACGTCCCCGTGACTGTGCGTGCTTTTGCCATGCACAAAATGCTGGCATGTGTGATAAGGACAGTGGTGGTAGTTCTCGCAATGGCAATGTTGATAGCGATGCCTACTGTTTGTGGAGCACTTTTTGCAAAATTTGCCAAGCTATCCTGCTTGTGGCTCCAACTGGAGACACCACCCAGGACAATTCTTTATGTTGGCTTCCCTGACTTAGGGAGACCGTGGTGAGTATTCAGCAAATGTGCATGAATGGGTTGCGAAGAGTGAGCGAGCCGGGAGTGGGCAAGTGAACAACTGGAAAGTGAGTGTTTCAAGCAGGCCATCAGTGATGACAACTACTTGGAACAGGAAAATCTGTGACACGTAAGACTCAGAAATAAAACTCTCAAGAATTTAGGTGAATTTGCCGGAGCCATGGCTCACTAGGCTAATCCTCTTCTTTGTGGCGCCGGCACACCGGGTTCTAGTCCCGGTCAGGGCGCCGGATTCTGTCCTGGTTGCCCCTCTTCCAGGCCAGCTCTCTGCTGTGGCCAGGGAGTGCAGTGGAGGATGGCTCAAATGCTTGGGTCCTGCACCCCATGGGAGACCAGGAGAAGCACCTGGCTCCTGGCTTCAGATCAGCGCGATGTGCCGGCAGCAGCTGCGGCGGCCATTGGAGGGTGAACCAACAGCAAAAGGAAGACCTTTTCTCTGTCTCTCTCTCTCTCTCTCACTGTCCACTCTGCCTGTCAAAAAAAGAAAAAAATAATTTAGGTGAATTGAAGACAAACACATTTATTCAGTTTCTTCATTCAGTAAAGAGTATTTCTTATCAGCACATGGGTCAGGTGTCAGCTCATAGACCTCATGGCCTTTGCTTACCTTTGGCAATGAGTTCCAAGCAAGTCAAGTGTTTGAGTTCTGTACTCTAAGAATTAAAAAGTAGTTTTTGCATCTTTAGGACTTTTATTTTGAAGACATGAAACTATTTCAAAGGTGAATTTTACTTCTTCCATTCTGTTTACATTCAAGACCATGATTTGGGATGGAAGCTTTTCCATGTCCATACAGAACTCCACTGATGCTCATCCAGTTCCTTCTACTAACTTCAGTTGTTTTCATCTCAAAATGTCTCGTAACTTATGCTGAGGAATCTGACCTAAAAATAGAAATTGTGAAGAATGGTGTCTGGATTTGAGTAGGCCGAGAGAGGAGGAGAGATGGACAGAACTGAAATGTGTGTTCTCCTTTAGGGCATGGGGTTGAGTCTGGAGTGGCATGAAGTTGGTAGCATGGGGCTAGTCCCCTGTATGACACCACGTGACACTTGGCATGCAGTGTGCTGGATGCAGGAGGTGAAGAGCTGGCTCTAAAGCAGGTTATGGAGAGCATGTCCTCTGGGTGTGAATCATTTGAAAAGCCCCCGTTCTAGGGGGAGACATGTCGCCTTGTGGAGAGGCCCCGTGTCTCAGATTCCAGAGGCAGTGTAGCAGTGTCAGAACCTGCCTCTGTGCAGGGAGCGTCATCTGATGAGCTCCTCTGTGGGTTTCACCTCTGCAATACCAGTAAAGCGTTGTGAGCATGGCGCATGAGATATTCCTGTTATATAAAACGGGCTTAAATACTGAAGACCATCATGCCACTATTAACACATTGACCGTGCTTGGAAATATTCTTGATCCATCAGTCTGTCTCTGTCCTTCCCTAAATTTACCAACCCCTTTGCTGGGTACAATTTGTATCCTGCCAGCAGGCACTGAGTAGGATGTATAAGGTGTAAGGGACCCATGACCTTCACACGTCTAACAGGAAAAATAGACCAGCCATGCTGTGTAAGAGATGGAGGAACAAGGCTGTCGGCACTACAAGAGACCGCAAAGTGACCATCAGGGAGGTCTTCCTGAAAGAAGCAGAGTCTGTGTTGTTACCAGTTAGTCCTATCACACCACTTGGCTGATCCATACTTCCCCGGGGATATTACGTGCCAGTTCCAGTGTTTGAGAGTGATGTCCGCCTCCCACCAACTCATGACTGAGCTCTCGTAAGCCTGGGTCCCCTTCCACTGAGTCAGGGCAGTACTTGGTGATTGAAGGATCTGTGGAATATTGAAATAAAAGAGCCACTTAATCATAACACGATCTGATTGTCAGGCTGCCCTCTGGGAGCCCCGCAGATCAGAGCACCAGTTCCTACGAATCTTCTTTATTGCCAGTCATTTTAAGATTTCTTATTTGTGGCCGGCGCTGCGGCACAGTAGGCTAACCCTCCGCCTTGCAGCGCCGGCACACCAGGTTCTAGTCCCGGTCAGGGCACCAGATTCTGTCCCGGTTGCCCCTCTTCCAGGCCAGCTCTCTGCTGTGGCCAGGGAGTGCAGTGGAGGATGGCCCAAGTACTTGGGCCCTGCACCCCATGGGAGACCAGGAGAAGTACCTGGCTCCTGGCTTCGGATCAGTGCGGTGTGCTGGCCGCAGCGCGCCGGCCGCGGTGGCCATTGGAGGGTGAACCAACGGCAAAGGAAGACCTTTCTCTCTGTCTCTCTCTCTCTCACTGTCCACTCTGCCTGTCAGAAAAAAAAAAAGATTTCTTATTTGTTTCTGTGTCCAAAAAGCATTTGAACGAACCTTTGGTCAAACCTCGCACACCCCTTACACATTCATGCCACACACATGCCTGAGTGACATCGGGTGTTGACTGGTTTGGCCAGAACCACATCGGGACCAGAGAAAGGGATACAAGCTTGAAATCTTCCTTTGCCGGGTGCGTGGTGCCAGGTGCTACCACAGTTTACGAGGAATATTTTATTCCCGCACTTTATAGATGAGACAACCGAGGCACAGGGGTTGAAGACGTTGCCTGGTATGAGCAGCTTGTGAATGACAGAGCAAGATGTCGCCTGAGGTCCTTCCTCCACTGCCCGGGCTCTCTGCAGTTGTCTGCTCTGTCCACATCTTCTGATCGGCACCTGACTGCCGTCTCCCTCAGCCCCGCCTCGTGGGGACCAGTGCCCCTCAGGAGAAGCCTGCATCAGGGCTCTGTCCTCTCGATCCTGCCCAGGTCATCATCATCCCACCAAGGGTGGAATTTTCCATCCAAATGACATTGGCCCCTGAGTCCCTTCCTGGGTGTCTGTCTCCCTAACTGCTGTCTCTGTGCAGCCAGAGATAACTTATACAACCTCTGAAATACTTGGACAGTCATACCTCTGGGATAGCATTACCAGCGAAAAAATATGAATCACTCAAGATAGTGTTACAGAAGACGTTCAAAGCAGCTGACAGCAAATGCAGCAAATGTAACCCCCTAATCCAACGCAGTGTGAAAGTGCACTTATATTTGAGTATTTGAATTGGTATAGATGGAAAATTGTCCTTAACTCATTTAACCAACAAGTGGAGGGGCTAACATTGTGGTGCAGTGGGTTAAGCTTCCTTTGCAAAGCTTTCATTCCATACCAGGGTGCTGGTTTGAGTCCCAGCTGCCCTGCTTCAGATCCAAATCCCTGTTAATGCACCTGCGATGGCCAAGTGCTTGGGCTCCTACGACCATGTGGGAAACCCAGAATGAGTTCTGAGCTCCTGGCTTTGAAATGGCTCCAGCCATTTGGCCATTTTGGGGGTGAACCAGTGGGATGGATCTCTGTCTCTCTGTCTCCCTCCCTTCCCCTCTCTGACTTTCTCCCTGTCCCTCTCTGTCACTCTGCTTTTCTAATAAAAAACATAAATCTTTAAACAAAGCAAGCACAAGTGGAGACTCAGTTCTCAGCTATTGCTTTCCCTGGGTGGTGGGGCTATGAGCCCTGAGGAGAAGAGTAGCTTCAGAAACTTATAAACTAGTAAGGGATAAAGAGAGGAAGAAGGGTCTGTTACTATAACATAAGAGTAATAATCACTTTAAATAAAGTGCTGTGGTGCGTAGGGACCAAAAATGTCTGGCGTGTGTCATCTGAACAGCAGTTAGGCTTCCTAGCTGCCGGTGCCAGCCTTGTCTTGCAGATGTGCTGTTCTCTCTGTTGCTCTTGCCTGTGGTCTCCACGTAGTGCTTCTGAGCTGAAGGGTGGGCATTCACTGCCTCCGGTACGCGACCCAGGAGGGGGCCGAGACAGTGCATGAGAACCCCCCCACCCCGGGCTGTCTGAATACCCCAGAGGCCGCGGTACGTGACCCAGGAGGGGGCCGAGACAGTGCATGAGAACCCCCCCACCCCGGGCTGTCTGAATGCCCCAGAGGCCGCGGTACGCGACCCAGGAGGGGGCCGAGACAGTGCATGAGAACCCCACCCCGGGTTGTCTGAATACCCCAGAGGCCGCGGTACGCGACCCAGGAGGGGGCCGAGACAGTGCATGAGAACGCCCCCCCCACCCGGGCTGTCTGAATACCCCAGAGGCCGCGGTACGCGACCCAGGAGGGGGCCGAGACAGTGCATGAGAACCCCCCCGCCCCGGGCTGTCTGAATGCCCCAGAGGCCGCGGTACGCGACCCAGGAGGGGGCCGAGACAGTGCATGAGAACGCCCCCCCACCCGGGCTGTCTGAATACCCCAGAGGCCGCGGTACGTGACCCAGGAGGGGGCCGAGACAGTGCATGAGAACCCCCCACCCCGGGCTGTCTGAATACCCCAGAGGCCGCGGTACACGACCCAGGAGGGGGCCGAGACAGTGCATGAGAACCCCCCCACCCGGGCTGTCTGAATACCCCAGAGGCCGCGGTACGTGACCCAGGAGGGGGCCGAGACAGTGCATGAGAACCCCCCCACCCGGGCTGTCTGAATGCCCCAGAGGCCGCGGTACGCGACCCAGGAGGGGGCCGAGACAGTGCATGAGAACCCCCCCCCCCCGGCTGTCTGAATGCCCCAGAGGATGCGGTACGCGACCCAGGAGGGGGCTGAGACAGTGCCTGAGAACCGCCCCCCGGGCTGTCTGAATGCCCCAGAGGCCGGGTCCGCCCTTTAGCCTGCGTCCAGGATGTTCTCTGGAGGCTTCCTTGTGTTTCTCAGCCGGGCCACTGCATCAGCAGAACTTGACACTTGAGGCTTGAAAGAACCACTGAAATCACCTTAGATGGAATACTTGGAGGCCAAGATATTAAGCCTCTGAATTCCTTAGAAGTGCAGGCAGAAGTGGAAACAGATTTATCCAGGACTGTTGCTGGGCCCTAGTACATCGTCCCCGTAAGTAGGTTAAGGGCAGGCCAGGCGAGGCTGGGTTAGTGTTTCCGTTTCCATTGCTTGCTTCCCACAGCGGCCTCCCCTCTGGGATTTCAGCCTGAGTTCTTTTCACAGCCATGACAGGTTTCCTCTGCCATGTGGCTGCCCTTGATTAAATGCTTTAATGGAACTTGGAGAATGGGTGGAGGCTAACATGACTGCATCTGAGCACCCGTGGTAGGTCAGGAATTGGGTGGAAGTCCGGCAGTGACTGCAGCCAGACTTCCTTGCCCCACCCTTCCATCATGCTCGGCTTCCACTCAGATGGGTCCCGCCGGGGCCTTCACGCAGGCTGTCGCCTTGACTGAAGCCTGGACAAGGCCTCTCCCCATGCTCACGGTGTTCTACCTGTCTCGTCTAGGGCTGCAGGCAGGATTTGTCAGAAGATGGGGGCCACATGCTGAGCCTCACATCCATAAAACCACTCGTAGTGCGTGATTATAAATGGTAGATCTTTTTAAAGAGATTTGCTTATTATTTTTTTGAAAGGGCTACAGAGAGGGAGAGAGAAAAGAAGAGAGATCTTCCATCTGCTGGTTCACTCCCCAGATGGCTGCAATGGCCGGTGCTGGGCTAAGGTGAAACCAAGAGATTCATCTGGGACTCCCATGTGGGTGCAGGGGCCCAAACCCGTTCTCTGCTGGCTTTCCAGGGCCATGAGAGGAGCTGGGTCAAAAACAGGGCAGCCGGAGCACGAACAGGTACCCGTATGGGATGCCAGTGCCATAGGCCGCGGCTTTACCAGCCACACTACAAGGCCAGCCTGTAAATGGGAGGTTTTTAAAAACTTATGCTAAACAGCTTCACACAAGACCGTTAGGAGGAAGAATGTGTGTTTAGCGTGGACAGCAAGTACCGATTCTCTTGTCCCCTTCTGGAGCCCAGTGCCCTGTGTGGGTGCTTTCTGTCCTACTCGTGGTCAGGCTGTTGACAGCACAAGGTCCCCTGGATGCAGTAACCACCTTAAGCTTCTCTCCTCCTCTCTCTCTTGCCTTCCCGTTTCCCTGTGAGTGTCACTCATTAGGACCATTAATGTCCTAATTAATGGCTAGTTAGGTCTTGCATCTGTGAGACCATATGGTCCTTAACAAGAGGTTGCAGGGCCGTTGTGAGCTTCCAGTTCCTATAGGCTTTCCTCCCCGGGACCTGCGCTGTGCTCCTCTGGGCTAGCTGACGGTGCCAGTCCGAGGCTGTCCACAGGTGCAGCTTTAGGAGCCGAGGAAGTAGGCATCCTGGTAGGGAGGCAGCAACACAGGTCAGTGTGAGCTGCATGAGAGCAAGGCTGCACTATTCCCAAGTGATGGGAGGAGACACTGACTGACACTGTGGAGGTGGAGCCCCTCCAACAGATCGTATTATTGGGGTCCTGAAGCCACTGGAGATGTCTCATAAGCCAAAGCTAGAGTCCTAGAGTGTTTTTCACCCAAGAATAACAGGTTCAGTTTCAAACAATGGCCACAGGTAAGCTGAGGGTCCCCTGGAGTCACTCCTGTCCTGAGGGGTGTGGGGATTCAGGCCACGTGCTGCCCCAACAGGGCAGAGACAGCCTGGGAAAGCAGCCCCAACAGAGCACAGGGACAGAATGGCACCCTCTCACGAGTCACAGGTGACGTTTTTATTCTTTCTGAATCATGATAAGCATCCAGCAGCCCTGGACAAGGTCTGAGAAGCATGTTTGAAAACTTCGCATGCCATGATCTCTTTAAAAAAAGATCTATTTATTTATTTATTTGAAAGTCAGAGTTATAGAAAAAGAGGGAGAGACAGAGGCCAGGAGCCTGGAGCTTTATCCAGGTCTCTCCCATGAATGGCAGGGTTCCAAACACTTCGACCATCTTCTGGTGCTTTTTATGGGTCAATAGCAGGGAGCTGGAGTTGAAGTGGAACAGCCAGGACTTGAATCAGTACCATGCAGGATGCCAGCCTGGTAGGTGCTGCCTTTACCCTCTGTGCCACAGTGTCGGCCCCCTAAGCTCTCTCCTTGTTGAGTCATCAGTTACCATCCGGGAACCTGGCACCCTTGGGAATTCTGACAGCCCTGGGGAGCAGGAGACACATAAAGCAGTGTTCTCCTTATCAAGAAGATGTCCGTGAGCTCTCCCCTCCACCCCTTTGGTGTCTAAGTACTTAAAGCATCTACCCTCAGCGGCCTCTGAGGTTTACCTGGGTTGGATGCTGGTGCACGCTTGTGGCTTGCTGAACGGCCTGTTCCCTAGAGCAGTCTGTAAACACCCATTCTCAGCAACGCCGGGAGGGCTTTGACTTCCACCTCCCAGACTGCAGAGGGAGGGGGTCTTCACAGCCCGACTTGGATTGTTAGAGTGTGTTGGATTGTTTAAGCTGTTCTTCATTCAGAAAGCACCACCCCTCTCTCTCTCTCTCTTTCTCTCTCTCCTAGCTTTGGCATGGTCCATGATGGAGAAGGGAACGTGTGCAAAAAGTCTGAGGGCAACATCATGTCCCCTACATTGGCAGGACGCAACGGGGTCTTCTCCTGGTCACCCTGCAGCCGCCAGTACCTGCACAGATTTTTAAGGTATGCATTCCTTGGGCTGGTGGTGTGACTCCCCAGGGCACTGGGCACTCTCTGCCCAGGGTGGCTTCCTCAGATGGAGCCCCTCGGAAGAGGCCTTGAAGCAAACTGGAGACCAAACTGTTACTGAAATGATAATATAATTAGCAAATACGAGAGTCAAATGAAAATTAAATAAAGTAAACCAAAGAAAAGGACACAAATCAGTATGTGCTCTAGAGTGCTCAAGCCTGCCCGCTAAACCAGACATTCACCCTCAGACTCAGGATACACATACCAGACCACGGTGTGTGCAGCACAGGACAAACCACAATCAACTCTTTTTTCCCTTTTCTTCTTCTTCTTTTTTTTTTTTTTTTTTTTTTTTTTTTTTTTTTTTTTTTTACAGGCAGAGTGGATAGTGAGAGAGAGACAGAGAGAGAGGTCTTCTTGGCCCATAGAGCTGAATTGCATAGGCCTGTAGAGCTGAATTGCAAGAGGAGCGGACAGGACTTGAATTGGTGCCCATATGGGATGCCAGCATCTCAGGCAGAACCCTAACCCACTACACCACAGTGCTGGCCCCACAAGCTAATTTTTAAGTTGATAATTTTGCATGGCCCAGGAATGGTGGTGTGAATATCCGAATGGCCATTGGCAGAAAAACAGGTTTCCACCCTGAAATGATGACTGTTTTCTGTATTTAATACTGCCTAGGGTGAGTGAAACTTTTGTGAATAATGTCTGTATCCTGGTAATCTATACTTGATCCTGTTTTCTTTCATTTCTGTTTCCAAAAAGGACAATAGTGATATTATTCACAAACTGCCCCAACACACGTTCAACCCTGTAAGTCCCTACCCAGCATTCTCAAGGAGTCCAGCTGGGATTGCTGGCATAGTTCTGGCTGTTCCTCACAGCTGTTCACATTGTGCTGTGTGTGTGTGTGTGTGTGTAATTACGCTTTCAGTAATAAAGAAAAGCACTTCCTTTATATCTACCACATTCTTATTTTTATCAGCAAAGAAAATTTGGAGTTTTCTAAATCCTAAACCCTTTCTCTGTTTTTCCAGATTTTTTTTTCAAAATTTTTAAAATCTTTTTTTGTTGTAGTGGCAAAGGGGAAGGTGTATAAGCATTTTTAAGATTTTAAAATTCACTCTGACAATTTGGAAAATGTAGGTGTGTAGTGAGAGTGGCCATTATGAGAATCCAAAAATTCTGAGACTGCCAAGAAATATGGGGAGACTGTGGGAAAAAAATAGATCCATGCTAAGAGCAGAATTATTGGGAGGACGTGGAAAATGGGTTGTAATCTTCAGATCAGAATATGATCCTAGGAATGATTACTAAATTTCTGAAATTGAAAGCAACTTCTCATTCTGTGATCCTAGGCTGGCAAAATACATACTAAAATATGCTAATTTTGAGGGGGGGTCTAATCAGTAAAACACTTCTATGACATTTCAGTAGTAAACCTTTATTTTCAGAATTCTTGGGATTTCCTTTTACCACGTGATTATAAATGGATATGTAAGATTCTATTTACCCACAAATTTGCTTTATTGAAAAATTAATTTTCCGTGAAAACCACTCATTGTCAAGTTCGCTCTGTTTGCTTGCGAGTCAGCTGCAGTTGGACACTTGTCCAGTGTGGTGCACCTTGCCGCTCACTGGCTTGATGAATCTGATGCTGTCTTCTCAACTGTTTGCTGGCTTCCTGATATCCAAGTAATCAAAATACTGTTATATTCTCCATCAATTAGGTGACTTTTGGATATGTTCCCAACGATGAGTTAGGGTATATGGCTGACTTTTAAAGTGATTCTCCTCTCCTGTATTAGCTGTCTAGCATTTGGTACGTGGAATTACATGTAGATTTCAGCTGAAGTTGTCAGCACAGCTCTCCATTCTTTGTCCTCATGAAGGACAGACACTCGCCCACAGTGAAGGCATCAGCCTAGCCAATGAGGGCGAGTGTCATTTCCTACTAACAGACACAGACCCCACTGCCAAGTCACTCACGTCTGCGTCCGGGAGGTCTGCGGCTTGGGGAAACTGTAGCTCATGATTTTAAGTTTCATGAGCACATGGACTCATCTTCAGTTTACTTTATGGAAATTTGAGTCCTGTCCTGCAGAACAGTTGCTGCGCCTCCCTTCTGAGTATGCACACTCGCATGTATCCATGAGCAAGGGAAGGGACCAGCACAGGGAACTGCTAGCTGGAGCCTAGGGGCGCGTGGTCCAGCATCCCCACACCCCCAGCGTCAGGGAGGAAGTATCATGTGACGTCCGGGCCCAGCAAAGTGTGTTTGCACAATAGGAGGTGAGTGCATTCCAGGTCTCACCCTGCTCTGCTGTGTCATACTTTATAATTCATTCATTATAATAATTCATACATTATAATTCATTCATTGGAGTGGGAAGAGGCTTTTGAAATATGGTACTTCCAACCTTGCCTCATTAACTTTTTTTTGTGGTACAATAGATCAACAGAAAAGTACAAAATTCTAAGCATACAGCTCGATTTTTTTTAGATTTATTTATTTATTTATTTGAAAGTCAGAGTTGCACAGAGAGAGAAGGAGAGGGGTCTTCCATTTGCTGGTTCACTCCCCAGTTGGCCACAACAGCTGGAGCTGTGCCAATCCAAAGCCAGGAGCTTCTTCCAGGTTTCCGACATGGGTGCAGAGGCCCAACGACTGAGCCACCCTCCACCACTTTCCCAGGCCACAGCAGAGAGCCAAATCAGAAGTGGAGCAGCCGGGACTTGAACCAGCACCCATATGGGATGCTTTACCCACTGCACCACAGCGCCGGCCCCTCAGTGGGTTTTCATGCAGGGAACCTGGCATTGTGACTTCTTCCCAGATCAGGATAAACAGAAAACCTCGTCGCTCTGCTCCAGTCTGAACTCCCTCTTCCCATGAGTAATCACTCCTCTCTCATGGAACAGTGGAGATTCGTCTGCCTGGCCATGAATTGTCTATGAACAGAATGATATGGTATATCCTACTCTCTTGTTTTAGGACTTGTTTGTTTGAGAGGTAGAGTTACAAACTGAGAAAGGAAGAGACAGAGAGAAAGGTCTTCCATCTGCTGGTTCACTCCCAAATGGTCACAGTGGCTGGAGCTGGGCTGATCTGAAGCCAGGAGCCAGGGGCTACATCTGGGTCTCCAATGCAGGTGCACGGGCCCAAGCACTTGGGCCATCTTCTGCTGCTTTCCCAGACCTTAGCAGAGAGCTGGACTGGAAAGGAGTAGCCAGGACATGAGCTGGTGCCCTTATGGGATGCCAACACTGCGGGCTGAGGCTTAGCCCATTGCGCTACAGCACCTGCCCCATACACTACTCTTTGAGTATGAGATTCATCCTTGTTACTGCATATAAATACAAGGGGACTTCAAAATGTTCACAGAAAAACGAGTGTTTATTTTGTGGAGAAACTTGAAATCCAACACATAGCTTTTTCACAATAAGTAATTTCCATAAAGCTCTGAAGGCCCTTTGTATGCATGGATTTCACTTTTTTCCTTCTAGGATGACCTTATCTCTTCATTTGAAGTGCGCTCATATAGCATTAGTTTACTTATTTTTTCTTATGTGGATATTTTCTAATTTGTCAATGCATTCTGTTGGTTATGGACATTTGAGTTTCCAGTTCGGGCTATTACAAGGTGTGTTACTATTCTTATTCTTCTGGTGTACATATATGTTTCTGAGGATACATAGGAAAGGAATTTCAGGTCAGAAATACATACGTATGATTTCAGTACACACCACCAAAGAGTTTTTTTTTTTTTTTTTTTTTTTTTTTTTTTTTTTTTTGACAGGCAGAGTTAGACAGTGAGAGAAAGAAATAGAGAGAAAGGTCTTCCTTCTGTTGCTTCACCCCCCAAAAGGCTGGCTGCACTGATCTGAAGGCAGGAGCCAGGTGCTTCTCCTGGTCTCCCATGTGGCACTCGTGGGCCACAGCAGAGAGCTGGCCTGGAAGAGGAGCAACCGGGACAGAATCCGGCGCCCCAACCGGGACTAGAACCCGGTGTGCCGGTGCCGCAGGCGGAGGATTAGCCTAGTGAGCCGCGGTGCCAGCACCAAAGAGCTTTTGTAAGTGGTCATGCAGTTACACGAGGAGCAGTCGGGGAGTCCAGTGGCCCCACATCCTTGCCAGCTCACAGTCTCATCTTCGTGCTTGCCGTGCCAGCCCTTCCAGTGGGTGTACAGCAGCGTATCCGTGTGGCAGCTAGTGGGGCTCAACACCTTCTTACAAGTTTAAAAGCCACTTGAATAACAGTCTTCGTCAAGTTCCTGTTCAGATACCCTGTACCCTTTCAAAAACTAGGCCTCCTGTCTTCTTATCTCTGAATTCAGAGCATAAACATTGTTTCCCACTCTGGAATGAACTTGGGTGTGTTGTAGACATCTTTGCTTCCTCCGCGACACACTAGTTATGCTTTTAATGATTGTCTTTCGATAAACACACGTTTCATTTGTTAATGGCGTCAGAATTATCCATGTTGTTCCATTATGATGGGTGCTAATTCCAAACTCATGGGAATATCCATCCGTGTGATCTTTTATGCTTACTGTGTGTAGACCACTAGACTGCTGTGTGGACTCCGACAGTCGACAGTCTAAATTGACTTCTCCCACGTGCATATTATGGCACATTGTTTGTAAAATGGTTGCAATGATTTCCTTTCTCGAACCCACAGCTTTGATGGCTGAACCATTTGCTTTCTCAGTGAGAGACTTCCTACTGTGCCACATAATCTGCACTTGAATTTGTCACTGTTTTGACTTCGTCCCCTTCTAACAGACCTGTGGTGGCACCTCATCAGTGTTCGAATTTGTAATTTCCTAATGACATATGATGTTGGGCGTTGTCTTATTTGCATATTTGTCATCCGTATATATTGTTTGATAGGGTGTCTGAACAGATATTTTGCCTATTTTTTGATCAATTTGTTTTCTTATGGTTGAGCTTTAAGTGTTACCTATATATTTTGTATAATATACCTTTGTCAGCTGTGTCTCTTTACAAAGATTGTCCCTCAGTCTGCAGCTTTTCTGTTCATTTTCTTAATGATGTATTTCACAGAGTGGAAGATTTTAATTTTAAGGAAGTTCAGCCCATCAATTACTTCTTTAATTGATAGCACCTTTAATGTTTTTCTAAAAAGTCATTGCCATACCCGTAGTCACTGAGATGTTTTCCTGTGTTATTTTCTAGAAGTTCTACAGCTTCACATTTCACATGTATACCTATGATTCCTTTTGAGTTAATTTTTTAATGTTATAAAGTCTGTCTGCATTCTTGTTCTTTTGCGTATCGATGTTCAGTTATTCCAGTATTATTTGTTGGAAGAACTTTCATTTCTGCATTCTATTGCCTTTGTACCTTTGTCAGAGATTAGCTGACGGTGTTGGTAGGCCTGTTTGGGGCTCTTTAATCTGTTTTGTTGGTCTGTTTCTCCGTTCTTTGGCTAGTTTCATCCTGTCTTGATTACTGAGCTGTGTACTTAATCTTGAAGTTGAGTAGCATCAGCCTTTTACCCTTGCTGTTTTTCTTCAATACTTCCTTTATTATTCGGTATCTTTTGCTTTCCATATAAACTTTAGAGTCAGTTTGCCTACATTCAAAAAATAGCTTGCTTGAATTTTGATGGACATTGCCTTAAAGCTGTGCATCAGGATGGGAAAAACTGGCTTTTTGACAACACTGAATCTCCCTGTCCTTCAATGTCGGCTATCTCTTCATTTATTTAGTTTTTATTTGATGTCTTTCAAATTTTTATAGTTTTCCTCCAACTTTTGTATATATTTTGCTGTATTTAGACCTAAGTGTCTCTTTTTCTGGGTGCTAATATGAATGAGTTTTGTGAGATTTTTAAATAAATTCCACTGGTTCATTGCTGGTTTATAAAAAATCATTGGCATTTGCATGGTGACCGTTCATCCTGCAGCCATGCTCCAATTGTTTATTAGTTCTAGGACTTTCTTTCTGTATTGTTCTGAACATCCTACATACACAGTCACAATGATGTCACCTGCAGACACAGTTTTATTTCTTCTTAGTGTGTACATTTTATTTCCCTCACTTGGTTGTTAGACCGTCTAAGCCTACCAGCACACAGTTGAAAAGAAGTGGTTAGAGGAGGTGGCCTTGCCTTGTTTGAGATCTCTGTGGAAAGCTTCTGGGTTCTCCTCTCTACGTGTGATATCAGCTGTGGGCTTTTGCAGATGTTCTTTATCCAGTCGAAGGGTCCTTCCATTCCTATTTTGCTGGGAGTTTTTATCAAATAAGTGTTGGATTTTGTTAAATATTTTTCTGCACCTTTTGATGTGACCATGTGAGTTTGCTTCTCTAGCTGGTTGTTGTAAATTGATTAGTTCATTTTCGAATGTTGGAGCAGCCTTGCATACTCTGGGATTAGTCTCTCTTGGCTATGGTATGTAAGACTTTCTGTGCGTAGTTGGATTCAGTTTGCAAATACTTCATGGAAGAGTTCTGCCACTGCGTTTCTGAGAGACATTGGTCTGGCATTTTTTTACAGTGTCCTTGGTTTTGGTACCAGGATAATGCTGGCCTCGTAGAATGAATTAGGAAGTACTCCTTCTACTTTCGTCCACTGGAAGAGATCTAGAATTGGCATTTCTTCCCTAAATGTTTAGCAGAATTCACAGTAAGCCCATCAGGGTTCTGTTTTGCTTTCTGTGCACAAACCCCTGAGCTCCAGTGCAGTAGCATCTGGAGCTGGGGTCCTAGAAACAGGAGCCAAGCTCTTGTCCCCAAGGAGAAAATCCATTCAAAGCAAAGTTCGGTGGATTATTAAACATTGCTCAATTTATTGTGATTATAGTTTTTGTTTTCAGAAGTTTGGGGACCCTACTGAAATTTATAGGAAGGATTTAGTTACAATTTATAAACGCAAACATTTAAAAATACTCCTTTCCAAATGCTTAAATTATCCCAGAGAACATCATGAGGAATCAATCATCAGCTGGTGCTTGCCCATCTACCAGTAAGCTTTGGTAAAGTTAATTTCCTTCTTCGTGGTGCTCTAGTCAGAAATTAGCCCAAGCATAGACCATTGCTGGTGGAAAACCAGTGTTGCCTGAAGAACTCCTAGAAGGTGTAAGGTATTGTACAGATGTCCCCCAGGCTAGCAAAAGCTAAAGGGGAGGAAGGAGAGGGTGTAGAAGAGAAGATGCCAGGGAGGGAGGGAGAGAGGGAGGGAGGGAGGGAATCCCAGTGTCTGAGATGGGCTGATTTTATTTTGACTTTACACTGCACATCTCCATCTTTTGATTGTTTCTGGCAAGAAGTGGACAAGAAAGGCTCTGGAATAAGGGTTCTCACATTGAACATCTGGTTATAATTGTTCAGTTTCACTTTTCCCCATGACAAGTTTGAGGAATCTAATGAAGAGCAAATTGTGTTCCTGGAAAAAGTGAAATATAAAATGGACAATTCCAGAAAGCGCGGCCCCTGTATTTAAATGTAATGAAGACACCTGTCACATTGGACCTCAGGAGAAAAATCTCCCTTCTCTCTATGCATGTGAAGTTGCGTGAATGAAAGGCACAATTCAGTGTGCATCCTGGTCGCCCAAACTCCTGTTTTTCAGCACTGCTCAGGCTGTGTGTCTTGCTGACCAGCCAAAGTCCGTGAAGGAATACAAGTACCCCGAGAAGCTGCCGGGAGAGTTATACGATGCAAACACACAGTGCAAGTGGCAATTCGGAGAGAAAGCCAAGCTCTGCATGCTGGATTTTAAAAAGGCAAGTGATTATTGGCAAATGCTCAGTGCAACATGATTCATAAAATTGTTTTATTTAGTGTAACCGACATTGATGTATTCTGCATTGATTGGGTACCTACCAAGTGTCAGATCCTGTATGTTGGAGCCGGTCATATATAACAGGAAACACATGCTTCACTGTGCGCAGAGAAGATGATAGTGGTGCTGTTGTGGATATCAGTTTCCATTTGCAAACTGACTTGGCCTGTGAGGTCAGATCTTTCTTTCTGATTTATCATGTGGGAGCTCAGCTGAAGTCAGTATTAGTTGGCAAATTAATCCTGTACATTTTTTTTCCCAAACAGTATTAGTAAAACAATGTGCTCTCTCTCTGTCCTCCTGGTGTAATTTATTATAAAGCAGCAGCCTATCTAGGGCTTCTGAATATTAAATTCCCCAAATAAAGTATTTATAGTCTCTCATAGAAGGCGGTATCTACTCCATCAACCCCAGGGACGTCACCCGAGAGATTTCCTGCATAAATTCCTCATATAACACAGAGAAATATGCTCTTGCTAGACAAGGCAAATCAAGATTTAGGAACTTGCTCTGCTGAGCCACAAGAAAAGCTGCACATAAATTAAATGAAAGTAACTATTTTTGAGGTTTCTTTGATTCTAGCTTATCATGAAATCAAGAGGAAAATAGACCATCTGCACTATGGAGTATATACCAGACCATTTCTGAAAGCCCTGAGAATTCTCCCAACTTCAGTCTAGCCTGATAATCTTTCTTCCAAATTAATGGAAAGCTCTCCCAAAGATCAGTTACAGCTGTGCGCCACAGCTGGCCTCTCATCTCCTCAGTGGGTAATCTCAGCTTGGAACAAGAGCCGTAAATCAATGCCCATCTGCCTATAGTCACAATGTCACCTTTGCACGGGCAGACAAGGTGAATCATCAGAGAGAGAGAGAGAGAGAGAGAGAGAGAGAGGGAGAGAGAGAGAGAGAGAGATTGTGTGATTGTGAAGGAAAAGGGGCACAAAAGTAAAGTTTTCTTTCACTGATGGGAACTTCCGGATAGTGTTTCTGGCTCCCCCATTATTTTGCTTGTGGCCATGCCTGTGTTGCTCATGATCAGCTAATGCCACTTGGGAAATACGAAATAGTGAGTTAAGGGCAGAAAGTCTCGCTGAGCTTGAGGACGTACCTACATGCAGTGAGGGGCATTCACTTTAAGGGTACAATTTACATTTTAGCAGATGTATTCCCTGTGTTTCCAGCATCCTAATCAGGACATGGCTCCTTCCATAAAGCCAGGAAGCACCCACTTCCATGCCAGCGCTTGCCCACCACAGACAGAAGCCACCATTTCAGCATTCCTGTCGTCATAGGATGATGACACTTTGCCTCGTCTTGAACTCCATGATTACCTGGTTTCGTGTATTAGAAGTGAAGTGTATAGTATTTCATGATTAAGTTTGATGGTAGCTCTTGATACCCTTTGTCAAACTTAGGAAGTTCCTTTCTAATACTAGTTTCCTGAAGTATTTTGTGGCAAAACACTGTTGACTTTTGTCAATTTTTTGGATATAGTTTTATTGTTTTCTCCTTTATTATGTCAGTGTGATGAATCATGTTGATTGGCTTTTATCTTGTTTTTCATTGGTTTTTGAATGTTAAACCTGTATCTCTGGGATAACTCCACTGGGCCATGAACTATTCCTTATTTTCGTATTTTGCTCATTTGATGTATAAATATTTGTTCTGAATGTGAGCCTCTGTGTTCTTGAGTCATAATTATTTAGAAATCTTGTTCTCTTGTAATTTCTTTTCAAGACTTACTATCAGCATTCTGTTGACCTCATGAATGTTTTTGTTCTTTTTTTTTTTTAAAAAGATTTATTTATTTATTTGAAAGTCAGAGTTACACAGAGAGAGAAGGAGAGGCAAAGAGAGAGGGAGAGAGGGAAAAAGGTCTTCCATCTGCTGGTTCACTCCTCAATTGACTATAACAGCTGGAGCTGCACCGATCCAAAGCCAGTAACCAAGGAGCTTCTTCCAGGTCTCCCACGAGGGTGCAAGGGCCCAAGGACTTGGGCCATCTTCTACTGATTTTCCAGGCCATAGCAGAGAGCGGTTCAGATGTGGAGCAGCCAGAACTCAAACCAGTGCCCGTGTGGGATGCTGGCACTGCAGGCAGTGGCTTTAACTGCTACGCCACAGCGCTGGCCCCTGCGCCTTTTTGAAGAGGTGACAGTTGGGGTTGTATCTGCATGAAATGTGTGTTAGCATTCACAAATGGCTGCTGTCTGCAGGAAGTCTTTTTTTTTTTTTCCAAAGAAATGGATATCCTAGATTTATTTTTCCCCCAAAGAAACCATTTATTTAATGAGTACAAACTTCCTAAGTACAACTTTAGAAATAGAGTGATTCATAGCTGCCCTCCCGCTCTCACTCCCACCCCACCACCTCCTCCCTCTCCCGTTCCCACCCCGATCTCCATTAATAAAAAACAAAACTGTTCCTCAACAGTCAAGACAAGAGTCGTTCAAGTCATTGCTTCCCAAAGTGTCAATTTCACTTCTACAGATTTCCTTTTAGGTGCTCTATTATCTCAGATCAAGGAGAACACATAGTATTTGTCCCTTTGGGACAGGCTTATTTCACTAAGCATGATGTGTTCTGGATGCATCCATTTTGTAGCAAATGACTGGATTTCTTTGTTGTTGTTGTTTTTACTGTTGTGTAGTGTTCCATAGAGTACATATCCCATAATTTCTTTATCCAGTCTTCAGTTGATGGGCATTTAGGTTGATTCCATGTCTTAGCTATTGTAAATTGAGCTGCAATAAACATGGAGGTGCAGATAACTCTTTTATTTGCTGATTTCATTTCTCTTGGGTAAATTCCCAGGAGTGGGATGGCTGGGTCATATGGTAGGTCTATATTCAGATTTCTGAGGTATCTCTAAATGATTTCCATAGTCATTTACCAGTTTACATTCCCACCAACGGTGGATTAGGGTACCTTTTCCCTCACATCCTCGCTAGCATTTGTTTATTGGTTTCTGTATGAAAGCCATTCTAACTGGGGTGAGGTGAAACCTCATTGTGGTTTGATTTGCATTTCCCAGATGGCTAGTGATTTTGAGCATTTTTTTTCATGTGTCTATTGGCCATTTGGATTTCCTCTTTTGAAAAATGCCTGTTTAAGTCCTTGGCCCATTTCTAAACTGGGTTCTTTGCTTTGTTCTTGTGTAGTTTATTGATATCTTTATATATTCTGGTTATTGATCCTTTATCAGTTGAATTGTTTGCAAATAATTTCTCCCATTCTGTCAATTGCCTGTTTACTTTCCTGAGTGTTTCTTTTGCAGAACAGAAGCTTCTCAATTTGATGTAATCCCACCTGTTGATTTTTTTTGACTGCCTGGGCCTCTGGGGTCTTTTCCAAGAACTCTTTGCCTTTGTCAATGTCTTGCAGGGTTTCCCCAGTGTTCTCTAGTAATTTGATGGTATCAGGTCCTAGATTTAGACCTTTAATACATTTTGAATGGATTTTTGTGTAAGGTGTAAGATATGTGTCCTGCTTCATACAGGTGCATGCAGAGATACAGTTTTCACAGAATCATTTGTTGAAGAGACTGTCTTTGCTCCATGGATTGGTTTTAACTCCTTGGTCAAATATAAGTTGGTTGTAGATGCTTGGCTTGATTTCTGGCATTTCTATTCTGTTCCAGTGGTCTATCCATCTGTTTTTTGTACCAGCACCAGGCTGTTTTGATTGTAACTGTCTTGTAGTATGTCTTGAAATCTGGTATTGTGATGCCTACAGCTTTGTTTTTGTTATATAAGATTGCTTTAGCTATTCAAGGTCTCCTGTGTTTCCATATGAATTTCAGCATCTTTTTTTCTAGATCTGAGAGGAATGTCTTTGGTATTTGGATTGGTGTCATATTGAATCTGTAGATAGCTTTTAGAAGAATGGACAGTTTGATGATATTGATTCTTCCAATCCATGAACATGGAATATTTTTCCAGTTTTTTGTATCTTCTTTCTTTAATGTTTTGTAATGATCATTGCAGAGATCTTTGACATCCTTGGTTAAATTTATTCCAAGGTATTTGGTATTTTTTGTAGCTATTGTGAATGGGATTGATATTAGAAGTTCTTTTTCAGCCATGGCATTGTCTGTGTATACAAAGGTGGTAGATTTTTGTGTGTTTATTTTATATCCTGCTACTTTATCAAACTCTTCTATGAGTTTTAATAATCTCTTGGTGGAGTGTTTTGGATCCCCTATATTTATATTTGTCATCTGCAAATAGGGTTAGTTTGACTTCCTCATCCCCAATTTGAATCCCTTTAATTTCTTTTTTTTGTCTAATAGCTCTGGCTAAAACTTCCAGGACTATCTTGAATAGCAATGGCGAGAGTGGGCATCCTTGTCTGGTTCCAGATCTCAGTGGCAATGCTTCCAAATTTTCCCCATTCAATAGGAAGCTGGTTATGAGTTTGTCATAAATTGCCTTGATTGTGTTGAGGAATGTTCCTTCTATACCCAGTCTGCTTAGAGTTTTCATCAAGAAAGGGTGTTGCATTCTATAAAATCCTTTCTCTGTACCTATTGAGATAATCATATGGTCTTTGTTCTTCAATTTGTTAATGTGATGTATCACATTAATTGATTTGTGAATGTTGAACCATCCTTATATACCAAGGATAAATGCCACTTGATCCTGGTGAATGATCTTTCTGATGTGTTGTTGGATTCGATTGACCCAAACTTTGCTGAGGACTTTTGCATCTATGTTCATCAGGGAAATTGGTCTGTAGTTCTCTTTCTCTGTTGTGTCTTTTTCAGGTTTAGGAATTAAGGTGATCTGGCTTCATAGAAAGAATCTGGGAGAATTCCCTCCTTTTCAGTTGTTTTGAATAGTTTGAGAAGAATTGGAGTTAATTCTGTAAACATCTGGTAGAATTCAGTGGTGAAGCCATCTGATGCTGGGCATTTCTTTGTCAGGAGGGTCTTTATTACTGATTCAGTTTCCATCTTGGTAGTGGGTCTGTTTAGGTTTTTTCTGTCTTCATGGCTCAACTAGGTAGGTTGTATGTATCTAGGAATCTATCCATTTCTTCTAGGTTTCCCAGTTTGTTGGCATACAATTTACTTTATAGTAATTACTGCTTATTCTTTTTATTTCTGTGGTATCTGTAGTTACCTTTCCTTTTTCATCTCTAATGTTATTGATTTGGGTCTTTTCTCTCCTTTTTTTGGTCAGCTGGGACAATAGTGTGTCAATTTTTTTTTTTTTCAAAAAAAACAGCTCTTCATTTTGCTGATCTTTTGTATAGTGTTTTTGGTTTCAGTTTTGTTCATTTCTTCTCTAATTTTAATTATTTCTTTTCTCTTACTAGTTTGGGTTTGGTTTGCTGTAGTTTTTCTAGACCCTTGCAATGCATTGATAGCTTATTTATTTGGTGCCTTTCCAATTTCTTGATGTAGTCATCAACTGCTATAAACTTTCTTCTTAACACTGCTTTTGCTGTATCCTGTAAGTTTGATATGTTGTGTTGTCATATTCTTTTGTTTTCAGAAATTTTTTTATTTCTCTTTTGATTTCTTCTATAACCCACTGATCATTCAGGAGCATGTTGTTCAGTCTCCATGTGTTTGCATATGTTCTAGGGATTCCTGAGTTACAGCTTCATTGCATTGTTTTTAGAAGATGCATGGTATGATTTTGATTTGTTTTTAATTTGCTGAAACTTGTTTTATTGCCTAGCATGTGGTCAATCCTAGAGAAGATTGCATGCACAGGTGAGAAGAATGTGTATTCTGTGACTGTAGAATGGAAAGTTCTATAGATATCTGTTAGGTCCATTTGGTCTGTAGTGTAGATTAACTCTGCTGTTTCCTTCCTGATTTTCCGTCTGGTTGATCTGTCCACTGCTGAAAGTGACGTATTGGAATCCCCCATTACTATTGTATTTGTTTCTATGTCTTTTTTTAGATACCTTAACATTTGTATTAAATAGACAGGTACCCTGTAATTAGGTGCATATGCATTTATAATAGTCACCACTTCCTGTTGAATTGCTCCCTTAGTCATTATGTAGTGACCTTTTTTATTATTATTATTATTTGACAGTTAGAGTTAGACAGTGAGAGAGAGAGACAGAGCAAAAGGTCTTCTTTCTGTTGGTTCACCCTCCAAATGGCCACCACGGCCAGCACTGCAACGATCTGAAGCCAGGAGCCAGGTGCCTCTTCCTGGTCTCCCATGTGGGTGCACGGACCAAAGCGCTTGGGCCATCCTCCACTGGCCTCCCAGGCCACAACAGAGAACTGGACCAGAAGAGGAGCAACCGGAACTAGAACCCAGCGCCCATATGGGATGCCGGCACCGCAGGCGGAGGATTAAACAAGTGAGCCATGGCACTGCCCCATAATGACCTTCTTTATCTCTTAAGAGTTTTTGTGTTAAAAGTCTTTTTTGTCTGATAATTAGTATGGCTACACTGGCTCTTTTTTGGTTTCTGTTAGCATGGAATATCTTTTTCCATCCTTTCACTTTCCATCTGCATGCATCTTTGTTGGTGAGTTGTGTTTCTTGTAGGCAGCAAATAGATGGGTTTTGTTTTTTAATCCATTCAGCCAGTCTGTGTCTTTTAAGTGGAGTGTTAAGGTCATTTACATTCAAGGTAACTATTGATCCTGCCATTTTCCCATAAATATTCCTATTTCTTACTTTGGATTTCCTTTGTACTTCTACTGGGAGCTTTTCTTCTTTTACCTTCTTCCATAGTGATGGCCATATTTCTGTGTTTCTGTGTGCAGCACATCCTTAAGCATCTTCTGCAGGGCTAGATGAATAATGACAAATTCTTTCAGTTTCTGTTTGTCATGGAAGGTCTTTATTTCACCTTCATTCATAAATGAGAGCTTTGAAGTATATAGTATTCTGGGTTGACAGTTTTTTCTCTTAAGTTTTGGACTATATCTCTCCGTTCTTTCCTAGCCTGCGGGGTTTCTGATGAGAAATCCTCTGTGAGTCTAATTGGAGATGCTCTGAAAGTAATCTGGCTTTTCTCTCATGCACATTTTAGAATCTTTATGTTTTACTGTGGAGAGTTTGGCTACAATGTGTCACGGTGAAGATCTTTTCTAGCAGTGTCTATTACAAGTTCTGTGTGCTTCCTGTACATGGATGCCCCTTTCTTTCTCCAAATTGGGGAAATTTTCTGTTATTATTTCACTAAAGAGGCCTTCTAATCCTTTCTCTCTTTCCACCCCTTCAGGACCTCCTAGAACCTGTATGTTGGGTTGTTTCATGGTATCCTGTAGATTCCCAACAGTGTTCTTCAGTTTTCTAATTTCTTCTTCTTGTGTTTGGTCTGGCTGTATAATTTTCTGTGCTTTGTCTTCTAAGTCAGATATTCTTTCTTGTGCTTCACCTACTCTGTTGTTAAGGCTCCCCACTGTATTTTATTTGTTCTATTTAATTCTTCATTTACAGGATTTCATTTTGATTTATCTTTAAATCTCAATTTCATGGGAGAAATTTTCTTTCATGCCACATATGGATTTCATTAGCTCATGCATTTGCTTCTGATTACTTCTAAGTAATCCTATGATCAATTTTTTGAATTCTGTTTCTGGCATTTCTTCAGTCTCATCATCTTCACAATCTAGTGTTAAGGTGTTGTGTTCTTTTGAGGGTGTCAAGTTGTCTTCCTTGTTCTTGTTTCTTGAATTGATGGGTTTGTTATTTGGCATTTGTGGGGATAATCATTGGTTTCCTCTTTGATTTTTCACTGTGGTGGCTTTTATCTTTGCACTATGATTGGATTAGTTGAGGGCCCACTTTCAGGAATAACTAGAGGTGTGAGGTGGTAGTGGCCAGGGAATTCTGTTCAGTGCTCCAGGGTGAAGGGCATGTCTGAGGTGACACACCCAGGTTTGGTGTGGTAAACCTTTTTTTTTTTTTTTGATCAAAGGGGAGGTTTCTTCTTGTATGTTGGTATAGACTCAGCTGAGCTCCTCTCCTTGAAGGAGACCAGTGCCTGGGCGCTAGCCCCAGTGAGTATACTATTTGTCTGCTCTGCCACGAGGACCACACAAAGGACCTGTGTGCTCTTCAATATAAGCTCCGATCTCCCGGCAGTGTCTCTCACCGGGTAGCCAGGGAGCCCTGATCTGTGGAGCCTCCCACCGTGACTGCCCAGTGTCCCAGCCACACCCTGAGTCCTCCCACACAGCCTCTGTGTTTTCACAGTCCCAGCACACAGCCTCTGTGTGAAGTTTTTGTGATGACTAATTCAGCCATACTCACAGAAGAAATCCCTAACTTCAGTGATGAAATCCCTTGGAAAATGATTTTTTCCAATGAATTTGTCTATTTTGTGAATGTTGTTGAATTTTTTCCCAAAAAGTTGTTGGTTGTAGTCTCGTTTATTCTTTAATTATTGGAAAAATCTATCATCTAAATATCACCCCTTATTTCTAATAAGGGCAATTTGTGTTTTTTTTTTCTTCCTTGATCTATCCAGCTAGGAGTTTACCAGATTAATTAAACCTTTTAAAAACATCAATGTTTGATAGTGTTAGTGCTATATTTTTTTAATTATTTTCTATCATTGAATTTTATTTTTTCATTATTATGCCTCAACACTTACTGCACCTTTCTCTTTATTGCTTTATAAGGAAAAAACATGGGTCATTTATTTGAAGCCTCCCTTCTTTTCCTAATATAACTAAACTATACTCAAAGCTGTTCATTTCTTTTTAAATACTATATCAGCTGTAGCCTGAAAATGTTTACATACTAAGTTCTTAATATTATCAATTATGAAATAATTTCCAAAGTAACTGGTGATTTCTTCTTTAATTCACGTGTTATTTAAAAGTGTATTAAATCAAAACAATTAGTGAATTTTGATATTTAGATAGCTTAATTTTGATTTCTAGTATGTTTCAAGCTTGTACAGAGATTATAGTCTGTGTAGGCTTTTGAAATGTTCTGAGACATGTGAGCAGTCTTTGAAAAGTTCACCAAAACTATATGCTACAAAAAAGCTATGTGTGGATTTCAATGTTTTTACATGGAGATAAACTTTTTAATTTAATTCCATTTTATGTTAACTTTTTGAAATACCTTCCTACTTCATGGCCTGGCATATGGTCTAGCTTGGTCAACATTCACACATGAAATGAATGTCAATTTTGCAGTGGTTGGGCACTGTGTTTAAGAATCTTTATTTTTGATTTGATAATATCACTTGTGTCTTCTATTTTGTCCTGATGTTTGCTTCCTGGTCCACTGATTTCATGGAGAGAAGGGTGAATATCTCCAGACTTGCTTGTGTCTGGGTCTCCTTCTGCTTCTCTTAGTGTTTGCATTGTTGATTTTGAAGGCTCATTAGTAAGTGCACCTTAAGTCTTCCTGACTCTGTCATTTTTCTTAAAATCTATTTTTTCTGATATTAATGTAACTATAATAGCTGATTTAAGAATGCTTTTTGTATGATATCTTTATCCATTTTTTATTTCCAATTTGTAAACTTATTTCTGTCTTTGTTTGAAATTTAACTTGTAGCTGTTCAATTTATTGTGTTTTGTTATAAAGTTCCTTTTATTTGGTTTTACTTTCCTGTCCAGTTGAACAACTGTGAACTTTCACCCAGATTGTTTAAGCCATCATATTTAATTGTTGGTATTATAGATTTTAATTTACCATTTTGCTATTTAATTTCTATTAGTTCCATTATTTTCCTTTTTATTACTGATAAAAGCTTCCTGTTCTTGAAAAATGAGTGATTGTGATACACTCATACCCCAGCACTGCATCATCTATAGCTGCACTCTTAGTCTGTGTTTCCGGAGAGCCGCGTATGACCGTTTTGCACCTAGTGCAGTCCCAGTCATAATACTGACACGCTCAGTGAGAGTCCAGGCCAGCCACTTGAAATGCTGGTTCCTTGCAGGCATTATTAAGTAATGTGAAACATAACCGAGTCGGTGTTCCTGAGCCTGGGCTTAGTGAGCAGAGCTCTTCAGCTATGTGGTGGAGTAGTAGGTGACACATCGTTAACCAGGGCAGCCCTTAACTGCGCAGATCAAAGCATGGCTGAACTGTCTGCACAGGTCCTGAGTCTTTTCTGCCCAAGTGTAACATTAGTTATTGCAAATACATTGTCTTTATCAGGCACCTCGTCTGCTTCCTCAACACAAGTCGGTGACCTGACTCTTCAGTCTGCAGTGTAAACGGCCAGAATTACTTTGAAATTTGATCATCTCCGTATCCTGGGCACTTTACTAAACTGGGAGCTGTCGCCCACACCCAACAAGGTCTTCAATCCCAACCTGCACTCCAGAACCATGATTTACTAGGGTCTTTGTTCCAAGAGGACTCTGAAGTTTCAATAAGGATATAATGACATCCAACAGGAATTCTTTAATACAGCCGTTGTTCGGTATTCCAGGAGTTAGTGAAGTCAGGGTCTGATAAAAATGAGCAGACCAGTGGGACTGAATTGTTCTGTTGTGATTTAGCTTGCATTTATCATGTGACTCTTTTAGGCACTAGAGTTTTTGCATGTCCAGGATTGAGCACCGTGTTTCTATGGCAGATAACTACATCTGTAAGGGACCAAGGTCTCCGACATGGCAGTTCAGGGTTCTCCCAACTCTGTGTGTTGTGCCCACCTGGAGGACTGGACTGCAGAGTGAGCAGGGCACAGGAGGAGGCTGACTTACACAAACGGCATGAACCAGGGCACAGGCTGAGTGAGTGAGTTCCATACTGCAGTGGTGAGCTAGCAACAGCATCCGTACTTCCAGGAGCTTTGTACTTGGAAAAATTGAAAGCGTTGCTTTGAATTATTTTAATCCTGCAAACGTTCCCCAAACCTGGTGTAGAAGATTTTGAAATTGCTCTGGGCAGTAGCCTGATTTGAGTTATTTTCCTACCATGAGATGGTCCTCTTACGTCATCTTAGACTTTTCTATGATCACAGTTTCCTAGTAGCTATTAATTTCATAATACATGAGAAGTCGTCCTGCTCATTCCATCACTGTTTTCCACAGGAACAAATTTGCACATGTTTGACTTACTCAGAAAACATTTACTGAAAGGCACTGAGGCGTCAAGCCCTGTGCCAAGGAGTGATGATGAATACATTTATCAGCAGAGGGTCCAGCACTTGGCGTAATGGTTTGGATGCTGCCTGAGACACCCACACCCCATATCGAAGGGCCCATGTTCACGTCCCAGCCTCTGATCCAGATTCCAGCTGCCTGCTCGTGTGCCATAGGGGCAGCAGGGGATGGCTTGAGTCTGTGTGTCGCTGCCCCCCACAGGGGAGACACAGACTGAATTCCTAGCTTCTGGCTTTGGCCTGGATCAGCCCCTGCTGTCTCAGAAATTCGAAATGAACCAGTTGATAAGAGACCTACCCATCTGTCTCTCTGCTTTTCAAATACATAAAAACAGCAGCATGTTAGAATATTATTTATCATGCATATGTTGTCTGGAAAGTCTCAGAAACAGCCCTGTGAACTAATACCCTAGTTCTCGAAGAGCAACCACAGAATGGAGGCATGATGGGATCACGAATGCAGACACTGGTCTGCAATGAGGCTGGACTCTCCTTAAACCCTGGGAGTAGGAAAGGAAGCGTGCAGTGGTTCAGTGCCAATTAAGTGCCAGGCTCCGAGTTAAGCACTTTGCCTACTACCACTTCATTTAACCCTAGCACAGGAATGGTGGTGCCATCCACACTTGTGCAGTGAGAACACAGGGATCCTGCCTGCCCAGATCTGTCCTGCTCCCAGCCCTGTCCACAGAGGAATGGTCTGTCTCCCTTGGAAGCCCAGACTCTCTCCTGGAACACTCTGGCTATCTCCCAGGTGACCCAACCACAGGCACAGTTTCATGTTTCTCACTCATTCATTCACTCATTCCTTTATGTCTGCATACCACCTCTGCTGAGTCAGCTGTGTCCCATCCACCCAGGAAATATCTCCGAGCCCTCACTGCAGCAGGTACACCTGCTCCTTGTCTCCTCCAGCCTCTGATTCTGACCCACTCTGTCAGCACCAGACACTGACCCTGGGCCCACCCACTCCTGTTTGAAGGGAGTCGTATTTATATCCTGGTATTCTGTCAAGTTGAAGTTCTCTAAAGTGTTTGGATTAAGCATAGTTTACTTTTTAATTTGTAAAATGTAATTTTGTTAGATTTATGATCAATGAATACAAATAAGTAAGGTCTTAGGATGGCATTAAGAGGAAGCAGGTGTGAAACAAGTATCTTATTCTTCATCAGTCATATGCATCTATGCTAAGCAGAGATTCACTTTTAATTAAAACATCTTAGAGATGCGCACTGTTATTTATTTATTTCTTTGAAAGGCAGAGAGATAGAGAACTATATTAAAATTACGCACACACACACACACACATATATATATAGGGGGAGAGAGAGGAGAGGGAGAGGAGAGGGGGAGGGGGAGAGGAAGAAGAGATCCACTGGTTCACTTCCCAAATGCCCACAACAGCCAGCCTGGGCCAGGACACCAGGTCTCCCATGTGGGTGACAGGGACCCAGGTACTTGAGACATCACTCACTTTCTCCCAGGGTATGCGTCAGCAAGAAGTTGGTTTGGAACTGGAGGTGGGACTTGAACCCATGTACTCCTGTGTGGGATGTCGACATCTCAAGTGTGAGCTTGATCACTTCACTACATCACAATGCCTGTCTCCACTTTGAATTTTTACCAGTTGCTTTTTCCTTTATAATGGCTGTACAGTCTGTGTGCAGTCCTGATTCCCTTTATTTTCCCCCTCTTTAGGACATCTGTAAGGCCTTGTGGTGCCATCAGATTGGTAGGAAATGTGAGACCAAATTCATGCCGGCTGCCGAGGGCACCGTGTGCGGGCACGACATGGTAAGACACTAACGCCTGCAACGCCGCGCTGGGTTCTTAGTCTTTCTGCTCACCTGTCTTCCCTCCTCTAGCGCTGCTGTTTTTAGACCTGTATTTCTCATACCTGCACCTGTGTCAGAACACTGTTTATTGTCTATTTGGTCCTGTGAAGAGAGATCCTTTGATCATTTGTTGTGAAAGTGTAATTGATGAGATACCTGGAACTCAGGGACACAGAAATCAGGCAGTCGGTGATGACAGGATCCATGTAACGAGTGGGAGCATGAAGCCACAGACGGCAGTTACCCACGCAAGGGCCGGCAAGGCTCAACCTCGCCTTGCCCCAGTCACAGGCCATGCTCTGCTGGCTTCTAGCAGGCCAATGGCCAGCACCTTCCACCGCACTCTCAGCAAGGCCAGGAGCACCAGGTTTCCTGAACTTGACACCACAGCAGGGGGTGAGCAAAGCCATGGAGCCGTGACCTGTAGTGCGTGGGGAGCATTGCCGTGTGATGGCGTGATGTCTCCATGTGAATTACAGCTGATGAGCCGTGCTCTCGAGAAGGGGCCGTGACAGCATCCCCAGCGCTCGTGGGGACAGCTGGCATTCCACATGGACCATCTGGCCTTGGAAAGCTGTGTGGCCTCTAGCACGCCTGATAACAGTCACCGCCGAGCGGGGGTGGGGGTGGAATGGGCGGGAGGATAGGGCTGGCCAGGAGTGACACGGTGCTGAGTCCAGCGGAGCCCCCAGCTATGCTGCGTCACCAGGCTCCCTCCGTCTGACAATGAGCTGTGACAAGCACCTCGTTTCCTGGGAGGTCAGAGTTCATGGAGGCAGATGATGAACAATGACACCGAATGCTCCTGGGTCAGCCTGCCGTGTCCTGAGCTCAGACGCTGGAGAAGTATGTCTCTGTTCATCGTCCCCCGTCGGTGGGTTTATAGAATGATGCTGGGTTTGGGTAGAGGGGAGAAGGTGAGCGATGTGAAATGTATTTTTACGAGATCCCACTGGAGGGTAAGGATGCAAATGCCTGTGTGTTTTACAAAGCTCCCCACTGCTCAGCGTTAGGGTAGTAGGGACATGGCTCCCTGTTTATCCAGGATTCATGGAAGCTGTTCTGTTCTGTTTTGTTTTATTATTAAAATGTTTAGTGGTGCCGCGGAGGACAGTGTGTGAAGTACGGTGATGAAGGCCCCAAGCCCACGCATGGCAAATGGTCCCCCTGGTCCCCTTGGTCCCCTTGCTCCAGGACCTGCGGAGGAGGGGTGTCCCACAGAGAGCGCCTCTGCACCAATCCCAGGTAGGCGGGCCTAGCCGCCCCTCCCCAGGGTGCAGTTCCGATGCTGTGAGCCTTGCACTGCGGAGTCTGCTCGCCTCGGCCTGGCGGAAACACTGGCTGGGGAAGGCTGTCGCTCAGTTCACTTGCTCTGTGTTTCCGTAAGACGCCCGTGACAGTGTGAGCACAGCAGAGCTGATGAGACTGCCAGCTGTACTCAGGATTGGATTTCAACCACATGTGGTTGCAACACGAAGAACCAGTTAAAGACAAAAATCATAAGAAAAAGACACAGAGCACAAATTAATAAGAATCGATTAGAACAATTCTTTCATGCAAAAAGCACTTCTCGTTTTGTTTTGTTTTGTTTTCATTGCACGTATTTACCTGTGCAGCAGGTGTACTGTGGGCCTCTGTCAGAACGAGAGGATGTCAGACACGGCCGCCCATGTGACAGAGGCGTCCACATCGTCCTCTTGGTGCTGGGGTTGTTAAAGACTAAGCCACACCCCAAGTTAACGTAGCCATGTTGAAGGGCAGACTCTGCTCTCCCGCAGGCGTGAATGTGTCAAAGCCAACCAACAAAAGGCTCGTCCTCCTGGCCTGGCCTTGTGGCCAGTAGGCCGGTGATGGAAGAAGCCACGGCCTGCGAAGGGACGTCGCTGGGTTCCGTCTCGGTGTTGCCAGTCCTCTGTCGTCCCAGCTGGGAGAACCAGCTTCTGTAGTGTCTCCTCCTTCTGGGCTGTGAGGAGCAGGGCGGGCTTCCCTACCCCTCTTAGAGGGAAGCTGGCCCGCAGCAGAGGGAAAACGCCCAGGAGCCCTCTGCCCAGATCCTAGGCTGTCCTCCCAGTGTCAGGGTCAGTGGAAAAGAAAATGCTTGTCTCGTTGCCCACGCTCAGTACTTGAAGACCATCCGGCCCCTCCCTCCGGAAGCCTGAGTTCAAGGAAGGGCCGAGGGGCTGCTGTCACACAGGCTGCTAACCGTGACCTTCACATTGCAGACCCTCGCATGGGGGGAAGTTCTGCGAGGGCTCCTCTCGCACGCTGAAGCTCTGCACCAGCCAGCAGTGCCCGCAGGGCAGCGTGGACTTCCGCGCCGCCCAGTGTGCACAGTACAACAGCAAGCGCTTCCGCGGCTGGCACTACAAGTGGAAGCCTTACACGCAAGTCGAAGGTAAATCCCAAACCCGGCCCTTGGGATGCACCTCCCCCCCCCGCCTTTTTATCGTTACTGTTTGAAAAATAACGCAGCTGGCAGTGCGGGGTTCAGACAGACCAAATATGTGGACACACACGCTACGCTTGATTCTTAGAATTCTGTGGCTGTGTCTCTCATCTCGAGTGCCGACGAGCACGGCTGTAAACGCCTCTCGGCCTCTGGGATGCCCGAGGCAGACAGCACCTTCATCCTCAGCTGTCCCTTCTTTACCAAGAGGGAACAAAGGACAAAAAGGGTCTCTGCAGAAGTTCACGTTACTGCGTGAGCGCGCAGGTCTCGGGATGGACCGTGGAGGCCTGAAGGGAGCCTCCTCCATGCTCCAGCCTTCTTTGACAGTCCATTATATTGGTATAAAGCATTGCTCTGTAGAGATTTCAGCCAAAAAGCATTCTTTTTATCAGTTTAAAATTTCTGTGTATTTCAGAAATTTGGTGACTATCTTAGTTCTTTAATGACATTTTATTGGTAAGAATTTTGTGTAATTATACAAAGTGGTAGTGGCTCTTTTGCACTTCTGCCAGAAGGTAGTAAAATAGTAAAATATCAGTATCGTGGCTAAGTCAACAAATATCTATTGAATGCCTACTATGTGCCAACCACTGTATGAAAGACAAATCCGTGCAGGACGCTGGAGCGCAGAAGCATAGACAAATAATAAGAAGAAATTTAAAGGGAAGATACACGGCTAATGAGGCGACCATGCAGAGTGTCTGTGCAATTAATATTGTATGGGAGTTGTTTTATGGGGAAAAAGAAAGTTTATCTAAAATTCAGAGCAAAAATGATCAGAGCTTAAGTATCTTTCTTATTTGTGTTTGTGTGTGTATTTCTTTTTAAGATCAGGACTTATGCAAACTCTACTGTATCGCAGAAGGATTTGATTTCTTCTTTTCTTTGTCAAATAAAGTCAAAGATGGGACTCCATGCTCGGAGGATAGCCGTAATGTTTGTATAGATGGGATGTGTGAGGTAATAATGATCATTCATTCATTCAACAAACGTCTCCGGACAGCGTGCTTTGTGTCAGGCCTCCTGCAGGGACACAGAAAGAACAGAGGGAAGAGAGAACCCCCTTCCTCCAAGTCCCAGCCCAGCGGGGGAGGGCAGAATGCACCTTGGCGACCCAGTTTTGTTGCCACAGAGGTGCGCACTGAGCCCGAGGAGTGGGGGCAGTGGGCTCTTTCTCAGATGTAGGTCAGAGACACGTGCTGGCTTCCAGCTGTGCAGCTGAGCGAGGCCAGCATGGGGCCAGCAAGCGCAGGTGGCCAGCAGGGGGTCAGCCCTCAGCACCCTGGGATGGCCACAGGAGCTTGGGTGTGCGGAGGGAGTAGGGGAGAGGGAGGCTCTTGAAACCTTGGCGGCCTAGGTGGAGAGCTGGGGTTTCCACTCTGCCCTGTGGGACAGGCTGTGGGTGTGGGAGCAGCGGAGCCCTGGGCGCAGCTTCCTGGCATTCGTGAGGAGGGTAGGAATGCAGGGGCAGCTGAGATCCCAGCCATGTGGCAGCCCTTGCAGCAAGTCTGCCAGACGCACAGCCTGAGGCCGCGCCATGGGCGGGGAGGGGGCAGACAGGCCTGGCAGGACTGGCAGCTAAGTGAACACCAAGTGGCCACCTTGTGGCTGCCACAACGGGCGTGGCGAGCAGTTTCATCCTAACCAAAGGAAGGTGCTGCAGTGTGACACACTGCCCGTAGACCACAGCGCTCCTTTCCTCTGGGCTGTGTGCCGGGGCCCAGCGGGTCCTCCGCAGACAGCCTGAGTGTCGTCACCTCAGGGCCTGAAGAGTAGACCAGCTGCTTCCAGGAAGGGCTCGTGCAGCTCTATCACACCCTGGCTCGTCCCACTGGGAGTTGATCCATCAAATAGTTCATGATTTTTCGTTCTGATCCGGTGTCACAGCCCCTCATTCGTAACTCTAGAATCCAAAACACTGTCACGTTCTGGGGGGACCTTCATTTGCTTGGCGGCATAACCCACCCTCAACTGATGCAAGACTGTTGATGGCTTGATTCACACCATGTGCTGCAAGTGTGTGTGGCTTTAGCCAAGAAACGCTAACATGTTTCATGACGGCTGTCACCTTAGGTCTTGCTGGGACCTCTAAATGCACCCTTTACGTGACAGACTCTGTCTTTCTCAAGTTCATAAATCCCTGGGTTCTGAAAGGCATCTGGCCTCAGGTATTTGGAACAAGGGATTGTGGACTAGAGATTTAATTCCTGAGTACTGTGTAACCTAGAGACTGTTACACGTAGAGGCTGTTCTCTTTCTTGAGAAATGTGAAACAAGCCAGCATCCCAGAAATTATAAAGAGCCGTTGATATTCTAAGACACTGAACACAGATGCCCTGCACATAATTTGCTCCCAGGGAGAATTTCCACGTGGCCTCTGTAAGTTCTCAGACGTTGTACACAGCATCCCGAAAGCAGACTGGCATCTCTCGGTGGACCCTCACTGTGACACCACGCTTGTCCTTCTGCGAAGCTCTCGGCCAGTCTGAGTTGCCCCGCGGCTCCAGCACGAGCACTGTGGGTTTGGCTGAGGGCGCAGGACATAGCATTGCATAGAGGACTGCAGAGGACAGGGGACGCTTCACAGGTTAAAGCTTCCCACTTCAGATCTGAAGCGTAGAATTGTCACCTCACCGGGCACATATTGGGTATCCAATAAATATTCGTTAACTGCCCTGTGTCACTGGAGCTTTCTGTTGTAGTGGGGAGGAGATTTCTTGCACGAAGTGATGACATCATTGCTTGTGTTGTTCTTTCTTGCATGAATGACACGTGACCTGGTGGATCCTGAAGAGGGTTGGGTGTGACAACATCCTGGGGTCGGACGCTGTGGAAGACTTGTGCGGGGTGTGCAAGGGAAATAACTCGGGCTGCGTGACTCGCAGCGGCCTCCACGCCGCACACCACCACACCAACCGTGAGTACCTCCGAGCCGCTGGTTGCCAGCACGTGGTTTAATCTGGGGCTCCGCAGTGGGAAGAGGTTGGGCTGACAGTGGACAGCCTCTGCCCGGGCTCTGCACCGCCCCTCCTGCTGCAGGAGGGGCCACTCCAGGCTTTGGTGGAGACTGGAGGTGGTGGTAGGTTACCTGAATTCAAGTGGTTTTTCCGAATAGTGTAAGTTATAAGCATCCTATTCCCATGAGATAAGAAGAAACTGTTAACAGATGTGCTGCACACCCAGCTTCAAGCCTGCCTTCTCCAACTTGCTCAGGGGCTTTGCCTCGGCATTATTGAAAGACGAATCCTGTTTCTCTCGGTTTTTCTTTATCTAGAATATTACCACGTGGTCACGATACCTTCTGGAGCCCGGAGCATTCGTGTCTACGAAGTGAACGTATCTACTTCCTACATTTCCGTGTGCAATGACCTCAGGCAGTACTATCTGAACGGACACTGGACCGTGGACTGGCCCGGCCGATACAAGTTTTCAGGCACCACCTTCGACTATCGGCGGCCCTATAATGAGCCCGAGAGCTTAACCTCTGTTGGACCAACAAACGAAACACTGATTGTGGAGGTAGAGGCCAGCCTCGGGGCTTGGGGCTTGGATCTGGGGGTCTCCTGCTGTTGTGGGTCCGTGGCTGTTAGCATCATCTTCAGTGCAGCGAGGATGCGTGCAGTTTTAGGGAGGAACCCGTCGCAGGCTGCCTGGGACCATGGACTCGCTTTGATCACCTGTCACTTTCCGTGTATGTTCATGTTTGTGTTCGTGTACTTACATGTGTTCTCGTGTCGGGTGTGGCTGGGTTGCTTTTTGCCACAGTCATTTCTTTGCTGTACATTCAATGACCAGCAGCGCCTTCTGTGGGAGCCTTCTGTGCCTGTGTTTTGGGTGGGCTCAGTGTCTGGCCTCTGTGTCCTGTGGAAATGTGGTGGGGATGAAAACCCAGAGGCCACACGCCTGATGCTGCTGGCCATCCCGTGTCACAGTAAGCCCCTCAGGGACCACAGCTGTGGGGCCACTCTGGCTCCAGTGCCCAACAGAGGGTCACCTCCTGACCCAAGCCCTTGTGTTCTCTGCCCGGGAATGCTGAAGCTCCCCAGACACAGTGAGGCTCCTACTAATCTGTAGTCCTCTGGACCCGGCACATGGTGCAGCCGGCCACAGACGTACCTCCTCCCCACCTTTCAGTATCGCACATTTCAGTTCACAGTTCAGGAAAAGTGCTTGATCACTAATTGCTTCCATCCCACCACATCTCGCTTTGGAGGTGGCAGCCACCGGCCTCTCCCACCTGCTCTCTGGGTTCGGCATTTCTGTTCCATCTCTGTCTTCCTGGGAGCTGCCTCCACAGGTGGTCCGGGTGTGGTGTGGGTGCTGTGCAGCTCCCAAGTCTGTAGCTGCTGCCTCTGTGTCTCACACCCTAACCTTGAACCATTCCCTTCTGCCCCTTTGTGAGCTTGCTCATCCTGAACTTGTCCTTGATTATTTCTCTCTGGCCATCTAAGGCCTTTAGCTTGAATGATCGTGGAGAGAGAAATGTTGGGGTGGAGTGAGTGGAGTTTCTTAGGAAGCTGTCCTTGAAGGAAGGGGAGCTGCACAGGCTGACAGAGTCGGGGCCGGAGGCATCTGTGGCCTTGCAGGAGGCTGCCTGTCCTGCCTCACCACCTCTGCACCAACAGGACCCGAGCTGCCGTATCAGGGAGGGTATGTGGTGCCAGGTTGCCAGGCAAGGTCAAGTGTGTATCCCCATGAGTAAGGACAGCAAACAGCCTACAGCTCCAGTGTGGCATTTGTGTCAGTGAGTTGACAGGGAGGCTTCCAGAAAAGCCCTCTCATCGCATCCAACAATCCTTTGGAAGAAAAGTTAACTGTTCCATATGACTAGGTCTCGAGACCAGAAGTGTGGAGCCCGGGCTCGTTGCACGCATTAAAGCTGTGACTCACGGGGATGCTCTGCCTGAGTGACCTTCTTCACTAGTGAAGTGTCTTGTCCCTTGGACTTAAGAGGTACCTACCGGAAGGCAGAGTCCCCTGCGTCCTCTCAGTAGGAAACCCCAGCAGCTTTGATCAGCATTGGTGTCAAAGTGTTCAGGGTTCTTTCGAATCCACTGGGAAGCATCACAGTGCTTTTTGGGTGTCACCTTCTGACCCACCAAGATGCAGGAGACCTGGCCGGCGCCGCGGCTCACTAGGCTAATCCTCCGCCTTGCGGCGCCGGCACACCGGGTTCTAGTCCCGGTCGGGGCGCCGGATTCTGTCCCGGTTGCCCCTCTTCCAGGCCAGCCCTCTGCTGTGGCCAGGGAGTGCAGTGGAGGATGGCCCAAGTGCTTGGGCCCTGCACCCCATGGGAGACCAGGAAAAGCACCTGGCTCCTGGCTCCTGCCATCGGATCAGCGCAGTGCGCCGGCCGCAGCGCGCTGGCCGCGGCGGCCATTGGAGGGTGAACCAACGGCAAAGGAAGACCTTTCTCTCTGTCTCTCTCTCTCACTGTCCACTCTGCCTGTCAAAAAAAAAAAAAAAAAAAAAAAAAAAAAAAGAAAAAAAAAAAAAAGATGCAGGAGACCTGAGGGGATTCCCAAAGAAAGAGGAGCAAGAAGACAACCTTGCTTCTCTCGGGTTGCTCAGGCCTTGAAGTCGCAGACAGAGGCATGCACCGAGTGGAAGGTGAAGCCCGGATTGTCCCCAAGTTCTTCCAGGTGCACTGAGTCTAGCTGAGAGTCAGCCCTGTTGAGAAGCGTGGTTGAGTTTCGGGTGATGGGCCGTGTGTACGTGGTCCCTGTGTGCAGCTTTTGGCTGAGACGGTGGCTGCCCTAGCGGGTTAAAGCAGCTGTGGCAGTCAGTGTGTGACCGTTGACTCCACTTTGTCTCCCTTCACCCCCCTCTTCTGCAGCTTCTGTTTCAGGGAAGGAACCCGGGTGTTGCCTGGGAATATTCGGTGCCTCACCGGGGGACTGAGAAGAAGCCGGCTGCCCCGCCCAGCTACACGTGGGCCCTTGTGCGCTCTGAGTGCTCCGCCACCTGTGGAGGCGGTAGGTCCTGGGGGCGGGGCTCCACCTCCCGCCCTAGCCCCACAACCCAAGGTCACGCACCGTGTTGTGTCTTGGATCTGTGAGGACGCGCAGTGTCTGAACCTTACAAGGAATGAGTGCGTTTCCCTCATTTAAACTTTGCCTAAGGAGCACAGGCCCAGAGATCAGCTTGCAAGGGTTCTGGTTCTTTCCTCCCTGCCTTGGGTCATCTTTGATCTGATCTACTAAGGATGCATCTCTGTCTGCCCGAGACATTAGAAGTTTCCCAGTCACCCCCCTCCCAATCCCCTACCGCCAAAATGCAGGTGGGAGAAAACGTAAAGATCTTTTCTTTTCTCCTTGAGAGAGGGAACACGTTCCTCGGGGCACCTGGCGTCCACCAGGCCCATTTCTTCCTGTGCTCAGAGGTCCAGGGGAGACCAGGGAGGCCGCAGCCCACCTTCCCCTTGCCAGAGTCCCTGCAGTCCAGTAAACCCTCTGCAGGGTGCTGGGTCGAGTGCACAAGCAGTCTGCAGTCCCGCCCACATTCCTGTGGTGGCCGTGGCCACTCCTCTCTGCTCCCGGTGTGGGCTGCACTTGGGCCGGGGCATCAAACCTGCAAAGCCAGAATCTTAAACGTGAGTCATAACTGCCTCATCAAGATGTGCTACATCAAGATGTGCTACAGGTCCTTTTCCTTTTTTTTGGTTGGTCAGTGCTGTCGGGGGATGGGGCAGTCAATGGCTCAGTGTGTCACAGTCATCGGTAAGTGACAGTAGTCACCACCCTCTGAGCTCTGGTGCTCATTAGGATGCTGTAGGTGCAGATTTGTCACCTAGACACACCTGGGGTCATCCAGCCTCCACACAGCCTCCAGGGGTCACCGACTCTGGGCTCTGGAGTTGTCTCCCCTCTTGTGGTCTCAGGCTTGTGTGAGCTCACTCTCTGAGTCAGCGGTGTGCCCCGCCCTCACGGAGAAGCAGCACAAGCTCTCAGGAGACCAGTGCACTCACTTGTGCCGGCTTCTACTTCTCTGTGTGCTTGTGCTTACAGATTCTCCTGTTGCCTCCTGCCTTAGGTTACCCTATAAAAGAAGGGTAAGGCTTTCGACAACAGCTGAAATCCATTCTGTAGTTAGAATTATCAAAAACGTTGAGATGCTTTGATAAAATCATGGTCTTTAAGGCTGAACGCTCCTCTTTCAGATACGTTGGCAGAATATGGAGATTTTTAAGTGATTTCCAAAGAACTGGCCCGAGTGGATCTCTATAAAAGATGAAAGTAGCACATTGCTCATCAAACTCACCACCTCCTGTGGCCAGGCTCCATCCCACCGCAGCTGCTGGATGGTTCCCTCGGAATCTCTTACTGTATCCTCTGCATTTCATATCTACTCGTGTGGGTCATCTTAGAACGCTGGCCCGCATGCATCTGGCCTGCCCCTGTAATCTTTCTTTCTGACAAAGTGAAGTGAGCATCAGCAACATCGAGAACTTGCCTCACAGGTGCGCCGTTAGGAAGAGAATGAAACTGTCTGGGTGAGCGTTCAGTTCAGTGCTGGAGAGCGCCTGTCCCGTAATGGGAACGTGTCTGAAAACAGACTTGTGCACAACCTGTGCAAAACCGACCTCGGGGAGCCCAGACACGGTTCTGCACGAGGCTCCTTACGTGTATCTTTATCATCTCAGAATATTCAGACCTTTGAAGACAAAGAACATGTAAATTCACTTTTTAAAAAATATTTATTTATTGGAAAGAGTGACAGAGAGAGGGGGAGAGACATTTCGTTCACTCCCCAAATGATCACAATAGCCAGAGTTGGGCCAGGCCGAAGCCAGGCGCCTGAAATGCCATCTGGGTCTCCCACAGGGGTGGCAGGTACTCAAGCACTGAGCTGTCTTCTGCAGGAAGCTGGACCAGAGGGGAGTGCCTGGGATGCAAAGCGACACTGCATGATGGGATGGGCTTCACACGTGGCGGCTTAATCCACGGCACCACGGCACAGGCCCCTGCGTTCACGTTGATGTCACTGTGTGTACACTGGTGGCATGTCACTCAGGATTCTCCAGAACAACAGAAACGAAAGATTTACCTTTAATAGACAACTTTATATTCTTAAGGAAACACGTTTACCACCATTCATACTTCCACCTGACTGTGAACACTGAATCATTTACAACCGCAAGATTTCCTTAGACAGTCAGGCTGTTGACTCCACGTTTGGGGGAGTGTTCAAATGAGGTGTTTCCTTAAAGTCTAAAGCCTCTTCTCGTGGGAAAGTCCTCGCTACCACATGTATGTGCATGCACACATGCACACACGCGTGTCCACATGCAGGTCACTTAGTAGACACAGACACTGAACAGTGACTTGAGCTCTGAGGGTCGGAAAGTACAGATGCTCTGGGTGCCACGAGTCTAAGACCTCCTGCTGAGATGCCTCGTGTGAAAGGACTGAGGTACTGCTGCTGGGGTGGGGGGTGGAGGGGCGGGCACCAGGCCAGCAGCATCAGCAGCATTTGGGAACTTGTTATAAATGCACATTCCTGGGCCGGCGCCGCGGCTCACTTGGTTAATCCTCCGCCTGCGGCGCCGGAATCCCATATGGGCGCCGGGTTCTAGTCCCAGTTGCTGCTTTTCCAGTCCAGCTCTCTGCTGTGGCCCTGGAAGGCAGTGGAGGATGGCCTGAGTGTTTGGGTCCCTGCACCCGCATGGGAGACCAGGAGGAAGCACCTGGCTCCTGGCTTCTGATTGGTGTAGCTCTGGCCATAGTGGCCATTTGGGGGGTGAACCAACAGAAGGAAGCCCTTTCTCTCTGTCTCTCTCACTGTCTAACTCTAACTGTCAAATAAATTTAAAAAAAAGAAATGCAAGTCCCTGGGCCCCAGCCCAGCCCCGCTGGATGAGAACCCAGGGAGGCGGGCAGTGTGTGTGTGTGTGTGTGTGTGTGTGTGAAGCAGACTCTCCCTGTGCTGGTGCTGCACCCTCCAGTTGGAACGCCCTGGCCCCGGAGCTCCTTCCCGTTATGTTTTGCCAGAAGGACTTCATTGCAAGCAGACCCTAGGCAAAGACCCCACCCACACACACCCAGTGCCTGCCTTCACTCCAGGCAGCCTCCGGAGAGGTTTCTGCAACCCCTGGGGTTTAGGGAAAACATTGATTTTTAAAGGCGTAACAGTAACTTCCCTGCACACAGAGGGTTGTTGCCTGCTGGCTGCCATCAGAAGATTCCTCCCAGAGGCAGAGACAGGGAAGGGCCAGGCCTGTGATCTGTGGAAAGGGCAGAGGGGCCAGGTGAGAACTCCAGACGTAGACGTCTTGGAAAGCTCCCAGGACCCAGGCTGGGGACCATTAGCAGGCCTTCCCCACATGACTAACTGCAGTAATTTGGTAAAATGAGGGCAACAGCTTCTGCTAACAGAATCCCAAACCCTGCTGATCTTCAGAGATTGAAGTCCACACTCCACCCTCAGAAGCAAATTGGAAACCAGACCCACCGTGGGATGCAGCTGCCGCGACGGGCTCCATGGGTCCTGGACGCCAGCCCGCACATCTGCATGCACACACAGCAGCCCCACCCCCAGGATGGCAGGGCTGCCCCACGTGTCGGCATCTGCTCCCTCCCCTGACCCATTTCAGAAACTCCCCTTGCTCCTCCTTTCTGCCCTGGGTGGGGGAGGGGGAGCCTGTCCTTTCCAGCGCTGGTTCCCCACTGCTGCCCTTGGTGGTGTCACCAGACACCCCACGACCACGTGTCCCCTTGTGTCTTTCAGTGTCAGCCTTCACCCTCCCTGCCTTCTATCCCCTACGTGTGCTCAGGCCTCTTCAATCTCAAATGAGTTTTTCCTTTCTTCTTCTACCTCTGTCTTTTATCCTTTTGCCTCTCAGTAAGAGCTGTGGACATGCCCAGCCTCCATTCCCATCCAGGGACCAGCCATGCATCCCTACGCACTTTCCTTCTGCACAGGCAGACCCTGCCAGCCACCACCTTCTCAGACTCACTCCCAGCCCCTCTAGAGCCCTGCAGCCCCAACACCTGCTCCGTGAAGCCATTTAACCTCTGAATTCCCGAGACCCCCTTATTTCTGTCAGTGCAGAGGAATGACGCAGCCTCAGTCGCTCTTTCTCCGTGTGCTCTTGAGAGTGCTGGAGTGTGCAGGGCTTTGTCCATCGTCGCTGCCAGGCGCGGCCGTGCGTCTTCCCGTGCAGGTCCGTCCATCTTCGTGCACTTGTTGGGGCTGCACTCCCAGAGTCTGACGTGCACCTCGTCCCCAGCTCAGGGACCCTCTGGTCTCTTTAAATCTTGATTTTTTCTATTCTGTAAGGATAGCTGATGACCCTTCTTGCTCTCTCCGTAGCTTTTTCCCACTCCCAACAGTCAGTTAACAAATCCATCTAAATAGCTATTCTCCCATATATGATTATTTGTAAGTGTGTGTGAAGGTGTTCAGGAAGTTCATGGGAAATGTGCATTATGAAAATATGCAGATTTCAATTTTTTGCAGTAAAACAAAGATGCTTTCATCCCATTTTTGACAAATTTTTGAATTTGCGCCGTGTACATATAACCATCCCCTCCAAATTTTCCCTTATCTTAAGTTTATATACCCTGTATTCTTTTGTCTGTGTTTCTGTGCTAGTGTCTCCAAAATAATTTTAACTAATAATGATAATAATTAAAATTCCTTTCCTATTGCTGAGCTTGTTAGGAGTATTTCTAGTGTTTTCCATAATACTGCCTTCTAGGTTTAAAGAAACATACATGTATGTGTATTTATGTCTGTAGATACATAGATATAAATATGGGCACAAAAATATAAATATACTGATGTGAGTAAATTCTCATTGGATGTCTCTTTCATTAACATTTTAATTAAAAAGGGAGGCTAGATTAATCACATGCTGAACTCTGTTACATTTATGGTTAAGTTCATGTTTGTCCTGACTAGTTCAACTAAAGGTTGAAATGTAGTGACAGGTTTTCCTAATATTGAACCATCCTTACATTCCTGCTGCAAATTGTTACATGGTGATAGACACACACACACACACACACACACACCTTTTTTTGTTGTTGTTTTAAAGGAAGAGTGGACAGTGAGAGAGAGAGACAGAGAGAAAGGTCTTCTTTGCCGTTGGTTCACCCTCCAAAGGCCGCCACGACCGGAGCGCTGCGGCCGGCACACTGCGCAGATCTGAAGGCAGGAGCCAGGTGCTTCTCCTGGCAGGAGCCAGGTGCTTTTCCTGGTCTCCCATGGGGTGCAGGGCCCAAGCACTTGGGCCATCCTCCACTGCACTCCCTGGCCGCAGCAGAGAGCTGGCCTGGAAGAGGGGCAACCGGGACAGAATCCGGTGCCCCGACTGGGACTAGAACCCGGTGTGCTGGCACCGCAAGGCGGAGGATTAGCCTATTGAGCAGCAGCGCCGGCACACACACACCTTTTTACAGGGTACTCTTGACCCTGTGTTTTGAGTATTTTTCACAGTAGTACTCTTCAGTATTATTGAGTTGTAGCTTTCTTTTGTGTGCTGAGATGTCCTCAATGTCTTTTGGTGTTCATGCTCTAGAATGGCTTAACTAGCTTTCCTGCTGCCTGTTTCTTAGCATTGGGCAGAATTTACTTGAAGCATCTGGATCTGCCGCTTGCAGAGTTAATCTCCAATGAATGTTTATATTATGCGCGACAACTGGATTGCTTTAGTTTGCTTATCTTTTTTGGAGTTGGTTTTTCTAATTAAGAAACACATTTTTTCTGTAGGATTTAAAATTTTATTTTATGTGTTTGGAGAACTCCATTAGATTATTTTCGTTTTTCTGCATGTGAGTATTGTCTAATTCCCATTTCTTAAGTTTTGTATTGAATGGGGAAATCAGGGACAGCTTAGCCAGGCAAACACACCACTCGGGTGCTTCAAGCAGGAGGCGTTGTAGTGCAGAGGAGCTGTTGCTTACAGAGTAGTCCTAAGAGTGGAGGTCAGACGGACGGATGCTGTGGCTCTCAGAGTCACTCTGACTTTTAACAAGTCTGGGAATTACAAAAAACTTCAGAAATTCCCAGTGACGAGGGCAGCTCAGTCAGCGCTGGGCTGGTGATTCCTAGGAAAACGCCTGGAGACAAAACTACAGGTCAGCAGATCTGTCCGAGCCCGTGCGTCCTCACTGTGGCCACAGCATCTGCTGCCGACGCCTCTCGTTGGCGCCAGCAGGTCACAGGCACGGGGTTCAGGAAGTGCGGTGCTCCATAGCCCTGAGATCCAGGAGAGAGCCTGCCAAAGGCGCGTGCACAGGTGGTTTCCGTGTTGTTCATTTTCTAACACACTGACTTCTCTTTCCATTCTGCTTCCTGGGGCCGTCCTTTTCTAACATCCTAATTAGATACCTGGTTCCTTTACTTCTATCCTTACTCACCTATCAGTGTAAGCGTTTAAGATCCTGGATTGTCCTCTGCATATTGCTTTAGCTGCTTTCCACAAATTCTGTTTTGCAGTATTTTCATCATTGTTTCCGTAAGTAAATTTTGTTTTGAACCTGCTAACCTCCCTCTTTTTTTTTTTTTTGCTTCATATCCTTCAATTGCTAAAACTTCTAAGAGAATACATTCTAATCTTTCCTTTCCAATCTTATACTCTCTTGCTTATCTGTTTACAGACTATAAAAAAGACTTTACAGTCGCTTGTACAGGATGTACGAAAACCCGTGGAGGTGTGGGAACCATCACGATGACTGGGGTGGGATATGACTGACACCAGGGATGCGGAAACTCTTGTAACACTTGTGACTATATGGCAGGACAAAGAATGTCATGGCCTAAATGCCTATAGTGGCCCATTAAGGGGGAAAGTTCTTCAGAGGCCCAATTTAAAAGTTACTGGCAGGGGCCAGCGCTGTGGTGTAGTGGCCTAAGCTTCCATCCATGGTACCAGCATCCCACGTGGGTGCTAGTTCATGTCCCACGGACATATATGTGTGTATACACAGATGTACATATACACGTTTGTGAAAATTGCTTCACCTGATTTCCTCCTTATCCAATTAACAGGTAAAAACTCTGGGCTTTGGACACAGGACTTGGATGATCCTGAGACAGGTCAAGAATGGATCCAAACAAGTATCTCCAATAACAAAGAAAATTTATTACATTAAAACAATCAAATTGTTTCTGTTCCAAAGCAAATCTAATTTCTTATTTATTTAGTTAAGAGGCTATCCCTTGTGTAGAATAATAAGTGATGGTGAAGCCATGATTCTTAGTTGAGACTTGGACAGAAGGTTTGAAATCCACATGTTTTTAATTTCAAAACAGGAAACCAAACTAAAGTTGTTATTTGTAGAATCACACCTCCTAAAATGCCCTAAGAATTCAGTTAAAAGGATAAAACATGAGCTTTGAACTTGAAATACAAATAGAGGAAAAATTTTCTTCCCATCTTCATTAGAGAGATCTTAGCCATGTACAGTTACTCAGAAAGTTTCTCATTTAAATTGGGTAGTTAGGATTATTAGACTTCAGGAGTCCATAAGATTCTCTGCAGAAGTTTTAAAAATGCATTTCTTTTTCTAATTTAATGGTCTCTCATTCCTGGTTAACGAGTCAAAAATCTCAGCATTGATACATGGGCAAGTCATCAGTACTCTGCCCCAGTTCATCTTAGTAAAGTCCAAAACTAACGTATTTTTATGTACTCCTACTTGGATGGCTTTTTTGGCTAAGTATTAGTTAACCTGCTCTTAACTTATAAGAGCTTAGAAGTTACTGAACAAAAAAAAAAAGAAAAAATTGCTCCATGGCTCAAAAATTACTTAATGAGTGAAAGAACAAATTGATCCATACAAGCTACTGAAATTAGAGCAAGGACAGCGTGTGTTCTCCACCCTCCAGGAAGCTGTTCCAGCGATGACACGGTCCTGATCAGCAGTCCTTGTAATTGGAGTCGTCATGTCGTACATTACTCAGCCTGGGCTGCTTGAGAGGAAAGATTCTACTATTATCATTTTCCCAAAAGATCATAAGCCTGATATTTTCTGGCCTGGGATTAAGTGTTTGAACTTACAACAGTGAATGTGTGATCCATCCTCCAACCTTCTGGGTGCCAGGTGGGAGTCCTGCAGCAGAACTCCAGCCTGTCACTCCCCACTCAGAGTTAGCATCAGACCACAGCGGGGAGGGCTTCATTCCCCAAACTGCTGCCACTTCAGGTGCCGGTCAGCAGCACTGGGTCCCCAGAGCCCCCACACTTGCAGCAGATTCAGCAGTTGGCCAGAGTGGCTCCAGGACGGAAGGAGCCCCTTTATTTCCCGTTGCAGGTTTGTTGTAAAGGATGCAGATCACCAGGTCAGGTGGAGGCACACAGGGCTGCGGGTCCTGAGGGGCCGGAGAACAGGGCTTCTGACCCTCGGAATGAGACGTGCCACGCCGCCGGCACTTGCTGTGTTCACCAGCTCTTCCTGCCTGTGGGTTAATGCTGTAGGCGTGCTCGCTGACCCTCGGCCCTCCCCTCCGGGAAGGTGGTGAAGTTAGGGAGGGACATGAGTCTCAGCGTTCCAGCCTTCCAGTCCTGCCTGGGTCTTCCTGGTGGCCAGCCACCAACACTGCCTGTCACCCCATTAGCATACAAAGATACTCCTGTACTTTGTAGAGGCCAAAGGTTTTAGGAGCTGTGTGTCTTCTGTCACACCTGGGTACACTAGGACATAAAAGTCTTGGCTTTTAATTCTGTCTACAGCTGTGCTTCTTTAGAGTGTGGGCAGCACGTCGGGGTGCCTTGGCATTTGTTAGAACTCTAAAGAATGTGCGGCCTCACCCCAGACCACCCGGACTAGAAACTCTAGGCTGGGGCCTGGCAGCCTGGATTCTCAAGAATGAGTCCTCCCAGGAATCCGATGCACACTCAGGTTTGAGAGGCACTGACTGAGGGAATTCGGAGAAGGGGGATTTGGATCTGATTTAAAGGGCCGAAAGGAAATCTGCCAGGCAAGGCCAAAGCCAGCATTGCAGGTAGAAAGTTCAGCCCTGATGGTGGACAGCACACAGCGGGAGTCAGTCTGCAGCAGGACGGGGGTCCATACAAATGGTGTTGGTCCATTTTCCCAAGTGTGCTGTTGAAATAATTTCCCAACCTTAAATATTTAGCTGTGCTCATTTTATTTTATTAAGATTTATTTATTCATTTGAAAGAGATACAGAGAGCAGAGGGAGAGGGAAAGAGAGAGAGATCTCATCCACCCAGCCAGGACTCAAACTGGCGCTCCCATGGGTGCTGGCACCGCACCAGCCCGGCTGTGCTCACCTTCGTCCATCACGAGCCCGCTGCTGCTTCTTCGTTTTTGTCCTCTATACTGAGTGTAGTCTTTAATGCCATCCTCCAAAATGTGTATTATCATTAAAAATGCAGAGTGCGTACATTTTGCCGTTTTTAGCCGCTTTGTGAGTGTGCAGCTCAGTGGCATTAAGCACGCTCACCTTGTACAGCTGTCACCACCATGCATCCCCAGAACATGTTCATCTTACAAAATGAAACTCGTATTAAATAATAACCCCCATTCCCCCTACCCCAGCCCCTGACGACCTCCACTCAACTTTCTGTCGCTGAATCTGACTCTTCCTTATATCTCTTCCTCTGGTGGTAAATGTGATTCATTGAAATAGTGAGCTCGCTTAGGGACTTGTCACAGAGCCTGGAGCAGCACTCGGGGTGTACATGAGAGCTGAATATCATGTCTACTCCATCCCCACTGACTGTTTATTACGATGTCTAAGTGGGACTGGGAAGATCCACTCAGAGTGCCATATGAACGATCTGACGGTGTTATTCTTGTTGTTTCTTATACTTCTTGATGACTTATCACTAGTTGTTTCCTGCTGATACCTCTCAAATGGAAACACAGGCAGGTCCCTTTAATATTGGGGCTTCTTTTGAAAATCGGGCGGTATTCCATTCTGTGACGCGGCTGGCATACTTTATCAAGTACGTGAATGGCCTCAAGTGCAGGACCCACGTTGATTTTAAAGATGCTAAAATGGGGGTGAGGGTGGAGAGCAGTGTGTGCCTCTTAGAACTGATGGAATTCGCTAGTTAAAAATCGCACCTACAAATCAGGAAAGTAAAGTGTCACAGTTGGCCAGTTGGTCATTAACGCGAAGATACGCACCAACGCTTAAGACGTTTTGCAAAGAGGTTTTCCTAGTCTTTCATCTGCCTTTCTCCACGGGCACGTTTCTGAGTCTTCATGATGCCTTGCCCCCTTTCCCACAGGCCAGATGACCACGAGGGGAGGCTGCTACCGAGACCTGCGAGTCCAGGTGAATGCGTCCTTCTGCGACCCCCAGACTCGACCTGCCACAGGGCTGGTGTCCTGCCAAGTCTCTGCCTGCCCTCCCAGGTAAGAGGAGGACGTCGTCCTGTTCGTCCTGACAGCTTTCTCAGGTCTTCAGTGTATTCATTGAGTCTTTGAGCCCCGAGTTTGGAGAACGAGAAGTGCTAGTGACCACCATGCAATTAGAAGCAGCAAAGAGCCACCTAGACAGGGACCAAAAGTGTGTATTTGGGCTGCAGAGAGCCTAGATTCTCGCTGCTCCAGGGGAACCTTGGACTGGCATCCTGTTGGTTTCGTTTTCTCTTGAGCCCTGGCGGGCTGGCACGAGTGATCACACACTGGTAGCACATTAGATGGTAGCACATCCTCTCGTAACCTCTGGCCCATTCACTATTGTTCGCTTTGAGAATGAAATGTGCAAGAAGGACTCAGGCCCAAGAGGAACCCAGTTCATAGGGGAACCTGGATCACAGCAGTGCCTTGCACACATGCGTGTGTGCACGACAGAGCCCCAGAAAGCCACAGCTCTGGTCATCCCTGTCCTGCCCACAGTCCTGTCGCATGCATGTTGCTAGACACACTTGGGGGTCCTCTGCGATGCAGGGTGGCAGGGGCCCTGAGAGGGAGCATGGTCCTGCCCTGCCCTCAGAAGCCATTGGCCCACTCGGGCCTTGTTTCCGTCGTTCCTGTTTGCATGGGCACCCATGCACCCATCACAGAGGGTGGTGAAAATTGCCGAGACAGCGTATTTCAGGAGGAGTTTCTACCCGGTAAGACCCTTCAGCCTGCCCAAGGCCACGAGACACCACTCAGGATAATCAGCGCACCTTGATCACAGAGGTCCCCAGAACCGGCACACAGGCCCCGTTGCATAGGCTGGTACCTCCAGAGCCCAACACTGGATACTCTGCCAATTGGTGTGCTAAGAGAAAAGGCACAGTTCAGTGTCAAAAGGTGATTCTAGGAGGAGTTGCAACAGTACATCCCGACAGCATAGAGGAAACGTTAGGCTGAGCCTACCCCAGATCCACCTGGGAAAGCCCAGCGAACTCCCTGGCACCTGGCTTGCTGTTGTTTCTATCCCACAAATCAGAATTTATGTGCTGGCCTCTGAAAGACAACCTCAGGGTCCATGCAGAACCTTCCCAGGGGCCCAAGGCTGTGGCTTCCTGGCCGGGAGATTCCTGAGGAGGACGAAGGTGGCCTCTGCCTGTTCCTGTCACGCTGCCGTCAGGCAGCAGGGCTGAGAAGGAGTAGGGCTCGCTGGGTTTCTCTGCTGTGGGTACAGCAGGACATCCCAGGTCCCTGCCGCAGCTCTGTTGCTCCAGGAGCCCTTTGGGTGGAGCTGCTCAGCTGGGGCAGCTTGTGTTGGTGGGTTTGAGGGTGAGCCAGGCACGTGGGCGGCAGCTCTGCACCTGCTGTGCCCTGGGTAATGGCAGTACCAGTCTCACTGGGTGGAGTACCGGCTCACTGAGATAAGGCCCAGAAAACTCTTAGATGTGATGAGCGCTCTCTACATACTGGCTGTTTTTATTTTTACTGTAAAGGGAGAAGCAAATTCACATCAGTTATCAATTTAGCCTGCAAAGCAAAATTACAAGAACAAAACACGGAACACTGAGGCTACATTATGCACGCCAACTCTTGTGGATTATTTTCTTATTTCCTTTTAGCAGTCGAGATGGGAGAATAGATTTTCACTTAAAATATGGCCTTGTTTTTCCTATGAAATGTGAGATAGAGGTCCTTGTTATCCAGGATGCTGACGATTTGTTCCCAACTAAGTGGGCAGCAAACTCAAGTTCTGTGTTTCCAACAGAGACAGCTTTGCCTCTCTTTTCAGAGAGGTCCCTTGTGTTTCCACAGCCTTTCCAAGCCACGGCCGCTGCAAGCTGAGCGCGTGCAGAGGGCCCGCCCTTCCCCATGGTGCCACTCTGGCCCACTGAACGGCAGGGTGCGGGCCAGCAGGATTGGCCGGTCCACGCTGGCCTTGAAGAGGGTCCCAAAGGACTGGGGAGTGGGTCCTTTCAGACATTTTAATCCACTTCCTCTCACTTGCAATCCATGTGGAAAAGTGGCCCTTCTGTGCTGCTGGGCAGCCTGGCTCCCCATCTGTATCCTGGGCAGGGGCAGGGCCCCCACAGCTGGATGACGGTCAAGCCCCTGGGTCCTTAGCCAGCTGGGGTCCCCCTGAGTCGTCGCTGCAGGGGGCTGGGCAGTGGGGGTCCAGGAGTCTCCTGCTGTGGCAAGGTGATCCCAGCTAAACACGGTGTCAGCAGTTCCCCGGCCAGCGCCAGGCACAGCCTCCTGTCCCCCTCCTCCTCCTCCTCCTTCTTCCCTTCCCTTCCTTCTCCCCCTCCTCTTCCTCTCTCCTTGGCTTACAATCAATAGACAGCCACCATGGCTCTCCTCCGTGCCTCTGTCTCCCTTTCAGCATGAATCAGCCACTCTTATCACTTGCTTTTGAAACGGGAATTATAAATCACAGAAATTTTTATTTCCTTTCTATTTCTCCGTTTATCTGAATGAAGAGGCTGTTTTGCCATTTATCGAAATCATTCAGTTTGGTAACGTAAGCAGTGACTGTGGCTTGCTGGTGTGGAGTGGAGACACTCCCCAGATGGTAAAGGGAGGCTTGCCCTCTTTCTTTAGCTCACTTCTAGGACTGCAAGGAAGAGTTTGGGGGAAAAGTGTGCTTCTCGTGCCCTCTGAGGCACCTGTGTGGATGTGGCCCCTCCTCCACTGGGTGTTCGGATGGTCACATTACTCTTGTCTTTGCCATGGTGATTCCTTTCAAGCCCCTTAGCAAAACTATTGGTTTTACAACCAAGAATAAGAGATCAGGTTGCACACTATAGAAATGAAAGACAGGCCGGCGCCGCGGCTCACTAGGCTAATCCTCCGCCTGCGGCGCCGGCACACCGGGTTCTAGTCCCGGTCGGGGCGCCGGATTCTGTCCCGGTTGCCCCTCTTCCAGGCCAGCTCTCTGCTGTGGCCAGGGAGTGCAGTGGAGGATGGCCCGAGTGCTTGGGCCCTGCACCCCATGGGAGACCAGGAGAAGCACCTGGCTCCTGCCATCGAATCAGCGCGGTGCCGCCGGCCACAGTGCACTGGCCGCGGCAGCCATTGGAGGGTGAACCAACGGCAAAGGAAGACCTTTCTCTCTGTCTCTCTCTCTCACTGTCCACTCTGCCTATCAAAAAAAAAAAAAAAAAAAAAAAAAAGAAATGAAAGACAAAATTCAGCAGGGGGTAAGCGTTTGGCACAGCAGTTAAGATACCATTTGGACATGCACACCCTTATCAGAGTTCCTGCGTCGGGTTCCAGATCCTCGCAGTTCCAGCTCCCTGTTAGTATGCACCCTGGGGAGCACCAGGTGATGACTCAAGTGACTGGGCTGCGGGCGCCCACACAGGAGACATGGATGGAGTTCCTGGCCCCTGGCCTCAGCGTGGTCCTTCCTCAGCTGTTGCGGTCAGTGGGGAGTAAACCAGCTATGCAGAGTCGCTCTGTGTCGTCTGTCTTTCTGTCTCTCTTCATTTGTATTTCAAATACAGAAAATAAGGAAAATTTAAGAAAATAAATAGCACTCAACAGGACATTAACAGTAATGCTGTCCTCTAGCAATACCTACAGTAATACAGACAGGAGAACTAGTTCCTCTGTTTCTTGCTTCTTTCTCTCTGTCTGCCTGACTGTTTCTTGTCTGTTTTAGGCGTGATCCTTGAAAATACTAACCACAGTGTATTGTTACCAAGGGAACAGGGAGAAACCTGATCGCTGTGGTGGTATCTGACTGGGAAAGGGTTTGAGGCCACGCAGTGCCAAAGCGAGCCCTTCAGTCTGCTTCAGTCTGCAAGGACTGAGAATCTGCTTTGTGACAGTCACAGTCCCTGTGACTTGGTTTCCATTCCCTCCTGTGACTGACATGATTTCCAGGGACTTTTTAACAAGGGACCTGGCATTTTCGTTTGCATCGTCTTCCACAAATGACTGACCCAGTCTTGCTCTGGGCCCCTTCTGTGCGGCGTTCTCTCCTGGGAGGTTTGGGAACGGTGTTGGAGTGCTCCTCGCTCTAGTAAATCACGCACACACTCATTGCCTGGAGCTCCAGGAGTCGCCCTGCGGTGACACGGGATCCCGGCACTGTCTTGTGACCCCAGGCGGTGCACGTGAGCGGCGGAGCACACGTGCAGCCTGGCTCCTCCCTCGCTTTCTTTGTTCGCCGGATGAGTGCCGGCTTCGCTGACCTTGAGAGCACTTGCAGGCACTTGAAGTCACGATGGCCTCTCAAGCTTGTTGGAGAATTGTTCTCTGTGGCCTGAAGCTTCCTGTTCGGGTGGGGGAGGGGACAGTGTGGCCCGCCCGGAAGTCAGCGTCCTCTTTAAATGCCTCGTCCCCTCCGTGTGCCCATACAGACCTCTGACCCTTAGCCGTTTAAGCAGGGAAACCAGGAATGGGACTGCAGCTCCACTGGGGAGCTGTACAACTGACACAGGAAGTCACCCCTCGGGTGGGGGCCCTGTGACTTGAAACTGACCACACGGGAGAGCAGGTCGCAGGGCTACGAGATGCGGCCTTGTTGTGTCTGCCCTAGGAGTGATGACAGCTCTCAAGAGCAGTGCACTTAGAACGGCTTCGAGCAGGGACAGACAGTGGCTTTTGCGTAGCATAATGAAAACCAGGTTACAGGTGTGCACACAGCAAATTAGCCACAACTGATCTGTTTCCTAAATTACTGAGTGACAGCTGTGAGGACCCCCTCAGGAATCCGCCATTGTCATTCTGCAACACACTGTGTACTTGGAGGGTTCTGTGTGTTGTTTTTGCTCAATTGTTTTGGTGTGTGGGTGTGTGTTTTATTTATTTGTTTACTTGTTCTTGAACACTATGTTCTTTACAGCAGCGTCAGGTTCACAGCAAAACAGAGATTGCCCCTGCTCCCCCACGGCCCAGCCTCCCGCCGGGAGCATCCCCAGCAGACCGGTGCCTCAGTCAGCCTGACCCGTGGTTACAGCCAGAGCCCATAGCTTACCCCGCCTCACTGTTGCTGTGTAGGCCGTGTGGTGTTGGCACACGTACGGTGACCTGTGTCCACTCTCATGGTGTCAGTACCCCCAAACTGCCCTGTGCTCCCCCTGTTCGACCCTCCCTGCCCTCCCGAAGCCCTGGCAACCACTGATCCTCTCACTGTCCAGAGTGCCGCCTTTGTCACGGTGTCGTCCAGTTGGGCTCGTGCGGTTCTTTCACTCAGTGACATTTAAGCTTTTCCCCGGTCTTTCATGGCGCGTTTCTTCTTAGCATTGAAACGCGGTCTGCTGCCTGCGTGCACCACAGCTTATTTGTCCAGGCACCTTCTGAAGGACACGCTTTGTTCTGATTGTGGGTATTTATGTGTGTGTGTGTGTGTGTACACACACGTGCATGCATGCACACACACACGAGGAGTCTTCAGAAAGCGCATGGAAAATACATGTTATATTTTTACTCTGTTTCCGCCCACTGTTGAAGCCCTCTTGTAGGTGCACAGGAGTATCATTCACGTGAGCAGAGGTAGAAGGGAACTTGGAAACGAAATTCTGTCTTTCAGGGAAACTTGACTGATTATTTAAGGTTAAGTAATATCTGCATCTTTCGTAATATTTTTGTTATTCCGGTCTCCAGGCTTTGGAGTGATTGACTGTAAAATTGGCAAGGCCTCCCCACACTCAGCGTAACTGTCCCCTGATAATTCCAGTGTCTCACAATAAGGAGTCAGATGGATGGACGGGTGGACAGGTGAAGTGAGGGAGCCACCTGCAAACCATGTCTGTCTCCTCCCGTCGTCGCTGTGGGTACGCTAATGAGCACGGCTGGAAATGTGTTTTGGAAGCTGGAAGCTTCGCTCAGAGTCGGGATCTGTGTGAGAAGAGCACAGAATGTTGTTTGCAGACCCACTCAGGCAGCGTTGCTTTCCTCTCTGGTCTGTGAATCACTGAGAATTGCGCTTCTGCGTTTCTGAATTTATGCAGGCTTCAGGGAAACTTTGTTATTTTAAATGTTCTTCCATTGAGATGAAAGAAGGCTTACAAAGATAAAATTATCTCATTTTTGAGACTTCCTTTGTGCCTCGGAATGGGAGCTTCCACACGAATTTCCTGTGGGAGGGAAGGTACGTGTGTGCATGACAGTGAGCTCGAGACCCTTGGGGCTCTGCTAGAACCTGTTCCGTCCTGGTTCCTGTCCACCTTACATAACGGTTGCTGGGAGAGTGTGTTAAAATCTCACGTTCTGATTGGTTATTTTTGAGTCTCTTCAATGAAGCGTACTTTATAGGTGACTTTAAAAGTTCCTCTTCTGTGGTGAGATAGGGTTATGGTTTCTGCGCCACCTGTTCCTGTGGGTGGTGAGCACCCTGCTTTCTCACGTGGCCTTCTGAGCTAACATCCGCTTTGTCTAAGGCGGCGTGGCACTAGCTCCCACTTACTTTGGCTGGGCTTAGATCCCTAAATTCCCTTTATTTTTAAATGTCGATGTCATTAGGTTTTTCTGTGCCTGGAGTAAATAGCCTGCTGAGTTTTTGCCAAGTCTGGACAGACAGCTTGATCTGTTTGTATGGACCGTGGCTGTGCTTGCATTTGGATCCGGCCTGCTGACCGCATGCCTTCTGTTCCCCGCACCTCCTCTTGGGCTCTTCTGATGGCATGCCTCTGCTGCTTCCAGGGAATCGTAGAATTCTCCTCATTCCTTTCCATTCCTGTTACTGTTGGGGTTACAATTCTCCTTTGATGCCACTGCATTCTGATTAAAAATAAACAGACCAATACAGACCAAAGTGTAAATCGGTGAGCCTTTAAAAATACCCAGACTACTGAATACAGTTATCATACATCTTAGCTCTAAGTGTTGTAGACCAGAGCAGGTGCAGCTGGACACACACCATTGGCAAGGGTTAGGGCAGGTGATGGAGCAGAGGTGGTGGCGGGTACCCAGGAGAGCAGAGCCAAGCAGGTGGTAGCTGGGGGCTGCGGAGGTTCCTGGCTAACTCGTTCCTTCTCCCGCTGGCAGAGGTGGAGGCATCGCCCGAGAAGGGGGTGACGAAGCTGTGCTTTGAGGCAGGCAGAGCAAGCGTGGACTGGGGCAGTGACCTGGCCAGCACTGCGAGTGGCCCAGGGGCAGCTGGCAGAGGGCAGGGGGGAGGAGCTCAGTCGGCGTGATGCTCCTCCGTGTGGTGGGCAGAGATTTGGTCTAACCACAATGACACTGGTTTCCTGTGCGTTCCACCAAAACACACAGCTGGTGTGTTTCAGGCCATGCTCGGTGCTCAGCTCATCAAGCAGAGATGGCCGCCCTCCTTGGAAAAGAGACTGTCTGTCTGCCTCCCTCTTACGGGGCTGTTTGAGTCTTGTGGCAGTAGATGTGCTTTTTATCCAGCCTGCAGACCAAAGTGTCGCAAGCTAGTGTTGGGTTTGTGGCTCAGGGAGTGTCCTTACTGCTGGAGGGGGCCCACGGCCGGAGTCCTTCCCCACAGGGTGTGCTCAGCGTGTCAGGGGTGACCGGGCTGGCCCTACGCCCTGCCTTTGCAGAAGCTCCGGGAAGCAGGCGCGCTCTGCCCTGGGAGCCCTTGCTGTAGGGTCTTGTGATGACCACACTGCCAGGGGTGTTGGGTGGGGCTGCCCAAGGAGCCATGTTTCAGCAGCTACGCCGTGAGAAGCCAGTGAGCTGTGGGCTCCGTCTGTGGACTGCAGCTGGCTGGCGGTTTGTCACTGCAGACTGATAGACAAGTTTTTGCATATTGTTTCAGAAGAGCAGCACTTGGGAGAAGGCGAGGAGGAAGACTAGCTTAGTTGTTTGGATACTGAATTCAAAATTGAACAAATGTTCTAAATTATCTGTCAGCTCAGAATTGGTTATTTAAAGCTCTCCAGGGGTCTAGAGACCGCCTGCAGGAGATGGACGTTAGCAGCGTCTGCACTGGGCTGCCCGTGTGCCTTTGCGTGTTCCCACCCAGGCTGGCTCTGCAGGTCGCACCCGGCACATCCCCAGGCCGGTGCTGGCTCGGATCCCTGCAGTCCTTGGTGATCCACTGAGCCGTGTGCACGAGCTGTGCTGGACGTCACTGCTCTGAGGACGCAGCACGTGACATCACAGCCACATGGGCAGGCACCAAAGAAGGCTAGAGAAGAGGGAGCAGGCGCTTCAGACGCCTGAGTGCCCACTCAGCTGCCGTCCTCCAGAATCTAACAGCAATGCGTTCTCCGTACTGCGCTTCAGGCTGTCAGTCCTTGTGTCATACTTCACAGCAATCAGTGACTTCTACCAAGAGTGTGGTGTTTTCAGAGAGTGTTTAGGTTTGATGGGGAAATGAACCAATTCTGCAGTCTGTAGGTTTGGGAAGGTAGCATGTGGTGTGTCATGTGACAGGCCTGTGTTTACACTAAGAGCCAGGCATATCCATTGAATGCTGGAAAACAAGGACCAGTATCGAGCCTGGTTCCTGGTTCCTAACTGGACTTGACGTTGAAATGCACCAGGTTTGTGAAGGAGACCACTGTCAGAGACCAAGTCTTTTCTGCTCTTCATCTCTTCCCTCCTTGTTCTCTCGCTCTTGCTCTCTCATTACAAGATCATTGCATTGCACAAAATCCCACATTTCCTCTTTGAAGATGGAGCAATCCCTCCGCCGGCTTTGTCAGAGCTCAGCAGTCTGCTTGGACTTGGGAAGGGCAGGAGGCACCCGTCCTTTATGTCCTCCCTGAAGACGAGCACGTGTGTCTGAGCTGAGCATGCTGGGACAGAAGGAGGGAGGGTAGCTCTTCCAAGGGCAGCCCCTGGAGCAGCTCAGGAATCCACGCACAGCCGGCCACACATCCATCCCCCTGGAGCAGCTCAGGAATCCACGCACAGCCGGCCGCACATCCGTCCCCCTGGAGCAGCTGAGGAATCCACACACAGCCGGCCGCACATCCGTCCCCACACAGCATCTGCCAAGGGCGCCTCCAGCAGGTTCTGAAGTTTAGACCAGTCAACAAGTGGGTGCCGCGCAGCATTGTGTGAAAAGGCATCTTAGCCAGTGCCGCGGCTCACTAGGCTAATCCTCCGCCTTGCGGCACTGGCACACCAGGTTCTAGTCCTGGTCGGGGCACCGGATTCTGTCCCGGTTGCCCCTCTTCCAGGCCAGCTCTCTGCTGTGGCCCGGGAGTGCAGTGGAGGATGGCCCAGGTGCTTGGGCCCTGCACCCCATGGGAGACCAGGAGAAGCACCTGGCTCCTGGCTTCAGATCATTGCGATGCGCCGGCCGCAGCGGCCATTGGAGGGTGAACTAACGGCAAAGGAAGACCTTTCTCTCTGTCTCTCTCTCTCACTCTCCACTCTGTCTGTCCAAAAAAAACAAAACAAAAAAAAAATAAATAAAAGAAAAAGAAAAGGCATCTTTGTCCGAAAGGTCACGAGTCATTTGAGGGAAGTCGTTTTCCCACAGTGATCGTCCGTCACACACTCCATCCTATCCCACTGCCACTGTCAATGGGCCCAAGAAATTGAGCAATGACCACAGTGAGCTCCTGAAACCTTGAAAGAACTGAATCTAAATCACACAGTTTAGAATTTTTTAAAAAAGATTTACCAGTCTATTTGAGTGGCAGAGTCATAGAGAGAGGGAGAGACAGAGAGAAAGGTCTTCCATGCGCTGGTTCACTCCCTCAATGGCCGCAACATCGGAGCATGGCTGATCTGAAGGCAGGAGCCAGGAGCTTCCTCCAGGTCTCTCACGCAGATGCAGGGGCCATCCTCCACTGCTTTCTCAGACCATAGCATGAGCTGGATCAGAAGAGGAATAGCTGCCGGCGCCGTGGCTCAATAGGCTAATCCTCCACCTTGTGGCGCCGGCACACAGGGTTCTAGTCCCAGTTGGGGCGCCGGATTCTGTCCCGGTTGCCCCTCTTCCAGGCCAGCTCTCTGCTGTGGCCAGGGAGTGCAGTGGAGGATGGCCCAGGTGCTTGGGCCCTGCACCCCATGGGAGACCAGGAGAAGCACCTGGCTCCTGGCTTTGGATCAGCGCGATGCACCAGCCGTGGCAGCCATTGGGGGGTGAACCAACAGCAAAAGGAAGACCTTTCTCTCTGTCTCTCTCTCTCACTGTCCATTCTGCCTGTCAAAAAAAAAAAAAAAAAAAAAAGGAACAGCTGGGACTCGAACCAGCACCCACATGGGTTAGCCTGTGCCACAGGTGGAGGCCCAGCCCACTACACCACAGCACCAGCCCCCAGGGTTTAGAATTTGGCACAGAAATTTAATAACTCATTTTTAAATTTGCATTAGCATTTACTTAAGAATTCTGGTTATTTTTTTGTTGACCTGGTGTGTTCCAAAGTCACCCAAAAACCATGCTTTTGCCAAACATGTTTCCCAGTTGTAGAGACTTAAACTTTTGACCTTATATGTAAAATTATGAAAGGCTAGAAGATAACAACCATTCATTTTATCACATGGCTGTGGGTTTTTTGGCAAGTATGCGTAATATTACTGAATTTTTATCAACCTTTTTTCTTGTGTTTTCACTCAAGGGTCCTTATTTTGTTTGTGGCATTTCCAATGAAGAGTACATAAATGTTCAGCCATTTTAAAGGCATGCTCATGTTTTCAAAGACACGTGTATGTTTTTAAACAGTACCCCCAGAATTAAAGAGATCTTGAAATTAACTTTATTTGGATGAGTTAGACTTTGAATTAGAACTTCGTTTTCAAGACCAGACCTCATCCCACTGAGTAGTGTTGCAGGGTAGAAAATATGACCGCATTTTTGTTTGGTGTGATTTGTTTTCCAGCAGGTTCCATGTGAATTTAGGGCAAAGAGACCTGAAACGGAAAACTGATTCTCAGTGTGCTTCTGACTGTGGTCCCCAAGAATGCAGCCATCATGGAGGAGGCCCACAGGCTCCTCGAATGTTTAGATTTGTCTGGATCCAAAGCCAGGCAAGGATCCACCCAAGAGCTCCCCTCATTTCAGCTGCCCACAGTGTCTCAGAGTCTGATTTTACTTTTACACCAAATGAAATTTCAATAACATTGTTCCAATGCGTTTGTAACACATTTCCATGATTTTTTTTTTTAAAAAAAGGGCTAAAGAGAATAACCTGTTTAAATTCTCACAGTTCAGTGTGCAGTTCACATGCACGCGGCTTAGAAAACCAGACTTCATTCTAAGGCTCCCTGACACTGAAGGCCCCCTCCCCCAGCCACCAAGTGGGCTTTGCTCGGTCTTCTGGCATCTCTTACAATATTTCTAAATAATGTGAGTGATTACAGTTTTCCATTGATTGGTTTTTAAGGATTATCCTATCCCCACCATGAGTGAGGAACTAACCTTTGGGACTCCTTTTTATCAGTTCTGCATCACTTAGCTCTCTTAGCACCAGCCTCCTTCCCCTGCGTCCTGTCAGTGTGACTCCACCCTGACAGTATCCATTACTTTCATCATTATTTGCCATTCCTTCTCAGCCAAGCAAAACATCTTGATTCTGGTTCTTTTGTACATAAAACTGTGTCTAAAAGTTAATAATTTCTCAACAATTATTTCTTAGTTTTCTTGATATGAGCTCCGTAACATATATAAAGTTCATTGATTTGTTCACCAAGTCCACGTTGAGTGTCTGCTGTGTGCTGAGCACTGGGACACGTTAGTGAATAGCAGACAGACGCCCTCGTCCCAGAGGAGTTTGTGCCTGAGTCGGAAGAGACACACAGTCAACGACAGATGCATTGTTTACTTAGATTTTTTGTTAATTTGTATATTATGTTCATTAACATAAACATTTCAAAAATAATAGCATGTTTTGGAAGCCAATAGCTACAGCAGATACAAGGGCAAAAAGCAGATCAAGGTCAAGGAGATGAGAGTGGAAGGGAGGAGGGGCAGTTTGCTGAACAGGTTAGGTAGATGGGTAGAAGGTGCAGACGGGGTAGGTGGACATATGAGGTGGTAGGTAGTTCAGGGAGACGGGGCAGAGCAGGAAGACTTCCTGGAGGAAGTGAGGATGCCACTTGCAGTTTATGGTATCTCCCACACTGTCCAACCCCTCAAGGGTCTGCTCCCTTTTATCCACCAACTTCCCATCCCTGGTGCCACCATCACTTGTTCCCACCTGGACCTATCGTCATCCCAGGGCTTCCTGAGTGTCGCCAGCTGCCAGGTATCCTGTCTGTTGGATACTGGGCCAGTCTGCCCCCTAAATCCCGTTATTTCCACCGGGGAAGCAGAACCTCTTCCAGCCTCCTGAAGGAATTTCAGAGGAGCCGGGTTTTCCAAGGCCTTGCCGATGACAGTCGTGTGAGAGCAGACTGCTGGGGTAGAAGTCTGCTCCCGGAAGTTTCTCAGCGTGGCCTCCTTCCTCCTGCCGTGGCTTCCAGGAGGTCCACAGCTTCTCTGATTCCCAGCCACCTACTTGAAACTGGGGTCTGTGTTTCTGGAAGCTGCAGGATCTTCCATTTATTCCCAGGTCTCTCATGGGCTTTGCTGGCATTGTATTCATTTGCTGAATCCACAGTGGTTCCTTTCAGTTTGGGGAAAAAAGCTTTTTAATAATAAGCCCCTACATTTTTAATATATCTGCTTTCTAAACTCTAACATGTAAGACTAATGCTTTAATGTAATTGTGTTGTTTTTGCAAATCTCCTTTCTGTTTGCTCTGGGTTTCTTTGATCTGCTCTCCCAGGTTCTCTGCTTCCTTTGTTTTCTTTTGCTTAATACGTAATTATCCTCCTTTCCAAACACCCCTTTTCTTTGGTCTCCATTGCTTCTCTCTTTTAAGGCGTCCTACTCTACTTTTTCCCAGGGACACTGTAGCTCCCTCTCCCTTCCTTCTTCTTTCCCCTGAAGGTTCTTTCTCCCTCCAAATTCCTCCCAGTGAGTGGCTGATGGACTTTGCACCTTCCGTAGACGTCTCATAGCCCTCCTCTGCCCGGCTGTGCTGAGATCACGCCTTGTCTGTGCTGAGATAGAGACCTGAGCCCACAGGGCAGGAAGCAACTTTTCTTCCTGTTCTGTCGCCTCCAAGATCCCTTCCCAAGACCATCTGTCTCTCCAGCAGGATCCGGTCATTGAGCGAGGGCAGGGGATACGTGTGAGTGTGGGAAGTGGCTGGGCGTGGCGTCTCAGAGCTTCCTGCCCTAGCACCTCTCGCTGGTGTCCCTGTGCCATTCTCTCAGATGGAACCCTCTTCCTGGCCTTCGCTAGAGTTGGAATTGGAATTGGCGGTGAACAGGTGTGCGGAGTGCACCACGTTTCGCTGAGAGGCCTCTGCGTTTGTTGCTTAGAGCCATAACTACGTGGTCCTAAGATGGTGGAAAGTGGGCATTGTTGGGACACTCGCTATAATAACTTGCAGAACTAAATTGAAGCTAAAGCCACTGAAATATGGCAAAAAAAATGACTTGAAGTCTTTATACAGGTCTATGGTGATGCTATTGAGAAAGAAAGAAAGTAAATCACCCGTGGGGTGACCAACACATTCCAGATGTCCCTAGACCACCCCGTTCAAAACTGATGCCCCTGCCGGGGGCTTCCTCAGACCCAGGCAAACCAGAGCAGGTGGTCCTGTGCCCTGCTCCGCGGGTGACGGTGAGAACACGCCCATGAAGCTGTTTCTCTTCTTGCCAGTGACATTCACTGTTGGCTACTCCACAATCACCGCCCCTTGAAAGAGGAGTGGAGATGCCTGGGGGCAGGGAGGGGTCCTGCTGGGTCTCACAGAGCAGCAAGAACTGGGGAGGGGCTTGAGAGGAAGCCAGTGAAGCCGAAGCTTTATGTCCCTTCTGTTTTTTTTTTTTTTTTTTTTTTTTTTTTTTTTTTTTTATAGGCAGAGTGGACAGTGAGAGAGAGAGAGAGAGAGAAAGGTCTTCCTTTTCCGTTGGTTCATTCCCCAATGGCCGCCGCAGCCAGCGCGCTGTGGCCGGTACACTGCGCTGATCCGAAGCCAGGAACCAGGTGCTTCTCCTGGTCTCCCATGGGGTGCAGGGCCCAAGGACTTGGGCCATCCTCCACTGCACTCCCGGGCCACAGCAGAGAGCTGGCCTGGAAGAGGGGCAACCGGGACAGAATCCAGCACCCCGTCCGGGACTAGAACCCGGTGTGCCGGCGGCGCAGATGGAGGATTAGCCTATTGAGCCATGGCACTGGCCCCCCTACTGTTTTACATTCATAATTTTGATAATATTCTTACAGAAGTTGACCCTAAATTATATAAGCTCCAGGCCCCACAAAACCTGGATCTACGCAAGTACAGGGGACAGTGATAAAACAGAACACAGCCTTAATTTGCCGCCTGCCAGCCTGAGAGGCTAGCTCATTTAATCCTCAGGATAACCCCATGAGGCACATGGGCTGAGCACTGACTGTGGTCTAGGGAGAAAGATATCAGGGACGTGCTTACAGCACCCAGTACAGGGCTGTGGGAGCTTTGAATGTAAAGGAATCCTTATGAAAGCATATCCCACAGTTTGCTGTTTTGACTTAATGATCTCCATTATTACAGAAAATTACATGTGCATGTGTTAGGAAGTTACCTGTGTGCTTGTAAAATATACAAAACCGGAGCTCCCCCACAGGATGAGTGGTCCCAGTTTGCTCAGAAAAATTGCGGTTTCTTGTGTACCTGTCACCCCATTGTGAGTAGTGACCATCCAGTTAAAGCAGGAGTTAACCCAGCCACCACTGCTCTCCGGGGAATCATGGCGCTTTGCAGTGTCCAGTCACACACACTGGTTTGTGTGTGTGTATTTGTGTGTAGTATTTCTTTTTATGCATTTAAGCTTATGTTTCATAGATTCCCGTTTATATCTAAAACAAGTATACTTAGATGTCGTATGCACTAAGTTTTATACTCCAATATTGTGAAACATTTACTCACTATCTCTGCAAACACCTTGATTGCTTTAAAGTGTGACTGTGATCAAAGCACGATTCCTCTTGATGTGAAGAATGCAGTGTGGGACTCTGAAGTTTTTCTGACACCAGGTGATCACCCCAACGCGTGCACGTATTTGAGCCACGCGTCAGCCCCGACTGCGAAGGGCTCCTTCATCGTCCCTGGAATCCACACGTCCTGGTGGTCCCTGTGCCCCCTCCATTCCCTGAGTGTTCCTCCTGGGCCAGCCTCTCTCTATCTCATCACTGTTGCATTTTTGCCATAGTTTACGCCCTGGGAGGAAATTCACCTTCCACTACTTGTCTTCCTTAAAAATTTCCGTGCTGTCCTTGAGTGTGTGTTCCCAGATACACTTTATATGGGCCAGATAACAAATAAAAGCAAAATCGTTTTGCAGTTTTGATGGGGCTTTCATTGCACTATTGGATTAATTTAGATGAAAATTAAATCCTAAAAGCATGGGCGCTGCCTAGCCAGAACTATTTTCCCTCTTCTCACCCCATTTGGCTCTTCCCCAGGTGACCTATTCATAGCAACAGTCCCCTGTAAGAACGGGGAGCTTTAATTCATTATAGCTTCACATAGGTCTTCTGAGATTGGCCTAGGGTTTCAGTTGTGTGGTATTTTTCAATAGGTAAGTTTGATAACTGTTTTTTAATTATTTAATGCCTTTCTAGTAGTACTTTTCTTCTTTTGTGGTATTTTTCCTCTTTTCTACCCCTCTGATCCCTTAGAAAACATACAATGTATTTCTAATACTGTTGTAATTACCACTGCAACTTAAAAACATATGCTTAAGCCATTTTTGATTTATCAGATTCACAAATCAAAGTAAACCCATAAAGGCTCCACCAGGCAAAATCAGAAATGAGCACGTGCCCGTCCTCCCTTCTCTGCTCCTCTCCTTGAGTTCAGGCCCTGGTCTCGGCTGAAAGTGCTAGCGGCTTTCCCGTCTCACGTCGGCTTCAGCGTTCCTTTCCTCCTGCACGTCTGTGCTGTCGGCACGGAAGCGCGTTCCCTGCGTGCTGTATTCCCGAGCGCAGGGTGCAGTAGTCCGACTGAGAGGTGCCCTGGCCTTGCCTGCGCTCTCTGTTCCTGGTCAGCGGTGTAGGTCTCCGGGCCGCTTCTCTCCTGGGGGTCTGTCTTCAGGGAACCCCTCCTGTGAGTCACATGTCCAGCGTGTGCCCTCTGCTGTGTGAAATCCTTGCTGTAGCCAGTCGTCAGCCAGCATACCTTTTAGTTCTTTTCCTCAGTGCTATGTGCCCTTGCCGCGTGTGTGTCTTTCATGGGGAAGGAGTTCAAAGGTTCCGCTTACGGTTTCCCTCTCGGCACTCGTTCTGACCAGGGCATTTCCGTGCAAGTCATTCAGAAGCCAGAAAAGGAGCTGACCCTGCTGCCAGCCTCGTTCCTCTGGGGAAGTTTGCCGAGTGCTTTGCGGGGCCAGCCCGGGTGGTTGATTGTGATTATGTGAGCCTTGCTTTTGTGTGTGTGTCTGTGTTTTAGTATGTTCATGGCTTCTAAGCCATGCGTTTGATTATTGAGAAAAGGGAACTGCACTGCCTCATGTGCACATCTTTCTCCAAATTTTGAAGTCAAAACAAACACAAAACTAAACTGTTTCAGAGAAATGCGCTTGCTTTAAAAATCTATCAAAGAATGCTCTACGTTCATCTAATAGTTAGGTGGCCGAAGACAGGAAGTCAGCGTCTGCTCTGTTGGTCGGAGCACTGTTTATCTCCAAAGACCACACTGCCCTTCAGCCTGCCGTGAGCAGCGCCTCAGCTTTCTCCGTGCCACTGTGACCCCATGTGCGAGACACCTGCAGTGGGCCTTCGGGCAGTGGTCCCATGACAGCCTGGAGCTCGGTGTGGGGCCCCGGCTGCCCCAGCTGCTCCCGCGTGTCCTCAGGCACGTAAGTCAGCACTTCTGCCCCACACTTTCCTGTCTTGGAAATGCGCGTGACCCCCGAACCGGGCACAGATTGTGATGCGCATTAGACCGCTCACGCAGACGGAGCCCCGCATTAAGTCCTAGCTGTCAGCTGTCGTCACTGGGATTATCGGGACTCGGGAGACGAGAGGGGTTTTGGCGGCTCTGATTGTCTGAGGAACTAGGAATACGTGTCAGTTCCCGAGTCTGCGCGGCCTGCGCGGTGTCAGGCCGTAACGTGCAGTGAGCCGTGCGGCAGACATCCACGGCTGCCCCTCCGCCAGGCCCAGCACTCAGACACCCTCCTTCGCTCCTCCTCTTGCTAAGTTGGACGCATCGAGTGTCCGTGGCTTGTCTGGGGATGCTCCTGGCTGCTTGTGCGTCTGGAGACCTCCCACCCCGCGGGCAGTCAGAGAAAGGCACTGCAGCGCTCGCTGAAGTCCCAGACGCTGTTGGCATGGTTTCTGCGTGCTGCACGTGGCGCTGGGCAGTGACTCAGCATGACGGCTACACTGCGGGCTGCTGTCCACTCTGAGTCAGTTAAACAGGTGCTCTGCAGAATGAGGCCTTTAAATACCGTATTTCTCTATCCCAACTTGTTGAAAGAATGTCTAGTGTCAGTGAAGCCATTTAAGTGTGAAATATTTCTCATGTTTCTATATATTGTATGTTTAATATATAATTAGCCCCACAGTCATTACACTTTCTCAGTGTAAGCTAATAAGTCATATAAATTATAACACAGCCAGAGCCATTAACAAAGTACTGCATAGTGCATTTCTCCCCATTTTTTAAAAAAGATTTCTTTCTTTATTCAAGAGGAAGAGTTATAGACAGAAGGAGAGACAGAGAGAGGTCTTCCATCCGCTGGTTCAGCACCCCCAGATGGCTGCAATAGCTGGAGCTGACTGATCCAAAGCTAGGATCTAAGAGCTTCTTCCAGGTCTCCCACGCGGGTGCAGGGGCCCAAGCACTTGGGCCATCTTCTACTGCTTTCCCAGGCCACAGCAGAGAGCTGGAGCGGAAGAGGAGCAGCCGGGACTCGAACTGGCTCCCATATGTACTGCCAGTGCCGCAGAGGCTTAACCTACTACACCACAGTGCCAGTCCCCCATTCCTCCCCATTTTCCTTTAGTTTTCTGTGCCAATGTTTTTAACAGAAAAAAAAAAATGTCATTTATAGTAGACTCATTTGGAACGTTTTGTAGTGTAATGCCTGAAGCTTTACATTAAGAAGTTGATTGCAAAGGATGAGATGGTAGCCATCATTTAACTGTAGTGATCATTTAGTTAACTAAATAGCTAACAATATTACTTAATTAAATATTTTTCAGCATTCTTAATGCCATACAGTATCTACTAATATAAAGGGTCCTCTTGATGGGAAAACAGCTGGCCGATGGGTCCCTAAGACTTAGTAAGAAGATGAGAAATACCTAACCCACGAGTCCTGAGTAACAGCAACGTCATCTGAAAAGGCAGTTCCGCAGGGATGGGTACATGAGGTCACGTCAGTGTTGTTCCACGCACGCTGCGTGTCCGTTCCCTGGGTCTGATCCTCCCCAAAGTGCCCCAGTGTTTGCTCCTTCCTGCAGGGAAGGGACTGGTTCCAGCCGTGCTGAGCAGCATGGCTCCCACAGCAGGTGGCGGCCAGAAGAGCTGTCTCCAGCCTGTGGCGCCTTCACACCTGGGCTCAGCTCGGTGGTTCTTTGAAAGCTTAAGACTTGCAGATTCTTAGAAATCATCGCGAAAAAAACAAAAACTCAAACCCTGCTGTCATTTGTGCACTGCAGTTAAGTATCCCCAGGCCCTCTGTCCTTTGTGTTTGAATTCTTTGCCATCTAAAGAGGTTCTAAGGTCACGCCATTCAGTTGTCATTAGCTGCTTTCCTCCGTGTTTTCTGAAATGCGACTCCCGGGCTTGGCAAGGCCGAGAGCTGTGTGGTGCTGCTGCTCTCCTCGCTGCCAGTAGAGAATGGGCCTGAGAGCGGGGCAGCCTCCTGATGTTCACTCCACGCCCAGGGTCGGCTCACCTGGGGATGGGCTCTGTGCGGAATACGGATTTAATCTGCTACTTTGGTTTCTCTCTGAAGACCCTTTGGATTTAGAGCTATTCCGGGTGTCCCTGTGACCATGAATTGTAACATCAAACTGGCAGATGGCCCTAGCTGCCCACACCTGCTCAGCCCAGGCCCTCAGGGCGTTCCCACAGCTGGAGTCCACAAGCCTCGGAGCCAGGGGGCTGCAGGGCAGGCTCCCACAGCCAGATGCGCTGGACCAAGACACCCAGAAAGAATTCTTAGAATATCCACTCATGGGCCCAGAGGGGATCCTTTCGAGGTGTTCATCTCAGAAGGAGCAGCCAAGAAACCCCAGGGTGAATATGCCAGAGCCTGAGCCCAGAGCAGCAGCCGGGCCGTCCTGTAAAAATCCCTCACGAAAGGAAGAGCCACAGCGGGGAGGGCGCGAGTGCGCTACCAGACGGGAAGCTCATGTTCTTTCCCAAGAAGACCAAGATCCAAAGAAAGGGAGCCAGGACGCAGTTGTAGCGAGGCCTCCGTGACTGACATTGTATCCTGCGCCCGAGAGATGAATGACCCCTATCCTATGGGAAGAGCCTTCATTTCAGAAGAAAGAAAAATGATCCTGCGTCAGCCGTGAAACGTGTAAATTCATGTCCGAGACGTAGGCTCCCCGGAGCACCACGTGATAGACCCCCTGGAGAGGCAGGAAAAGGTATTTCAGATGCTGGAGAAAATCTGGGCACTCGAGATGGCTGTGAGTAAAACCGCTGGGAAGCACAGTACTGAGTCATGAAGGCACTGTCAAAGCGCTGCGCCATGAAACAAAAATGCGGCTTGTACTAGAGTACTGCGTTCTGCACCACTCTGTGTCTGAAACAGAAATGCATAAGAAAATGTGCGGTTGTCCAATTCAGATGCGTCCGTAAGCAAACGAAATGCTTAAGTGTGTGTATTTTTCCTGGGACACTGAGTTCATGGCTCATGTTAGATGTTGCTCCAGCTGGGAGCTCAGCTTTGCGGAGGCCTTGTGGATGCAGCAGCCAGCAGTAGGTAGAATCAGCCCGGACCCAGGCCCGCAGGTCTCCTAACTGGCCCTGCCACTTCCAGCCACGTGACGCTGAGCACCAGGTCTTGGTCTGGGTCTGGGGCTCCCCTGGCACCTCCCACCCAGAGTTGCCGAGTGGGTCAAGGTGTGTGGGGAGTTCATGGGTAGGAGCACCGAGCGCCATCCGGAGCATGTGTGCCTGAGAAGTGAACTGGCCGTCGGAGTGGCCGCACTGGGTTCCAGCCCGGGCCACACCAGTCAGTAACCTTTCTGTGCCTTATTGTTGGAAATAATAGTGTGTCGCCCCCATCCTTCTGTGGGGAGAATTAGCCTAAAGTTGTTGATGAAGAGAAGGCAAACCGTCTTGGCTCTCACCTGGCATTTGGTGTGTCCTACAGACACTAACTCGGCGGGGCTCTTACTTAACCGCACACCCATCCCATCCATCCTATCTCCTCCCTTGCTGCGGTATGTGAAGCCATCTGCGTACGCCTCCTTCTGTTCCTTTAAGGTTTACAAATATTTGCAGGCGCTTCGAGGTTCACCCTGTGGACTTGTTTTATTGTGGGCGTCTCCCACAGACGGGGTTCTCCCCAGTGAGCCGCTTCAGGCCCACTCAGAACGGAGAGCGAACTCCTGTGTGTCTGTCGGTCCTGTCGGGTGTCAGGCTGCCGAGGAAGCACCAGCCCTGGTGTCTGCAGATGTGGAATGGACAAGTCCGGTCAGGCAAACTCTGGCAGCCCGCAAGTCAGGTTCTGTTTGAAGCGACCTCCTCGGGACACAGTGACACATGGTCATTCACATAGCGGGTCTCACTGCTCTCTCACTGCACGGCAGGGCTCAGTTGTCCCAAAACAGCCATCCCCAGAGAGGCCCTTTAGCCTAAAATTATCTGTTCTCTGACCCTTTAATAAGACACCTGACAATTCATGGGCTGGAAGAAGGCATTGTCAGAAGGCGTGAGTGTCTTATCTACCATCTGTATTTCAGGGCAAAACCAGCGTGGCTGCTGCTGCAGCCCAGGGCTCCACCGGGGTCGGAGAGCTTCCGCCTCATTTTCTGAGCTGGACTCCCTGTCGTCACGACGGCTTCTAGAATCATTTACATGATGTGTGTAGTTATTCATTGGGCGTACAGACTTTTATTATGAGTAGCAACGTTAAAATGCTCATCTTCACATGTTGTCCCTCACATGCAGGGGTTCTTTGAAATACACACCCAGGAGCAGAAATGCCCAATTTTATCATTGTTTTGACAAATTATCACAGTGACAGTTTGCTACCCAGATTCCTCACTCATGTGCGCAGAGTGTGAAGAGTCCCCTAAACCGATATCCTAGGTAAAGGCTGTGTTTTACAGCTCTCCTATATTTCTAAAGTGAAATTTGGTATTGTTGCTTTTTCATTTCCTTGATTATAATGAAATTGAAGATCATTCTATATACTTGTTAGAATTCCAGCTGCTTTCTGAATAGCATCTTTTTGTGTATGTGGGGGGAGGTTCAGTGTGTGTTTTCTCATTAATTCTTGTCGCTCCCCCTCTTCATGGAGGAGCAACACTAAACCCTGCCTAGGCTTCATATCCGAGTCACGGCACCATTATGTCGCTCCCCGTCTTCGTGGAGGAACGACACAGGACCCTGCACTGTTCTTTTCGTCTGCTCGGCCCTCCCCGGGTTTGCTGCTGGTTCTTCCCGGGTTGGCTACTATCCCTTCCACCTCCGTGGAAGGGCGGTTCCCCCTGCCACTTTCCCCACTTCCGCAGGGGAGCGGCACACCGCCGGCCAGCTCTCTGGGGGCTGCACAGGTGTTCCCTCAGCTAGATGTTCCCCTTAGATGTTCCTGGTGCATGCCGTCTCTCTCCTCCTTTATAGTCCTCCTCCGCCAATCCTAACTCGGCTGCCCACACGCCGAGTACGCTGCTCTCCAATCAGGAGCAAGTCCTACAGTTTATTGGCTGAACTGGAGGCAGCTGTGCAGAAGCTGTTTACTTCTCTCCCAGCGCCATATTGTGGGAGAGCAGATGCATAGAATAAGTCTTAACTCCAATAACTCAGTCCAGTCCGGGCTGCTCCCCACAGATCCCCCTTTCTTTTTATTTTTTGGCGTTGATACGCGCCTGTCTTCGGTGTCCCGCAGCACACACTCTGCTCTACTTGCTAGAGTTGCCACAGGCTCTTACACGTCCTATCAATCAGGCAAACCGAATCCGGGTCCTCTCTTCGCCATGTTGTGAGGAGGTTTTTAGGCGCAGATGCGTGCCTGTGTTCGGTGCCCTGCAGCACATGCTCTGCTCTGCCTGCAGGGGCTTACAAGCCCTAACAATCGGGCAAACCGAATCCAAGCCTTCTCATTGCCGTATTGTGGGGGAGACTTATTAGTGTTGGTTCGTGCCTATCTTCGGTGACCTGCAGCTCATACTCTGGTCGAGCTGCTTGCTGGCGCTTACCGCCTTAATCAGGCAGACCGAATCCAAGCTCTCACAGTGCAGTGTTGTAGGGAGGCCTTTCTATTTCTCTATTTCTCTATCTCCGGGCATTCCTATTTCTCCCATTTTACTTCTATCTTCCAGCATTCCTATTTCTCTCATCTTACTTCTAAACTTCTGTTTCTCTTATCCCCGCAGCTTCCTGCTGCCCGCCCCGAGGCTGCTTCTCGGCGGCTTCCCGGCTGAGCCGCTTCAGCCCGCGCCTCTCTCATCTGCGCAGCTTCCCGGCTTTGCGCGGCTTGGCTTCGTGCGCTCCACGGTCTCCACGCCCTTCGCGTCTGCACCACGGCCTCACGCCAGCCCCGTTCCCTATCTATTCACGCCCCGTGCTCTCTCTGCACGCGGCGGCTTCCGCGAGTAACACAGCGTAGCTTACGTGTCCGCCACTAGCATTCAATCTAAGTTCCCCGGGCTAGCCTGGCGAATTCAACCCAGCATACGTCTCCGCCCCACTGTTTGGCTTCCCGTCCTTTGCTCCCCGGGCTAATCAGACGGATCCCAATCTGGCTTACGTTTCAGCTTCTGGTTTCAACTTTTCGCCCCCTATTCCCGGGCTAACTTGAGAACCCCAAAGTGGCTTTCGTATCCGCCTCGGCCTGCCCCCCGCGGCTTCAATTTCCCTAACATTTTTCTCTACCCGGTATGTTTCCCCAAGCTTTCCTCCAACAATACTCCTCCCTCATTTCTCCTGGCCTCTCCCCACAGTCCGCGTCCGAGTCTGTTTGTTCTAGCTTTCACTTTCGCTTTTGACCTTAGAGATTTCTCCCAGCTTCCCCCCGTAGTCCGTATCTGAGTCTATGCCTAGGCTTTCAATAGCTTCTTCCGGCACCCTTTTCGTCCGGCTTTTCCCTAGGCTGTTTGCTAGTCTCTCTCTCCGGTATTTTCCCAGTTCTTCCCATTTCTTCCCTCTTAAGTTTGCTATCCGACCTAGGTTTCCTAATCCGAGTCATTTCTTCCCTCCTAAGTTTCCTATCCGCCCTAGGTTTCCTATCCGTTCTAGGTTTCCTATCCGTCCTGGGTTTCCTATCCGAGTCACGGCACCATTATGTCGCTCCCCCTCTTCATGGAGGAGCAACACTGAACCCTGCCTAGGCTTCATATCCGAGTCACGGCACCATTATGTTGCTCCCCGTCTTCGTGGAGGAACGACACAGGACCCTGCACTGTTCTTTTCGTCTGCTCGGCCCTCCCCGGGTTTGCTGCTGGTTCTTCCCGGGTTGGCTACTATCCCTTCCACCTCCGTGGAAGGGCGGTTCCCCCTGCCACTTTCCCCACTTCCGCAGGGGAGCGGCACACCGCCGGCCGGCTCTCTGGGGGCTGCACAGGTGTTCCCTCAGCTAGATGTTCCCCTTAGATGTTCCTGGTGCATGCCGTCTCTCTCCTCCTTTATAGTCCTCCTCCGCCAATCCTAACTCGGCTGCCCACACGCCGAGTACGCTGCTCTCCAATCAGGAGCAAGTCCTACAGTTTATTGGCTGAACTGGAGGCAGCTGTGCAGAAGCTGTTTACTTCTCTCCCAGCGCCATATTGTGGGAGAGCAGATGCATAGAATAAGTCTTAATTCCAGTAACTCAGTCCAGTCCGGGCTGCTCCCCACAATTCTCATGTTAATTTGGTTTTAACACAAAGAGAACAGATCCAATGTAGTTCATAGATACAGTTCTAAGAATATAATGATGCCTCCCTCCCCCACCCTCCTTCCTTCCTTTTTTAATTTGTGAGATAACACATCTTTAATTTGTACGAGGGTGACCTCCTGGCATGAGAAGGTCACAGAGGGAGCTGTGACCTACCACCGTTTTCTAGCTGATTTTAATTCCTTCCATGGTTTTTCTGGACGATGGCAGCAGACACATTCTTAGCTGAATGGGTGTGAAACTAGCCTGAGGATTAGTGGGCCCAGTTGTCTGTCTGTCCCCAGCTTTCTCTCGTTTCTTCTACTCGAAGCCTGTGTGAGGCAACGTGGGACCTGTTCCAAAGGACTCCTTCTGGCTGTCCTTGCTCTTTTCCCTGTGCCCACTCAGCAGTCCCCGTCATTCCTCTGCACTGAGATCCTGGCCACCCTCGCATTGCGGCTTCTGCCTTGGGGCCCTCTCAGGAGCGAGGGCACCAGAGGGGCCACCAGGGTGGACGCGTGAGCGGAGAGGGGCCTGCTGCACTGAAGGTCTCAAGCCAGTGGACAGCCCACTTCTCTAGTCCTGAGCACAGGGACATCTTCCTTCCCATGCTTCTCTGCGATGCCCCCAGGAGTTTGTAAGTACGTCTTCTTTTACGAAGCTAAGGTTTTTAAACATCGCTAAGGCAGGTTGCACACATAGGACAAGATCACGGGATTGAACGAACGCTCAGTTGACACAGGAAGAAACCATTGCTTCCATTGATGAGGGACTTGGAGCCACCAAATAAACTCTTAGGTGTAGGCCCCAGTGAGAGCCTCAGCTTCAATGCTAGGCTCTTTACCACGCCATGAGATTTTCCAGCACACAATGCGTCACCAAGACAGCCCCGCTCCACTCTAAGAGCCAAGAGGTGCTCCTTTGGGATCATTTGGGGCGTCAGGCAAGCAGGTGTGCAGTGTGTGTGCCAGCACTGGAAAGGATCCTTCATGCTGGCAGGGCAGACTTTGACCATGGCCTACCCAGAAGCAAGGGGGCAGTTATGGGGCAATTTGCATGAGAATAGAGAAGGCGCCTGTGTTAGTCCGGGTACCCCAGGGACCCAGACCAATAGAGGGTGTGTGTGTGTGTGTATGTGTGTGTGTGCACCTGCATGCAGAAAGACTTGTTTTTGTTCCCACGACCGTGAGCCCTGGCAAGTCCAGTAGACTGGCAGACAGGGCCCCAGAGAAGAGCTGCAGTTCTGTGGTTCAGGTCCAGAGTCCACCTGCTGGCAGGAAGCGCCCTCAGTCTTTGTCTACTCAGGCCCTACCCACGTTACGGGGCACAACCTGCCTTTCTCGGGAGCTGCTGATCTAAACGTGAATCTCATCTGCAAGAACACTTCCACAGTGATGTCTAGAGCAATGTTCTAGCCAGCTCTCTGGTTTCTGTGGCCTGGCCAAGTTGACGCGTTGACCACCACAAAGCTGGACTTGGCTGACCTGAGTGGCAGGTGTACAGGGGAGGACAGTCCGTAGAGGAGCCAGAAGGCAGAGCCGGTCTGACTGCTGGGTCGTGGGGACCTCTGGAGGCAGGAAGCTGGGAGGGCCCTCGCCTGGGGCCAGGGTACAGGGAGGGCAGCTGGAGCCAGGCTGGGGCTCTGTGGGGAGGATTCAAGGACCACCCCAAATACAAGGGGGCTCTCCTACCCAACCTACTGGTGGAAGCAGATTAGCGGGAAGATCTTTGCAAATATACGCACGTGCACCTTGCACATTTACTTTCATTTTACGTGTACAGATGCGCATTCATTTGCTAATTTTCCTAATTATGGCCAAAACAGGACCTGCCTGTTGACGTCTAAGATGATCATTTGCATAAAACATGCTCACTGCCTGTGATTTCTGAACTGGCTTCTTGCATGTGACTGCAAAACCACTTTAGAGTTTGTGTTTGTTCCCCGTATTTCACTTTTGTCTCAGCCACACCTAATTTGACAGCAGTTCCCTTTCATGACTGCTTTCTGCTGAGTCATCCCAAGACTCAGCTGTTTTCATAGAAACATACTGCTCTGTTTTCGTGCTCATGTTTCATGGAGCAGCACCAAATCCAATTATATTACATGATTCCAATCACAGCTCAGCTGGCATAAACAGATTTGAGGGCAGGCTCGGCGGGTTGTGTGGGAGCCCACAGGTCGCTGGTGGCAGCAGTGGGCTGTTGCCATTGTGGGTCAGGCAGGCAGCTCCCGTGCCGAAGCTCCGTGTGGTGTGTGTGGCAGACAAGGGTTTGCCAGGGGATTCTGATGAGTCAGCACAGGCCGGGCGCCAAATGGCATCCAGGGCGCTGGAAGTGAACCCGCGGACAGAGAGGACGCCATCCCATAATGCACCTGCTGTCCAGAGAGGAATGGAACAGGCACAGGGAGCCTGGAGACAGGACAGACTTTCACTGCTTTGCCCTCCTGGGAGTAGGAGAGGGAGGAGTCTCACACAGGGAGTGGTCCTGGCCCTACCCAGTGGAAACCTCAGGTGTATTTGGTGGCAGGATCATGGAAGAGGAATCCTGAGCGTGAGCAGTGTCCCCAGCTGTGAACGCTTCGTTAGCACCACCAGGCACAACAGGAGGTGACACAGACCTTCGCCGTGAAGCCATCATGGCTAGCAGTGTCTCCCAGGATCTGCTGCTGGATTGTTGGGGAGGTTTGGAAGAAGGGAAACATTGCATATAAAATGGTCTTTATTTCTCAGATAGCCCCACAAGGGTCAGTCTAGGAGAAAGCAGCTCTCCTGGTCCATCCGAATCTTGGCCCTTCTTTGGAGAGGAACTGGGGCTTAGGAGACTTTGCATCACAGCTGCTAAGTGGCTGACTTGGCAGCACGAGCCGCAGAACAGCCTCAAAGCCAGAGGGAGGGGCTGTGAGAGGGGAGGCCGGCGCCCGGTGGGCATGCCAGCACCTGCCTCCCTCCAGAAGCTAGGCCCACAGGCCTCCCTCCTGGTCATTCTTGGCATGTCCTCCTTCCTGTCTGTTAACATGAGCCAGCCAGGGGGAGGGTGTGGCGTGGACCTGCAGGGCCAAGTTGGATGCTGCGTCTCTTAGAGTCGTGTGCCTGCGTCCCAGGGCAGGCACAAAGGGCTTTGCCTGGAAAGTCAGTGCCCCTGGCTTATACTCATGTGGACTCTCTCGACCCCTTTGTCCTACCCTTGGGTGTGAGAATCCTGGGAGCTAAGTGTGGCAGAGTGGAGCGAGTCCGCTCAGAGTCAGCTGATACGGCAGCTGCAGTCTGGTTTACGTGGCTGGTTTGCCTACCTGTGCACAGCAGCCAGCCCAGTATTCTTCAGTCTGTAGAAAGTTGTTTCCACTGAAGGGAACAGAAGGGCAGGATGGGTTGCAATCTCAATGTTGAAATTTGAAGACAGGACAAGACCCTCATTCTCTTCAGCAGAGCAGGCATGCTGACCACAGTGCCGTTTGGGAAGTGGGGCTGGTGGACGGTTCTTGTCCCTTTCTGTTTGCATCACTAACTAACTCTGCCCCTGCTTCCAACAGGCCTGTGTCCCTGTAGGGAAGCTGCGGCTGGCAAACCCAGCCCCTTGAAGGTTTTTCCCACTCTGCTGTCTTCCAGGGAAAGTGGATGAAGTGGCAGCCCCACCAAAACCCAGAGCTTTACCTCTGTTTAGGTTTTGATGGTTTCCCTTTGAACCTTTATGAGGCCAAGTTTAGGGGAATGGAATGTAAATACTCCGAGTGTTCAGAAAGAAAGCCCAGATTAAGGAATTTTGTCGAAACAGGGAAATAGGTCCATTTCTTTTGTCTGCGTCTCCCACAGTTCCTTTCCCTGCCTCTCGCCATGTCAGGGGAGCTCTGTAGATCTTTCTGGTTCTTTTGAAGATAAGAGCTGATGACAGTATTGAGACGGGGAAACCTAGGAGAAGCAATGTGTTGGCCTTGGGCAATGAAACGTTGCATGCCTTTGGCTCTCACAGTTCATAAACTTCACACCCACAGTGCCTCTTGCAACGTCCTTCAGTTTGGCTTTGTGTGCCGCAAAGAAACGCTGCCTGTGTCTGGTGCATTAAAAATGTCTCCCTCAGTTCTGTTAAGTCCGGCAAAGTGGTTTGACTTGTCGAGGTGAGCTTCGCGGTGCTGATGGCACAGCCGTCTCTCCAGACCCATGGTGTTCCATGCCAGCCTCAGCAATGGACTTCCTGTTCTGACCACACAAGTTGGCCCAGACCCCAGCCTTAGGCCCTGGAAGGACCCATCCCAGGAGACTTCCTGAGGGACCTGGCCTGTCCCGGGGAGTGTCCCAAGCATCCACGCAGGCTAACAGCGTCCCTGGGGGACGGGAAGGTGCATAGGGTGCTGCTGTGTTGTCTGATGTCCTTACTGCTGGACGTGGGCAGGACCTGGAGACTTGACGTGATTGTTCCAGAAGTTAGTGGGTGTGAGCACAGTGTGGTCTGGCAGGCAGCTCTGGCTCTACCCATCCCACTTGGGTTACCAAGGTCATTGGCTCCTGCAGAGTTGCAGCCATCTCTGAATCTGCAGGTACCACGTGACACAAGCTCCCAGGTCAGCAAACGAGGGGGCAGGCAAGCTTGGGCACTGGCGCCTCTCCTCCCCTTCTCCAGGATCCGCTGACCTGGGCCACCGCGTTTTCAGTATATAGTTGGGCTACACTCTACCTTGTTAACTGACTTTTTTTTTTCCTATGAAAGGCAGATTTTTCATACAGCCATATTTATTGTTGAGTATGAAATGTTATGTTTAAACATTTCATTCAAAAGTAAAGTGTGGTAGATCTCAAATTACTTGCACATGTGACGAGTCCATGGTTTTTGGATGGAGACGAGGTCCCGGTGTCTCTGAAAGTCACACAATCCACAGCCCGAGGGACCACACCGGCAGCCGTCGTGCCTCGGTGAGGCCTCAGTGTCGCCCGTGTGTCTAATCACAGAGGGCTTTCAGGCTCCCGCTTGGAAGTGGTGCCAGTCGCCGTCTGAGTGTGTGCGAGGCCGACGGAGCTGCGGCCAGGGCTCACCCCTCTGGAACCAACTCCTCCTGGGGTGCCCACTCCACCTGCAAGTGCCTAATATCATCACGGCCTGTCGTCGGCACGGGCTGACGTGAATGAATTAATTCAAGCAACCTGCGTGGAAGTGGTGCCAGTCCCCATCTGAGCGCGTGCGAGGCCGCCGGAGCTGCGGCCAGGGCTCGCTCCTCTGGAACCAACTCCATCCTCGCATGCCGAATACTGTCAGGGCCTGTCGTCAGCACGTGCTGTCACTTCCCCTGTACTTCCCGAGTTCAGGGAGACCCCCGGTCCCGCAGGCAGTCAGCAGGGACTCCTGGAAACAGAGCAGCAGAGTGCTTGATCTTGAAGCTTCATCCAGGATCAGCAGAAGCTAAATGCTAAGGGGAAGGCAGCAGCCGTTTGCTCTCCGGGAGGCTTCCTGGCCTCTCATCCGCAGCGGACTGCGGTGGGGCCAGGGCAGAGGCTGGCCTCTGGGCTCCGCTGTGCCTGGCACACCGGCCCGGCAGGAGCTCTTCCTGAAGCCCGTGGGGAGTTGGCACTGGCAGAGGAGTCCTTACACCACCAAAACCAAAATGCTATAAATATATGTATTTAATGAAAAGGAAAGCCCAGGACCAGATGACTTCACTGCTGCATTCTATCCGCTTTTTAAAGAAGAGCTGGTAGACAGACGTTCTGCTCGATCTCCCACAAAGTGAGGCCAGCATCACCCTGATACAGCATAGAAGGAAAGGAAAAGTGCACGCCAGCGTCCCTGACACACGCAGATGCAGCGCTGGGGCAGGAGGAAACCCCAAGTGACCGTGACCCCTAGAGACACTGACTGTTGAACGTGCCAGGAAACCTGAACTGAACCCTGGAGGGAGAGCTGTGAGCCCCCCCCAGCTCTCCTGACAGCACAGTGCCCTGGGGGGGGGGGGCGCCCTTCGTCATGGGAGGTGGCTGGGTGGCTGGGTGGCTGAGTCTCCCCATGCCCTGCCTGGCAACCCAATGATGTGGGACAACACTAGCGTCTCCTTTACTCCAGCTGGTAGGTTTAGGGAGGCCCCAGCCAGAGGGAGCCGCTACGGCACTCGGCACTTCTCAGCTCACCGCCCCTGGGGAACCTCTGATACCTGCCCAGAAGTCTGTGGAGAGCAGGACTGTGGAGCTGACAGGAAGGCGTTTCCACAGAGCCCTGTGTGTGAACACGGCGGACACTCGGAGCAGTCCCAGAGCAGTCTAGAGCCACAGCTAGAGAAGGAGCGGTCGGAGCAGCCGCAGGTGGCAGAGGCAGCGGGCTTAACAGGCAACCCCAGCACAGACGCACCAGTGACAGCTGACGAGGCCGCACCCGGGAAATGGGGGGGAGTCTGAAGACACCAGGACAGCACTCCAAGGAGGCCCCAGAGCCGCCGAGGGGCCCTGTCGGCACAGCGTGAGGCCAGAGCCCCTCTTCCCAGTGAGCCCGCATGTGGGGACGCTTTAACATGAACTAGAGCACATGGATCCCGACGCGGGACACTCAGAGCAGTTCTGCAGTCCATGGGGGACATTTCCTGCAACACGGATGGGTGCCCTCTTCATGCTTTTAAAACGTGACGTCACAGTCTTTTATAATGGTCTTCAGAACATAATGGAATCTGCTTCGGGAACATCCTTGATAAAAAAAAAAAAATAGTTCAAAATTTCTCCAAACAGAAGTGAAGGTTGCACGGGTCTGAGGGACCCAGCAGCCGTACAGCACGGCCGCCGACCCTTGTGGGACTGAGTGACTTCCACGCCCCCTGCAGGAAGTGCATCCTTTCCTCCCGGATCCCGCCGCCCAAGCAGCCTCTGGGCTTCCTAACGCACCCCGCGTGTGGCTCCAAACTTCTGTGCACACTGGAGGCAAGGCGGGATCGCTTTGCTCAGTGCCGTGAGGGCACGGCTCACAGAGCCAGCATGGTGTTCTCAGGAGGTCTCCTGAGCTTTGGAACGCAGCCCTTCCCGGGTGACTTCTTTAGTTAGGAGCTGATATGGGTTGGTGCGCATTAGGAATGTTAGAGTTGCTGGAAATGTGTGTGCAGAGGCTTTGCAATGCGAGGAAATGCTCCCTTTACACTTTTCATCTTAGAGATGCTGAGTTCAAAGGTTGCTCGTTGTCGCTCCCCGTCTTCGTGGAGGAGCGACACAGGACCCTGCGCTGTTCTTTTGTCTGCTCGGCCCTCCCCGGGTTTGCTGCTGGTTCTTCCCGGGTTGGCTACCGTCCCTTCCACCTCCGTGGAAGGGCGGTTCCCGCTGCCACTTTCCCCACTTCCGCGGGGGAGCGGCACACCGCCGGCCGGCTCTCTCGGGGGCTGCTCAGGTGTTCCCCTTAGATGTTCCTCTTAGATGCTCCTGGTGCATGCCGTCTCTCTCCTCCTTTATAGTCCTCCTCTGCCAATCCCAACTCGGCTGCCCACACGCCGAGTACGCTGCTCTCCTCCAATCAGGAGCAGGTCCTGCTGTTTATTGGTTGAACTGGAGGCAGCTGAGTAGAAGCTGTTTCCTCCTCTCCCAGCGCCATATTGTGGGAGAGCAGATGCACAGAATAAGTCTTAATTCCAGTAACTTAGTCTAGTCCGAGTTGCTCCCCACAGCTCGTTACCTGTCCTCAGCCACATTAAAACATGTTTATGCACATGCACGCACACACGGAGAAGGCACCGAGGCCACTGGGAGGGCGTGAGCACTGAGGGCTGGGGCGCCCCTTCCGCGGCACGCCCTGTGAGCTCAGTTCACACGTCCAGCCCCGAGGCCTGTCCTGTGCTTGTCTCGGAGGTACCTGTGCCTTCCTGACCATGGTCTCGGCTACTGTGTGGTTCCTCGACCCACGCGTGCCTGGCAGGGGAGGGGAGGGCCGGGGACACACCTGGGGCATTGTCACAAATCAGCCTCAGCGCAAGGCTCAGGAGGAGGTCGCCGTCATCCCGAGTCCAGCAGGCCCAGGGCCCTCACCCTGGTGAGCAGAGCAGAGCCGCGCACACGGCTCCGGGGGCTCCCCGACTGTGACCTGCACCCCCAGCAGCAGAGGATGCTCCCTGCGCAGCCCCTGCTCCTCCTGGCCGGGGCCCGGGGCTGCAGCGCCCGACGGAAGGGGACCGTGGCTTCTCCTCTCCCTTCACGACTGCTTTGCCATGGCGACCGAGGTGGCACCTCCTGGACACCCACGGGCGTCTCAATTTTTGCTTAGGAAAAAACCTACCTCCCTCTACCTTAGCTCTCACAGGGCTGGACAGGAAGGCACCTGTGTGTGAAAACCAAGTCCTCTTAGAGCCCACTTGGCCAGCCCTGGAGAACAGCTCAGGGTCCTCAGGCCCAGTGTGGCCGCCGTGGCCCCCTGGGTTCTGGGATCTCCCCTCTTCTCCCGTGGGCCACCTCTCCCCCCACGCACACGGAGGCTCCTGCAGGGCTTGTGCAAGGACGGCTGAAACTGGAGACAGACTCGGCTTTCTCAGAGCCCAGACTCTGCTGCCTCGGACTGGGCCTGGGCTGGCCTCCAGCCCACCTGCCTGCCCACCTGCCAGCAAGGAATGCCTTTATAACCAAGGCAAAAAGAAGATTTTGAGAGACAGTGTTACAGAGCATCAGCGGCTGTGGATCAGACAGTAGGAGCCCCCCGCTGGAAGGAGACTTATCTCTCACTACATAGTCACTGAAAACAGCTTAGACGTGGATCAGATAAAGCCTCCAGCTGCTGGGACCCAGTGACAGGAGAGAGGGCAGAGGGGCCTGTTCAGTGACACCACGGAGATGCCGTTTGCAAAGTCCTGCAAACAGAAGAATCGGCTCTGGGAGACTGAGAAGGAGAACAAGCCCCTTGCTCTGCAGAGTGAGCCAGATGAAGGAAGAACCTCCAGACTTGAGAAGAAAGACATCCACCCACTGCAACAGCAGACTGCATTTGGATTCGGAATCACACATGTGGTTAAAATTACGCCGTTGAGGACACAGTTGGGAATCGGAACACTGACCGTGTAGTGATGCGAAGGAATCAGCATTAACTTTCAGACGTCCTAATGGAATCGTGGCTATGCCCAGAGAAAAGCAACAAAGACTCCTTATCTTTGAGAGATGAGCGCTGAGACGCTGGCGTGTCTGGAATTCGCTCAGAACGCCCTATAGACGGAGACATGAGTGGGCCATCGCTGAAGCTGGGTGCCTGGGAACAGAGGGCCTTTATTCTTGTAACGTGGGAGGTTTTCTGTTTGAAACAGGAGAAGGGCCACTGCTCTGAGGTGGGCTGCCTTCAAGTACAGGGGACCCCCAAAGCCAGGAGGGAAAGAATGGAGGAGGGGAGGGCAGCGCAGCGGCTCTGGGCAAACACTGCGCACGTGCAGGCGAGAAGGCGCCGTCCCTCACTGTGGTCCCTCTGTCCCTGTCCCCTCCCAGCTGGTCCGTGGGAAACTGGAGCGCCTGCAGCCACACCTGCGGAGGGGGCACTCAGAGCCGGCTGGTGCAGTGCACCCGGCGTGCACACTACAGCACGGAGCCCGTGGGCGCTGCCCTCTGTCCACAGCCTGTGCCCCCCAGCCGGCAAGCTTGCAACTCCCAGAGCTGCCCGCCTGCCTGGAGCACCGGGCCCTGGGCAGAGGTAACCATGGGGATGAGCGGGGGGCAGCTGGGGGAGGGCCAGGCCTCAGCCCCCAGAGCCATCCGACTGTTGCAAACGGTGACCCTGGTGAAGCCGCCCTCACTCTCGTGTCCAGTGCTCACGGACGTGTGGGAAGGGCTGGCGGAAGAGGACCGTGGCCTGCAAGAGCACGAACCCCGCGCCCCGCGCGCAGCTGCTGCCCGACGCCGTCTGCAGTGCGCAGCCCAAGCCCAGGCCTCGGGGCGCCTGCCTGCTCCAGCGATGCCACAAGCCCAGCAGGCTGCAGTGGCTGGTGTCGGCCTGGTCCCAGGTAGGTCCCCGGGGTGGGGCCCACCCGCCGCCTCCGCTCCTGCCTCCCTGCTTCCTGCTGGTGCCGCCGGGTTTCTTCCCCACTGCCCCTGCTTCACACGTCTTCCTGAGCTTCCGACAGTCAACCCGTCGGCGGTAGGCGTCTGCTTCCGCTTCGGAATCAAGTGCCCTGAACGTCTCTCCAGGGCATGCGCAGCGTCCTCGCTGAGTCAGCATCCAGTCCAGCAGGAGAGGGTGCCTGGGATGTGACTGAGAGTGGAGGAGGGCGGGGAACCTTGGAGAGGCGCAAGGGCCCCCTTTCCTCCACCGAGTGTCTGGGGGAGAATCCTCACCCGCCGCTGAGAGCAGTGCCCGGCGCCGCCCACGGCCAGGGAGCCCCCTAGACCCCGCCTCACTAGACGGGTGTTCGCAGCACACGCTTGCAATGGTGAAGGTTTCGACTTTGACCTAAGTGACCCCACAAGGACCTTAGAAATCTGACCCAGCCCCCGCGATGACAGGAGAGCCCTGTAAGAGAGAGCCCAGGGCACTGGGGGTCCGTGATCCCCACGCCACCCTCGGTGGGTCCGCCGCAGTCCCACACAGGCAGCCCAAGCTGTGCGTTCCTGGGCTCCTCGGAGCAGGACTCGGGGCCGGTCAGCACGCATCCACACGTCCAAGGTCGCCTCGATCAGGACGGTGGGTGTGCCATGCTGGACACCCAGTCCCGTGGAGACACTGCTGCCTGCTGAAGCGAGGAGCTAAGGAGGAGCACAGGCCCGCTCTCCCGGAGCACAGGAGCGCCAGGGTGCCCTAGGGCAGCAGGCAAGGACAGACTTCTGGAGGCCAAGCTCCTAGAAAGCAGAGGACTCGGGCAGTGCCCAGGTAGAAAGCCCTTGCTCTGAAATGTAATAAATACAGACACGCGCGCACACACACACACACACACAGAGCGCTGCTCTCTGGGGCACAGCCCTGCAAACAAGCTTTTTTACATCCTATCCTTCACCTTGGCATCAGGGCTCCCTGACGGCACCTCTGGGAACCTGAGGGTGTTGCTGCCTGGGCTCCTCCGCCCAGTGACCCCTGGGACTCAGTGCCCCCACCACACCACCACCATCTCTCCCAGCCTGATTCAGCCAGGCTGGGGCCAGCACCTCTCTCCAGCCATGGTCCAGTCACATGCCTGGTTCCCCTGGGTCGCCCCTGCTGGCCAGGGCCTACACTCTTGTCCCGGCTTGCTGCATCCCGGGGCCCGTCTGCACGCTCCTGGTGTCCACGGGCAGCAGACACAGCTCGGGCTGAGAGCACACCTCCCAGGGGAGTGGAAGGACTTCCTCAGGGGGCTGGGACGGATTTGTGAGCCCTGGTTCCCGCAGCCTGCCCCTGTGTTGGGGGCCGATCACATGTGCAGTCGACTGGGTACCCCAAGAATGCATCCCCGTATCTGTGACACCCAGCACCCTCCTTCTCCGGTGAGACAGCAGCTTTAGCACCGCCCTCTCCCTGTTCCTGAGCGCCCTGCACCCCATACGCACCGCAGTGCAGTGCCACTGTGACCTCCAGGTCTTTCCTTTCAAAGACAGATGTCATAATGCCGCCTTAAACACCAAGGCCAGTCGTCTTACTGAGGGCCCACATGTATCAGCGTTCCAGCTGACGGCCTCGCGAGACATCCTGATCCACCCATGTAACAAAAACAAGAGGTATTTTTCACCCGCATTGTTTGTTCTCTTTTTTTAGTGCTCTACGACGTGCGAGAGAGGGACCCAGAGCAGGTTCCTCCGATGTGCTGAGAAGTACGTTTCCGGCAAGTACCGGGAGCTGGCTTCCAAGAAGTGCCTGCACCTGCCGCGGCCCCAGCTGCAGCTGGAGCGCACCTGTGCCCTGCTGCCCTGCCCCAGGCACCCCCTCTATGCTGCCGCCGGCCCCCCGAGGGGCCGCTGGTTTGCATCACCCTGGTCTCAGGTAGGAGACGCTCCGAGTGCCCGAGGACTGCACTGCTCCTGGTCTTGGTGGCTGTTCCCGCACCGGGGCGGATTCTGGGAGGGTGCAAGTTCACTTTGTCTCTGGAGCGCCGGGGGGGGGGGGGGGGGGCAGAGGACGGAGCTGGTCCTGGTTGTCAGGGGCTCCGGGGCTTCTTGACATCAGTTGGTGTGGGAACTGCAGACCCAGCGGACACTGGAATGTGAATTCTAAACACCTCTGCTGAGTCTTTTATTGTTGTTGTTATTTACTTGAAAGGCAGAGAGAGAAGAGGGTTCTCATTTGCTGTTTACTCTCCAAGCACCCACAATGGCTGAGACCAAAGCCCAGGCCAGGGCTCACGTGTGGGAGGAACCCAACTACTTGAGGCGTTAGCTGCTGCCTCCCAGGGTGCACGTAGGCAGGAGCCTGGAATCCAGGCTCTAACCTGGGATGTGGGCATCGCCGCCGGGCTCCTTTGTAGCCATCCTGTCTGCGACACTGATGGGGGAGCTGCGTCCTTGCCCTTCCCAGAAGGCGGGCAGTGAGTGACGTCAGGTTGCTTCTCGTCTCTGCTGGCGCGTCACCGCCTGAGTCCATTCCCAGTATTTTCAGAGTTTCCAGCTAAACGTCATCAGCTTACGTGAAGTAATGAAACTTGGGGAGTCCGGAGGCTTCTGTTCGCACGAGTGCTTTTGCACGGGAATTTTAACCCTTACAGTAGTGCTTCCTAAGCTTAGCACTCAGCCTGGGGGCAGGGGACCTGGACATGGAGAGATGTCCGCGCCTCCTCGCAGAGCCAGAGGACAAAGGCCAGAACTCGGGGTCTCAGACGGCTCGGAAAGACCCCGTGCCTGGGTGCAGAGTCACCCATCACGTGGGGCCTGATAATTCAGGACCAGATACAGATCCGCCCACAGCCCTGCTTTATTCCGGCTGTCTGTGAGCCACCCGGCGACATTCCAGATACAGCCCAGGGAGCCCCCAGCTCCAGGTGTGACCTGCCCCCCACCCAGTCTCTGTCCCTTGGGACGTCAGCCCGTCAGAGGCTTTGATTGCAGCAGGTCCCCGGAAGACAGGAAGTGGTTTGGGCACCTGTCCAGGTGTTCCCTTGCTGGACGATTCGGGCCACAGAGAACCATCTGGGCCTGCCGCCGGAACTTGCCCGAGTGGGCCCTGGCACGCTGTCTTGTATCTCTGGCGAGCAGCCCGAGCCCTGCACGGCCCCAGTTTTCCGGGCCATTATCCTCGCGTTTTAAGCAAACGTTCGTTGTAGCGGCTGCACGGCAGAACCCGCGAGGCGCTGTCTGACCCTGTGCTCTTACAGGCCTGCGTCAGGGCTCCCGTTCCTGACCTGCCCGGCCTGAGCACGACGTACTCGGGGCAGCCTGCGCTGCAGCCAGTTTTCCCCTGCAACGTTAACCGCCCGTCCAGTCCCCGCGTCTCTTCCACTGCCTGTCCCGATCTCTGCCCAGCTTCTCCCTGAGGGTCCTGTCCACACTCTGGGCTGTGTCTCTGGCCAGCTGCTGAGCGCTGATCTCGAGGCGCTGTCCCCTGCTCTTCCCACCTCCCCCCACTGGTGCTCTCCAGGGCACACCCACAGTTTGCACGGGATAGATTCACAGACACCCGTGCCCTCGGGCTCTGGACAGGGCTCGGCCAGGGCGTCGCCTGCACGGCACCAGTCCCCTCGCACCCATCAGAGCACCAGCGGCTCCCCCAGGAACATTCTAGACATCAGAGAACTCCTCCCTCTGTCGGTACCCAGGGTCACTCCTGAGCGTGGCCCGCCACCCACAATCACAGAGACCACCTTGAGGAATGTGGGTGGGGAGAAAAGGAAGGGGTGCATAGAGGAAATAAGGGGGTGCCCCAACCAAGGGTGACAGGGCCAGGCGCCCAGAAAAGCTGGGTAGGAGCACGGGCAGCACCTGGGCTGGGGGCCGGGGTGGTCACGTGGGCAACTCCGTGCTCGGAAGTACGTGAAGGAAGGACCAGGACGGGGGACGCGGCTTGGTTCTTAATCAGAGAACTGGTGGGCGACCCTATTAGAACGTGTTTTTCTTTCAGCACTGCCTGTAGTTGGAGGAGCTGTCGTATGAGGCTGTGAATGTCTGCCGTGTTTTGTGTCTTTGTTGCCCAGAGCTTCTGCCTTTTGAAACTGTACCCGGGGCCGGCGCCACGACTCACTAGGCTAATCCTCCACCTTGCGGTGCCAGCACACCGGGTTCTAGTCCCGGTCGGGGCGCCAGATTCTGTTCCGGTTGCCCCTCTTCCAGGCCAGCTCTCTGCTGTGGCCCGGGAAGGCAGTGGAGGATGGCCCAAGTGCTTGGGCCCTGCACCCCATGGGAGACCAGGATAAGTACCTGGCTCCTGCCATCGGATCAGCGCGGTGCGCCGGCCGTAGCGCGCCGGCTGCACCGGCCATTGGAGGGTGAACCAACGGCAAAGGAAGACCTTTCTCTCTGTCTCTCTCTCTCACTGTCCGCTCTGCCTGTCAAAAAAAAAAAAAAGAAACTGTACCCGGTCCCCAAAAGGCCCAGTCTCAGGGACCTCCGGGTCTCAGCCCAAGCAAGTGCTCTTAGCACCCACGCCGCCTCCCACCTGAGCCACAGAGCAGTTGTAGCCCAGTAGAATGTTCCGGCCTGGGCCTGGCCGGGGCACGCGTGAGGCACACCTTTGCAGAAATGGGCAGGGATGACTCCTGCCCGCCTGACAGAGCGGAAGCCCCTGCCCATGCCGCTGCCCACGAAAGGTGGGCAGGCACCTGCGGCCGCGGCCACCTGTGTGTGTTGCTCCCGCAGTGCACAGCCAGCTGTGGGGGCGGCGTCCAGACGAGGTCCGTGCAGTGCCTGGTGGCCGGCCGGCCAGCCTCGGGCTGCTTCTCCCACCAGAAGCCCACAGCCTCCCAGGCCTGCAACACCCGCTTCTGCCCCATCCCAGAGAAGAAAGGTGAGTGCCGGAGGCCCTGGGCTTGGCCTGGCCTTCTGGGTTGGGGGGCAGGCGTCGGGGGCCTCCCTGAGAGGGCTTGAGAATGTGGGGTGCCCACTGCCAGGGAGCCCTGGAGGTGGGGTCTCATGCCCACTGTACCCTTTCTCTCCCTCTGCCTTCTCCCCCAGTTTGGCAATGACATGGCCCTGAAAGCACATCTGGTCCCCTCCTCTGTGGCCCCAGAGATGGACAAGGGCGTGTGGCACGATCCTTGCCTTGAGAAGGCCTGATGCCTTTCCTGTCCCGATGCCGTCCACTCTCTAGGGAGGGGAGACAGAAGCCTCTGTGAGCACCATTCCTGGGCTCACAACAAGCCACCAGCCCTCGCGGCCGCTGGAATCAGTCATGGGGATCTGTGGCCCTGGGTGCGTGACCCATGAGAGTTCAGTGTGCAGGAACCTCCCACTGGGTGCTGGGAGAGCCCAGGAGACCTGCAGAGCCGCCCTGAGCGGCAGCCCCGGGGCCGCACACACTCACCTGGGCTCGGTGTTACTCCGCCAGGGCACCAGTACAGGCTGCTGGGCAGACGCTCGGTCCTGGAGACCCATTCCACACAGCACGACGCGGGCGGGCGCTTGGCATCGCGGAGGGAGAGTGCGCGTCTCTCTCTGTCCCTGTGCTCTTTCCCCTTTCCCTTTGAAGCCACCAGGATCCAGCCATGGGGGCTCCAGGCTAATGGCCCAATCACTTCCTGAAGGCCCCGCCCCTGAGCACCAGGAGTAGATCAGTTTCCCACCCTTTGAATTTCATTAGCCTAGAGGACTTTGGGAACTGGAGTGCCTGTGTGAGTCTGAGAGAGAAATGCAGACCTCAGCAGCCACCACGCAGCGCTAACGCCGTCTGACCCCTTTCAGCTGCCTTCTGCAAAGACCACTTCCCCTGGTGCTACCTGGTGCCCCAACACGGGCTGTGCAGCCACAAGTTCTACAGCAAGCAGTGCTGCAAGGCGTGCTCCTCCTCCAATCTGTGAGCCGGGCCCACCCCAGCGGAGAAATCTCGGCCCAGATGGGCTGTGCGGCCTGCTCTGGAAGCCGGGAGCCAGCCCAGGAGCCGGGGTTGGATTGTCTGACCTGGAGGAGTGCCGGCGCTTGGCTGCGAGCGTGGGTGCATCGCCGTGGTCCCACAGATGCCGCCCCCCTGATGGTTGGCAGGTGCAGCCCCGGCCCGTGCGACAGAACGCAGAAGCAAAGCTCGCCCGTGCTTGTGTTTCAGTCAAAGCAAGTCGGCAGGACCGTCGAGCCGAGCTCGCCAACGCCAAGTGGCTGGTGCTGTGTACAAAGAAGGAGAGGCCACGCACATGGAGAACGAGCGGACTGCCTGCCACTGAGCGTGGCCGCCTCCACCCCAGATGCCCCACCGCCCCCGGGAACAGCCCACCTGGGAGGGGGGCAGGTGCTGAGGGAGCCCGCGGACGGCCGGGCCCCTCCTCCCACCCCAGCTGCCCGGGAGCCCCTGTTGTCCCTAGGGGGCACCTGCTGGGGCTTGGTCTGTGGACCTCTGTCCCCTTCAGACCCAGGTGCTGGGGAGACACCGCTTACATTTTATGCCTTATCTTTCTCAGTTACGTGCAAGTGCGTGTTATTAGTGAAGCCTGTTTCTTACAGCTTTTCCTTGTTAGGTGGCAAGTCAGAGGCACAGGGCCTAAGGAAGGCGTGGCCCATGCTGACAGGTGCCAGGAGACGCCCATGCACTGCCAGCCCTGAGCCAGGCTGGGCCTGGGGGCCTGGGGTCTCTCGAGTCCTCACCTGTAGATCCAGTGGTGTTAGCACCACGGGTTCCGAGCCACGGCAGAGGACGCCGGTGGGGGAGCTGCCTGGCCCTGCGGGACAGGAGCTGCCCCGGCCCCTCTGCCTGTGGTGGGGCTCTGTTCCCAAGGGCCTCTGGGTATTTAACTTGCTGAGGTTTTATAATAAATTATCTGTGGTACAGTGTGCTTCTGAGTTGCTGGAGGATTCTTCTCGTGGTGTGCTTCCGAGATGGTGGGCGGGCCGGCCGGCACTGCACGCTGGGGGTGTCTCAAAGCTGGAGACCCGGGCTCGGGACGTCAGGAGCAGAGCCGAGGGTGGGAGGCCAGCACTGGCCCTGGATGGCGGCTTTGGGCCTCGTCCGATTATAGGCAGCAGGCCCGGCCCTGGGATACCTCCTTTGCTAAGTCAGGGCTCCCCAGACCCAGCCGGACCTAGAGCTATGGGGGAGTGCATTTTAACAAGTTGGCACCTGAGATAATAGGGGCTGGCAACTCTCAAGTCTGGAGGGCTCACCATGGGCTGGAAGTCCAAGGACGTGTCCACGTTGCCCCCCGAGCCTGAGGCCCCGGGACAGCAGCCTGGAGACCGGGTGGTGTCCCTCCGGTGCTGTCACGAGGGCAAGGCCTTACTCCTGGGCAGGCCTGGGTGTTTGCTCTCAAGGTCTTCATCTGGCCGCTCGAGGCCCTCCCGCGTCATAGAGGGAACAGACTGTCTTCCAAGTCAATCACTTCTAAAGGGCTGCCGCCCGAGTCTGGTGTGCAGCCGTCACCTGGCCCAGCTGAGCTGACAGAGCTAACACCGTGCCATGCGTGAGGTTGCAGTTATCCCTGGTAGCTGGTGAAACATGGTTTCTCGTGTGTCTGCGAACGCAGGCATTTACATCAGTAGACAGCAAAGATCTGCCCTCTCCAGTGTGGGCGGGCATCGCCCAGCCCACGGGATGCCCACGTAGAACAAATCAGCAGAGGCGTGGACTGGCTGCCTGAGCAGGGGCTCCCGCTCTCCGCCCTCGGACCCCACCACTGCCCTGGCGCTCGGGCCTCCCAGCCCCAGGCCTTGACGTCAGCAGTCCCAGTGCTCAGGCCTGTGCTTGCGGAGAGGGATTGTGGGACGACTCCGCCTCCCCAATCCCGAGAGCCAGACCCTGCAACAGCTCTGTGCGCTGTCCCTTCCATCTCTCGGAAGAACCCTGACTCTCACGTGGCGTGGGCCAGTGGGCTTTGCTGGTCTTCCTTGTGGTTCAGCCGCCGTCTCTGTTCCCCGCATCATGACACTCAGTCGGCAGAGGCTGTGGCCCCCGGGAGGAAAAGCAACCTGTCAGCCGAGTCCAGGGTCATGCTGGGGCAGACCCCAGGGTGCTGGGTCCCTCCGACACCGGGCTGAGCCGAGGGGCTGGAGACACACCCGTAAACGCCCAGCCCTGCGCTACCCCGCCCGTTCCTGTACAGGCCCGGCCGCAGCATTTGAATGGAAGTGTGGATCTGTCATTGGCACACCGATTAACTCTAATTATCTGCTGCTTACGCTTCAAGTGTCCTGTTTGCTCATCTCCAGATAAGCTGGCTTTGCCTCTGGGGCTGGGCTGTCCTGTTGCATCGTGGTTGTGGGGACGTGTTGCTCAGTGTAGAAATGGAGAGAAGGCCCCAAAGACAGTGCAGGAGTGACAGCGAGTTTATTGGTGCTGGGTGCAGAAAGGGGCTCCATTGCGGGGGAGGGGCCCCGGAGCTGGGGATCCATCGCCCCCGGGGCCAGGTCTCTCTCCTGTTACTTTTCTCCTCCTCCCTTACCTGTGATGAGCTGGCCTCTCTCCGAGTGCGCACAGTAGGGCTCCTATCTGGATTGGTGCCAATGCCTCTGTCCAGGAGGACGGGGAGGGTCGGTGGTTGGATCGCCCCACCTCTCTCCACGTGCAGGAGGGGTCAGTGGCTGGTCAGTGTTCCCCACACCCCTGTCTTGCTGCCGTATCGCCCCTCCCTCCCTTTGGTCCATTCTAAATTGTGTTTTCTTCTCCTCAGGGGAGTAGAGCTTGCCCGGAGTTCACTCTCCCTAACGCGGCCTACAGTCCTAGGTGCATCCCTCAGGTGCCTCAAAAATTCTACGATGCTTGCCTTCCCATCTCACCGAGAGAGAGAGAGAGAGAAAGAGAGAGAGAAAGAATCTTCCCTCTGCTGGTTCACTCCCCAAACAGCTGCAACAGCCAGGACTGGGCCAGGCCAAAGCCAGGAGTCAGGAGCTTCCTCCGGGTCTCCCACGTGTGCAGGGGCCGGACTGCTGGGCCCATCTTCCGCTGCTTTCCCTGCACATGAGCAGGGATCTGGGTGGGAAGTGGAGCAGCCAGGACTCCAAACCGGCACCCACGTGGGCTGCCAGCACTGCAGGCGCCGGCCTAATCGGCTGCACCACAGTGCCGGCCCCCACTTTCCATTATTAAACTAATCCTTTCCTTAAAGTCATGGCCCAACTTAAAATTCTGCCCCCGCCCCCATGCAATACAGCCGGGTGGAGCGGATGTGCTGGCTTGCGCTGGAAGCCGGGCGGCGCGGGCTCTGCAGTGTTTCAGGCCCTTGTTGGTGATAGTGCTGGAATCCTCACGCAGACTCCAGGTCATGGACAGAACAGAACCTGCAGTTCCCCAGGTGGGCAGCGTCCAGGCCAGGGTGCCCCGGGCTGCCTGTCTACCTGCAAAGGGGGAGATCAATGGGGCTTCCAGAATCTTCCAGCCACTGGCCCTCAGCAGGAGCTCTGTCAGGTCCATGTGCCTACCAGACTCACCTGGACAGTGGCCTGGTTCTCTTCTGAGCTCTGGACGCCCACGAAGAACCTCCCAGGGTTCCCACCTGGATGCTGGCCCCCTCAGTGCCGAACAAGTCTTCCTCTACACTTGGAGTTTCTGATGGCAGGGCCCAGGCAGCCGGGGACAGGGGTGGGGGGAGGGCCTGGAAACCAGCAGTGGGGGCCTGGAAATCAGCAGTGGGGACATGGAAGCCACAGAGGATCCATGGAGGCTGTGCAGGCCCCAGCTCTCACCTGAAGTCTGGAGACAGAGGCAGCTGCGCCCCTGTGCCACAGGGCGCCCTTAGCCCCCAATCCCTCTGCTCTGCCTCCAGGAACCAGCAGGACACAAAGCTGCCCTGCCCGGAGCCTGGCCCTGCCACTATCTCCCTGAGGCTCTGGGGCCAGGGGCAGAGCGCTGGGGCTTTCTCGGTGGCCTCACCCTGCAGTCCGCACAGCCGCCCTGGCTGGTCTCTTCCCACCACACGCTCCTGATCCTGGGGAACCCAGAGACCCCGTCCCCCAGCGCTACACCTCTGGGCTGATGTGTGCCCCCTTCCCAAGTGGAAGCCTGGGCCCCAGCATGGCTGTGTTTGGCGACAGGGCCCCAAGGCCGGAGGACGAGATCAGGTTCCCGGAGGAGACACTTCTTCCGCCTTCCGCAGACACCACAAGTGGACAACAGGAGGCAGATTCCCCTCGGGCGGGTTGCAGTGTTCTTGAACGTTTCACTGGTGGAGGGCAGACGGGGTGCGTGTGTCGGAACTGTGCCTGCTCATCAGGACAGCAGGTACGAAGATGGCCACAGCACTGGGCAGTCAGCGGAGGGTATTTCCAGGCAGACTCCCAAGTCACGTTGTGCACGCGAACCCACCGCCAAGGAGGAGGGCCGGGCGGGAAGCCGGCGTGCTGGCTGCGGCTTAGTCGCGGGGGTGGCTCAGGCCGTGACCCGCTGGGGGAGGTCAGACACTGTTAGGACAGGGGTGTCTATGAGCCATGCGCGATCCATCCCCTAGTTACAAAGAAAATCCAGGCAGGGGTGGCAGCTTCATCTGAGTCGCTCCTAGGACAACCCAGGTGGTCACAGGACCGGCCCTGGCTTTATCCTCCTGGACCGGATCTTGCAAGCCCAGGCTCTCCCACCCCCACCGGGTGGGTGCTCTCAACACGGACGGACGAGTCACCTCCCCGGGCCTTGCCTGAGGCCGCCGGGGCCTCCTGCACAGGAGCCCTGCTCTGCCTTGCTCCCAGACGGCCGCCCTGGGGCAGGCCGCACGCATTCCCGGCGCTCAGCAGTTCTGTCCTCAGCACCAAAGCTGCGGGTTCCAGGGGCGCGGGCGACCAGAAACCTCGCCAGGAATCTCCTCCCTCCGCCCCCAGTTCTCCCCACACTGAGTCATCGGAGACGGCAAAGTGTCCAGTGTCAGGGACACCGGGCGGCCCCCAAGGCACAGAGACTGAAACCACAAAGGTGCAGGAAGCAGTCAGATGAAGCCAGTCGATCCAACTCCTCGGCAGCTCCCTCTGCGCTCCTGCTGTGTGGACGGTGGAGCCAGCAGGAACTGTGGTCCCAGCCCTGTCCCTGAGCGGCGTTGCAGGCTGCACGCGCATGGAGCCCGCAGCGTCTCGGGTAGCTGCATGCATCAGTGCACACAGACGCGGCCGGGCTGCGGGCCCTGAGTTCTGGGTGTGGGTGTGGGTGAGGGTGGGACACACTGGGAGCGGGGGGCAGAGGTGGACGCTGTCCAGGCCAGAGCCACCCAGGAGCTGAAGACGCCGAAGACCCAAAGTGCATGTGTACCGTGCGCATGTGCAATCACCGTGTGACCCAGCGACCACACTGTTCTCAGGCATGAACCCGAGAAAACTGAAAACACGTTCCGGGAAAAACTTGCCTGTGACTCTCCACGGTGCTGTTACTCGTAATCGCAGAGCTCAGACTGGAGAGTCAGCATCGCACCAGGCCCTGGGAGCGTCAATTTAATACGCATCTGTGCTAAGGCAGGCAGAGACGGCCCTGTGACCTGTGACCGGGGCCAGCGGGCAGCGCGTGCCACTCGCAGCCTCCACGGGCGCCCGTCTCAGCCGCAGCGGCACAAGCCACATCGCAGCCCGGGGTGGCCGTGCACCCTCGAGCCCTCCTGGGTTCGGCAAACACCTCCACCTGTCCCCTTGACCTCTCCCGGGGCACTTCCCTAAGCCACTTTCCCGAAGGACGCTGGGAAACTGATCATCGGAGCGTTTCTCCTCTTCTTGACGATGCGGGACTATTTCAAGGGCAGGGCTGCCACGTGCTTTAATTTCCGTTCTTCCATGGTTAGCCCCAGATTGCCCACGCGGAGTCCGGTCTGCGAAACACTGCTGCTCCGAGCCTTCCGCCTGCATCGGGATTTGCAGCGACGCTGATGGAGCTTGGCAGCCTCCGCCGGTGCCTCCCGTGCCCCTGGCAGGATGTGAGGCCAGCAGAGGTCTCTGCAGAGCAGAGGGAGGCAGGGGAGGCAGGGCAGGAACTCAGCGGCCACTGAGGAACGCAGTGGGTCCCCCCTCCGCAGAGGCAGGGGCTCTGGGACGAGCGGTGAGGGAATTGGGGGAAAGACGATCCCGACCTCAACACGCTCTCCCCGCACCCCAACGCGCGGCCCCTCACTGCCCGGCCGCTGCAGCCTGCATCCGTGTGTCCCCTGAGCGTGACTCATCTGGCCACCGCTCAGCTTTCGCACGGCCGGGGACCCCCTCAGTCCCCAGACGGCCAGCGCCTCGCCCGGCCCTGTCCTCGCGCCTTCATGGATCCTGATCGACTTAACTCTGAGTGTCCGGGAGCCAACTGCACACAGGGCTTGGCAGCATCGCCCTCCTTAGCGCCACGTCTCTTGTCTCTCCCACCGCTGGCCAGGGGGCTTCAGGCCCTCGTGCCCGCACTGGCCCAGGACCATGCTCCCCGTCACAGCCCCTGCACCCGCTAGCATCCCCCCTCCACCCAGGCCTTAAAAGCGATGGAAGAGGGAAGCAGCAATGGACACAGAATCTGCAAACACAGTGGTGCCCCCTCGCTCGTCCTCTCCTCCTCACCCACAGCGACGCCTCCCCACGAGACCCCGCAGCTGTGAACCCCTCTGCCGATGGCTCTCACGCTTCCTCCTTCCTCCAGCAAAGCCCTGAGGGTGCCTCCTGGCCCACACCCCCTACCAGGCTCCCTGCTGGAGCCACACCGGCGCTGGGCCTGCAGCTCTGTCTTGGTCCTAGACCCCGGCAGAGCTGGGCCAGGCCCACCTCTCCCTGTGTGACCTCCTCACTGGGTTGCTTGTCCTGTTAGCCACCAGTGGGCATCGCAGTGGCCGGTGACCTGCGACACCCATGCCAGGCACCGAGGGCCGCACAGCCGCTGCCTCGCCGCTGGAGGTGTGCAGGTGTTCTGGGACGGGGCATTTGATTGGCAGCTCGCAGCCTAAATGCAGCTCCCCCTGACTAATTCACTAACCGCCAACTGATGCCTGATGGCTTCTTCCTCTTAATTTCTCTCAAGACATCCATCATTTACAAACGCTGAAGCCCACCCTTCTAAAATGCACACGTCGCTGGCTTTCCTGGTGTGTTCACTAGCTGTGCAAGCCTCGGCACTGTCTCATTGCGGGACATTTCATCGTCACTCGGGAAGATTCCACACGACTTCCGGGGGACCACGGACTCCCCCTCTGTCTGCTGGGAATCCCGCACGCTGTGGCCCTTGGTGACCAGGTTCTCTCACCCAGCGTCGCACAGAGGTTGGCCCTGGTCACCTCAGGTGATGGGGGCACACGTTTGTGGACTCCCCCAGGAGCTCTGAGTGTGCGGGGGCTTCCCATGTTTAGCCTGCCAGGTCCAGGCTGCTGTGGACAATGGGCTGCCAGCGTCTGTGTCGACATCTGGGCTGCCAGCGTCTGTGTCGACGTCTTTTCTTCCTCTTGGGTTAACACTCAGGGGCAGAATAGTTCTTGAGGAACTGCCAAACTCGTTTCCACGGGAGCTCGGCTGCTTTCCCCGCCCCCCGCCGGGCACGCGGGTCGCCTTGTCCTGCACCCCTCAGCGTGGGTGCGGCGGTGCTGGTGGGTGTGAAGAGGCACTGCTGTGGTTTGAAGTGCGTCTCCCTAATAATTAGTGACACTGAGCACCTTGCATATAGTAATAAGACGTCTGTGCGCTCTGTTTGGATAAATGAATGTCTCTGTAAGTCCTCTGTCAACTTTGTCGTTGGGTTTTGTCTCCTTCGATTGCTGAGCTGTAGATTTCTTTATATATAAGAGACCAAGTGCCATCTCAGGTACCTGATTCACAGGTCTTCTCCCACCCTGTGAGTTTTTTCATTTTCTCGATACTGTCCATTGGAAAACAAAAGTTCATCTTTTAAAAGATTGTTTATTTATTTATTTGAAAGTCAGAGTTATGGTGGGGGGGGCAGGGAAAGAGAGGTCTTCCATTCACTGGTTCACTCCCCACATGGCCACAATAGCCAGGGCTGGGCCAGGCTGAAGCCAGGAGCCAGGAGCTTCATCCGGGTCTCCCACATGGGTGTCAGGGGCCCAAACACCTGGGCCATCTTCTGCTGCTTTTCCCAGGCCATTAGGGAGCTGAGTTGGAAGTGGAGCAGCCAGGCCTGGAGCCCACACCCATATGGGATGTCAGTGTCGAAGGTGGCAGCTTTACCTGCTACGCCACAACGCCAGCCCACAGAAGTTCACTTTGATGAGGGTCAACTTATTTTACTTTCTGCTGCCTATGTTTTTCATGTCATCTTTAAGAAAGATTGCCCAGGGTCAGCTCCACCACGTAGTAGGTGAGGCCACCATCTACAGTGCCGGCATCCCATATGTGTGCCAGTTCAGGTCCCAGCTGCTCCACTTCCCATCCAGCTCCCTGTTGGTCCACCTGGGAAGGCAGTGGAGAATGTCCCAAGTGCTCGGGCCCCTTTGCCCACAGGGGAGACCAGGAGGAAGCCCTGGCTCCTGGCTTTGGATCAGCCCAGCTCCAGCCATTGCAGCCATTTGGGGAGTGAACAAGTGGATGGAAGATTTTTCTCTCTATTGATCTGCCTTTCAGGTAAACAGGCAAATCTATAAAATTAAAAAGAAATGATTGCTGGTCAAATGTCATGAAGATTTATGCCTCCTGAGCTGTGGACGGGTGCAGTGATGACCTGGAACCCTCAGGAGGACAGAGACAACATGGGAAGTGTCGCAGGAAAATGAGTCCCTCTGCCTCCTCCTTTGTAGCGCCCCCAAGTGGTCAACGCCTGGCGTGACGCAGAAGCCCAGCGCGGAGGGCTCAGCGGCAGGGTGTGTTCCCAGGACACTGCTGACCCTCCCTCAGGGACTCCTTCACACACCGCGAGCTCAGATGTCGGGCCCTCTGCGATCTTCCCTCTTCAAATGAGCCTCTTCCCTCTCCTCTCCCGCCTGACACCTGCCTGCTGCCAGCGCCCACTGTCACGGGCACGTGCTCAGTGCGCAGCCAGGCTGGGACACCCGGAGGTGCGTGTGCTTCTCAGGGTCTCTGTACTCCTCGGACGGTCGTTGCTGGCCTCAGGCAACGCTGAGGCTGGCACTTCCTGAGGCCTTGTCAGAATCATCCCACGTCCTCAGCCCCTCAAGACGCTCCCTCCCTCACAAACCTGAAAGCACCAAGTTCTCATCTTCCTGCCCAACAAGGGTCTTTGCGCGCAGACACAGCCCGGCTGCAGGTGGAAAAGCACTTTGCAGTCACCTGAACACGGGGGCGAGAGTCCAGCATGGGATGCCCATCTGTCCGTCCCTCCCAAGCCACGGTCCCTCCCAGACACTGGGACTGGAGGCCCAGACCCCCTGACCCCCGCACAGCCACAGCCTGATCCTCCCCTGGCCGCATCCTCTCAGCTCCCCGAGTGCGTCCAGGCACGAGTGCAGCTGCACCCCCACCTTGGGCCTTTGGGGCTCACAACTGTTGCTTACATTTTCAGGAAATTAAGAGAAAATAAAATAAAAAGTCATTCAACCCACACATCCTGCCCAGGAAAAATCCAGCCATTGTTCTTGCCTAAGCAACATCTTTAAACCCCGCATTTGCACAGATTTTATCACATCTGCCCCTGGAGGCCGGCATTTCTCATGAACACACAGCTTTCCTGGAGTGTATTTGGTTTGCTTTCCCGGTGCCAAGCCTGGGCGGAGGGCAGCCAGGCAGGCCAGCTCCTGGCACTCACCCAGCCTGCATTTCATCCATCCGTCCTCCTTGTCCCTTTTACCAACTCATTCTTGATGGGGAAGATAAGAAATTAATTTTAAACATACACACACAGCAGTAACAACACCCCAGATCATTCAGCCATTGGCTCAGAAGTTATCCTCCAATGTCTGTTCACTTTCAAGTGCTCACGTCCCAGGGAGTGTGTTCAGCCGGCACCACCCACGGTAAGCTCTCTTCTCCACGGCCCACTTTGCCAGGGTGCTGCCAGTTGGCCAACGCTCTCAGGCGTCGCTTGGTGGAACTGCACAATAGAGAAGCCACTTCCTGGAACTGAGCCTACGTCCACAGTCCCACCCTCTGACCGACCCCGGACTGAAGGCAGTCAAGTCATTTCAAGGTGAACTGGAGGAGCTGAGTTTTGCAGGCAGTAGATGGCAATCAAGATCCCACCCAGGTGGGCCAGCGCTGTGGTGTAGTGGGTACAGCCGCCGCCTGCAGTGCCAGCATCCCATATGGGCGCTGGTTCGAGTCCTGGCTGCTCCACCTCCAATCCAGCTCTCTGCTATGTCCTTGGAAAGCAGTGGAAGATGACCCAGGTCTTTCGGCCCCGGCACCTATGTGGAAAACCCAGAAGAAGCTGCTGGCTCCTGGCTCCTGGCTTTGGATTGGCGCAGCTCCGGCCACTGCAGCCAAATGGGGAGTGAACCAGTGGATGGAAGACCTCTCTCTCTTTTTGCCTCTCTTTGTCTCTCTGTGTAACTCTGACTTTCAAATAAATAAATAAATCTTAAAAAAAAGAGCCCACCCAGAACAAAAGTCCCCAAAACAGCTGAAGAAAGAGCATCCCCAGTTCCTTTGGGAAGAAAGAAACAAAGAGAATTTTTCACACGTGGAAGCACATATGTTCCTTTCTAGTTCAGACAGTGTGTTTGAGATGTAGGCCACGTAAACGATCAGAGGGCCTGGACTGCTGATAACAAACCACCAGCTGGGAACCAAGGAAGGTGCTGCTCACCGACAGGAGTCGGTGTTTACCAAACAGCACCGGCGTCTTAGCTTCCAGAGCCATCAGATCAACAAAGCAGCCGAGCAACTCAGAGCAGAGGCTCCGGGACAGAAGTGGGTCCATCTGGCCCCGAAGCCTGGCTCTGGGTTCTCCCAGCCGGTCTCAGGGCAGGTGCCGCCTGACAGCAGGTGTGGCTGTCTGTGCAATCTGCATTCCTGCCCCAGAATGGGAGCCTCACTGTCTTGCCCACGGCAGCTCATCCACCCTGGAACAGAACCGGCATCCTGGGAGCATCCGCTAAATCCTGATTGGACAAATGACGCTTGTTTTGAATCCAGAAGTTGTAAAGGGGTCTCCTCGCCATCCTCTGTCCATTTCTGCGAGGATAACTAGGAATGTGAAGGAGAAGGTGGAGACCTCTCTGGGCTGAACGGGAAAAGGCTCTGGCTGCACCTCCCTGATGCCAAGGGCGGGCGCTAAGTACCTGCCACTCTTCTTTTCCATTAGTATTATATATACACTTTGGTCCTTTCCACCCAGCGTCTGCGTTTCACCAATCCACGCTGTCGTTGGTTGACATCGAGCTAACGTCAGAAGCGGCTTGATGGCCGTTGGCTCCCAGTGCTGGCCCACTTCTTGCCTGTCCCAGCTGCGGTCTCCCATGAAGCTTTGCTTTCTCTCGTTGTGTCTCTGCTTCCACTCACACGGTTGCCCCGTTGTCAATCAGCCGTGACTCGATATCCACGCACTCCAGCGCAGGTGGAGGCGTCCTTCCCAGGTAGACCCCAGATGGCTGCACCTGCAGAATCTGCACCCGAGGCAGGCCCGTTCCATCACTCCTGACCGCACCAGGTGATTTGCACACATTAGAGGTCATCCAATCAGGCACAGCCTAGCGGCCCAGGGAATACCTTCTCAGTGCCGCAGAGGCAGGGGGTAGAAGTTCTGGAAGGCACTCCCTCTCCTGTGTTCACAGGAAAGATTACAAGGGAAAACATGGGGGTCCGCTGTGTTTGTTCTTTCAAAAGAAATAGGAGGGGCCCAGGTGCTCCTCAAGGGACTCCAAGTTTTCACCAAGTTTTGTTCTACATTTCAGATTACTCTATAATAAAACCGTGAGGCTATTAAGCAAACGCACAGTCCACGCCGCACTACAGACAAATAAACCTGGGTAAATCTTCAAATAGTCTCACAGCGGCTTCGCGCATCAGCTGTGAGCATCCAAGCCTGCAGATAACGGGTCAACCAGGCGCTGCTGTCGCGCCAGATGCATTCTGCGAACGGAGCCTGCATTGGCTTTTTGTACCACAGCTTCTTCCATAGCAAACGATCATTTCGGTAAGAGCAGTCCCTTCCCACGCGACCACCTGTAGGACCCCGGGAAGGTTCTGAATCCGCAGAGCGGGCAGAACTGAGTAGAATCAGCTGCTGGGGAGACTGTGGCAAACCAGAGTGCGCATAGTTCAGGGGAAAGCATTCAAAAGTTTTTCCAACAAGTAAACGCTGTGTGGGCTAAACAAAGGCTCTCTGTGGCTCTGATCTCAATGCTTGCACTGTCTCCAACTCACTGCTGAAACCTAGTCCCCAGGGCAATGGCACTGGGGCAGGGAGGGGGGGTTGGGGCAGGAGGCAGAGCCTGCATGGAAGCGACGGTGGCCCTGATGTAGGGACCCCCAGGGAGCTCCCTCACCCCGTCCCCTGTGGGGTCGCAGTGAGAGGGCCACCGCTACGAGCCAGGGAACAAGCTCCCATCAGACATGAAACGCGGGAAAGCCTTGAACTTGGACTTCCCAGTCTCCGAAACTATTGGAAACGTGTGGCTGCGGTCCAAGCCCTCGTCGACAGGGTGCTGTCGCAGCCGCACAGAGAGCTCTGGAGTCAGCAGCTCCCACATCTTAGAGGGCCAGCGGGGGCGCGCCTTCCTCCAGCGCTGTGGCCACCCACGCGTAGGTGTCATGGGACCCTGTCACCCAGCGTCACCCTTCCCGGGCCTCAGGTGTGGAATGACGCCCTTCCAGACTACAGGGCTATCGGGTAGATGGTGTCCCCTCCCCTTCCTCTGATGCAGAATAGGCTCTGGGCTCCTGAGCTGCCTTGGAAGTGGTGTCCGTCGGCTCGGAGGATGCAGACCCTCTTCTGTTCCAATGGGTTCCTCTGCAGGGCTGTGCCGGGTGCGGCCGCTCTGGGCTCCTGGCCCCCACTAAGTACCCCCACCTCTCCTGGAAGCTTCATTAGAGGCCAGCACCTCAGAAGGCCACGGGGCCACAAGGGGAAGACTCCAGGGCCTGCTGGAGTGGACCAGGCTCCCACATCGCTGCCCGTGGGGCCCGGAAGGCAGGCAGCGAGGGGCACCCTGGGAGACAAGGAGCAGGCGAGCTCCAGCAGGCTGATTCCTGGGAAGGGGCCCCCGGCGGGGAACGAACTTGGACAGACGAAAAGGTTTTGAGCACTACACGTTTCCCCAGGAGTCCTGAGATGTCTCGGTCCCCATGTCTGCCCTCATCCAGCTCCCGCGCTGGCTCGGTAGCTGGGCTCAGACTCCTAGACCCACTCACTAGTGCCAGTGAAGAGCTCCGGACTAGGGCCACACAGCACCCAGCACGGCCCTGCCAAGTCCTCCAGGCTGGGCTGCACAGGTGGGCACAGAACCACACTGATTCCCGACTCCACCCCCCCGGGTCACGTCCCCGCCGTGGGCCCTCCATGTGGCTGCTGTCACCGGCCTCCTGGCTTCTCCCACCATCACCTGCCTCCTGCAGTCGCCAGGGCCTGCTGGCATCCCACGCTTGCCACTGCCTCACAGCCAAGCTCTTCAAATCACTCCCTGCTCTGTGCCTCCACTGCCTTCCTCTGTGGTCTGGAATCGCTCCGCCCAGCTAGCTCTCCAACACCCCTGGTCATCACACTGGGGGCCACCCCAGCAATCCAGCCGAATTCTCCCAACAGATTTCCTCCAGCCAGAAGAGGCAACAGTCACAAGTTCCGGGGTTGGCACCCACCGTCCTGGAGGGCGTTCCCCGGACCACCCCAGCCCTCCGAGATGATAGAGAGGAACAATGTGGACGTAGGAGAGGGCTGCTCACACGGGGGCTCACTAGGGAGCAGGTGCATAGCGCCCAGCACAGCCGTAAGACAATACCTCAGCCAAGACCCATGAGCGAAAAGTCCAGACCATCTGGACTCGGGGTCCTGGGCTCAGAGAGCGCCCACTCCCGGCTACAGGGGCACTGCCCTGACTATGGCCGTGGGCACTCCCTTTCTCCTGGAACATCTCGGGCAGTGGGTGTTCTGTTAGTCACACACACACACACACACACTAATCTTTTCACACCCACAAAACCAGGCCTATCACACCTCTGCCGTGTGAGAGCATGTCGGTGGGCCCTTGAGGAAGACGTCTGAGCTGCCCAGCTTCCGTGCTAAGCCCTGCCCACCTCCCTGAGGACACTGTCAGCTCGGCACTTGGCACCCGCCATCCCCAGAACTGCGGTGACTCCCAGAAGCGGCTCTGGCTCTGGCTGCTGTCGCCGCCCCTCCTCAGTGTCTCCCACTGCCATGGGGTGTCCGGCCGCTACTTCAGCAGTCTGCTTTACCTGTTTGGAGGCCAACAGGTGTTATCAGGCGCACATAAACCGACAGCGGATCTCCCTCCCAAACTGTCCCCGCATCACCAGGAGCGCATCCCTGGTCCCACCTGCTGCTCTCTGCTTCACGATCCTCTGCCCGAGCCAGTGATGCCCAGGGCAGGCCAAGCAACCAGCCCGGGGGGTGGAGGACTCCCCGCTGGGTGAGGGCACCAGAGACCCCTTCCCTGCCCACTCTGGGGCAGCCCCCGGGGCCGTCTATGGGGCTGAGGTGGGAGGGAGGTCCTCCAGGAAGACAGCTCTGACCCTGAGCCTCCGATAAGCCCCAGGCTCTGTTTCAACATTGCCTGGGGGAGCCATTGCACTTTCCTAAGAGCAGGCTCTGTTGGCCCAGCTCTAAGTAGGCTTCAAACCTGTGTGAGGGCCGAGACACCTGACACACACAGCTCTGGACCTCAAGCGAGGGCTCCTCAGGGCACCATGGAGCCCTGAGCCCGGGGCAGGCTGGTCGTGACCTGGCAAGCCCCACCTAAGTCACAGCCTCTGGGCCTGCACCTGCTGGTCTCCTTCCTGGAATCAGCCCTGGGAAAGCTTCGGGGCTGGGCTGAACCTCTGCTGTCCACTCATTCCCACATTTATCTTTCTGAAACAAAACCACAATGACGTACGAGTGAATTCTTACGGGAAAGGATGTAGCTAACTGACGGGGCTGACGCTGTGGTGCCGGCATCCCATGTGGGCACTGGTTCGAGTCCCGGCTGCTCCTCTTCTGATCTAACTCTGTGCTAATGGCCTGGGAAAGCAGTGGAAGATGGCCCAAGTGCTTGGGCCCTTGTACCCATGTGGGAGACCCAGAAGAAGCTCCTGGCTTCTGCCTGGCCCAGCCCCAGTCATTGTGGCCATGTGGGGAGTGAACCAGCAGACAGAAGACCTCTCTCTCTCTGCCTCTACCTCTCCCTGTAACTCTGCCTTTCACATAAATAAAATACATCTTCAAAAACAAAAAGATGTAGCTAACCGAAGCTTCAGATCAAACTGTGGGAAGTCCTCCTTACCACACTGTTTCAGCTTCCAGAGATAAACACTCGGCACCCTTCAGTCCCCTGAACTTCACATTCAAACACACGTGCACAGATATGCCATGCGCAGGCCAGGCGCATGTGTGCACATGCACACGTGTGCACACTGGGCTCCTGATGCTCTCATGTACAGTGCACACACTCACACACTTCACAGCACAGTGCACTCGTGCATACACACACGCACACGTTCACAACACACGTGGCATGCACACACATGAACAAGTACACACTCTCCTACATAGCCACACTCGGCCTTATGCGTGTACTTCTCTGAGATTTGTCTTGAAGACACTGCTTGGCTGCTGCTATTCTGCACGTTGCTACATGAGTTCAGCCCCCTCTTTGGTGTGTTTTGCTCCAGGTGTGAGTCTAGTCCCCCGAAGCCTGTGTGCCCCTCAGAACGCGGCCTTCTTGGAAACAGGGGTTTGCAGAGGTCTTCGTGTCTACCTGGAGCTGTTGGGGTGGAGTCTGTGCAGTGTGCCTGTTGTCCTTATAGGACAGGGCACGTGGACAGGACGCACCTGTGAAGGCTGCCACGTGGGGACCACGTGGAGATGGCGGTGCTGCTTCCCCAGGCACAGACACCGCGGTCACCAGCAAACTGGCAGAGGCCAGGCTACTTCCCTCCCCCAGCCCCAGAAGGAAGCTGCCCAGCAGGAGCTGGACCTGGGGCATCGAGCCGCCGGCCCGGAGAGGGTTCTTGTCCGAGGCTGAAGCCCCCATCTTTGGTGTTTTGTTACAGAGACCCTGGGGAACACACACACACACACACACACACGCAACACACAGACAGTAGGCCCCGGGCTACAAGTGCTAATACAGAGAAATGCTACATGGCAGAAGACGCAGCACTGGGGCAGTGCGGAGAGAGGAAGACACAGCCAGGACACAGCGGGGAAGAACAGTGGGCTGAGGTCAGGGGACAGCAGGGCAAAGCCCCTGGAGCAGAGTCCTGCTAAGGAGGCACAAAGCCTCCAGGAGGTGGGTGAGGGGACCAGGAGGCCCCCAAGTCCTGCTGAGCCGGGAGTGTGGGGGGTGGGCACAGGGGGCTGTGGTCTGGAGGAACATCCTGGCAACTCTGGGCAGCACAGATGCCGGGAATGATGGGTGGTGCCCAAGACAACCATAGGAGCGGCCACGACAATGCAGACGGCAGAGAGTGGCCCAGGGTGGTGGAGGGGGGTGGGTAAGAGGAACTGGGCCTGGATGCAATCAGGAGGCTTGCTGACGGATGGGACGTGCGTGTGAGCAGGAGCCGGGCCAAGGATGGCGCCAGGTTGGAGCCCACACAGAGGTGGAGGGCCTAGCTCCCCGTGGTGACTGAACGGGGACAGAAGACAGAACCGACTGGCTGCACGCTCAGGATGGCAGCTGGACAGCGTAAGTGCTGAGCGTTTTTGAAGAATTTATACTTCCTGTTTGGTCAAACATTTCCCCCCTGCGGCTGTCTCTTGCTGGAAGTGACACAGCTCTCGCCTACTGCCTGCGAGAGGGGTTCTGATGAACAGGTGCTCCGGTTTCCACCCCCCACCCCACCCTGAGGCTCCACTGTCCTCCCTGCTGCTGGTGGGGTGGCCCGTCAGGCCAGGCGAATGTCTCCTCTCCAGGCCGCAGCACAGCCTGTGTTAGGACGACCTGAGCAGCGAGGAGGCATCTAAGCTGGAGCCAGCTGTGCGAGTGTCTGAGGTGACACCTGGGAGGAGGGACGGCTCCGCTCACGTGCGCGCTCACATGCATCCCACACTTAGAAATAACAGCAGCGATGGCATCGGTGGAAGCCGAGCCCATGCCGATGGCGCCGCCCTGGGTGACCTTGCGCCGTGTGGCTTCCTTCATTTGATGCTGCAGGACAGCGACTGCGTTCATGGAAGACGCTTAAGAAGCAGAACTCAGACAGGCAGCTTGGTTACCTTGTACTCAGAAGACTGAGGTCTGACGAATTTAAATGACCCCCTCGCCAAAGTCAACGGCCAACAGAACTAGGCTTCCTCCCATGTGTGGGTCCAGAAAGCAACCAGTGTCTCCCCCACCGTGTGCTCAGAAACCCCAAATTCCTGCGGTCAGTGGCCATGCATCGGAGCCGCCCGGAGACCTCGTCGGGGAAGAAAAGAGAGACGGCTGGAGGGCGAAAGGGGCCTCCCCCCAGGCCCCAAGGGCTGACCCCTATGGGGGTGGCTCACTGTCCACAGGAAGCCAAGGACGCTCCGTGGGGTCAAGTCTTGGTGAGTTCATGCGCACCGTCCAGCCTGAGACGGGGAAGCAGGGACGACACTGAGCGACGCGGAGAAGGGAAAGAACGCATAGGGCCGCCCTGGCATCAGGAGGATGCTGGGAGAGGGACAACAGGGGCCGGCGCTGTGGCAGAGCGGGTAAAGCCTCTGCCTCCAATGCTGGCGTCCCACATGGACGCGGGTTCAGGTCCCGGCTGCTCCACTTCCGATCCAGCTCTCTGCTATGGCCTGGGAAAGCAGTGGAAGATGGCCCAAGTCCTCGGGCCTCGGTCCTCCGCGTGGGAGACCTGGAAGAAGCTCCTGGCTCCTGGCTTCACACTGACCCAGCTCCAGCCGTTGTAGCCATTTAAGGAGTGAACCAGCAGATGGAAGACCTCTCTGTCTCTCCTTTTCTCTCTCTCTGTATAACTCTGCCTCTCAAATCAATACATGAATTTAAAAAAAAAAAAAAAAAAGGAGGGGAAAGACACCAGAAAGCAGGGCAGTGGGCTAACCTGACCCCCTCCGGGGTCACAGCACGTTCAGCTGCGTGAACTCTGGGGTCGGAGGGTGAGGACGAGGAGGAGGAAGCACGCTGTGGGTTGCTGGGCTCCGTCTGCAGTGGGGGCGAGATCCCTGGAGGCTTCCTGGCCGCACGGAGGGAACTCCAGCGCCGCCTCCTGAGTTTCCAAGGGAAATGCAACGCTGCCCAAGCTGCCGTGCAAGCATCCCGCAATTGTCCTCACGGTGGGATTTTTCTTGATTCGTGCCCATGCTCCGCTTCCCAGCTCCCGTGAACTTTCCCAGGCACTGTGCTCTGAGGGCCTCACGACAGGCCGCGGCTGTTGTCAGGATGCGTGATGCATGGGCTTCCCAGGCTGCCGTGGCCTTCATAAATCAGCACTCGGTATCTGTCTGGGCTATAAACATCTCGGGTCTCTTTCATCCCCCCAGTGAGGGAACCCCTATTTGGGTGCTCATTTGCCATCTTCTTGGCGGCCGCCGGTCCCAGCTGGCCTGGGGCTGGGGCGCGGCTGTAGAGCTGTGGGAGGCTTGCGTGGCCTTCTTCTCCCCTGCCTGTGACAAATGCTTGGTTTGCCCTGGGTCTCACCTCCTGCTGCAGCCCACCGGGGATCGCTTGCCCTGCACGGCGAGCTCCCCACAGCGCCAGGCACACAGGCACGCGAGGGCTCGCTCTGAGTTCCCCGCAGCCATGGCGCTGTCCCTGCTGGAAGTACGGCCACACAGCTCCACGGCGGGGCAGGTGCGCCTAGGTGCTACCACCCTGGGTTGGAGCCGTGCATTTTCACTTTGTGCTGCAGGACTGCCCCCCAGGGCCCTCACGGAGTTTGTGGAAAGCAAGTCTCTCCTGGGAACGCACAGTGCCTTTCCAGTTTGTCTGTAACTTCTAGCGTTGTGCCTGAAGGCCTCGCCTGCAGAAGCAGGCCCGGTGCTTCTCCGAGTCTGCGACTTCTCCCCGCGTTTTTCTTTCTCCCGTGAGCTGCTCTTTGTCCTCACCTGCGTGCAGGGGCCCTGCCTCTCCCGAGCCCCCGAGCACGTCGGCCCCGCGCAGCCCCCTGCGCTGCCCTCAGCCTTCACCACGCCGCACCCGCAGGGTCTCACGGCCGGGCATTTGCTCTGCTCTCGCTGGGGTCTACTGTATCTATCTGTATCGTTATTTTTTTCTATTTTTGTTGTTTCAAACGTTTAGGAGTAACAGGACAGAAGCCCCGTGCTCACGTCCAATGACTGGGGAGAAGCCCAGACTTTGGGCTGGCGAGGCAAGCCTGGCTCGTGCCGGGAACCCCACATGTGCCCTGTCGGGAACTCCTGCCCGCAGTTCCCCCCTTCTGAGGACTCTGCGCAGACCCCGCCCTCCTGCCTGGCGGCTGGGGACAAAGAGCTTCCACTGAGCTGCTTTCCAAACTTCCCGCACACCCACCATAGCAGGCTGTGCCATCCCAGCCTGCGCCCCTTCCGAAGCGCGATATTGAGGGTGGAGGGGCAGGTGAGAGACTGGGATCTGCACAACAAACAGCTTACCATCCGCACTCCTGCTGAACACAGGCAGAGCCCAAACACAACAGGCCGCAGGTCCTCCCCCACATCCTCCCGGACTTTTCCCCAGTGGGGACCGGGGCCTGACTGGCCCACCTGGAACTCTTCCTCCATTGCCACTGTTTCACCTGCAGGCATCGTTACAACATCAAAAGCAGCTAACTGTAAGTGTATGGATGGTGGGTGGATAGATGATAGGAAATAATTGATACAGATAGAGGGTGGAGATGGACGGATGAATAGATAAATAGATGATTGGAATGGACGGTAGATGATTGATAGGTGGATAAATGGATGGATGGATAGATTGACAGATGAGAGAGAGAGAGAGAGAGAGAGAGAGAGTGAGCTACCAGGCATCAGCCTGTGGGGTCAGCTCCAACCGGATGGAAGGCAGCGATGAGGAAACACGGTGGCGGACATCACCTGTTTTATGAAGTGGGTGTCGTAGCTGCACCCTAACCAAGGGTTTGCTGTGAAAAGTAGGAGGGAACCCTCGTGGCGCACTCTGAGTCATGCGTGGGGCCCGGACACGCCCGTTAAGCTTCTTCTTATCACACTAGTGCTGTTTGCAACTAGCAAGGCCCAGCTGCTTAAGCTCCGACTGCGTGGCAATGCGTGAGACAAGACCCTTTTGTTTCTTGTTTTGACATAAAATGTCTCTGCTGGATACATCTGCACAACTAAACTTGTTCAGTTGAAACTCTTCAGGTCCATGGTCTGCCAGGAAAAACTAGCTGTTATTGGTGTCTGGTGGTTTGGCCACTGGAGAGATACAGTCACAGAAACACTAGCAGGGCTGGTGTTTGCTCGGTTTCGTGTACTTGAGAAACATCTCCCTCCCTGAGGTTTCTAAGGACGTGGAGACGCTAGCGTGGTCTGACAGGGAGGTCTCCTTGCTCTGCATGTCTCAGCAAACGTCGTCACAACAAAATTCACCAGAATCAGCAATGAATTCTGAAACGATGTTGGGTGAGGACCACCATGCTACACCATGAGGTCCCTCAGTGTCCTTACAAATACCCCAATCCAGCCTCCCGCCAACGCATCCTGGGGTGCAGGATGGGGCTCCTGGTTCCTGGCTTCAGCCTGGCCCAGCCCTGGCTCTGTCATGGGCATTTGGGGAGTGAACCAGCAAATGGAAGTGCTCTCGCTCTCTCTCCTTGTCACTCAACCTTCCAAGTGAAAACAAATAAATAAACATTTAAAGACCCTTTGGTGCTCAAGCACAAAGCAACACCATTTCCTGAATCCTGGTTCCATTCAACCACACATTTGCCATTGGAGGCCCGTCTGCATTTCATCGCACCCGCTCATCTGATCCTCGTGCTGCAGGGCACCTGGGCAGGATGCACTACATCCCCTTCCTCTCTCAGTGATAAGATCAGGGCCCTGGGTCGTCAAGTGGCAGGTGGCTGGGCCCCGAGCTGGGCCAGTCTGAAGCCAGGATCCTGGAGCTCCACCTGGACTGCAAAACTTAAGCGCCCATCTGCTGCCTTTCCCGGCGCACTGGCAGGGAGCTGGGTCAGAATCGGAGCAGCCAGGAACAGAACTGAAGCTCCATGTAGGATGCGGCATCCCACGCAGCGGCTTAACCGCAGCACCAGCCCCTCTGCTCCTTCATTAAAAAGACAGAGTTCATGGTGTTCCTGCCACTGTCCGTCCCGACCATGTCCGCCACGGGAACTGGCGTGGGCAGCACGTGGGAGTGGTCCTCCTGACCGGGGGCTGTGGTGAGCAGGGAGAGGGTTTCTGAACTCCTAGTGATCTGACTGTGGAAAGAGTGTTCTTTCTGACTTCCAGCTACTCCCTGGTGTGCTGATGATGCAGGGGGCGAGGGTTCACACAACACCACCAGATCTCACAGGCAGCTGCAGCCTCATCATTTCTTGGTGCTGGACTAAGCTCCTTCAGGTGCCCCTCCTGCTGGTGGCAGGGAGGACTCGGGGGCGTCACCCTTCCCAGGCACACCGTTCTGTCCGCTGAGTTCTTTCCTGCAGGAGTGGACTCTGGTCCAACAGCCCTTGCTCCCAAGGCACCGCCCAGTGTCCTGGGCACAGTCCTCTGAGCCTGGTGCACCGCCTCCCCGTGAGTCCGCCTTGCTGAGCCGTCTGGGGCTGCTGGGTCCCTGGGTCCCGACCGTGTTTCGCCTGAGCAGTTCTGATGGGAAGGCGTTGGTCTCTCGTCACAGTTTTACTTGGTTTTTCCCTGTTGGACTGATGGCGGTGCCTCTTTTCTTGTGCGACTATGCCATCCCGGCGTCTTGTTCAGGGCCCACTTTGATCACATCACACTAGTTCTCCCAGTTTGATGATCGGGTATACAGACATTTTCTCACGACATCCCCTTTCACAGAGCAGAGCAGAGCTGTTTGGATGAAGTCTAATTTACCATTTTTTTTTTTTTTTTAGTTTTATGAATTGTGCTTTGGGTGTCAAATCTGAGATTTCTTTGCCTAACCCAAAGTCGTCGATATTTCCTCCTGTCTTCTTCTAGAAGTTTTCTAGTGCTAGGTCTCACAAATCCAGGTTAGTGATACACTCCGAGATCCTCCTTTGAGACGATGGAAGATTCCATTTTCCATTAGGATGTCCAATGGTCACAACACCATTTGTTGAAATAACTTCGATTGTTCACACTGTGCGTTGTAGCTACACAGCTCTGGATAAGGTATGCTGTGTGCACTTTCTCATTTATCTTTAGCAAGAACCACAAGGAATGGTGGTGCGGTATTTTTCTGCATCTGTGAGAGACCAGGAAACCAGGACACAGAGGTATGAGTCCCTGGATGAGACCTAGGATGAGATCATCCAAGCCCTGGAGGCAGAGCTGAGGCCTGAAGCCCAACCCAGGGCTCCCATGTGCATGCTTCTGCCCTCGAGGGCGGTCAGCCTGGGGGAGCCTCTTTGGTCCAGAACCAGGGCCAACCCCAGGTGTGGGCAGCCCTGGGAATGCCCCACAAGGCCACGTGCCTTCACCTGAAACTCCTCAGTGGCCAGCACCACGTAGAACTGCCCTCTCCCGCCCCTCCATCCACTCAATTCATGGGCTCCCCCAAGAGGCCAACGAGCCTTTTATAGGAGGGAACTGGAGTGTCTCAGAAGGAAACGGGGGGGGGGGGGGCTCCAATGCCAGGGCTTGACTTTCGGAAGAAAGGAAACGTGGCCCCACCCGGGGAGAAGCATCTGAATGAGAAAGCCCGGGGACGTGTGTTCCAGGCATGCTTGGGCTTCTTTCGTCCTATTCTAAATGCTGGTTTGGACAGTGTGCTAAAGCCCTTCTCCTATTTGATCTGATCCATTGTGAGCTCACATCCATCCCAGTGGCCTGGTCCTATTTGTAAGTTTTCAGTAACTAAACACAGTCAGGCCCAGTGGCCCCCTGTGGTGTGACACACCAGGGTCCCACAGTCTCTCATCAAGCACAGGATGAGGAAACACCATGGGCTGATGAACGCTGTCCTGATTCCACATGCTTCTGATGGTTCTTTACTTAAGAAACTCAAGGACTCAGCTGTTCAAGGCTGGCGCCGCGGCTCACTAGGCTAATCCTCCGCCTTGCGGCACCGGCACACTGGGTTCTAGTCCCGGTCGGGGCACCGGATTCTGTCCTGGTTGCCCCTCTTCCAGGCCAGCTCTCTGCTGTGGCCAGGGAGTGCAGTGGAGGATGGCCCAAGTGCTTGGGCCCTGCACCCACATGGGAGACCAGGAGAAGCACCTGGCTCCTGCCTTCGGATCAGCGCGGTGCGCCAGCCGTGGCAGCCATTGGAGGGTGAACCAACGGCAAAGGAAGACCTTTCTCTCTGTCTCTCTCTCTCACTGTCCATTCTGCCTGTCAAAAAAAAAAAATTACTCTTCCTCTTGGATTACTTCAGGGAAACACTTGCCCAGTGAAGCTTGGAAACGTGTGACCCCTTTGATTTTAGATCTTACGAGACCTAACATTAACCACCAATGTTAGGATAAAACTGTGTGTTTCGCATTGGTCTTAGCCCATGGACTGATTCTTTCTTCTTGCTTGGGAAATTAAATTGCTTTATCTGAGTGTTACGGCGTGGGTATAACGTTGACAGCATAGCTTTGTCAAGCAGTTAATGTGTTGTGCTAATAATCTCCATTCAGATTTCAGCCGTGACTAATGGGGTCTGGCTGTGTGTGCTTCCTCATGCGCCCTCCCCATGGGCAGGAACAGGCGCCTCCATAGCAAAGCCAACCTCACCAGGAGCCTCAGCTGCTCTTCCGACCCTGCTGCAAGCCCCAAAGATGGCGGTTGGTCCTCAACTTCCTGGGTGCAGTGAGCAGCCACTAGTGGCTCCTGGCGGGACTGCACCTGCCTGCGGGACTGCGTGCCTGCTCCGAGTGAGACGCTGCAAAGCACTGCTTGGTCCATCCGCTCAGACGCTTTTTCCTCACAGTCCCAGAGGCTCTGTCCAGAAGCACGGGCTGGCTTTAGACGGAAGCTCCTTGCATGCTTCTAATCCTACATTTCTCTCAAGTTTTGCGAAATAAATTAATTCTTGACTGAGAAGGAAAGAAGGTAAGAATACGAACTACATCTCAAATTAATAATTCTCTACATCGTTCCCCAAGAGGAGGAAAACCTAATTCACTAATGTGAGAAAATAAAGACAGGGAGGGAAGAAGGGGGAGGGAAGGAGGGGGAGGGAGGGAAGGATAAATGGGTGGATGGGTGGATAATTGTATCCATAAAACTTAATACTGTTAGCAAATCAACTTTATTTTGTTTAATATGGCTGAAATCATTGGAAGTTAAGGCCACCAAGGTTTAAATTACTCAATAAGCAGAAGTTTGAAGCCAAAAATTAGTTTTTGCTTTTCTTTGAAAATCATTTCACCAAATTCCACAGGCATTCCTGTAATGATAGATTAAGTTCAGTGTAACAAAATTCTGGAAAATATGCCATTCCTTATTCAGGCATTATAAATTATTTGTAATGTCTCTGGATTAACTATGTGTTTTTAACAAAAATCGAATTCTTTGCCAAAGAGGAATCATAGTTATGAATGCACTTGTGTGTATTGTGTTTCTATAAGCCTCTTAGAAATATCTTAAGATTATAATAGTCTATTTAATCCTTCGTAGAATACAAAAGTCCAGTTGGCCATCCAGCATGCAAAGCATGCAGACCTGGGACACTGACCTTAGGAAGATGCGATTTCTGCTCCCTAGTCTGTGTCCTCCTGCAAATGTCTCTCAAAGGAAAGCTACTGGACTCACCTCCAGCCGGAGACCGTGCGCCTCACTGTGGACCAAGAGGGCAGCATGTTTGAGAACTGGAGTGAACTTGAGGCATTGAAATCCTGTAAAACATAAACAATCTATGATCATGAAACAGGGCTCTCTTTTGGACAGGGACGTCCCACACCTAAAAGCAAAATAAACCAGCGCCGTATACACAAACAGAAAGCACAGAAGGCATGAAGTTTTCTTGTGCTCCTGCGGATCCTAAAAGACACAGATGTGGACACCTCATCTGCTGGCGGGGGCCTTGTCCACAGCAGGACTCCCGGGAAACATCGCATCAGTGGAGAGGAGAGGGGAGCCGGAGGACACGGGCTGTCCGGGCTTGCCCAGAGAAATATTTCCTTCAAGTCCCATAGGATGAAATGCCCAGTCTCGGACCCTCCCCAGAGAAGCTGATGGAGCCTACACCACGGAACGGGTGTTTCAGGCCTTTTGATGTTCTCAGCTGCCTTTTTTAAAACTTTGATCGGACTTGTCAAGTCAGGGCCAGCAGCGAAGTGACGATGTATGTGCAGACACAGCCTGAGCGCCCATCCTTACCACGACGCATCTTACAGGAGACAGACAAGCCGCCCACGGTGCTATCGACGGATGGCCACGGCACACGACGAGCACACTGGTGCTGGCCGGCTTCCTGGGTCAGGGAATGCAGCACTACAACACACAGCTGTGTGCACAGCACTGCCAAGGCTGTTACACAGCTCAGTCCTCCAAGGTTTCAGGTGTAGAATTGCAACACTGTTGCTCTGAAGTACAGAGGAAATACAAACTTGCAGGTATGGTGTAAGAGGTTTGGGGTGATTAGGATCGAATAAGGACACCAGGGTGCGGCCCCCTGATTGAATCCTGGTGGCCTTATAGGAAGAGGGAGCGAGTAGGGTGGGCGTTTGATGCAGAACGTGAGACAAGAAAACCCATACCAGCCAGCGTGTGCAGGTTTGGGTCTTCCGCTCCACTTCCGGCCCAGGCTCCTGCCAATGCACATCTCGGGAAGCAGCGGACGGGGGCTCCAGTCCCTGCATCCCTGCCACCTACCTGGGAGACACAGATGGAGTTCTTGGTTCCTGTTTCGACCTAGCCTAGTCCCATAGTCCCAGCTGCTGTGGGCATTTGGGGGAGGGAACCAACAGAGGGAAGATCTCTCTGTGCCTGTCTCTTTCTCTGTCAGTCACTCTACCTTTCTGATGAATAAAACTTCCCAAAAAGAAGAGGGAGAGAGACCAGACACACTCATATGCACAGCTCTGCACTGTCTCTTGCCCTGTGATGCTTTTTTTTTTTTTTTTTTTTTTGACAGGCAGAGTGGACAGTGAGAGAGAGAGACAGAGAGAAAGGTCTTCCTTTGCCGTTGGTTCACCCCCCAATGGCCGCTGCGGCCAGCGCATTGCGCTGATCATTGGAAGGCAGGAGCCAGGTGCTTCTCCTGGTCTCCCATGGGGTGCAGGGCCCAAGCACTTGGGCCATCCTCCACTGCACTCCCTGACCACAGCAGAGAGCTGGCCTGGAAGAGGGACAACCGGGACAGAATCCGGCGCCCCGACCGGGACTAGAACCCGGGGTGCTGTTGCCACAGGCGGAGGATTAGCCTAGTGAGCTGTGGCGCTGGCCGCCCTGTGATGCTTTGTGTTGCCACTTCCAATAAGACCACTGCCAAAGAGGCCCTCAACCACACACCTGCAGAGGAAGGGCCTGTGCTCAGGAAGAGGTCAGAGAGGGAAGTGGGACAGAGGAACAGAAGGAAGGGGTGAGAAAGGCCTCACACAGCCTGCAGACCCCAGAGTGCCTCCCTGGGAGGGCAGGCAGGACAGCAGCCATGCCCCCACATCAAGGAGGGAGGCCGTGGGCAGCAGGGGAAGGCAGACAGGATAGAGGACTTGAGGCCTTGCAGAGGCCAAGTGGGCTCCTCTCCAAAGGGGCAGGAGGGGCCGGGACTGGGGCACTGTGCGGGTGTTCTAAGGACACTCGCTTGGTTACAGACAGCCGCGACTGGGCACTGTATAGCGACAGGTGTAACTGCACTATGAATCTTACATCCACAGCTTGCACACGCATGCTTGCCTGCTGAACACTGCTGTCCTGAGCACACCCTGCAGACCACGGGGGCCACCTGGCTTCCCCAAGGGCATGGAGAGAGCAGGGTCAGGGTGCGGGTGTCTACTGCAAACATTTTCATTTTATGTATTTATTTATATGGAACATAAAGTCTCTTACAGAGAGAGAGAGAGAGGTTCTCCCATCTGCTGGTCCTCTCCCCAAACACCCACACCAGACAGGGCTGCATCAAGGCTCAAGCCAAGAATTGGAAACACAACCCAGATTTCCCACGTGATTATCAGGAGCCCAGTCACGTGAGTCATCCTCTTTGCCCCCCAGGAAGTTAGAGGCCCGGGCTGAAGCCGGGTGTGGAACCCAGGCACTGGGATGTGGAATGTGGGTATCCTAAGTGCATCTTGATGGCTAGGCTAGACACCAGCCCCTGCCACGGACTTTGAAGAGTTGCACTTAGGACTGACCATTGTTGTGACACAAAGTGACGAAAGGAGCAGCAAATGGTGTGACAGCCACCACGCTGCACCCAAAGATGGGTTTGGCATCGTCAGCAAACACGCTCTGGAGGTTGCGAGTGTGAATCACGGGCTCCCTAAATGAGTGTTCCCTGTGGTCTCACCCTACACCAGGAGTAAGCGTTTGAGTGAGTCAGAGCGCTGCTTACACGACAGAGAAAGAGGGGAAACTGCAGGAATAGGAGGCGCTGGTCACGCCCGCGTTGGCCACAGTGACCTCGGAAGCTGTGACAACGGCCGCCTGCCCCTCCCCTGGCCCTGACGTCTGGCAGCCCCTTCAGTCTGGACAGCACCGGGGACGCCAGCCCAGCCTGTTGAGGAGAGCTGGCCACGCACTGCCCAGAGGGAAGGGAACAAAGGTGGGGGGCATCCACCCGGGAAGCGGCTCGGAGGCGGGGTTCTGGCCGAGGTGCCTCGCTGTCCCTCTGCTATCACCACCCCTCCAGGGACAGATCGGGGCCCCGGGGCTCCTGGTGATATCGGGGTCCCTGTCGGGTAGGGTTCACTTTTCCTACCTAAGACTCTGAAGCCTCAGAAGAGGTCGTGAGGCTGGGGACCCCTTGTCACTGACATGGCTGCCTTCTGTTGGTGTCTCGTGGTCAGCACTGTCTTGAAATCCCTGTTCTGAAGCAAGCGTCCCAGAGGACGTCTGTTCACAGCAGCAAAAGAAGAGGAATCGCGGAACTGTCTGTAAATGAAAAAATACGAAGCGGCACTGTGCGAGGGTGTCCACTCCCCGTGAGCATAACACAGTTTATTTTTAATTTAATTTATTTTATTTTTTGACAGGCAGAGTTAGACAGTGAGAGAGAGACAAAGGTCTTCCTTCCATTGGTTCACCCCCAAAATGGCCACTATGGCCGGCGTACTGTGCCGATCCGAAGCCAGGAGCCAGGTGCTTCTCCTGGTCTCCCATGGGGTGCAGGGCCCAAGCACCTGGGCCATCCTCCACTGCACTCCCTGGCCACAGCAGAGAGCTGGCCTGGAAGAGGGGCAACCGGGACAGAACTGGCGCCCCAACCTCTGTACAGAGACCCCAGCCAGGCTCAAGAGTCCCCTGCCCCCAGCCCTGCGCTCAGTTTCCTTGTGGGTTCTTCTTCTGTGAATGTATTTTTCCTAGGTCACTTCCTGATTTAGCAACGAGAGGTGGGGGAGGGGGGCTTTGCCCAGACCTCCTGGAGCCCCCTTGCGGGTTATCAGATAACACCCCCTGCTAAGGCTTTCCCCACAGGCGAGGACTCCAGCCCCACACCCAACACGCTGGCCCCTCCAGGCCTCCCTCCTGCTGGGAAGCACCCCTTCCCTCACATCGCCCCTGCCAAGAGGCCACGGCGAGGCCACTGCATAAATTTCCAGAGGAAGAAAATAAACCATGATAAATAAAATCGTGCTTTACGAGGAGCGACTGCTATTTCATTTCCTGCCAATGTGTGCAGGGCTTATAAATTCACAGCTCTCTAATTACTGGCCCTGACCTTAGTCCTGCCTTCTGAGGCCTTCCAAAGATGTCCACTTCCAAGTCGCACAAGCAGTGTGTTTCTGCTGGGGACCGTGGCCACGTCCTGAGGCCCTGGCGCCGGGTCTCTGAAGACGGTCCCCACAGGGCCCACTCTGCCCTGCCTCCTCCTTTCCCGCCTTGTCTTTGGGGAGGGAGCTGAGCACCTACAGAAAGACCAAAAGCTCAGAGAACTCCCTGGGGGCACAGTTCTGGTTCATAGCCGGGTTCTGGCTCAAGCCACACATAAACGCTGCTTTTCCTATGGAAAAGCAAGATGCCCTTTCGCCAGCAGCGCCCTGGCCCCAGGCCCTGAGAAGGAGTGGGGGCCGCAGAAAAGAATGACAGCACTGCTGTGTGGGGAGCCCACTGCCCCGGGGAGAGGGCAACGTGTGTGCGTTGGGGGTGGGTGGGGGGACGGCAGGCACAGAGGACCCTGGAAGCCACGTCTGATGTTTGACTTGTTGCCAAGTCTCAGTCCAGGGCCACCATCTCGCCCTCCGGAGTGAAATGAGACACAGAATTGACATAAGCCAGAGGGGAAAGGAATGCCCCCACACTGCTCAGATGTCCCTGAGCTTGCTGACAGCAGCACCTGCTCTGGGTGCAGGGTCAGGATGCGCTTCCGACGCCTGCCTCCAGAGGGCACCACTCAGAGCTCGGGTCTGCTCTCCCTACACCGTGGGGTCTTCTAAGGAGTTAGCGCCGCTTCCGTCTACCTCGTGGCACCGTTTTGCTTTGTTTTGTCTGAAGGTGAACTCACGTCATCGGTCATCCAGTCCACGCACCGATGCACAAGGAGACCAGTGGCGGAGGAGAAGGAGGGCCGCAGCCGGGGACCCTTGGTGGGCCGAGGCGGGGCTGGGCAGCCGCTCTCCTGGGCAAGGTGTTCATTCTCAGAAGCATGAACCTGCGGGTGATGGGAGCAAAGCTCAAGTCCATGGGGGCTGTCCCAGACCACCCCCGAAACCCTGTGGTCTGGTGGTTAAAGTCTGCGGTTTCCCTCGGGGTCTCGGATGGCATATGGGGAAGAGGTGGGGAGATCCTGGGTGTGAGAGGGAGAACACCCGAGTTGGGCTTGACCTCTGTAACAAAAGACAGATTAACAGGAGAAAAACTAGCCAGCCGCCAGCGCCGCGGCTCACTAGGCTAATCCTCCGCCTAGCGGCGCCAGCACACCGGGTTCTAGTCCCGGTCAGGGCGCCGGATTCTGTCCGGTTGCCCCTCTTCCAGGCCAGCTCTCTGCTGTGGCCCGGGAGTGCAGTGGAGGATGGCCCAAGTGCTTGGGCCCTGCACCCCATGGAAGACCAGGAGAAGCACCTGGCTCCTGCTTTCGGATCAACGCGGTGCGCCGGCTGCCGCGGCCATTGGAGGGTGAACCAACAGCAAAGAAGACCTTTCTCTCTGTCTCTCTCTCTCACTGTCCACTCTGCCTGTCAAAAAAATTAAAAAAATAAAAAATAAAAACCAGCCAGCCTATGAGCAGGTGCGGTGTGCACTGCCCAGCAGAGACCCAGCAGGAGGTCACTCAAGGCCATGGTGGAGAGTGTGGCCTGGGGAAGGTCTTTGCCACCCAGCCATGAGGTTCGGGGAGGGGTGGGACCCACAGGAAAGCAGTCCCGGCTTCCATAGGCAGGAAGGAGGAGGAGAGCCTGCTCCCAGAATCCTCACTGCCCCGCTGCTGAGCCATGCTCCTGCGTTTCCGGCAGGGGGAGGGGGAGGAGAGCAGAAAGCCGGTTGGCCATCGGCAGCCTCTGAGCTGCTTGCAGGGGAACCGTCGGGGATGGCACAGCGCCCGCAGCAGCTGAGTCACCGAGAGCTGCGTTGTGTTGAGCCTGAGCACAGGGCTTGTCCACGCCTCGCGCCTCTGCCAGTGAGGAACACAGCCTCTGCGCTCCCAGAGGGCATGGTGATCCCCATCACAGCCACGCAACCACCACGCCAAGATGGACTCAAAGCCTGGCGTCTCCTGTGGCCCCACAGCTTCTAGAGCGCCCCTGGCTTGGAACACGGGCCTGATGGAGCTCGTCTCTACGTCCAAACGCCCTGTGGCTTGCAGACCTACGATTTGTGGGTCTCGGCACGTGGCCGTCCTGGGTCAGCCCAGGCCCTGAAGCTCTCGCTGACATTCATGTGCTCCTTCAAATACCCATGGGACTCCCCTTCCCACAGGGCTGGGCGTGGCCTCAGCTCTGAGCTAGGGGTCCCCACCAGACCATGGGAGACAGCGATCCGGGACGCTCGCGCCACACGAGCTGTCTCCTGCCACGTGCTCGGGGAGTCCGCGTTTGCCACTAGATCAACGAATGGCTGAGTGCCTGCTCAGCAAATCACTGACAGTAGCCCTGAATTAGACAAATCGCAAACAAGAGGAAAAAGAGAGATGGAAGAAGAGACTTTCCATCCGATTCTCCGCGATAGCTGTATGTGATGTGCAGGGTCAGCTGAGCGAAGGGCTGGCTGGGGTAAACCCTCTCTCCTCGTGCGCTACTCCCCCATAGAAACACAAACTGCAAGTGAGCCCTCAAACCGGGACTGGAGCCGGAACACTCAGAGCTGTGACCACATCTGCGGATCTGCCAGCGCCCCGGGTGACGCCGAAGCTAGGGGTCCAGCCTGGGAGCCAGCTGTGGTCCCCTTAGCCCCGCTGTGCGGCGACTCAGGTGTCACAAGGAAGAAGCTGGGCAATGGAGGAGAAGCAGTGGCTGGGCGGTCAGGAGGGGCCCTGGGAATTCCCAGTGCCTGCTGTCGCTGACCCTGTGGCTGTGGACTTCAAGATGAGGAGCCCCGAAGCCGCGGGGTGCAGTGCTGAGGTCAGCTGGCCCTGCGCAGTGTCACCCCGGAAGGCCCGTGGTATTTAAAATATCTTTGCATCCTGAACACTTAAGGGACCCTTCTCCAGATCAAATAAAATCTCCACGTCTTTGCTTCTCTGCTGTTGCGTGAGAGCCACGCCTTCTTGTTGGCACACGGCAGGGCTCTTGTCACCCTCTGCTCCCTGGAGGTGAACGGAAAGGAGCAGCCTGGGAGGGAGAGTAACCGAGTGACCACAGCCCAGGAAGGCAGGGAGCTGTGCAGCCTCAGGCCTCGCTCGCTGTTCACTGGAGGACACAGCCGGGCCAGGCCCGAGGACCCGGGACTCGCGAAGGTGAGCTGTGTGTGTTCTTGCAGTAAGTCTCACCACTTCTGCCGTCGTGTTTAAATCATCGTGATGGTAGAGAATCGCAAAAATAGAACAGGACACCTGTGTGCCTGTAACTCAGAATCAACCATTGTTAAGTTTTTGCCCGTGTATTTTTTTCCATAGGCAAAAACTAACTGCGTCACCTGCTGTGTGTGTGTGTTTTACAATATGAGCTATACACCTGTGCAGCCGTACCTCACATAGCAGTAGCCCTACCCCCATCCATGAGGGGTGTTCTGAGCCCACCAGAACCGGCCTGGAGCACACATCGACAGGGCTGACCCTACATGTACTCTTACTATGCCTTTTTCTAAGTATTCATACCGACGATACAGTGTAATTAATAAATTAGCTGCAGTAAGAGATTGAGCACAATAACTAATAATAAAATACAGCAATTATAAGACGATGATGTAATAAAAGTTACAAGGATGCCATCTGTCTTCAAACAGTCAAGAAAAATATTGGTGTGTTCAGAGCGAAGTTGAGTGCAGGCAACTGAAATACTGGGAAGCGAGAGGGAGCCCATAGCTGGGGGAACTTCTGCTTATCTGCATGTACGTATATGCAAGTGCACGTGTGTACATACATGTAAGTGTGCATATGTAAGTGGACTGTGGATACAGATGTCTATGTATGTATAAATAAATGTATCCGTGTATATGTGTGTGCATGTTTGCATACATACATGTAAATGTGTATATGTGTAAGTGTGCATACACAAGTGTTTGTATATATAAGTGGGTGTGCATATATGTATGTATATTTAAATGTCCGTACAAATGTGAATATGGATGTAAATGTATATGTGTGTAAATATGTGTGTAAGGATTTGCACATTGTGTATATGTTAAGTCTGAGTATATATGTGTGTAGTATATGTGTCTGTATATGCCTATGTTACTATGTGTATATCAGTGTGTACATGTATTGTGTATAACCTATGTTACTGTGTGTATATGTAAGTGTGGGTGTGCATATGTAAGTCTGTAGATATGTGTGTACATGTATTTAAGTGTGTATATCCTATGTTGCTGTGTATATACACACACACATTTTCCACACTTCTTGAGAATGCATAACCCCGTCTCTTCCAGAAACCGACGTTTACACTACAGCTGTCCACTGAGCACAGTACTTGTCCCTGGCCCACCATGCTCACGAGCGGGCGACTGATCCGTGCAGGCCCCTTCCCATACTTCCGTCGCGGTAAAGACGCCCCGCAGAGTCACGGCCTCCCTTCAGTCGCCAGATGGTCACCGTTTGCTCCCTCACTTTCCTCTCCTGCCACTGTCCTGGCCTCCCACTGGGAGTGCAGCAGCCCTCGGGGAGCCTGTGTCATGTCGCCCGTGCCCGCGCCTGTGTCATGTCGCCCGTGCCCCTGGGACTGTGCACCGTGCATCACGTCTCCGGGTGCAGGGCGTGCTGTGCCCTCACTGCGGACGTGGATTTTGCTACCTGAAGCAGGTGTTGTCCAGTCTCTCCATTCGGTAGTGGGCGGGCACCTGACACGGCCCAGTGTGCTGGCCAGCATCGAAGGCCCGCCCCTGAGCGGCTGGAGCTCGCCGGTGGCTCCTGTGTGAACGTCCTCGGAGCCACGGTGCAGGCTGGGGCCCGCCTGCTCTGTAGTCTCCTCCCTGGCGGCCACAGGCCTTCCCTTGTTCTGTCACTGCTGTCCTGGACCCCAGACGAGTCTGCGATGATCGGTCGCCGTCCTTGACTATTGCTGAATGCAGGTTGTCGCGGAGCCGGCTGCTGGCAGCCCCTTCGCCGAGCCTGCCCTCGTGGGCAGCCCCGGTCGGCTCTGCGTGCTTCCTTCGCGTTTCCTTACTTTCCGACATGAAAGACGCTCTCAGCTGACCAAGAGTCTCTCCCTGACCAAACCGCACGCAGCCTCCTTCGAGATCCTTCCCAAACAGCCCTGATTCTGGACCTGTAGCCTCGTCGGGCTTCAGCAAGAATCCTGCCGAGTGTGTGCTGCCCAGCCCTGGCCATCTGCACTTCATCACTGCACTGTGCGCCCACCCGGCCTGTGCGCCGGTGCGGCTGCGCCTCCCGCGTGGGAGGCTCCCGTGTACCGACACGCACCCCGCACCCTGGACAGGAAGCCCCACTTCTCCTGTTGTAGTCGGCCCCAGCCAGCTTCCACACTGGGAACTCTCTCCTCTGCCGTGCCAGTTTCTCGGAGCAAGGCACGTTTTTACCGCTCTAACTGCTCAGCGCTGGCTTCCCTTGGACAAAGTGCGTCTTCTCCTTCCCCCACCACATTCCTGAGCTCTGTCATTTTTATGCCAGAAACAAAGTGGCTGATGACAGCCTGGTCCAGGAGAAGGCACAGGGACAGTCTTCTCTGAGAAGACCCATGGGGGGCTCCTTCGGGGGCGAGGGCCCCCCACCTGAGCTCAGTGAGCATCAGAGCCGTTAGTTCAGTGGCTGGGAGAACGCAGTGGGACTCCAACAACCAAGCCTGGTGGTGGGAAGAGGTGCTGCGGAAGCCCTGGGCCCCCGACTCCCAGGACACCGATGCCGCCGGCATCCTCAGCCTCAGGGCCCCGGCTCTGCTGCCCGCACTGGACCACGGTCTCCCCCAAAGGCAGGACACACGGCACAACGCCCCCGGCTTCTGCAGCTCCGTGTCTGCCATCAGGGAGTTCTCGTCCTCGGCCCTGGGAAGAGGCCGTTTCCTGGCACGGATCAGGTTTCCATCCCCGGTTAATCTAGAGCGCGTGGGATCGGCTCATAAGAGGATGGGACAGTTTCTGAGCTGGGCGAGGGGAGGCAGAGCAGGAGGAGTTGGGCCAGGGAGCACTGCGGGACCCCCTGGTTCTCGGTGCTGAGCTGCAGAGCCCAGGGGTGCACGGCCCTGTTTTCTCCCCAGCAAGGCTGGGTGCGAAGCTTCCAAGGGGTGCACAGCCCCACGGCCTCTCTCACAAGTATTAAAACATCAGCTAGCACCCTTCCTCACATTTACCGATATAGGAACGTATATATAAATAGAATACTGTGTCAGATATTAAATATATATGATATTATGAGAGACACTCAGACGAAGCCTATTTTATGCATTGGAGACTCCTATGTCTCTGTGCCTGGGCGCATGGACAAACTTCTTGAGTCTTGTTATCTTCTTAGAATTGAATCTACAAAATACATGAAATCTGTTCTCTTTCTATTAATAAGGGTTTTTTTTTTTTAAGTCACTGTGTGTTCTAACATCCTGTGATTGTGTGGTCTGTGTCCAGGCCAACGCTGGCCTGGCCCCTACAGAGACCTCAGCCAATGATGACTGCTGGTGACCTAGGAGGACAAAGGGCCTGGGTGTGGCCTCGCCTCGCTCCCTCCCTATTACCTAACCCAGCTCCCTTCTGGCATGTCTTTGACACCCCTCAAATTCCAAGTGAGGTGTGTAAGTAGTGGCCAGCAGGAGGTGCCGTGGGGACCTCCCACAGCCACACCATGGCCACAGACCTCACGACAGCGGCCCCTCCTCCACTGAGCTGGGCTGTGGCACCTGCACAGAGGCAGCTGGACGTGGGTGCTGGGCGGCTCCTGTTGTGGCTGTCCCAGGGTGCGTCACACTTCTAGGAGGAGAGTCGTGCCCGGAAAGCGGGGCTGAGGCTAGACCACTGGTACCAGCCTGAGGCCACAGTGACCTCACCTCCCCAGCTTCAAGCTGGCCCTGAGCAGCTGGGACAGGGGAGTCCTGGCTGGGGTGGGAGAGGCAGGCCGGTGGAGACACAGCAGGGAGAGGGAGGGTGAACAGGCGGACGCCCGGTTACCCAGGCGGAGTGTGGGAGCAGGTGAGGAGGTTTTGTCCTCGGGAGAGGAGAGAGGAGGCAGGGAGGAAGAGGCAAGAGCTAAGCTCACGAGAAAGCGGGCCACGCCCCTGGAGAAGCCAGGAGCCCAGAGCAGGGATGGACCACTCTCGCCAGAGGAAGTGAGTCATGTTTCTTTCTAGAAGAGTGGCTCACACGAAGGAGTGGTTGGTCAGATCAGTGTGTCTGCAAACAGCTGGCTATTTCCGAGGGGGATGAGTGAGCCGTGGAGGCGTCATCTTGACCAGCTTTCTCCTGGTGGCAAATGTGGAGCAGCTCCCTCTCCCACTGCATGGCTCCCGGAGGCTCAGCGAGCTGTGTGCTTGTGTCGCTTCCGTCCGCTGAGCTCACGTCTCCCAGGCTCGTCACCCCGGCCTCATTTTGCTCTGATCTTTCCCCTCCTGCCACGCTCCTCTGCCCCACAGATGCACAGAATGACCTGCGATGCAGAGCTGAGAAGTCTCACCAGCTCCGCAGCTCATCCCAGCGGTCCCCCCGTGACCCTTCGCACAGCCGGGACATCCGTGTGGCGGTACTGAAAGCCCGTTCATCTGAGACAAAGCTGAAAACAACGTTCCAAGAAAAAGATGCAATTCAAATGTCCACGCAAAGCCTGTAAACGTTCATATTTTCTTATATTTCTTTCTATCAAAACCAAACTGAATAGTGAAGCTAGAGTGACAGCTGGTTAATTCAATACACTGGCTTCAGCCGCTCTAAGGACACAAACTCAAAAGTGGCTCAATCACAAGTGGATGGATCAGATGGATAAGGACAAATTATGATCATTTCTGAACAATTCAAATTAACTGGCATAGAAAGCTGGAAATTGAGGCTGGCATTGTAGTGGGTAAACCACTGCCTGCAACATTGGCATCCCATATGGGCTCAGTTCAAGTCCTGCCTGCTCCACTTCCGATCCAGCGCCCTGCTAATGCACCTGGGAAAGCAGAGGAAGACGGCCCAAGTGCTTGGGCCCAGCCCTGGCTGTTGCAGCCATCTGGTGAGTGAATAGAAGGTTTGTTCTTCTCGTAGAGATTAGCAACCTCAGCATAAAATTCTTTTCTTAAATTTCTTTAAAATGAATTGATTTACTTGAGAGGCCAAGACAGAGAGACAAGGCAGATTGATAGATAGCTCCCACTTGCCAGGTCACTCCTAAAATGTGTACAGTGGCTGGGATGGGCCAGGCCAAAGCCAGGAGTCAGGATGCCATCCAGGTCTCCCAGTTGGGTAGCAGGACCCAGTTACTCAAGCCCTCACCACTGTCTCCCAGGGATTAGCAGGAATCTGGAGTCAGGAGCTGGGGCTGGGACTCGAACTCGGGTACTTCCCAAATATCTGCTGGGCCAACATTCACCCCCCGGGTTCCCATCTTTCCCTAAAGGGGAAAAATCAACAGCTTTCGCCTTCTCACTCACAGGAAGCCCTGGACAGCTTGGTTGCCACATCTCACCTGCCAGTGTCACTACTCCTGGGCTTGGGGGCCGCTACTATGTAGGATCAGGTAACGTAAAGAGTGCGGCACCGAGACAGTGGATCTGATAACAGGGACGACTACTAAGCCGTTAACAGGTATGGGGCATGTGCAGCATGGATCCACCGGACAAAGGGCAGCCTCATTTTCCAGGCAAGACAGAGCAGGATGTGGCAAGATTTCATCATGGCCAGTGCCGCAGCTCACTAGGCTAATCCTCCACCTAGCGGCGCCGGCACACTGGGTTCTGGTCCCGGTCGGGGCGCCGGATTCTGTCCCGGTTGCCCCTCTTCCAGGCCAGCTCTCTGCTGTGGCCCGGGAGTGCAGTGGAGGATGGCCCAAGTGCTTGGGCCCTGCACCCCATGGGAGACCAGGAGAAGCACCTGGCTCCTGCCATCAGATCAGCGCGGTGCGCCGGCCGCAGCGGCCATTGGAGGGTGAACCAACGGCAAAGGAAGACCTTTCTCTCTGTCTCTCTCTCTCACTGTCCACTCTGCCTGTCAAAAAAAAAAAAAAAAAAAAAAAGACTGCATCACGTTATGCAGATCACACAATTTAAAACATGAATTTTTTTTCTGGAATTTTCTATGCAGCATTTTTGGGCCACATCAATCACAGGCGACTGTAGTTCCAGGAAGGGCATCTGTGGACGGGGCACCAACCGCGTGTAAATCTGCTTTCACGGAGCCCCACTGCCCTGCGATTCCGCTGGACATGAACTCTGAGGTAGGAGGCAGGGCTGAGGACCCTCGGCCGGGAGCCCCTGTGTCTCCTGGCCTCCAGACTGGCCAGCCTTGACATAAAATGAAAACCACTCGTGTCTCTTGTCAGCTTCAGTTTCCCGGGAAAGCCAATCAGTCGTGTGCTTGGTTACATTTGCCAAAAACAGAATAACCTGCAGCTTTTAGGTGGACATAACTGAGGACACCCAGAAGGCCAGGCTGACGTCCCTAGGATGGCGAGGAGGTGGGGTGGATCGCAAACCCGGGGGAGGCTGGTGACGTCACCACGGCTGGGTCTTCTCTGCAGCGCCAAGATGTTCGGAGAGGACTGACGCGGCTTCTCCCCCGGGACCTGTGGCTGCCGTCTCTCTCAGCCATCTGACAAGCTGCCTCGCGGGTGAGCCTTTACAAAGCAATAAGGCAGACTTCAGGAAACACAGGCAAAGCTGCTCGCCCAGAGCTGAGATCAAATCTGAAACCGGATTCCATCCCATTGACGTGACTGATTCAGAGAATCCGCAGGAATCCGAGGCCCGGAGAGCCTGGGCTCTCTGTTTCCAGCCCCCGCTCCTCTATCGCGTGGTTCTGGGTCTTAAAGAAGGAGCCGACTTCCACAGGGACAGACATGCAGGAAGAAAAACTCACTTCATGTAAAACTTCATTTCATTAAACTCAAGGAGTTTGGTGGATCTGCTGACTCAAAGGTTTCCTGCCGGCCCCCTGGGAGGGCTTCGCAAAGCCCTGCCGCCCGCAGACGCCGCAGCTGATAAAACACAGGGTGGCTGCTTGCTTTCTTCACCAGTCACTGAAGCGCCCCACTCCAGTCCTGAGACACAGAGCCCGGCACCCTCAGCCTCGCCCCCGTGAGGAACAGGCCCCGGGCCGCTCACCACTCACAGCTCAGCACTGTGTGCAGGTCTCTTGTCGCTGTCATTCAACAGGCATGGTGCAGCCGGGGGCTAGGTCAAGGTCAAGCTGAATAAAGGAGGTCGCCAGAAAGAGCAGCCAGCGCAGCAGGTGACACCCCCACACTGTGCTGCTGGCTCCCAGCGTCCCGCCAGGCACCGGAAGTGCGGATTCGGCGGTGGCTTTGGCTGTGGTCATCAGAAGTACATTCCCACAACAAGCTGGACACTGTCCCGGAGGTGTAGAACAGTGAGGCGCAGATGCGGACTTTGTACAAAACGCTTTCCAATGCATTCAGTTAGGAAATGTTCTATCAACCTCAGCCCCGTCAAACGCCCTTGAAGAGTACAGGTGTCTCTTCTCAGCTCGACAGATGCAGGCTGACGCCTGGGCCAGAGGGTCAGAGGAGGCCGCACGCCTCCATGTGCCGGAGGAGAACAATTTCCTTCCCATGATGACCCCTAGTTTGATACAGAAGTGACTGGAGGTCATGTCATTACAAAGTGTAATGTAAGACAGAGCAAACTTCTAGTCTAACACGCGCGCGCAGACACACACACACACACTGCAAACAGCCCTGTCTTCAATGACTACAATTAATTAGGAGAGTGGGTTTCACTCACAAAAGCTTAGCTAAGAGATTTGTTTGTGGCTGAGTGTTTTTCCCTCTACGGAGCTAGAAATTTCATTGTAAATGTGGTGATTAACAACATCTCTATCTGCAGCTCAGGAAGTGTTGACACAGATGTTTGGCTAATCATTCATAGCGAATAGCTATTCCCATAAAGGCTAAGATTAGTCGGAATTGGCATGCATTTCTTTCTTCTGTGAGTCTCGTTTGATTACAGATGATGTTTTGTTAGCGTGTATCCATGCAACCTCATAAATGATGTAAAACCCAAGAAAAACAGAGACGCTGCCAAGACCAAATTAAATACGCATCAGAAAAAACGCGAGCTTGATTCAGGTTCAGGTGCCACGAAGCTTGCCTTGGTCTGTTGTTGTGAAAACCTTCAGGAAGGCTACACAAAGCAGCCTTGACATCAATATCAATTTAAAGGCGGCGTGGCTGCCAACACGCACTCAGCACAGAGCTCCGCGGGCTGTTTCATCTCCAGCAAACATGGTGGCAGCTGGTGCAGCCCCAAAGGCTGTGAAAAATGGCCACTGCGGACGGCTGGGAGAGCCGTCTCATCGGGGCCAATGTGCGTGACAGCCGTCACCTTCCGTGAGATCAGCACGGGTGGGTCTGGGAGCTGGATGAGGGGTGCTCTCACGTTGGGGAGCAGATTGCGAGTCCCTTACCCATGCCATCTTCACCTTCCTCCTTCCATCCACTGACCCACCCCCTACCCCCGGAAATCATGCCGCATGACACCTCACTGCTCTCCTTCTCCACCCCCTCTGCACACAGGCCCCGGGAAATCCAAGGAGCATGGCCCACGAGGTGACTTTGAGAGCTTCTTGGGGCATCTGGAAGACATCTGTCTGTTGCTCTATCAGCCAGAGTCCTGGGAATGGGGTTAGGAGAACAAAGGCGACACCACAGCCCAGCTGAGCTGGGGAAGTCGGGGCCCCGACTGTGTTACAAGGTGTGCACGCATTCACACGTCCAGTGTCTGCAGTGGGTAAGGATCCCGCCAGGTGCTGTAGGACAAGCAGGCACGGATGTGACATGGCCGCACAAACTCCAGGAACTGAGTCACAGCCTTGGGAGGCAAGTGGCAACGGAACGCTCGTGGGAAGCTGAGACTCCTGGGTGTCAGGTGGGCCGATACCTTCTCACCCTGGCAAGAAAATAACTGGCATCAGGTGCTGTCCATGTGCGGCAGGGAGCAGGAGTCTGTGGACGGAACCTGTTCTAAGACTGGAATGTCCCAGGGATGCTTCAGCTGCGGAAGACAACCTGCCCCTGGAGGCCTGTGTTTCCATGACAACACCACACCTGCCATGGCCTGTGCCCCCTCCGGATTTCACCTTGGAGCTTGGTCCGCACTGGTGGCCTTTGGTCACGTGAATGGATCAGTGACGCACCGAGGCTGGAGGGGACGGCTCAGGCCCGTTCACCCTCCCACTCCTCTCACTGCATGGTCCCCACATTCCTCCCCTCTGGAGGACACATCGCAACGGGCTATGCTGGAAGCACCACACACCGACCCTCAGAGCGGGGCTTTCCAGTCTACAACTGCGAGGGAGTAGATTTCTTTACATTTTGTTACAGCAGCACAGGTGGGCTGAGACAGCGCCCACACCACCTGGCGCTGTCTGTACTCGTCAAATGCAAGTTGAGCTACTTCTATGTGACTGCCCGATACGCACACACAGTTACTGTGGCGTACCTCGAGAGACGTCAGTCTCCCACGGGACAGGAGCGGCATTGCTCTTTTCCGTCAGACACAGTGTGTGCGGAACAGAAGAGGGGAGCATGGGCGAGCAAACACACTCACTTTGGTCTCCTGCTCAGAAGCTGGAGTCAGGAGCTGCTACCAAACTCAGCAATCCCGGGTGGGGGTGAGGGCATCTTAACCCCTCAGGCTAATCACCTGCCCCCTGCTAAGGTCCTGCTAAGGGCCAATCCGTGATCACCCATGCTCTGTCTTTTTTTTTTTTTTAAGATTTATTTTATTTATTTAAGACAGAAAGTTAGAGCTACAGAGAAAGAGAGAGGTCTTCCATCCGCTGGTTCACTCCCCAAATGACCTCAATGACCAGAGCTGCACCGATCTGAAGCCAGGAGCCAGGAGCTTCTTCCAGGTCTCCCATGCTGATGCAGGGGCCCAAGCATTTGGACCATCTTCCACTGCTTTCCCAGGCCATAGCAGAGAGCTGGATTGGAAACGGAGCAGGCGGGACTTGAACCGGTGCCCATATGGGATGCCGGTGCTGTAGGCCGCGGCTTTAACTCGCTGCGCCATAGCGCCGGCCCCCCATGCTCTGCCTTTACCTTGCTCTGACTTGCACCTGAAGGGACCCTTGGCCTCTGTGCACCCCTAGCCCCACTGGGACTGACGAGGTGGTCAGCCTTCAACTGCCCCCGTGCCCAGACTGCGGCCTCCTCAGGAGAGGCCTGCGCCTTCTTGACATTGCACACAGCAGCACACTTGGCAATGAAGACACCGCACATCTGCTGCCCACTGGGCAGCCACTCACCAGGTATGGCCACAGAACACTCGCGATGCAAACGGCGTCGCTCAGCAAGTGAAGGTTTTACTTGCATGTCGGCTTAATTCGTTTGCATTTGTGTCGCAGCAGTCCCACGTGGCCAGTGGCCCCTCGCAGGAAGCACAGAGGCAAAGCCTCCACCCAGCTTGCACAGTGTCGGGCCGCTGGTGTCGAAACGACTTAAACTGGGGGCCCACGATCTCCCAGCTCTTGGCTTAAATCTGAAGCCTCCTGAAATCTCAAGGAGGTCACTCATCTCATCCTTGGTGCTGTTCGGAGGACTTTACGGCAGCCTGAGTGTGCCTGGGGGTGGTCATCCCACTGGGCGCCCACTCCCTGGATGGCAGCAGCCTCTCTGGAGGGGCTCAGAGGTTCAGGGGACACCCATGAGCCGCGCGTGGTCTAGAGAGAAGGGCTCACCTCGAGGCTGAAGGCCAGGACCTGCAAAGGCCCTCAGGTGGGCAGGGGCTGAGTCCGATCACTGACCACAAAGGCAAGCAGCGCCCTGGCCAGCAGGGGCCGCGAGCATCCGAGAACACAGGCCCTAAGGGCGGCCAACACGGAACTTGGTTTTTAGTGCAATGAGAGACCACTAGAGGGCTCCAACCCAACGCTTCTTCAGTTTCAACCCATTCTCCCAGTCCCAGTGAGAACATTAACCACCAGGGAGAAGACTCTGGGGCGGGGCTTGTGGGTCACCTTGGTCAGGGCAGGAAGCGCCTGGCCAGAAGGAGGGAAGCCTAGGGCAAGAGAGCCCGTGGATGTCCCAAGGTTGGAGTGGAGCTCTGGGGGCTGCGGAGATGCGCAGACACCTCCCAGTGGGAGGAGCGAGAAGGGCAGGGTTTCAGGAACACCGAGGTGGACACGGGAGGTCTGCGGACATCCACGTGGGCACAGTTCAGGGACGTGTGGGCCAGAGCTGACCTCAGCAGCTGCCACTTGCTGCCCTGAGACTTGGAGCCTGCTGGCGCGAGAAGATGGCGCAATAGACGTGGCCCAGAGATGCATCTGCTTCTCTCTCAGCAGATACAGGCGGGCTCATGGTCAGCCGCTGGGCTCTGAACAGCCTGTCACGGGGCTGGCGTGCTCATGGGGCAACAGGACCACTTGGGCACCTCAAGTCACCCCACGCTCTGTGGCCCATGTGCTGACCCCTGCAGCTATTGAGAAATCCTGGGATGCCCCCAGATTTTCACAGCTTTTATTTCTCACAGTGGACCAGCAGTGAGATAAATTTAGCGTGCCGGTGAAGCCAGCCATGCCACGGTAATGGTGCAAGTATGGTGTTTCAGATTACGCTCTTAGTATCTCGCCCTTCTCTTCCAACTTATAATTCTTGTTTCTCATCACTCTCTGGCTGTTTCTGATCTGTGTCCCTCTCTCCTCCTCACAGGACCATCATTAACTGCTCCAACCCCCAGGAAATGGTGGAAAGAATGAATGGGTTTGGCTTCAAACACTCCTAAGTAGACAGTTGGGAAGTGGTCGGAAATTGAAACCAGGCAGCTAAATAATGTTAACACAGCCTGTTCTAGAAAATGGGCCTCAGCCTTGGTCTCAGAGCTCGGTTTATCTATGACATCAGAGCTCCGAGGGACGTTTGGGGCAAGGAGCCCGTTGGCGACCGGGCCCTCGCTCCAGCAGGAGCAATGCAGGAGGGCTCCACTTCCACCCCCAGAGTGGCTCAGCTTGCTTCTCGTGGAGAAGCCGCGAGGAAAGCTGGCAGGCCCTGCAGGAAGCAGTCTGTGTGGAGGCTGAGGGGGGACAGTCGCTTGGCCATCTCTCCAGGGTTAGCCAACTGTGGCTGAAACTTGAGAGCTGCAACCAACCCACCAGATCGCAGGGAATCCCCAGGCCTGCTCTTTGTGTCTGACAGGATGTCCCTGGGAACTTCTCGAGCCAGCCACCTTTGCAAACCTGCTATGGAGAGCGCAGAAAGTGAGGTGGGGAGCAGCACTGGAGAGGAGGAGGGGGAGGGGGAGGGAAGAGGAGGAGGGGGAGGGAAGAGGGAGGAGGGGGAGGGGAGAGGGAGGATGGGGAAGGGGGAGGAGGAGAAGGGGGGAAGAAGGGGGAGGGGAGAGGGAGAGGAAGGATGGCTTGGTAGGGATGTGGCGCTCACATCACAGTGTCTTAGCATGTGGGATTCGGGTGGGGGGTCCCTTTTGATTTATTACTAAGGCAAACATAAGGTGAATTATATTTTGCCCCACAAAGAACAGAAGTTAAGTTGCCCCAGATGTACTGAGCATAAGACGAGGGGACTTCAAAAAGTCCATGGAAAATACATTTTATTAAGGAATTATGCATGGATTTTTAAAACTATTTTGCATCAACATAAACCTCTCTTTTAATTCTATCTTTATATAAACTTTTTGAAGTCTATTGCATAAGCCAACAATGAAGTTTGAAATACAATCTTTTTTTAAATAATATTTTATTTATTTATTTGAAAGGCAGAGTTACAGAGAGGCAGAGGCAGAGAGAGAGAAAGAGAGAGCGAGAGAGAGAGAGAAAGAGAGAGCGAGAGAGAGAGAGAGCAAGAGAGAGAGAGGTCTTCCATCCGCTGGTTCACTCCCAGATGGCTGCAACGGCTAGAGCTGCGCCGATCCAAAGCCAGGAGCCAGGAGCTTCTTCTGGGTCTCCCACATGGGTTCAGGGGTCCAAGGACTTGGGTCATCTTCTACTGCTTTCCCAGCCATAGCAGAGAGCTGGACAGGAAGTGGAGCAGCCAGGACCAGAACTGGTGCCCATTTCCTGCTAATGCATCCTGGCAGGCAGCAGGTGACGGCTCAGGTGCTCGGGCCCCTGCCACGCATGGAGGAGACCTGCATGGAGGCCCAGCCCTGGCTGTTGTGACATCTGGAGACCAAATCAGCAGATCTCTCTCTCTCTCTCTCTCTCTCTTAAGTAGATGAAAACAAACAAAACTACTCACGTTTCAAAAGGCAACCTTTGAACCACGGTACAGACTCTGCACTGCCGCACGGGGGCAGACCGGGAGGAAGACATTCTTGCCAGACGTGGAAAAGACTTTGCAGGTCACAGCGCTGGCCTCTTCGAAGCTTCTCGGGGGCTCCGATGTGTTTTGTTAACTCAAATTCCAATCAGATCCTTTCTGGCTCATTTCAATTTCCCCTTCACCCTCGGAGCATCTTAGCAGCCCAGAAAGACCCATCCAGTGCCCCCACCGTCACTGAAGTGAGGGGGGAGGGCCCTACAACAGCCCCAAGATTCTTACCTCCCCCACCCAGAATACACCAAGTGTCTCCCAGTTACTGTGCTAACTACGAACCCGGGCACGGTCACAGCCCTTCCCTGCAGGGGTGTGTCCCACCCCCTCAGTGCGTGCCTGGAACCACGCACAGAACCAAGCGTGATGTGTGCTGTGTTTTCTCTGTGCTTATATGCCCACAGTGTGAGAGATTAACCACACACTGACAACAATACAGGACACCTCCGGTGACACACATGTGGCTGTGGTCTGGCTGCCTCCCCAGGCCCCGGGCCCCACAGCTGTGCCCTTCTGAGCCGCTGGGGTGATCATGGAAGCACTTACGGCCTCTCCAGGGACACAGCAAGTGCAGTGTCACCAGTCCTGTGCTCTGGGGCCTTCCCCAAAGGAGGCAAAGGTGACCTGCACGTGGCAGTCACATCGCCACAGTGCTCTGAACCCTGACAGTGACCGTGGGGCCCGCGGGTGGGCAGCACAAACAGCGTGGATACCCTGCACGAAGGGCTGGCTCAGGCCCGGGCTCCCTGGAGCAGAGGAGCACACGGGGCTCAGCTTGGAAAACTGGGGTAGAGGCCAGCAAAGGCAGAGCCACTGCAGGGCTGTGTGACTCTCTGCATCCAGTCCAGCGCGCGACCGTGGGACGCCCTTCTCGCTCCCTGGGCCTAACCGTTCCCAGGGACTCCAGGCAAAAGAAGACGACCTCGTCGGAACACTCCCGACAGGTGGCACTGCCCGCAACACACGGAGGGAAATCCACGCCCTCAAAACACTCGCTAGGAAAACACTTTCTTCATGGGGAGAAGCCTGGGCCTGACAGGAGAAGGAAAAATGACGGGCCTTCAAAAGACAACACCCTTTTACTTATCCAAATTCTGTCGGAGGGAACTCCATCTCCATCTGCAAATAACGGACGTGACATTTAGAGTCAGCTCTGCTGTGCTGGGTAGAGCAGCGTGCTCCTAGGGACAGTAATTTCCTCTTCCGCGGGCTGGGATGGAGACGGGCAGATGGCGAGAGAGGAATAAACACTCAAGGAGCAGCCTCCTGCCCAGGGACATCACCCATGAGCAGTGTGACCTCAAAAGATGAAGTATGCAATCCCCGGAGTCAAGAAAACTGGCCAACTCTCCTATAAAAATGAGTTTCAGTGGAATTTGAAACACGTTTAAGTATAAAATAATGGCCTCTGAATAAACTAACGGGGGCAGGTGTTTGGCCTGGTGATTGGACACCACCAGAGACGCCCACATCCCATATCAAGTGGCTGATCTGTGTCCCAGCGCCACTCCCCGGCCCAGAGGCCTGCAGCTCAGCACCCTGCAGGGCAGTAGAGATGGCCCAAGTGGCGGGATTCCTGCCACCCGCATGGAGGATCCTGAGCCCCGAAGCCCAGCCACGCGTTTGGGAAATGAAGCAGCAGACGACATCTGTCTGCCTCTGTCTGGGTCCCTGCTTCACTGTCTCCCAAATAAATGCACCAAGAAAATGAAGAAATGTTTTCAAAAAGATTAAGAAAGAACTTTTCTACTTAATCCTAGAAGTAAAACTGCTAAAAAAGAAAAATGCTTGATAGACTTGTCTGTGTATGAATGTCTATATTAAAGAAAAACAAATGTGAAAAGGCCAAGAAAAATATTTGAAACACTTGTGAAAGATAAATGATTGTATTGTAAATATATGTGAGCTACACACAAATGAGAAAAAGCTGAATTCCCGGAGAGGGAAAATGGAGAAAGGGCATGAAGTACGCTAAGTGCTATACCCGGGACAGGTGGCCAGGAAACGCACGAAAATGCATTTGACCACCTCGCCATAATAAAATCAATGGAAACTAAATAATGTGATATCGTGTGAAGGGTACAACAAGGAAGGAGGGTAATCCTGGAACCGACGTTTGGCATGACACTTAAGGCGCTGGCCAGGATACCTGTGTCCCCTCTCAGAGTGGGTGGGTTGGAGTCCCAGCCCCACTGCCAACTCCAGCTTCCTGCTAACACAGACCCAGGAGCACAGCCTGTGAGGGCTGACGTAGTTGGATCCCTGCTCCTTAAGGGGTGACCTGGGTGACCTCCAGGCCCCTGCTTCAGCCTGACCCAGTCTCTGCTGTTCTGAGCACGTGGGCAGTGACGGGAGCTCACTCTCTCTGTCTCTTAAATCAAGAAATAAATAAGTAAGTAAATGCTAATCCTTCATGAGAGTTTGGCTACATGAGGATGAATTTTGTGAAATTTCTGGAAGACAATGCAAGAAAAAAACACCTGAAAAGCAGCAAGAGCACGACTTTACAGCTGTTACTTCCCACGGATTAGGCTACATCAGACCCCTGTCGGAGTCCACGCCAGCACAGGGAAGAGGAACGGCGAGGCACCCAGCTCTCGCCTGGCGGCGATGCAGGAAGAGAGGACTGTCAGAGTCAGCGCAGCACAGCCTCCTCCGGGAGTTCTTCCAGGCTTTGGCAGGCCGTCCCGCCCTCTCCCCTGGGCCAGCCTCGCTTCCTGCTGGCCGTCTCAGTAGAGATAAATAACTCTCTCACACAGGCGCACTGTGCATTTCTTTGAGAGTCATGCTTTAACTTTTAAAAGTCATACTCTGACAGAAATTTGGCAAGGATAGACCCAGGTTCTCACATCAGTGCCTGTTTCTCCATGCAGTAACGTGGCTTCCAGGACTGGACCCTGTGGACGTAAGCAGATGGAGGGGAGAAGCTAGCCGTGAGGACGCTTGGACGCTTTGTCTGATGGCACCAGTGGCTCTCAGCCCGGGGCTGCTTTGTCCCTGTCAGGAGACTGCGTGGACTCTCACAGCTAGGAAGGGGGTGGGTGACACAGGTCGGTGTCCCCCAGGAAGAACACGCTAGCCCGGGCGCCGGCAGTGCCCAGGCTGAGACCCCGTGATCACTCCACAGGGATTTAAAGTGGAGCGCCTCTCAGACCAGACGATACTATGCCCTTGTCCGTGTGTGTTCACATTGGTATTTAGGACATGTCGTTATGCTGGTGGCACTCATATGACCAGGAAAGTATTAATCAACTATTTACAGTCGTAAAAACCATTGTATGTTTCATGTGTTCTGGGGAAAGAATTGACTTTTGTATGTCTCTATAGACAGTGGTATATAAGCATAAACTACATATGTTTATATACACATCCTGCTACTTACTCTTCTATGTGTTTCTCAATCATATCCGAAAGGCCTTCAGAATGTTCTTGGAAAATGTACACTGTCACTGGATTCCAGATTCCACCAAGTCCTTCGCGTGCGTGCCTGTGTGTTTCCTTTACCCTGTGCCGAGCCTGTGGTTCTGTCAGTAAGGAGTCCTGTCTCTCACTGTCTGTTCCAGTGTGCACACCTCTGGAGACCACGCACTAACTCTGCCAGCTGTGCATACTGTGTATGAAGTCGGCGCTGGATTGGCTGGCCCGCCCGTCACTCAGCATCGCCCTAGAGGCCTGCCAGTTTGGGTGGCTGAGCTGGCAGAGGACAGCTCCTGCTGACTGTCCAGAGAGGAGAGGAGACGCCCGCTGCGAGGGCCTGCGAGTCACGGCCCGGCATCCTCTTGCAGAGCGCCGGGAGCTGGAGAGGCTGGGTCTTCTAGTTTAAATTCCACCTCCAACAGTGGCTCCACCCCCGACCTCTGATTTTCCCATCCATGGAATGAGACTACGGGACAGGCAGTGTCCAGGGAATCCCAGTGTTCTGATCCTACGAATCCCTCAGCATCTGTCCCTGAGACTTTGCAAGGAATGAATGGTTTCCAGTCTCACCACAGGAGTGATGCTGAGACCGTCCCCTGCTTGACAACTTTGTGCTGCCGCCTTGGAGTGATCACGGGCACCCACAAGGAACATGGAGGTAAACCTCTGTCCAAGTGCCGGGCCCCAAAAGGCCCAAAGAAACATCTTCGTCAAAGCACTTGCAAGGACTTGGTGTGTGACCGTGAGCACGCGGGGGCCGGCCAGCATTGCTGCTCCCGGAGGACGGAGGTGGCCGGCTTGCCGGCTCTCAGGCGGCTTCTCAGCTCGGGCCGGCTCTGGCCCTTCACTTGATAACATAATTTACCGATTCCCCGAAGGCCCAATTGCTCTTCAGCTGATTTCTAGCCTGTACCCTGGGAGTCATGGGATGTCTGCCTGCTCTCTTAACACATCGAAGTCTCTACCCAAATTTGCTCTGTGATTTTAAAAATGCCGGATCTGTAAATTCTTGTAAATACATGGTTTGCACTCTTTATTTGCATCAGGTTGAACTGCAAGGCAGGCACGAGAGAAAGGAATACTTCTGTAAGTCACCAAAAATCCCCAGTCTGTTGAGATGCATGCTACTGTGCTAGGTTTAGCCCCGGCACTACTGGCATTTTAGGCTGGACAATGATTTGTGGTTGGGAACTGTCTGGGGTGCTGTGGGATGTTGTCCCGCATGCCTAGGCTGCACCTGCCAGACGCCAGCAGCACTGCCCCCACCCACACACAGTGTGATGACCAAAATACAAAAATTTCACATGCAAGGATCTACCCGCCCAGCTGACCACTGGTCTCCTCCATGAAGGGGGAGAAGAAAGGGCAGGAAGTGTGTCTATCCCCGGCGAAGATGGAGGCCTCCTCACCGTGGCCTGTGGTAACACAGGGAGTCCCAGACCCCATTTCTGCAGGGCCACTGGCCATGCTGGGCAGCCGGTCATGGTAAAGGAGCCAGGTGGTACAAGAAGTGGGTCTAGCAGCACACTCAAGGGTGAAAAGGGATCCCCGTTGTGTTGGGAAGAGTAAGAATCAGGAATGACTTTTTTTTAAACAGTTTTTAATTAATTAATTAATTAATTTTTTTGACAGGCAGAGTGGACAGTGAGAGAGAGACAGAGAGAAAGGTCTTCCTTTACCGTTGGTTCACCCTCCAATGGCTGCCGCGGCTGGCGCACCGCGCTGATCCGATGGCAAGAGCCAGGTGCTTTTCCTGGTCTCCCATGGGGTGCAGGGCCCAAGCACTTGGGCCATTCTCCACTGCACTCCCTGGCCACAGCAGAGAGCTGGCCTGGAAGAGGGGCAACCGGGACAGAATCCGGCGCCCCAACCAGGACTAGAACTCGGTGTGCCGGTGCCGCAAGGCGGAGGATTAGCTTAGTGAGCCATGGTGTTGGCCTGACTTGATTTTCTTATTTATATTTGTTCACATAATCTGATTATCTATATGTAATCTTCAGAATTTTGTAAAATCTTAAGAATTGATATGGATGATTAATAGTCTCTTAGGGGATGTGGCAAACACCCTCCCTGGTGACTTATGTTCTGTATGACTTATTCCCTTTGAGCGTGAGTGGGGCTGTGACTCCTCTGGGTCCGACTACGGCAAACGTGATGTCACATGTTGGAGAGTATCCTGCCTCGCAGTCTGCAGAGAATCCCCTTGCTGACTCTGAAGCGGGAAGCTGCCATCCCGCGAGGTGGTCTACGCGAGAGCCACAGGGAGGGACTGTGGGCCGCCTTCAGCAGAGAGACAGCACCCACCCCAACAGCAGACACGTCAGTCCTGCAACCTCAAGGGGAGAGCCGGACACGGGGTCTTTCCCCAGCTGAGCCTCTGGCAAGACCATAGCCCTGGCCAACACCCTACTGTAGCCCAGCGAGAACCAAAGCAGAAGACACAGTGGGGCCACACCTGGCCACACCGAGGAGATTATGAGATAAGTGACATATGTTGTTTTGTGTCACTGAGCTTGTGGTAATTTGCCGTCCAACAGCAGATAACCAATACAGGCAGCTTCCTTCTCCAGGGAGAATTCACAAGCCAAATGCTCTCCCTGAGTATTGTGGTTATCGCTATATTAATGGTAAAGGGAGCCCTTGATTATCCTGCGCCTATGAATCAAAACTTTCAGAGAGACAGCAAAGTGGGTGTGGCACTCGCAACAATGCCAGGATGTGCACCTGTCACCATGAAGAGTGCCACAGCACACAACATCAGACAAGGCCACTCTGCAAAGGAGGGCACGAGCCAGCACAGAGACCCTCACAACCCTGTCTGGACATAAACCAAAGCAAGAGCATTGTCAAAAACCACAAATCGATGCAGGTGTTTGGGCAAGCAGTTCGGCTGCTTCCTAGAACACCCCCATCTCGTGCCAAGGTGCCTGTGTTCAAGCCCCACCCCCAATTCCTCACTCCAGTTTCCTGCTAATGCTCACCCGTGGAAGCAGCAGGTGATGGCTCGAGTAATCGGGTCCCTGCTACTCACAAGGTAGACCAAGACTAAGTTCCTGATCCTGGCTTTGGCTTAGCCCAGATCCAGCCGTCGCAGGCACCTGGGGAGTGAACCAACAGATGGGAGCTCTTTGTCCATCTGTCTGTTTTTCTCCCTCTGTTCCTCTCCCTCTCTAGAACAGAACAACAACAACAACAACAACAAAACCTGAGTCAACACGCCCCTGTGCTGGGTAACGTGAATGACTGTTTACCAGTGACCGCATTAGTCTCACGCCTGTCTTCCCACCGTGTAGAGGAGTTAGACAGTCAGCCGACATTCAGTCCTGAACACGACCTGTGTCCCTGCACTCTCCCCGAGTCACCCCACGTGAGCCAAACCCTACGAGTGCTCTCTAACACCCTCTTACTGAGATGCCCCGTGGGCCCAGGGCTCAGGCCTCCTTTGTAAAGTCAATGAACCCAACCTTATGGGCCTGCAGGTGTGTTCCTGGTGATGTCTGAGGAGTAGCCTTGATGACACTGTAGCCAAAATAACTGTAGTGCATTCCAGCGTTAGTGTGCAAACTGGCAAATTATTTAAGCATGGCCCACACCAGGGATCTAATGAAATAAAAGCAAATTCCAGGGCACACGAGTGGGTGGGTCAGTCAGATACCTCCTCCGTGTACCTGCTGTCATTGAGGTTAAGAACAAACCATTGAACTAAAAAATGAAGTTCAAAACTCCAAGCTTCCAAGTCTTCAGACTTCAAGGAATCATTCAGGATACCATACTGACACAGCAATATACTACAGTGTAACCGCGACACAAGGCAGGGACTGCTAACTGTGAATTTGTATTTTGGCTTGCGAAAGGAGGAGGGAGAGATGTCATCACAATGACCACTTGTTCGAGCACGTTGGCAAACTGGGATCTTACTGAACTAAACAGACACAGCAGAGGGCCTTTAACTCCAGCTCCACGAATCATTTCCCACTTGTATTCTCTGCAGTATTAATAGCAACTGTACCCCAAGTCAGCAGCAGGGAGGCGCTCTCTGTAAGTGAGCTGGGTGATCACAGTCCCACAATGCCCCCAGAGAACAGCACACCCTGGGCTCCAGTGGACACTCAGCCCCACAGCCCACGTCTGTGCCACCTGCCAGAGGTCGGAGCTTTGGCAACCACCGATGCAGCGGCTGCCCCTTTCCTGTGCTCCCCGCCAGCCGGCCCGCAGGACGTGTGCTGTCCCCAGTGCTCCCTCCTCACCGCCCCAGCCTGGCCCTGGTTAGTTTGCGTGGTGCATGGAGCGAGACTGAGGACGCGACTGCCGCCAGAGGCAGGAAGGGACCTGAGGCCCTGTGAGCTGGGCTGCAGCTGTGGAGCGTGAGCAGCCACTCTGGCCACAGGTGCATTGGCAGGTGGGTGGAGGCCACCGGCACTGGGCAGGGACCACAGCCTCAGCGGTGGCCCCAGCCCATGGGAAATGCCCGTTGTTCCTACACCAGTGACAGCCATGGGCAGCCACTCTCACTATGGGAGAGGAAACACGTCTCTCTACAACGCTGTGTGGAGGCGGAACTTTGGAAACCTGCTTTGGAAAATATTTTTTCTTCTGAATTAAACATCCTAAAGAATTTTTTAAGAACGCTACAGGCTAACAGAACTTTGATCTTCAGAAACTTTTATCAGAATCTTCTAAAAATTAAGGAAAATGTTATAGGATCAAAATCAGGCTTTATAGAAATGGCTTTGAGAAAAGATTTGGCAGAAAATTTTTCTGATAAAGTAGAAAAATTTGACAAAAAGAATTAGCGAGAAAACCCCATGATCACGCTTCCTCAGATATTCTAACTATTATATTTGGGGTACCATTGAGAAACCAAGTGTTACACAGAAGTACTAAGCACAGAAAACTCCGGCTAAACCCTGGGACACCCCACAGAATCTCGTGAGCAGCCACCGTCCTCGTGCTGATGGCCAGTCCAGGCGGCCGTGGTGCTTATCTGATGTCCCGTGAGCCCCACTACCGTGTGCAGCAGACAGCAACAGCTGGGCTCACTATGTAGACGTCCTTCCTGACTTTCCGGCCTCTGAAAACAGAACTTCGATGGTGTTTCAGACGAATGTGGTGACAGGCTACAAGACATCTGCGGGGAGGACTGCATGTGGCGCGGCACCGCCTCACACACTGGCCTTCCATCCGGGCTCCAGATTGTGTTCTGGCTGCCCCACTTCCGATCCAGCTCCTTCTAATGGCCTGGAAGGACAGCAGAGCGTGGCCCAAGTGCCTGGGCCCCCACCAAGGAGCTTTGACCTGGCCCAGCCCTGACTTTTGCAGCCTTTTAGGAGTGAACAAGCAGATGGATTCATCCTCTCTCTCTCTCTCTCCCTCCCTCTCTCTCTCTTTCTCCTCCTCTGTAACTCTGCCTTTCAAATAAATAAATCTTAAAAAGATAAAAAATTAAAAATAAAAAATATTTGAGAGAAGCTTGTGAATTTTTTGCAGGTCAGAGCTCACTTCTGTAAAACCACCTTTTTCATTCTTTTGTAGTGGGCTGTTCAGGGCGTCCATACAGCAGATGAACAAATATAAGAAGTGTGTAGCTGCTTCTGTAGGCTGTGGTCAGCTTCGTGGGCAGCCTGGCTCGGCCGTGGCCCCCATTATGCGACACGTGGCTGTAAAGGTGTTCCTGGATGTGATTAACGTTGACAATGTTGCCTCTGAATGGAGCAGATGACCCCAGTGAAATGCTGATGTTTCCTAAAGAGGAAGTAATTCTCCCTTAAGAGGGAAAAACAGAAACCCACATGGCCAGAAGTGCCTGGCCTACCACCCTGTAGAATCTGGACTCAAACGACAACAGCAGCTCCTACCCACTCTTACCTAAATCCCGACTGCTGGCTTGCCCTGCGCATTCCAGGATGCCAGCCCCACAATGGAACGAGCCAACTCTAATGCATAAATAAATAGTGCCTATCTTTATCCTTATATCCATCATCTGGAATCTACATGTTGTCTGTCCAGCTGTTTGTCTATACAGCCATCTACCTACCTACCCCTCTGCATCTATCACATATGTGTCTATGTCCTTTTGGCTCTGTTTTTGGGAGAACCCTGGTCATCACAGGGCCTGCGAGCCACCTCATGACTGACGCAGATACACCGAAGACCTCACCTGTCCATCACCCTCAGTTCAGTGTCCATAGCTGGCTCCTCCCTCCTCACTGCTTCTGGCCTCCTCTACTCACTACAAACACAAGTCATGTCTTCTGTTTTGGGCTGTTTATCAAGGAATAGTGAATTAAATGAGACTAAGATGCAATGAGGAAAATAATTCTAGTGCCATTTATATTATGTAGTTTATTTCAAAGCCAAATAAAAATAATGTTGGGACTTTTTACTGTTTAGAATCATCCACTCAATTGCTTGCTTTCTCTAACAGTTCTAAGGACTGAATCTTTCGCATGGAAAAGAAAGCTGAGTATTGCCCAGGGCCCTGGCAGTCAATAACCAGGATAGAATTTCAGAAAGCTCATGGAAAACAGAGTTAAAATATAAATTTATTTTAGTTCAAAAGACGAGCTTCATGCCTAGCACACCTCTCCGTGAAGTTTTTGAAGAGCCCCTGGAATTACGGAGGTCTGGCTGGGTGCCCCGGGCACCTGCTGCCCTGCCGGCTGCTTCCTCCCGGGGCTGAGGCAGACGATGGCCGGGCGTCAGGCAGTTACAGATACAGAGCCCAGCGTCAGATGCGGATAGAAGGGTACTCAGTACTCACCGACAGCGTCCTGTGTGTCTGACCCCCAGCTAAATGAACTGGTTTAGCCTCTGAAATCCCTGGGAGAGGGGGTCTCATTTCTATGTGTGCTGTAGGTGTGTCAGTGTCTGACGGCCACTGTAACAACCTGCCGCGGCTCCATGACGTGAAATAGCACAGCTCTTCCCCTCGTGTAGCCTGATTCCAGGAGCTCGGAGTCCAGACGGGGTGCAGCGCGGGTGCTGGGAGGCCGGCGCCTCCTCCGGGCGCCAGGGAGACGCCGTCTTCTGCGGGCTGCCAGCAAGCCTTTCCCACCCTCCAGGCTGTGGCACTGCAGTTCCTGCGTCCACCTTCACCTCCGTCCTCACGGGGGCCTCTCTTACGAGGCCACCTGTGGTCAGCCTCAGGGCTTCCCTGAGCAGGCAGGGGTGACCTCGCCATCCCACGATCCGTGGCCTAATCACAGGGCCTCCCCGAGCAGGCAGGGGTGACCTCGCCATCCCACAATCCGTGGCCTAATCACAGGGCCTCCCTGAGCAGGCAGGGGTGACCTCGCCATCCCACGATCCGTGGCCTAATCACAGGGCCTCCCTGAGCAGGCAGGGGTGACCTCGCCATCCCACGATCCGTGGCCTAATCACATCTGCTATGTCCCCTTTGTCTCACGAGGAGACAGGAATCAAAGCAGGGAGGGCTAACTCTGGAAGTCACTTCTCAGCCCAGCACCAGAGATACCGAGTGCCTGGGGCCTGGCCAGGGTGCCCGTGGCGGGAAACAGTGGCACCTGGACCCCCAGCCGACCTGTCCAACTGCCTTGCACGTGACCCCTGGGGCTCCTGACCCAGCCTGAGCATTAGTGTGTCCATGCAGGGGATGCCAGCCTGAGAGGTCCACAGAACAGGCTGCTGGGAGAGCAGAGCTAAGTGTGCTGCTCACTGCCCATTCATGGGCCCCACCAGGACCAGCTTGGTTGGGTGGCACAGCAACAGGCTGTGTAGGGCACTGCCCATCCACAGAGCCCACCGGGACCAGCTTAGCCTTGCCGTGGGCGGCACCTCAATAAGCTGTGTAGGGCACTGCTCATTCATGGGCCCCACCGGGACCAGCTTAGCCTCGCCGTGGGTGGCACAGCAACACGCCGTATATGAGGGTTTTGCTGTCCAGTTTGATGCAGGTTTTTTCAATGAGGGCCAGTATGGGATTAGCACTAGGAAAGATCAGGAGAGATACACTCCACAAATCTCCCGGCTCAGAGGCATCCAGCGTCAGCTCTCAGAAACTCTGCAGCCTGGTCACCATGGCAATGAATTTGGGAGGAATCACTGAAACCAGTAGTAACGCTACTTATGAGTTTCATCTTCCTGGAAAGGAGTCCTCCGCAGTGGTGAAGTCATACAGGTCGGAACAGTGGAACAGAAAATTGATGTTGAAGTAAACAGTGAGTTAATGCACGGGTGTAGACATCTTGGTTCTCCACACTCAGCCCCACAAAAACTCCTGAATGAATCAGTTGAAAACAGAGCATGCCAAGGTGTGAGGCCTTTGCCTCCAGGAAGTCCCAGCCTCACAGAAAACCCAGAGTCACTCCCAGACACCAACAGAGCAATGGCGAGGAGGCTGGGGGCTGCCCGGGGAGTTCACTGGGAAGGCAGCTGTCGGCGCAGGACGCTGTCTCTGCACGACTTCCAAAAGCCACGGCCTGAATGACCACCACGGGTGTGTTCCCAGGGCAGGAAATGTGGACGTGGAGATGGGAGAGGAGTGCTCGGTCAGTGCAGCAGCAGCCTCGCGGGAACCATCCTAGCCAGCACGGCGTTTGAATGTAAATTAGCGAGAAGAGCACTTGCGTCACCGGGCAGGCCTGTTTGCAGAGAGCTCAGCCTGCAGCAATGCCGTAGACCTGCAGGTCTTCACGGTCACCACTGGTCACTTACTCAGCACCTGCTTGTCACTCGTGCACGTTAGATACACACTGCAGACAACAAAAACCCTGTGGCCCCATGTGACGGGTGTCCGAGTCAAGACCTGCTCCAGGGTTTGAGCACTTACTTGGCCAAAGCCATGCAGTGAGTGGCTGGACACTAAGACACTAGGTTCTTGCATAATACCACACTGCCCCCTAGTATTTCCAGAGAGAAGGTCTCTCAGCTACTGCTTCCTGTAGCACCATGGTCTGCACATTATGTTCACATAAAAATACATTGTCCAGTGCACTCGATGCATTTTTGTTTCTGTCCCCAAGAATGGTGAGAATCCCTCCCCAGGAGGCTCTCTCCCCTGAAAACCAGATCCCCCACCAAGCACAGGGTGCCCTGCTGCCCAAACTCTTTCCGTATTTGGCTTAAGCTCTCCTCACCACGCTCCAGCCAAGCTTCCCTGGGGCCAGTGCCAAGGCTCACCTGCCCTCACCGAGCCAATAATCTGAGGGCAGGTACCTTTGCCAAAACCGCCCTGCCCCAGGAGACTGCCACCCTAACAGCTCTGTTCTCTGCAAAATCCTTCCTTCGCATCCAACTCAAAACTCAGAGCGGCTCTCCTGCAAAGAGCAACCGCGGCCCTGTCCTGCTCCATTGCTTTGCCTCAGGGCCCGGTACGGAGCAAGCAGCTCCTGCAAGGGTTCCTGGCTGGCACAGGACCTCCACCACCACCTGCCTAGAGCAGCGCCTGGCCCGGAGCAGGTGTGCAGCCTGTTCCCAGCAGACGAAGAAAGGGCGGGCAGGGACTCACTGCTTTCTAACATGAGCCTTCGCTTTTCTGGCGAGGTGTTGCATGAGGAAGCCATGCATTTCATTCCTAGGACATGTGGAATTTTCATTAAACCCGGTGGGAAATAGGAATCTCCCCTCAAAATCCAACAGTAAAGACTTCGGATAAGTCTGAGTTGGAAACATAAAATCTGGCAGGAGTGAGGATTTTCTTTCTTTGCTAAATTAGTACCACTTGGTCAAGGACAATAGATCATGCTCCTCGAGTCTGAAATGTATTGGATTCCTTTTGCTTTTGTCAAATGTTAGATCCATGAGTTAAACATATTTCTTGAAGAAAATGAGGCCATCTGCTTCGTGTTGCTATTTATCAATGAAAACCAAAGTGCTTTATCAGTGACACTGCAGCGCACAGGATGCTGGGTACGTGAGTCAGTAACACGCACCCCGCTGCAGAGGCAGAGAATCTGGAATCCAAGTGAGGAGGAGTTTCATGCACAGAGACGTGCACACTGAGCAGAGCACTAATCTCCACCCTCCCTGGCTGGATGGTACTTCCCCATCCATCACGCCCCAGTGCTCATTGCTGTTCTGTGACGATGGATTAAAGTCTGTTTTATGAACCAACTTATAATATGCATTGTGGAAGACACAATGATGATATGTGGATCTCAGAATTGATGACCTATACGGGGCTGGCACTTGGTGCAGTGGGTTAACGCCCTGGCCTGAAACATCGGCATCCCATTTGGGTGCCGGTTCTAGTCCCGGCTGCTCCTCTTCCCATCCAGCTCTCTGCTATGGCCTGGGATAGCAGTAGAAGATGGCCCAAGTCCTTAGGCCCCTGCACCCACGTGGGAGACCTAGAGGAGGCTCCTGGCTCCTGGCTCCTGATCGGCACAGCTTTGGCTGATGCGGCCACCTGGGGAGTGAACCAGTCAGTGTATGGAAGACCTCTCTCTCTCTCTGCCTCTCCTCTCTCTGTGTAACTCTGACTTTCAAGTAAAATAAATAAATCTTAAAAGAATCTGGCTGTATTGTCAATACCACAGGATTTACCAGGACACAGCAAGTACCTGGAGCTGGGTAAATTAGGGATAAATCACGGGAGAAGTGGGACTTGAGCAGTCTCCTTTCTCCACTCTCCCCTCATCTCAGCCCTGCTTCATCCCTCCTGGTTGCCAGCCCGGGCAATGCCCACATCCCAGCCCTGCTTCGTCCCTCCTGGTTCCAGGCTCAGCCAATGCCCACACCCCAGCCCTGCATCGTCCTTCCTGGTTCCAGGCTCAGCCAATGCCCACACCCCAGCCCTGCATCGTCCCTCCTTCCTGGTGCAGGCTGGAATTCTGTCCTTCCTCTAATCCAATATACAACCTACGTGACCATCCAGCCTCACACTCTGCTTCTCGGCGCCCCTGGGTGACTAGGCCTGGGACCCGGATGATAACCCTCACTGGGCCCTTACTTCTCCTGTTGCCTTCTTTAGTCCTTTTTTTTTTTTTTAATTTGAAAGACAGAATTAGAGAGGTAGAGAGAGACAGAGGTCTTCCATCCGCTGGCTCACTCCCCAGATGGCCGCATCAGCCAAAGCTGTGCCGATCCGAAGCCAGGAGCCAGGAGCTTCCTCCAGGTCTTCCACGTGGGTGCAGGGGCCCAATGACTTGGGTCATCTTTCACTGCTTCCCCAGGTCATAGCAGGGAGCTGGATGGGAAGAGGAGCAGCCGGGACTAGAACCAGTGCCCACATGGGACGTCGCGCTCCAGGCGAGGGCTTTAACCTGCTGTGCCACAGCACCAGCCCCCCTTCTAGTCCTTTTCTCCTGGAAACATTTTGCATGAAACCCCGACAGCACCACTCCACTTCCCAACACTCTTCAGAGGTCTACAGCATTGTAGCCTTCTGTCCAAGCTGTCCTATGATCTGGCCTGCATCCACTCCTCAACTCAGTTACTCCGCAAGTGCCCTCCTCCCACCACACTCCAGGGAGTAAATATTTCGGGGAGAGACATGGGGATCGCAGCACAAAGCCCCAGGGCACGGGGTTCTGGAAGGGTCCAACCCAGGAGACAGGAGGAGCAGCCTGTCTGTGGGGGGCACCCAGGGAGAGGGCTCAGGCCAGGCAGGACAGAGTCCAGGTGCTGCTGCTGGTTGTGTGGGATGAGGACTCGGTGCTGCCATGTGCAACCTCTGCCTTCAAAAACCCAAACTCCCTTTGACCCCATAGTCCCCTTTCCAGCCACAAGACAGCAACCGCCACAGGGCAGGGCTGTGGCTCTCAAAGGGGTGGTTTTGTGTCACCCCCGCCCCCACCCAGGGCACATCTGGCGAGGTCCCAAGGCGTCATCCTCAGGGTGGGCTGCTCTGTGTCCAGTGGGCAGAGGGCAGGGATAGTGCTGACCCCCTCCTCGCCCCCACAATGCACAGGGCAGCCCCGCCAGAGCGGGGACACCCTGAGGTCGAGGAGAATCTGTGTGTTGTGAATGCTGATGCCAAGAGGCCGTCAGGGACCCACTTTCAGGGGGCCGCTCCGCTCAGGTCCTTCGAGCAGCACAGCCACGCCAAGCTCGCAAATGCAGGAGGATAGTTCTTTAGGCGTCTGGGGCCGAAGCTACCAGGAGGTTATTGTGTGTCAACCGTGTGAAGGAGTCACCGGCCCGTATATTCAGTGACCGTGCAAAGATGACGGTGACAGCTGTTGCCCACGGATGTAGTTCAGATGTTCTGGTTAACCTCGCACAGACCACTCCTCCCGGTGACGGTGAAGAGGGACTGAGGGGGTGCTGACTTCGCAGAGGCGGCCTGCGGTCAGCCTGAGGCTCCATGAGAGAGAGGCAATGTGCACCACAGCCCTGTGTGGCCAGAACCAGGACAGGGAGCAGAGTGGCCACCTCTAGAGCAAGAGCCGGGTGAAGGTGAGACGGCACTCAGGCCTGCACGCTAGCCCAACAGCAAGGCTTCGAGAGCTGGCAACATGGGGAAAACGTGTTCATTCTGGCACACTCCCAAGTGCTCCCCATAATCCCGCTTGGGAGCTGAAGACAGCCCCTGGGTGCTGGGGGCCAGCAGGCCTCGTCAGAGAGGGTGGCTGCAGGGCCACTCCCGCACATGCTCTGTGCCTCCAAACAGCCTCTGCCCGCCCAAGGGCCCCGCACCTGCTCGAATGCTTTGCTGTTACCGCTGGCTTCTTATTGTTCTTGCATTTTGAGAAGGGGGATTGGCTTTGCACTTGCATTTTGCACTCAGTCCTACAAATGACCTAACTGGTGCTGGGGTAGGGAGGAGCTAGCAGCAAGCTGGGCCTGTTGCACAGGTTCTTCAAGGTGGAAGAGGCCAGCCTGGGAGTGAGGGTCCGGCCGGTTAAAGGGCTGCACAGGACACTGGGGAGAAGGCCAGCAGCCCGGGGCAGGTCCTGCACCCTGAACTCTGTGGGGGCCCGTGTTGCCCATCTCCTCCTCGCTGGGGCTCCACAGCAGCACAGTAAACATTTGGTGCAGGATAAATGAACATTGCGGGCATAAATAAGGAGAGGTGACTGCAAAGGGTCACTGCAACGCAGCTGCTCTGGGAAGCAGCATGGACATGCTAACAGGCCCCACTGGAGAAGCCGGGATCCTGGCGACGTGTGTGGACAGGGGACGGGAACACGGAGGGTGGAGGTGAGGGGAGGCTGGGACATCTTCAGAGAGGAGGTGGCATTTCAACCAGGTTCTGTAGACAACAGGGACTGCCCACACAGGCCCACCGGAAAGACCCAAAGGGGGCGGGAGGTGCAAGGCCATGGTTTCCATGGGGCTGCACCTGTGACATTGGATAGGGAAATTTCTGCAAGTCCAGTCCCCCACACTGGACCATGAGAGGGTGCAGGCACCAGATGGGGGGAGGACGGCACTGGGCTCAGACTCCTAGCTCTGCCACTCTCTCCCTGTGGCACACAAAGTGAGCCACTTAGTCCCTCCATGTCCGAGTTACTCATCGGTAAAGCAACAAGTTGCTGGAAGCAGCGAGTTCACCGAGTAGAATGCCACGTGCTAGGCCATGTGCCGGGCATGGCTTTGGGCTGTGAGCTATGGCAGAGGATACGACAGGCAGATCCCCCCACCCGAGTGCTCAGGCGCTGGACAGGTCAGTCAGAAAGGCAGGCTCTGAACCAAACAATAGTGAAATCATTCATGTGTGCTTCGTCCCTCCTGGTTGCCAGCCCGGGCAATGCCCACATCCCAGCCCTGCATCATGTGTGATCCAGACACCATGCATGAGACGCCTCAGGGTGCAAGCTGGAGGGTCTGAGCACTTTGCACATGGCTGAGTGACAGGAGGAACCACTGCAGAAGGCATGGAGAGCGGGAGAGGGAGTGTGTGCAGACCAGCTGGCGCAAGGGCACCCAGGGGAGCCTCACCCTCCACGGCAGGGGGCTTGGACTTTGTCTCTGGTGCAGGCGAGACCTTGCATTAGCACCTCACCTTCCTGAATCTCAGGTGGTACTTACGGCTGATGGCGGCCAAGCAGGGGCTGGACTGCAGGGCTGTGCTCCCTGCTGTGGCCGGGAGCACACTCACAGGGCAGTGACAGCGAGGGCTGTGGTGGCAAGGGGGTGATGCTTACACGTGGGGAGGGGAACCGGCCCGAAGAGAAGGGTCAAGAACAGCAGCGACCTGGGACTGGTGCTGTAGTGCAGAGGGCTAAGCTGCCGCCTGCAGTGCCGGCATCCCATATGGGCACAGGTTCGAGTCCCGGCTGCTCTTCTTCCCATCCAGCTCTCTACTATGGCCTGGGAAAGCAGTAGAAGACCGGATGAAGCTCCTGGCTCCTGGCTTCGGATTGGCGCAGCCCTGGCTGTTGCTGCCATTTGGGGAGTGAACCAGCAGATGGAAGTGTCTCTCTGTGTGTCTGTCTCTCTCTCTCCTCCTCCGTCCCTCCCTCCCTGCCTCCTTCTTCCTCTCTCTGTAACTCTGCCCTTCAAATAAATAAAATACTTATTGGGAAAAAAAATGACATCGACATAAGACAAAAATGACACGGAAAACAGTGCCAAGGAGACTTTTCAGAGGAAGTGGACTTGAGTGGACCTTGGGGAACTGGTTGGCCTTAGGACCTGGGATGACAAGGGGGGCAGGGGAAGGGCATGTGGATACCTGATCTATCCCTAGAATGCCCTCCTGGAGTGTGCACTGTGAAGGCCGTGAGCTGGAGAGCTGGGCACCCCTACACGGCCAGTGCCCCTGGGAGGGAGGGAGATACAGACACGTGCCCAACACTGTAACCTGGAAAGGTGGCACTGGGCATGGCGCTCACGAGGCACTTCCAGCACCGATGGACACGGACAGATGCGTCACCGCCCTTCTCTGCGGGCTCCGTGCTCTGGCCGTCTCTTCCTGTGCTGCAATCCTGGGTCTCCCGTCCCTCGGAGCCCACACTGTGGGGAGCAACTTGGACTAGACTAAGTTACTGGAATTAAGACTTATTCTATGCATCTGCTCTCCCATAATATGGCGCTGGGAGAGAAGAAAACAGCTTCTACACAGCTGCCTCCAGTTCAGCCAATAAACTGTAGGACTTGCTCCTGATTGGAGGAGAGCAGCGTGCTCGGCGTGTGGGCAGCCGAGTTGGGATTGGCAGAGGAGGACTATAAAGGAGGAGAGAGACGGCATGCACCAGGAACATCTAAGGGGAACATCTAAGGGGAACACCTAAGGGGAACACCTGTGCAGCCCCCGAGAGAGCCGGCCGGCGGTGTGCCGCTCCCCTGCGGAAGTGGGGAATGTGGCCAGGGGGAACCGCCCTTCCACGGAGGTGGAAGGGATAGTAGCCAACCCGGGAAGAACCAGCAGCAAACCCGGGGAGGGCCGAGCAGACAAAAGAACAGCGCAGGGTTCAGTGTTGCTCCTCCACGAAGAGGGGGAGCGACATAATGGTGCCGTGACTCGGATAGGAAACTTAGGAGGGAAGAAATGGGAAAATATCGGAGAGAGAGACTAGCAAACAGCCTAGGGAAAAGCCGGACGAAAAAGGTGCCGGAAGAAGCTATTGAAAGCCTAGGCATAGACTCAGATACGGACTACGGGGGGAAGCTGGGAGAAATCTCTAAGGTCGAAAGCGAAAGTGAAAGCTAGAACAAACAGACTCAGATGCGGACTGTGGGGAGAGGCCAGGAGAAATGAGGGAGGAGTATTGTTGGAGGAAAGCTTGGGGAAACATACCGGGTAGAGAAAAATGTTAGGGAAATTGAAGCTGCGGGGGCAGGCCGAGGCGGAGACGAAAGCCACTTTGGGATTCTCAAGTTAGCCCGGGAATGGGGGGCGAAGAGTTGAAACCAGAAGTGGAAACGTAAGCCAGGTTGAATTCGCCAGGTTAGCCCGGGGAACTTAGATTGAATGCTAGTGGCGGAGACGTAAGCTACACTGTGTGACTCGCGGAGGCTGCCGCGCGCAGAGAGAGCGTGCGGGGCACAAGTAGATAGGGAACGCTGGACTACTGCGAGACCGCGGAGTGTGCGCGCGAAGCCGAGCCGCGCAGAGCCGCGAAGCCGCGCAGATGAGAGAGGCGCGGGCTGAAGCGGCTCAGCCGGGAAGCCACCGAGAAGCAGCCTCGGGGCGGGCGCCGGGAAGCCGCAGGGATAAGAGAAACAGAAGTTTTAGAAGTAAAATGAGAGAAATAGGAATGCTGGTAGATAGAAGTAAAACAGGAGAAATAGGAATGCCCGGAGATAGAGAAATAGAGAAATAGAAAGGCCTCCCCACAATACTGCAATGAGAAGGCTTGGATTCGGTCTGCCTGATTAGTGAGGCGATGAGCACCTGTGGGCGGCTAGCAGCTTATGCGCCGCAGGTCACCGAAGACAGGCACGAATTAACATCAATAAGGCCTCCCCACAACACAGCAATGAGAAGGCTTGGATTCGGTCTGCCTGATTAGTAAGGCGGTAAGCACCAGCAGGCGGCTCGACCAGAGTATGAGCTGCAGGTCACCGAAGATAGGCACGAATCAACACCAATAGGTCTCCCCACAATATGGCAATGAGAAGGCTTGGATTCGGTCTGCCTGATTAGTAAGGCGGTAAGCACCAGCAGGCGGCTCGACCAGAGTATGAGCCGCAGGTCACCGAAGACAGGCACGCATCAGCGCCTAAAAACCTCCTCACAACATGGCGAAGAGAGGACCCGGATTCGGTTTGCCTGATTGATAGGACTTGTAAGAACCTGTGGCAACTCTAGCAAGTAGAGCAGAGTGTGTGCTGCGGGACACCGAAGACAGGCGCGTATCAACGCCAAAAAATAAAAAGAAAGGGGGACCTGTGGGGAGCAACTCGGACTAGACTAAGTTACTGGAATTAAGACTTATTCTATGCATCTGCTCTCCCACAATATGGTGCTGGGAGAGAAGAAAACAGCTTCTACACAGCTGCCTCCAGTTCAGCCAATAAACTGTAGGACTTGCTCCTGATTGGAGGAGAGTAGCGTGCTCGGCGTGTGGGCAGCCGAGTTGGGATTGGCAGAGGAGGACTATAAAGGAGGAGAGAGACGGCATGCACCGGGAACATCTAAGGGGAACATCTAAGGGAACACCTGTGCAGCCCCCGAGAGAGCCGGCCGGCGGAGTGCCGCTCCCCTGCGGAAGTGGGGAATGTGGCCAGGGGGAACCGCCCTTCCACGGAGGTGGAAGGGATAGTAGCCAACCCGGGAAGAACCAGCAGCAAACCCGGGGAGGGCCGAGCAGACAAAAGAACAGCGCAGGGTTCAGTGTTGCTCCTCCACGAAGAGGGGGAGCGACACACACAAAGCCCAGTTCCCTGCTGAGCACCTGCTCCCACACAGAGGGGGTGCGGGGTGGGGGCTTTCCCTTCACTCCAGTAGCCCAGTCACCATCCACCAGCCAGCGTGCTGGCTGTGGGGGCACAAGCAATGGCCTTCCAGGCTCCTGATCGAGGGCTCCCGTCACAGCCCAAGAGCAGAGAAGGGGCCGGCGGAGGTCCTGCACCTTCAGCACACTGCTCTACGGTGGGGGGTGGGGTGGGAGGTGTCGCTCCCCCTCTTCGTGGAGGAACGACACAGGACCCTGCGCTGTTCTTTCGTCTGCTCGGCTCTCCCCGGGTTTGCTGCTGGTTCTTCCCGGGTTGGCTACTATCCCTTCCACCTCCGTGGAAGGGCGGTTCCCCCTGGCCACATTCCCCACTTCCGCAGGGGAGCGGCACTCCGCCGGCCGGCTCTCTCGGGGGCTGCACAGGTGTTCCCCTTAGATGTTCCCCTTAGATGTTTCTGGTGCATGCCGTCTCTCTCCTTTATAGTCCTCCTCCGCCAATCCCAACTCTGCTACCCACACGCCGAGTACGCTGCTCTCCTCCAATCAGGAGCAAGTCCTACAGTTTATTGGTTGAACTGGAGGCAGCTGTGCAAAAGCTGTTTTCTTCTCTCCCAGCGCCATATTGTGGGAGAGCAGATGCATAGAATAAGTCTTAATTCCAGTAACAGTCTAGTCCGGGTTGCTCCCCACAGGAGGGAGCCAGTGGTGATGCCTTGGTGCCTGGGGTTCAGTCCACAGATGTCCAGAGGGAGGAGGGGCAGGGAGAGCAGCAGGGCATCACGAGGGAGCTACAAGGAGCCATGGCCCCCGAGGGAACAAAGACAAGGGCAAGGAATGTGCAAAACACGGCAACAGGGAGGGGCCCAGAGCTTACACTCAGGCCTCTTGGGAGCGCCCTGCTGGGCTGGGGTCTGTGCCCTTGGAGCTGCCTGTCCAGCCTTTGTGGGGGTCTGAAGAGGCGGCCAGGAAGCTGGTTCTGCAAGGGTCAGTGGAACTGCAGGTGGGACTCCCAAGCTGCTCCAGGGGTGAGCTGCCACTGCCCCGTGAAAGCAGGGAGAGCAGGAGCCCCGGGCCCTCCTCCGTCTTCCGGTCACCTTCCAGCACGGTGGCCGGCTGCACAGGGCTCCGGCGGGCAAGGCTACCACGCAGCTCCCGTAAGACGGAGCAAGAGCAAAGGGCTGGGGCTGGGGTAGTGACTTAGCCCCAGGCTCAGGGCCTGACAGCCAGCAGGAAGTGACGAGGACGGGGCGGACCCGTGGGCCAGCCCTCCTCTGCTGGCTCACCTGGTGGAACGCAATCACCCGACAGGGCACGCTAGCCATGGGGAGATGCTGGACGCCTGAGGAAACGGGACAGGTTTTGGAGAGAGGCTGCCATCGGCTGCCGTGGGGGCCTGCAGACACAGTCGGGCAAAGCCATGTCCTTCCGCTGCCCACGGCTGGTCCCCTGATGGGGCTGGAAGAGCGACACTTCACTCCTGGCTGCAGCTCGCCTGCCCAGCCCTGGCGACAGAGCACACCTTGGGCCTCCTCTCCTCCCTCAGCTGTCCTGCTGGGTCCTGGGATCTCCCCCGAGGGGCTGTCTGTGGCTGGCGCACAGCACCCCCGTGCTGGTGAACATACGGTTCAGTGCAAGGACGCACCCACTGCCCCAAGCCTCTCCACCTCCCACCCAGGACACACACCCAGCTCTCGGAGGTCTACCTGGTGGCATCTCACTGGCTGTTCTCTCCTCTGGGCGGTGGCCACGCCCTGGCACAGCAACTCCCCTCCAAGGACTCGGTCCCCCTCTTCCACCTTCCTTCTTCCCTGCCCGACACTGGGGGCACAGGTTGCTAAGAAAGCCTGCAGGGCACAGCAGAGTGCTGTCCCACCCCACAGGGCGGCCCTGTAAACACCTGCTTAACAATCACCCACGTTTGGCACTGAGCCCCAAGTTCCCACATGGACTCCTAGCCCCACCTCCACGCCCCTTGAGGGGACAGCTGGGGCTGCAGAAACTGCCCACCCCTGGGACAGATACAAAGGCCCTCACCAAAGCAGGCTGTGTTGAAAAAAACAGGAGCCAGGGCCGCTTAGGAGAAAGCATGGCAGCGCCCACACGTAGACAGGGAGGAAGCTCCCACAAACGCCCTGCTCACCAGGTGCCCAGAGCACCCTGCTGCCCTCCCGGGGTGGGGGTCTGATGTGTCACAGGGAAGGCGGGGAATTCCGTTTCTAAAGCACAGGCAGGGAAAGACGGCCACCTTGTGGGCATGCGCCAGACTGCGTCCAGGCTGCAAATTCAGACCCTGCAGTGGCAAACTACTCCTGGAATCCTTTCTCAGGTTTTCATGTTTGATTGCTTCGCAACGGTTTTCCTTCACAAAAAAAACATTATTTGAAAGACAGAGACACAGCAATCCCATCTGCTGGGACTGTCCCCAAATGCCCAGGACAGTCAGGTCTGGGCCAGCCGGAAGCTAGCAGCACGGAACTCGATCCGGGTCTCCCACGCAGCTGGCAGAGGAAAGTACTTGAGCCCTCACTGCTGCCTCCCAGAACGCGCACTGGTAGGGACTGGGAGTGGGAGTGGGGACCGGCCTCGGACCTGGCACGGGACACGGGCTGCAGGCGAGGCCCCCAGCAGCTGAACTGCTACGTCAATGCCTGCCCCACCACCAGCCTTTGAAAGGTCACAGGGTCACTTCTCCTGTGGGGAGGGGCCGGAGGGGAGAGGATCGCTCTGCACAAAGCAGGTAGTAAGAACTTCCAGACAGCTGGCTTCACCTTGCGTTCTCCTCACCGTTCTCCTCACCGTTCACTAAACCTATTAGGTTTCTGGTGGCAGCGCGCGTTGACAAATCACCACTCCCCTCTCAATCGCGTCAGATTCCAAAGCTTTAGTTCCCAGGTATCCAGCCGTGAGGAGGGTGTGGGGCAAGAGCTGAGCCCGCCCCAGCAGATTCCCTGACCAGCCCTCTGGTAAGACAGGCACAGGGCGGCGGGCAGAGGGTCCTTCGGGTCTTTGGAGCTCGGACAGAGAGACACGAATGTTCTCTTGGAAGCCCAAGAACAGCTGCTTTAAGAAAAACTCTCCTCTCCTTGTTACCTGTGCGAGGTTGTGCCTTAGCGCCTTCCTGCTGCTGCTGACAGGAGGCCTCAGACTGGGGAAGCTGTTAGAGGCCTCCGGGCCTCTCCCTGACATTTCAGCGGAAGACATCATGGCTCCGGCATCCTACACACCTGCAGACCGAGGCCTGCCACTGGCACAGTCGCACCTTGGCCTGTATGAACCATGGCGGTGGCCGTGGTGAGCTCTGCTGCTGAGAGCGGTGGCGGCATCCCCGGGTGGCCCTGTGGCGGGAGGGGCGTCCTGGAGGCCATTTCAGCTCATCCTAACGACTGGCAAACGGGCGCCGGCGGCTCCACCGCCCCGTCCCTGGGCCCCGCTCTCCTCCTGTCCTCCTGCACACGCCTACTGCTCCTGCCCTGGCCAGGCCGTGTGTTTTCCTACTTGGTCTCTGGTGCGCTGTCACGTCTGCCTACAAGCAGCTAATAGGTTCCACTCCACAGTCCCCGCGAGTTGTTTGAAATCTCCTTTGTGAAGCGAAGTAACTCATCACGTTCAAAACGCGGCCTCTAAGTCCTGGGGCAGGGCCGCGACGCGGCCAAGTTCTCTACACTGGGATGGGAAGGACGGCCTGCTCTGTCTCCACAGGGCCCTGTCACGAGGGAGCATCCTCCAGCACTGGTCTCCATCAGAGGCCGTGATGGTAGGCAGCCACCCCTGCTCTTAGCGGGCAGCACGTACACTCAGAACGCTTTTCCCATTGGCAAAACAGCTTCACAGAGCAGAAACGACCAAGACAAGCAGGTGGCGCAGTCGTGTGTGCCCTGACGGGGAGGAGCAGGCGGCAGGGCCTCCGCCCCGCGATGTCTGAACCATTTCTTGGGCGCCTTTACAGGAAGCTTGCTGGCCCCGGCCCTGGCGCACCAGGCTCTGGTTTCTCTCCCAGGGGGTTGAGACGTGGCCCCGAGAAAGGCAGAAACGACTGCACGTTCATTCTGGGAGATGCCCCACTCCCTGTATCTCCAACGAGTCGCAGCGAATCCATTTAGACCTACTGTGTGCAGCGCGTTGTGGCATTACAAAGGAGACTCACTGCAGTCCAAGTGCAGCTGTGTTTGACGAGGTACCACCACGGCCCCGAGGGCCGGAAGGGAGGGGCACGGGGCAGAGGCAGCAGCACGCAGCCCAGCTCCCTGGCGCTTCGTGCAGCGCTGCCGCCGCCTCCTCCCGGTTCCCTGGCAAAAGCGCTCACCTGGGAAGCCTTCCGTCAAAGAGAAGTCACCGTGAAGACGAGCTCGCCGGGGCCAGAAGTCGGAGCTGCGAGGCCACCGGGAGCCACGCGGCTGCCCCTCCGCCGGGTGGGTCACCGGGCCTGCGCCTCTGCGCACCCCCCTGCTCCCTGGACCCTCCTCTCCCGCGCGCTCTGGGGCTGCCTTTGCTCCGCCGCCGAAACCCGCCAACCGGGCCACCACCGACGGAGCTGCCCCCTCCACCGGGCAGTGCGTGGTACCCAGGGTGTAAGCAAGGAAAGAGGCAGGAAATCTCAAGAAAACGCAGGCTGCTCCGAAAGCGGTGTTTCCGGCTGCAGGGTCCCGGCACCTGCGATGCTCCGCCGAGGGCGAGGCCGGACTCCGGGGCCTCCGAGCAAGCCGCTGCCAGCGACGAGCCGTGCCTCCCGACGTGCGGGAAACCTCGGTCCTCGCCGCAGCACCAGGCCCCGAGCCGACGCGAGGCCTCTCCCTCTGCCCCTCTCCCAGGACACGGTTATCAGGCTGGCCAGTGGCCAACGGGCCTGACTAGGTTCTGCCGGGCGCTGCGCTCGGCCCTCGCTGGGTGGCGGCGCCCACAGTCGGGACCTGGAGGCCGCCGCGGCAATGGGCACAGAAACTCGCCAGAGTAGCGAGACTGACGGGAAGCGGACATTAGCGGCGGAGCCCGAGCAGCCGGCACCGAATCGCACCGGACGTGGCCAGAGGCACCGTTCGGTCTCCGCCCGCCGCGCGGCGCGCCGGGAACTGTATCCTTCCTCCCCCCGCTCCCGGACACGGGAGGGGCCCGGGGTACAGCAGGGCTCCCACGGGGCTATAAAAATCCAGCATTTTGCTTACCGGGACGCGGGGGTCCTCCCACTCTGGCGGGCGCCTGAATAATACGTCATCGGCGGGCACCTCGCCCACCGCGGGTGCCTTTAGGTGTCTACGTACAGCCTGTTGTACGGTAGGCTGGCAATAAATGACCCCGTCGAAGGAAGAACTGCACACGTGACGCCTCTGCGGGCGTTGGCTTGTCCTTTGGGCACGTGTTCCGCGCCGCGTCTCCCCGTTGCGTTCAGGCAGTGCCCCGGGCAGCCCTGCGCGGCGGCGGGGGGCGGGGCCAGCCAGGGCGGGGCGGGGTCCTGGCTGGACTGCGTCGCGCTCGGGGGCCGCGCCGGGTAGCGTTTCTCGCCAGCGCCTGAGGCGGCTCCGTTTCGGAGAGCCCTTCGCAAGCTCCACGGGGACCTCTGTGCACGGATGGACCCGCCCGGACCCGGCGGGAAGCGGCCTGGCAGGCGGCGGCCCCGGCGGCATCAGCGGAGGCAAGACAGGGCCGAAGCCGTGGGTCCCTGAGACGCGCGTGCCCACCGGGCCCGGTGGCGGCACCATGATGCCGGGCGAGACGCACTCGGCAGCCCCCGGGACGGCCGCTGACCTCTCGCGGTGTCAGGGCTGCGCGTCTCTGCAGCAGGTGAGGCACCTCCCCGGGGCCCGGGCGCGGGGGGCGGCGCGGCCTCGCCGGCGGGAGCGCGGGGCCCGCCGGCGCCGCCGCCTCTTCCTGGGGGTTGCAGCCCCCCGATGTCCTTGTCGCTGCGGCTTCCTTTGCCGTGTGTAAGCTGGGGACGCAGAAGTCGCTGCACGGAGTTGTGCAGAGTGAGCGGGTTCTTGGAGGACTCCTCCCCTGCGCAGCCTGGGTGCCGGCCGGGCTGCCTCTTCGGCTGCCGGGTGACAGGTGGGATGCTAAGGAGGTCGACCTCCCCGAGGGCAAGGCCTTTGCTTGCCTGTCATCGCCTGTCAGGCGTCTGGTCGGGGTCCTCGGGCTTCCAGGGCTTGGAGAGGCGCTCCCGCTCGCTGCTGAGTTAGCTCCGTAGGTTAAGCTGGTGGAGCAGTCAGTCACGTGTCTAACCGCGGGGTGGGCTCTGCTGGGGCCTGGGGGCAGTGGAAGTAGCCCCAGGGGCCCGTTCGCGCAGATCCTTGCAGCCGGGTGATGCCGGGAGTCTGCGTCGTCGGCTTCGGTGGTGGAACCGAGCTGGCCACGGTGGAGGCTGCCTCCCGTGGCCATCGCCGCTGGGCCTCGTGTGCTGGGCACCGCGGGCAGCGCCGCGACCCGGCATTGCGGCGAGGCTGGCCTCTCTGAGCAGGGTGTCTGCCTGCGGGGACGGCCCGGGAGGCTCTTCGAGCTGCGAGGGACCGAAAGCGGGGGTTGGCGCGGTGGGCTGGTTTCCGGCGAGGTCCGTGGGTTTGACTGCTGAGAAGGGGTGGATGGACGGTGCGGGGAGCCCGCAGGTGGAAGCCCTCTGCGAGAAGCGCCGGGCGTGTGACGAGCAGGCCGTGAGGTGGGCGTGAGCCCCGCGCGGGGAGGAGTCGGCTGCGGGCTTGAGGCATGCTTGCTCTGCGCAGCCCACCCGGCGCTCAGGGCCCTTCGGGGTCTGGCCGTCCTGGGGATACATCTGAGCTCTCTTGCTTACTGGGGCTTGTGCTGGACCCCGCCGGAGGTTTGGACTTCGTTGCCTGGAACGGAAGGCGTTCTTCCAGGTGCCCCGACGGGTAGTGTTAATTAGGGATGCCCACCGAGGGTATGCCGTCACCTAGGCGCACGCTTCTTGAGCACTGGTAGGCTGGCGGATGGCATGCAGTTTGGAACTCACGCAGTGTTCCAGAAGTTCATGGGGAATGCATATCCGAGGAACTGTGCGTGGATTCCAAATACTTTTTTGTGTCCAGAGACACTTACCTTTGGTTTACAATTTCCATGAACTTCTGAGGCGTCCCTACAGACAGAACCGGAAGGCCTGCGTGCAGGAGCAGAGCTGCAGGGCGCCAGCAGTGCGGGTCCACTCGGGCAGAAGAGCAGTCCAGTGTGTGAAGGATGGAGCGCACAGTGCGCTCCGAAGGAAGCTGCAGTTAGGAGGGGCAGCCGGCCAGCTCGGAGAGGCGTGGAGGGGAGAAAGTGTGCGATCAGTGAGGCGTGAAGTGAGGCGTGAAGTGAGGCTGCCGCGGGTTTGCCAGGCTCTCAGGGCCCAGAGGCCACTGGGCGCGCTGGGCTTGGGTGCGTGTGCCTGGGGCGTCGTGGGGAAGGGGTGGGCATTCTGCCCTTGCTGCCTTGTCCTGTCCACGCCGTGTCAGAGGAAAGCAAACGGGGTGTGGGGGTCCTGACAGCTGAGGAGACACACTCCTCTCTGATAAAGATCAGCATAGGCTTGGGTTTGTAAGTCAGAACATGTTGTCCATCAGAGGGGAGGTTAGGTGAACATTTAGTACAGCCTCCCTCCGCCAGAGCAAAACGTGAGCAAGGTTTTTTTTTTTTTTTTTTTTTTTTTTTTTAAATGAGTTTGTTTATTTGTTTGAGAGACAGAGGGATAAACAGAGAAAGGTCTTCCATCTGCTGGTTCACTCCCTGCATGGGCTGGGCCTGGCTGATTGGAGGCCAGCAGCCAGGAGCTTCTTCTGGGCCTCTCACATAGGTGCAGGGGCCCAAGTACTTGGGCCATTTTCCACTGCTTTCGCAGGCCATAAACAGTTGGATCAGAAGAAGAGCAGCCAGGACACAAACTGGTGCCTACATGGGATGTCTGTGCTGCAGTCAGAGGCTTAGCCCACTGTGCCACAACGCTAGCCCCAGTTTGTTTATTTTGAAAGTAAGAGTTAGAAGGAGAGTTCTTCTACCCACTGGTTTACTCCCGATGGCCTCAACGGCCAGTGCTGGGCCAGGGAGCTTCATCTGGATCGCCCACGTGAGTGGCAGGGGCCCAAGCATTTGGGTCATCTTTTTGCTGCTTTTCCCAGGCCATTAGCAAGGAGCTGGATTGAAGTGGAGCAGCTGGGACATGAATTGGTGCCCATATGGGATGCTGGCCTCGCAGGTCTCGGCTTTACCTGCCTCGCCACAATGCCAGCCCTGATTAGTGTGATTTTTAAAAATAATTTCAAAATAAGTAAATTTGAACATACAGGGAAGTTTCCAGAGTAATACCAAAACTCCCTCTGGTGTTTTCAGATTCACCAACCATTGCCATGTTATGGAATGTTTTCACGACTGGTGTGCATGTCCCTGCCGTGTTACGGAATGTTTTCACGACTGGTGTGCACGTCCCTGCCGTGTTACGGAATGTTTTCACGACTGGTGTGCACGTCCCTGCCGTGTTACGGAATGTTTTCACGACTGGTGTGCACGTCCCTGCCCTGCGGCTTTACATACCTCCAGTGTATGTTTCCTCCAAACATTGTCAGCCTGCAGCCCGCACATCCCAGTACTCACATGGGGGCAGCAATTCTGTCCAACCCATAGACCTGTTCACTTTCTGTTTGCTGGCCCTAGACTATTTTTTTCCTTTCTAGCTGAAGGTCCTGTGGGAATATGTTATGTTTCTTTGTCCTGTTTCTTGGTCCTCTTTCATCAGTCTTAATAGGAGAGCCTTGCATTTTCCAAGGACCTGGAAACGTTTTGGACTGTCAAACTGTTGGAAGCCATCAAACCGCTGCTGTGCTCAATGATTTGCCAGCAGTCCTCTTAAGACTCGTATGTGGGTGTACTCACAGGGAGGTGACTGTTCCAGGGAGAGGAGACAGTGAGAAAGCAAAGGGAACAGGCACGTGGGGCAGAGTCCAGGGGAAACAGGGCAGAAGCTGCTGGGAATCTCTCCCAGAGGAGTCGCACAAAACGGAATTCCTTGGGCAGCATATTGTGACCCTGAGTGTGTCCTTTGTTGGCCAGGGCAGCTCCTTAGAGACTCAGTGTGCAGGGTTTCCATCAGGGGCCAGCCATGCAGACGTCCTCTATCTAGTGCAGACCCACATCCCAGAATGGGAGGCCAGCAGGTGTTTCGCATAAGCCGCATTGCGTGGCCAGACACGGTGACCACTCTTAGCTGGGAAGGGGTGGGAAGGGGCCCTTCAGGATCCATTCCCAGATGCCAGCCCAGGGCTCACCTTGTAAGCAGCCTTTCTAAGGAGTGTGCCTTCACGTCTGCTGTGTTAAGGGGTTGCTGCACACACGTTGGGGCCGGGCGATGCTGTGGCCGGCCCAGGGAGACGGGAGACGGGAGTGCTGGGAACGGCCTGTCTCTCAGCCCAGCACGTCAGGGGTGAGGTGAGGAAGCTCCCGCTCGGCTCTGCGCAAGTGTTCAGTTGCCAGCTCAGTGCCCACAGGGGTTTGGTTCTGGGTCACCCCTCAGGCTCCAGAATACCTACTATGAAGTGGGGTATTGCAGTACGTGCATGTAAGCTGCACTCCTGCCAGTCGTCTTAGATCACCTGTGATACCTAACACGTGGAAATGGTGCTGGTCCTTACATTGTTCAGGAAGTGACAGAGCAAGTCTGTACATGCTCACCAGTTTTCCTTTTCTTCACATATTTTCTCTGCAGCTGATTGAATCTGCAGATAGGAATCCCATGGTTACAGAGGGGTAACTGAATTTACTTGTTTGTCTTCCCAGCCACACTCTCAGTGTCTTCTGGCTCTCTGCTCTCAGCACCTGGGTCTCCCGGCCGAGGCTGTCTTGCTACCCCTCCTTGCCCAGTGTGTTCTGCCCCTGTGTTGAGTCCACGTCCCGTAAGAAGGAGGGGAATGTGACCTTCTGTATTCACAGTTGCATCCAGCAAAACAGTTGAGACCAGAAGGTCTCAAGTAAGAGAATGGGCACCTATGGGAATTGTATTTTGAACGTGTACTGTATTAGCGTGAAGAAATCACCCAGAAGGCAAAGAAAAACAATGAGACAATTGAGAATAGACTGAGCTTTCCAATAGACAATATAATGTAGGTTGAGCTTCCCTGATTTAAAATCTGAAATGCTCTGAAATCCTAAACGTTTTGAAAGTGAAATTTCAAGCTTCAGATTTCACAGTTTTTCGATTAGGATACTCAACTGGCAAAGTCTATGTAAATATGACAAAATCTAAAAAAGAAAAAAAAATAACCCTGTGAACTCTCAAACACATCTGGTCCTAAACTCTGAATAAGAGATACTCTAGATTCCAGATGAGAGCAGGAATGCTGGGAGCAAAGCAGTAACTGAAGAAAGCACACCTGAGCATTTTCCTAGAGGGGAAGAACCCCTGGACGCTTCCCTCCTTCCAGAGAACCTGGACAGTGGTCACATCCGCACACGGGAATGATATGGATCACAAAGGTACCCCAGGTACCCCCCACCAGAGCACACCCTGATACACTTTCACAGTTGTAAGGTTCATTATGTGGAAACCATAGTTTTCAGCCAACATAAGTGTCGTGTGGACTTGATTGATGGAGAAGAGATTACATTGTGTTAGGATATTGCAGTATCTGACCAGACATGTGCTGTCATACAGCCGAGCCTGGTGAAATCGTGTTAGGCAGGGACTGGAATGCTGGGTAGCTAGGCACCCCTGCACCCCCGTGCTGTGTGTTGTGAGTTTACGTTTTTATTATCAGAGTTGCATGAACATAGTTTAGAGAGATAGGTTTACAAGATTTGTTAAACCAGCAGGCCCTCTCTACCCCTTTTAAGAAATAACCTTTGTCAATTGCTTTACTGTGTGTTTTATGAAGAACTTCTCATCATTAAGTAGTGTACTGCTGCAGTTCTTGGTTTTCCTGTTGTTCTGTTTCTGACTTTGAGGCTTGGGCTCTCTGGCTGCCCTGTGTCTGCTGTATCTGAGCGCACCCCTGCCCGTGTGCTCAGTGCAGTCATGACCAAAAGTGGAGGTGACGTTATCATCACTGTGTACTCAGAGCTAAGCTCTGGTGTAAATTACTGCTCCTTTGCTGCATGGTTTCGTGTTTCCCCTGGTCAGTCACTGCTCCTTACCCTTAGTTTTAACATTTCATCCTGAAAATGTTATGAGTGCTCACTGGATGCCAGAGGCTGGATTGAATACTTATGTGGCTCATCCTACTTAACCCCTGTCCCATGCCAGTTATTACACTTCCTCTGTGCTTCGGCTCTCCGTCTGTGGAACTGGAACTAATACTGGGCGAGGAAAGCTGCCCAAGGTCACTCAGCCAGAAAATGGCTGTGGGTCAGGAATTTGAATCCAGATGTGTGAGTCTGGAGCCAGGGGTTTCTTTGCTGTCTCTGGCACAGTGCTTGGTATTACAGAGTAGCATCTGGAAGCAAGGTGGGGAAGATTAGAGTAGCAGAGAACTCCGTTGTGGGGGAGGGGGAAGATTAGAGTAGCAGAGAACTCCGTTGTGGGGGAGGGGGAAGATTAGAGTAGCAAAGAGGTCCGTTGTGGGGGAGGGGGAGGCAGAGTCACTTCCGCTGAAGAAATAACACAAATGCATGATCAGATCAGATACATTCTCTGGAATTCTCTGCCAGTTCAGTGTAAGGACCCTTCAGTGCTGTCCTTAGTCTGCCACTTTCTTCGGGGCAGGGGGATTGCTGTCACACCTGACCTGCTCTGACTCCAGGCCCCGTGGCCTTCCTAGGTCCTCCTTGCCTCCTCCTCTGGTCCTCCGTCGGCTGTCCTTTGGCAGAACATGGCCATTCTTTTTCAGCACCATCCTGGTTAAGGATGCCTGGGAAGTCAGTTTGTAGAGATTTTGCAGTTTTGAAAATGTGTGTTGTACAGATTCTACCTTGGAGTTAATTTTCCTTCAGGATATTGAAAGCTTGCTTTCGAAGTGTCTGGTTTCCGGTGTTCCTGTTGAAGTCTGCGGCACTTCCGATTCAGATTCTTTGTATCAGACTTGTTTGATTGGATTTTTCTCTTCAGGTTCTTTGAGGATCTGTGCTTGTCTATGGTGTTAACAGAATGTTGTACTGATATTCCATGGCCTGAATCTGGTTTGAACTCACACACTGTCTTCTTTTTAATGTGTGCGAGTCAGTGGTTTTAAGTGTATTCACAGAGTTGTGCACTGACAACACTAGCTAATTGTAAAACATTTTCATCTCCCGAGAACCCCTTACTAATTAGCAGTCATTCCCAGTCCCTCCTCCAGTCCCTGGCAACCACTGAGCTGCTTTCCGTTTGTGGGTTTACCTACTGTGGACAGTTGGCATAGATGGAGTCATAGAATATGCGGCCTTTTGTGATTGGCATCTTTCACTTCACCCGTGCTGTAACACGTGTCATGCATTGTTTTCATTGTCAAACACTGTTCTGTTGTATGTTCCTGTTTTGATGGACATTTAGCTTGTGTTGACGTTTTGGATAGTCTGATGCTGCTATGTGAGTATACAAGTGATGTGGACATATGTTTTAGTTCTTTTGGGTTTGTGTTTAGGAGTGGAACTGCTGGACTGTATGGAACCCCATTGAGCATCTTGAGGAACTGCCAAACTGTTTTGCACAGCAGCTGTACTGCTTTACGTTCCCAGCAGTCATATATGAGTGTTCCGCTTTCTCCACATCCTCACCAGCATTCATTGCTGTCTGCTTTAACCATCTAGTGGGTGTTCATATGTTTAATTTTTAAGATTTTTTTGCAATTTCGAGAGCTGTGAATATTCCCTTTAAAATAGCTTTTGACTCATAAGTATACTATTATTTATCTCCAAAATACCTCCGACATCTCAATTTTATTCAAGTTGTGTTTGCTTGTGTTGGTCTCCCTGTTTCACATTGCATGCTTGTGTCTTACTCTGGGGAATCCTTGATGGTGCATATTAAGTGCAGGAGATGATGGACTAGCTGCAATGAGGCTTCTGGACTGTGGGCTGCATTGCAGGACAGTCTGGTGGGCTCTTTATTTAGTGAAGACTCTCTAGTGTCAGTACTTTTGGGTACAGTCTCAGAGAAGGGGCTCCTGATCCCTCATCTGGAGACAGGACATTACCCTCTTTGGGAGCTTAATAATGAGACACAGGTGGCCAGTGTCAGACCACTGTGCCTCTGTTTACTTAGCCCCTCTGTTTTTGGTAGAACACCCCTGCCCTGAGTGTCCAGAGCATCGCAGCTAGTGACCTCCTTCAAAACACCAGCCTTCTTTGGGATGGTGGAAGGGTGATTTCCCTAAGGCCTGGTGGAGAGTTGGAGATTGTCAGTGCCTACAGCTAGCGTGTATTTCACTTCTCTCCCCTTTCCCGTTTACAGAAGAACTCATTGAGTCCCAAGCTTGTGGAAGTTTTGCACGTAAATTGAATTTGTTCTCCACTTCCCCAGTGCTGCTTTTTTGCACACTAAATCAGTACTTGAATCTCCATTCCAGTGTCCTTTGACTTTATCTTGTTCTCCTCATTATAGGTTTTGCCTTTTTGAAAGAAAAAATTCCTTTGACAGTGGTTTAGCTGGTTTTAGGAAGAAGTAAAAACAGGTGCATATATGTCTACCTTGTCTGTCCAGATGTCTGCGTTGGGACCCAGTGCAATCCAGGATGACCTCATTTTAACCTGAGTATACCTGCCACGACCCTGTTTGGTTTTTAGAAATTTATTTTGAAAGAAAGAGAGGAGCGGGACAGAGAGCTGGGATATCTCTCTTGGTTCACTCTCCAAACGCACACACCAGCCAGGGCTTGGCTAAGCCAATACCCAAAAACTCAGTTGAGGTCTTCCACATGGGTAACAAGGATTCAAGTACTTGAGCCATCCGTTACCTGCTGCCTCCCTGGGTATGCATTAGAAGGAAGCTGGAGTCCAGGACTGAACCCAGACACGACAGTATGAGATGGAGGCATCCTAAGGGGCATCTAACCCCTGCCCCGAATGCCTGTCCGCCCAGAATCCTATTTCCCAGTGAGGTCATTCAGAAATATTGGGGTTTGGTCTTCAGCATGTCTTTTGGGGATGAGGGTAAACCTTAACAGACTAGCAAACAATTACTCATGGATGAGTCATATTCACGATTTATCTCTTCCTTATACTTTTTGAATAACAAGAAAGTGTCTGATTTTTATGAGCCATATGTGATGTCACTAAGAATACTGGATGTAGTACAAAAAAAGGTATGGACATATCAGTTACGAATATAGGTGAAGGAAAAACACCTAAGCAGGATGTTAGGGCAGTGATCCATCAGTCTGTTTAAGCAGTTGATGTGCATTTGTTTTTATCCCACGAGAGATCTCTTGTTGGGCTGTTGTGGTGCAGCAGGCTGAGCTGCATTTGGATGCCAGCATCCCGTGTGTGCGTGCCAGGTGGAGTCCCAGCTCTTCTGCTTCTGATCCAGCTTCCTGCTGACGCACCTGGGAAGGCAGCAGCTACTGACCCAAATACTCCGGCTCCCGTCATCCATGTGGGAGGCCAGGATGGAGTTCCTGGCTAGCCCAGACCTGGTTGTTGGGGCCATCTGGGGAGTGAACCAGCAGATGGAATAGTTCTCCCTGCCTCTGTCTCTTCCTCTGTTGCTCTGCCTTTCAAATAAATAAATCTTTAAAAAAAATCTATTGTAATCCACGATAGTTAACAAAAGGACAAAAGTACATGTTTATTTAAACTACATAGAGGCAGAAATTTGATTTTTTTTTTTTTTTTTTTTGACAGGCAGAATGGACAGTGAGAGAGAGAGACAGAGAGAAAGGTCTTCTTTGCCGTTGGTTCACCCTCCAATGGCCGCCGCGGCCGGCGCACCACGCTGATCCGATGGCAGGAGCCAGGAGCCAGGTGCTTTTCCTGGTCTCCCATGGGGTGCAGGGCCCAAGCACTTGGGCCATCCTCCACTGCACTCCCGGGCCACAGCAGAGAGCTGGCCTGGAAGAGGGGCAACCGGGACAGAATCTGGCGCCCCGACCGGGACTAGAACCTGGTGTGCCGGCGCCGCTAGGCAGAGGATTAGCCTAGTGAGCCGCGGCGCCGTCAGAAATTTGATTATTTAATACTCATGCATGATAAAATCTTTTAGCAAGTTCTGCCTATAAGTTTCATGACATGATTAAAGAATATCAGCCAAAAAACCTGGAGCAGAACAAACTGAATTCTAATTTCAGACAAGGATACCAATTATCACTCTTACTATTCAATGTTATGCTGAGGTCTCATTTCCTGCAGGGGCTGGCACTGTGGTGTAGTAGGCTAAGCCTCCACCTCTGGTGCCCACATCCCATATGGGCACCAGTTCATGTCACAGCTGCTCCTTTTCCGATCCAGCTCTCAGCTTGTGGCCTGGCAAAGCAGTGGTAGATGGCCCAAGTACTCGGGTTCCTGCATCTGTGGGAGACGCAGATGAAGCTGCTGGTTCCTGGCTTCAGATTGGCCCAGCTCTTGCCATTGTAGCCATTTGAGGAGTGGTCTGGTGGATGGAAGACCTTTCTGTCTGTCTTTCCCTCTCTTTATACCTCTAACTATGAAATAAAATAAATAAAATTTTTTAAAAAATGGAAAAGGAGGGCAAACAAAGTGTAAGCATGAGTAAAGCAAAGCAAACACTAAAATGTCATCAGTGGATGGGACAGTTCCTCACATAGAACAAGAGAATCTGCAGATGGGTTATTTAACACTGTGAGACTTTGCAGATATTTCCTTTAGGGTTTTTGTATCCATGCTCATAAGTAGAATTGTAAAATGAGCAGGTTTACGATAATTGACAAACAAAAGTTAACATTCCAGAGCACCTGTTGGATACACTTAGGGGGTCTAATAGAAAAACAAAGGAGATATAATGATAGCATTTATGCTAGTGATTGCAACAAAAATTATTTTGGAAGAAATCCAACCAGGAATGTAGAAAACTTACACATAGAGCGTTAAAGTCATAAGAATTGGAAATAGACAAAAGTGTCATTTACACACACACACATACACACACACACAGAATATACTGTCAGAATGTTCCCAAATACTACCACCTGTAATATGAATTTTCTTTTCATCTTTTTTTGATATTATTAAAGATATTATCCTGAGCCGGCGCCACGGCTCAATAGGCTAATCCTCCGCCTTGCAGCGCCGGCACACCGGGTTCTAGTCCCTGTCGGGGCACCGGATTCTGTCCTGGTTGCTCCTCTTCCAGTCCAGCTCTCTGCTGTGGCCAGGGAGTGCAGTGGAGGATGGCTCAAGTGCTTGGGCCCTGCACCCCATGGGAGACCAGGAGAAGCACCTGGCTCCTGCCATCGGATCAGCGCGGTGCGCCGGCTGCAGCGTGCTGGCAGTGGCGGCCATTGGAGGGTGAACCAATGGCAAAGGAAGACCTTTCTCTCTGTCTCTCTCTCTCACTGTCCACTCTGCCTGTCAAAAAAAAAAAAAAAAAAAAGATATTATCCTGTATTTTGCCCAATAACATTAAAGCTTTGTTTATCACTGTAATCTATGTAGAATTTATTGTATGTAAAATAGAAGGTTTGTTTTTAAATGTGGTAAGTTGGTAGACTAATACCACCAGCCAGTCCTGTTGCTATTGTGGTTTATAATGTTTTTAGAGTCTGTATCATACTATTCATAAGAATAAATTCCAGAAGAATTAAAGATATAAACTTAAAAATAGCATCAAAATGCTAGAATAGCATGAAGAGGAATCATTTCATTATCTTGGGAGAATAGAACCTTCTGAAGATATCTTTATGCATGTATGGTTGTCTTTTAATGATCAATTGGCAGACACACCTGAGTTTACCTGCAGCACTTGATGAGCGCTTACTGCTTATCAAATAGTGTAGCTCATTAGAAAAGCACAGCCACACCAATGAGCAAATGTTATTAACAAGCTGTAAATGGAAGCAAAACATGAAGCTAAAAGTGATCAGGAAAGTTTCTGAATACCACCAATGCATGTTACTGGAAAGTGTCTCTGAGATTGTCGAAGATCCCAGCTGTCATGGGCAGAGCAGACCCCTGTTCTGGGTCCGCGCTGACCATGTAAACACGCGCTCTGGCCCAGGATGAGGGAAAGCAGGACTGTTTCTCAAAGCAGCAGATGAGGACAGTCACTGCCTGCTGCTGGTAAGGCTGAGCAGGACCTACGTGAGCGCAAGAGAAAACGGATAAATTGGGTGCATCAGGTTTGTTTACATGGTTGTACTGATTTGGAAAGGCACCCCAAAATTTTAAGAGTAACCATTTTTGACTGTTGGTGGGATTATAAGAGAACTTGCATTTTTTTGTTTTATATGTGGCTTTCTGTTGTAAGAGACACAGTACATGTTTAACTGCAGAGAAAATGTGGTTTACCGTAAGAATGGTACTGTAACTATCAGAAGTATTTGGTTTGCCTAGAAAAAGGTCTTTTGAGATAATCAGCAAATGTTGAGCACAGTCTAGATGGTTATTAAATTATAACTTGTGTTGTATGTGAAAAGGCTATAATAGTGTTATTTCTGAAGTATTTACTAATGAGAAAAGGAGACATTAAAGGAAAGAACTCAGTTAAAGAAAAAAACATCTGTAAATCTTAGGAACATTAAACACTGCTCAATGACTTACGGTCGAATTTATGTTTGGTCCTTATGGTATAATACAGATCCTGATAAAATGAGTTTGTTTTTGTTTCTGTTTTTTACATTTAATTTTGGCTCCACTTTAATATTCCTATTTGTCTCCTCCAGTGACTGTTTTAATTATTTTGCTGGTTTTTCTGTATCGCTTTTGTGTTTGTCTTTTTGGGATGTCTTAAATCCTTTCAGAAATAGTACAGAGTGAGGGCTGAGGCTCTTAGTTAATTTGTGAACCTCAGTAGTTAATATTTCTTGGCTCTGTGATAAAGTACACACTGTGAAAGTATCTTTCCAGTGGCCTCACTGTTCAAGGAGTGTTACTGTTCTCAAAAAGATTCAGATAGAGATCACAATATGTATGTGTTTATAAGCAGTACAAATAATATTTGCATATTTCTGTTTATGTCATACATTAAACACGTATAATACAGAAAATAATTATATATTTAAGGTAATTACATGTGGTAAAAACTTAAATAGCTGACTGTAGTGTTTTTTCTTTCAGAATTTAAATGAATATGTTGAAGCATTAATCACTTTGAAACAAAAAATTATCAACACTGAGTGAGTATATAATGCATGTGTTAGGCAGAATGTTGTAAACCTGGCAGACTGGCTGAAGCAGGTGATGGTTTTAGGTCCCTGGGGCTGAAATGAAAACTTGAGTTTCTCATTTTGGGGCGGGGCCTACATGGTACTGATTATTATAAAACTCTTGGCAGCAACTTGAACCTTTTGCTGGTGGCTTCACAGGCCTTGAGAACAAAGCTTGTGGGTTAGTAGGAAATGAACTTTTGCTAAATTGGAATTTTTTAAAAAGCTTCTGTGTGTCTTCAAAGCCTTCTCAGTTTAGAACTTGACCTGAAACAGCCTCACAATGTTTCATATTTCGCAGCATTTCAGCTTATTTCTAATAAATTGAATTAGATGTAAATTTTTAAAAATTGTGCTGTAATCTCATGAATTTGTCGGGTACAATAGTGACTTGGATGGGAGGGATTTAAAATTAAAAGCGCATAGCGATGCAGTGCTTTTGGGGGATTTAAGGTGGTGTGTAGTGATGTAGTGTACGTTTCTTTCAGGAAACCTAGCAAGAGAGGCTGCCTTGCATGACTTGAAATACGATCTTAGCAAAGTGTCTTTTCTAGATAAAATCGTAACCTAATTCATCTTTTCTTTGTTACAGTAATTTGTTAACAGAATATCAGAAGAAATGTGATGATATCCTTTTTCTGGCTTTTCCTTTTGAATTTTGGAATTAATTTAGATACAGTACCTAGAAGAAATGTGAGAATTGTTTTCATAGCCATCTTTTGGAAGGAAATGTTTATAGGTTTAAGTAGGGAGCAGTTTTTACAAACACAATAAACAGCTAGTGCTTTTACTGTTAATAATGCTAAATTCTAAAATTAAAGTTTTATTTTGTTTTCATTATGGGATATGCCTTTCTGAAGATCTCTTTAATAGGTAGATTTTTCTCATTGTGGGATATCTGTTCCTTGGGTTTAGGGATACTTGTAACTAATGATGCTATTTGAATATTGATTTTTAATCTGCAAAAAGTATACTGGGAGAACATTCAAAATATTGGCAAATTAACTTTAAATTTTAAAGATTTATTTTATTTATTTGAAAGGCTGAGCTATAAAAGAGGAAGAGACAGAGAGTGGTTCACTCCCTAAAAGGCTGCAACAGCCAGGGCTGGGCCAAGCCAGAGCCAGGAGCCAGGAGCTTCCTCCAGTTCTCCCATGTGGGTACAGGGGCCCAAGCGAGCAGCTTGTACTCACACCAGTACCCACATGGGCTGCTGGCACTGCAGGCAGCAGCTTAACCTGCTATGCCTGACTTTAAATTATTTTTGATTTGTAGAGAAATAACATGTATATTCAGAATTAAAAATATACTGTATACTTCTGTATTCACAATTCCTGGGCGTCTAGTTATCACTTGCCCAGTAAGCTTAAATGTGATGGTTTAGTCTAGTCAACCTCTGGCCAAATATGCTTGCAGAGGGCGAAACAGGTGTGCATAAATGATTGTTCCTCATCTTAGTATGGTAACACTTGCCTTGATTTAAATTTCCAATGAAAACAGAAAATTTCTGCACCCAGAATGAGTGTACGTGTACTTTTTAGTACATGTGCTGCCGCAGCAAGCGCCACATGTACTTGGAGCAGTTGACAGGAGTTCACTTCACCGTGAGGCCTGCTTCAGTGTTGTTTCCTGACATACGTGCACTTGCACATGGTCACACGTTACCGTTTGTGTCAGTACCATCATACTGAATTCATGTGATGAGGGTAATAAAATATCTTATTTAGATTTATTTTTAGTACCTGAATCTTTACATTCAAAAATAGGTCATTAAAAATCTCAAGTGCTTTATTTGTTGGAACTTCAATTCTTTTAATAAATGCATATTATTTTAGTTAATTAACTATTCATGTATATTAAAAGCTATGTAGAAGCAATTAAAACTACTCTTGGGTAGCTAAAGAATGAAATTAATAGTTAATTCCAATATTGGAAGTGTATATGCTGATTATACTATCTCTGGAGAACTGGTAGAGACTTTCTGAAGTGATTATATAGGTAAGTTAGCATGGAAGTTATGTTTTCTACAACTTGGCCACAAAATGTTTCAATAAAATTATTGGTAATCTTTTTAAGTGAATATAATGCTATTCTTGAATTCTAGAAGTTGGTTTTGTGATGTGATTTATGGCTTTAGGTACAACTACTGTTAAATATTGAGTTGAGACCAGCACCACGGCTCAATAGGCCAATCCTCCACCTGCGGCGCTGGCACCCCGGGTTCTAGTCCCCGTCGGGGCGCCGGATTCTGTCCCGGTTGCCCCTCTTCCAGGCCAGCTCTCTGCTGTGGCCCGGGAGTGAAGTGGAGGATGGCCCAAGTGCTTGGGCCCTGCACCTGCATGGGAGACCAGGAGAAGCACCTGGCTCCTGCCTTCGGATCAGTGCGGTACGCTGGCCACATCGGCCATTGAGGGGTGAACCAATGGAAAAGGAAGACCTTTCTCTCTGTCTCTCTCTCACTGTCCACTCTGCCTGTCCAAAAAAAAAAAAAAAAAAAAAAGTTGAGTTGAGTGGTTTTTCTAGTTGTTTTGTTTGTTGATTTTGTTTTTTTGAGAAACAGGTTCCCATCTGCTGGTTCATTCCCCAAATGCCCGCATTTTGTTCTAAGCGATTATATTTGAAAGGCTTTAGAAATAGATATTTAGCCTTTTTTTGACACGTTATGTTAAATCACAATAACTCAGTACAGATAAAACCTTGAATATTGTTCTTCCATTTTTTTATAATTTTGCCTGTGTGTCTATTAAGCAGAAATAAAGATAATTGTAAAGTGAATTTTATCTTGAGACAAATACCAGAAAATAAGATTCTCAGTGTTTTCTTTAACAAGCTTCACAGCTGCAGTTTGCAAGAAGGTAAGCCACCCTTCTTGGTGACTGTGCGATCCCTGCGTGAATGTGGACTTGGGAAAGACGTTATCAGGCCAGATGTTTAAGCAAGCGTGAACGAAACGTACATGGGCTCAGCCCATAGTGCTGAATGTTGCTCTGGTGCTCATAATGAAAGGAGAATCGCCTTTTCTTAATTGTCAAATTGTTCAAATAAATGTATCACTACTGTCTTCAGTTACCAGGGTAGCGTTTCCCTTTGCAGTCACTCACTGACCACCTTGTCATCCAGATAAAATGTATCACTCTCTTGCTGTTGTTGTCTACATGTCAGATCATTGAATGTAGTTGTTCATCTTGTGTTATTTTAAACGTCTTCAAAATAGACCTGCTTAAAATGTGAGCAATGCTTCATGCTGTGACTACATTTGTCATTTACAAGAAGGCAAAATGTGGTTATAAACTGAAACAGAAAATTTTCTGTCACTTACTTTGAATAAACAGGGAGGAGCTTGGAGGACCCAGGCTGTCCAGCAAATTGCCCACTAATTAAGCCCCAACAGATTGAGAATCTATGTACATGTTTCTCAAGTTGATTTTTGGTTTACTTTTGTTAGAAATAGGCTCTGTGCCTAAGAAATAAAAAAGCAGTGTGACGTTAGGAATGAGATCTAGATCGTCAGCATATCTATTTAGTAAATCACTGTGCATGCGTAACGGCATTTATGCTTTGTTTATAGAGAGAATAGTACTCTGCATCACCAGGTGGAACAGATGCTGCAGAAAATCTCGCCTCTGCAGAAATGTCAGGAAGAGCTGGGGTCTTTAAAAGCAGAGCTGGAGGAGAAGAAGGTATCTAAAGCCGCATTCCTGTAAAGATGGTGTCCATACATGAGGTCGGCTCATTCACTGGGATCAGGACCCAGGGACTTCTCGTGTGTTGTGAGAGGAAATAAACACTAGTCAGGGCTCCTCAGCTGTTACAGCCCTTAGAGAACGCTGAACCAGCCGATTAACACCTTGGTCCATGTGGGACTGTTACCTCTGCAGTCAGGCCTGGGTTAGTTGCTTAGAATTTTGAAGAGGTATCTAGTGGAAACTCCTAGCTGTGTGCTTGTTTGGTTTTATCTGTCCTGCATTTATTACATTTTTACATTTTTCGTTCAGAGTTAAAAGTAGAGGAATTATTGTGTGATGGAGAGAGGCTGGGAAAGCATTTGGTTTTCTGGTATACCTGGACTAGCCCTGCCCAGCCCAGTAGTTAGAACACTTTGGGCCTCTGCTTTGACAGTCTCACAATGTCCTTGAAAGAGCCTGTTCCCGGGGCCAGTGCTGTGGCGTAGCAGGTAAGGCCACCACCTGCAGTGCCAGCATCTCATATGGGCACCGGTTCTGATCTGGCTCTCCTCTACGGCCTGGGAAAGCAGTGGAAGATTTGGGCCCCTGCACCCACATGGGAGACCCGTAGGAAGCTGCTGGCTCTGGCTTTGGATCGGCGCAGCTCCAGCTATTGTGGCCAATTGGGGAGTGAACCAATGAATGGAAGACCTCTCTCTGTCTGCCTCTCCTCTGTGTATGAAACTGTGACTTTCAAGTAAAATAAATAAATCTTAAAAAAAAAAAATAAAAAGCACCTGTTCCCACAGGTCACAAATTAGTTGGTATATAAAGCAGCATCTACATCCGCTGCCTCTGCAACCCTGCCAGCATTGTTTGGTGCTTTTTTTTCTTTTCTTCTTCTTCTTCTTCTTCTTCTTTTTTTTTTTTTTTTTTTTTTGTAAATAATCTTTTCAATTTCTCCCGTCCTTTTCCTTGAGAGGTACACAAAACGGGAGCCTTTCAGTAACGTCACATGGTCTTATAAGTAAGTCAAGGCCAAAGGTTATGTGTTTTACTTGAGGAGTGATATGGTTGATCTTTTTCAGCGATGCTTACTGGGAAGAGATACTACTTCAGATAGGAAAATCGAATAAAAATATTCTTTCTTGGAGACATTTCTCCTTCTCAACATCAAATTGCAGTAAAATGGTTTTTTTTAAAATGTTGTGAACTTACTTTTATGCGTAAGTTTTAGTTCACTCTTTATAGAAATCTTAGCAGAGAATTCATGGCTTTTACCCAATAAAAATATTTGCAGCCCATGAAGTGAGGTGGTTTGCCGAGATGAGTTGAGCCACCCTGGAATGAGCGTTCACGTCACTACCTCTTCCACTGTTTTCATGAAGATGTGGATGCCTCCCAGTCTTCCTCGCGTTGGGCTGTTGATATTGCCACGGAGCTATCAGGTTTTACGTGTTGCAGCAATACCTGTTGATTTTCTTATTTTTGTAGAAATTATGCTATCTGTAACTGTGCAGTACTAGCCCCGCTTACAGAATCTCTTCAGCTGTATCTGGAGGAACCTGAACGTTGGAGACCGACCTTGGTGATGTGCCCGAGTTAGTCACTCGGTCCCTGTGACTTCCAGGGATAAGTCAGCCTATCAAGCCGTTCACTCCTTGTTTGTAAAAAGAGGGTAATACAGCTTATTTGTCAGACTTGTTAAGGTTTAAGAGATACGATAACGCATATTCTACTGTAATGTAATCCTTATTAACTGTCTCTTTAAACAGTGACTGAAAGGGCTGTCTATCAGTGTTCACACATTTTTTTCAAATTACTGTTAAGTATAGTGATTTGTATTTTTTCATAGTAGAATAAATTATATTTGTTAAGCTCTACAATTTCTTTAAGTTATATCCAGTTTTAATTGGTTTCAGACAAATGTCGTAGCTATTTAATATTTAAACCAGTCTTGAGAATTTGGAATTGTCTTAAAATTAGTATATTGTTTCAAATTTATAGCTTTTGCTTTATTATACTGTTAATTATATTGCACCTATTAATAATCCAGTTGCAACCACTAAAATATTTTATTTTGTTTTTTTAAAGATTTATTTTATTTATTTGAAAGAGAGAGACAGAGAAATCTTCCATCTGCCGGTTTACTCCCCAAATTGCTGCCACGGCCAGGGCTAGGCCAGACCAAAGCCAGGAGCTTCTTCTAGGTCTCCCACTTGGGTGCAGGGACCCAAGGACTTGGATCATTTTCCATTGCTTTCCCAGGCACATTAGCAGGAACTGGATCAGAAGTGGAGCAGCCAGGACTTGAACCAACGCCCATGTGGGATGCTGGTGTCACAGGCAGCTGCATTACCTGCTGTGCCACAATGCTGACCTAAACAACCACACAGACATTTCATGAAGTGTGCTTTGATTTCCTGCCTAAAATATCTGTTCATTTGGTTAATCTCATGTTTATAACGGAAGATAATTTAATTAGATTAAAACAAATTAGGGGCAGTGGTCAGTGACTTTCAGTTTGATAGTTTCTTATTTTTTTTTAGAGTTCTCTGAAGTTGTATCAAGATACTCATCAGGAATATACTCGTGTCAAAGAAGAGTGCTTGAAAAGTGACGCTCAGTGAGTAGTTCTCAGCCAGCGCGGAGTAGGGCCTCCAGCCTGGAAACCAGCGCAGGGATCAGCCGTGCTCTCATTTCCCAGTCTGGCTTTGTCAAGCGTGTGAGCTGTAGTCCCTCAGCTTTGGTTTCTACATCTGTACAATGGGAATTATACCTCCTTTGAAGGGTTGCAAGGATTAAAAAGGTCATCGTATGTAACAGAGCTGCGTCAAGAACTTGATACAAGTTTTTGGTCTGTTTGCGTACCTGTATGTTTTTGTGTATAAAATGTAGTTATTCATTCCTCACCTTAAACCGGTGCTTTACAGATGTCCCGTGGAAGGGGTATCCTGTTACCATCAACAGAGAAGGTTGCTAGCAGCATCCTGTGCGTGTCTGAGATGTGCTGCTGTATTCGTGTTATGAACAAAACAAGCGTGGAGTAGTGTTTAGGGTAGATGTGTTGGAGCTAGCACTCTGGGAGTCCCTCTCGGTGGGACCTACCATCTCTGACTCTCAGAGCTCCATTCTAAGACAAGTGCAGTTCTGCAGCCACTACCTCCCACAGGGTACTGCTGTGGACACTGATAACCACGTGTGCCTCTGAGAAATAACAGACGCTTAGCTACTGGGCCCTCCTGGAGCGGCCACCTGCCTCCGTAGGCTCCGCTCAGAGGTGACGCCACCGTGGGTCAGGCCAGACCCCAGCAGTGCTCATGGCAGAGCCTGGAGAGATCAGTGGCATGGATTTCAGACGGGAAATACCACTGGTTTCTTAAGCCATTGGCAGCGTTGCACGTGACACAGTATGCGGTTCCGTACGAGATTTATTCTTCATCGGAACCATTGCTGATAATTTCACTTGTTGACATGGTATTTGTAACTGGAAATTTCTTTGCTATACAAACCTCAGTAAAAATGCATGTCGTGAATTGTGCTTTGTTCTCTTACGCTGTTGTTTTTTTGCCATTTAACTTATACAATTTATTATTAGGAAGAAGAAACTAGAAGCTAAGGTGAAGAAGCTAGAAGGTAATTGACATTCGTTACTCAGCTAAGCAGGTCATTGGTCGTGATACGAATCCCTGGTGACTGTGAGGTTGTATTACTTGAGCAAATAGTTGAGCTCTGCTTTTCTGTTGTAATTTTTATTTTGTTTATTTGAGCGGCCAAGAGAAAGAAACAGAGCTCTCCCTCGTCTGCTCGTTCACTCCCCCAGATGCCCACGATGGTCAGGGTGGGGCCGGGCGAAAGCTGGAGCTAAGAACTCAGTCTGGGTGTTCTGAGTGGGTGGCAGGGGCTCATCCACTTGAGCCCCTGCTTGCTGTTTCCCAGGTGCGTGTCAGCAGGAAGTTGGAATTGGGAGTGGCGTGTGTCTCAAACGCAGACACTCGGCGATGAGGTGCAAGTGTCCCAGCCAAGTTTCAGCCACTACACACTATGCTAAATGTCCTGCTCCAAGTTGTTCATTTATTTTTTTTTTTTAATTTTTATTTCTTGAAAGAAAGAAAGGTCTTCAGCTGGCTTGTTCACTACCCAGATGTCTGAAACAGCCGGGGCTAGGCCAGAGCCTGGAAGTCACTGTGGGTCTCCCACGTGGGTGGCAGGGAGACACAGATACTGACAGCAGCCGGAGGCTGAATGGGAAGCAGAGCTGCAACTCGAACTCAAGTGTCCGGTGTAGGATGCAGCCGTCCAGGGAATCTCAACTTGCCCCAAATGCCTGTCCCGAGTCGTGGTTTGTGGTGGCACGTCCCTGAGTAATTGCTTCAAGACATGTGTTAGGAAGAGGTGTGAATGGAACATTCCTCTCAGTTACCACATAGTCCTATGCAGATGGGCTGTGGCAGATCCCTGATAGGATTCTGCACTCTCAATCAGAGCTGCCCATTTTTTTTTTTTTTAAGATTTATTTTATTTATTTGCAATATAGTTACAGAGAGAGGTAGAGACAGAGTGAGGTCTTCCATCCACTGGTTCACTCCCCAGATGGCTGCAATGGCCAGAGCTGCTCCAATCCAAAGCCAGGAGCCAGGAGCCAGGAGCTTCTTCTGGGTCTCCCACGTGGGTGCAGGGGTCCAAGGACTTGGGCCATCTTCTGCTGCTTTCCCAGGCCACAGCAGAGAGCTGGATCGGAAGAGGAGCAGCCGGGACTAGAACCGGCGCCCATATGGGATACCGGCACTTCAGGCCAGGGCTTTAACTGCTGTGCCACAGTGCCGTCCCCCATTTTTTTAATATATAAAAAGTAGCTGTTAGTGAAATGATTTAGGTTTGAAAGTTGAATCCCATGGAGCTTTCTCACTTTTTTTGTTCCTTATGAAATAGGTGCTTAATAGAAAAGATGATTACTTTTGGTGCCAGGAAACTGATGTATTTGGACAGCTACAGCTCACCCATAGAGATTTTTCTGAAATTCCCTGCGTTGGAGATTGTCCAGGGGGTGCCTGAGCCTCCCTCCGCCCGCTCCCGCGGGGACTTGTAGTCTGCAGTGCGTAGGCAGAGTGCAAAGGGGCCGCGCAGGAGGCTCTGAGGCCCTTCCATTTCAGCTGATAACCCTTTTCAGGACTGAGCAGGAGTGGAACTCAAGACCTTCCTTTCGCCTTCCCGCCCCTAATTGTGCAGCTGGGACGTGGGCATAGGGTCCGCTCGGGCAGACAGGCGCTGCCAGGCGCTTCCCTGCACACGAGCGTCCTTTCACCCCAGGGTGCATCCTGTCCCCTGTGGCTTTCTGACCACTGTACTCTTGGTGCTCTCCTCCCTGATGCTGAGTTTTCATTTAGAATGGGAAGTAAAAATGTCCAATGAGTTGCCTCAGGGACCGAATGGAATAGTAGTTGGCTCAAACTATTTCCAGTCGCTAATTTATTTAGATTGAGCCATATTTTTTAGACTTAAACTCTGAATACTTTGGAAACATTTTTCCTCTGCCTTGGTTGTTGTACAAATACTGACCGTAGACAGGAAGTACAGTACTGTGTCCTTTTTAAGTATTGCCTTCTCGTTCTAGTATGTGAAGATAAGTGTCTAAGGACATGTTTTTAAGAAACCTAAATGCTTGTAAGTTTATATATGCAGTATTCACAGTAGTGTGAAGGGAAATGTAGCCTTCATTTTTCTTGTAAAAATATTTTTCCCTACTGAGTGAAATGGCATAGCAAAGATTACTGAGGAAAGACATACTCAGGATAGTTAGAGGAGTTCTGCGTGCTTGATAGGACTTTTCTTTTACTTTTTTTTTTCCAAAGATGAGGGAGAAGAGAACGCATTATCTTCCACCTGCTGGTTCATTCCCCAAATGACCACAATAGCTGAGATTGGGCCAGGCCAAAGCCAGGATCCAGGCACTCCATCTGAGTCTCCCACATGAATGGCAGGGTCCAAACACTTGGGCCATCTTCTGTTGCCTTCCCGTTTGCATTAGCAGGGGTCTGGCTTGGAAGTAGAACAGCTGGAACTCTTTAACTAGTACACTGATAGGGGACGCCAACATCATAAACAGTGCCCTAACCCACTACAGTACAACACTGGCCCCAATTTTATTTTTCTTAGCAGTTTATTATAAGAACATTCTAAGAAAGTCATTACTGATCAGATTCTTAGTAGTATATCTGGAACTGAAAACTGTAATGAAAGATTTCTGAAGGTACAGAGAACTGTACAGATATCTAAAACGTACATTAAAGTTACAGCATTATAAATTAGAGTTGGTTACCTTGTTGAAGGGGACTCCAGGAAGGAGTAGCAGTGCCTACAGTAAACGCTGGGAAGAATGCCCTCCCCACCAAAGAGAGCGAGCCGTGTGGACTGTGTTCCGAGATAAAATGGCAGTTCCGAACCTCTCCAGAGTAAAGGCTGCTGATTTTATTGGAGAAGGAGGAGGACCACAGCATCTCCCTCTTGTGTAGTGAGCTCTTCCTTGACTCGAAGGGTCTACGATTGTTCTGCATGGTTTGGAAACAATTCTTAAGGCTCTCTCCAATTCTAAAGTGTTGAAAATAACAATTAAAAATAAATTAAGCATTTCTGTATTTAGCTCTGGGTAATATTCTGAAGGAACAATAACTTCATAAAAACTATTGTAAAGTTTTAAGAAATGATATACAGAGGATTAGATTTTAAGCATTTCATTTACTGTGGTAGTAAAGTTAGTAAATTTTTTTCTCTCCCTTGCTTTACTGCACTTTTTAAATAAAGAGGCTGCTGTCAGGCAAACTCAGGACTTCAAGCAACTGAGCAATGAAAAGAAAATACTTGAAAAGGAATTTAAGAAGACACAGGTACTGGATAAATTCGTGTACTTGCGCGTTAAGTTCCTGACTCAGGAGCTCCTGTCGTGTCTGTGTTGTAACTGATTTAAGAGTCGGACGACAGTCTCAGTCGCCTGTCACGTCACACCTCTTCTACCTTTAGTCCTGGGTAGTTGTACTTCTTCTCTAGTGTAATACGATCAGTGTTTTGTTTTCACAGGAAAAGCTTGATGAATTTTCTAAGCAGAAAAATGAAAAGGGTGAGTATTCAGTTAATAGTTGCTTAAAATTTGTTTCAGTATGCATTTTTTTGTTTTAACTGTTTATCTTCGTGTGTTTTTAGAATTGAGACATATTGGAACACAGATCTCAAGTGATTCATACGGAAGCATAGATAAGAGTGAGTATATCATAGCCTTTGTTTTATTTTGTGTGTTCGCGTGGTTGCACAGAACTAGAGAAATGCCAGTTTACTAGATTCTTCATGGTAGAGTTTGGATTTTTGTTTTTTGTTTTTGTTTTTGTTTTTAGATTTTCATTTGTTCCATATATACTTGTATAATCAGCTTATTGCTTTATAGTTTGTGCACTTTTCATTAAGTATAGATTTTCTCATTAAATTTCAGGTTATCAGTTCATTAAATCTGCTAGGTATGCAATATATAGACAGTGTTAAGGTCAGGCAGGAACGCTGTGGAGTCAAAGCCCTATAGTGTATTTTCTGAAGACAGAAGAATTTAAGGAAGGCCCAGAGTCAAAAAGAAAAGTGGTAGAGTGGAGCGTGGGCGATAGAGACGGTGTGTGTGCACCTTACACTGAGTACCTGGTCTCCGGGATGGCAGGCCGTACCCTGAGGGTGAGGAATCGCAGTTTTCACTTTACCACTTCTGTTATTGTGTGACCCTAGGCATTTGCGTCTCTTTTTTTGTACTCTGTCTAAAAACCAGAGTTTATGAATTTGAAACCCTGCTCTATATCACAAGTCTTTTATATGGATAAAATAATATGTAAACAATGGTATTTTCATCACACTAAGGTCTTTTGTCCTGAGTAGAAATGACTGCAACACTTAAATTGTTCTCAGTATATGGTGTCTCATAAGAAATCACTTTAACCTGGTTTAATATCTTTAAATTTAAAAAAAATTCAGAGCACAGTTCAAGTTTTCCTAGCTCAAGGCCTTACTTACACCTTTCTGCTACTGGTCACTGACTTGTCGTTTATCACTCTCACTAACATGAGTTCCATGTGCTCTTGCTCTCTTGGTCCTCCTATGTGTGGAAAGTACAGCGCTGCAAATAGGTACTGCCGAGAGAGGTGGCAGACTTGACCAAGGTTTGCTGTCTAGCGGCAGCAGCTGCTGCGTTCAGTCATCTTCCCTCTGCACCCGCAGGTTATGCCACTGCTCAGCTCTTCTGGGGCTCTTCTGACCAGAGCAGGGCCTTTGTTCCCCGTGTCTGCATTGTTTTAATTTTTTTCCCTCAAAGAACTTAACATTATCTCAAGTAAAATTGATTTATGTTTGTTTGTTCTGCCTTCACAGTGAGGGCGAGGGATGTTGTCTTTTGTACTTAGATAGGTGAAGTCTTGAGCAACCTGCCGGTTGTTTCTCTGTGGACCTTGATGGCTTTAATTCCTAATTCTTAAGTATTATCATCAACACTTTCCCTGTTAATATTTGACTTCTGGAAAAGACTTGCACTTTAGGCCAGTACTGGGTTGACTTCACTTTAAAAAATGGCTGCCTGCGTGCTAGTTTGTCTTTCTTATCAAATCCAGTAAAAATGACCAGAAGTAAAGAATGCCGTCCTGCGTAGTTAAAGCATTTACGCCGGGAAGATGCAGCGCAGACGGTCCCGGGTGGTGATGATGAAACCCACAGTCACAGAGAAGCAGCCGCTCCCAGCAGCAGGGCTTCCTTGCAGAAGCCCAGTCTCCCCTGATCAGAAGTGACAGGCAGAGAGAAGAGGTACAGGACGTCAGCGATTTGCTGGGTGATTGATTAGTGAGTGAGCAGCATGTCAATCTTGGATTTCAGAAGCTGTTTTGCTGGCCTTTGCCCACAGATTGTGGCCCACGTTAGCTTTTTGATGGGTTAGCTGTGGCATGGGAGGTTCCTAAAGTGGGTGTGGATGTAAGAAAATTGGATAATTGGTGCTGCTTTAAGGAACAGCTCTCCTTATTCCAGAAAATAAGATCATTTATATACACTCATGTAAACCCTTAGGACTGCATCCACTTACCACATCTCCCCACTGCCAAAGACAGTTTCCTATAGATTCATGAAGTGGGAACATGTGTTTATTATAAAAGGAATGGAACTAAAAATAGACTGAAGAAGTATAGTTTGGCTACCAAAGCTATTTTGTTTGAACTCTCGTGGAAAACTTTAAGAAAAAGTAGTAAAGTAGTGACGGGGCAGTGCTGTGGCATAGCAGGTAAAAGCCCCTTCCTGCAGTGCTGGCATCCCATACGGGCGCCAGTTCGAGTCCCAGCTGCTCTCCTTCCAATCCGGCTCTCTGCTATGGCCTGGGAAAGCAGTAGAACATGGCACAAGTCTTTGGGCTCCTGCACCTGCATGGGAGACCTGGAAGAAACTGGATCCTGGCTTCTGATTGGCCCAGTTCAAACATTGTGGCCATTTGGGGAGTGAACCAGTAGATGGAAGACCTCTCTCTCTCTCTGTGTCTCTCTTTGTAACTCTGCCTTTCAAAAAAGTAATAAGCAAATCTTTAAAAAAAAAAAAAAAAAAAAAAAACAAGAAAAAGTAGTGACAAGAAAACACTAGATAGATACAAGAAAACTGAGGTAACAGTATTTAACCGTGGATAAGGAGAAAATGTTAAAAACTGACTAAGTGTCCTCAGTGTAAACCTAAACCTCTCCGTAGGCTTCTGCTATGCAGTGGAACCAGTTGAGTGTCTCTAGAATTAAACATAGTTGCAGAAATAAACCCATTAGAAAGCCTCAATGTTGGATGGACAGATAATAGAAAATAGATTTCGTGAACCAAGAGATTAAGTGTTACATTTCTCTGAGACTGTGGTACAAAGGAATAAGTAATAGTAATAACAAAAGTAGTAGAAAAAAATTATAAGAATGTGGAGGGTAGAGCCAGAGGTGTCTTTAACCATGTGCTAGGACTTCTCATAGGGGGACAGAACTGCCAAGAGAGAGAGTGACCCAGTAGTCACGGGAGGACACTCCCCTGAGCAGAAACTTAGGCTTGTTCAAGGGCCTACCAAGTGTTGAGGGTGATTTTTGTGTGGAGTTTCCATCTCTGGCGTGCTCCTAGAAAACAGACCTAAATTCAGATGATGTCAAGATAGCGTGATGGATAAAGATAGCAATGCTAATGTGAAAACAAATATAAGGCAAAAAATATTTATGCTTAGAAACAAATTTACAAATTCTGCTGTTGTAGACCTAAAAGCATAAACCTGTGTTAAAGAAAACTTTTGGAAATTCTGACTGGATTAGCCATATCTGTTTTCATCATGGGAGACTTTAATATTTTACTCAAAAATTGAGAGAGAAAGCAGACCAAAGATGGAATTAGAATCACGGTTGCAAGTTTGGTAATTGGCATATCACTCTTTGTAAATCATAGAACGGAGTTGTAAAATTTTTTTCAAGCACATATAAAAGTTGACTAAAAACAACAAAACATCTCCAGTCTACTAATAAAAATCCTGTTAGACCTGCATCAACAAAAACGTAGAAAGTTTACATGGGATCTAAATCCACATGAACACAAACCTACCCCTTTTGGATCATGGAAAATAGTAAATGAAACACTAAACTGTTTTGGAAATAAACAATATGGCAGTATTTATTAAACCTTTGGGATATAGCCAGTTTCTTAGATATTCAAAGACATGTTTTATGATCATAAGTGCATATTTCTAGAAAGTAAGAAACACAGAAAATGAAGTGTGCAACTAAGAAGGGATGGAAATACAAAAGAAACTTGAGAATGGAAGTGAAAATTTATGTGATGATGGAAATGGGAATGGAAATGTGAGAGAGGAAACAGCAGTTGGTCCCCAGCTCTCGGCCAGCAGCTGTGCCTTCGCAAGGCTGCGGAAGCCAGGGACTCTGGTAGGAAGCAGGCGGGAAAGAAACCTTATACCACCAGGATTAGAAACCCGCAGAACTGCAGCGGAGGAAGTCCTTCATGCACAGTTTCACATTTATATGCGAAATGTAGGTGAAATGTATTGTTTTCTAGGAAAACATGTGCAGTTTGACTCAGAATAGTTGTTGCACACCTGACCAAAAAATAAACTGGAAAAAGAGGTTAAAAATAAAAATCTAATGCCATGATAGATCCAGGTGGTTTTATGGGTGTGGTCTGTGAAGCTGTCAATGAAAACATGTTGTCTTTATTAACTTATTTATTGAATTACTTGTAACATTATGGACTCTGTCCATCTCATTCTCATAGGGTAGAACACACCGTACCCAAAGCAGATTAGAATAATATCCACACACATACTCATGAGCCAACTCTGTCATTTGATAATATAGCTTTGAAAACACTAAATACAATTTTAAGAAATAAAATCCATGAGTAATTAGGTAATTTAGACCATTTATGACATGAAGATGTATCTCATAAATAGAACACCTGGTTCTAATTATGTCATTCACCCATTTCTAATTGAAAGATATATGTATATTTGATGAGGTAATAGAAAACAAAATTGTTTTTTGATCTGAGAATGGTGGCCCTTTAAAAGCATAGTCATAACTATGGGAAACAAGGCCAGCCTGCTTGCAATACTGGAGCCCTAATCAGTGCAGCAAACAGACGTGGCAGAGCGAGCACTTGCGCACTCCTAGGGAGCCGTAGAATTGTCTGTGGTGCAGCTGATACGACCGTGTAGAAAGTGCTAGGCGGAGCCGCAGACAGAAGTGGCAGTGAAGGGCACTTGGTAAAGCGGTGGTGTGCGATGTGTCACTGCTGACTGTCAGAGAAGGGGCAGAGGACACTCATCTCCAAGGCCGACTGTGCCTCAGGAGAGACCTAGAAGCCTTATGAGGACCTCAGTGAGGAAAGCTATGCGACGTTCCTGAAGAGCATTGCAGGAGAGCTGAACACAGAAGCAAGCATCGTGTGCGTGTGAACCTTTCCCCAGTGTCCCCACACGTACGGACTCAAAACCCAGTGAGCTTCTCTGTGGAGAGGGACAAGCAGTTGTGAAACTTTATCAGAAAGAAAGAACAAGTGTTTGGAATACTGTAGGGAGTGTATATAGGTTCAGAAATGGACAGAGCAGTGAAGTCCAGAGATTCTCTAAATGCTTTAGAATTGATAGCATTTTGAAGGATCAGAAAAAGGTGTGTGATTCAGTTTTCATGAGGTTTTTGTCTTCACAACTAAGTAATGAACCGCACAGGCGATTTTTTCCCCTGCTTTGTTGGGAATGTGTAGTTTTTTTTTTGGTCAGAAGTGATGTGATGAGTGCTCATTTGGGATAAGTGTAGACTCTGGTTAATAGCCTCTGTAGGAATGGAAAAGTAACGTTCGTTCTTTTTTTGTAAGGTTCCTTGCTGCTTTGGGTATACATAATAAGCAGGGACCCTGGTCAGGCATTTAAGCAAAGGGGATTCCACTGTTTGGAAGCGGGCTTTTGGGCCGGTTAAATCGCAGTGTGGATAAGCTGCTTGATCTCAGAATTCTGAAACTGAAAAATGGGTGTGCCTCACTCCCAGTGACGTGAGACTGTTGACTGCGTCAGGCGGGCTTGGAAATGGCCAGCTTTTCCAACACCCGTGACTGTCCCCGCTTTCTTCCGGCCCCTTTCTGTGGCCTTCATTTTTTGGAGCGATGCAGTTTTCCAGCTTATGTAGGACTAACCTGTTTTGATTTGTAAGGTTAGTCTTTTCATGTTTCCTTGAACTGGATTAAGGATTTCACTAATTTCATTAAATGCTTAAGGTTAATCTGAACACTGGAGTTGAAGGAAACCATAGTAGAACTTGGAGGTGGCCTGAAGTTACCTAACACTTGAAGCTACTCTTGGTTGACTGTGATTTAGAGTGGGTTCTATGCACGGTTCACTATAAGCTGCTGATACTTTCATGAGTGCTTTTGCTTTGGAAGGTATTTTTAGAATTCACTTCACAATGTTTATTTTTTAAAAAAGCTGTAACAGTGTGACATAATATGGATTCTCCAGGGCAGTCGTGGTTACAGCTTGCCTGGAGCCTTAAGTCTGAGTGTGTTCTTAGCCATTGCCGGTACCCAGGCCCCTGGGACTCCACTTTTCCAGAAGTTTTGTTTTCCTCGTGAAACACTGTGCTTGTTTCTGTCCTTAGGTATTTGCATCTGTGCCTGACCATGTATGTGTATACACACATTGGCCTCCCACCCATCTCCCCTCAACTTCTCTGATGGATTTGCTACAGTCCACCAACCCTCCCAGGTTAATTCTAGCATGGTCAAGTCTAATGACTTTTCTCATTACTTCATACAACTTAAGGATACTTTTCTGCCATTCCTTGTAAAACATACAAATACAGCACCAAATGCCTTGTATTGTAAGTCGTTAACAATACTTCCTTCTCCATCTTTTAGCATTCTGTGGAGAAACAGTGTGGGCTAAAGATGGATTTGTCCCCGTTGTGAAAGTGGTGAAAGCCTTTCACAGCAAGTAGGTCCTTGCTCGGCTCCCACATTAAAATAGCAAGCAGATCTGTGGTCCGCCTTCAGTCCCCCGGAAGCATGGCAGAGCTTTCTGTCGGTGACTGACTTGTGCACGGTGGCGGAGTCAAGTCCCCAGTGAGTCGTGACTTCACAGGATATGCTCTGGCCTTGTGTGGGTTGAGCCAAATGACGTGACTTTACTGTTTTCCTCTTTTTCACAGGGAAAGTGAAACTGCTCCTGAAGGAACTCTGGCTCTGTGTCAATACAGCACACAGACTCCCAGGCGAAGGCGGCAGATGGGTCCTAGGTGATACAGCGCACAGACTCCCAGGCGAAGGCAGCAGATGGGTCCTAGGTGAGGAGAGGCTTACAGATGTCCATGTCTGCCATGAAATAGAAATGTTTTCCATTGCATCGCAGCCTTTAGTTTTCAATGTTTTCTTAACCTTAACATGAAAAAAATGAGATCAACTAGAATGGGTACTTTGAGCCATCCCTCACTCTTTCCCCCTTGTGGCTTTGCATCTCAGTGAATGCGTTTGTTTAAGTTCTGATTTTGTAACAGCAGCTTTCATCAGGGTGTTCAAAGGGACTGGAAGGACAGATGGAGGAGGCAGATAGGCCTAGCAGAACACTGCAGGACGCAGTGCTAAACCTTTTCGCGCCTTTGCTCGCCCGTCAGCAGTTTCCCCTCCTATATTTATCATGTAATTTGCTAGTTCCTTTGGTTAAACATGGTGACTTGTGATGAATGTCATGAAGGCTTTCTACCATGTTCACAGTTACGGTCCCTCAAGGGCTAAAGATTTGGAAATAGATTAGCTACCTTGAGTAGAAGGGAAGAAGACCACTGCCTTGCATAAGATCAAAGTGCTTATTGATCTTTTTGGCATATTATTAATTTTCTCCTTTGAATGTGTAGAATATTGAGCATCAAAATCTGTAGAAATGGGTGCCTGTGACTTCCTCTCCGGCTTCTGAGGATGGAGTCCCTGAGAGATAATAGATATACATGCATGGGCCGGCACCGCGGCTCACTAGGCTAATCCTCCGCCTGCAGCACTGGCACACCGGGTTTTAGTCCCGGTTGGGGAGCCGGATTCTGTCCTGGTTGCTCCTCTTCCAGTCCAGCTCTCTGCTGTGGCCCGTGAGTGCAGTGGAGGATGGCCCAAGTGCTTGGGCCCTGCACCCGCATGGAAGACCAGGAGAAGCACCTGGCTCCTGGCTTCGGATCCATGTGCTGGCCACAGCGCCCATTGGGGAGTGAACCAACGGCAAAGGAAGACCTTTCTCTGTCTCTCTCTCTCTCACTGTCCACTCTGCCTGTCAAAAATAAAAAAATAAAATAAAAACAATAAATATACCTGCATGTTATTTATGCTTGACCTGGCATGTGTCGCATTGCAGATCTGGGTGGGTTGTCCCTCTGGCCACCTGAAGAATGGGGCTGACAGTCGCCAGCTGGTGCCTGGAGCGCCTAAATGAATCCCCACAGTTGAGCGTTCACCACTCGCCTGTTCTGGCAGAGGCAGCCTTCTCTGTCAGTCAGTCCTCTTATTTCAAGTTTTGATTTTGTGTTGTGAAAGTAGTACTAAGAAGATGATCTAATAGTCGAATTGTATTTTATTAAAAATACAATTATGAAGGGTAAGGCCATTACTTACATCAGCTTTTCCAAGGTAGAACAGAAGATATTGCAACTTAGGAATCTTGTTATGAGACGGGACCCTTACAGACATGGTACAGAGAGGTCCTTAGACCCTCACCTAGAATTCCCTGAGTTTAGCATTCTCCATTTCCCATGCTGAACGCCAGAACTGTTGGTGCAGTCCTGTGAGCTAGCCCTCCGTTCCTTGCTGCTGCCTCTTCCACTTCTAGGGTCCAGTTTGGACCCCACTTGCCTTAGGAGTCATCTTCCTTTCGTCTGCCCCTGTCTCAGAGTTCCTCATCTTCCCATGTTCCCGTGTCTTTGCCTCCTAGGGAGAGTGTTTCTTTGTAGAATTATGTGGTGTGGAGTCTGTTGTTTTGGCGACTCTGATGTCTTCTGTGTTAGTCTGAGGCAGTGACTGGTGGCACACAGCAGTGGTGTTTCCCTGGGCCTGGGCTAGGTGATCTGGAAATGTCCTGTCCCCAGGGATGGCCACCTGGCTCCCTTGCACAGAGTGCTGTCTACAGGTTCCTCTGTGGAGGAAAGGTACTTTTCCCTAATTAGTTGAGAAAGATACTTACACATGATGCCAGTAATTTGTTCCTCTGAAACTGCCACCCAGACATGTTAGCAGCCGGCAGCGGATCGTCCTGCTGTAATTACTGCGTTGATATTTGCCTGATAATGAATTTTGTATTTCTCTAAATTTGTGTTTGCTTTTTCTTTTTAAGGTTTATTTATTTATTTGAAAGACAGAGTTATAGAGAGGCAGAGAGAGAGAGAGAGAGAGAGAGAGAGAGAGAGAGAGAGATCAGTCTTCCATCTACTGGTTCACTCCCCGGACGGCCGCAGCTGTCGGAGCTGGGCCGATCCGAAGCCAGGAGCTTCTTCCTGGTCTCCCACGTGGGTGCAGAGGCCCAAGGACCCAGGCCATCTTCTCCTGATTTCCCAGGCCATAGCAGAGCTGGATTGGAAGTGGAGCAGCCAGGACTTGAACCGGCACCCATGTGGGCTGAAGCGGGTGGCTTCACCTGCTGTGCCACAATGCTCACCCCAGTGTTGCATTTATGAATTGACATTCTTCTGGAAGGAGGAGCTGTCTCTCCTCCACTGTTTATTCATTCATTCATTCATTCATTCATTTGTATGAGAATAGTCTTACAGATAATTATTTTATTCTGTGCTTTATAACTCAGTAATACTGAAGTTCACCAAAATCAGGACCCTAACATGTTGGCTTTTCATGGTGACTTTGCTGTTGCATTGGCATGGGAAGCTTTTCAGACAGAAAAGTAGTGCCAGCCGTTATGCAGTCATTTCTCTGCCAGATCCTGCTGGTTGTCTGGAAAGCTCCACCAGAGAATGATGATTAGCAAGACCCCTCAGCACTGCTGCGGAAGCTTCCCAGCTGCGCGTCGTTGGCCCACGTGCTACAGGGCTGTCTCCTCTAGCCGTCTCCCTTCTTCCTGTATCCCTCACTTTCCTCGTAAGGGTAGCTTACATGTGTGAAATGTAGTCAGATGTTCGAGGTAATGTTTTGAAATTGATTTTCATTTTTAAAATGTTTCTGCTTACTGAACTTAACATTGCAAGCATTAGTCTTCCTGATACTGTCAGTGTCTGATAGCTGCCTGCCTTCTCCCCTCTACAGAACAGCCTGCTGGAGACAGCACCAGGTGCAAGGCGTCTGGGGAAGGCGGCGCTCTACCTCCAGCACAAAGTGGTCCTCTCAGGACCCCAGACGGACAGGCATGCCTCGCAGATTTGTCCATGGAGCTGGAGGGGGACTTTTCTTCCCATGAAAATGTGGAAACAGAGAGGCCCAGTGGAGCTGACGATAGCGCTGACCATGCTTTCCACAAGGACAGAAACCCCGAGGTTTCAGTGCAGAGTGCGGCCGACGGTGGTGGCACTGCCGGGTCTGACCAGGAGCATTGGCTTGATGAAGACCTTCAAGCTGCAATTGACTTCTTTAAACTTCCCCCTCCTCTTCTGTCTCCGGTGCCCTCGCCCCCTCTGATGTCGTCACCGCCCCTGGGCTCCTTAACGTCTCCACTTGCACCGGTGAGTTCTGCTTCCATGGCTGAGCCTGACCTGGCAGTGATACTCAGAGGACACTAGTAGCACTTCGATAAAAACAACTTGTTGTAGCCAGTTTTATTAGTGGGTACCACGAGACTGTAAAAGGTGTGCCAGGACCCACTGGGTCAGCATACACTTTTGTTATAGGCCTTCTTTACCTGGTACTATGGTTTGATTTTTGTTTGTCTCTAACCAAGCCAGATTATAAGTATCCAATGGGAATAATGCACTTTGTGTTCTTCTCTAGTACCTGACGAATATGGGCTTACAGTGCAGTTGTACAGTGCTAGGAAAACCCAAGTGACTATCATGCATGTCCATTCGCTTTGCAGAGCCAAGGTCTGCACTTGGGAATTAATCTTTTCATGGGCTCATGGGGTGGTTTATGGTGTTTTCTTAGGAAGATAGTATTGTTGAAGCAGATTTACATATCTCTTGGCTTAAGGAGTCACTTCCTTCTGGGACACACTGCTCGTGTGTTGTGTTTCAAATACTGGGTAGGCGCTGGGAGTGCAGAGATGACCAAGGATTTGGTCAGCACCGTACTGGGTGTCTTGTGGAATGGGGCCAGCACGAAAACATCTAGTTGCACTGCTGTGATAGTGTACTGCCGTACTGGGAAACACACTGCACTCACAGACGGAAACAGCTCCATCCTGGCAGAGGCCCCGGGTGGAGGCTGCAAGAAGCTGCCAGAAGATAGGATCCCCACACTGGATTTTAGAGTTAGAGAGGCTGTTTCAGGTGGAAGATTTCCTTATGAGCAACACAGTGTTGGGGAACATTCCAGCAGGGCACAACAGGAAGCACTGTGTATGTCCTCCTAAGAAAAGTGCATTTCATCTTGTAGGGGATGGACAGTCCAGAAATGCAAGCTTAATGATCAGTCTTCACTTGAAAGTTTTAGTGTAGTCACTGTAAGACTGAATAGCAAATGAGGGACGGTCAGGAAGCAGGCAAGACTGCAGACAGCGCTGTGGTTTTGTAAGCTGTTTACCCAGGTTGTGGCACTGAGATTCAGGAAGTAGAGACTGGTTTGAAAAATGTTAGGTCAGGTAAGCAGCAGTTGATAACTTCCAGGGTGGTGATTAAGGGGGTGGAGGGGTAATGGGTATTAACAAATGCACAAGAAGGGATCCTGCTTCCCGGGAAGTGATGTGACGTGTTAGACACCAGGGATGTGAGGATGTCCAAGAGAGCCGATGCCACACACGTTCTAGACACAGGCCTGGTGCTGGAGGGGGAATGGTGGAACACAGGTGCTTGAGTACAGCAGATGGCATCCAGCCGGCGTGTGTGGAGTGGAAGGAGTGGGATCCCACTCAGAATCCTGGGGAGCAGTCAGTGTGCAAGTGACAAGCAGAGGTGGCGGGAGGGAGCAGGAGACTGAAGGCAGAGGAAGGCCAGGGGCTGGGGCAGCGTGGGTTCAGGAGAGGAGAGGGCCTTCTCAGTGGGAGCTGGCTCTGAGTCTTCACCAGAAAGGAGGCCCGGGGCTAGAGTCAGCACAGACCGACGGCGTAGCTGGTGTCACAGAGGCTTCTAGAGTAGAGGTGGGTCCTCACTGCCCGGAGACCACAGCCTGGGCCAGCGCCTGCGGTCCAGCGGGTTAAAGCCATGGCCAGCAGTGCCAGCATCCTCTGTGGATGCTGGTTCGAATCCTGGCTGCTCTGCTTCCTCTCCAGCTCCTCAGAGGATGACCCAAGTCCTTGGGCCCCTGCACTCATGTGGAAGACCTAGAAGAAGCTCCTGGCTCCTGGTCCTGGCTGCGGCCTGGCCCATCACCAGTTGTGGACATCTGGGGAGGAAACTAGTCTCTGCCTCTCATTCTCTAACACCCGCTTTCAAATAAAATATACAAAAAAAAAAAAAAAAAGAAAAAAGATGGTACAGCATTCAGTCTGAGGAAGTGTTGGGAAGAGCTGTTGGCAGGAGATCCTCACAGATTCCCAGAGCCATGGTGATGCCTGGCATGTGGTAGGGCTGCCCCCAGCGTGTGTGACATTGGGAAAGGAGAGGAGCCTCGTGGGCTGTGGAGCCAGAGGCTGTGAGCCTCTGCACCAGAAAATGGGGAAGTGCATTTGGAGTGCAGGTGTAGACCCCTCCTCAGTAACGACTCCCTTCTCAGATGTGAGTTCAGGGGTTCCTCGGGAATCATGTCCTCTTTGTGCCTTGGATTGGTTGCCTTAATTGGTCTGCTGAATGAGTGCTCATGGCTAATTTTTACCCTTTCAGGAAACCTACTTTGGAGAGTATACAGATTCCAGTGACAATGACACAGCCCAGCCTCGAACTTCTGCTGAGTCTGTTTCAGAAGATGACACAGCTGAACCCCGAGATTATTTTGGCTTATCCAGGAAGAGTACAGGAAGTGGCACATGGGAGGAAAAGCCCAAATCCCAGGAGGTCTGCAGAGTGACAGCTGCTGGACCTGAGACTCCAGCAGCAGCACCGAGAGAGCCTTCGGCCGTGCCCTGTGAACGCTGGACCCCGTCATCTGACTTCACGGCGGGTAGAGAGAGAGACATTTCAGATGGGGCAGAAACACAGATGGAGGTCAGGGAGCTGGAGAGGTCTGTTCAGACTGAGGAGCCCCTTCCCAAGCCCACCAGGACTGTGTGGGTTGAAAAGCTGTCCAGCAACCCAGAGCGAGAAAAGCAAGCTGCCCCTGGGAAGTCCGCCCCATGTTCTTCTCCCCTTGGCAAGAGGCCACTGAAGGAGCTCACTGAGACGGAACAGAAAACCCTGTTGTCCAAAGGGATAGGCTCCCCCAAGTCGGAGTTTACTAAGTGGGCCGTACCTGAAGACGTAGCTCCTCAGTCAGACTCTGTAGCCCTGTCTGACCATTTTCAGGGACTGTCTGGAGAAGCAGCGAAGGCCAGGAACAGTGTGCACGGGTCCATTATGGGGGAGTCCTCAGAACCTGAGGACAGCCACGCAGATTATACAGTAGATGCGTCGAGGCCTGATGCTGGAGCCAATTTTTCTTCCTCTTCTACCTCAGTAGTGCTGTCTGTTAGCAGAAACCCTCAGTCTTGTCCGTTCCAGCTCGTTAGTGACACAGATACTCCCACGAAAGTGCTCCCTGCCAAACTGGGTCCTTCAGAGCAGAAACTGCAACCAGAAACCTTGAACACACTGCACCTGCAGTCTGAGCAGGCAGAACGGCCTGGAGGGGGCCGTGACCTGGGAAGGGGCTCGCGCGCTCTGAGCCCTGCGTGGGGAGCATCTGATGTTAATGACCCGAAAAATAGTGCGAGAGAGTGTACGAAAATTATAAACAGCATGACCAACGTCTGTTCATTTCCTCATTCAGTATTTATGAAAGCAACAAAGGATGGACAATGTGAAAGTCAGGATCCAAGAATTGAACTCATGCTTCCAAAGTCAGGTTTCACATCAGTAATAGATTCTCGAGCTGACTCAGTCAAGAGTGCCTCTGGTTTTGTTAAAAGCACTTCCTGGCACCACAGTGATTTATTAAGAAGACGTGGTGAAGAAATTCTGAAAGCTAAACTAGAACATGAACAAAAGACTGACCATCAGCTACAAAAGGGGATCCCGTCCGTGCAAAATAGAGGAGCAACATCCAATCTTGAACTTCCTGGGGAAAACACTAATCCTGTAGAATTCAAACCTACCGCATCTCTGTTGCCTAATCAAGTGTCTGTTATCATGAAGCAGTCAAGGCCTGAAAAGGGTCAGGGCGCTAAATTGGAGCCCTTGAGACTGCACAGGAGTGAGCCTGCTCTCGGAGCCGAGCGCAGTGATCGTGAAACTGACCGCACTGCACCTGTAGCCAAGTGCACTGCAGAAGGAGCCGGCATAGCGCTGAGCATCCAGGAGGCGTCCGTGAGAAGCACTTCACCAGAGGTCTCCACCTCTTGGAGGAAATCAGATTGCGATTCTCCAGGTGGTTCTTTACCAGTAGAAAGCGTGGGTTGTTCCACAAATAGGACATTATCTTTCTCTTCTGAGAACATCCCTGTCCGAACCCAAGACGTGGTGAGGGAGGCCGCAGTGCAGGGAGAGGTGCAGAATAACAGGCCATTTCCACAGACCACGGATCCGGACTCCAGCGGGGTGGAAGGCAGCGGGTTGCCTCCGGCCTCCGCATCAGCAGCACCTGGAGGCTTTCCTGTTGAAGAAACACTCTGTGGAGAGGCAGCAAGGTCCGGAAGCGAGGCCCTGGCTGTGGCAAAGGATTCTCCTGGCACACCGCCGAACGCTCGTGGTCTTCTGAAGTCGCCATCGAAAGCTCGTGGTGCCCTCCCTGAGTGCCTCGTCACCGCAGGCAGTGCCGCTTCTTCAGCATTTTCTAGAAAAGACGAGGAAGCCCCGGACGCGGCCCCGAGTAGCTTCCCTGGTACTTTGTATAGTTACACAGGCATTCGGGAGGGAGGAGAGGATGACACCGAGGTAGAGGAGAGTGAGGCCTTCAGCTGCAGTGAGGGTGAGCAGGACCCTGAGGCCGTGGTGGGGAGCACCCAGCAGGATGCTCCAGACGCCTCTCAGAGAGGCGCAGGAGCTGCAGAGCCTGGCGCGGCCGAGGCGGGACCTTCCGTGGAAGTGGGCCGTTTGACCTCAGCTCTTCAGGATTGTAACATAAGTGCTTTTCCTGACATAGACAGACTCTCTACATCTGAGGTCGTGCTGTTTCTTGAAAGTTGTCAACTGAAGGATTATAATTCGGGGGACTCCGTCTCAGAATGTTCTAGCAAAGGAACCCTGCATAAAGAAGTGAACAAAGAATTAAAGCAAAGTGCACTGTCAGGAGGAGAGGCGAGAGAGGGACCCTGTGAGGAAGCAGCACTTGGTGCCTCTGAAGAGTGGGTCGAATCAGAGGATGAGGGCGAGTCCTTAAAAAATGCAAGTCAGCTGGCGCCGTGTTCTCTGGAGACCCTGTCTGACGTCCTCACCAAGATTGGGCAGGAACTGCAGATCAATTATGAGGGCTGTCAGGATCACTCTGGGAATCTGTTCTTAAATATAAATAGCAGCCTGACCACTGAGAAATTAGAAGGAAAAGTCCCCTCTCAGGAAGTGGCTAGCTCTTCCTCTCGTGCCCCAGAACTGCTCCCGCTGCTCGCCAGTGTGGGTGCCAGAAGCAGCTCCCCTGTTCCGGATGGGTCTCGCGAGCGCATCCAGAGCAGGCCTGAGGAGGCCAGGCAGGCAGATGGCGGCGAGGCGGCCCTGTGCCCTGCCTCTGCAGCAGAGCCCACGACGGAGCAGAGCTCGAGGGAGGCCGAGACGACCTTCCAGTGTCAGATATCGACAGTGACCTCGGAAGTCATTAACGTCCTTATAAATAAGGATCAGAACCTGGTCATTGAAAAGGGGGACAACTGGACCATCATCAGTGGTGTGTCCGTCGGGCCCGATGTGGACCAGGTGATAGTGTGTGCGACTCCTGAGGACCCTGCTCCTCGGGACCCGGGGGAGCTGGAAGCTGAGTCCATTTCGGAGGCTTCTGTGGAGAAGTCCCCAGACACGGATGCCGCTGGCCCTGCGTGTCGGGAGCCCCTGTGTGGCAGCACCCTTCCCTGTGAGGATGTTTCAAGCAGTGGTCAAAGCGCCAACTTTGATAAAAGTCGTTTGCGGAATAGACCTGTTAAGCCTAGCATATGGATTAGTTCTCAAATATACGATCAGACCTTTGAGACTCAGGTTGCTGCGTCTGATCACACGTATTACAACTCCAAACTGGAGCCATGTGGCAAAAACAAGAATCGATCCAAGATTGCAAACAAGGAGCCATCGAACAAGCCAGCCAAGACTTTAGCATCAAACAAAGTGGAGACTCATCCAAGTGAAGTTTCTCAGTCCTGTTCAGGTGAAAGAAGTAACGTCAAAACCCCAAGAAACCAGACTCAGCCTGTTCTAGCCAATGCCGACACCTCTACTCCCACGGAGTGCTCTCCTGACACTCTGAGTAAGATACGGCAAGAGGTGGGGCCCCCTCTGCCGCCTCTGCTGGCTCCTCTGGTAGCTACACCTCCAAGGACTTCACAGCCGCTTTCTCCTCTCATTTCCAGTTCTAGCCCTTCCTCACCAGCCTCTCCCGTCGGCCAGATTTCTCCCTTATGTGATACCCCAGCGCCTCCCGTGCTGTCTCCATGGCTGGAAGACCCCAGACACATCTCTCCCCCAGGTCCGTCTCCATCTCCGTCTCCGTCTGCCGCATCAGCTGGCGAGAGGGTAGTGTCTTCGCCCCTGCAGTTTTGTGCAGCCACCCCGAAGCACGCGCTTCCTGTGCCTGGCCGACTCCCAGCCTGCGCGCCCAGTCACACTGCCGTGGGGGCGCCTCCTCAGGAGAATTCTGTGAAGATCCTGGACACCATGTATCCAGAGTTGTCTGCCAGGGCCCGCACCCTGAACCTCCTCAAGGGGAACATTCAGCGCGCCCGAGGTGCGTCTGCAGACTCTAAGAACTTACCGGGGTCTGTCAGTGCTCTGCTAGGGTTCAAGGCAATCACTTCAGCATCAACTGCTTTCGTCAAGGCAGGAGGTAGCTCTGCCGGTGACGCCCGCCAGGAGAAGTCAAGGGCTTCGGGAGCTCAGCAGGATGCAGGTGGGAAGAGGACGTTGTCCACATGTACACCAAGGAGTGCCAAGAGGCTGCGCCTGGGCAGCGGCTCCCCAGAACCAGAGAGCAGGGAGTCCAGTGCAGGAGTCCACAGGAGCCTCCAGAGGAACCTCCCTCAGGCTGAAGCTGGAGCCACAGAGGAGGAGAGCAGTTCTGTTCGAGCTGTCAACACAGAGTCACGGTTGCCTTCAAAACCCAAAGAAACTGTGGAGTCCCATGACAAAGCCATAGCCGATGCACTGAAGAAAATTGCAGAGTCGTCCTTTGATCTGTTGCCTGTCATTCGTAGCCATGTGTATGTGGGCAATATCTCCAAAAAGCCAGTGATGAGAGATCAAGAGAAGGAAGTTGTCTATGAATTCAGCACAACAAAAAAGGTATGTTGGCTGCCTTTCTCCGAGCACGTCAGGAATGGCCTGTGCTTAGAATGAGGGCTCTCTTGCCCGCAAAGTGTTGAATGATTAATGAGCCAGGCCAACAAAGACTGAGAAGTATGTGAACATTAAGACAAATAATTTATTCCCAGCTGGCATTTTATAAAGTTGAAACGGAAGTATTAGAGGTTTAATAACTTGTGTTCATCAAATAACCTAAAGTTTGAAGCAAATTTCCTCTTTCAAGGCTAAAATTGCCGTATTTCCTCTTGATCCTGGTATGCTCAAAGGCACAGCATGCTGCCCTCCACGTGTCCCAGGTCGTTTTGGCAAAACCATGGTACTGTGTGGTATTTTCTCGGTGGCTGTAACAGTGGGCAACCATGTGAGCTCACACTTAAGCCTGATAGACCACACGAAGCAGGCCTGGGGACCCCGCCCCCGCCCTTGTGGCTTACCAGTGGTTAGCCGTGGTCTGCCCTCTGTAAAGTGCAGGTTTTATACTCCCAATAGATACTTAGCCTTGCTGCTTTTAGCTTTTCCTAGGTGATCTAAAGATAAGCAAGAACGTGCAGTGACGTTTCACTTTGTGCTTCCAATGCAGCATCTAGCAGAGTGCTTGCTTCACTCTATTCTCTCAGAACTGAAAATTCAGAAGACGTCTCTGGACCACAGTTACATCCACGCCCTTTGCAGGGTCTACGTGGGTATCTGTCGGCAGCTTGGAGACTTAGAGCGAGCACGCCTGTTTTGCTACAGCCTCCTCAAGGAAGGTATGTTTAGATGCTGACATTTGCATATTGGAACCATCCTGTTGCTTTTTTACCTTATTATTATACTTCACATCTACATTTTCAGCTAGATGACTGCTCTGTAGCTTTAAAAATAATGTTAATTTTGTGCATTTTCTAGAGGGTATGAATAGCTTCAGCTTCTATTCATATTGATTTTCAGTAGAATTTGCTTAAACTTGAGTGAGCACATTTCTTTGCTTCTGCATAAAAATAGAATGTCTGTTGTTACTGCGTTTCTGCTCTAGTCCTGTGATGCTGCTTTAGAAGCAGATAGAAAATATGCAAAAACTTTTGAAGCAACTGACAAGGAAACTGCTGTGCCTCTACCTGCGGAGGGCAGCAGCTGTGAGGTGGATGCCGGAGTGCGTGGGCAGCAGCGAGTCAGAGAAGGAGAGACAGTGGGCCTGTCCTGCACTCCTCTGTCTTTGCTGCTGTGTCGTCTGTCTCTAGTGAGAAGTCAGAGGAGTCCTTTGCTGTCCCAGGTCATGGTATGCAGCACTTAGTGGAAGCCCAGCTCAGCTGCAGAGATTGGTATTCCTTTGCCTTGTGTGTGGCTGGGGTGGGGCAGGCAGGGGTCTCTAATTCAGGATAATCCAGCGTGCCATCATCTTCAGTATGGTTCCTGCGTCTGCTCAGTGCTTCAGTTGCCCACTTTATTTCTGTATTCACTCTTTATTGTTCATTTAACTCTAAGTGCTGGGAGTTGTGTGGTGTGATCGGTTCTAGATTTGACCATGCCGTGGGGGCTGGTAGCCCAAAGCAGCATCCAGAGTGTGTACTTGGTATAGACGGGAATTTCTTGTTCCTCCTCTGTCCACACCCCAGAATGGTGTGCTGCTCGCAGTCACTAACTGTGGGCTGAATGGATAAACTGTACTTTATTTAGAAGGTGGATCTGCAGTAGTCTAGGGTCAGGGAAGCTTTCCTTGTCACAGTGACTTTTGAACTTAGATGTGAAAATGCACACAAAATATGCAGCTGAAAAGTGGGCAAGAGAATTCTAGGCAGAGGGAATGTCAGAAAGAACTGACACCAGATATGCTTACTTGACTAGTACCCAGATACTTATAACATGTTGATTCATAATAGCCCGTAATTGGAAACAAATGCCATTCCTCAGGTAAATGAAAAACATCTCGTTCTGTAGGAAAGAGTGGAACATTGCTTGGCCATCCACAGGTACATACTGCTGGCACATATAGCAATATGGGTAAATCTCAAAATCATTATGCTGAGAGGTGAAGGCAGACAGAAAAGACTGCAAACCACGCTGATCTGTTCATAGAAATTGAGAAAAGGCAGACTAATCTGTAGTAAGGTTAAGCAGGTCAGAGGTTTTCGGTATCCAGGGGCAACGTTACTCACTGGAGGGGCAGAGTCAAAGAGTGACAGGTATTGATTGCAGGGGTTGGGGCTATGTTGATTTATTCATTTATCAAAAGTAGTTGATCTGCGTCCTTGAGTGTATTTCACTTATTCTTAGTATTATTTGAAAAGCAGATGGAGAATTATCCCCCAACTTCAGGTTCATGTCTCAGATGCCTTCAGTAGTTAGGGCTGGATTGTGCTGAAGCCAGGAGTCTGGACCTCAGTCCATGGTGCTCAGGTGCATGGTAGGAATAGGAACCCCATAGTGAGCAGTCCCTGCTGCTTCCCAGGGTGTGTGGCATCGGGAAGCTGGCGTCAGGAGTGGATCTGGGACTTGAGCCCAGGCACTCCTGTGTGGGATGCAGGCACCCCACACATCATCTTAACTGCCGTACTGCTGTCCCGACGCCCTCCCTGAACCAGCAGTTTTAGAATAGAAACTACCCTTTGACGAAGTGAATTTTATTTTTTTTTAAAAGATTTATTTATTTATTTGAAAGAGTTACACAGAGAGGAGGGAGGGAGAGGGGAGAGAGAAGGAGGGAGAGAGGGAGGTAGAGAGGGTCAGTCTTCCATCCAATGGTTCACTCCCCAATTCGCCACAACGACTAGAGCTGCACCGATCCGAAGCCAGGAGTTTCTTCCGGATCTTCCATGTGGGTGCAGGGGCCCAAGGATTTGGGCCACCTTCTGCTTTCCCAGGCCTCAGCAGAGAGCTGGATTGGAAGTAGAGCAGCCGGGACTCAAACTGGCGCCCATATGGGATGCTGGTGCTTCAGGCCAGGGCATTAACCTGCTGTGCCACAGCACCGGCCCCAATGAAATGAATTTTAAAAAAGAGAAAAGCCATTTTATAGGGGAAGGAGTTTACAAAAAAACATGTCATCCGGATTTTATAAAGTATAACTCTTCAAATAAAAAATTCCCTGACTAATCCATACCTGAGTAAACACATTAAAATGACCTGCAATGACGTACATCAAATGGGAGAATCCTGGAACTAAGGAAGCCTAGAGGGAGGATTTTGCCTTTTGTCTCTGGAGATTTCCTTTTTTCATACACCGCTGTGTTTTCATGCCCTGTGTTAAAAACTTAAGAGCATTTGCCAGTGGGAAAAGGAAGGAAAAAAGGCGGAGCATATTTTGAAATAGCTGAGGCCAGAGCCTCGGCTGGGTCGCACAGTGCGTGCCCTCCGCTGTGGCCAGCCTTGCACGCACAGTGTCATGCACAGAGTTTATTCTTGGTTCATATTCTGTTTGCTTGATCAGACATAAAAGGTTATTGTTTTCTTTCTTACAGATTTCCCAGAGTCTGAGAAACTGACTTTGTTTATTGCAAACATGTGGCATGACATATTTCTCTCTCAATCAGTGATTAATAAAGCAATGCAGTTAGTAGCCCGGCAGCGAGCGAAAGGAGAGGTTCTGAACTGTTTGAGAGCTTTTCTCAATTGGGAAAAGGTGAGTTTTATTTTTCTCTTGTGACATATGTTCTTGTAGGTCTTACATAAATATTACTGTTTTTGTATTCATTCCTAGGCATTTTAAAGATATTCTTCATGGAATTAGATTTTATGCTAATTTATGACTGATGAAATCCATACATATGCTTAAAGGACTTGGAAGAGATATAAATTGATTCTGCAATAGGTACTTAGAGAAGTGAAAAAATTGGTATCTCAATTCTTTTCTATTAAATCTTTTCTGAATCTATTAATCTATATTTTTCTTTCTAGTAGATGGAATTGGTATTTGTTCTACATGTTTTGTTCTCATGTTGCCTTTTTATTTTTTAAGCATTAATATTTTAAAGTGATATTTAGATTGGTGTTCTTTTCTATTTTATTTAATGAGAACCAAGTGGACAGTGAGTAGTGCACATGCATTTCAGGGCAGATTTGAAATGGGCCATCTGTGTGCACAAGCCAGAGTCAGTTCCTCGGCAGGGGAGCTGGCTGCCTCCGGGGGGCCCTGCCTGTGTGCGCCACGCCTGCCCCTGCCTGCAGCTGGAGCCCTTCTTCTGCCTGTTTTGGGAATTTGATGATAAAACAAAGTACTTGCAAAGCAGCTGCTGGTTTCAGTAATTTTTTAAATGTCATATCAAGTAAAAATATAAAATAAAATCAAAGAAAAGTGCGAAATATTTAAGGAAAAAAATAGCATTGCACTACAAGACTTCCAACTGTTCTTTTTCAGAATTCAGCAGATCTGATAGACAAAAGTAAGGACATAGTAGAATTAAGTACAGACAGCAAATCTGAATGTAGATAGAATGTAGATAGGATTTTTTATATATATGGTGAATTACGAATTTGGCCACATGGAAACCACAATTTTTGGGAAGTAAAGATTAAGTTGTGTAGGGATAATTCAATAAAGTTAGACACTAATATCTTAAATCTTAAACTTTTAGTTAGAACTTGAGATGCACAGTCATGGGCAGTCTGGGAACAAGTAAAATATGAAAACTAAAGTCACAATCGTTTTTACAATTCAGCAAAAAGGAAAACCCTTCATACCAAATATCCTTAGTTTTTGGAAAACTTGTACTATTAAAAACACTTTTTCTTATTGTTAAGCAAATAATACATTTGGCTGATACTCATTTTCAAAATTAAAAATACAAAAAAGAATATAGAAAAAGATTTCAGTTTAAAAAGTAAGAAATACATAGGGGCCAGCACTGTGGCACAGCGGGTTAATGCCCTGGCCTGAAGTGCCGACATCACATATGGGCGCCAGTTCTAGTCCTGGCTGCTATGGCCTGGGAGAGCAGTGGAAGATGGCCCAAGTCCTTGGGCCCCTGCACTTACGTGGGAGACCCGGAAGAAGCTCCAGGCTTTGGATCGGCGCAGCTCCGGCCATCGTGGCCATCTGGGGAGTGAACCAGCGGATGGAAGACCTCTCTCACTGTCTCTACTTCTCTAACTCTGTTCCAAATAAATAAAATAAATCTGTAAAAGGTAATACATAGCATCAAGGAGAGAACAAACAAAAAACACTGTCTTACCAACAAAAATGGGTAACTCAGAGTCCAGATTAATGAGAAAAGGAGAAAAGCCAGAATATGGAAGATTCTGACTAGAAGACTTAGCAACAGTTACTGGATTAATGAACCCTAGAGCAACAGCTTTAGATGCCTAAGATGATTTCTTATCAAAATAAAAATGGTCAACTTTGGCTTTACATGTAGAATGCTTGAACAGACCAGTTGGTAATTAACATAAAAGATGTTGATGCTTACTATATAACAAAAGGCAAATATAAGTTCCAGCTACATTTTGTCTGATTCTTAACTACTTTTTTTTTTTTTTTTTTATTTGACAGGTAGAGTTATAGACAGTGAGAGAGACAGAGAGAAAGGTCTTCCTTCCATTGGTTCATTCCCCAAATGGCCGCCACGGCGCCAATCTGAAGCCAGGAGCCAGGTACTTCTTCCTGGTCTCCTATGCAGGTGCAGGGCCATCCTCCACTGCCCTCCCGGGCCACAGCAGAGAGCTGGACTGGAAGAGGAACAACCGGGCCTAGAACTCGGTGCCCATATGGGATGCCGGCACTGCAGGCGGAGGATTAACCAAGTGAGCCATGGCGCCGGCCCCAAGAACCAAGTATTTTTAATCTTTTTTTTTGTAAATTAATTTATTTATTTGAAAGAGTTACACAGAGAAGGAGAGAGAGAGAGAGAGGTCTTCCATCCGCTGGTTCAGTCCCCAGTTGGCCACAATGGCCAGAGCTGTGCAGATCCGAAGCCAGGAGCTTCCTCTGGGTCTCCCATGCGGGTGCAGGAGCCCAAGCACTTGGGCCATCTTCTGCTGCTTTCCCAGGCCATAGCAGAGGGCTGGATTGGAAGTGGAGCCTGTGGGTCTTGCACCGGCGCCCATATGGGATGCCAGCACTGCAGGCTGCGGGCTTACCCACTACGCCACAGCGCTGGCCCCTGAAATCTGTTTCATCTTAAGAACACATTAAAACCCAGCCCCCTCCCCTCACTCCGCCATGGGTTCACCGCTGTGTAGTAGGCTAAGTCTCCACCTGCAGCACCAGCATCCCATGTGGGTGCTGGGTTGTGTCCCTGCTGCTCCTCTTCCAATCCAGCTCTCTGCTATGGCCTGGGACAGCAGTGGAAGATGGCCTGAGTGCTTGGGCCCTGTACTCGCATGGGAGAGCCAGAAGAAGCTGCAGCTGTTGCAGTCATCTGGGGAGTGAACAAGCAGATGGAAGAGTTTAAAATCTTAAAAAAAAAGAAAGAAAGCCCCTGTCTTTGTTAAATTATAAAACTCAATAAAAGTAATAGCACAAGAATGGAAAAAGTTTCAATGAGACACTTAAAAGTAAAAGTTATAACAGATTTCACTAACATATCAAAGAATATTACTTTGTAACCACAGCTTTCCCCAATAGAACAAAGAAGGTTCAAAATCAGAAAAGTTATACAGTTAAGCCCCAGGACGTTATTTCTAGAATTGAAAATAGAGGGATGTTTATTAAATATAATACCACGAGTTAACAAAAAATAAGTAGTGTATATTATCTCAAGTGCAAATTATTTAGCGCTTTAGTCTTTAAAATCAGGAATTTCTTACTACTAGCATGGCAGGAAGTGTTTCCCTCAGGTGACCTCTTTAGGGTGGTATTTCCTGCTAGTTTTGTGAAAAGATTTTCTAACATTCTTAAGGGTCTTCTGTATGTAATGTCAGCTGCCATTCTGTCCATACGGTCATCCATAGTTAGCAGTAACCCAGATGGCTATCAACAGGTGATTTGATAAACAGTGGTGTGTCTATATAATGGTAACTGGTCAGCAGTGAAAAAGCATGTTCAAGCTAGCGATACATGGAGTGGAAAGGATGCATTCCATTATACACAGGTGCGAGAGAAGCCAGACGTAACAGTCCGGTACTGTCTCATTCAGTTTTATGAATTTTCAGGAAAAGCCAGCTGTCTTCCAGTGTCAGAAAGATGATAGGATTAAAAGAATTTTTAATGGCTTCAGCTTTTTTGTTGTTTTTGTTTATTTGAAAGCAGAGTGACAGAGAGAGAGAGATTCCATCTACTGGTTCACTCCCCAGATGGCTGTACCTGGCTGGGGTTAGGCCAGGCTGAAGCCAGGAACTGGCAGCTCCATCTGTACTGCCCACATGTGGGCAGGGACCAAGCACTTGGGCTATCCCCTGCTTTCCCTGGCACATCAGTTGGGAGCTGGAAGTAGACAGCCCAGGATGGCAGCTGGTACTCCAAGTATGGGATTCTGGCATCATGAGGGGCAGCTTAACCTGCTGTACCCCAACACCAGCCAATAACTTTTTTATTACAGCTAGCTTTAATACTTCAGTTCTTTATTGGCTGGATGCAGCTACCTTTTTTCTACCTGATTGGATCCTGTTCCTGCCTGTAGTTAGTTTACCTGGTCTCTCAACTTCCATTCCATGATCATTTTATGGTAAGTATTAGGACTAACATACACCTGGTTCCTTATCCAAAATACAGCTGCTTCAAATACCAATTTTTTAATTAAATGATTGTTTATCTGATGATTATTATACTCTGAGTTTACCAACACTAGATGTATTGTATTTGAGACTCCCATTTTTTTTTTTATTTTCTAGAATGCTCCTGTAGATGTGGGGTTTATGGTCTCAAAGCTACTTTTGACTATACAGCTATGTCCAAAAACAGAATTTCAGTCCAGTGAGAAATTTGGTGAGGACTTAAATGACCACACTTGGGAGTACATATTTGCCATTGACCTGCTCTGCTGCCACCAGAAGTGGATTTGGACGCATGATAACATCATAAGGTAGCCATTTCACTAGCTTCAGACAAAGAGGCATCGTTTGCATTCTAAGACAGTTTACTGAATGCTGAATTGCAATTTGAATCATTTTTAAGTATGTGAAGCATCTGAAATATTTATAGATGATTGTTTTATAAAACTACTCTTAAAATACCTGCATCCCTATTGTATTCCCTTGATTTGTTTTTCTGTAGTGCCTCTTCCTACTTTGCATTGTATTCTGTTAGGATGATCTCTCCCCAGTAGCAGTGAGTCTTAGGGTAAGGAGACGAGTTCTGTGGTGTAGCCCCATCATGTAGACTGGTGCTCACACAGGGAGGCACCCCACAGGTATGGGGTGAATGAAATGTCATAGCTGTTACTTTAACATACAGATACTCTGAAAAAACCGAAAGAAGGAGAAATCCTCAAAATTATCAGGTTAACAGCTCTGTCACCTGGGAAAGATGTAAGCCTGCTACTCTCAGGCATCCTTGTATGTAAGGCGTTAACTTCTCTTTCTGCATCTGTAATTCTGGCCCTAGCTATGTCCCACTCTAGGAGAATGGGCAAGATTGTCTTCCAAATCGTTTTCTTGTGGAACCCAGACTTAGAAAGGCTGAATTGAGGGCTTTTCTGACATCACAGAGTATTCACCACAGAGTTGCTGGTCCCTGGCACAGAGGTACTGAAGACTGTTCTGTGGCAGTTCCTGTGTGCGGGATCCAGCTGTACACAGGACGCTCCGTCCCCCACCCCGACAGCAGGAGGCACCTGCCAGTCAGGCGGTAGGGAGGCGAGCAGTTTTCGTCCATGTGTGTAGTGAGGCACAGCAGTGTGAAGACACACGGCTGTCAGCGCACCTCTGTGTGTTGCTGTGGAAAGGTAAGTGGCAGTTTGCCACTAGATAGCAAAGTGGCAGAAAGTCTGTCCAGTGCCTGCTGTAGAGGTGTGAGGGCCTTGTCTCACTGGCTCCATAGGAGTCCAGGGCAGGTGTCCTCCCCCAGTGACAGATGAGGAGACCAGGGCTGGTGCCTGTCAGTGTGGCCTTGTCCGTAGTACCCCACTGGTGGTGACAACAGGGTTGAATGTCAGGGCCTTGGCCTGAGCAACTGCAGAAGACCCTGCCTTCTCGCTTGGCACGTACGGGCTCTTACCATGCAGTTTTACATGCATAGAGATGGAGAAGTATCCAGAAAGAAAGCCCAAATGCCAAGAGTAGTAATTGTGTAAGCTGGGTTATTTGGAGTGCTTTTGATTTCCTTTTTGTTTGTCTGCATTTAACTTTTCTAGTGATATATCATGAATGCCATGTAAGAAGCAAATGTGTTTTTGGTAAAAGAGAAAGAACAAAAAAGCAAAAAGGTATTGAGGCTCTCTTCAGCTAGGAGAAAGTGTCTGTTCTTCTACCTAAAGTGTGGTTTGATTCTTGAAATTCCAGTTGCCCTCTGCCTCAGCTCTTCCTAAACACACAACTCTCTGTCTGTGACCCTCCCAGGCAACTGTGGGCTTCTGTAACCGGGGCTTCCCAGCTCCTGAGGGTCCACGGAAACACAGACTCCACCACGTCCTCGTTCCCTGACAGTGGGAATGCTGTGCAGATCCTTGTAGAAGCAGTGAAAACAGCATGTGTGGGTGTTTGTAGCTGTTGTAAGCCAGGAGAGTGCAGATGGTTGGTTGGTTGGAGCAGATGGGAGCGTTCAGTGTCGGGTCTCAGCGGCTACCCCTCCCCCCGTCTTGGGGGCCGTTCCTCAGGTCAGTGACCAGCACACATCCTCTCATGTGTTTTCTAGTAAGGAGCTGTGGCCTGTCATGGATAAGTGGATCAAGCACAGAAAAGGACATGCGAACATCGCACACACTCCTGATGTCATCATAGCATCAGTCCTGCGGCTCATAGGTAAGTCGTTGGTTTTTTAAAATCTGCCTTCAGACTTCGTGTTTTACCTGTCCTTGTCACAGATTAATTGTTCATGTTAGTGCATGTTGTTCTGAACTCTTGTTTCCCGCATGCTAATATTAATCCACTTGCATACCAGGAGACATAGTGGCTGTTGCCTCGTTTACTTTGCAAAATAAGGATTATCTTCACACCCCCGACCACAGTTTTTCAGACTTGCCCAGTAAGGATCACTTCAGTGAATTTCAGAAATCACTGTTTAAAATGAGCTATGGGGACGGCGCCACGGCTCACTAGGCTAATCCTCCACCTAGCGGCGCCGGCACACCAGGTTCTAGTCCCGGTTGGGGCGCTGGATTCTGTCCCGGTTGCCCCTCTTCCAGGCCAGCTCTCTGCTGTGGCCCGGGAGTGCAGTGGAGGATGGCCCAAGTGCTTGGGCCCTGCACCCCATGGGAGACCAGGAAAAGCACCTGGCTCCTGCCTTCGGATCAGTGCGGTGCGCCGGCCGCAGCGTGCCGGCCGCGGTGGCCGTTGGAGGGTGAACCAACGGCAAAGGAAGACCTTTCTCTCTGTCTCTCTTTCTCACTGTCCATTCTGCCTGTCAAAAAATAAAAAATAAAAAAATAAATAAAAAAAATAAAAACGAGCTATGGATTCTGCTCAGTCTCCCATCTAAGGAAGATGCAGTGGCCATTTGCTCTCATACGCCTTTCCTGTCACCTACAGATCTTTATTTTTACTTTTTTTTTTTTTTTTTGCTCTGCCACATCTGACACGCTGCTGTCCAGGCTGTGCAGGATTACCGGGGATAAGCTCTGCTGGTGGACGGCAGGCTGTGCTGAGTGTGCGCTGACTTCTCCGTCTGCAGCGTGTTCTTTGCCTCTGGGGGACCCAGCACCAGGCTCATCTCATTGCTGGGTTGTGGCCCTTGAGCTACCTGAAGATAGTTATCCTGACCTTTAAGTATCTTCGGATTTGAGTTGATGAAAACTTACAAGCTAGTCTTATAAATAGATCAGAGGAAATGTGTCTCTGCCAAGTTCGTTACTGTAACAGCAAATCCTCGTTCCTGCCCGGTGTGCACCTCACCTGCACGTAGCTGTGCTGTGCTCAGGTTCTGCCCAAAGCGTGGTTACAAGGTAGACACCCAATTTCGTTGCAAATAACCAAAAATACACTTGGAATTAAGTTACCCATCAAGACAGAACCAAGTGATCATTGCTAAAGACTGTGGGGATTCAGAAGATAGGTTGAGAGGTGAACAGAGCTACATAAGTGGGAGTGATGAGCTATGCTTGCTGGGGCAGATAACACAGAACGGTTTCCGTCTGCATCCGGGGTGTGCAGCATTAGCACACAGGAGTGTTGGTGACGCCGTCTCGTGTTCTCCGGTGTTCTCTGTGTATCTGGACGCTGTAGTTCCAGTACCAGCGTCTCATGAACTGAGAAGAAATGTCCAGACTTTTGATTAATGCATTCGCAATTATAAAATCTAGAGAAGCTAAAAAATTAGGAGAGATGTTTTACATTTCTAAATATAATAGTGCCAGCATCCCATATGGGTACCAGTTGAAGTCCTGGCTGCTCCACTCTGATCCAGCTCACAGCCAGTGTGCCTGGAACATCATTAGAGGATGGCCCAAATGCTTGGGTCCCTGCCACCCATGTGGGAGACAAAGATGGGGTTCTAAACTGTCTCAGCCTAGACCAGCCCTGATGGTGGTGCCATTTGCCAGTGAATCAGCAGGTGGAAGGTGTCTGTCTCTCCCTCTCCCTCTCCCTCTCTCTCTGAAACTCTGTTTTTCAAATAAATCTTTTAAAAAAACAATTTGGTTACAAAAAAATACGTGAAAAATCACTAGACCAAAAGTATCTGTACTAAAGACTGGAAAGTGAGGCCTACCTTGAGAGTCTTTGTGAGTGAGTGGCCTTCCTCTGTACTTCCGGTGCTTGGATGTTTGTTGGTCATTTGTGTTTCCTGTTGTGAGGGCTGTCTGTTCAGGTCCTTTGCCCATTTCTTAACAGGATTTGTTGTTTTGTTGAGTTTTTTCAGTTCCTGATATATTCTGGATATTAACCTTTGCCAGATAAGTAGCTTAGAAGTATTTCCTCCCGTTCTGTTGCCGTCTCTACTTATTGTTTCCTTTGCTCTGCAGGAGCTTCTGACTTGATAGAGTCCGACTGGATCAGTTTTGTGTATGTTGCCTGTGCTTTGGGACTGTGTCCAAGAGGTCATGCCCTGCACCAATTTCTTGAAGTGTCTCCTATGTTTTCTTTTAGCGGTTTCATAGATTCCGCTCTTAATTAAGGTCCTTGATCTGTCTTCAGTGGATTTTTTGTTTATCATGTGAGGTAGGCATCTGAATCCATTCTTGTAGTTTTGCTAGCTCCACCTATTAAAAAGACTATCATTTCTCCAGTGTGTGCTCTTGGCACCTTTGTCAAAAATCAGTTGGCTGCATGTGTTTGAACTAATTTCTGGGCTCTCTAGTCTGTTCTTTTGATTTATGTGTTAGTTTTTATGTCAGTGCTGTGCTGTTTTAATTACCACAGTTTTGTTGTGTGTTTTAAAATCATATTATGAAGGCATTGTGATCCCTCCAGCTTGATTTTTTTTAAATTTATTTTTATATTTATTTGCTCAGGATGGTTTTGGCTGTTCTGGGTCTTTTGTGATTCATGTGAATTTTATTATTTTTTTTCTAATTCTATCAAAAATGCCATTGGTGTTTTGATAAGGATTGTATTTAATCTGTAGATTGCTTTAGCTAGTATAGACATTTTTATCTGATTGGGTTACTTTAAAAGTCTTATGCTCCAGATCAGAAAGTTTTTCTTCTAGTTGGTCTGTTCTGTGTTTGAAGCTCTTGATTGTGTGTGTGGTTTCACTCATTGGGGTTTTCAGCTCCAGAATTTGTTTGCTTCTTTTTAATGATTCCTGTCTCTTTATCAAATTTCTCGTTAGTGCCATCTATTACTATCCTTACTTCTTTTTTTTTTTTTTTATTTTTTATTTTTTTTTTTTTTTTTATTTTTTGACAGGCAGAGTGGACAGTGAGAGAGAGAGAGACAGAGAGAAAGGTCTTCCTTTTTGCCGTTGGTTCACCCTCCAATGGCCGCCGCGGCCGGCGCGCTGCGGCCGGCGCACCGCGCTGATCCGATGGCAGGAGCCAGGAGCCAGGTGCTTTTCCTGGTCTCCCATGGGGTGCAGGGCCCAAGCACCTGGGCCATCCTCCACTGCACTCCCTGGCCACAGCAGAGGGCTGGCCTGGAAGAGGGGCAACCGGGACAGAATCCGGCGCCCCGACCGGGACTAGAACCCGGTGTGCCGGCGCCGCTAGGCGGAGGATTAGCCTAGTGAGCCGCGGCGCCGGCCTATCCTTACTTCTTTAAACCATCTGTGTTCTCCTGCATCTCACTGAGTTTCTTCGGGATCCCTGTCTGTTGGGTTCTTTTCAGGTATCTCCTTCAGCTTGCAGCTGTTTCTGGGGAACTGTGTGTCCTTGCTGAGGTGCCCTGCATCCCCGCGCTGAAGGGTGCAGTCCGGCATAGCAGTTCTCTCTGTGGAGTGTGCGCACCGTGGTCTGCTGCTCTGCCCTTGTTCTAGTTGAGCCCAGAATGTGACCTCTGAGACTTCCTCAGTGCTCATCAGGTCAGCAGAATGTGACCTCTGAGACTTCCTCGGTGCTCATCAGGTCAGCAGCGTCTGAGAGCCACGGCTGTCCAGACTGTGCCGTCTGTGGAGTCAGTCAGACGGCTTTGAGGTGGACATGACTTCCAAGGGCGTGCGTTTCAGTCCCCAGAGAATTGAGTGTCCGTCACCCTAGGATTAGTGGTGGCGCCAGCCATGTTTCTGGTGCTTTGGGACACCCAGGGGGTTGTCCCCTTGTTCTGCCAGGCAAGTGTGAGGGATTCTGGGGCTTGTGGCCCCAGTAACTGTGGACTTCAAACTCTAATGTGGGTGGGACGTTCCAGGTCTTGCTATGTGGGCATGACTAACGCTGGGGCCTACAGCACTGGGAGCCCGAGTCCCAGCACTGGGAGATGTTTAGGGGACCCGATCCCAGGCCCATGAGGGAACACAGGTTGTGCTGCAGACCATGCACTGAGTGGTGTGGGTCTAGAGTGGCAAGTGGGGTGGCTCTTCCCTGGAGACCTGCGGGCTGTGTTCTGGTGACTGCGGGTACAGCACTGGTCGTCACAGTCCTGGAGCCGCAGGAGGCAGGGGCCTCTGTGCCTGGGCTCACAGGGTGGACGCCGGTTTTGCTGGGGAGCGGTCACTGGCAGTCACAGGCCTGAAGCAGAGGAATGCAGGTAGGGCCTTCTAGATCCTCTGGGTAAGAGCGAGCTACTCCAGGGGTTGTAGCACAGTATCACAGTCTCAAAGTTACAGCGCACGGGGGCTCCCTCAGTGCCCGCTGGGCACGCAAGGGGATGCTGGGGCTTGTTCTCTGCCCCTGACCCCCAGTACCTTTTGCTAAGAGCTACAGCAGCGGCTTCCTCGGACCAGCTCCTCTGGGCATGCGTACGGGCTGTTGCTGCCAACCAGCCTCAGGAAGCCAACGGCCATCCCTGCATCCACACAGAACAAGCAGGCGTGGCTGCAGAGCCTTGTACAGAACTGCACAGCGTGATTCAGAGGGGCCTGCTCTCCGTCCTGGCTGTCTCGGGGGGCTTCTGACAGTGGTGGAGCCGCTGGCTGCTGCCTAGGACAGAAGGAGTTTGGCAGCTTCTCGGCCGCAGCTTGGTTCTGGCACTTTAGGAGCAGGGAGAGGCGATGTGGCTTCTTCTGCAGCAGACTTGTCCCTCGGACCTGTCAGCCCTCTGGCCTGGACTGGAAGTCGGTGAGGACTGTGGCAGCCCCCGTGGGAGGGCGTCTGCAGCAGTGGCGGGTGTCCCAGCACTGCTTCCCTCTTTCCAGCAAGGGGTCCCCTGGCAGGGAACGGGAGGGAGAGCGCCTCTCGCTCTCTCCCGTCCTTCAGTCTCTCCATGCGGTTTGCGGGTCTCCTCACCCCCTCACCGATGCTTCCTCAGGCAGCCGCCTCACTTCTTGGACTTTCTGGAATGCTCCTGCAAGAGGTATCCACAGCCGGAGCGCCGGGCGCGGTGTGCGCGGTGTGCGCAGTGTGCGCAGCCCCTGTGTGCTGGCTCTGTGGGTCTGCGCCGTCTGCAGCTCCGTTCCCGCTTTCCTGAGACTTTCCCCCCTAGAGCACGGGTCTTTCCTCTCTGGCTGAGGGTGGGTGCAGCCGTTTTGATTCCCCCAATTTGTCTTTATTTTTAATTCCAAATTTTGCAGTGTTCTAATTAATGAGATTTTTATTCCATGGGAAGTGAAGCAAGGTTGCCGTCGGACAGTGTAGTGTTATTGAGTGCTGAACTGAGGTGTGGACATTGCTATTAGCAGTGGTCATGTGTGTGACCCATGCTAACAACATACGTTAAAAACTATTCTGTGCAATGCTTGAGTTGCTCTAGATTCGTAAACACGGAGGAGTGGTGCATTTGCAGAGTTGAAGCCTTGTGTGAGTTCATGCAGTGGGGAGGTAACTCAGCCAGGCCAGACACTGCCCACCACCAGATCTAGGGGCCATGAAATCCTGAGTACGTGGCCCACCGGGTGTCAGCTGGGACCAGGAGCTGGGGCATCGTCACCTTACCTGACAGTTTCTGTAGATCAGGCTGTGGGTGCCGGCACTGGGCAGTCCTGTGCATTCTCTCATCAAGTGTTTCAGCTTTTCTTGGGAATCGTCTCAGCTCACCCTGGCCGTGACCAGTCTGCCCCAACGCTAGGATGAGAACTCCAGGGTCTCGGTCCTGCTGAGGCTCCCTTCCCAGCAGGCATTGCTGGGGTGTAGGTTATCTGGGACGCTGAGCGTGGCTCTGCATGGCCCTGGACTCCCTCGCCTCCCTTCTGTGGGACTTTTCTTCCCATCTAACAGATCTGTCCATCGTCCTTGTCAGATCTTCTGTCCATCAGCCTTGTCAGATCATCTGTCCATCGTCCTTGTCAGATCTTCTGTCCATCAGCCTTGTCAGATCATCTGTCCATCGTCCTTGTCAGATCTTCTGTCCATCAGCCTTGTCAGATCATCTGTCCATCGTCCTTGTCAGATCATCTGTCCATCAGCCTTGTCAGATCTTCTGTCCATCGTCCTTGTCAGATCATCTGTCCATCAGCCTTGTCAGATCTTCTGTCCATCGTCCTTGTCAGATCTTCTGTCCATCAGCCTTGTCAGATCTTCTGTCCATCAGCCTTGTCAGATCCTCTGTCCATCGTTCTTGTCAGATCTTCTGTCCATCGTCCTTGTCAGATCTTCTGTCCATCAGCCTTGTCAGATCCTCTGTCCATCGTCCTTGTCAGATCTTCTGTCCATCAGCCTTGTCAGATCATCTGTCCATCGTCCTTGTCAGATCTTCTGTCCATCAGCCTTGTCAGATCTTCTGTCCATCAGCCTTGTCAGATCCTCTGTCCATCGTCCTTGTCAGATCATCTGTCCATTATCCTTTTCAGATCTTACAAGTGGTCATGACCTGAGGTTTCTCCTCTCTGAAGTTGATTCCTTTTCATTCTCATCAGAAGGCTGCCAGAGGGTCATCCAGATACTTAGAAAGTCACCATGGATCAGGAATTACCATACATTCTTCAATCAGTAATCATTTACTAATGCCTACTGCGTTTCACAGCGTTCAGGATGTGTGAGCACCGGGCTGGTCTCCAAGGGGGGCAGTAGTGAAGGCCACTAAAGGCCTGCTGCACGCCCTGCCGGCACCCACGAGAGCCCAGTACAGATCCCAGCTACACTGCCTCCTCTGCAGCTCCCTGCTGATGTGCCTGGGAACCAGCCAGGCTGGCCCAAGTGCTTAGGACCCTGCACCCGTGTGGGAGACCTGGATGGGGTCCAAGGCTACTGACTTTGGCGTGATCCAGCCTTGGCCATTGTGGCCATTTGGGGAGTGAACCAGTGGATGGAAGATACCTCTCTCTGTCTCTGTCTCTCTTTCTCCCCCCCACCACTTCCCTTCTCCCCTCCCCAACCCACCCCACCCCTGTCTCTATCGCTATCTCTGTATCTCCTTGTGTAACTCTTTTGAATAAGTAAATCTTTAGAAAAAAAAGAAATTACTTAGGTACTCAGTCCCTCAGTTTCTCCATGCTCGACGTCGAGTCACGGCTCATGAACGAGATTCCCGTTTATCCAGGAGCATGTTCGTGGTGCCGAGAGAGAGCCGAAGCACAGAGAACAATGTAGCATTGTCAGGAAGGCACATCTAGAGTGTCTTCTGGAATGTCGTCGTCTTTAAGGAACGCGTCAGACTTGAAGACTGCTTTGAGGGAGGGAGTGGGATCCCACGTAGGAGCAGGCTCGCACCCACAGGGGTCCTTTGGAGTAGAGGAAGGGTGCAGCTGCATGAACCAGAGGAGGGACGCCCTGGTTGCTGTCGCCTTTCTTAGGTGGAATTGCCTTCTTTGGTTGCCCGTGCCTTGGCAGTGAGGAATGAGGCCTGTCCAGAGAGGTGCCACGCCGTGGCCCCTGCTCAGGGTATGGTGGCTTGCTGTGCTGTTGCTTGTGCATCAGTCCACGTGGGAGCGTTGGGAAGGAGCACAGAGCTCAGCGTTGCTGTCCAGGGAAGCTGTGGCTGCGCTTGACAACTGCCTGGCTGTCATCACAGCTGTCCCAGGCGTTAGACCCAAGCCCTGCGTTTGGCAGCACGACCATCTCAGATCTGAAGTGTTAGCCTAGTGGAGCAGATTCCATTTGTCCTGCTGGAATCTTTCTCAGTTCCACTCATGATGATGTGACTTCACTGGGGAAACAGCACAGCGTGTGTTGTGTGGGTGTGGTGAGTTCTCAGGAAGTCAGGGATGGAGGGGCCGCTGGCCACGCCTCCTCTTGTACAAATGGTGCTTTGCTAAGTCTGGATGCCTTACCATTTAACCCGTTTCCACTTACATCCATTTTAATTTAAGTTCAGAACTTTTAGGCTTACGATACATAATGTTATAAGAAAAAAATTAACATGGAACCAAATGCTGTTTTCATTTTGTTCTGCTTTGTTTCTCCTAGGGCGTTTGGGCCAGTTGGGTTTGAAGGAAGGATTCCCATCTGCTGTGAAAAATATTAGTTCCGTTATCGGGATGTTCATACAGCATGCTCAGGATGAAGGTAAAACTGAGTTTATTAAAATTGCTTGTAAATCCTTTGCATTTCGCTTCTTAAACTTTTTCTTTTGAGTCCTGACTGTGCCACGCCCTGAGCTTCCCCTGCTCCTCGTAGACAGCGATGTGAGCCGCGTCTTCCACAGCATCTGAGCGTGTGCGTGAGTGTCGCGTCCTTGCTTGTGTATTTGGGGCCCAGTTCACGCTGTGGGCCGGTGCTTCTCCAAGGCAGAGGGTGCCCCCCTGTCTCCCTGGTGCAGACATTCAGTCTCAGAAACAGCTGGGCCCCTGGGTGGAGTTGTGGCGCGAGGACCGAGTGGGGTTGCCCGTGTGAAGCGGCCTGGGTGTTCCCGAGCCGGAGCTTCAGGGGGAGAGCTGGAAACCTGCGTGCCGGTCCTCGCGGCAGATCCCCGTTCTCACGTGCTGCAGAGCACGCAGTTTTTGTCTTGCTCTTCTGTGGAAGAGCTTAACTCAGAGAACCCTTTGAAGTAATGAACCTGGCTTCTGTTTTGACTTACACAATCAGAGAATGTGTGGTGACACAGGCTCTTATCAGACATGCACGAAGTGACAGCTTAAGTGCTGTGTGGCACTGCGGATGATCTTCCTGTGATGGGTTCCTTGTCTTCGCCTTTCCCTGGGAGGCTTGCAAGGCTGAGCCGAAGGGGGCAGCTTTTGACGTGAGGAGAGCTGCCGCGCGCTGCAGGCTGAGAGCCGCACGGCGGGGTGTGCAGGGAGGGGTGCGGGGGCGCCGCACGCGGGGCCTGCTCTGTGCTGCTGTCTGTCTGTGGTTAAAGGGGAAGTCATGGGTAAAGCTGCTGTTTGTTGGATGTGTGGGTTTTGGTGGTGGTGGGCGGTTTCTTGGGTTTTGTCTTCCTTTTTTTTTACTTCTTTAGATACAAGCTGAGCATCCCTAGCTCAAAACCCGGAACTCCGAGCGCCACAGCTCTGGTGGCTCGGCGCACACCACTCTGTCATGCAGAAAGTTCTGTGAATAGGGTGCAGCCTTACCTTCAGCTTGAGATAGGATACGGCGACGTGAATCACGACTGACTCTCCTGTTTAGACTTGGGTCTTGTCCCTGCGCGTCGCACTGTGCATACACAGTATTCCAGATTCCAGCCAGGGCTGCTCGGAGTGGTGCTGCTGTGCCCTGCTGAGCCGCTGCCGCTCCGAGAACGGGAGTCTGTAGTTCGGAAACGGCTCCAGCTGAGGGCCTCACCTGTGCACCTCGTCCCTCCACAGTGCACCGCTATGTCCTCCTGGGCCTGTGACTGGCTGTGCGAGTGTGCGAGGGGACAGGCGCGATTGTCCTTTCCTGACCTTTTCATTCTCCAGTGTGTGTATAAACCCCACAGGATAGCAGTAGAGTCACCTGGTTAACAGATGCTTTGGGATCCGCCCCTTCCTAAAACCTGTGTCTCGGGAGCTTGCTTCTTCAAGAACTGCCCAGGAAAGCTCGGTGTGGGCGTGGGGTCCCGAGCCAGGTGGGCCCTCCCTGAGCCTCAGACCCACGTCCTCAGCCCACAGCCGGCACGGGAACAGCAGTGAGCCACCGCAGGCCTTGTCTCCTCTTCTTTCGCACACCAGCCTGAAGTGGGCTTTTTTGTTGCGGGATTTTTCTTTAAAATTTAATTTTCCCTGTATTTGAATTGTGTTTGATAGATTATAACATTAAAACTTTAAGTAAATATTTTCCTGTCTGCTGACCGACGTGAAAATTCTTTTCAGATATACCGTGGGGTGTACAGTTAGCAGCTGTCTACGCACTTTGTGACCTGAGTCCCAGCAATCCGGCGGAAATAGCCAAGATCCTGGACGCCTGGCGGAGAGAGGCTTCCAGCAGCATCCCGTCTGCGGTCGCCAGCTACCTGGAGGAGGTCAGCTCCCTGAGCGCAGAGGGGCTCGGCTGAGCGCGGCGTGGCTGCGGTGAGAAGTGCCTTGACTCGGAGCAGACGTCCGCGCTCTCGGAAAGCACACCGAGGAGCAGAGAACAAAGACGGGAATCGGAATCGGTAGCACGGCAGGAGGCACTCTGCCCGCTCGCCAGGAGACAGGAGACACAAGCGGTTGCCCCGTTTCTCCCTAAATGCATTTCCTGTACGGCTGTTGTGATCCTGTGATGTATGGGTTGTGTTGTGTCTTGGTCAAACGAAAACTTGAACTTCGCCCTTTTTTTGCTGCAGAAAGTGTCCTTTTAGTGGCTTTTTTAAATTGAGTGCTGTTTTATAATGAACTTAACAGTAAAACATGATTTGGTTCCTGAGCTATTTTTGGACTTTGTGTGCAGATGAGTAACTAGGACAAAGGTAATCGGCTCACGAAACATCCAGGAGTCTTCCGCTGTCTCACTGGAAACGGGTGGCAGCCACGTCTCCCGAGGTGTCGTATCCGCCAGAGCAGAGCGCGGCGTCCTGCGGGCCCTCTGCTGCGCTGCCTTCTGTCTCCCAGGCCCCTCCGGACATGTAGCCGTCAGGCAGCGGAGCCCGGGGCGCATGCTCCCGGAGGGAGGGCTTCGTGCCAGCAGCGGGCGCGGGGCGCGTGCCGTGTACATAGGGACAGTGCTATGTATGATGTGTCTCACATTGGATGATGTTCCACTTTGGGAATTTTAGTATTTGTATATAGAAACTGGGTTTAATAACTCACCGTGATTCTGATTTGTCTTATATTCATCATTTCTTAAAACTCTTGTATGTGTTTTTTATAATAAAAAATAAAAGTAAGCCACGCACATTCCTGTTGATTGGTGAGGTGTGAGCTCTGCCGTCGGCACAGACGGAGGAGTGGCGCTTCCTGCGGTGGCGGCTCTGCCGCGACATGGGAGCCACCCAGAGCCGGCGCCCAGCCAGCTCCGAGCGCTCAGAGCTGCCCTTTGGGGTAGCAGGTACCGGATGACAGCGTTTTCTTTAATTGCAGTAACTGACTTAGAGGCGACTGCACCGCCCCTTCAGCTCTCCCGGCGTAGTCACTCTGCCCGCGTGTTCTCCCCCCAGGTGCCTTGCCGGGAACAGGTGGTCAGCAAGGCAGGGGAGAGCCGGAACAGGAGGCACCCCATGGGCGTGGTGGCCGCAAGCCTGGTGGATGAGGCGGAGCAGGCGTGGAGCATTGCAGGGCCGGCTCCAGCTGTGTGGTCGCTGGCAGAGGGCAGTCCCGGGGCAGGCACTGTCGTGGGAGCCTCGTGGCCGGAACACTGGGCCCATCCCCCGGAGGTCGGGTTGGACAGCACACTGCTGACCACTGTCCAGACATGGGGGGAGGGGCGTCCGTGCTCTGGACACAGGAGATGGCAGTTCCCTGGGCTGTTCCCCGAGAAAAGGATGGAGGGAGAGACTGGGGAGGCTGCAGCGGCGGTGGAGACCAGCAGAGGGGGGTGCATGGAGCCACCTGGGAGGTGGGAGGTGGTGCTGCCCTGTGGCCTGAGCGAGAGCAAGAGGACTCGGGGACCCACACACGGTGTGCTGGGAGCAACCCCAGACCCCGTGCCTCCCATTCGGGACTAGGGAACAGGGAACATTCAAGAGCCAGAGGACTCGGGGACCCGCGCACGGTGTGCTGGGAGCAACCCCAGACCCCGTGCCTCCCACTCGGGGCTAGGGAACGGGGAGACATTCAAGAGCCAGAGGACTCGGGGACCCGCGCACGGTGTGCTGGGAGCAACCACAGACCCCATGCCTCCCACTCGGGGCTAGGGAACAGGGAGACATTCAAGAGCCAGAGGACTCGGGGACCTGCGCACGGTGTGCTGGGAGCAACCACAGACCCCGTGCCTCCCACTCGGGGCTAGGGAACGGGAGACATTCAAGAGCGAGGTGTCAGAAAACTACACGGGAAACTCAAGATGGGGCAGAGGCCGGGAGCTGACAGTGCACGGAGGCTGTGTGCAAGGCCGGCGTTTGACAGGCGGCTAAGACGCCGCGGGGACTCGGCACCCCATCTCAGAGTGCCTGGGTTCGCGTCCCACCCCTGCCCTGGTTCTGTGCGCCTGGGAGGCAGCAGGTGAGGCTCCCACCCGGGAGACCAGGCTGAGTTCCTGCTGTGGCTTCTGCCGGGCCCAGTTCTGCTCCCTGGGCGTTATTCGGGGGCCTGAAACCGCGGATGAGATAACCTGTTTGTTTCTCTGCATTTCAAATAAGTGAATGTACATCATTAAAAAAAAAAAAAAAAAAAGTGTGTGGAGAGAAAAATAACTCCCAGCCCCTCTTGGCTGCTGTGGGAGTGCGAGGAGCAGACAGCCCGCGGCGCGGGGGGCTGAGCAGCGGGAACCTGAGTCAGGTGCAGGGGGCTCTGTGTGATGAGGGGCTGGCTTGGAGTTGGGTCAGGATGAGGGCCTGGGGACGAGAAGAGCAGGGACCGTCTGCTGGCAGAGTGGGCCTGCCCAGAAAGGGGTCAGGTGCATCTGTACGGAGGGGGGACCATGCCCTGACGTTCCCTGCGCTCAGCGGGTGTCGGGTTTGCTCGTCTGCACCGCTCCACGTTGGGTCCCACAGGGAGCAGCCCTGAAGTGGCCTGTGGTGCTGTCGCCTCCACCTTCGAGCTTCTGTTAGTTTCTGGAAGCCAAGCCGGATACTGTGGCAGATTCTTCTCATTGGAGCAAAATGCTGCGTATGGGAGAAAACGAACGAACCCTTGAACCTGGAGTTGGGTGGGGCTTGATTCTGCGCAGCCGCGCTGGTGCTGGGTCCCGGGAGCCTGGTGGGCAGTGAGGGAGCCTGGTGGGCAGTGAGGGAGCCCTAGGGAGGGGCCGGGCAGGCGGTGCAATGCAGCGGCGGTTCTCTGGCTGTGCCTGCTCGGGGGTGATGCGGAGGAGGTGTGATGGCGGGGTGGGGCGCTCCTGACACCGGATCCCTCTCGCCCTCAGTATGCACCTGCTGAGCGAAGTCAGCCTGTAGGCGATAGTGAGGGTGCTCTGTGAACGTTGTGTCCTGTGGCCGGCAGAGGGCACTGCAGGCTCGCCCAGAGCGGGCAGCCGCAGGGCCGTCGCCCGGGGCTGCCTGCTGGCCTGCAGGCACCGTCCATCGCACTCAGCCTGGTTGCTGGGCTCCGTTCTAGGAAGCGGTGAGGGTGGGAGGGGAGCCGAGCGTGAGGCTGGTGCTTTTGGAGAGCGGTTCCGAAAGGAATAAACCGCAGCAAATGGTTTAGCTGTTCCCGGCAAACTCCGGGGCATCTGAAATATTCCTAAATCAATGCTTTGACCAAAAAAAAAAAAAAAGGGACGGGGTGAGGGGTCCAGGTGGGAACTGGCGGTGGCAGAGCGACCGTGGGCAGGCCACGCTAAGCAGCAAAGCCCTTAGCTCGGCCGGCTGCCCACATGAACGTCCCGCGTTGCCAGACAACAGCCATGCCTTGAAGACTTCGCCCTGTGAGTGGGGCTCAGAGCCGTGAACCTCACTAACCCGTTTCCTCCGATGCGGCCCACGCGTCGATGGGGAATGGTCAGGAACTTGCGGGAGGGCGCTGGGAAAGTCAGCCGTGGGCTCCCCTGTTCCGTTGACCTGGCGCTCTGCGGGCCGCCGACGGGGCGGTCCTCTTCCTGCCCCTTCTGCTTCTGCAGAATCCCGCGTCTCCATCTTAACACACGGGGTTGTGTGGCTTCGCGAGCAGCCCTGCGCAGTTGGTGAGCACAGACAAGTGCCGGTAACAGACAAGACTCACGAGTGAAGGGCTGCTGGGGGGAGCGGTGCCTTTGTTGGATGCCGGGCTCTGCTGTGGGATCTCGGGCAGGCTGGGCCCCAGCCACCCCCGCTGTGCAGCCTCCTCCGGGGATGCTGGTGTCTGGGAATCCGAAGTCCACAAAGCACGAATGGAGCACTGCAGTGTGTGTCCGGCTATGGGCGGGACAGGGGAGGCACCCACACGCATCTCCCAGGTGAGTCGCCACCCCAGGCCTACGCGAGGGAGTGGAGCGGGAATGTGCACCACCTGTGGGGCCCGATCCCCCCAGGGCACCAGGAGCGTGGACAAGGCAACGGACATTCTCATTCAAGGACGGTCATTGTAAACCTGGCCCACAGACGAAGCTGCCGGGAGTGTGGCTCCCTACTCATTCCTGCCAAATTTCTAAACAGATGAGAAACGGAAGGAAATAGCGCTCTGATGAGAATTTCCAGAACCAGCAAACTGCCCGCGGCCAGACGCACAGAGCTTGTGCGTGTGTTTATCACGCTGAGAATACATGAAGCCTGTTCAACATTTTTCAAAAGATTTATGTATTTGAAAGGTAGAGTTTCAGAGAGGGAGAGTGAGAGGCAGAGAGAGAGGTCTTCCATCCATTGGTTCACTCCCCAGATGGCCACAATGGCCAGGGCTGGGCCAGCCTGAATTCAGAAGCCAAGAACTTCATCCGGGTCTCTCAGGTGGGTACAACTGCCCAAGCACTTGGGCCATCCTCTGCTGTTTTTCCAGGGGCATTAGCATAGAGCTGGATCGGAAGCAGAGCAGCCGGGACTTGAACCAGTGCCTATACGAGATGCCGGCACTGCAGGTAACAGCTTAACCTGCTGCGCCACAGCACTGACCTCAGTGTGCTTAACATTTGGGAAGAAATACGAGAATATGAAAGTGTGACACAGAAATCAGAGATTGTGAGAAGGTGCCAGACTAACGGAATAGAACTTCTAAAGACAGAAAGAGGTGCATACACGGGTATACAGACAGCCAAGGGAGAAGATTAGAGCAGACTAGCTGCAAACAGTGAGAGAATTTGTATAAGATCGCGCAAAGCTCAGAGAATCGAATGGCAGAAAATGGGAGGTAGGAGATAAGGGAATGAAGAAAATCCCACAAAAACGCTGCTCTTGCTAACTCAAGATGTATAAGCCACCAAATCAATCTCCATAAATAAATCAGAGCTGAGATTAAAAAAACTTAAGTGAAGTAAACTCTAGAAAAGACGGTAGCCTCTGCTGAGCAAGGAGAGGCTCCTAACCTTCTTGGTGTCGATGCAAGAGAAAAAATGTCTGCGGAGATGGGGATGAGGAGCAAGCAGCAGGATTCTGAGAACTTTACACAGCAAGTTAGCCGCTGCCTGTGACCCAGCAGCCCATACGGCACCGTGTGATCCAGCAGCCCATACGGCACCATGTGATCCAGCAGCCCATACGGTACTGTGTGATCCAGCAGCCCATACGGCACCATGTGATCCAGCAGCCCATACGGCACCGTGTGATCCAGCAGCCCATACGGCACCGTGTGATCCAGCAGCCCATACGGCACCGGCCCACGTCCCGGCTGCTCCACCTCCGATCCAGCTCTTGCTAATGGCCTGGAAAAGCAACAGAAGGTGGCCCAAGTGCCATCCCTTCTACCCACGTGAAAGACCAAGATGAAACACCTGGCTTCAGTTGCAACCATTTAGGGGGTGAACCAGTGGATGGAAGACCTCTGTCTCTCCTTCCCTTTCTAAGTCTTTCAAAGAGAGAGAGAGAGAGAGAGAGAGAGAGAGAGAGAGAGAGAGAAAGGAAGGGAGGGAGGAAGGGAGAGAGAAGGCTTATCACCCCGAGTCACTCCTGACACTCAGCTGCCGAGGGCTGGCACGAGCAAGGGTCCTGAGAATCCTCCTCCCCCAACACTCTGCAGCGCTCAGCTGCCCGTGGCTGTGTGCGGGGCAGGAGAGTGCAGGAGCCCTCTGAGGTTCCCCCCAGAGATCTCTGTAGATGCCCCAAAGCCCAGGGTGTGACTGGAGGGCAAGCAGAAATCCCAGCTCTTACAGAGCTCCCTCGTGGTTTGGAAAACGGGTGATTTGGGTGGACTGAAGACGTTTTGAGAATCTTGCTAGTGCTCAGACCCCAAGCACTGTAGAAGAGAATTCCTGAGCCCACTTAGGCTAATAGTGCATGAATCAAAGCTAAACTCCCCCAGAGCTCAAACCCAGCCTGTCTACAGGACAGTCTACCCAGTCATGCCAGGACAGCGGCCCATGCAGGAAGGGGCGTGCCCCCTCTAGAGGGGAACAGGTGCACCTCAGTGTCTGTTACTGTTCTGATGTCTCACAGGAAGGAGGGAAAATGCCAGTAGACGTGGACCCACAGACGGCTCAGATATTGTAATTATTTGCCAGGACTAGAAATAAACTAAGCGATCTATTGGAAAAAGAATGGAGTACTTATGGAATGGTGAATTTCAGTAGAGAAAAACTATAAAGGTGAATTATGTAGAAATTCTAGAAATGAGAAATACACTATTAGGAATAAATATTTTATTGACTTTAATAGAGTGACTCAGGAGAGGAAACAATCAATGAACCGGAGGAGAGGCTAACAGAAATTTCGCATTTGAATTGAAATACAAAAAGAAAAAAAACCTAATGAAACTAAAGAAAAACAAATAAGAGGAGACTGTCTTAATTTGCGAGACAATATCAAATACTCCAATATATGTGTAACGGGGATGCAAGAAAGAGAAAAGAAAAAAGAAAGCATCAGTGTTTAATGACAGTTTTGCTGAGAAAGGTCTAAAGTTGACGCGAGGCATCAACCCACAGGTTCAGACCTCTCAGAAGGCGTGAGTCAGGGAAACACAAACTGCCGACGTGCGTGATAGCTGACTGCTTAGAACCAAACCTGAAGAGCGTACGAGCCGGAACAAACAGAGACATCCCATGCACCGAAGAATGAGTGGAAGTGTAATTATCGACTTCTCAAAGACATATTAGTGGCATGCAGAAGACAATGGAAAGACTTATTTTAAATATTGAGAAGTCATATGAGAGTATCATGTGTGTGTACATGTGTGCACACACACATGTATACACAGTCCACCTAGAATCCCATATCCTGTGAAAGTGCCTTCAGAATGAAGGTCAGCCAATCCCTGAATGGCAGGTGTTGTACAGTTTTATTCCTGAAATGAAAACCTTGCAGGAAGAGAGGCAGACATTGGAAACCAGAAGTCATGGACGGGCGTGGGGAGGAGGGAGCCCGGTGTCACTAGTGGAGGGAGGCACGGGGCATGGTCGCAGCGCTGCATCTGCTCTGTCTTGGCCGTGTCGAGGTCGAGGTCCTGGGTCCGAGACTGCACCGTGACTTGGGCACTGTGGTCACTGGAATAGACCGAGTAAAGGACATTTGGTGCCTCCGCAGTGCTCAGAATTGCATGTGAATCAACCGTTACTCATTTTAAAAATGAAGCCACGATACATGCAGTTTCAAAAGAGAAAAGCCAAGAGAATTTCTCTCCATTTTACCTTTCCTACAAGAAATACTGAAAGAATGTCCTCAGGTCGAAGAAGAATGCCCCAGATTCAGCCCTGACTCTGTGGAAGTCATGAAGAGCCCCGAAGGGCACACACGTGTGCCGTGGACGTGCGTGTGAGGGTGTGTGCTTGCTTCGTCACTCTCGCTCTTCTTTTGCCTCTCAAATAAACTTTAAAAAAAAAAACCACCTTGATCACTAATACTGTCCATATGAAATCAATTAAATGGTAAAAGATCTTGGAGGCAAACAAGGATTTCATAGGAGATGAAAGACAACCTCATAAAGCAAAAGTTGATAAATTAGACTTTATCAAGATAAAAAAATGTTCATCACAAAACATTATCACTAAAATGGACAAGTCACAGACTGTGCGGGTATATTCATAAGCAAAGAATTTGTATCCAGAATAGATTAGCACCCCTAAAACTTGAATAAAAGGAGATGATGCATTTTTGTTTCTGAAGACTTATTAGACAGTCAGAGTTACAGAGAGAGGGAGAGACAGAGAGAGTCTTCCATCCCCTGGTTCACTCCCCAGATGGCCACAACAGCCAGAGCTGAGGCAGGCCCAACAGGAGTAGGAGCTTCCTCTGGGCCTCCCACGTGAGTGGCAGGGGCCCCACACTGGGCCATCTTCTGCTTTTCCCAGCCACGTCAGCAGGGAGCTGGATCAGAAGTGGGGCAGCCAGGACGTGAGCGGGCGCCCCTGTGGGATGCTGGTGTCGCAGGTGGCGGCTTCACCAGCTACACCACGACGCTGGCCCCAGTCATGCGACTTTGGAAGTGACAAAGGCAGACAGGCAGTTTGCCAGAGGACAGAAACCATGAGTCAGCACACGAATACCTGCTTCCCCTCCTTAGTCACCGAGAAGGGCACAGGGAAATGCATGAGCCACAGCACCCAGAATGAGCGCACACCAGTGTGTCCCCAGAGGCCTTTTTAAAGACTTTGATAGTCACGGTTGGGCTGTTAACAGAATGGCTAAGCAATGCTCTGTTCTCACGCCTGCATGTACTCACAGTGCAAAGGAGTGGATGGCTGCTACGCGGGGTGTACAGGGAGTCTCGGGAGCCATCAGCTGACAGGGAGGAGCCCACACCAGAGCCCTCGTGACGCGGGAGATGCACACGTGTAGAATCTGCGGAGACCCGCGTGTAGCGGCAGGGCCTGGCTGGGGCGGCGGCGGGCTCAGCTCGGAGAATGGAAGCTCTGAGCACTTGCACGTGCGTGAGTTGTACTGCAGACAAGTGTGCGTCGTTCTGTTACCCCCCGGGGCTGAGGACACGCGTGGAACCTCAGTGGCCCTCGGGGCTGCCTTCACGAGGAGATTCCGGGGGCAAAGAGCTAACCTTGGAAGCTGCCCTAGAACCAGTCCCGGGCTGAGTGCCTGGGGCCCTGCCATGCACACCCTGCATGCCCCGCCTCCAGGGGCTCTCCTGGCTCCTAGGTTAGGGTTAGGGTTAGGGTTATGGTTAGGGTTAGGGTTGGGGTTGGGGTTGGGGTTAGGGTTAGGGTTAGGTTTAGGGCAGTGAGCCCAGCGGCCTGACTGCTCTCTGGAGACAGAAACCGTGGTCACCCCAAGGGAGCTGTAGAAGGACGGGAATCCTGCCAGGCTGGCTAACTTGGTGAGTCAGCTTGGCCGGGCTCTGGGGGCCGGTTGTCTGGTCAACGAGGGGCTACAGGGGGCTGGGAGGGTGCAATCAGTCCCCAGCAAGGCATGCCCCTCCTCGGGGATGTGGGAGGGCCCGGGCCCATCAGTGGAAGGCCTGCAAAGACTGCGCCTTCTCCAAGAAATTCTGCCCCCTCCTCTGCATCACAGAGACCCTGCTTCCAGCCTTGCTCTGTGCAACTCGGACTCAAGGTGGCGACGTTGACCCCTTCCTGAAGTTCCAGACCCGGCTCACAGCCGCCTCCACGGGGCTTCAAACTCTCTCTCTCTCTCTCTCTCTCTCTCTCTCTCTCTCTCTCCCTCTCTCTCTCCCTCTCCCCATCTCCCCCTCTCCACCTCTCTCTCTCCTCAAGCTATCTGCCACCTATTGATCTATGAACCATCTATCATCTACCTATGTATCTAGCATCTATCCATCCGTCCATCTTATTATCTATCATGTACTCAGCGTGTCATCAATCTGTTTGTTGTCTAGCTATCATCTGTCCAGCTATCATGTATCTATCATGTGTCTTTCATCTATGTATCTATCTACCCATCATCTATTTTTAAAGCATTATCTATCTTTTCCCTATCTATCTATCTATCTCTCTAGTCTACCCACCTCTCTTGTATTTTTTTTATTTTTATTTTTTGACAGGCAGAGTGGACAGTGAAAGAGAGAGACAGAGAGAAAGGTCTTCCTTTGCTGTTGGTTCACCCTCCAATGGCCACCGTGGCCGGCGCGCTGCGGCCGGCGCACCGCGCTGATCTGATGGCAGGAGCCAGGTGCTTCTCCTGGTCTGCCATGGGGTGCAGGGCCCAAGCACTTGGGCCATCCTCCACTGCACTCCCGGGCCACAGCAGAGAGCTGTCCTGGAAGAGGGGCAACCGGGACAGAATCCGGCGCCCTGACCGGGACTAGAACCCGGTGTGCTGGCACCGCAAGGCAGAGGATTAGCCTATTGAGCCGTGGCGCCGGCCGCTCTCTTGTGTTAGGGCTCTCCTGAGCAGCCATATACACTTCCCTCAATTTGCTGTCAATGCAGGCTTTGAACACCTCTGAAACGCGGCTCCTCTCGATCTCCCAACCCTGTGCTGGGTAGCAGGCTGACTGCCCACCCCACAAGTTCACGGCTGCCAGGCTCCGCACCCCTGCCTCCGCCAGGGCACATGCTCTCCCAGCGGATCACCTCCTTTGACTCCTTTTTCCCTCTACTGCCGAAGAATGGTGGGGTTTACCACTCACGGGTGTCCACGCACAGCCTGAGGACGAAGCACGCACACACCCTCACACGCACGTGAGGCATCCTCTGGGAGGTGATGGCAGCCCAGCCGTGCTTCCTCCCGCACCAGCACAGCGTCTGGCTCCGAGGAGGCAGGTGGCCCAGTGGGCAAGGTCATTTACTTGGACAGAAACGCTCCCCAGGAGATGGATGAGGTGTCTTCCGGCTGGCACATCTGGGGACAAGGGCATTCGCATTTCTGAATCCAGACTGCCTACGAGGGGGTGTTGGGCTGCTCGCCACATCATTCTTCATGATGTACCTGCTCATTATGTCCGGGATGAAAAATCGCGGTTGCCTGCAGAGGTGCTGAGCTCCGATCTCTGCGTCTCGGGCTGGAGGGCTTTTAATCGCGCTTGCGTCGTTCTGCGGAAGGCAGTTCCGGGCTGCTGACTCCTGTGTGAACTCGGCAGCTGGGTGAAGGTCAGGTTCTCACAGTCGTTCTCGGGTTGGTTCCTCAGTTGTGACAGGAACACCACCGGGGAGGCGGGCACGGCCCCTCTTACTTCCTGTGCCCCAGGCTGGACGGAGCCTCTGCCCCTGTGCCCCCCGTCACTGCTGCCTCCAGTGGCTGTGTTGCTCAGAGCACGTGGCCATGCAGAGAGGGCAGAACCAGGTGGACTGTGGGGCCCTGGTTGCAGCTGCTGCCCTTGGTGCTTCCAACAGTGGGGGGCAAATGCAGGGAACAGCATTGGAGCAGGGGGGAAAAGCAGGATGGAGAAGGAGGAGGAGGGGGAGGAGGGGGAGGAGGAGAGGAGGAGGAGGAAGGAGGGGGGAGGAGGAGGAGAGGAGGAGGAGAGGAGAGGAGGAGGAGAGGAGGGGGGAGGAGAGGAGGAGGGGGAGGAGGTGAAGAGGAGAGGAGGAGGAGGGGGAAGAGGAGAGGAGGAGGGGGGAGAAGGAGGAGGAGGAGAGGAGGAGGAGGGGGAGGGGGGAGAGGAGGAGAAAGAGGGGAAGGAGGTGGAGGAGAAGGGGGAGGAGGGGGAGGAGGAGGTGGGAGGAGGGGGAAGAGGAGAGGAGGAGGGGGGAGAAGGAGGAGGAGGAGAGGAGGAGGAGGGGGAGGGGGGAGAGGAGGAGGGGGAGGAGGAGGAAGAGGGGATGGGGAGGAGGGGGGAGAGGAGGAAGAGAGGAGGAGGAGGGGAGAAGGAGGAGGAGGAGGGGAGGAGGGGGAGGAGGAGGGGATGGGGAGGAGGGGGGAGAGGAGGAAGAGAGGAGGAGGAGGGGAGAAGGAGGAGGAGGAGGGGAGGAGGGGGAGGAGGAGGGGAGGAGGGGGAGGAGGAGAGGAGGGGGGAGAGGAGGAGGGGGAAGAGGAGAGGAGGAGGAGGGGAGGAGGGGGAGGAGGAGAGGAGGGGGGAGAGGAGGAGGGGGAAGAGGAGAGGAGGAGGGGGAGGGGGGAGAGGAGGAGGAGAGGAGGAGGAGGAGGTGGGAGGAGGGGATAGGGAGGAGGGGGAAGAGGAGGAGGAGGAGGGCGAGGAGGAAGAGGAAGAGTGGTTCTCCTGGTGGACGCGCTGTGGATCCCGCCTGCGTCGCCCTCTCCCTGCCCTGCAGGTGTTGCTGGCCCCGCCTGCCTCTGCCTCCTCTCTTCTTTCCACAGGCATAGAATGATGGGGCCGGGCGTCCACTCTGACACCCCGCACCCCAAGAGCTGACACCTGGGCAGCCTTCCGCCTCCTCCCAGCCTGAGGTCAGCTTTCTCCACGGATCTACGCTGCATGTATTTCCCCATCCCTGCCACACGAGTGGCCCAGCGGTCGCTCTGGGTTGAGTGGCAGGGCCTGTGCGATGTCATCTCCAGCCTCCTATCGCCTCTCCCTGCCCCCGCCCTGCTGCGGACGCTCCTCAGGGTCAGCTCCCCCTCCCCATGGTGCTCCACGCCCAGGGACTTGGCTCAGGAAGTCCCCACCCCGGCCCTCTGGGAGGGGGACCGGCTGTCACAGCTCAGCCCAAGGCTCACCCTCTGTTCAGAGCCCGGGAGGGTGGGCCCCACCTGCACTGCCCAGGGCCTGGGCCTGACCCTGTTGTTGGGCATCAGAGCCCCTGTGCCTCACGCCCCTGTGGGCTGTCCCTTGGCGCATGGTGCTGAACCACCCATGAGACCAGTGTGGCTCTCTTCCATGAGGATTCTGAATGGACTGAAGGCAGCGCCACTAGCCAGGCCTCCAGGGGGAGCCATGATTTTCTCTCTCAAAGCAAGAGGCCCAAGGAGCAGGGTGAGAGACGTGAGGGGCTTCTGGCTACAGGTCCCTCCAGTAAGCCCTGGATTCCGATCACCTGCGTTCCTGACGTCAGAAAGTTGCTTGTGAAGTCAGAAAGAACCAAACGCAACCAAACTGATCTCTTTTGCACTCTGCAGTAAAATCAACAGGCTGCGAGGACTCTCAGAGACAACCGCGGCCCCCAAGCCCGCGCGCTGGGCTGGTGGGCGCTGTGGCGGCCGCTGGGATCCGCTGGGATGACCCGGTGGTCCTTGCTCCACGCCACTCGCTTCCCTGGGCCGAGCCTCAGCGCAGGTGAGGGCAGGCAGGGCCCGCGGTGTCCCGGGGAGGGGTTCCCACAGCATCCAGCTATTGTCTCCCAAGACCCCAGGCAGTGGCACTGAACTAAATCCAGCCCAGGTTCCACTGCCGGCACAGCTGGAGGGAGTGGCTGCTGTTTGCTGACGGCTTCCCTCCTGCCAGCCCTGCTCTCGCATCTGTCCCGATCGTGTGGCCTCCTCCGTGGGCCCTCCGGAGCAGATCTCTGGGTGTGACACTGGGCAGCCCCCTCCACGGCAGCTCTCCTAGGCCTCCCTGTATCTACCAGCGAAACAAAAATGGCCCCAGAGCTGCCCTCTGAGTTATCAGACAGTGGGGCAAATGCACTTGGCCAGACGAGGACGCAGCAAAAGTGCTATTCCCACGAGCCTCTGCGTATTCAGTGAATTTCCCCGCGAGCCCGTGGGATCATCTGAGACCTCCAGCCCCATCCTGCACTTCCCTGACAGCGCAGCCTGGGGATGGCTGCCAGCTCCACACAGGGACGTCGGGACGGAGCCCCGGTCGGCTGCTCTGTGCACCTGCCGTGAGCCGGTCGGCTGCTCTGTGCACCTGCCACAGAGCCCGTCCAGCAGGCTTGAATGCTGCCCTGACAGCTTTGTTCTGTTCAAAATCCTGCAGTGGAAGTCAGTGCTTCCTAGAGGGGGACGCTGGCCATTGTGGGAAGACAGCAGACTGGAAAACACCAGCAGTCTCTCTGCCAGAGGCCACTTCCAGTTCCTTTGGCGTGGTGAGGTAAGCAGGAGGCGTCTTCAGAAAACCATGCCCCAGGTCAGCCCCGGCTCACCTGAGACTGGAAGGCGGCAGGGCACCCAGGGGGCCCGCTGCTCCTGAAGGGGCCTAGATGAGAAGCCCAGGTAGGCGAGGGCTCTGGCTGCCTGTGTGTTGCTCAGGCCCCCACCCAGCATCCCCAGCGGAGGGGCTGCAGAGCGGAGGGGAGGCGTGGGCCTGTGCTCTCGGAGTCCACTGGCCAGGGAGGAGCTCTGCCTTCCAGCAGCGCCTCCTGGCCCCTGTGCGACTTCTTGCGTCAGCCGGCCGTCACACTTACCCAGGGCTGGGATTTTGAAGAGGGGAGACATTCAAACTTTTGGTCAGATGTTTTGTGCCAACTCAGCAGGACAGAAAGGAGGAATCACCGTGCAGGATGTAGGTAGCTGAGTGCAGTGACCTTGAACAGAGGACAACCCACACACGTGGTATCTCAGCATCGCCGACCCTGGCAGCCAGATGTTTCCACCAGAGCAGAAAGTAGACTGACCTGGGTGTCAGATGTGTGAGCCAGGCTCCGGAGCTCGGCGCGGGGAGAACAGCTTTGTCTGCAAGCCCAGGAGCCGCCGGAGCCCCGAATCCCGTGGGTTCTCAAGGCCAGCCGGGAAACGAGCCCGCACCACGGTGGCTATCTTATCTGCTCCTCTCGTGTCTGCTTTAGCAGACTTCCTGGGTGGTCTCTCCCCCTTGCTCTTGCCAGAGCTGGAGGTGAAGCCATCCGTTCCAACTGTGTGATACGTTTTTAAGCAAATAGTTACGTGCAGAGCGAGCTACTGCCGAAATCTAAGGGAGCTCACAGAATCCGAAGGTTTTCATCCCAGGTCGTTGGTACCCGGGAAAAATGGGGTCACCGCATGGTGGGAATGTCATGGGAGCACACTCTGGAAAATGCTAGAACGTTCCCGCAAATGTCTTAGTCCAGGAGCTCCGTTCACCAGGCGAGGCTCAGCTGCGAGTCGTCTTACGAAACGCTGGGGAGGGTGTTTGCCAGATTCACTCCAGCTCCGAACTTCTGCTGCTGCGGCTGTTCCCGATGATTTCTGATGCCTGTGCCTGGGTGAGGGGTCCAGGGGCAGGAAATGAGTCACACCCAGGCAGGACCCCTTTCTCCTGTAAGGACACTTGTCTGACCTCATAAGCCCACATCGCTTCAAGCTCTCGCTAGCTCTCAGCCCCCATGGAGCTCTGCCTCAGCCTCTGAGCCCTGCAGGTGCACGGAATCCATTGTCCACGTCTTGGGTCCCTGCGTGTGCCCTTGGCCGTGCACTGCCTGTCACCTCCTCTCGCTTTGCTCCGTCTCTCTTCCCCAGGCTTGACGGTCATTTTTCTGATTCCTCTGTCCTGCGAAATCATCTGTTTTTGGACCGTGTGTTGTAATTTGCCTGTGGTTCTAGCTGCCCTGGTTGTCACCCCATGTCTACATGTGTTTGCGAGATAAATAAAACTCTGAATTTTATGCTTCCCGTTAACATTTGTCTTAATTGTAGAACTGAATTTAGCTGCAGAGGAGACAGAGGCACAGGCACGCTCACCTATTGCTGCCGTCACTGGTGAGCTGTTCTGCTCTCTGGAAGTCCATTTGGCAATATGCATCAAGAGCCCTCTTTGACCCAGGAAACGAACTTCTGAAAAATGTATCCTGTAAAAGTAACCCCAAACTCAGGAACAAAACTACACACAGAGATATTCGAGACAGCATTACCCTTCATTGTGCCCAAAGGGGAAGGAATGTAAACATTCCATAATAGTAACAGGGCCTGTTAGGGTAAAGTGGTTTTTAAAATGGAAATAAATGCAAAGTATTAGTGTGCAGTCAGGGAGCAGGGGACCGACCATTGGCACGAAAGACTGATGGGAAGGAGTGGTCTGGATCCGGACGCTGAGCAGAGGGACGCTGGGCTGTGGTGGCCCACGCCCCCAGCTCCGATAGTTTAACACTGGTCTCTGTGCCAGGAGACAGCAGCGAGCGCTGACAGGGAGCCTGGGTCTTGTTTAGAGGCCTGGCTGGCAGAGGACCCGGGGCTGAGGCCCAGGAGCCATCTCTGAGCGTCCCTTCTCGGATGGCCGGTGTCTGGGCTGGGGTGGCCCGCGGGCTGAGCTGAGCCATGGCTGCACGCGGCCCCTCCATGTGTCGTGGGCTTCTTGGAGGGTTGCCAGGCTCTGAGGAGCATTCCTGGTCAAGCATCTGGGAGCCTGCTCCCACTGCCTGTGGACTGAAGCGGCCTCGCGGGCAGAGACACAGACCTGGTCCCTTGGAGGGTGGAGTGTCCAAAAAGCTGGACCTTGCCGTCCGCATAGCCACCCTGGAGGCGGGGTCACGCTCAGCCTGGCTTTTGTCTGAGACCTGAACACAAGGCCAAGGTGGTTGCAGTGATGCCGCTATGAAGAGGGTCCCCGGAGCAGGGGGCCTCACAAAGGCGACCACCGTCTTTCCTTCTGCCTCGTGCCTAGCTAAGCCTTCGGAGAAGAACTCACAACACAAACTGGCTTTGATGCCAAACCCTGGGGGCTCAGGGGCTCGGCAGCTGCTCCCCGGAGAGCTGCTCGGAGCAGGGGCAGGGGCCCAGCTGCTCAGCCGGCAGCTGCTCCCACTGCAGGTGGGGAGGATTTGCGTGCCGTTCACGGGTTGTGTGATTGTCCTGCAGGAATACCGCTTACAAGCCTGAGATGAGTCGGGGGCTCACTCTGCGCAATCCTGGAGGTGTTTCAGGAAATGGACCAGAATACAGGTGTATCAGACGTGACGTGTTCATATTCATCTGAGAAGGCCAGAGAAAATAATAGCCAGGAGCAGAGGCAATAAACAAATCTGAAATAAAGATGCTTTCCCTCGGAACCCACAGGGGCGACTCCAGGAGCCCCGCTGGGAGCAAACTCCATGGCCACACGAGTGTCGGCACGAGGTGGCGTGGTGCGGGGACAGAGCGGAGTTACAACCCCCACAGTCTTTAACCACGTCGAGTGTTTACAGGATCCAATACCATGTGCGTATTATGTAAGTAGTTAACGTACGACGTTGGTCAGGGATATTTATGGTAAGAGAAAGTTTGCACTTGTACAGCACAAACACAGTTCTGTTTTTCAAACATCATTGACCCACAGTTGGTCGAACCCTCAGATGAGGAGCCCACAGATTCAGGGATAGAACAGTGCCTGTCTGAATCTATCATCTCTCTATCGTCTATTTCTACACTTGATCTTAGCCAAAAGGCCGAGAACTACTTCTGTATCTATCATCTATCTCTGTATGTATCATCTATCTGTATCTAACTATTTCTCCTTTCTAAAATTCGAGACTAGACTTTAAATACTGCAAACACGAGAGTCCCGCTCATTCAATCATCCTGCATGTTTATCTCCCAACCTCTCGCGAGCTTTGCTTTGAGTCTCTCGGATCTACCTGCGTGGGATTGCAGTTACTTGTCCGCTTACCTAACCTGTGCTAAACAGATGCCAGCATGTCTCTGCATACATTACATTCCTTGCATTCAGCCATGTTCTATGCAAATATTTGCGCAGCTGAACTGAAGTGCATTTCTGGACACGCGTGATGGATCCAGCGGCCAAGGGTGCCCGTCACGGAGCTTTCCTCTGTACTACCTTGTGCCCGCGGCGCTGGCTACTTAGGTTACGTCACTGGTAACGCGAGGCAGGCCTGTGCTCATGACTTCCTAGTTCGTCTCTGTGATGCCTGCTTTATCACAGATTGTGAGTTGCACAATCCGCTTTAGCATGAGTGGGCAGAATCATACCCTGGTCTTTAGGGAGGAGCACGGTGTTCTCCGAGACTGAGGCTGCCAGGTTCTCCACCAGTCCTTGTGCAGTGCCTGATGCCTGGTCCTTGGTCATGGCCTCTTTTTTTTTTTTTTTTTTTGGACAGGCAGAGTTAGACAGTGAGAGAGAGAGACAGAGAGAAAGGTCTTCCTTCCATTGGTTCACCCCCCAAATGGCCGCTATGGCCAGCACGCTGCGCTGATCTGAAGCCAGGAGCCAGGTGCTTCCTCCTAGTCTCCCATGTGGGTGCAGGGCCAAGCACCTGGGCCATCCTCCACTGCCTTCCCGGGCCACAGCAGAGAGCTGGACTGGAAGAGGGGCAACCGGGACAGAATCCGGCACCCCAACCAGGACTAGAACCCGGGGTGCTGGTGCTGCAGGCAGAGAATTAGCCTAGTGAGCCGCGGCGCCGGCTGGTTGTGACTTCTTAAACTATGGAAGAGTTGAGTAGGGACGGGACAGAGGCCAGTTAGGGAGCTGTGGATGACGTGACCGATGCCTGGGACGTTCTGCTTCCTTTTCTTGCTAAAGACCGTTTCTCCTGAACATTTTTGATTAACAGTAGCACGTGTACAAGCCGGGCGCCGGTCAGCGCGTCTCCTCTCTCTGTGTGTGGCCTGCGGCTGCTCCCTGCTGGTGCCTTGTGCAGCGCAGCGCGTGGCCGTGGGCGGAAGGACTCCCTGCTCCCGCCCCGTCTGGTCCTGCTTTGTGCCTCGTACCCTCCCCTCCCCGGCCCACACTTCCAGCTCCTAGTGGATGCCGTCGACGTCCAGACGGACATGGTTTTGATGTTCACACGTGAGCGAGAACGTGCCGTGTGTGTGTATAGTGATCTCCAGTTCTGTCCACTGTGCTGTACGTGCCCAGTTTCACTCTGTCTTGTGGCCGAGTAAGAGTCCACTGCGCGTAACTACAGTTTTCTTTCCCGCTTATCCACGTCTTGTCCGTGAAACGGGGTTTACGATACCCGTCTCACCTACAGCACGAGCTGGTTTCCAGAACCAGTAGAAAACAAAGCTGTGGTTTGACATGTGGGAGGAGTGGCAGGCACACTCTCGTGGGAGGAGTGGCCGAGGCCCCGCTCCGCGCCCCCAACTGGCCGAGGCCCCCTCTGCACTCCCCTGGCCCCTCAGCGGTCTGAGTCACCACTCTCCTCACAGCCTCCTGGCTCCTCCATCACGCAGCCTCAGGCGCTTTCTCAGCACGGTGCCGCGCGATGCAGTCTGGGCCGTGAAGCACCTTGGTCCAGGCGTGTGCCTTCCACATGGCCTGAGGGATGGCACTCGAGTGGACGGAGCAGAACCTCGCAGGAGGCAGGCAGAGAGCAGGGCACACACAGGCCACCCTGGGACCCCGGCTTCCACCACTCACCGGGAGCCCCTCTTCTCCTCTCTAACCCCCGAGCCTCAGGTGGGTGAGGGGCGTCCAGGGAGGGGCGTGGCCCGGAGTGGGGTGCAGGTGGCTTCTGAGCTCACACACCACAGGCCCCCATTCTCCAAGGGGGCTGGGGGAGGGGCTGGTGGCTCACCTTCCTCTCGCCCGTGGTTTTGTTTTCTGAATTCAAGTTCCTCCCTTCCCCGGAAACGCTACCCGGTTGGAGACCCGCTGGTGCGTCTGGAAGCTCCTTGACCAGCTGCAGCCACTGCCGGGAAGCCCGTCGGTAAGCAGCCTGCTTTGTTGAGAGGCGGAACTTTTCCTGAACACGGAGTGCTGATGAGTCTGGAGAGACACTTCTTGGTTGGACCAAAAGCTTAGTCTTTAGGCCACACCGACACAGAAAGAGGCAGCTACATCAATCAATCAATCAATCGATCAATCACCTGAGAGTGTGTGCACATGATGCACTGCACCAGGCTATCCGTCTGTGTGCCTGTGGTCCTGCCCGGTGACGTGTGTCATTCTAGGTCATTCTAGTCACCCCTTTCTAGGTGACGACCACACACCAGTGCCATGAAAGCACAGAACCTACACGAAACAGCTTCAGGCAGAGAGGAGACTCATTAGCGGAAGACTCAATAACACACACATACCTTTCTATAAGGAACAATTAGGGGCCGGCGCTGCGGCTCACTAGGCTAATCCTCTGCCTGCAGCGCTGGCACCCCGGGTTCTAGTCCCAGTCGGGGCGCCGGATTCTGTCCTGGTTACCCCTCTTCCAGGCCAGCTCTCTGCTGTGACCCAGGAGTGCAGTGGAGGATGGCCCAAGTGCTTGGGCCCTGCACCCCATGGGAGACCAGGAGAAGCACCTGGCTCCTGGCTTCAGATCGGCGCAGTGCACTGGCCATAGTGGCCATTTTGGGGGTGAACCAACGGCAAAGGAAGACCTTTCTCTCTCACTGTCTAATTCTGCCTGTCCAAAAAAAAAAAAAGAACAATTAGGAAAACTATACACATTATAAATAAAGCAAAGAAGAGGAGGAGGAGGAGAAGGAGAGGAGGATGAGAGGAGGAGGAGAGAGGAGGAGGAGGAGGAATGCCTGCCTCTCTGTTCAAAGCCATTGGACAGCTGCTAGGATAGCAAGGGCTCGCGGGCCACATTCTCAAAAGGGATCCCTGGCATGGATGCCACTTTCCCCTCAAGGCACCTGTGGGGTGAAAGTCTGAGAATCTGCACAGAGCCCTCAGCAGGACAAGCCCCGGCCTGGGGAGGGTGCACAGCTGCTAGTTCACACTCCCAGAGTGCCGCCTTGTTCCAGCAGCCTAGGGCGCTGAGGCCCTCGCCCACTCAGTAGAGACCTAGGGAGGGGATGGGTCCAGGTCCCGACGGCCCTCCACGGTGCCCTGCACTCGTCCAGTCTAGGGTGGCAGTGGGTTTTGGTGGACAGAGTCGCTCGAGAGTCACTAACCGAAGAGAGGGTGAGGTGGCCCCGGCACTCACACAAGCCAGTTCTGGAGAACACAACCCCAGGGAGCGATCGGCGACTTGGAAATACGCTGGTATTTTTCCAGTCTACTTGGGTGCAGAAGTCACATTGGAACCTAGTGACAGCACGCGTTTTATATACCTTAGCTATCTTCCACAGGGCCATGGAACAGGAACAGTTGAAAACGGAGTGTTTCTGCTTAGCAACATCACCAGACACGTAAGCTCTGGGACAAACGTGCTGGCTCGGGCCGGCTCCAGCCTGGACCGGGTTCTCTGTGCGCTCGCCTGTCCAGGTTGCTTCCTGGGAGCCGAGCAGAGGCCCATGCGCTTCTTCCTGCTTTTAAAGCACCCTCATGGCTTCTTGGCCTTTTGGCCAAGACGGCGTGTCGAAGCACCCTCATCCATGTGCCTCCAACAGCCGCTGCTGCTGGGTGAGACACGCCGGGTGACACGTGACCCAGCCGTGAAGGGGGGGCTGATGCCTTCGCCAACACAGAGTGGTCTGTGCTCATCACCTCCGCACACACAACGACGTGGCTCTCCTCCTCCTCCTCCGTGCCTGCACATTTCACCAAGTCCCGCCTTCCCACGTCCACACTGCCTGACCGAATCTCCCTCCCGGCAGCCTTCGGAGCTCAGTGGGTTGGGTTCAGTATTTCCCCTGGCTCCTGTCACCCCACAACTCTTGTGTCCCCGCAGCCTGAACCCCGACTTTCTTTCCTTTCCTGACTCAGAAACACAGACCGGTTCGTGTATTTTCTCGTGAAAATGGGAACATATAGATCGCGTTTCTAGAGTGGCGTCTTTTTCAAAGGAGTGTAAGATGAAGGTGCACACGTCTGCAGCCTGTTAGAGGCCTTGAGGATACATCTTTTCAGTAAAAAGATTGTCTTTTTATTTGCTTTGATTAAAAACAGCATTCCCTGCTGCCTCATAACTCACCGGGCTCCATCTCTGCTCAGTAAGCGGGACAGCGCGCATCACAATGAGCTCCGTTCAACACATCAAGGGGCACAGTCTCAGAAAGGCCCCCCGCAGACTGCGAGGGGCTGCACTTGGAAGATCACAGGCGGTCAGCGTCTTAACATCTTTATTCTTAGCCGTCTGCTCAAACCGCCTCCCGGGACAGGGGCCCTCCCGCTCCGTGTCCACTGAGCCGAGAGCCGTGCGTCCTGGCTGGTGTGCAGCACGTCTGGCTCCTGCGGTGCACGGCTGGCTGTTGACAGGCATCCCTGCCGCGTTCACGTGGTCAGAGGCGGAGAGAGGATGCGGCGGTGCCAATGCCTCGGTGGTGGGCATCCTTAGGTGCACTGAGACCTGAGTTAGGGCAGCAGGGCTGTGGGAGTTAGGAAATAAAAAAAGAAGGCAGAAAACAAAACCCATCAATTCCAGAATGATGCTGTTGGCGGTGGTGATGACGAGGATGGCCTTGAGTGTAATTTGAGGTCACTCTGTCTTAGGTGACTACTTCTATTGTATTCATATTTAATCCGTAAGTCCAGGGATGTGGCTACTAATAGTAGTCTGGGCCAATACTCCTACATGGCCTTTTTCTAGCACAGGTCAAGAGTGAATCAACTATTTGAAGTACCTGTGATCCTCGTACACACACTGGGTTCCGGGCCAAAAGACACACTTGGTCTACGACCGACACGCTGAGGACGTGGGTGAGTGGTTCTGCCTTCGGCTCCCAAGGAACAGTGAGGTTCTTTTTCAATGCTCAGTGCTTCATTTATTCCATAAGCTTTTGTCACAGATACTGTAAACAGAATCTGTTTTGAGCACTGCACATAAAAATCTGGTCCAAAGGGTTTGGTAGAATGTCTCAAGGAATTTATTTCCAATTCCCCCATGAACATTTAAAGTTCTTACATTTTCAGGTTTCACATCCGTAAATATATTTCCCCCCTTTTTGTGTAAAATACACCATGCACATAAAGTGTACAAATTATAAATATGTTACCCTGGGTTGTGACCAGCTGAACACTACTGTGTGAGCAGCACGTCAGCACCCCAGCCTGATGAACCACCACACGACTTCTCACTCTCTCATTTGCCAGTTTCTGAGTTTATATAGGCAGGATCTCCGTGTTGAATTCTCCTGTTTCTGGCTTTTTTCATTCAACTTCATTTGAGAGATCCAGTCGTGTTGTGGCACACAGTACACAGCTGTAATCTGTTCATCTTCATGGCTTCGTGGTCTTTGATTGTTAATATTTCACCATTTACTGTGCATTCCATAGCTGATAAGCACCACAATGACTTCCCCTGTTGGGTACTATGAATCCTGCTGCCACAAACAGTCACAAACACATCTCCTGGTGCACTTGTGTGTGCGTTTCTTCTGGGTGTAGATCAAAGAGTATAAGGCTGAGGCATAAGGCAGGCATTTACTGTAATTCAGTGGGTCACGCCAAATACTTTTGAAAGTTGTGCTAGCACTTGCTGCTGTCAGTCTTTCAAGTGATCCATTTTGGATTCTGTATCATGATATTCGATTGCAGTCTTTACGTATATTTCCCTAGATGACTAAAAAACACATTTTTATTAATATATTTATCAGTTGGATGTACTCTGGGGAATCTCTGTTCAAATTGTAGGGAACAATAATCTAAGGGGTTCTTGGACGGAAGGGATCTCTGGAACAAAACACAAATTAACAGGAACAAAACAAACACGAGCTGATTAACATGCAGGTTTCATATGTATTTGTATAATATTCACATATATGTACTCTAACTGCATAGTATTTTTGACAAAAATAGTGCATTTTTGCAGAAGTGACAAAGGTATAGGGATTTTGAACCTCGAGAGGCCCCAACTTACAGGAAAGCAAGTACATAGCAGGTGCATTAGTGAGCCTTCCACCCCTGTCACCAACACCTGACCCAGGCGACTTGGCAGGAAAGAAGTATACTGGGGCCCGTGGTGTTGGATGTTCACAGTTCGGGCTGGGCGACCCCCGGGGTCTGGCTGGCTGGTGAGGCGGAGGGCGGCGATGACAGCTTCGGCGGGTGGGGGCTTCATGGGGCTAGCCAGAAGCAGAGAGCAGCCGGGCCTAACTGCACAAGCAGCCTCCACGGAAGACAAACCTCCGGAGGACAGGCTGCCAGCCTCCGCCTGGGAGGCCCCCATCCCCGGCACGGCACCACGCCTGTTACCTTTGCACCCTTCGTGGAACCCTTAGCTTGCACCTTCGGGGTTAAGTCCTCCACTGCATCACGTCCGCTCTGCAGCAGCAGATGAAGCTTGAGAATGCGGAGTCCTCTGGGACCGTGTCCAGGCGGGCGAGGACCTGGGCTCTCTTCCCCGCCTCCTCCCTGGCCGCAGGCGGGCGAGGCAGGACGCCTTCCGCCTCTCTGAACCCAGGCCCTGCTCCGAGGCAGAGAGCAGAGCCGGTTCCTGTTCCTGCTTCCTTGCTGCCTCGGCCCGACAGGGCTTCGTGTTCGGGGTGGCGCAGTCCCACGTCCCGCCCGCAGCGCCCTCGCTTGGGTTCTCACGGGGGCGTCTGGATTCTCTCTCATTGCACCCGCGGGGTGCTGGATGCTCAGCTCTGGAGCATACGTGTGACGTAATGTCTTCTGTTGCTCTCCGGCTTGTCTTTCTAGTCCCTTGCTTGCGTCATTTTTGTCACTCAGACCTAACCCAGCTCTGTGTCTTACTCTTTCCGCCTGTTTTCTGCTCCTGGGTCACTAAGATCATCTGTGGCATCCCTGGGACTGACTGAGGAAGGACTCGCGGGCACTTTTTTTTCCTTTTCTTTTCTTTTTTTTAAGATTTATTTTATTTATTTGAAAGAGTTACAGAGAGAGGTAGAGACAGAGAGAGAGGTCTTCCATCCTCTGGTTCACTCTCCAGATGGCCACAATGGCCGGAGCTGCACCAATCTGAAGCCAGGAGCCAGGAGCTTCCCCCAGGTCTCCTGCATGGGTTCAGGGGCCCAAGGACTTGGGTCATCTTTCACTGCTTTCCCAGGCCATAGCAGAGAGGTGGATCGGAAGTGAAGCAGCTGAGACTAGAACCGTTGCCCATATGGGATGCCGGCACTGCAGGCCAGGGTGTTAACCCGCTGTGCCCCAGCGCCAGCCCGTCGCCTGCATTTTCTTTCAAGACACCTGTACCACCTTGAGGGCTCCCCTCGGGACCTAATCCCCATCTCCTCACAGCATCACCTAGGAGTTCTGACTTCACCCTAGGAACGTCAGGGAGACGTGCCCGCTGCTCTCCCTGACACCTCGGTACGACACAGGCCTTCTGAACAGTGCGTAGCTGACGGGATGCGACAGGCGGCCTTGACTTGTGACATGTGATATAAATAAGATCACTTACTTATTCATTCAGGAAACGTAGGATGCCCTAACTCCACTTAGACTTTTCCCACCCCTGTGTGCTACTGTTGACATCTATTTTACTTCTCTATGTATTATTGTATACATACAGTTATATTGTGTACATACAATTCTGTTCAGATTTATTCAAACATTTAATGTTTTTATTCTTCCTACAGTTAATTGTCCATATTTAAGGGTTGCAGTGTGAAGACTTGATACAAGTGTGTATATGAAGGTCTAACCGGGGTAGTTAGCATGTCTGTCACCTGGTGAACTTACATTTATTTGTTACAAGAGCATGTGGGAGTCTAGACAAGCGCCTCGCTGGTGGATACAATGACAGAACACTAGCAACCACCCCGCCTGTGCCCTTGTGACTCTGCACCCACTCACCAGCTCCTGCAGCTGCCCCTGTCCCTTGCCTGCCCAGCCCCGGTAACCAGCGCTCTCCTCCCTCTATCTGAGGACACTGTTCTGGAGGTCACATGTGAAGGCGAGCAAGCCACATTTGCCTTCCCAAGTGTGCGGCTCACTCTGAACATACCCTCCATGGCCACCCATGTTGTCACAGATGACCGACGTCCGTCCTTTGTATGGCTGCATACTATTCCACTGTGACTATGACCCACACGTCTGTGTCCTCTGTGTGTCAGACAAGCCTTCCTGTTTGACACAATCCCGCGAAGTCTATTTCTGTTTCCCACGCCTGTGCCTCTGAGGTCCCAGCCACAACTCCTGCGAGACTAAGCCCCTGGAGCTTCCTAGCTACGTTTCCTCCCCAGCAGTTCTCTACCTTTTCCCGTCGTTTTTAGTTAGGAGTCACTTTCCCACTTGGGTGACTCCACCAGCGTGTCCTTTGGCATGGCCCCAGCGCCGGCGACGTCTGTAAACTGGCATGGCCACCCGCCTTCATCTCCCCTTCCATCACCGAGAGGCACCTTCCTTAGAATCTGTTCTTTGTTACCCACAGTCTTTTTTTTTCTTGCGGCTCCTGTCGTTTCTCTTGACTGTTAGCGGTGTTATTGAGATCACCTGGGACGTGTGTTGTCTCTTTTCCTTTCTCCGTGGTGCGTGTGGGTGGCCTGTTTCCACGACTGCCTCCCTTTCTTGACGATGGTTTTCCTGGCTCGGGTGTCATGACGGTGGCCGCCCTGTCAAGGATGCACCCAGGCGACGGTCTGCAGCCTTCGGGGGCTGGGACATGACTGGGTGCTGGGTGCTGCCAGCAGTGCTTTCCCTGCGGGGTGGGGTCTCATTAGCAATTCCACACTCCTGTGCCCACTTCACAGATTAGAAAGCACGTCCAAGAAGAGTCGGTCCGTTGTCCAGGGTCACGCAGGGAGCCCGGGAAGGAGCCTAGGTGTGAAATCAGGTTGAGCTGATTCTTAGCCGTGGGTGATGCTGCTTTGTCAAAACACTTGTGCAGAGAGCAGGGCGCATTTCCCAGATGGACAGCTCTGGGGCAGAGAGGGGTCACACCCTTCAGCACCACCCACTCTGATGGGATCATGGGGGTGCCAGCCGAGGAACCCAGCATATTTTCACTGGCAGGGAGGCAGGAGTAGGTGCTACAGACCTGCTTCGCCACCGTTCCCCCTCGGTTTTTGGATTTCTTTCTGTCTGAAGAGGGGTAAACGTTACCTCTGCAAACGCGATGGGTAACTTCTTGCATCAGCCTATAGGTATAATGTATGAATAAGGATTTCACTTGTAGGTAGGTATTTGTACCTAAGAAGCTGGAGGCCCGATTAAGGCTTGGGACCCACCCAGGGCCTCTCTGGAGGAAGCTGGGGCGTCCCCAGAGTGGTCCCTGTGTTGTGGTCCAGTCTGGAGGACACTGGTCTGGCAGGAGCTGTCCGGAGCTGCGGGGCCACCACGAATGGGATCTGGGTGAGACTGTGAAAGTCAGAGACAAACTTGCCCACACCCTGCCCCTCCTGCTCCAGGTGGCAGAGGAACCGTGATGGTGAGTGGACCCATGGGGCCGCGTCACGGTCACCTCGTCACCGAGGGGTGAGGGCGTCATGTTAAATGACAGTTAAAAGTCTAGCCATTAGCTCTAAATGCTTAATCACAGAACAAAAGCACAACTTACTACTGATGCTGACATGCTGAACTATGTTAAACTTGGACGCGTTAAAACCACCAGTGGGAAAAGGTGAGTCCAGAGGTAAGTCATTAGCAGGTGGATGAACAAAACCACTATTAGAATTCTGACTTGGATTCTTGGAGAGAAAAGGCCTCTGGGTAATGAGGAGAGATAATTACTGTTGGCTGCCTTGTCTGGGCCAACACACTCTGCATTAATGACTGAGTGCCATTTCCATAAAAGCCCAGAGAAGCAGGACTATTACCTCTGCTTAGAGATTGTGAAAATCCAGCTCAGCTGGCTTAAGGACATTGCCTGGGTTCTCGGAGCTCGGGAAGGCAGCTCACCCCAGTGGGTTTTCGGCGTCAGTAGAAAAGGCAGGTCCGCCGTCTTTCCCCTACGCAGGTGGGGGCCCTGCTCGGTGCAGGGCGAAGGGCACATGCATAGGGGCTGTAGGCCACGGGGTCCCTGCCACTGCTCAGCTGCCCCGGAGAAAGCAGCCTTAACCACAAAGCAGACACGTGAGTGATGCCACTGTGCCTGTGTTTTTAAAGATTTATGTATTTATTTGAAGGTCTGAGTGACAGAGGAAGAAAGAGCTAGAGAGAGAGAGAGAGAGGTTGAGAGAGAGAGAGAGAGGGATCTTCCATCTCCTGGTTCGCTCTCCAGCTGGTCTCAATGGCCAGGGCTGGGCCGAGCCAAAGCCAGGAGCAGAGAGCCAGAGCTGCGTCCAGGTCTCCTGTGTGGGTGCAGGGGCCCACGGACTTGGGTGCAAGGACTTCTCCTCTCTCCTGCTGCCTTTCTCGGGCATGAAACATGGAGCTGGGTTGGAAGCGGAGCAGCCAGGACAGCAACCAGTGTCCATATGGAATGTTGGAAGGCAACAGCTTTACCTGCTACGCCACAACGCCAGCCCTAACTGTCCTCCAATTAATACTTGTCAATTAAAGATACATAAATGTAAAAATAATAACAGCCTGAAAAACACCGTTGTTTACAAAAACAGGAGGTGGGATAGGAGGGGTTGATAGGCAGTCATTTGGAGATGCCTGATCTCTCAGCTTGTCCTCCAGGACGGCTGGCGTTGGCCGGCCTGCTTTATCTCACTGCGGTGTGAACACAGGCTATGCAGCTTCAAATGCTGGACACACTCCAGCACATGGATAACGACCTTGCCCGTGTCCAGCCAGCACGGCGCCTGCACTTGAGAACACAGGGCTGTCACTCACCCAGCCTGGTGCAGAGCCACAGGTGGAGACGTGGCGTAGCTGGCGCTGACCTCCCAGAACACGGAGGGCTCTGAGTGTCTTTATTTCTGAGCTGGTGTGTCTTCCCGGCACCCAGAGAGGATTCTCCAGGGCTGAACTCCCCAGATGCTGTGGAAGGATTGGGGCTAAGCGTTTTCTCCACCTGGCAAGGCTGTGGCTGTCACCACACGCAAGATGCCTGCGTTTGGGTTACTCAAAGTGCAGTAAAACTGGACAGGCTGCTCAGGGGGCGTAACAGACAGGGGCGGAAAGGGAGTTGGGAGGGCCAGATGGGCAGGATGATGCCCTGTTTCTTGTCTCCACTTCTTAAAAACGTAGGGGCAGGGGTTTGCTCTGGAGACTGCAATGCCCACGTCCCACATCAGGGTGCCTGGCTTCCAGCTCTGGCTTCCTGCTGAGTCCAGCTGCCTGCTCCTGCACCCCTGGGAGGCAGGGCTGATGGCAAAGTAGGCGAGAACCTGCCAGCCTCGTGGGAGGGCTCCCCATTCCCAGCTGCAGCCTGGCTAGGCCTTGGTCACTGAGGGCTGGGAGTGCTGCCCCCCTCTCTCTCTCTCCACGCCCTTTTAAATGCATGTATAAATACACAAATAAAGCAAGCATTTTAAAAGTCTACCTTGGCCGGCGCCGCGGCTCACTAGGCTAATCCTCCACCTTGCGGCGCCGGCACACCGGGTTCTAGTCCTGGTCGGGGCTCTGGATTCTGTCCCAGTTGCCCCTCTTCCAGGCCAGCTCTCTGCTGTGGCCAGGGAGTGCAGTGGAGGATGGCCCAAGTGCTTGGGCCCTGCACCCCATGGGAGACCAGGAGAAGCACCTGACTCCTGCCATCAGATCAGCGCGGTGCGCCGGCCGCAGCGCGCCGGCCGTGGCCGCCATTGGAGGGTGAACCAACGGCAAAGGAAGACCTTTCTCTCTGTCTCTCTCTCTCTCACTGTCCACTCTGCCTGTCAAAAAAAAAAAAAAGTCTACCTTAAGGTTGGGCGAGGAGAGGCCTCCATCAGGCTACCCAACCGTGAGTGACCCTCCGCCTCTGGGCTTCCCACCAACCACAGCGCGAGGTGTTTACCTTTCGGCTATTGGTGGTCTTTGAAGTGAGCTGAGACAGATGGACAGAAGAGAGGCAGGCTCTCACCGCCTGGGTGTGAGGAGGCCAGCGAGCTTCCGCCTCCACCTTTTCTCGCGCTGGGCTGTCCTGAGCATCAGCCTGGAGCAGCACAAGTCAGCCTTGCAGGGCGCTCGCGCGCACGCACTGCCCTGGGGGACGGAGGCTCCGGAGGGAGGCGCGGGCCCTGCTGTGCACCACCAAGCCACCGCCTCGGCCGGCCATGCACCGTCTGCTGTGCAGCTCCTGGGTGTGCGGCGGGGGCTGGGTGACAATGATGAATCTGTCTCAGCCCCAGCCATTCATTGGGAGGCTCCGACACACACTGCAGAGCCTGGGAAACACTCGACTTTCAGATGCTGGTGCGGTGGAGGCGGGCTCTGCTGGGGGCTCGGCGACTTCAGCAGGCTGCCATTTGGCCGTGAAGTCACACACACGCGTGCAGACAGCGCCGTGTGCTAACACAGTCTCGGCGAGGTGCACAGCCCGGAATCAGGCTCGAAGCTTCTCTCAGTCAGGGTCAGCTTTCAGAAGGAAACGGGTGTGGGCACAGGTGGGCGTTCGCACACATTTCTGTTTGTGGTGCAGATGTGTTATGGATTAAACTGTGTTGCCCCAAAGTCTAAGCCCCTGGGGTTCAGAATGCACAAGTACTTTTTTTTTTTCTTTTTTAAAGTCTTATTTTATTTATTTGAAAGACAGAGTTACAGAGAGAGGTAGAGACAGAGACAGAGAGAGAGGTCTTCCATCCAATGGTTCACTCCCCATGTGGTCACAAAGGCTGGAGCTGAGCTGATCCAAAGCCAGGAGCCAGGAGCTTCTTCCGGGTCTCCGATGTGGGTGCAGGGGCCCAAGGACTTGGGTCATCTTCTACTGCCTTCCTAGGCCACAGTAGAGAGCTGGATCGGAAGAGGAGCAGATGAGACTTGAACCAGCGCCCATATGGGATGCCAGCACTTCAGGCCAGGGCATTAACCCACTGTGCCACAGCGCCAGCCCACAAGTATTTTCTCACAGTGAGGCCTCCCTGGAGTAGCCTGGGCCTGAGCCTATAGGCCGGACGTCTGCATAAACAGGGCTTTGGACACAGGTGCAGGTACAGCAACGGAGAGTGTGGGGCAGGTCTTCCCTGAGGGCCTCGGAAGGGTCACCCCGCGGACCCACGGAGGCCACACTGCGCGCCCCTGTCATTGAACCACGGCTCCAAGTCACAGCCGATGTGGCCAACGGCGCAGCCGCTCTCTGGGGACACTGGTCAACCTGCCGGTCATGAGCGGTGCTGTGGTATAGCGGGTAAAGCCTCTGCCTGCGGTGCCAGCATCCCACATGGGCACAGGTTCGAGTCCCGGCTGCTCGGCTTCCGATCCAGCTCTCTGCTATGGCCTGGGATAGCAGTAGAAGATGGCCCAGGTCCTTGGGCCCCTGTGCCTGCGTGGGAGACCTGGAAGAAGCACCTGGCTCCTGGCTTTGGATCGGTGCAGCTCTGGCCTTTGCGGCCAAATGGGGAGTGAACCAGCAGATGGAAGACCTCTCTCTTTGTCTCTCTGTCTCTGTCTGTCTGTCTGTCTGTCTCTGTCTCTCGCTAGCTCTCCGCCGCAACAGCTGCCCCTTCCCCGGGGCCTCTGAATGCCTCCGTGCGTGTTTCCATCTGTGTGGACCCGCATGCGCGCGTGCGCACACGCGTGAGCGCTACCTGCCGTGGTCCCGCTCATCATGGGCGAAGAGCGGCCTGGGCCAGGTGAACGCGGAGCGGCTTGGGCCGGGTGGACACACCCTGCCCGTGCGCTGACCCTCTTCCTCCTCCCCATGTCCTGCCGCGGGTGGGGGACCACAGCGCTCCCTTCCAGAAAGCGGAGCGTTGCCCTCGGTCTGTGCACAGGGGCGGTGAGCGAGCCTCGTGCAGGGGTCCAGGGCCCGAGCCCCTGGCCACGGCTGTGTCTGGCAGTGTGAACAGGGTGCAGCCCCACCACAGCCCTGCTGGTGTTTCCTGGTGAGCGCACGCCGAGCCGCGTGAACGCGGTTGATTGTATTTGGCCCAGTTCGGATTAATCGGTTTGTTTTAATTGGTTTATTTTCTGTAGCTGCTTCTGCTTCTGCTGTGTTTGTTGGTTTAACACCAGTGTGAGCATCCCAAACCACCCTCGAATGGAAATGGTGCTTTTGTCATGGTCGGGAGCTTCCCGCTGCCTGTGGCGATTTTACGTTCTGCGTCAGACCAAGGAGGAAAATGAATAGGCCCGGCCGCCCAGAGGCAGGCACACACCCCCTGCCTGGAGGAGTCGGGGAGTGAGTGGGGGCGTCCCTGCCCCCTGTGAAGCTGTCTTGGTGGGTGCGCGTTCCACAGTTGCCCCGTGGTTCCCACTGCGGATTGCTAAGGAGCTGAGCGTTCTGGGAGCTGGAAGTCTGCTCTTCTTGGCAATCCGGGAGAGGAGGAGGGACAAGGTCAGGTTTTCACACTCACCTTGATGGTGAGTCAGAACTGCTGTGCTGTTGGGGGAGGGGACCCTGGCAGGGCCAGCAGAGAGGCGGGACCAATGAAGCTGTGTCCAGGGCACCGCCGTCCTAGCCCATTCCTCCCTTGCTTCTGTTTGAGTGTTTACGCTTCCTGTAGGAGTGTTTACAGGAAGTGTTTACGCTTCCTGTAGGAGTGTTTACAGGAAGTGTTTACGCTTCCTGTAAGAGTGGCTGTGCCCTTTGCTTCTTGGCTTGTGGTTGTGCAAGGCCTCTGGGCTCCCCTGCCTGGCCTGGGCCTTTGCCTCAAGCAGGCTCCCGTTTGGGACCCGTGTGCTGTCCCTTGCTAAGGGTCATCCTGACCTAGCTGCCACCACTTGGAGTTCCGGCTCTCCCTCAGGACTGAGAGAGGGTCGGGGGCAGTGATGCCAGTGGTGGACATGTGCTGGGGGTAGGGGTTCTGAAAGACACCACGTGGAACTGGCCCCTGTGCCAAGGGCGGGCACTGGCTGTCATGACATGCCAGTGTCACCGCGTCATGATTCAGTGGAGCTACACAGAGAGGTGGGGAAGGAGAGGGCCGTGTGCCTGGCTAAGGCCCGGGAAGGACTCGTGTTGGGTGACACGGATTCATGGATGCCTCTTAGAACTGGGTGACCTGAATCAGAGGAGAAGGAGCTTTTTATAAGTCGTAGATCCTCAGTGGGAAGCAATTTCCACTCCCCTGCCTGCAAGAGAGATCGGTTCATCCGCTCTTCCAAAGGTTTCCTTCAATTCGGGGTAAATTCATGTAATACAGAATTCACCGTTTTAGCAGCTCATGTCCATAATTTAGTGCATTTAATATGTTCACAGTGTTGTGCACCCAGCAACTCGATCCAGTCGCAGGATGCTTCTTTCATTCCAAATTGAAACCCTGCACCCATCAGCTGCCCCTCCCACCCCCCGCAGAGTTCTGCAATCACTAGTTTATTTCTGTCTCAGTTCGTGTGTTTACCCTGCACAGTTCCTGGGAGTGGAATCGCACACCACGTGGCCTTTTTGTCTGGGTTCTGTCAGCATTGTCTTTTTTTTTTTTTTTGACAGGCAGCGTGGACAGTGAAAGAGAGAGAGAGCAGAGAGAAAGGTCTTCCTTTGCCGTTGGTTCACCCTCCAATGGCCGCTGTGGCCAGCACACTGTGCTGATCCGAAGGCAGGAGCCAGGTGCTTCTCCTGGTCTCCCATGGGGTGCAGGGCCCAAGCACTTGGGCCATCCTCCACTGCACTCCCGGGCCACAGCAGAGAGCTGGCCTGGAAGAGGAGCAACCGGGACAGAACCCGGCACCCCGACCAGGACTAGAACCCAGTATGCTGGCGCCGCTGGGTGGAGGATTAGCCTAGTGAGCCGCGGCGACGGCGCTGTCTTTTCAAGATCCATCTGCACTCAGAGTCCATCAGCACTTGACTCCTGTTCACGGCCCAGTCAGGTCCCCTCGTTCAGGTAGACCACCTTGCTTTCATACGTGCGTCAGTCATCAGCATTTGAGTTGTTTTACCTTTTGGCTAATGTGATACGTCTGTTTTCAAAACACCTTGCTTTTGTGTTATTTTGCCTCAAATTTAGAAAAACAAAACACTTTTCAAAGCACATGCCAGAAGCCACAATTCCTGCAGACTGTGTCCAAGATGAAAGACTGGTCTTTATTCTTTTAGTCTTTATCTTTAGTATCCTTTATTTTTTAGTCGTTATTTTTCAGTATCCTTGTTGGCAGTCAGGGCAGGCAGTCAGCCAGAAGGTGACAGACTTCTGTGACATGGTGCAGCAAACAAGAGGGATAAGAACGCAGGTCTCAGATTCTCGCCCCCAAATCGACTCTGCTGCAGTTAACCCTGACCGTCCCCCGTGCGTTCACAGTGCTCATCCATGCCGCAAATCGAACAGTCACGCTTGATCTGTCTGCCAGCATCACCTTGAACGTGAAGACCATGACACAGTCACAGTCAGGACAAGAACACACATCCCTTTCACCTGTCTCCTGACGCGGGTATGTTGGGGTCCCGTGCTGTGGAAAGGGCTCCGGAGCCCAGGGTCGGGGTGTGTTGGAGGTGGCATGGGGACGCATGGTCTGGTCGCATCCTCCCGTTCTTCATGGCTGACCTGTCGGCCCAGCAGTCATCCCGGGGGCTGCCCTGTGCCTCGCGGGCTGCATGGTGGCTTCTCTGGCCTAGCTCAGCAGGTCCTAATGGCACCAGCCCAGCTCTTCCCAGTCGTGACCAAACTGCGCTCCGGACATTGCCAGGCGTGCCCTGGGGAGGCAAAATCATCCCTGCCTGCGAGCCATCGGGTCCGACTCCAAGCCTGGTGGGTCCTGCCGGGGAGAGGGCAGGTCATGCAGAGAACTTGCGGCTAGGAGAGGGTTACGGGGGCAGGGGCAGCCGTGCCAGGCCGCCGGTGCCTGTTGTTCATTCTGGGGAGTTTGTTGATCCTGGGGCCCGAGTGGCTGACCACAGGCCCAGCGCTCATTACCCCCAAATTGTCCATCTGTCACTGCTCATTAGCAGGGCTCTCGTCTGCAATCCGTCTCTGGTTTTTGCCCTCTTTGAAGAGCACAGCGGGTAAGGTCACAGGGATTAATGGCTACTAAAGGCTGTTCTGTGCCTATATTTCCCTAAGGAAAGCCAATCGTCAGTTTTCTGAAAGTGAAATCCCTAAATAAAAAATGGTCCATCAGATGGCCTGTGTGGCCATTAGCTCTCGTGTCATCTCGGAACACCCTTGATAGGTGTCGGGTCAGCGGGGAAGCTGTGCCGGTGTCCTGCCCACCGAAGAGCTGGGCACAGCCGCGCCCTCCCAGCCCAGCCCAGCCCAGCTGTCCCCCATTCTTCCAGCGAGACGGTGCCGCCCCCGTGTTCCTGTCTGTGATGTCATCCCTCTCCCAGCCCCCTCCTGCCTGCTCTTCTTGGACCCTCAGCGGGTCCTGCCTTATGCTTTCGCTTCTTCCGTTAGCCCGTGAGCCAACGGGGTCTGTAGTCCTGCGCCAAGTTCATTTCCACCACTAATGAGCTCCATGGCTTGGCTCAGGCCACTGGAGGGGTCTGGACCTTCCTGCTGGACCCATCCAGCCCTGCGGGACAGTTAAGAGATGCGTGGGAGGGCCGTTTGTCAGAGGAAAGTGGTTCTGTTCCCTTCACTCCCCGGGCTTGCCGGTCCGGCCCTCACGTTGCTGTCTAGCTCCTGTTCTCAATGCAGCTCTAGAATCTTCTACAGTTCTCCGCGTTTCCACTTGCCTGGGCACTGGTGTACACACTGATTCTCGAATCTCTTGCCTCTGAAGTGTTCCTTGTCCTAGTCCTGATGGCTTTGTTAGAACCAAAGCCCCCCAAGAAACCTGTCTGCCTGGCACAAAGACACAGGGATCCTCCCGTGCTGAGTGGGAGACGCGCCTGCCTGGCCTGCCCTCGCCCCATTCCTGCAGGAGAATCGTCCCAAGAAACACCACCCCATCTCCCAGCCACCATCTCCTTCTCTCCTCATTCTTGGGCCAGGGATAAGGGGAGAGAGGGACAATGAGAAAGGGCAAAGGAGAGGCCCATCGTGGGTGACCCCAGAGGGCAGTGTTTGGCCTGGGAGAGATCCATCGTGGGTGACCACAGAGGGCAGTGTTTGGCCCAGTTGAGCTCCTCTTGCATTCACGTGGAGACGCAGCTGTGGAGGAGCAGCCCTGGTTCTCTGAGGAGGGGTTTGTTTGCTTACTGGGTGGTGGTGTGTGCCTGGTGGTGGGTGGGGCAGTGGTGGTGAGCACACCATGGAAGCCCAACGTTGGGTTGGCCTCTTCCTGGGGGTTGTTCGTGGCTCACCCACGGAACGAGCCTCCTGGGCCCTTCTGCTCCTCTGTGCTTTGCTGCCGAGGAGGGAGGTGTCTGAGAGCGCTTCTTTTCGCAGGAGGGGCCCCGGCGAGGAGGCTGCGGTGCCCCCGAGGTGGTCAGAGGCACGGTTCTATTGTCCTGCATGTCCTTCATGTTCTGCGTGGCAATGGCCCTGCCTTCCTTCCCTCCACGCACCGTGGGACAGCCTCTGCTCCGAGCTCAGTGGCGAGGGAATCTGCTTCCAGCTCAGGCAAACTCCGTGGTCCCCTGTGGCTTTAGGCCACGTCAGAGACAGCACAGGTGTTTCTAGGGCTGCTTTCCCTCGGGGGTACGGAGAGGAAGGGCCATCGCCCGTCTCATGAGGAGCTTGCTGTCTGCTGGAGGGTTTCAGCCCCTGCCCGAGAGGACGCCGCTCAGCAGCCCGGCTCAGTCCTGAGAGCAGCCCCTGCACTTTAGCTGTTTGCTGTCCGCCAGCCCTCACTGCCGTGTCGCCTCACTCCTGCCTGCAGTGACGAGGGGCCACACGCTCGGCTGGGCACAGGTGACATCCACCTCCGCCGTTGTCCTCAGCGGCTCCGCAGCCCAGAGCACTCAGGGTGCACAGCACAGTCCTTCTGTGCCATCGTGTTGGGAACACAGTATATAAAGAACACTCAGAAATCAACAACAAAAAGACAAATAACTCAATACAAAAACTTGCAAAGGATTTCAATACAGTTCTCCAAAGAAGATATAGAAATGGGCAACCAACCAAGTACATGGGAAGATGCTATAAACACCATTACCATCATAGAAATGCGAATCTGAACAATGATAAAGCAGCATTTCACACTGTGTGGCGTGGCTGTACTTTGAAAGTAGAAAACAACAAATGTTGATGAAGATGTGGGAATACTGGAGCCCTTGTATATGCTCAGTGGGCGTGTAGAATGATTAAGACTGGAAAACAGTTTGATAGTTCTCTAGCGAGCTATACACAGAATTAGCACATGACCCAGCAATTCTCTTCTACACATGTGCTCAAAAGAACTGAGAACAAGCACTCAGCAAGTGCATGTTTATAATCAAAAGCACGTGTACAAGAAGCAAAAGAAGCCGCGCAGACACCCACCAACAGACGGCCAGGTAGCACACTGCGGTGTGTGTGCACAGTAGCGTGTCATTCAGCTACAGAGTGGGACGAAGTGCTGCTCCGTGCTGTGGTGTGGGTGAACCTGCCCAGCGTCATGCAGCCCCAGGGGGAGGAGGAGACACAGAAGGCTCCCATCGTGTGACCCCACTTGCGTGAAATGTGCAGAGTACGTGAGCTGCTGGAGACAACAGCAGACGGGGGTGGCCAGCAGCATTGGTGGGCAACCACGGAGTGGTTAGGGGTTTACCTGGCAGTGATGAGACCTGGGTAGAGGTGGTGGTCGCACAGCATAGCAAACGTGCTAGATGCTACCGCATCATTCACTTTAAAGTGGCCACCTTTGGGTTGTGCCATTCAGCCTCCCCAAATGTTCAAAAAGGGCCTGTTTTTTTAAAAATGTGTACACACCCACCCGCCCACACACCGACACAAGGGAAGAGGTTAGGAGGTCACTGATTTCTAACGGTGCCAGCAGGAGTCACGTCAGGAGGTGGGGTCACAGGTTGGGGAGCAGGAGGGCACAGCTCCGGTGCTGGAGCCCGGTCCCAAGTGGCCCAGGCACTTCCTGGCTGTGTGGCCCCAGGGCTAGGAGCCAGCCTCTCTGTCTCACAGAGGCGACGTGAGGGCCAGAGGAAGCAGTGATGCACGCTACGCCCTCAGGAAGGCTCAGCACTTAGCTAGAACAGCTGCTACCGTCACAGTTTAATTTCCGTCTTCGTTACAATGTCTTGTAGTACATGACGTCACGTATACTGAGTGGGAGGACAAAGGACCAAGCGTGGGGCCCTCGGCACCGCAGAGCTGGGGCACTGAGATGTCAGAGGATCTGGAACCCGGGCGGGGGGGGGGGGGGGGGGGTACAAGGAAAAGTGCACAACGGAGCTCTCCTGGCCCACATGCACAACGCCCCCTAGTGTGGGTGTGCAGTGCTGCAGCTTGGAAAACTGCCTATCAAAGACTTGCCGTGGGGTGCCCCTGCCTGAGTCTCCCCGCTCCTACCCTCCACCTCCTCTTGCCCAGCTTTCAGGCGCAGACTGGGCTTTGGAGCCTTGTCAATTAGCCCCCCTCCCCACATGATCCCTTAGCAACTCCCACTCCCCTTCCCAGCTGTTGTTAAAGCTCTTTACCCCGCGGCGAGGGTGTGTGTATGAGGTGTCAGTGGAGCTTGGGATGATGGTATTTTGTTCACGGTGTTTCCCCAGTTCCCGGCGGAGAGCCTGGCGTGGGGGGAGGGCATGTGCCACAATGCCAGCTCCTCCTGAATGTTTTATTTTTAATTTTATCTTATTTTTTAAAGATTTGTTTGGAAAGCAGAGCAACAGAGAGGGGAGGGGAGGGGCTTTCACCCACTGGTTCACTTCCCAGACGGACACAACAGCTGAAGCTGGGTCAAACCAGAGCCAGGGGCCAAGGTCTCCCTTGGGGTCTCCCACATGGGTGGCAGGGGCTTGAGCTCTCAGGCCATCGTCTGCTGCCTTCCCAGGTGCATTAGCAGGGAGTTGGATCAGAAATGGAGCAGTTTCTGAGAGAATTAGAATGGCCAGCAGCAGGCTGTGAGCTCCCAACCCGTTGATGTAATTGAACTGTCCTTAGCAGGACAGCAGTCACATGAGCTGGAAGGTGGGGAGGATGGGTGAGTGTCGGTGTGGTGGGCAGGGGGGATGGGTGAGTGTCGGTGTGGTGGGGAGGCCCACGTCCTTCCGCCCCGGGGACCACAGGTGCCCTTTCTGAGGCTGCGCGGGTTTGGTCTGCTTCTCTTTTCCGCCCTGGCCACTCATTCATTCACCGCCACGTCTACTGATCCCTGGGCCGTGCAGGATCTGCTGACCCCAGACAGCGACTGGAAGCGCTTTGATTCTGTTCTGCTCTTGCTGCATTTTGTCCCTACTCACTGTCGACCACAGTGGTACGTGGAGATAACCCTCAGCAAGGGTCTGACCGTGCCGTGTGTGGCTGCCACAGAGCACCACACGCTGGGTAGTTAACATTGAACACATTCATCTGCAGAGCCTGGGAAGGCTAAGATCCAGGCACCGGCACCTGGGGATGGCTTTTTACTGCATTGTCGTGTGGCAGAAGACTTGGGGGCGAGTGCGGGGAGGGGCAAGCTGGCCCTCGTGTAATAAATGCTGCGTTGTGAGGGCGGAGCCTCGTGGCCCGACCACCTCTTGAGGTCCCGCCTGTGAACACTGCACCACGGCAGTTCTGTCTGACATGAGTTTCCTTAGGCACAGACATGGGTATCGGCAAGGCCTGGCAGAGCGGCTCTCAGCAGGATAGGTGTCCCCAAGGTCATGACTGACACTTCTAGACTTACGGGCGGAACCAGAGTCTGCCACGCAGAGCCCGGCTTTCTGAATTTCAGAACTGCCCCCGTGACTACCGCAGGCAAGGGAGTCTGGGAGACACTTGCTTAAGTGAGTGGTGTGACGAGAACCCGGAAGTCGCGGGTCGAATAGCGATCCGGCCGTGGACTTGGAGGCTGTGGCTCTCTTTCTGTCTTCCCAGGACTACTTGGACCAAAGGTTTATTCTCGAGCCTCCGCTGGTCTCTGCCACACCCTGAAGACATCGTGAATCCGGCAAAACTCAGGACCCGTCTGCTTTCCCCTCCTGCCTGGTACAGGAGGGCGTGGGAAGGGGACGTGCTCTGAAGCATCGATGCCACCCCAGACACGGGCGCTGGGGACTCTGCACCGCGGTCCCCACCCCGATCAGCTTGCTGACTCTGCTCTGGCTTGCTGCACTGGATGGGACCCTACTGCACGCTCCTCCTCGGGGCAGAGAGGCAGGGGCCAGGGGAAGCAGGCTGGGGATTGGTTTTGTTTTTTTTTCCAGTGACAACATTTGGGACGCGCAGAGAGGAAAGACCCGGTTGGCTTGTGGATGAGGCATTTTAAAGCCGTGTGTTAAATGGTCTCTGGAATTTTAGAGCTGAGCTCAGTAGCAGTAAACAGCTGGAGGCTCTGGATCCAGTGGTGAGCTGGGCGTCTGTTACGGTTTTCTGACGTCACTGCAGTGGACCGTGACGGGGAAGATGTCACACTGATCCATCAGGAGGCGGGGTTTCTGTGCATACTGGGCATGCTGCCAAGACACCTCATTGCGTTTCACTCCTGGTCATGACCCATCACGTCCCCAGCCCTCAGGCATCACTACCCCATCGTCTGTGTTTTGGCTGGAATGTGTTCATCTGGCTCAGTTCAGTGGAGCTGAGCTGCAGCCAAATTGCCACACATGTCAACACCTGGCTCTGGGTGTGCTCTAGCAGGAGGGGTGAGGCGTTGCAGTGGGGTCCCACGCATGGTAGCTCCGTGGCCGCAGCCCTCCTAGCAGACAGACCCATGCCGGCTCATCTGCTGAGCAGAGATCTCCCTGAAGATGAGGGGCGGGGGTACACCTGCGACCCTGCACACCTGAGCTCTTCCTTCCACACTCTGTTCTTTGGATGTGAGTCCTGGAGTCTGCCCGTGTGCAGAGAGGGTGGGCAGAGGGTAACCACCAAGATGTGTAGGAGCTCTGCTGGGGGAGGGGAGACTGTACCTGGGGAAGACAGAGCCAACTCTTGCTCTTCTGATTTCTCTATAGCAGATGAAGATATTTTTAAATGCTATTTTATTTTCATCTACTTGGAAGGCAGAGAGAGAGAGAGAGAGAGACCCTCACTGACAGCAGCAAACACTGGCCACTCTCTCGGGAAGGATGTGATTGGAGCCGCTTCATTTCCTGCCCCAGCGTGCTTGGGTTCAGCTTAGCTAAGTAGAAAAACATCGCTTCTCCGGCTGGGATTTTGAACGGTGACACGTGGTGGGGGGAGCAGTCATCATTGGCAGCAGCCACAGCGGACCTGACGCCTGACAGCTGCAGATCCCAGGAGGCCCAGCGTTGAAGACAGCAGGTGTGAGTGCAAGTTCAGCGCACAGCTCACTGTGCCCCTTTCCAGGGCGGTTGACGCGAGTGGTTATCAAGGGCGGAACGCCCGCCTAGGAAGTGATTGTGTGTTTTGCAGTCATTACAGTGTTGGACGTACCTGGGTGTGAGCGTTGGAAGAGGTGATGCAGGCCCCTCCCCCGCCCCGGCAGAGTGCACCTGCCGATGACGCAGCAGCCAGATCGGCTCACAGTGGGGACATCGGGGCAGCATCACAGGGACACCAGCACAGGTGAAGGGCACAGGGAAGCTCAGAGAGGCAAGGCTGGCTTCCAGGACTGGGAAGGCAACCGGACAGGGCTGGGCTGCAGCAGCTGGCTGGGTCCCAGGGGGCCGTGGGGTGAGGAGGAGGCACAGTGCGGCTCGGCTTTCTGTGAGCGCAGGGACCTCTGTGCCTCAGCCAACTGAGGGGTGGTGGGACCGTGTGGTTCTCCAGACTGAGCCTCCGAGGAGGGACTGAGCGCGAGCACTGCACACCGCAGACCGAGGCGGGGGCGAGCCGGTGTTCAGGAGCGTCAGGCTCGGCGCGGCGCTCCTTGCGGATGCTCTCTTGTTTCTCCACCGTGGGATGAGAGTGGCGGGCGTGGCAGGCGGGCGGGAGGGAGGCTGCCCTGGAAATGCTGGGGACCACGCTGGGGGGGGGCACGGTGTTGTCACTTGGGGGGGTTCCAGGAACTAGTGATGCTTCCCCATGGGAAGTGAAGTGTCCAGGCTCCTGATTCGGGGCTCTGCCTGTGATGAGCTTTGGTGAGGCATACAGAGAGCAAGGTGGACGTCACAGAGTGACCGGGCCTAGAGGGGGTGGGCCGAGGGTGATGTGTGGCCCGGCTCATGGAGCCGCCCTCAGGGCCCCCCGGAGCCACGGCACCCTCCCTGGGACAGCTTCGGGTTCAGCTGTGACCTCCGTCAGCTCCTTGATTTGCTGGGTCCTAGGGGCTTTGGTTAACAGAGGGCGCCCCCCAAGGCTTTTGGGAAAATGGAGTTAAGAGAGACGTTTACTTTGGAACAAAACATTTTGAGATCCATGCACGTGGGGTCTTCAGAAAGGTCATGGAAATAAGTATTACAGAAAAATCATGCGTGCATTTCAGATGTTTTATCAAAACAAACATCTCTGTTCTTGAAACTTCTACTTAACTGTTTATTTGAAAGGTAGAAAGACAGAGGCGCGGAGGCACAGAGAGGAAGGGAGGGAGGGGGAGAGGGGGTTGGCGAGGAAAGAGAGAAATGAGCTCACCTCTAGTTTACTCCCAGAAAGCCCAGGATGACACCAGGCCAGGGCTGGAGCTGGGATCTGGGGCCTGAGGCCGGCAGGGAGCCAAGCACAGGAGCCTCCAGGTTGGCGTTCACAGGAAGTCAGAGTCAGCAGTGGGCCAGGACCTGAATCCATGTCTCCAAGATGGGCTGGGGGCATCCCATGGAGCAGCTTCCCTGCTAGGCCAAACGTCCACCCCCGGCTTACCTTTTCTTTCTTTCTTTCTTTCTTTCTTTCTTTCTTTCTTTCTTTCTTTCTTTCTTTCTTTCTTTCTTTCTTTCTTTCTTTCTTTCTTTCCTTCCTTCCTTCCTTCCTTCCTTCCTTCCTTCCTTCCTTCCTTCCTTCCTTCCTTTCTTCCTTCCTTCCTTCCTTTCTTTCTTTCTCAGAGTGGACAGTGAGAGAGAGAGAGACAGAGAGAAAGGTCTTCCCTTGCCGTTGGTTCACCCTCCAATGGCCGCTGCGGCTGGCGCACCGCGCTGATCCGATGGCAGGAGCCAGGTACTTATCCTGGTCTCCCATGGGGTGCAGGGCCCAAGCACTTGGGCCATCCTCCACTGCACTCCCGGGCCACAGCAGAGAGCTGGCCTGGAAGAGGGGCAACAGGGACAGAATCCAGCGCCCCGCCCGGGACTAGAACCCGGTGTGCCGACACTGCAAGGCAGAGGATTAGCCTAGTGAGCCGTGGCGCTGGCCCGGCTTACCTTTCAATTCCATTTTTCCCAAAGTTTTTGAAATACCCTTGATTTACCTCTGCATGGACAAAGTTTAGTCTCCTTAAATCTCTCAGAAGGGGCTGTTAATCATACTTCCTAGTTAGAGGCCATAAGCATTTATTAAGCACCGACTGTGTGCCAGAAGGCCTTCCTGAATCCCATAGATGCCATCATGGCTGCCGTATGTAAGCGAGAGCGTCGCCCTTTGTTGGCAGTGAGCTTCCCAGGGAGCTGGGAGATGGGAGGGAGGAGCGAGTAAAGCCCTCGACGGGGAGGGGCGCCGGGCAATCCCTGAGCCAGGTGTTGAGGGAAACGGAGAAGAAGGTGACCCAGGGAGCCAGCCGAGAACGGGGACAGGAACGCACTCCTGGTGGTTGACTTGGCATGCACTTTTTTTTTCAAAGATTTATTTTTATTTATTTGAAAAGTAGAACAACCGGGGGAGGGGGAGAGAGAGAGAGAGAGAGAGAGAGACTGAATCAACCTTTCATCCTCTGGTTCACTCCCCAGAAGGCCCCAATGGCTAGGGCTGGACCAGGCCAAAGCCAGGAGCCAGGAACTCTGCGTGGGTCTCCCATGTCATCTGCTGCTTTCCCAGGTGCCTTGGCAAGGGGCTGGATCAGAGGCAGAGCAGCTGGGCCTTGAACCGGCGCTCCAGTCTAGGTTACGGCGTCTCAGGCGGAGGCCGACCTGGCTGTGCCACAAGGCCGGCCCTGGCTGCACTCTAACTCAACCTTTGAGAATGTTCCGGATTGAGCAGGTTTGTGGGATTCCCAGTAGCATCCAGAGAGAGCAGAGAGGTGAGGTAGTGGGCTTCCCCCTGGCAGAGCGTGTCGCTCCCCGTCTTCGTGGAGGAACGACACAGGACCCTGCGTTGTTCTTTCATCTGCTCGGCCCTCCCCGGGTTTGCTGCTGGTTCTTCCCGGGTTGGCTACCATCCCTTCCACCTCCGTGGAAGGGCGGTTCCCCCTGCCACTTTCCCCACTTCCGCGGGGGAGCGGCACACCACCGGCCGGCTCTCTCGGGGGCTGCACAGGTGTTCCTTCAGATAGATGTTCCCGGTGCATGTTGTCTCTCTCCTCCTTTATAGTCCTCTTCCGCCAATCCCAACTCGGCTGCCCATACGCCGAGTACGCTGCTCTCCTCCAATCAGGAGCAGGTCCTGCTGTTTATTGGTTGAACTGGAGGCAGCTGCGTAGAAGCTGTTTTCTCCTCTCCCAGCGCCATATTGTGGGAGAGCAGATGCATAGAATAAGTCTTAATTCCAGTAACTCAGTCTAGTCCGGGTTGCTCCCCACAGAGCGCAGCTTGGCTAGGGACCCCTCTCCTGGACAGAGGGAGCGGTTGACTAATCGCCTTATTATTCCTCCCTGGCAGTGTGGCCCCTTCTAAGTGGACACCCCACCTGTGGGCAGTAGAGCCGGCGCTTTCTGCCTGCGGCAAAGGCAATGGAGGCCCAGGGCTGCTCCTCAGCAGTGCCTGGCAGGCTCTCCCAGGCCCTCCTCGCGTTGGTGGCCAGTGCTCCACGTGCACTCCCCTTGTCCTCCAGGAGACGGGAGCCGCCGGACTGTGTGCAGCTGCCTCACCCCTGCTCCCACCGCCCCCCGATGAGGGTGACTTTCTCAGGGATCTTGCAGAGAAGATTAACTGCCAAGGTGATACAGGCAGGCGCATTGAACGGTTCCTAATTAACGCAGGCATTGCAGCCTCGCGCTGCTTTTCAGGCTGAGCAACTGCGCAGGGAGGAAGCGACTGGTGCAGGGATCCCACCTGCTCGCCTAAAGGTTAATTAACCTGGGGATTATCTGTGTGATGGCGCCCACCCTGCGCCGCTGGGGACGCAAGTGGGTGCACAGTGCACGCCGGGCCGAGTGTGCAGCAAGGTTATAGGGAGGGAGGACTTGGGCTGACGGCTGTTGTCTTTGAAAGGGTGCTAATGTGAGTGTTGACTGCATTCAGTGTGGAGCACGTTGTACTTGGAAGCTTCTAGTAGATGAGGGGTGGAGGAACAGAGGTGCTGAGCAGGACCATAAATGGAAAAGGTGCGGCCCTGCTGGAGCCTGGACCAAGATGGACTTAGTGTCTGTCTGTGCGGGGATCTGGGTTCCATCGCCATCGGCAGCCACACGGAGTTGGAGTTCTCTTCAGAGAGAGTCAGCGAGACCTCGTGGGAGGTCCTCTGAACCAGCCGGGGGGGCTTCTGACAGGTGTGCGTGCACGTGGTGCCGGGAGGTCCTGGCTTCCACTTCAGAGGTCACAGAGCCCTGCTCCACCAACACTCCCAGCTCCGGCCCTCCGCGGCAATGCTGAAGTCAGCCCAGCTCACGCGGAAGTCAGGAGAAGAGCCAGCCACTGGGGGGAGCTCCCGCTTGTCTGAAGAGGAGTTTACCGTGAGGCCTGCTAGGATTCGAGAAAGACAAACAACGGTGTGCACCTCCGCCTCCCACCAGGCCGCAGCTGAAAAACGGATGCAGCACAATTCAGGAAAACGTGTTAGAAGTCTTCACAAAACCACACGCGTGCTTGGGCTCAGCATGTGCAAGTGTGACGGTATTCAGCTTCCTGTTGAGGCTCAAGGATGAGATGTCACATGCCCTCAGTTGTCACCGTTGACTGTTAAGGTCCCGATACGCTGGCCGCAGTTGCTGGCTTGTGGCAGCCCCCTCTCAGTTCTCCCAAGCTCTGGTCAAATTACAGAACGTGCTGTTCTACACGTCCCACGGGGTCCCACCTCTGAGATGTGAGTGGCTCGCCTTCTGCCAAGGATCTCCCGTGAGGCGTGTGCATATGCATCTTTCTTGTTAGCCAACACAGCCCAACAGGCATCCCCACAAACTCCTGTTTGGCCCTCCCGGTCTATGTCTGCTTTGCCGTGCTCTTGGAAGCATCAGGACATCCCGTGTTACTCGTCAACATCCACGTGGTATCGGGAACATTTTCTGACCTACCTAGGAGTAAGATGCTCTAGGGGAGGGTCCATGATGACCCCTGTTTGCTCTACTGGAGGGAAGCCCCCCCGCCCCAAGGGTTTCCTCAATGACCAGAACTCAGCAATGTGACTTGGTACGGCAGTTGGTTGGTAAGCGTCTCCTGACTCCCTGGGGCTGGCACTGTGGCTCACTTGGTTAATCCTCCGCCTGCGGCGCCGGCATCCCATATGGGTGCTGGGTTCTAGTCCTGGATGCTCCTCTTCCAGTCCAGCTCTCTGCTGTGGCCCGGGAGTGCAGTGGAGGATGGCCCAGGTCCTCGGGCCCTTGCACCACATGGGAGACCAGGAGGAACCACGTGGATCCTGGCTTCGGATCGGCATAGTTCCAGCTGAAGCGGCCATTTTTGGGGTGAACCAATGGAAGGAAGACCTTTCTCTCTGTCTCTCTCTCTCACTGTCTAACTCTATCTGTCAAATAAATAAAAAAAAATGGCTAAGATGGTAAATTAAAAAAAAAGATGTGTTCATATTTGGGGTGCAGATTAGCCAGGTCTACTGTTAACTTTCAGCCACTGCCTCTGGTGCTTAGAGTAAGAGAAGAATTGGGAAAAATGTTAGTAGTGTTTTCTGACAGCCAACACCCGTCAGTGACCTTTGCGTTCCATTTAAAGATTCTGTGGCTGCTCTCTGTCTACTCCTTGTGCTGTCTGACAATGCTCAGAGTTGAAGGAGGTCCTGGCCTGGGGCTTTTCCCTTGGCTGGAGCCTGATGGAGCCGAGGAAATATGAAACTGCAATTCTCACTATTGCCTGTTACCTGACAGTCCCTTTAATGATAGGACATGGGTGACTTGAGGGGACGTAATTAGCATCTAAGGGAAGACAGTCTTTGACGTGGTGATTTAATGAGCTTAGTGATGCTATTGCTGTGAGCATGGCTGCAAAGAGGGTGTGAAGCGGGACTGAGAGTTTGCAGCTACTCTGAATATATTCAATCCATGGACTCCTTGTCTAACCGCCCACCTAGAGCTGGGCTGAGGATGAGTGCTGTGGCTAATACCACAGCTGTGGTGTCAGACACAGGAAGGGCAGCAGGTTCTCACTCCCCTCATCTGAGAATCGGAACGGCAGTAGCAAGCCTGGCAGGTTATTCTGACAACTCATGACAGTGGAATAGTAAACGGCCGTACTAGCCCAGTGCCTGGGATAGAATAGACGCAGAAGAAATAAGCAAGAGAACAATGAGAACCGCTGTGGTTAGGAGAGCAGCGGAAGAGCCATTAGAATAGCAGGGGGTCCAGCAGGGCAGGGGCTGCCTTGTTCAGGGGGTTTTGCGATGATTGCGTTTGCATAGTACAAGAACAGGAGGAGAGAGAGGACAGAGACGGAATATCCCTGTGAAAGGCCAGGCATGAGGAGTGAATACCACAGTGCTGAAACTAACAACTCCAGGGCTGGTGCTCGGCCTCGTGGTTAAGATGCCCGTATCCCTCGCTCATGTACCTCGTGGGTTTGACCTCTGGTCCCAGCTCCTGACCCAGCTTCCTGCTAGTGCAGACCCTGGGAGGCAGCAGTGATGGCTCTAGTAGTTGGGTCCCTGCTACTCCCGTGGGAGACTTGGATGCAGTTCTCGGCTCTGGGCCTTGGCCCTGGCCCTGGCCTTGCTATTGCAAGCCTCTGGTAGTGAACTGATGGTAGTGGGAGCTCTCTCTGTCCCTCTGTCTCTCTCACTAATAAGTAAATTTCAAAAAAAAAATTGAAGTCTAGAATCCCACTGGAAGAGGAATGGGACTGAATTATCAAAGGAGCTCTCATTAAACTTTTTTTTTTTTTTTTTTTTTGGACAGGCAGAGTGGACAGTGAGAGAGAGACAGAGAAAATCTTCCTTTTCTGTTGGTTCAGCCCCCAGTGGCTGCTGCGGCCAGCACACTGTGGCTGGTGCACTGCGCTGATCCGAAGCCAGGAGCCAGGTGCTTCTTCTGGTCTCCCATGTGGGTGCAGGGCCCAAGCACTTGGGCCATCATCCACTGCACTCCCTGGCCACAGCAGAGAGCTGGACTAGAAGAGGAGCGACCGGGACAGAATCCGGTGCCCTGACCGGGACTAGAACCTGGTGTGCCACAGGCGGAGGATTAGCCTAGTGAGCCACGGCGCCGGCCTAAACTTTCAATCTGTTGAGTTAGACACCATCATGCAACATCAAAGGAGAGAGACTGGAGCAAGTCGGGGTGTGGGGCACAGGTGATCAGGAGAGACGCCAGGGCAGGATATTCCAGTTTGGAGCTATTTGGGTGGACTCTGGATGGATGGCAGGCCTGAACAAGGACTGTGAGAGAGAAGGGTAGGGAAGGGCGGAGTCAGGGAATTCTTGTCTCCCTGACCTAGAGAAGTGCCAGTCCCAGGAGGCACTGAGCAGGATGCTGGAGGCGCCATGAAGGAGAAGTGAAGACAGAGGGCAGCCCATAGGGAGGTCAAAGGGACTTGAGAGCTGAGCCACAGGGGCTCTCCAACAAAGGAGAAAAACAGGGGACCACTGGAGAGGAGAGAGGAGAGGCCAGGAGCTGTCTCAGGTGCTGACCTCTGCCAGCAGCCAATAGTTCATGGGTACTCTAGTGCTTTTGTTGGCTGTGATGCAGTTTGTTAAAGTTGAGAGCTTTTTTTTTTTTCAAAGGTTGAGAGCTGGCCGGCACCACTGCTCAATAGGCTAATCCTCCGCCTGTGGTGCCGGCACACCGGGTTCTAGTCCCAGTCGAGGCGCTGGATTCTGTCCTGGCTGCCCCTCTTCCAGGCCAGCTCTCTGCTGTGGCCGGGGAGTGCAGTGGAGGATGGCCCAGGTGCTTGGGCCCTGCACCCACATGGGAGACCAGAAGCACCTGGCTCCTGGCTTCCGATCAGCGTAGTGCGCCAGCGATAGCGGCCACTGGGGGGGGGGGGGGGTGAACCAACAGAAGAGGAAGACCTTTCTCTCTGTCTCTCTCTCACTGTCCACTCTGCCTGTAAAAAAAAAAAAAAAGATTTAAAAAGTTGAGAGCTTTGTGATTTTGAGCAATCTCCAAGTCCTCCACTTTCCCCCCTCGGCACTTACGGGAAGATTTCCAGTACCCTGTCCTGTCGTAAGTGAGCTGGGTTAGCTCCCATAGGCTCGCAGCATCGGTTTTACCACCCGTGCTTTATTGGATAAAGGTTTACCATTGGCGTGTTTGGTAATTTAAGAGGTGATGTCACAGCTCTCAATGCATTCCTAGGTACGAGTAGCCGGGACTGTCCATAGAATAAATGATGAGATGTGTCTGTACGTGAAAGCTGTCAGTCCCCAGCATGAAGGATGCTCTTTGTCTCAGCCATGAGTGTAACACTGGGGCCTGAGCCCTCTCCTCTTGAGACCAGAGGCCACATCTCTCCCCAGGCTCAGTGCCGACACGGCGCAGGCCATAGTCCCCCAGATCTTTGCAGCAGTCTGGGTTCTCGGGGTGTTTACAGGCCTTTCACACGGAGCGGTCTGTCGGATGTTTTGTCTTTGAGAAGGGTCAGTGAAATCTGCATTCATAACGGTGGGGGGGGGTGTGCATTGGGAGCCCCGTCTCCTGGCCCCCTTATGTAAGAGGAGAGAAGCTGAATCACATCAGCATCACAGTGGAAAGCCACACGCATGGGACCAAGTGCACTTTAGTAGCTGGGGCCTTGTGATGAGCATTCACCCCCCGCCCCACCAGGATGAAGAGATCTGGGGACAGGGAGGTGGCCCAGGTCCCAGGGGAGCAGAGTGCGACTTTCTCAGTGTTGATTGTCATTGGTGGTTCTGGTCTCCCTCGGGAAGCGGTGCATTCTGACTTGTTGACATTGGTCGGAGGGGTTTGTTGGAAAGATAAAACCCAGGCTTCTTTAAAAACTAGGTGCTGAGTGCTGATTCTCTCCTTGGCCTATGATATCTAGATAAGGGAGAGAGGGAGGAAGTGGAAGTAACAGCCATGGCCGACTGGGGTGGTCGGGCCTTAGAGGCTGTTCCTGCAGGTGCGATGAGAAGAACAGGCGGGACACCTGTGCACACAGGCCCGCAGCCTTTTCCAACTTCTCTCCATCATTTCCCAGAGAAATTCTGATCTCCAACACTCAAGCTCAAGGCACCCTAACAAGGACAGCGTTTTCTCCTCCTTGTTGAATGGAAATTTCCCAAGCATCTGTTTCGTTGACTTGCCACCACACGGGATGGATATATAGGTCACCAAGCTGTGCCTGCATTCATTATACTTTCAGCATGTACCTCGCGCATCCTTCTGATGTGATTACTGCACAGAGACCCAGACGGTGTCTGTGGCCACTGCCCCGAGGCCTCCAGAATTTCTTTTGTGGGCCTTGCCAGCCGTGTGCTGAGATACGACACCTTCGGTCACACAGGATTCTATCCTGGTGCCTGGATCTGGCTTCGTATTTGGAGAGTCATGGTCGAAAAGCTGCTTGAGTGTGGGTGAGACCAGAGGCAGCCACCATGTCCCATCACCACACTCACAGCAGGGTGCCTTTGGGTGCAGGAGGGCTGGAGTGTGAGGCCCAGCCGCGGTGTGACGCGCAGGTGGTGTGTCGTGGCCATGGCTGCCTCCCGGGTGCAGAGCGGTGCTGGAAGCGGCAGCCACGCCATCTGCCCGTCGTCAGCTTTTGGCAGCCTGCAAGGACGGGAGGTGAAGTGTGATGGGGAGCAGCTCCTATCCGGGGAGAGCTCGCCTGCCGGGAGCAGGCAGCGGCGTCTGGGTCCTGGGTCGGGGAAGGCACAGGTCCCGGGGACCTCACTGGAGTCCCTCAAGTACACCCTGTCCCGCACTGCTCCTGCGACTCCAGGCCCTCACTCTTCTCTCGGGTCACAGTCCCTGGCTGGCAGGCGGGTGTGGGCAGTGCCAGCTGGGCAGCTCTCTGGGCGCAGACTGCTGTCCAGCTCTCTCGTGTGCCTGTGCAGAAGCAGCTGTCCCTTGCTGGCCATGTCACCCTGGGCAAATTATTTAACCTGTCAAGGTTTCTTTTCATTTTTTTGCCTGTTATTTGGAAACTAATTTTTTTTTTTTTTTGACAGGCAGAGTGGACAGTGAGAGAGAGAGACAGAGAGAAAGGTCTTTCTTTACCGTTGGTTCACCCTCCAATGGCTGCTGCGGCCGGCATGCTGTGGCTGGCGCACCACGCTGATCCAAAGCCAGGAGCCAGGTGCTTCTCCTGGTCTCCCATGGGGTGCAGGGCCCAAGCACTTGGGCCATCCTCCACTGCACTCCCAGGCCACAGCAGAGAGCTGGCCTGGAAGAGGGGCAACTGGGACAGAATCCGGCGCCCCGACCGGGACTAGAACTCGGTGTGCCGGCGCCGCAAGGCAGAGGATTAGCCTAGTGAGCCGAGGCGCCAGCTAACTAATTCTTATACTCATGAATTGGAGATACAGGAGAGAGCCACACAGAGTTTATCTGTCACCATGAACAGGACGTGATGTCCTTTAATTCCCTTTCATCGTCTCTCAGCATCCGTGGTCACAGTCCAGTGGATGGCTTTTCTGTTCCTTTATTTGACCTGGGTTAAGAAACCGCTCGTGTTTGTTTAACCTGAATTCTGGTCATTAGCAGTGGCTACCTCAGATGCAAGAAATTGTTCTCCTCCTCCTTAAATAATTAACTCCTGAAAATTACCCTGAGCGATTCAGTGCTGCCGTTGAAATGCAAATGCTGCAGCTCTTATCTCACTGGAGGTTTGCTCCTTAACCGGAGAATCTCTTTAAGAAATTCATTTTCAGTCCATTGCTTGCAAGCCTCCTTTAACCTAAAATGAAAACTCAAGGCACACATTAAACCGTGCGAGCTAGCCCTGTTCCCTCCTGAGACGCACAGCAGTGGAAGACAGACGTCCAGCTGTGGGGAATCCTGGAGCAGAAAGCCACGTCTGAGCCACAGGACACTGTCCAGAAGAGGACTCCTCAAGGTCGTGGTCACCACCTCTGGGAACACTGGCGTCTGCGAGCCGTGGAGTTAGAGCTCCAGTGTTTTGGAAGGCCCAGGGCAGGCGAATCGCCCGTCGGGGGAGGAGCTCCCACTGTGTGCACACTGCTTGGCTGTCTGGTTAGAGTCTTACATGTTGCGGTTGCTCTAACAAAACCAAACTCAGGTGGCTTCTCAACAGCAGGAACTCAGTCCTCACAGCTCAGGGGTCAGCCAGCGGCACCAGGGCGCCGGCACTGTCGGGTGCTGGCAAGGGCCCTCTGGCGGGTTGCTGCCTGCCTTCCTGTCCTGGACGCTCCCACAGAGGGCGGAGCATGAGCTCCGTGGTGGCTCCTTTTGTAAGAGCGTTAATCCCATTCGCCGGGGCTCCACTTCATGGTGTTGCATCGTGGTTGTGGGGACGTGTTGCTCAGTGTAGAAATGGAGAGAAGGCCCCAAAGACAGTGCAGGAGTGACAGCAAGTTTATTGGTGCTGAGTGCAGAAAGGGGCTCCATTGCAGGGGAGGGGCCCCGGAGCTGGGGATCCATTGCCCCCGGGGCCGGGTCTCTCTCCTGTTACTTTTCTCCTCCTCCCTTACCTGTGATGAGCTGGCCTTTCTCCGAGTGCGCACAGTAGGGCTCCTATCTGGATTGGCTCCAATGCCTCTGTCCAGGAGGACGGGGAGGGTCGGTGGTTGGATCCCCCACCTCTCTCCACGTGCAGGAGGGGTCAACGGCTGGTTAGTATTCCCCACACCCCTATCTTAGCTGCCATATCTCCCCTCTCCGTCCCTTTGGTCCATTCTAAATTGTGTTTTCTTACATTTTGTTTTCCCCAAGGGGCAGGATTTTCCTGGAATTTATGCAAAGTCTACTCTTTTTCTGACCCTGCCTCAGGGGTCCTCTTTTCCTGAAATGATGACCCCCCACAGGCCTGCCTTCCAGTGCCACCATCGTGGGGACAGGGTTCCAGCACAGGAGGCGTTGGGGCACCCAGACATCCAGTTCACAGCAGTTAGGGATGGGGGTTGAATGCTGTGGCCTGCACACAGGGTGAGACACAGCCGGTGGTTACGCGCAGGCGCCATCCAGTTGGTGCCGTGTGGAAATGCAGACCCAGAGCTGCCAGATCAAAGCTTTCTGTGTCCCTGGCTCAGTGTGGGCGAGCACCGCGGAGCCGTGAAGCCAGGGCCGGGCGCTGTACTTACAGGCGGTAGTGTTTGCAACCTCTGCTCTGCAAGGCTCAGCTGCCCTGGAGAGCCCTGGGGTGGTGGGGCCTGTGGCTATCTGGAGACAGGAAGGCCTGGGGCAGGAAGTGTGCACAGCCCGATGGAGACAAAGTGAGAGGGACCCCAGAGCCAGGAAGCGGAGAAACAAGACCAACTCCATCTTGATTCAGATCTCATCTCAGTCCTGCCCGCATGTACTAGTTGTGCAAAACACGATGTCCAGGTGTGGCTGCAGCAGACCACAGAGGGTCCTGTTTCGGAAACAAGAGAAAGAATGCTCCTTGTTAGATGCATAGAAATCACCCTTTGCCTGGTAACAAGAACCAATGAATAATCACCCCATCAGCCCGTAAAGATCGACTCTCTGAGCTCACATAAGTCCTCCTAGACCGTGCGCTCCAGCCGCCTGGTCTCGTCCTGCCAGCCCCTCCTGCTGCTGGGAGCGTCTCTAGTGTCTGCTCCATAAAGCATTGCTCCTGCTCTCACTGCTGTGTCCAGTCTCCATCTCATCATTCTACTTTGACTCCCATCTGCCAACCCAAATCCAATCCACAAAACTCCCGCAACCAAAGGCGGTGTAGACAGAGCCAGGAGGGAGATGGGACAGGCACATTTGGAGAGCAGAGGCAAACGGCCCGAGACATGCACTGACTTTTGCTCTCTTGGCTGTATCTGCATTTTCCTTTCCTTACCAATAGTGCCTGGTTGGAAAGTCAATAGTGAAATGTCACCATCGGGGCCGGTGCTGTGGTGCAACGGGTTAAAGCCCTGGCCTGAAGCGCCAGTATCCCATATGGGCTCCGGTTCTAGTCCTGCTGCTCCACTTCTGATCCAGCTCCCTGCGATGGCCTGGGAAAGCAGCAGAAGATGCCCAAGTCCTTGGGACCCTGCACCCACGTGGGAGACCAGGAAGAAGCTCCTGGCTTCGATTCGGTGCAGCTCCGGCTGTTGTGGTCATCTGGGGAGTGAACCAGCGGATGGAAGACCTCTCTCTCTGCCTCTACCTCTCTCTTTCAAATAAATAAAATAAATATATTTTTTAAAAGAAGTGTAATGTCACCACCAGCAATCCTGCTGTGACCTCCCTCATCTTACCACCACCCTCCCCTCGCCCCCACTGAGCCACCACGTACCAAGGAAACTAGAAGTCCCCTGTTCAGGCTGCTCCAGACTCTGCTGGCCATGGGTGGAAACTCTGTCTACCCGCTGGGACTTGGGGCAGAGCAGGAGACAGGAGACAGTTGGGGAAGGAGGACTTAGCACGCTCGCTGGGGTTTGAAGTTCCTCAGCCAGAGGTCACTTCCTTTGGCCTTTCCAAAGCATGGCAAGGACTCTGACCATTCATGGGTGCAGGTGCAAGAGGGGCAGGCCAGGTGGGAGCTGGGACCGAGGTCCTCACGGTTTCCACATTTCCGGGGGCTGGCGTCCAAAGAACCTGGGGGAGTGGTTTCTTTTGTTGTTGCTTAAAGATTTTCTTTATTTATTTGTGAGTTACAGTGAGAGGCAGAGACAGAGAGGAAGGTCTTCCTTCCGCTGGTTCACTCCCGGAATGGCTACACAGCTGGAGCTGAGCCAGTCCGAAGCCAGGAGCTTTTTCTGGGTCTCCCACGTGGGTGCAGGGGTGCAACCACTGGGGCCATCTTACTGGCTTCCCAGGCCATAGCAGAGCTGGATTGGAAGAGGGCAGCTGGGACTCGAACCAGTGCCCTTATGGGATGCTGGCACTGCAGAGGATTAACCTACTGTGCCAAAGCACCGCCCCCGAGAGCGGTTTCACACGGGAAGCTGGAGAGCTCTGATGCCATGTCCAAGGATCACTGTTGGGTGAGGAGCCAGAGGGGTCATCAGGACCGGGAGAAAGGGGGGAGGAGCCAGAGGAGGGCAGTGGGGAGTGGTCCATGGTTACCAGCGTGCCCGCCTGGGACAGGTTAGACATCTGACGGTTGGAGGGCAAAGGTGGGTGCTCGGTGTCCTCAGAGAGGACTTTGCGCCTTCGAGTGAGCACAGGTGGAGTAGGAAACGGCAGAAGAGGGGAGATGGGAAACAAAAGTTGACTGAAGGGAGAGGGAGTCCAGCGCGCAGGCTGGGGAGAGGGAAGGGCGGGAGCACAGCGGCCTCTGCACCGACGGGCAGTCCCAGTCGTGCGGCTGTTTCCGTGTCATCTCGGGTTAAAGGTGGCCACGCGTGATCCCCGGAAAAAGGACTCTGATTCTCACTAACATGTTAAGACGGGCTCACTCCGCTGGGTCCTGTTCTGAAAGAATTGTTGCTAATCAAAGACTGCTCTAAGCGGAGTGGAGGGCTGGCCAGCAGGAAGTAGCGGTAACTTTAAGAATCGGGGAAAAAACTCTCTTCTTGGACAGTGTGGTTGCCAACCCTCACTGGATAGGGGCGTGGGGAAGCTGACTTGGTGAAGTCAGCCATTCTGAGAACGGACTCTTGGTTTGCACCCGAGGATGCCCCAGAAGTCTGGAGATGACCCCAGAGGCCGTGCCAGGTGCCGCACACTGGGGATGCTGGCTTGAAGGGGCTGTGGGTCAGTCCCAAGGGGACCCTGGGTGTTTGGAACTGAGCCCCAACGTTCAGGTGTGGAGTGGGATTAGGGGCAGCTTGCTCTGTCAGCCCGTGCGGCTTCTCAAGTGTCAGCTGCACGGGCGAGCTGATGAATATGTGGGCGCAATCTGGCACGAGAGCTGCCTGCCAGTTCCTGCTGCCCAAGGTCAACGCTGATTCTCGCTGACACATTTGCAATGAGAAGACGCCTGTCGTTCTGTGGCTGGGATTGCAGTGGGACTTTACATTCCTGGCGTTTGCCTGGCTTTGGTGGTGCATAGGGAAGATAACGGCCACTGGGGCCCAGACTCCCCATGGCAGCTCGCCTCGGCCCCTGTCCTCGTTGGCTCCCTGTCTGTGATCTGGAGAGTGTGGGGTGAGCTCCCACGCAGCAGGGTCATAGTCAAAGCTTCCCCACGGACGGCACGTTTGCCACCAGCACACACAGAGCAAGCCGAGTGCGAGTGACGGGCACATACCTGATGGAGCTCCTCCGTTATCTGACCGGTCTCCTTGGAAACTCATAAAGACGGGAAATTAAAACACACGTTCCCTCCACTGTGGCTATCCTCCGTACCGCGTGTCAGCGAGGCTTTGTTTTAGGGTCTGGCTGGCTGTAAATGAAGTGCAGACAATGGGGGAGGCGTGGAGGGGACTGCGATGGAGTCCATGAGTCATCTTCAGAGTTGTCCTTGGAAGGTGGACTCCGACACATTCTCAGAATAAGAAAATCTTCCAAGGAGGGCAGCTCCGCTCAGGAAGAGCCAGACAGGGAGGCGGACAGCAGCCCACTCGGGTGAGCCCCGTGGGCAGGTGTGCCCAGGTTGCCAGACTGTTACCTGGCAGCTAACGGGGGGTCCCCGGGTGATGTGTCGGAGATGAGCTAACACCAACCATCTGGCATCGGGGGAGAGCGTTGCTGCCTTTCTGGCTGTCCCCCCAGCTCCTGCTGGGACCGTGCCTCCTCCTTCCCTGGGCTCCAGGCAGCCCGGCTCAGCGAGACACAGTGACAGAGGAGGGCTTTGAGCACAGAGTGACAAGCACACTCATTCATTCTGCCATCAATTCTTTTTTTCAGTTTTAAAATAATTTTATTAAAAAAATTGAAACAGAGAAAGATAAAGAGAGCTTCCATCTGTTGTTCACTCCACAAATGCCTGCAAAGGTTGAGGCAGGGCTGGGCTCAGGGCTGGCGCCAGGAGGTGGGAACGCAATCCAGATCTCCCAAGTAGATGGCAGGGACCCGATTGCTTGATCCCTCACCACTGCCTCCCAAGATCTGCATTAGCAGGAAGCTGGAGTCAGGAGCCAGAACTGGGCATCAAATCCAGATACTGCATTGTGTCCAGGTGTCCCAGCCGGCATCCTAACCACCAGGCCGAATGCCTGCCAGGTCATCAATTCTAACTCGAGTACTGGAAGCCACTTAGTAGGAGCTGGGCTGATGAGACCGATACCTCTTACAGGCGTGGCGCCAGGATACTGGACCGCAGTGCCTGCTCACGACTTCTCTTTTTCCCGCCTGTAAAATGGGCAGAGCAACGCCTCCCATGAGCTGCTGAGTGCCTAGGGAGGATGCTCCACTGTCTGTCAAACACCAGGTTTGTGGCCAGGCTCCCAGTAAGTGGCAGAGGCGACTGCGTGGCCTGGAGCCTGGGGGGGAGGATGAAGTCAGGAAGCAGAGCCCAGGTCAGTGCAGGGCACCCTGCCAGCATCCAGGATGTGCCCTCACTCGGCCCCGATGGGAAGATGACGGGGAAGAAGGCGAGGAGTGCTAACACGAGAGAACTGCGTGTGAGCAGGCGGGAGGGATGCCCACCGGGAACCGAGTGATTTCCTGGGCAAGCTTGAGCAATTTGCTGCAGAATGGGCGGCTTAAACCACAGAAATGTATTCGTTCTGGAGCCCTTCCAAGGCCTTTTGCAGCTCCATGTGGATTTTAGGATTTTTTTTCCCTGCCTTGGAGAATACTATTGGAGTTATAATAGGGACCACACTGAATCTGTAGATGGCTTTGGACAGGATGCACGTGCTGACAATATCAATTCCTCTGGTGTATAACATTTGTATGTCATCGACAGTTTCTTCTACCAGTGTTTCATAGTTTCCCGTGTATAGATTTTCACTGGTTAAGTTTATTCCTAAGTGTTTGGTTACTTCTGATGTTATTATAAATGGAACTGTTTTCTTGATTCCTTTTTCAGGCAGTACATTGTTAGTATATGGAATTACAGCTGGTTCTGTATGTTGATTTTGTATCTCAATAGTTTCACTAAATTTGTTTACTAGTACCAAGAGTTACTTGGTGCAATCCTTAGGAGATTTCTATATATAAAGAGCTACAGTGGTCAAAACAGATACATAGACTGACCGAACAGAGAAGAGCCCAGAAATAAACCAAGCATGTATGGCCAACTATTTGTCGGCAAGGCACCGAGAACACACACCAGGAAGAGGACAGACTCTTGAGTAGGCTTGTGTGGAAAACTGGATATCCACACGTGAGAAACGTAACCCTTCTCTTTCACCACACAGAAAAACTAGTTGAAAATGGACTAAAGAGCTAAAATAAACATAAAATCTGGGACCATAAAACTCTTGCTAGAAAGCTCGGGAGGAAGCTGTCTGACCTTGGCTTTCACAGTGAGTTCTTGGATTTCACACTAAAAGCACAGACAACAAGAATGAAAACAAACAAAGGAGACGGCATCAAGCTAAAATCTCTTTGTGCAGCAGAAGAAGCAATCAACAAAGTGTAAAAGCAGCCCGTGGGATGGGAGAAATATTTGTAAATCATATCGATGGTAAGAGTTAATACCCAAAATGTTAACTCAGACAACTCAATATCCAAGAACCAAACAGCCTGATTTTTAAAATGGGCCCAGGATCTAAGCAGACTTCTTGAAGGAGAAGACAGTCAAGGCCCCGAGGGTCATTTGCTGGCAGTGTTTGCCTGCAAGGTGCACCCTCTGGTGGAGGTGGTGCTCTGGTGACCACCGGCACCGTCTGTTGGTCCTGTGGCGGACTCTGAGTGCTGTCACACAGGGCTCGTGCTGTTCAAGTGCCAGTGACCCTGTAAGAAAACTCTGGCGTTGCTCTGTGTTTTTCAAGGTCTTGTAGATCAATGCCATGGATATTTATAATCCTGTCATTCTATGAATATAAAAGCCTTTTTAATATTATAGAAAACACGTTCTCCGACTCTCTGATTAATATAGAACTTGAAATCAATAAATAATACTTAGATAAAAATGAACATGCATTGAAAAGAACTATTAAAAACATTATTATACCTCATAGGCCAATAAAGAAATCGTAATGAAATTTAAGAAATCTGGAACCAATTACAGTGGAAATGTTACATACCAAAACTTATAAGATTCAATTTGAAATCCCCATGGGAAATTTTATTGTCTCAACTTTATATATTATAAAAGGAGAAAAATGGAAAGCTAATGACTCAAACATTGCATTCAAATAAGACAGAAAAGTAGAGGCTGGCGTTGTGATGCGGGGTTAGGTGCTGCCTGCGACACCGGCATCCTGTATTGGAGTGCAGGTTTGTGTCCCAGCTGCTCCACTTCCAATCCAGCTCCCTGCTGATGCACCTGGGATGGCAGTGCATGATGGCCCGAGTGCCTGTGGCAGACCTGGCTGGAGTTCTAGGCTCCTGGCTTCATCCTGGCCCAGCCCTAGCTCTGGCAGCCATTTGTGGAATGAACCAGCAGACTGAAGTGCTGTCTCTCACTCTCTCTCTGTCTCTCCCTGCCACTTTCTTTAAAATAAATAAATCTGTTTTTTAAAAGACAAAAAAAAAGTGGAACAAACTAAATAGAAGGAAAGATAAAAAACAACAAGAAGTTAATGAAGTGTACAGTAATAACTTTGAGGACAGGTAAATAGCAGCTATCAAAAGCTTGTGTTTTGTAAAGAATGTCTGGCCCAAGGCAAACCTAAATTAAAACGGAGTAGGGGCTGCTGCTATGGTGGAGCCAGTAAAGCCGCTACCTGCAGTGGCGGCATCCTGTGTGGGTGCCGGTTTGAGTCCCAGCTGATCCACTTCTGATCCAGCTCTCTGCTGTGGCCTGGGAAATCAGGAGAAGATGGCCCAAGTCCTTGGGCCCCTGCACCCACGTGGGAGACCTGGAAGAAGCTCCTGGCACCTGATTAGCGCAGCTCCGGCCGTTGAGGCCAACTGGGGAGTGAACCAGCAGATGGAAGACCTCGCTCTCTCTCTCTCTCTCTGCCTCTCCTTCTCTCTCTGTGTAACTCTGACTTTCAAATAAATAAATAAATCTTAAAAAAACTGAGTAAAAATGAAGTCATAATTAAAGATAGAACAGAGCTTAACAAGTATAAGGCACTATCAATAAAACAGTTTAAGTCATTGTCAGTTTTTGAAAACAAATGACCAAAATTGACACACGCAGCGAACAATACCTAGAAAAGCCCTGACTTAATCCTCAAAACGACCCAGAGAAAGTACGAGGGAGAGGCGATTTCACTGGCAATTCTGCTAAACCTTCACAGATCGGGTAACGCCTGCCACGCACGTGGTGTCCCAGAGGAGAGCAGGCGGAGTCCCGGCGCCTTTCGCTGGACTGGCGTAGCCCGGCTGTAACCGCACAGGGGCCTGGGGGGCCACCAAAAGGAGAGGCTCGCAAAGTTCACCGATTCAGATTTCCTAAACACTGTGTTAGCACAACACGTTCATATGAATGAATGCGAAATGACAAAACAAACGTATGAAATACATGTTGAAAGTTGTACCTCTTAAAATATGCAAGTATTACATGTTAATCTACAATTTAAAAATAAATAAAAAATTACAGATGTGTACAAATATACATCAAAACCTGTAACAAGTGTATCTGTGTTCACTTGTAGCGTGTGTTCCAGAAGAATGGTAAATCTTAGAAAATCGTGCTTATATTATTATAAATAACTTTTTCTAATTTGAGAGCCATGTGTATAGTGTGTGTGTGTGTGTGTGTGTGTGTAGAGAGAGAGATGGGGGTGGGGAGACACACGGATCGATAGGGAGAGCGTCCATCCGTGGCTCACTTCTCAGATGCTTGCAACAGCTGGGCCTAAGCCAGGCTCAGTCCCGGTCTTCTCTGTGGGTGGCAGGGACCCGACTCCTTGAGCCCTCACCCGCGACTCCAGGGTCCCCTCTGCGTTAGGAGGAAGCTGTAAGCAGGTGTGGAGCTGGGAGTCCCAGCCCAGGCTCTCTGATGTGGGGGTGGGCGTCTGAACTGGGGTTTCAGGAGCTAGGCCAGGTGCCCTCCTCACCCCTCTTTCTGGTTACTTAAGAGGGCAGGAGAGAGAGGGAGAGAGGGGGAGGGAGGGAGGGAGGGAGAAGGCGGGGAGAGAGGCAGGGAGAGAGAAATAACTACATTTTGAAATAATTTCTATCGGTAAGGGAATTGTTAAAGAAACTGGGATGCATCCATGTGGTATGATTTTTCGGAAGTGGTTCAGATAAATAAATTATATCCACATATATTTGCATGGATGCACCTTAAGAAAAAACATTTAAAACATCATTTGTATGTTCTATTGGAATGCTAAAAACACGTTGCAGATGAAAACATTTGGATAACTTGTCTTTCATGTAAGTTTAACATCACACAAGACCACTCTACTATTTATGTACGTGAGTATATAAATTAAAAAATGTAAATGTTGGGAATGGTAATCATAGATTTCAGAAAACTAGTGACTTTTGCAAATGAGATCAGAGGGCTGTTATAAACACTGGCGTCAAATACATTCTGTTTTTCATGGATCTGAATTAGTTATGGTAACATCACTATTCAGTATCTTGTATGAGAGCAATGTGTAATGGGTACTTGTTATTTATTACTTTATTTTGGTATATTTAAAAATCCCCATATTCAAAAAGAGGAGCAGTAAAGGCTCACACATAGCTGGGTTGACTCTTCTTTGGGGAGGGGTCGACAGTTAGGCTGTCTTCCCTGCCATGATTGGGAGTCAGGCAGGGTTGTCCCTGTGGTCTAGCAAATGGCAAAGTGTGGCTCACTAGGCCCCCACCCCATCATGGAGTTCTTTCCTGCCCATGGCCACTGCTGGCCCTGGGTAGTTTTGGGTCTTCAGTTTGGATGTGTGTGCACCTGTTGTGTACCTTGTCCTCTTTGCCATACCTTAAGTTACCTTTAAGTTACGAAGTTAACTTACCTTTAAGTTATGAACTCAGGATCAGTCTACACTGCATTAAGTAGTGAGCTCAAGACCAGTCTACACTACAGTCCAAGACTTTACATTTTCGTCCTGGCCTTGCTTAACTTTCAAAACTGGAACCTAGCTCCACCTGTGGGCAGTGTCTGCACATTGCCCTGCTGATGCCTTCAAGACAGTACAAGACTGCGGTACTGGGGCTGGCATCAACCTAGGAGTTCTTTTTTTTTTTTTTTTATAAGATTTATTTATTTATTTGAAAGTCAGAGTTACACAGAGGGAGGAGAGGCGCAGAGAGAGAGAGAGAGAGAGAGAGAGCGAGCGCTTCCATCTTCACTCCCCAATTGGCCGCAATGGCTGGAGCTGTGCCGATCTGAAGCCAGGAGCCAGGAGCTTCCTCCAGGTCTCCCACAAGAGTGCAGGGGCCCAAGGACTTGGGCCATCTTCTACTGCTTTCCCAGGCCACAGCAGAGAGCTGGATCTGAAGTTGAGTAGAGGGGTCTTGAACTGACACCCATATGGGATGCCGGCACTGCAGGCAGCAGCTTTACCCACTACACCACAGCGTCTGCCCCCACTAAGAGTTCTTTATGAGTATCTTTTTGGGCCGGCGCCGTGGCTCAGTAGGCTAATCCTCCGCCTGTGGCGCCAGCACACCGGGTTCTAGTCCCGGTTGGGGCACCGCATTCTGTCCCTGTTGGCCCTCTTCCAGGCCAGCTCTCTGCTGTGGCAAGGGAGTGCAGTGGAGGATGGCCCAAGTGCTTGGGCCCTGCACCCACATGGGAGACCAGGAGAAGCACCTGTCTCCTGGCTTCGGATCAGCGCGGTGTGCCGGCCGCAGTGGCCATTAGGGGGTGAACCAACGGCAAAAGGAAGACCTTTCTCTCTGTCTTTCTCTCACTGTCCACTCTGCCTGTCAAAAAAATACAAATAAAGAGAGTATCTTTTTGAAATAAAACCTCTGTCCTGCTGTTTTCTTCTGTTTCTTGGATCATGGCTAGGCTGCCCCAACACAGCCCTCTGGTGTTTGTTTGCAGAAAGTGAAACAAGCACACAGGTCTATGAACCCAAGAAAGGTTTGGCTTTCTGTAAGAAGTTCTACAATGATTCCTATGCTTCTAACCCATGAACAAAGCTATAAAGTTGGCACAATTATGGCTGACAGAAATAAAAAATATATGATATTAAACTGCTTCTTTCCAAGTTTTGATGGCAAGTGCTTGGAGGCATGAAGAAAATAATCTCTTCAGGAGGAAATAGGAGACATTTTTCTTCTGAGAAGATGACCAAAATATGTCCTGCACAGCAGAGCACGGTTTTAGTAGGTGACAACATGAATGGATGGAAGCAGTCTGTTTGCGTTCTTGGGCAATTAGGAAGCCACTTACCGATGACTCCGTGTGAGGTGTGGAAGGATATTGATTTTTATAAAGCACTTCTATGAGCCGGGTCACTTTGCCCTCGCACTGGCTCCGAACATCATTCTTGTTCCTTTTACTCATGTGCACTTTATGTGGCTCTACTTCATAATCATGTTCGCCCATGAAACTTTAAGAGGAGTTGTAAAGGCCAATTGCAAAATCCAGAATTGTGTTTTCCTTCTTCTGAGAACAGTGACAAGCAAAGGTTGGATAGCCTGACCCGGTGACTGAGGTTGGGTGGGATTTGGGTGCTGCTGACTTACCGGAGGGCGGCTCTGGAGGGAAGTGTGGAAAGGAGGGAGGGCCAGGGAAGGAACTCGCCCAGTGTCTGCTCTCGGGGAGGTCTAGCGTGGCCTGCTCCCGCGGAGAGGCTCTGGCGCCTGAAGCAGCCTCCAGGTGGAACCCATCCCCTCCTATTCATCACTCTCTGGCCGTGGGCCATTCCTGGTTGGTGGTTATGTGACTCCCCCGTGATGAAGTTCCCCTCATTGGAAGACAGGAGGGGTAGCTGTGAGCCATCATCCAACACCAAACACAGGGAAAGGCGGGACGCGAAGCTGAGTGGACAGCGTGTGGCCGGGACAGTCCACTCCAGGGGGTGCTCAAGTCCGCTTGTCCCTCCTGTTCACATCACTCCATCCATGACTTGGGGAGGCGTAGAAGAGAAAGAAGTTACAGTGCCCCTGCCTGTCACAACACGTGGTTCCCTGCCTCTACCACCTACTCCAGATTCCGGTCACTCCTACTAGAGTTTTGACTGGTCTTGGTGGGTTGCTGGCAAGTTTACCCAACTGTCATCCTGCACAGTTCTAAAATTTGGCTACCGAATCCTTACGAGGCTATGGCTTCTGTATTTACCAAGTGCAGTCAAACTGACATTGGGTGTCAGGAGACTGGATTATGTGGGAGCATGGCTCCATGGCTCCATGGTGGTCTAGTTACTCGTCTGGCAGGGATGAGACTTCTGGGTCTCCCTGCCTGCTCCTCCGCTCACCACAGGTGCAGGTCATGGCAGGTTCACGCCTATAGCCAGAGACACTGCCTCTCCACCAGCTGTGCTGGGTACTGTTCGTGTCGGCTCTTTACAGAGTGATCACACTGGATAATGTAATCCTCGGTGTGAGCTTTCCAAGTCCAGTCCTGGTACCAGTGTCTTGGGTCAGAGTTCCGAGAGGAGGAGTCTGAGATGGAGATTCAGGTACGTGTGATCACGGAGGCAGGTTTTTCGGGAAAAGCCTGCAAATGAGAAGGCTCAGGAGGGCTGGGGAGGGAACTGGACAGGGGTGTGATGTCAGGGAACGGCTTTCCTGGCTGTCTCAGTCCGTGTGGGCTGCTGTAACCAAGCACCCATAGCCCTGGTGGCTTAGGAACAGCGCACATTTCATTCCCGTGGTCCTGGACACTGGGAAGTGCAGAACTGTCTTGTTGGTAGATTCCGTGTTTGGACCGGAGGCACCTTTTACTTCACGGTCAGCCACCCTCACTGGAACCTCACACGGGGGAAAGAGATCTCCGTGGTCTTCTTCATAAGGGCACGAATCGCCCGTGACCTGATCACCTCACCACACCCACACACCCCAGGGACCCAGCACCTAGCGTCATCACATTGGGGGTTACGTTTCAACAGCACCTGAGTTTTGGGGGACACGGGCGTTCAGTGTGCAGTGCAGTCTGTGTGGATGAGGCTCTGGAACCTAAATCATACCACAGAGTTGATGTCTCTTTAGGTTGGGGTCTGTCTTTTGTACCCCATATTTTAGAAGTCACTGGCTGTGGGCCATCTTCCTAAGTAAGATGCCAGTGGCAGCCAGCATTCGCAGCTGTTTGTGAGTGGGTCCCGCACAGAGGAGGCCTGGTGAGGCACCCAAGTGTCTGAGTGTCCGCTGGTTTCACAGTGTGTGAGGTTTGTTTGTTTATTTATTTATTTATTTTAAGATTTATTTATTTATTTGAAAGGCAGTGTCACAGAGAGGCAGAGGGAGAGAGAGAGAGAGAGAGAGAGAGAGAGAGAGAGAGGTCTTCCATTCGCTGGTTCACTCCCCAAATGGCCACAAAGGCCAGAGCTGAGTTGATCCAAAGCCAGGAGCCAGGAGCTTCTTCTGGGTCTCCCACACTGGTGCAGGGGCCCAAGGACTTGGGCCATCCTCTACTGCTTTCCCAGGCCATAGCAGAGAGCTGGATCGGAAGAGGAGCAGCCGGGACTTGAACCGGTGCCCATATGGGATGCCAGCTCTGTAGGTGGCAGCTTTACTGGCTATGCCACAGCACCGGCCCCGTTGTGTGAGTTTAAACTCCAGCTCTGCCATTTGCTGCCTAGTGAGTTGGGCAAATTAATTCATCCCTGTTCCTAACCTATAAACTGTCCCATAATCATCTCAGTCAGGGGTGGGCATCGTGGCACAGTGGGGTAAGCAACTGCTTTGGATACAGTCAAACTCTGCTTTTGATCCAGCTTCCTGTTTATGTGCCTGCAGGACAGCAGATGATGACCTCAGGTTCACTCCCCAAATACCCATGACAGACAGGACTGGGCCAGGCCAAAGCCAGGAGTCAAGAATTCCATCCAGGTCTCCTGTGGAACTGAAGTGGGGAGTGAACCAGAGGGTGGAAGATATCTCTCTCTCTCTCTCTCTCTCTCTCTCTCTCTGTTAGTCTCGCAAACAAATAAAAATTTAAAAAAGCAACTCTCAGTAATGTTAACTTTTATTATTATGTATTGATTGGCATTATAACTATTCATTATCTATTTTCCAGGTTTCCAAAATACTGGGTATGAATTAATATTTTGAGCTAAAAAATTAAAATTTCACTGTTGACTCTTGAAAGGCCCAAGGTCAGTGCTCAGATGTCCCGTGTCCGCTTGTTCTTGTACAGTGAAACAGTTGCTCAGTACGCATGCTGAGTGAAATAATTACGAGCCGGTTGAATGGAATTTCTCATTAGCTCCACGGAGGAGGTAAGTGTGGGATCCCCCAGTGCGTCAGTCTGTAGGTCAGGAACGCCTGGTCCTGCGCCCAGTCCGCTCTGCGATGCCTGCGGGAGCATGATGGACACCTCCACTGCCAGGGGATCTCGGCTCAAGCTGAGACGTCTCCGAGTGCTGCCTTGACCTGAGACACAGAGACCCACTTAAACTGGCTCAAAAAAAGGATATTATTTTAATTTTACAGAATTCAAAGAATGGCTTGATTTCATCCTAAGGAACGTGGGAAACAGAGCACCTCCAGGTCTTACTGCCGGGAGCACGGTTCTAGCCCTCTCGGTTTTGGTGTCTCTTAGTTAAACATCTTCGAGAAATAGATTCCGATTGGCAGCTGCCTGGACCATGTATGGGACCGCCCTGCGGCGTGTGTCCACGGCAGATCCATCACACGCAGCCAGGAGCAGGTCCTTGCTGAAGGAGCAAGGACCGTGAGTTTGGAGACGTGGTAGCAATGAGCTGGTTAAGAGCTGGGCTCTGAGAGGATTTCATACGCCGGTTACCGTGTCCTCTGCTTTCCTCTTGGTAGCCTTGCTGGCTAGCGTGACCTCATCTTAGAGGTGTGGAGGCTGACCGACACTGGGGTAACTCCCTAGCGCCGGCGCTGGGAAGGCAAAGCTGAAATAACCGTATCTTGTTTCTGGCAGGTTTTGCGGACGAGCGAGCTCTTGTCCATCACAGCTCCTCTAGGATTCCCCGTGCTGGTTTTTCTTTGATGTGGATAAACACGTTCGCTCCCAGGCTGTGATGGCAGATCAGCATCACACCTGCTCAGTAAGCAGGGTCTCTTCTGCGCGCCCAGGGAGCTCGCTTGCTTGCTGTGAGGAATCCATTCCACCTCTTGGCACCCCCGAGACAGGGCCGCACGTCTTAACCCAAGTCCCAGTGTCACTGTGGCCTTTCAAGGCAGATCTCGCCTGCACAGAGGGAATGGCGCTTCCGGCCATGGCCTGGGCAAGCCAGAGCCAGCAGTTCGAGACCAGCAAGTGGTACAGTTGCTCAACTTGTCTTAATTGGGTAGCTTCATGGGTACACCTGTTTTCCCAAATTTTGATACTGCAGATCGTGGAGTTATTCTAAAGCAGCACCGGGAAAAGTCCATTGTCGATGGCCCCATCTATGCTTGCTTTGTGTGGGGGACTCCAGTGCTCATTGTTGGTTTACGGCTTCCAGGAGTTCTCCAGTGTCCAGCCTTCCAGGCGGACCGTTTTGTCTTCCTTCGCCGACATTTCTTCCCTGATTGGCAGGATGTGGGCCGAGGCAGAGGCAGGTGAGTGTGCCCTGCCTCTGTGAGGGGGGAGCCCTGGGCCTCGGTGTCGTTTGCTGACAATTCTGAGCCGAGGCCGGCTCTGTGACGACGTGGACTCCTGTGTTTTGTGCTGCGTTGTGGCAGAGGAGGAAGGTCGCTGCTGTTTGGGAGTTTGAGCGTAGGTGCTGTGGTTTCCATCCCTTTCAGACACGGTTCCCCAGTGTCACCTCGCAGCTACCGCTTCTCGAAAAAGCATAGAAGGAAGGTTTTTTATTTTTATTTATTTATTTATTTTTGACAGACAGAGTTAGACAGTGAGAGAGAGAGACAGAGAGAAAGGTCTTCCTTCTGTTGCTTCACCCAGATGGCTGCTATGGCCAGCGCGCTGCGCCGATCCGAAGCCAGGAGCCAGGTACTTATCCTGGTCTCCCATGGGGTGCAGGGCCCAAGCACTTGGGCCATCCTCCACTGCACTCCCGGGCCACAGCAGAGAGCTGGCCTGGAAGAGGGGCAACCGGGACAGAATCCGGCGCCCCGACCGGGACTAGAACCCGGTGTGCCGGCGCCGCAGGCAGAGGATTTGCCTAGTGAGCCGCGGAGCCGGCCTAGAAGGAAGTCTTAAGACTTGGTGGTCTCACTTCGTCTTTCTCTAATGAATAACTTTGTGATTCCTACAGAAAGGTAGATTCTGCTGCAGACAAATGACAGAGACCCCGAGCCTGCCGGGGACCCGGGTCACTGGGGTCGGTTTCTGAGTGAGGAGATTGTTGACCCCTTTGCAGTGAGGAGGGTGAGTGTTTACAGAAAGGCTGCGTGTTGTTGGTCCACACTGGATTTTATCAGGATTTACCCATAGGGCACAGCTTCTAAAAGTCACCTGTGACTTTAAACCATGGCAGGTGAACCCACATACAAGTCCTTCCAATATCATGCTCAGTTTTGGGCATTTAGAAATCCTACTAAATCATTTTAAAGCAAATGACCCACAATGTCTGCACCGTCCCTAGAACCCCACCAGTGGTGTTTGCTGTGTTAGTGACCTGTGTCAGCTTTGAGGGAGTTTGATGTGGGCATCTATGGGGTCCATTAGTAGGTTTGCTAAAGGAATAGATTTCTTCATAGTGTGTCCCTCATGAGCATATCTAGACATTAAACAATTTAAAGATTTATTTATTTATTTGGGAGTCAGAGTTACAGAGAGAAGGAGAATGAGAGAGAGGTCTTCCATCCACTGGTTCACTCCCCAAATGGCTGCAATGGTCAGGGCTAGGCTAGGCCAAAGCCAGGAGCCAGGAGCTTCATCCAGCTCTCCCACATGGCTGCAGGGACTCAAACACTCGGCCGTCTTCCTCTGCCTTCCCAGGCCATTAGTAGGGAGCTGGATCAGAAGTGGAGCAGCCAGGATGGGAACTGGTGCCATGTGGGTGCTGACATGCCAGGTGGCCACAATGCCAGCCCCTGAAAAGAATTTAACATATATCTTGAGTTTCTCTCACTCTCAGGCTTCCCCAGCCTCTCTTTAATTTCCTCATTATTTATCCGGCTGGATTTTGGGGATTGTACTCTTGGTGCATGCCATCCAGTTCCTGTGCTATTTTTACTTTCCACAAATTGGCAACTGAGTCTGGAGATTCTGTGAGACTTGGGTTCTCCTCGCTAGCAGGCAAAAGCATGGGCTCAAAAGACGTCCACATCCAAGTTCCAGAGCTCGCGAGTGTGTTTGCTCACATGGCCAGGGCTTCCCAGATCTGATCACATTAAGAGGTAAACATTGCAGCGTCCTAGGTTACTTATGGGGACCCTGTGTAACCCCGGGGGTCCTCCCAGGAGAGGCAGGGTAGTGAGTCCAAGAAGGAGACGTGATGGTATGGAGATGTGACGGCGTGGCCACAGCACAGCACGGCACGGGGGATGCCCCTGCCCACGGGAAGGGGCAGGAAGCAGATCCCCTTCCAGAGACTCCACAAGGCCACACAGCTCTGCCGCCATGTTGAATCTGAGCCCGCAAGCCCCACGGTAGATGTCTGACCTTGAGCACTGACCTTGAGCACTGACCTTGAGCGCTGTCTGACCTTGAGCACTGACCTTGAGCACTGACCTTGAGCGCTGTCTGACCTTGAACGCTGTCTGACCTTGAGCACTGTCTGACCTTGAGCACTGACCTTGAGCACTGTCTGACCTTGAGCACTGACCTTGAGCACTGACCTTGAGCGCTGTCTGACCTTGAGCACTGACCTTGAGCACTGACCTTGAGCGCTGTCTGACCTTGAGCACTGACCTTGAGCACTGACCTTGAACACTGTCTGACCTTGAGCACTGACCTTGAGCGCTGTCTGACCTTGAGCACTGTCTGACCTTGAGCACTGACCTTCAGCACTGTGAGGGCGTGAGTCGTGTTGCTTTAGGTCGTGATGTTGCAGCCGCTACAGCAGCAGCTACAGGACATCGCCAACCCCTCTGGCCAAGATGCGGTGAAGTGAGCTCTCTGAACAGGAGACTCGCGGGGTCCGGTCTCGTCCTCTGTGCCCTGTTAATTGAGGTTGATGCCAACACCTCATCCGCGGGTGCACTGGGGTTGAGGGAAGATGCTGCAGGCCCCCAGTTCCTGCACTTCCTGTTCATGGACTGGAGATGTTAGACGGGGCACCACTCACACAGGAGGCCGGGATACACGCTCACTTCCCCCTTGCCTTACAAGTCCTAAGGCAGTGACTTCCTTCCAGCCTCTGAGAGTGACAGTCCGGCTTTCGTAGACAGCATTGGTGAGGGGGCTCAGGCCTTTCCAAACACAGTGCTCACTGATACTCGGGTCGCCCCATCGTTGGCTGGTGAAGCCCAGCCTGGCTTCTGGGTGCCTTCGACCTGGCCAGCGGTCTTTAATGCTACACATCCTTGCTTTCCATGGCGACAAGGAGCCCAGCCTCAGCGTGCATTATCTGCCCCAGACCTGGAGTTTGTCATTTCTCCACTAAGTCTTGCTTTCCATGAGTGGGGGAGGAGACTGTAAAGGCATAGTTGCATCTCTAAGTGATAACAAAGCACTTTTATCTGGGACTCTGGTGTAGTCTTACCCAGAATTTAATTGACTATGTGGGAAAAATGATTTTTCAAATTTTATTTCTTATAAAAGTAACTACTGGCAATTCTTTTACTAGAAATAAAATAGAGCCAAATTTTCATTTAACTGAAGAATAACATTTAATCAATTTGTAATTCTGAGCTGTATTTAAGGTATGATTTTGAAATTCAATAGAGTACTACTAGATGTTATAAGGCTTAATAATTGTATGTATTCTTTTAAAAGGATATTTATTTTACTTGAAAGGTGGAGTTACAGAGAAGGAGAGGCAAAGAGAGAGAGAGAAGAGAGATATTGATGTTCATCCACTGGTTCACTCCCCAAATGGCCACAGCAGCTGGTGCTAGGCCAATCCAAAGCCAGGATCCAAGAGCCAGGAGCTTTCTCTGGGTTTCCCATGTTGGTGCATGGGCCCAAGGACTTGGGCCATCCTCCACTGCTTTCCTAGGCACATAACCAGGGAGCTGGATTGGAAGTGGAGCAGCCGGGACTCCAACTGGTGCCCATATGGGATGCCGGAGCTGCACCATAGCAGCAGCCGCTGTGCAGTCTTGACCCTGGATTTGTGGTTTTCTAACCAATGTTTCTACCTTATCAGTACACCTGCCAACTAATGAGTACTCCTCTGGCTCAACTGAGCCACATGAATTCCTGGTCCACACTCTCGGGTGCCTATTTTCTGTTCCAGGTAGTCTAAATCCCTCAACCTGACATTCAGATACTTCTTCCCCACTGTATCCTTGGCAATTGAAAATTTTGAGAGGTGGAGGGGGAGAGGGAGGGGGAGGGAGAGGGAGAGAGAGGGGATGGGGAGAGAGAGACGGGGTGGGGGAGGGGGAGATGGGGTTGGGGAGAGGGAGAAGGAGAGGGAGGGGACAGGGAGACGGGGTGGGGGAGGGTGAGAGGGAGGGAGGGAGACAGGGAAAGGGATACGGGATGGAGCAGGGAAAGAGGGAGGGGGAGGGGGAGTGGGGGAAGGGGAGTGGGGGAGGGGGAGGGAGAGAGATTTTTCGTTTGCTGGTGTACTCCCCAAATGCCTTCTATGAGCAGGACTGGGCTGGGGCCAAAGCTGAAGTGGAGAACTCTATCCGGGTCTCCCACGTGGGCAGGAGGAGCCCAACCCCGTGAGCCGGAGCCTGCCGCCTCCCGGGGTGCTCGTTAGCAGGAACCCGGAATCAGAAGCAACGCTGAGAATGCAACTCGGGCACCCTGATGGGGTGCGGGCATCCTCAGTGGCCTCACAGCCGTCGGGCCAGATGCCCAGCCCTGCTCACCTAGTTTTTACCCACTTTATTCTTCTTTGTTAGTTCTAAGACCTTCCAACCTTCACAGAGCCGTCTGCTTGCCACCTTCTGACACTGGTTTTGTTTTCTGGAGAAAAGAATTCAGAACCATGGCTGGGGTGTGTGTTGTGGCCCAGGCTAAGCTGCCACTTGAGTGCCTTATAGAGTGCCTAGGACTGAGTTCTGCCTCCACTTTGAACCCTGTTTCTTGTTAATGTTCTGGGAACCCAGCAAATGATAGGCTCGAGTACTTGCGCCCCGGCCACCCACGTAGGAGACCTGGAGGAGTTCCTGGCTCAACTCTGGCTATTAGGGGCATTTGGGGGGTAAACCAGTGGATGGGAGACCTCTCCCTCTCTCTGCCCTCTCTTTCTCCCCAGCTCTTTGTTGTTCTGCCTTTCAAATAAATAAAATTTAAAAAACCCAAAATTTAAAATAAATAAATAAAAGCAGCACCTCTTATCCAGGTAACTAGGGCAGTTGTTTGACCAGTGCGACCCTGGTTTTCCCCCTGGGGGGAGGGCTTGTGTGAGGGCTCAGCAGAGTGAGGACGGGGGAGGCAGGAGCCAGTGTGGATTCCACCCCCTGCTACTCTCACCCACTCAGAACCTTCTCCACACGTCCTCCATTAACTCAACCTTGACGCTTTTGGCAAGCTGAGGCTCCATGCTGTCTTCAGCGGGTGTTGGTCCCCTGGTGTGCACTGCTCTGTGCACCCCGCAGGGTGGAGCTGCCTTGGGACTCAACCCAAGGGAGCATATGCATTTGCTGAGCGCCCTCTGTATAGCTGGTCCCATGCATTGCTAGTGTAGACAGGAGTGAGAGGCCTGGGGGGCGGGGGCGTTGGCAGAGACGCTAAGTGCTGGGATTCAGGGTGGACTGAAGGCAGGTGGGTGCGCGAGAGGGCGAACCACCTCGGGCAAGTCTTGTGCCGGCTTTACCAAGGGGGTGAGTGAGGCCACGAACTCAGAGGGGAGCCATTCCTGCCACACAGGTCAGTTACACTTCCCAGGGGAGCCAGCCCAGCGTTCTCGTCTCCCCTGGGAACAGCGCTCCCACTGCTCCCGTCCCTGGGGGGCTGCCTCCACAGGACTAGGGCACCCCCGTGGGGATTTGCTCTGTCCCCGAGAGGACGAAGGACCCACTTCAAGTCTGGTCCTCGCCTGCCGTGCCCCGTGCCTGTTGGTGGATGGGGAGCACTGCCATCCTTGCCTCCACCGGCCCCTTCACCTTCTTGGTTCCTGGGGGCCTCCCTGGTTCGTGCCATCTCGTCTCCTCTCATGCCCCCCACACCACCGCTGCGTGCAGCCCAGACTCGTTTCGTGCAGGACTCACTCCCCACCTCTCGCCTGCTCACCAAACCGAGCCCAGCGGTCTCCTTGTTGGCGGTTTTGGTGGGAGGAGGAAGAAGGCTGAGTCAGACCTCCAGGAGGCTCATTCTCACAGGCTCTCCCCCCAGAGCCCCAGAGCCCCGTGGGCAGCCCCGCCCTGGCGGCTGTTCCCCGGTCAGGGGCGCGTGGCCGCTGTCTCAGAGACGACCCGGGGGCTGCGGGTTCACAGCCTTCAGTGCAGCCGCTGTTGGGAAAGCCTCCGGTCACCGATCCAGGTGTCACGGAGGTGTGACGTCAGACAGACAGACCCTGCTGTGGGCTGCGTCATTTCCAAGTGGGTAGAGCGAGAAGAGATCTGGAAACTGGACACGCAGTGTAGATGGGGGATCTGGGAAGGAGGCGTTTCTCTGTCTCCTGGGGGTCCCTGGCATCTGTGCGCCCAGAAATCCCTTCGCAGGCTGTTTGCTGTTTCTTCCGCTCCCGGGGCACAGCTGTGAGATGTTGTGTGACCTCACCGGGGAGTCAGGCCTTTTAATGGCACACAATGCAATTTAAATGAGTTTCCATCCGCGCGGAGGGCTGTAACTATTGATGTAATTTACAGCTTATTTCGGGCATGTATTAGCCAATTACGCGTCTTCAGCATCGGATTCCTGCAGGAAGACGTTCACAGCGACTTTTTCACTTCCTCCTCCCAGTTGCTGTGGAAATAATTAGGGTACTGACGTGTTTGCTAATAATTTGTTAGGTGGGAAAATGACTGCTCTTTCTGCAGACTCCCATATTAATAAAGCTGTCTTTTGTGTGAAGTCTAAAGGTTGACTTTTCTCTCATCACTTTCAATTATTAGTACCTTGAAGAATAATCAAGATGGAAGAAAACAGGCTTGTTGATTGAAAAAAAAACTCCTGCTGCTGCCCGCTCCTGCTTGAGCCGGGAGTTAGAAGAGCAGCACCTGTTCTGGAAGTTTCCAGCCAGGATGACCGTGTGCTGCTGTCCTGGACAGTCTTCGGCTGCCGTTTCCCTGTGCCACGGAGCACCTCCAAGATGTGGTCCTAGACTCGGCTCTGTGTCCAGTCTCTCCTGGGGGGCTGACAGCTGACCCCGTGGGTGTCTCCCCAAAGCCTCATGGGCTCTGTAACCACAGTGGAGGCACCTTCCCTTCCCTTGGTGTCATGTGGCTGACGAGGGCTTGGGAGTTTCAGGAGCCTACGTAGGAGAGGACTTGGAGAGGCAGGCCCCGCCCAGCTGAGAGGGTGTGGCGCCCTCAGCTGCAGAGCGCTGAGCTCCATCATCATGCCCCCTCCACTAGGGGAACCGCAGGACAAAGCTGAGAGTCTGCTTGATTGCCAGTTGATTGACTGTTTCTTCTAACCTCCACCTGCAGCTTCCTCTCCCCTTTAAAAACCCATTGCTTGTCCGGTGGGAAGCAGCACAGTTTGGATCCGGAGGTCACTCTCTCTTTTTTTTTTTTTTTTTTTGACCGGCAGAGTGGACAGTGAGAGAGAGAGAGACAGAGAGAAATGTCTTCCTTTTTCCGTTGGTTCACCCCCTAATGCTGCGGCCAGTGCACCACACTGATCCGAAGCCAGGAGCCAGGTGCTTCTCCTGGTCTCCCATGTGGGTGCAGGGCCCAAGCACTTGGGCCATCCTCCACTGCACACCCGGGCCACAGCAGAGAGCTGGACAAGAAGAGGAGTGACTGGGACAGAATCCGGTGCCCCAACCGGGACTAGAACCTGGGGTGCTGGTGCCACAGGTGGAGGATTAGCCTATTGAGCCGTGGCGCCGGCCAGGAGGTCACTCTCTCCCAAGACTGCCAGGTCCTTGAAGTAAACCCACTCCTCTGACCAGCTCTAGCCTCTGCTGAACTGTCTGTGTGGTGGCGAACAGCAAGGGCCAGCTCCAACCACGCTGGGCTCAGCCTTCCTCTTCCTCCTCTGCTGGTTTGCTAAGAACCGCTCCGCAGAGCTGGCCGGAGGACAGGAAGTCTCAGTGAGGGGAGCCCGTGCCCCAGCGTGCCCCAGCGTGCCCCAGCATGCCCAGCGTGCCCCAGCATGCCCAGCGTGCCCCTCTGGCCCTGCCCTGGCTGGCCAGGCTGACTCAGAGCAGCGCACAGCCAGCACCTCATCCACACTCTGGACTGTGACCATGCACCTGCCTCCTCTTCTCTCTACACAGCTGGTTTGGAAGAATCTTGGAAGCAGTGACCTGGCTGTGCTGGACCTGGCCGTGGAGGACACAGTGAAGCTTGTGTGGGGAGTGAGTGGGCAGTGGACCCAGTGCCCCTGAACGGAGGACGCTCTCCTTAGTCTCTGCGTGGGGCTCGTGAGCCATGGGGACGCGTGTCAGTGTCCCGCTTTCCGGCCTCTAGGAAAACCACAGGTGTGCTTGACAGTGCCTGCACCCTGACCAAACCCCTCCTCACGCCATCTGCTTAGAAGAGCTTTTCTAAATGGCCCCAAACCACATCAAGTGGACACAAGCTGCTGGCCTCCGTGGATTACAGAGAGCGTGTTTTGTTTAAGCACAGCCGTCTCTGGGACTTGGCATCGGAGCAAAGCAGGCCAGCTGTGCTCTACCCGACGGCCCTCACTTGCTGCTGGACCACCAGTCACCTGCTGGGGACCCTGGACTCGCTGCTGCTTCTGCTGCGGTGTGGGCGGCGCCTTGATCCCGCCTCGCTCTGAGCGCTGTGTGTGGAGCGAGCTGGTGAGTGGAGCCCAAGTTATCTCATGATTCCTGTGTAGTCACTGAAACATGCAGTGTTGTGTTAATGGGCCTCTACCAGCTGTAAGACGTTTTGCTTTGTGCTAAGTTTGCTGGGGCAGCAAGGGTCCAAGTGGGAGTCCCGAGGTGGTGTAGACACCGAATGTGTGTGTTTTAGGGTACTTAGATTTCCTCTCATCAGGGTTGGGCTTTTCAAACACAACGTAGAGTTGTTTTCCTTTCCTCTGGATGAATACCAAGGAGCAGAATTATTGGGTCACAGATAAGTGCACTTAGTGGTATAGGAAATAGGTACGTACTTTCTTGTTACTCAGTTATATGATTTCTTCATAAACTTAGCTACCAACCCTTTATCTGATATGTGGTTTGCAAATATTTTTTCCCTCGTGTAGCTTGTCTTTTCGTTTGTTGGTGCTTTTTGAGTTTGATATGGTCCCATTTTGGTGTAAAATCTGAGAAATAATTGCCAAGACCAAGGTCAAGGGGCCTTTCCCATACGTGCTGTCCTGAGGGTTCTAAGGTTTCCGGTTTCGTGTTTAGTTCTGTGTGTTCTGACGTGGTTTATCCAGGAGTGATGTCAGAAGAGTCCAGTGTCGTTGGTTTCACACGGGTTTATCCAGCTTTCCTGGCACTGTTTACTGAAGAGCCCACCCTTTCCCCATCATAGCCTTTTGGTGCCCTTGTTGAAAATTCATTACACAAATATATTTGGATTTATAAAATTCGTATAACTCAACAGGACAACATACAACCAAGCCAAAAATAAAACAGGCAAAACACTTGAATAATCCATTTCTCCAAAGATGGTGTAAGAGTATCAACAAGTCCGTGTAAAGACACAAAGTCGCTCAGCATCACTAATCACCAGGGACACACCGGACAGCACACCTGCTGGGACGGCTTTTATCAAAGAGACAGAGTTAGGAGTGTTGAGGGTGTGGAGAGGAGGGAACCCTTGCACACGGTTGGTGGGAGTGTAAGTTGGTGCAGCCATTATGGAAAACAGTATGGAGGTCCCTAGAGACATAAAAAAATTACAACTACCACGTGATCCAGGAATCCTTCTGAGTCTGTCCCCAAAGGAACGGAAATGACCATCTCATAGATGCCCATACTGTTCACTGCAGTGCTGTTCACAGTGGCCACGCTAGGGAACCAGCTTGGTGGGCATCATTGGAGGAAAATGTCTACAGGTGAAACATATTATTATATTTATTGGATCTCCACTAGGTAAAAATATAAAATTATGTATGCAATTATAAAACCATATACATAGAATTATATATAAATTATAGCATATCATATATACCATATACAGAGAGTACATTGTTTATGCACTATATTATAAACATGAGTATAAACATATATATACACACACACACACACACACACACACAAGGAAGTGATACTCAGTTTATAAGAGGAGGAGAGCCTGCCATTGGCTACAACACAGATGCACTTAGAGGACATTATGCAAAATGAGGTTTTCCAGATGCAGGAAGATGGTTCTGCATGATCTCACATTTGGAATGTAAAAAGAAAAAGTCAGGGCTGGCGCTGTGGCACACTAGGTTAATCCTTCGCCTGCGGCGCCAACATCCCATATGGGTGCTGGTTCTAGTCCTGGTTGCTCCTCGTCCAATCCAGCTCTCTGCTGTGGCCTGGGAAGGCAGTGGAGGATGGCCCAAGTGCTTGGGCCCTGCACCCCATGGGAGACCAGGAGGAAGCACCTGGCTCCTGGCTTCAGATCAGCACAGCGCCAGCCATGGCGGCCATTTGGGGGTGAACCAATGGAAGGAAGACCTTTCTCTCTGTCTCTCTCATTGTCTGTAACTCTACCTCTCAAATAAATAAATGAAATTAAAAAATAAATAAATAAATAAAAGTCAGATACAAGGAGATGAAGACCAATTCAGAGGTTACCAGGGCTGCAGCTGGGACAGGAAGCGGGGAGGTCTAGGGGAAAGGATACGAGGAGGCACAGACGAGGGCCCTCAGACAGCTCCCAGGAACGTGTATATGAAACACGCATGTGTCTAACGGGTTTTCTGCACAGAACAAACAATCCCATGTCCCCGAGCACGCTGAAGTCCCCAGTGTGGAGGGTGAGCAAATCTATGTACAAAGGCTCACACGGTGCTCGCACGCCGTTTTGTAGGAAACAGACTACAGCTGCCTTTAGACTGGGAAGCAGAGAAAAACATCCACGGCCAATTTTAATTTTGACAAGGAACTTCCTGTTACTAACACGGAGTCTGTTTTTTATTTTTTTAATTAGAAATATCATCATTCACACTTGCAGTCATGGACGCACGTTCACATGCAGTCACCGACTGAATGAAAGACTGTTGGGTTTCCTGAGAACCCACCATGAAATGAAGTTCAGGGTGAGGAGAGCGTGAGTGGGGCGTGCCGGGGGGCGGGACAGGAGTCATGGGAGCCACGTCCTTGCAAGCCTCGCGGGGCCCCGCGCTCCCGCCCCTCGCGGTTCTCCCAGGTGTGCAGGGCTCTGCACGCAGCTCTGCTCCCAGCATTGCCAGATGGTGCCGCATCTTAACGCCAGCTTCTCCAGTGGCTGCTGCCCTGGCGTGCCCCGTCTCAGGTCCAGGAAGGGCAAGGAGCCTGGCGCCCTCCAGGGGTCTCCCGGCTCGCAGTGGTGGTGGGGTGACCTCCCAGCGTGCCCTCTGAGGAACTTTCTCGCCCTGAGAAACGGGTGCTTTTCATGCACGTGATGCACTCGGAAAAGAAGGCAGAGTCTGGCTCCGGGGGCACCTCAGGCTGGTCCGTGCGGCAGCTTCTCCTCACCCCTGGGCAGTGGGCATCAAGGCTTGTCCTGCCTGGCCGTGCCCTGGTCCCCTCGCCTCCTCCCCGTGGCTGCCACCTCCACGTCCTGTGCCCTGGTGCCAGTCTCCCTGCAGACAGCTGTGTATGGGTGCGGCGGACGAGTGTGCTCTCCGCGGGGAGGGTCTTCCGTTCTTTATGCTTTGGGAACCACCTTGCTCCAGGAGCCCCACACAGCCTCATCTCCTGCTCGGCAGAGGCAGGGGTTCCCCGCAGGGCCCCCGCCCACAGCGTGAGAGAAGGCACACAGCAGCGTGCGTCTGATTCACAACCCTGTGCAGGGTGTGGGGCAGGGTTTCCTTGGGGATTACAGCCTGGGCGCTGTTCTGTTGTTGTGGACATGAGCGAGAAAAGGAAGAGCAGGTGTGCTGTGGGCGCTGGGCCCTGAGGGCGCTGGTTCCCTCTGGCCCACTTTATCCAAGCATCCAGTGCCCCGGCTGGGGGTTCCAAGGACCTGAGACGTGCGGTGGGGGCCGTGATTTGTAGCAGGACGAGAGGGAGCCTCGCTGCCTGCTAAGGCACTGGCAGACCGGGGCCAGGAAGGCTGAGGTTGGCGTGTTATCTGTGCTGTCTTTTCTTCCCACCGCAAGTACGCACAAGGTTTGGGAGGTCATGGCTTGACTCCCGGGGCAGCCACAGCTGTATCCATGAACCAGGCACTTGCAGGGGGAGTGTCTTAAACACATGAGTGTTTACTTGCCTTTGGGCTGGCGCGTGAAGACAGGGCTGTGATTTCGAAAGCATCACAGGTCGTTCTGGATCTGTTAGCTCCCTCGTGGGCTCGAGTGCCCCCTAGGCAGCCCCGATGGGGTGAGTGTCCAGCAACAGTAACCCACGGCTCAGGGCAGTGGCCTGATCCGGCAGACAGCCGTGGGCTGAGCCTGGAGCTGTGTGCGGAAACACCCACCTGGCCCACGGCTCGCCGGGACCTCCAGCCGAGGAGTGAGCGTCCCACGCCGTGGATGCCATGAGGACCCGACGTCATCTCTTCTCACTCTCTGACGTCACTCAGGACTGCCCGCCGAGACTGTGACATTGACCTAAGGTTGGGTGGGAGCAAGTTCTGTTTACGCACAGCATCCATCAGTCGGTTCCCGGAACACTGCATAGCTTCGGTGTCTTTTCACTCTAAGGAAAAGCAAGTCTTGATGGCTCAGGGCTCCTGTGAGAGCTGTTATCCAGGTTCACTTAATTAGCCGAGTGATATTTAACCATCATCATGTATATGTAGACACACACTCTCACGTGCACGTAGTCCAAAGGGCATCCTAATTGCTTGTCACTTTGCACTTCCATCGTATTGGATTTTATTCTGAGCAAGTGAACCTGAGATAGGTCAGTTTCTCCGTGAGTTCTGCAGAAGCACGGGCTGACTGACGTGGAGTTGCCCCGATTCGGGGGGGGGGGGGGCATCGTGCTCGCACCGGCCTCAGAACCCTCTTGCCCAGAGAGAGCTGGAGGAGGAGGCTGACCTGGGAGGGCGAGTGGTGGTGCGGTGCAGCTCCTGTTTAGAAACAGAAGCTGAGTGAAGGAAATGGAGAGGTGTTTGTGATGGTGGGAAGGACCCTGCACAGAGCTGATGACCTGAGGGTTTCCTAGGAGCTGCGTGTTGGCTGGGTGCCTTGTAGCAGCTTCAGTGCTGAGGGACGCCAGGAGGCAGGGGTGGGAAGCCCGCGTCTGCTCGCGTAGGTGCCCAAGGCCACACAGGAAGGCCACTCTCCACCCTGATGGTCTCAGAGGCTGTGCCCCGGGGGGCGGAGACGCCTGGGGCGTCACTGCTGCCTGCATCTGGAGCTGGTGTGGATGCAGGCGTCGGCCTTGTCTGGGGTGCAGGGTGCGTGGGGAACGCTCCTAACTTTGGACAGGACCTCAGTGCTGACGGTGCGGGTGGCCAGGTTCTACAGCTTCCGGGATTCCCCAAGCAGGCAGAAGGCCAGGGCGTCTCGGGGGCTGCCCCCTCTCTCCTGACTAGTCCCGAGCGTGGTGCCTTTCCTGCCAGTTCCCTTCAGTGCGCCAGACCGGGCCTGGTCGCTCTGTGCGCCCTGGTGGCGTGCGGGATTTCTCAGCCCTGTCCTGGCCCTTACGTCTTGTCAGCGCCGTGAAGGGAACAGAGTTAGGTCTTGTATGTGCGCTGCTTTCCCGCCTGCTCTTCTTGATCAAAACTCTTCCTCAGACTGACTCGGACTCGTTCTGGAGGATGGTCGGCGATTGTGGTCACAAATACCTGATCTACAGGTTAAAGAAAAAAAGGAGGCCGAGCTTTAGGGGCAGGAACAAGATCCTTTGAAGGCGTGAGAGTTGTGGATTCTTGTGATTGATAGCGCCAAGCTTTGGAAAATGATATTTACTAAGCTCTTGCCTTTGATTTAGGAAATTGGGCTCTCTCTTTTGTTCTCAGCGAAACGTCTGGCAAGGACAGCCCTTGGAAGGGCGTGACTCAGCGGACGAAGCGCACAAGCCCCAGCCGGAGCTGTCCTGGGAGCTGGGTTGTTTTCCTTCGTGAGCGTCATCCATCACCGCTCCCTCTGCAGAGTTTGGCTGACCGGCATTTGATTAAATTGCTGGCCCCGACTGTGAGTAGAAGATGATGGCTTTGGACTATAGCCAGTAAAACACCTTGATGGTTCCCGAGGCAGCCGTGTGATGACAAAATCACCGTCCCCATGAACCAGTGGCCGTGACTAACGTGAGTCGGTCATCCTGCCTGGGCTCTGAGCTGACATCCGGCGAGGCGGGTGGAGTTTCTGTGAGCCTACGGGGTCTGGCCTCCCCTCCCATACCTGTAAAAGTTCCAGTGTCGAGTGGAGGAAAACATAGCACAGAGAAACACACATAGGATCCAGACTTCCCTGTGTCCTTGGCGTGAGCCAGATCCTGGAGGCGCAAGCCCTGCGTGCTGTTAGGTCCACTGGGAGGTTCCTGCTTGTGTCCTCCTTGGTCAAGGAGCTAAGTGGCATGGCCACACCCCAGAGGGCTGCACAGCCGGTTGCTCCTGTTAAGTTCTCCTTATGGAGAAATAGGACTTCCGGTAGTTGAGGTGATGCCCGTGTGTGAATGGGACACTGTCTCCTCCACACCAGCACTCGGCCCTGCACTGGGCACGTAACTGCACTCCTGCAGGCAACAGCTCTGAGACGCAAGTGGTGTGTGACACAGTTAGAGCCATCTTCTGGCTGAGGGACACAGCCAGCTCTCAGCTCGCACAGGGATTGCTTCCGCAGAGAGGGGTCACACTCCGCGCTGTGCCCTGCACTTAAAGTCCTAACTCCAGGCCATTCCCGGCTTCAGGACACCCCACAGATGGGCTAAGACGATGAGGGACATTGCATTGCAGCCCCTCTGCCCAGTCCTCCGCACAGCTCACGATGGCAGGCGTTTATCTGCTGATCTTCATCTTGGAGCCAGCTTCCCGGGCACCCAGCCTGTGATGATGCAGGGCCCCCCAGGATTCCCCGAGGTCTCTTCTCCAGATGCGGCTCGAGTGATGCTTGCCAAATGCTAGTCGGACGTCCGTTATTTGGATTACGTCAGTGGTTTATCTTTACTCTGAGAGACAGACAGCTGCCCCCTTCATGTGGCCAACAGGAGGATTGGACATCAGCTTTGCCACTGAAACTACGGCAGTTCTTGGAGTACCATAGAGCATACAATATATTTTTTAAAAGTCTTATTTATTTGAGAATGCAGAGTTACAGACAGAGAGAGGGAGAGACAGAGAGCGAGGTTGTCCATCCACTGGTTCACCCCCCGGGATGGCTGCAATGGCCAGAGCTGGGCAGATCCAGAGCCAGGAGCTTTGTCCAGGTCTCCCACGTGGGTGCAGGGGCCCAAGGACTTGCGCTGTTCTCCGCTGCTTTCCCAGGCACATTAGCAGGGAGCTGGATTGGAACTGGAGCAGCCAGGATGCAAACCAGTGCCCGTATGGTATGCCAGTGCCACGGGCAGAGGCTTAACCTACTAAGCCACAGTGCCGGCCCTGAGCATAAAATGTTTTAAGTAATTTTGAAATGCTTATAAGTTTTGAAACATTCATTTACTGAATGACACGTTGGCGCATTCTAAACTAATTCTATCTGATAACTATTTAAAAAACTGCCTAAAATATGAAGATAGCATATGCACAAGGCAATATTTAATCTTTATATTCCTAATTGGAGCAAGAAAATAAAATAAGAGGGGTCAGTGCTGTGGTGCAGTGGATTGAACACCCTCTCTGGTGCTGGCATCCCATAGGGGTGCTGGTTCAAGTCCTGGCTGCTCCCCTCTGACTCCGCTCCCTGATAATGCACCTCGAAAGGCAGTGGAGGATGTGCCAAGTGCCTGTGCCCCTGCCACCAGGTGGGAGACCCAGATGAAGCTGTTGACTTCCTGGCTTTGGCTTGGCCCAGCCCTGCCCGGCCGCTATGGCCAACTGGGGAGTGAACCAGCAGATGGAAGATCCCTGTCTCTCCTCTCTCTCTCTGTAACTCTGCCTTTCAAATACATACATAAATAAACCTTTCAAAAATGAAATAATAATAATCACATTCATAAACTTTGTAAGTTCAGCAAGTGAATCTCTATAATTAGGTCTGATTTTTTTTCTGAAGAATTTAGTTTTTTCTTTCTTTTCTTTTCTTTTTCTTTCTTTTCTTTCTTTCTTTCTTCTTTAGAGAGATGCCTCATCCAGTGCTTCACTCCCCTAAGTGCTTGCCTCAGTTGGGGTTGCTGGACTGGGCTAAAGCCAGGAGCAGGGAACTCAGTCTGCGTCTCCCACAGAGGTGGCAGGAACACAAGTTTTTCAGCTATCATCGGCTGCCTCTTAGGGTCTGCAGTACCAGGAAGCTGGACTTGGCCAGATCTGGGAATCCAACTCAGGTATTGCAGTGTGGGTCACAGGCATCCTAAGCAGTGTCTTAATCACTAGATCAAATGCCTGCCCTTGGAGAAGGTAGTTTTAATAATGTCTTTGTGTGTGTGTCTTGCAATGTTCTACAAAGTTGAATTTTATGGCTTTTGAATTTGAGGTTACTAGTATCCTTAACTGACTGTTCTGCATGACCACAGCACCTTCATTTGAGAACTTGTCCTAACAGATGCCCATGTACCTGGGAAGCTCGAGCCACCTCCTTCACAACAGAGGGGCTTCTCAGTTCCAATCTTTATATTGAAATCCATGAGTTGTCAAGGCAAATATCTAGTTTCTGACTTCTTGCCTCCTCTCAAAGTACCATTCTTTGCTAGATATTTTTATACAATAAAATTTAGTAAATAAATTATGAATGTTTTAAATGTGCCACCACATTTTTTGGAATTAAAGGATAAGTTTATTTTGGGACCAGTTTTGAAGTTCATTCAATTTTTTAATTGAAATATAGCATATACGCCAAGAAATGCACATAAGTGTATGAGTTTGTTGTCCTCTGATCACACTCATACCAACACCCACAAACACAAAACACAAAACATTCCTAGCACCACAAGAGTGCTCACTGTTCCCCCTCGCCATTTCTTGTTCTTTTTAAGTGGGAAAGAAGAGTGCATTGTCATTTATGTGGTGTGACCCAGTGAAGCAGTTTCATAGCCATGTACCAAACGATACGACATCCACACGGTGTTTATACTCTCTATATTAATTACCACAGGTAAGGGAAAGCATGTGATATTTGTCTTTTGGGGTCTGGCTTATGTCACTTAGCAGAATGTCCAGCTGCATCTAGTTTGCAAGTGTCAGGATTTTTTTATTCTTACAGTTGAGTAATATTTCATCATGTATTTATATAACATTTTCTTTATCCAGTCATCAATTGCTAGATATCTAGATGGACTCCATATCTTAGCTATTGTGAATTGAGCTGCAGAACTCTTTCATATGCTAATTTCATTTCCTTTGGGTAAATTCCCAGAAGTGGGATGGCTGGGTCATATGGTAGATCTATTTTCAGATTTCTAAGGAATCTCCATGCTGTCTCCTGTAATGACAATACTAGTTTACATTTCTTTCTTTTTTTTTTTTTTTTTTACAGGCAGAGTGGACAGTGAGAGAGAGAGACAGAGAGAAAGGTCTTCCTTTGCCTTTGGTTCACCCTCCAATGGCCACTGAGGCCAGCGTGCTTTGGCCAGTGCACCGTGCTGATCCGAAGCCAGGAGCCAGGTGCTTCTCCTGGTCTCCCATGCGGGTGCAGGGCCCAAGCGCTTGGGCCATCCTCCACTGCCCTCCCTGGCCACAGCAGAGAGCTGGACTGGAAAAGGAGCAACCGGGACAGAATCCGGTGCCCCGACTGGGACTAGAACCCGGTGTGCCGGTGCCGCAGGCAGAGGATTAGCCTATTAAGCCACAGCGCCGGCCACTAGTTTACATTTCCACCAACAATGTATTAGGGCACTTTTTTCTCCACATCCTCACCAGCATTTGTTATTTTTTGATTTTTGAATGATAGTAGTCTAACTGAGGTGAGATGAAACCTCCCTGTGATTTTTATTTGGATTTCTCTGATGGCTAGTGATCCTGAGCACTTTTTCATGTGTCTGTTGGCCATTTGTATTTCATCCTTTGAAAAATGCCTGTTCAAGTCCTTTGCCCATTTCTTAACTGGACTATTTGTTTTGTTGTTATGGAGTTTCATGAACTCCTTGTATGTTCTGGATATCAATCCTTTATCAGATGCAAAGTTTGCAGGTATTTTCTCCTGTTATGTCAGTTGCCTCTTCACTCTGTTAACTGTTTCATTGTTTTGCAGAAACGTCTCAGCTTGTGTAATCTCATTTGTCTATTTTGTTTGTGTCACCGTATTTCAGTGTTGAAAATCTTAGGTATCCTCTGTTTCTTTCTGTTTTGGTGCCAAGTATATACCTATTCAGCTGAAAGAAATTCCATAAAATTTCTTCACAAAAGCCGAGACATGTGACTCCCAGTTGTGTTTGAATACCACTGAGCTCTCATGCTTCAATTTGTTTAGCTGCATAATTGCTGTTTAAGACTTTTATTGTTTTCGTATTTGCTAACTTTGTTTTACATCACTGATATTTGATGAGAGCAACTTGTCCAACATTACTGCATATTTGCAAACAAGGGATCTCTTAAATGTTCACAAAAAATGTGTTTTTGAAAAAAATACACTTGAATTTCAAACTTCTTTGCACCAAAGGAAACTTATTTAACACATTTAAAAAAATTTTTAACACACATATAAAAATTGTGCATATTCATGGGGTTTTATGTGTTGTTTCCTTACATGTATACATTGTATAATATCCAATCATGGCAAAATATTTATCCTTTGAGCATTTAAGATTTCTTTAGAGTGAAGACATCCAAAATCCTATGTTCTAGCATTTATTTAAATGCAGGAATATGTAGTAATTGACATTTTTGTTTATATATTTATTTTTGTTTGTTTAAAAGGCAGGTAGAGGTCTCTCACTACCATTTTACTCCTCAGATGCCCTCAGCAGCTGGTGCTGGGCCAGGCTGTAAGCAGGGGCCGGACACTCAGTGAGGGTCTCCCACGTGGGTGCAGACTCAAGCACTCGAGTCCTGACGGGCTGCTTTCCAGGGTGCACCTTGGCGGGAAGCTGGAACCAGGGGAGGAGCCAGGACCCAAACCCAGGCACTGTAATATGGGATGGGATGTCCCAAGCAACGTCCTAGCTTTTCACAGACGCTGGTCCCTGGACTTCTCTTTTAATTCCGTTTTCCACAAGCCTTGTGACGTTCCCGTGTTTTGGTGAGCGCTGGCAATGGCGTAGGCACTTGTCTCGCAGACATCCCACGCGGGCACGGACAGTTTTCTGCATCTCAGAAGGTTCTCTCGAGTTGCCCAGGCCCCGTCCTAGCCCTGGGGGCAGCCACTGGTCTGATTTCTATCACCATGAACTAGCTTTGTCTGCAGTTGAACTTCATATAAGTGGGACCATAAATCACAGATACGCATTCTTTTATGTCTGGCTTCCTTTACTTAGCATAATGTTTTATTCCATCTCCTCCTGGTGGACGTTGGCTGGTTTCCAGTTTGGGGCTATAATGAATAAACTTGCCATCAATATTACTTTGCACGTCCTCTCTGGCCTTGTCCTTGCGTTTCTCTCTTGCACAGGCCTGGGAGTGGGATGGCTGAGTTCACGGGAGGCGTTTGCTTGACCTTCTCAGACTCTGCCATTCTGTTTTTCAAAGTGACTGTGTTGGTTTGAGTTCCCTTCAGCGATGTGGGAGAGACCCAGGGGCTCCCACTCTGGAGAGCAGTGGTGTCAGTTTTGTCAGTGGTGTTAATTTTAACACGGGGGAGGGGGGACAGGTGTGCAGTGTACACTGACATCTCCTTGTGAATCTAACAGGGATCTCCCGTCTGACGGAGGCTTTTGCACCCCTTTCCATGAGTCTATGTATTTTCTTTTGTGAACTGTCCTTCAAAGTGGTTGCCTCCCTTTGAGATTGGGTTGTTTGCTTTTATTATCGACTTGTTGGGTCTTGTCTGCGTGTCCTCTGTCAGGGACTGTGTGTGTGTTCTGAATATTCCCCTGCCAGGTTCTCGGCTTCTCGGCTTCTTACCCGTGTCTTTAGAAGGGCATGAGCTGATGGCTCTGCTCATGTCTAATTTCTCTGTCTACATATTTTGGTTTTTTTGGTCAGTGCTTTCATGTCCTAAGGGTTATTAGGAAGGTGACAGCTCACGTTTCGTCTCCGAAGCTTTCTGGTATTAACTTTCCCTTCAGCTCTATGAGCCGTCTTCAATTAACTTCTTCTTCTTCTTCTTTTTTTTTTTTTACAGGCAGAGTTAGACAAAGAGAAAGGTCTTCCTTCCGTTGGTTCACCCCCCAAATGGCTGCTATGGCCCGTGCGCTGTGCTGATCCAAAGCCAGGAGCCAGGTGCCTCCTCCTGGTCTCCCATGCGGGTGCAGGGCCCAAGCACTTGGGCCATCCTCCACTGCCCTCCCGGGCCACAGCAGAGAGCTGGACTGGAAGGGGAGCAACCAGGACAGAATCCGGCGCCCTGACCAGGACTAGAACCCGGTGTGCCGGCGCCGCAAGGTGGAGGATTAGCCTAGTGAGCCACAGCACCGGCTTCAATGTTGAATTTTTAAGTTAATATAAAAGAAAATGAACAATAACCTTTTACCTTCATCCCCCAAAAAGAAAACTTCGGAAAGCTTTTCCTTGACGTCATCGATCATCATGGTTCTCTGGGTTTGTGTTTGCAGTTACCTGTCTAGGGACGCTGGTGGGAAAGTGCATCCTGTAGGGCAGGCATTAGGTCTGGTGGTCATGAGGCTGGGTAAGGGCCCACGTGACGCCTGAGAGTGCCTGGCTCGGGTACTGGCTTTGGCTCTTGGTTCCAGCTGCTTGCTGATGTGGATCCTGGGAGGCAGCAGCAGTGACTCCATAAATGGATCCACCCCCGGGAGACCAGGATTGAGTTCCTGACTCCCAGTGTTGGGCGCATGCGGAATGAACTACTAGATGTGATCTCTCTCTCTCTCTCTTTCTCTGAAATAATTTTTTTTAATTTTTTATTTTTGATAGGCAGAGTGGACAGTGAGAGAGAGACAGAGAGAAAGGTCTTCCTTTTGCCGTTGGTTCACCCTCCAATGGCCGCTGTGGCCGGCGCACCGTGCTGATCCGAAGCCAGGAGCCAGGTGCTTCTCCTGGTCTCCCATGGGGTGCAGGGCCCAAGCACTTGGGCCATCCTCCACTGCACTCCCGGGCCACAGCAGAGAGCTGGCCTGGAAGAGGGGCAACCGGGACAGAATCCAGCACCCCGACCGGGACTAGAACTCGGTGTGCCGGTGCCGCAAGGCAGAGGATTAGCCTAGTGAGCCGCAGCACCGGCCTTCAAATAAATTTTTGAAGCTAAAAAAATAAAATTGCAGCATTTAACCTTTTGCAACTATTTTCTGTAATGCAACCACTGTATTAATAATTATTCTTCACGTTGGTGTTGAAAACAAGTCATGTTAATTTAGAAAGGATGTTTGATTTTAAGTCAAGCTACTCAGTGAAAAGCCTGCTGCCCGTCTGCACAGCAGGTGCTGTGCTGTCACCTTCAGGGGTCTTCTCATTGAGGTCACCGGTGTCTGTTTCCCGGCAGAGCTGTGGCTTCTGATTTTTGTGTGCTCTGTGATGCCGCCATGTCCCACCACATGGGCACACTGGATGAGAGATGCCGGCAGGCAGGTTGTAAAAGCTACGTTTATCACCAACATTCTTGAAAAATAGAAATGTTTTCACTAAACATGTTGCTTTCATTTTTTAGCTCGTTGCTACTAAATGATTTATTGAAACAATTGGCAAATCAAAGGAGCAAATAATTTGAAAATTACGACTTTTACAATTTGTTAGCAACCTGTAGTAGCAGGAGTGTTCAGACGCTCGGGGTCCTACGATCCGGCCTGCGTTTCGCGCACTCCCTAACCTATGAGCCCCACGTTTTAGTCCTAACTTTGCTGACAGTTACCTGGTGACGGATGCATCTTGCAGCCTTCAGCAAGTATGGGACACAATTGGCTAGTAGATCAGTAGGTAGCCGGGCAGCGGATTTAAGACATTTTCCCACTATGGCTTGAGAGAGGAAGGCTCTAGCTACTCCTCACTGTTAGTATCTAATCATTTTTACAGCAAGGTCGCTGCAGAATGGCCTTGAACGGAGGTCCATGCAGACCGCACTGGCTGTTGGAAAGGACCAGGCCCGCAGCCAGCGCTGTGAGGACGAGCTCCAGCGAGCCCCGTTCACCCTCCAGCTCAGCCAGCAGTGGGGGCGCTGTGTTTCGGATGGAAACACCTGACCAAGGCGAGGTCTAGTGGGCATCCAGAGTGGCTGGCATCCTCGGGCTGGGCCTTTTCCCCCTGGGACCCGGGGTCCCCTGTTTAAGAGCCTGCAGGTGCTGCCCCGCCTCTCCTCTCCAGCCTCACGACAGAAGCGCTCGGCACCGGTGTCTCGGGACCTCAGTGGGCGTCTGCTCCGGATCCATCTCCACCCCTGCACTCAGGCTCTGCAGGCACAGGGATCATAACTCCTTTAATCCACCACTGGGTCCTTCTGTCCACAGGGTGCCTCCCACGTGGGTGGAGATGCACAAGTCAGCCATCTGTGCGCAGCAAAGGCTCAAGACAGGGAGGGTACAGACTCTCCAGGCCTGCAGAGGGACAGTGGCTCCTGGGAAGGGCCGTGCGCACTGATCTGAGTCGGGAGGGGAAGCAAAGGTGTAGACATTTTCTAGTGGCCAAGAGTTAGATCAGCTGCCTGCCCGGTGTCTCTAGTTACGCTTTTCCATGACCACATTTCCACTTATGTTGCAGCCACAGTACTCGAATAGTACTGAGTGCAGAGTACTGGGTCCTAGGAAAATTCTACTCCAAGTACAATCCAAAGTCACCCTCCTACATCCCAACACACACACACACACACACACACACACACACACACTCACACTCAGGCTGCATGATAAGATGCTAGCATTCCAGAAATATAACTATCTATAAATTTGTTTACTATAACTTCTGTTAAAGTCATGTATACTTGTACAAATATAGACATAGAAACAAATATACATTTCTTTAGGTAAAGTGTCACAGTAAGTAATTCAGACTTCCTGTAAGAAAGTCTGTTTTTGCCTCAGCCCCAGGTCCGGCCCCTGACGACGGTGGTTCCGCTGCACGTGGGGCTCGGGGCACAAGGCTTGCAGAGGCTCCAGCTTCCAATGGCTGCCTCTTTCTCAGATGCTCCGGCTTGAGGGCCATCGCCGCTCCTGAGTGCTTGGGCCCATGTTGCAGGACCTCCCCTGGCGTCTGTCTCACTGGCCACGCTGGAGCCACAGCACATGGGTGATGTCTGCTGTTGACTTCCAGTTGGCCCGGCACGGGGAGGGTGTTCCACCCAGGGCACAGTGCCAGGCTGGGGAGGGGGCCCGGACGGTGCTGCCTCTGCCCTCCTCCCAGCGCCGGCTGAGCTGGATGCCCTCACCTCCCAGGATGCTCAGCTCCCTTGGGCTCTCTGGGGCGTTGGGTCCCGGCCCATCGTGGTCACACTCGGGAGGCAGTTTTCAGAGCAGGTGTGTTCCTCCCCACAGGCGTCAATTCTGTGACTTCATGCACGCGTCACTCACTCCTCCATGCCGTCAGAGCCGGCCACCTCGGTGTCCAACGAGCTGCACCGCAGACACGCAAGGCCTCCTGGCGCCCACTGCAGCGTGGCTGCCCTGACCTCTGGGGCCTTGCGGCTGCAGTGAGGCCGTTTGTCTTTGTTGCGAGCACGGTCTCATTGGACCCTCGAGATGTGCAAATATGCATGAGATACCACCCCAGGGCCCTCAGAGTCTTCCTGGGAATTTGTCTCAAGCTGCCACTCCAGCGTTTTCTGCATATGGGAAAACTTAACGTGGGGTCTTGTGAACGTTACATCCTCGTGGCCACAATGATGGTGGAATATTCTGGAGTTTGGCTCAGCGCTGTGGCTCTCCTGGGCTGGGGAATGCAAGGTTTCTCCTTCCTGCGGCTGCTCTGTCACCGGGCTGCAGACCAGCACAGGGACAGCAGACGCACACAGGGCACACGTTCTGTGCTGGGAACAGGGAGGCAGAGACACACGCACCGTCCAGGCACCTTCCATCCGCTGTGGACATGCCAGGCTGTCGCGATGCCCGCCTCTGCTGGCAGAGTTGTTAGTTTGTGTGATCCATGGTCCACTGAACTCAGCTGGGCTCCCACAAGCACCTAGCAAAGCCAAACGCCAGGGAGAGGGCGAGAGCCAGGGTAAGGCTGCGGGGTCTCCTTGGTTGACCTCTGCCTGGGCGCTGGTGGAGGCACTTGGTTTCAGGGACATGAGGAGACACCCGTGACAGTTGCCACTCCGAGAGCCCACTGGACACCTGGCAGCCTTGGCAGCCAAGGAGAGCAGATGAGGTGACTCAGTTTTCACACAGCGGCCTGGAGCAGCGAGAGCAAGAACACAGCAGGGTCCTCTGAGGCGACCTGGGTGCTTCGGGGTCCGAACCCTTCAGTCTGAGCCTTGCGTTGTGGTTGGGAGCAAATGCAAAATCCATTAGTATTTGTTAGCAAAGGCAGGTCCAGGAAGACGCGCATTTCTGTGCCCACAGCTAGGTCAGTGTAGGTCAAGCAGTTAGCTCAAGGTCGAGACAAGTCTGTCCCTTCACCACGCCCATGCATGCACACACACACACACACACGTGTACATGTATGCACGTACACAGCCACACATGTACGCACGCTCACATAGGTCAGTGCAGACATGCACACATGCATACCACACACACATACACATTTACCACTCATCCATGACTGAACACTCAAACAGCCACACACACATATCCCCACGACAGACATATAGTGTACACAGACACAACATGCATGTTCTTGTACACATGTGTATCTTCCCACGTGCCATGGCACACATGTGCACACGGACACACACTCATTTCTGTCAGTTTAAATGGCCAGAATTCAGAGGCACGTTCAGTCCCCTGCCCTGCACAGCCTCTGGCCCCCTGCCCGTCGCCCACGCTGGCCTGTCTGAGCACCACTGGCAGTGTGGCACACAGAGGCTGGCTGCATGGTGTCCTCCCAGGCTGGAGCAGGGGGCATCTGCAACCCAGGGGCTGCCATCTCCCACAGCAAACATCAGTGCAAACCTGCACCAGGAAAGGCAGCGCGGGGCACCCAGCAGACCCCGAGGAGTGAGGAGTGGGCACCCAGCCAGGCCAGAGCCCTGACCCCCGGAAGTCCATGCATGGTTATCAGGACGTTTTACGTAGCAATTGTAGGACTCATGCCCGCTGTTGATGCCTGCAAGCTCTGAATTGTGTGCGTTTTCCTTCTAGTCTGTTCTGGGTGCGTGTCAGCTTTACCTAATTGCTCTCCTTCCTCCCTACTACTGTATTTGTTACGCACTATTCATGGCCAGCTCAACAGTGCGGTCTCCGGGCGAGAAGCGGGATGGGGCAGACTTTGAGGAGCACTCGCGTTTCCCGCGACTGTCCCACAGGGGGACAAGGCGCTTTTGGGGGAAGCTTCCATGTGCTGCACTAGGTAGAACAGGACGTTACTGGCGTCGGATGTGGATGGATGCTGAGGAGGAGCCGCAGGGGGCTGTCTGCAGGGGCCACTGCACCTGACCAGCTGCTGCCTGCAGGCTGTGCCCAGGGGAGCAGCGCAGCCTGGTGGACAGGACTGGGAAAGGCAAGGACAGCCCCCCTCCCTCTGCCTCAGTTTCCCCTCCCTCTGCCTCAGTTTCCCATCCGTGTCTTCTCACCCACACCTTGCACCCTGCTGTGTGGTTGACGCCCGTTTCCAGCTCTCCCGGCATCCCGAGCTCTGCAGGTCCCTCCCAGGTCCTGGGACTGCGGCCTGGGCCAGCAGGACGGCTCTGGGCCTCTAGGTCTGCACTCCGCATGGCCCCTTCAGTCCTGTTCTGTCCATCTGCTTCCCCTTGAGTCCTTGGCCTTGGGGTGTGTCCTGAATGAGCAATTTTATTAGCTATGGCCCCCAGAAGCCACCAGAAGCCCCGACAGAAAACCCCGAAGTAGGGGTTCCCCTTTAAGCGTCTCCTTGGGGCGCCCTCACCAGCAGGGTCACGTGGCACAAAACAGATTGTGTGACTTGTTTTTATTGTTTACAGAACCTGGGGGGTGCACGGCACCCTTGGTGGCCACACAAGCAGGTCAGCGGCACCAAGGCAGAGAGAGAAGCAGGGAGCCACGAGCCAAGCCTTCACGGGCCCAGGCATCGTCCACACAGGTGGCCTCCAGCAGTCACCTGTTCCAGGAGGTCACACTGTGAGCTAGAAGCAGCCACTTCAAGGGCAGATGTCAGCAGGCTCTGTTGAAAGGAAGCCATGGAGGGGCCGCGCTGTGGCCACTTGGTTAATCCTCCGCCTGCGGCGCCAACATCCCATATGGGTGCTGGGTTCTAGTCCTGGTTGCTCCTCTTCCAGTCCAGCTCTCTGCTGCGGCCCGGGAAGGCAGTGGAGGATGGCCCAAGTGCTTGGGCCCTGCACCCGCATGGGAGACCAGGAGGAAGCACCTGGCTCCTGGCTTCAGATCGGCGCAGCACTGGCCATTGCAGCCATTTGGGGAGTGAACCAACGGAAGGAAGACTTTTCTCTCTCTCTCATTGTCTATAACTCTACCTGTCAAATAAATAAATAAAAATCTTTAAAAAAACAAAAAAGAAAGGAAGCCATGGCATAGTGAGCAGCCCAGCCTGTGGGGCGAGAGAGAGGCCTCCAGCTGGGTTGACCACTGGCCTCCAGCGAGAGCCATCCAGGTAGTGTGGTGTTCCAGATCATGTCGTGGGCCACTGAGCCAGTTCCTGGTTTGAGAAAGTCTCTCCATAATCTGAAAACAGATGTGGATTTGAGAAAATCGCATCAGCACTCACCAGAGGGCGCCGACGGGTCCTCCAGGTACCGCCGTCAGGGTTGTATCGCTGGCCTTTGTGTCTTCTCTACACACAGGACATTGCAGACCACTTCCCTACATTCAATTCTCACTGCTCAATCAGCTAGGAGGCTTCCTGCGCCCCTGGCTGGACCTCAGCGGGCAGCTGTTCTTGTAAGTCAACGTTAAGGGCGAGAATGAGACTCAGCTGGGCCGTGGGGTTGAGGGAAGCCTTTCCCATTGGTGACGATACTAATTCAGACAAAACCAAGGAACAGAGCAAAGAGGATTTCTTGCTTGGAAGAGTTGACGCTTGAGTATGTTTCAGATGGAGGGAAACAGAGAGAGAGAGAGAGAGAGAGAGAGAGGAGGAGGACTAGGGGATCATTGATCATATCAGTCTTAGGAGGATGGAGTTGAAAGAGCAGAAGAGACGAGAGGAAGGGGGATGAGGGTGAAAACCTCTCACGAGCGGGGAGAAGCAAGAGTGCTCCGACCTGTGCTCCCAGAGGTGGGGTCAGGGCTGCTGAGGGGAAGCCAGTGGGGTGGGAGCAGGGCGGTGGAGAGGGGAACAGCAGCTGACGGGACCGTGTTCCCGGGACTGAGTGGTGGCTCACAGATGGCCGGGCAGCACGGATGGAGGGCTGCCAGCCAAGGGCGGTGCAAGAGGGCTTTGAAGCTCGCAGCAGGGTGACCTGGGTGCACCTATGACACGGGGCTGGCACCGACGACACGGGGCCAGCGCCAACGACACGGGGCCGGCACTATGTGCACTTCCCTTCTGGCCTCTTTTCACATCTGCGGTCTCCCTACCCCAATCCTCCCTGCTGTGTCAGTTATTGCCATTTTGAGTTTCTCTATTTTTGTCTTCCCAGCAAATTCTGCTGCATGAGGGGTGAGACTTCAGCAATACTTGTAGGGCCATTTGTGGCTTCCTCAGCATTGCAGGGACCTTTGTGCCCAGTGACACTTGAGGTCCCCAGGGTGCCTCACCAGCACCAGTGAAGAGTCAGACATCTGAGGAACCACGGGCTGGGTGCATAAGTGGAACTGCCTTCCTAAAATAAAGCCAGATACATTTCCAACTCACACTAACATTTCATCGGTATTTTAAGCTCCCTTTCTGGTTGGGTGCTGCCCACCTTTCTACTCTGGCTTTTGTCGAATGTAAGCAACCCTGGCTGTGGGAAGGGACTCCACCTGGAGGCTTTGGTGTGTGACTCAGGAGAAACCTGCACCTGTCGTCCCAGAGTCTGCCTTTGAACCTGTGACGCAGAGCTGTCTTCAGATTTTCTCAACAGGGATACCCGACCCAAGGAGCTGGTGGTGCTGGTCTTGACCTTCACTCTCCTCTCTACAGGAGGCACTGTTGTGTTGTTTTTGCTCTTGGCTGATGGTAAACTAGGACTGTTAGCCAAGTTTGACTGAAGGTACATTCCCGGAGAGAAGCTCTGGGTGTTTTGTCTGCACCACCTTTGGACACCTGGGGCGTCTTCATTTCCATCCACATCCCGAGAGGGTGTCGGGCTGATCTTCCAGGTGAGGGGTTACCCCCGGCCTCCCTCCTGGCCCCGGACAGCTGAGCCGGTGGGGCTGGGCCCATCCTCGAGTGCCGGGGACACCAGCTGTTGCTCTCCTTGGCTCCTGTTTGTCCTATGTGTTGTGGTACAAAATGCCTCTGATGTCTGGTGCTCTCTGCTCTTCAGTCATTTTCCTCAAAGTTCCATACGGAAAGGCAAAGAGAATAGTATCGAGTACATGCCTGTGCTGTGATACAGCATCTAGGAGTGTGTATGCATGTGTGTGTGTGTGAGAGAGAGAGAGACAGAGACAGAGACTGGGAAACATGCCTTGCAGGCCACGCAATGGTGAGAGGTGGGGACCGGTCCCTCTGTAGCCCATCGGAGTGAGGAGCAGGCAAAGCCAAGGCTGCCCGAGTTCCTGAGAAAGTCCTCAAGGAGGGCTCCGCTGCCGGGTGCCGCCCTCCCCCTGCCGGAGCGACACTGACAGGAACTTCAGCGCGTGCACTGAGAGCACTGTGGCTCCGGGAGAGAGCTCGGCCAGCGCGGTGACGCAGGGCGCTGTTTCAGAGCTGCTGGGAAGGGAGAGAGGCTGCCTGGTCACAGTCTGCAGCGCAGGGAAAGCCCTGCCTGGCCCTGAGGGCGCTGGGCTCCCGTCCTGTGTTGCTGCAGGGTCCTGAGTGCGGATTACGCCCAGGGCTTTCCTGTAGATCCGTTCCGGGGTCAGCATTTCAAAAGTCCTTTGGGAGGACAGAGTAATAAGGGAGGGCCACGTCCTAAACCAGGTCAGCCTTCTTAGAGTCGATGGAAGCACAGGCTGGGGAGGGTGGATTCGACTGTGCAGAAATCGGGACTGAGGCGAGCTCCCCACGGGGTTCACAGCACCGGGGTTTCCTCTAATCCCCAGCGACCGCAGTTAGAGGGATGGGACAGACACAGTTAGAGGGATGGGACAGACACAGAGGGGGTGGGACGGACACAGTTAGAGGGATGGGACAGACACAGTTAGAGGGGTGGGACGGACACAGTTAGAGGGATGGGACAGACACAGTTAGAGGGGGTGGGACAGACACAGTTAGAGGGGGTGGGACAGACACAGTTAGAGGGGTGGGACAGACACAGTTAGAGGGATGTGGTAGACACAGTTAGAGGGATGTGGTAGAGATAGAGGGGATGGAACAGACACAGTTAGAAGGATGGGGTAGACACAGTTAGAGGGGGTGGGATGGACACAGTTAGAGGGGTGGGACAGACACAGTTAGAGGGGATGGGACGGACACAGTTAGAGGGGGTGGGATGGACACAGTTAGAGGGATGGGACGGACACAGTTAGAGGGGATGGGACGGACAATGGGGTAAACGCCTACATGCAGAGTGAGGAGCAGGCTTTGAACTCCGACAGTGACCGCAGTGGCGCTGCTGTTTTGGGCAAGCTATTCCCCTTTCTGAGCCCAGTTTGTCTTTGCCACTGGGGGTGATAAAACACACATGACAGTTGTAGTGACATCACTTCCAGGTAACTGTACTGGTGCCCAAGTTCCTGTAGCAGGTGTTTTGTAGATGCCAGAGCTGATGCTGATCACAGCAACTCAAACACGCCTGTTTCTTTGGAGTTTGCATCTTGTCTCATGACTCCTGGGCTCTACTTCTGAGAAGGAAAAAGAGTGAGGAAACAGGTGCTGAGTCATTCAGGTGATCACGTAGGTGGTGAATTTAGGAGCCAGAAGGCTAAACAATGGCCTAGCGCCTCTGCCACCAACTGGCGACATGGAATCAGAGCCGAGCTTGCTGTGGCCTTCGGCTTCCTGGGAGCAGAACCAGAGCTGAAATGTGAGGGAGCTCTCAGAGTAGACGTGGATCTAGAGCAGGGGCTCTCAGCCAGGACTGATCTTGTAGCCGACAGGCGTTGAGCAAGCCGGGCAACATTTTGGTTTGTCACAGCTGGAGGGTGCGATTGGCATCGAGTGGGTAAAGAGCCGGGCATCAGTAACATCCCAGAATGCCCAGGTCAGCCCCCAGAGGAGAGGGTTACCCTCCCACGGTAGTGATAGTATCGAGACTGATTTGGATGAAGAGAACACAGAGAGATCAGAGACACAGGGTGAAGGAAACTTATTCCAAAGAAGGCCCGCCTTGGAAGTTTGGGGCTTACTCTTGACTCGAGGTAAGACTCCTGCACATATTTGAAATAAGTATCTCCTGGATTCCTTTGCAAAGACCCTGATGAAATTTGGACGTGGGTGCAAGATGTTACAATTTCAATCAAGTGTATCAACCGCCTAAGAGATAACTTTTTGTGTTTAGTTTCAAGTCTCATCCAAGTTGCCCATACCGTTTTTGGATAGTTCTGTTTGTTCACCTAGCCATGTGATTATTGAAAAAGGCTGGCTAGCAGAGATGTTGGCATGAATTGCCCCCTTCCCCTTCCTGTCCTCCTCACCCTTACGTGGTGTGAACGGATCTGGTAGGAAGCAAGCTTTGTCCGGGCGGAGGGGTAGGTGACACCCACAGGTGCTTCGTGGATCCGTCTGCCCAGGAGAGGCACAAAGCTCGGTGGCTCTCAGGGGAAGCAGGTTTTGCCACAAATACAAGGAAACAACTTCAGCCCCTAAGGCTAACACACGAAGTGGCCCTGGTTCCATTTTCATTTCATTTTAAAGTGAGCCATACTTACGAGTTAGAAGTCAATGATGACCACCAGCAATGCCAGCAGTCCTGCGGGCAGCTGGCCAGTGGGGGAGGGGGCACAGGGATCATTCTCTCCCCACCCCGGGTTCCTCAGCTTGGTTTCAGCTTTGTGACACTCAAGGGCGTAGGAATGGGTGTGAGAAGAAACAAGAACAGAGAGACACCTTGAAGGTGGCACTGATTTTGTGTTGTGCTGGACTTAGGTGCCTTCCAAAGAGCGTCTGGTCTCAGTTGGCCCTGGACATCCTTAAAAGCTTTCTTAGTCTCAGATCTGCTGGGGATGAGCTCCCGCTGCATTGCAGAGAGCATCAAAGCCCACACGACCATGTGCCCTGGGCTCTCCCGTCCCGTACTGTCACTCCCCTGGGAACCGTGAATGATCGCGTTTACCTCTCCACATTCCAGTTTTCCTGTCCAAGGTGAACATGACATGATGAGTCACTCGGCCTTGATTGAACCACACCATGTCTTCTGCTGAGGGTGCCTTTTTAGGAGCTGCGGAGGACCTGGGAGGAGGGTGGCCCTGGAGGAGGGTGTCCCGGGAGGAGGGTGGCCGGGAGGAGGGTGTCCCGGGAGGAGGGTGTCCCGGGAGGAGGGTGGCCCGGGAGGGGGGTGGCCTGAGAAGGGGGTGGCCTGGGAGGAGGGTGTCCTGGGAGGAGGGTGGCCCGGGAGACAAGGCGGGGTCACGAGCTCTGTCCTGGGCTGTTTTCTCTGTTTTCAGTCTCTGGGTGAGTTCAAGCACTCAGGCTGTCCTCCCTGGGTACACTTTGGGGATCTTGACTGCTGCTCCGTATTTCACCTAACCATGCTCAGTATTCTAAAAATAGTCTTGCCCATTGCTTATTTTTATCCCCTAACATGGCTGCCAAGCATTTGCTTGGAGTGAAATATGAGTTAGAACGGATAAACTGGCATGGTATTAATTACAGCACCCTGAATAGTAACAGAAGCCGCGTTGCTAAAATCACCGGTTGATCACTAACAAACAGTGCTTGGCAGTCTGTGTTTTGGAGCTGAAATTGGTATCACGTTGGGCCAAGGATCAGTGCGAATGTTCAGATCTGCTGTGTCCTCCAACAATCAACAATGCAAGTAGGTGTGTGCAAAGACCGGGCGAATAAGGACTGCAAGTGCAGCTCTCCCACTTAGGTCAAGTGTGTTCGCTTCTCTGGGACATGCAGCGCTCGTCTGTGTTTTGAGGACACAGCAGATACTGCCATTGAGAGGAGCACTCCAAGCACTGGACGCATATTGAGAGTTTTACACTATAAATAACTCTGCTTTCTGACTCTGTCATAAAACTGTACCAGGAGCGGTGGGACAGTGAGATACAATTTAGATTTTCCTGGTATGCAAAGATGTTAGCCCTGGTTGATTAGAGAAAGTTCCCCTCGTAACGACAGTGAAGTCCAGAGAGGAGCAGCGGCTTCTAGACGGGCACAGGAGACAGCCAAGCTGCCTGTGCAGTGCAGGGAACGCTCGCTGGAGTTGAGGCAGCGTTGTGCACAGAACAGAGGAGACTGATTCTGCGGTGAGGATGGTTCCCACGGCGTGAGAGGATCGGGAATTCGATCTCCTGGATGGGTAAACAGGGGTTGATCTGTCCCTTCACACGCTTGTTTAAATAATGTAGGCATAATTGCTCCTATCTTCATTCATTCATTCATTTTAAAGATTTATTTATCTATTTGAAAGAGTTACACAGAAGGGGAGAGGCAGAGAGAGAGAGAAAGGTCTTCCATCTGATGGTTCACTCCCCAGTTGGCTGCAATGGCCAGAGCTGAGCCGATCCGAAGCCAGGAGCCAGGAGTTTCTTCCAGGTCTCCCACGTGTGTGCAGGGGCCCAAGCACTTGGGCCATCTTCCACTGCTTTCCCAGGCCACAGCAGAGAGCTGGATTGGAAATAGAGCAGCCGGGTCTTGAACTGGCGCCCATATGGGATGCTGGTGCTTTAGGCCAGGGCGTTATCTCTCTGCACCACAGTGCCAGCCCCATTTCCTCCCATCGTTAAAAGCTCCTGGTTGATCTGGCAAGTACTTAGAGGGTTCCAGCAGCTGCTAATGGCGACACCTTTGGTAATTTGCCTTCCCCCAGGTGCTGGCATTGCCTCTGGGTGACAGTGGGCTTTATGAACCATAACAAAAATGTGAGGCCGTTCCACTCTGCTGTGATTGGAATGTTTGTCTCCTAGAATTCATGTGTTGGAACTTCACACCCTGAGTCCCATGGTCATGGCAATTGGAGGTGGCGCCTCTGGGAGGTGGCTGGGTTGTGATGACTCTGCTCTCGGGGATGGAGTGGGCTCCTGGATTTCTGGGCTGTTGAGAGAGCGGCTTTGCAATAAGAGCGAACTCTCTGGCAAGTCCGTGCCATCTCACCACACGGTGCCCTCCACTAGGACATCACGCAGTGAGGGGGGCCCTGGCCTGACGCTCAGCTGCCACCAGTACCTTGCTTTTGGACTGCTCAACCTCCAGGAGTATACAGAATAAATTCCTTTTCAGGCCGGCGCCGCAGCTCACTAGGCTAATCCTCCAACCGGATTCTGTCCTGGTTGCCCTTCTTCCAGGCTAGCTCTCTGCTGTGGCCCGGGAGTGCAGTGGAGGATGGCCCAAGTGCTTGGGCCCTGCACCCCATGGGAGACCAGGAGAAGCACCTGGCTCCTGCCATCGGATCAGCGCAGTGTGCTGGCTGCAGCACAGCGGCCATTGGAGGGTGAACCAACAGCAAAAGGAAGACCTTTCTCTGTCTGTCTCTCTCTCTCACTGTCCACTCTGCCTGTCCAAAAAAAAAAAAAAAAAAAAAAAAAAAGAAGAAGAAGAAGAAGAAGAAGAAATTCCTTTTCAGAGACGAGTTACTCAGGGTGGTCTGTGATGTAGCATTTAACATGCTGCACCTCCATCCATATCAGCATGCCTGGGATCAAGTCCAGCTTCCTTGTAATGTGCACAAGGGAGGCTCAAGTACTTGGGTCCCTCAGCCATGCGAGAGACCAACACGGGGTCACCAGCTCCCAGCTTCAGCTTGTCCCAGCCATGGCTGTTATAGGCCTGTAGGGAGTGAACCAGCAGATGGAAGCTTCTCTCTCTCTCTGCCTTTCAGATAATCAAATAAATAAATTTAAAATAGACTAAATTACTCAGCACCAGGTATAGCAGAGTACAGCGTGCCTGTGTCATCTCCCATGGTGCTCAGTGATGTCCGGTGGGTGGGTTAGATCAGGGCACTAGCAGAAGGGTGGCGAGCGCACAGCCAACATCAGGCCGGTTGCCTGGACGTCGCTGGCTCTCATCCGGGGCAAGCAGGGGTGGCTTGGGAAGTTAGACAACTGCTTGACAGATTCAGAGGTGACATCTCTGGGAGAAAGGGCAGGCGCAAGGTTTGTTCTATCAGGAAGAGGCGTTTTCCCTCCCAGGACCACTGCTCCGCTTCCTTCCTTCTGTCCCACCTGCCACCCCATGGCCGTCTTCGGGAGCTTGGTGGACATCTCGGGAAGCTATAAAAGGGGCAATCTCTCGGCAAACAAAGTGGATTACAATCCACACGAATAGAGAGGAAACAAATCCCATGTCTTCCTCGGGTCCTTTCTCCTCTTCTCTGTAGACGCACAGGAGCCTCTTCCGGCCCGGGATCCAGGGCACCCTGGCTTCAGGGCCAATCTTCCTGGTTCAGCAATTTGGCCATGCTTGGCACGGATTCTGTTCCAGGTTTGGGGCTCTGGTCTGGTGGTTTGCCTCCCTTGGATTCTCTGTGCTGTCTTCTGTTGTTGTCGCTATGCCTAGGTTCTGATATTTGAAGAAGATACACTCATTTTGTAAAGACGTCTGTAGAGGGCCTTCCCAGGATCTTGACTCCTCAGAAGCTTGGGGTCTGCCTTGCTCTGAGCATGCCTCTTGCACATCGGATCTGCTGACATTTGGTAGAGCCGTGAGGAAGCCGCTCAGAGGCCCTGTGCCACGTTGGAGAGCCGGGCTTCCAGTCCTGGCTCCCATTCAGATCCCAGCTTCCTGCTACACACTGTGGGGGGCAGTGGTGACGGCTCAGGCACGTGGCTTTCTGCCCCCCACATGGGAGACCCAGATGTAGCGCTGGGTTCCTGGCCTGGCCTAGACACAGGTGTTATTGTGGCATCTGGGAGACGAGCCAGCAGAAGGAAGATCTGATTCTGTCTCTTTCTCTGTCTCTCTGCCTTTCAACTAAATCAACATTTAAATATAAGTAACTATATGTATGTATATTTTGACATGTAACAGTTCATATAATGGTGGATGGGTGGTCAAGAACCACGTAGAATCGTAGTTTGATCCCTTTTGTAACTGTACTTGTATGTGTGTGAATGTGTGTGTATGTATCTAACTCTAAATGTCTGTGACTGTGTGCCTGCATGTGAGTATGTATGTATATCTAAGGCTGTGACTGTTTGTGTATGTGAACGTGATGCCTCTTGTGTGTAGTGTGTGTATCTGTGTATAAGTGTGTGCTTTATTTTTTCTGTATTTTACAAAACATTTTAGAAATTGATGTGTATATATTTCTAATCAGAGATAGACACAAAGCTATTTCTGAGTGGGAAAGTGATGCTAATCAGCACGCATACCCTGGCTCTCACCCGGAGACTGAATTGTAGTAATTCATTGGAAATAGAGCGAGTGAGCGCGAGAGAGAAAGCTTGAGACCAAATTGCAAGAACAAGGGTTCAGTTAGAGTCAGCGATGTGGAGTGCACGCAGTGGGAGGAAATGTGGAATCTTAGGCAAGAAAAGAAAGCTCATGTTGGAGAAAGGAACTGGCCTCCTCCCGCTCAGAGAGACCAGGCGGCCCCAGCTCACTGCCCACCACCCCCCTGCCTGCAGTCAGCTGGGAGTGCAGGTCCAACTCAGAACCCTTGTCCCCCCCCCCCCCCCATGCCTGGGGCTGTGCCTGAGAGGGTGTGAATTAAGCACTCAGTGGGGGAGCCGACCTGACCTGGCAGAAGCCTGGGTAACAACCAGACACCATGGTCACCAGTGACGCGGGAGGCTGGAGTGACTCAGCACAGCACCAGCTCCCGCGCGGTGCCGTCGGTGTGGCTTCCGCGGCCGGAGCCTGCTGCTTTGTGAATTGCAGGTTCTGGTGTTGGAGGTGGAGATGTGTGTTCTGCTTGGGAAGATTGGGGCAGGGTGTTTAGATGTGCCAGCCTGGAGTTTCTGATCCCCCTTTCCTCCCAGGGTGGCAGAGCCTGCGTGACCTGGGCCCACACTGGATGTGCCCCTCACCCTGGGCAGGACCGGTCCCGCTCCTGGAACCCCCTCCCAGCTCTGCCCTCCACTCCTCTGGCCCAGGTTGAAGCTCCCTCTCCTCCACACTGAAGGGTTTTCTGGGAATTTATCACATGTTTCCTTCTCGCCTGTCTGGAGAACAGCCCAGTAACTCTGCAAACTCTTACCCAGGTATGGGTCCAAATTTTCTGCACGCATGTAACTATATATTCCATAATAATGAATAGAAGGTCAACAACCAAACAGGGTTATAGCATAACCCTTTTGTGAGTGTACGTGTGTGTATCTGTGGATTTGTGTGTGTGAGTGTGTACACGTATATGAGTATCTACATGAACTTAATTGTGTGCAGTGCATAATGTGAATGTCAAAGGATAGGGAACTTCCAAACTGGGAGGATCCTATTTTCCGGTAGATGGTGTGCCTACTGCACAGCCTAAGAGCAGTGACCAAACTGTAAGGGGTGAAGTCCTCTCCCTCCCCTCCAGTGTTGCTGTCCCCAGCGTGGACAGAGCTGTGTGGGGACAAGCACTATACCAGGAGGACCAGAGCAGATCAGCACTTGTAGATCCCCAGTGACAGGGAGCTGCTTCTGTTTAGGCACATGCACCTGGTCGTGTGCAAATGATGTCTCATACAGAGGGGGAGTGGCAGGCTGGGCTCCCTCTGTGTCCCAGGAGATCAGCACGGTGCTCATCTGTTAAGGCTGCGACAGGACAGGCGAGCCCAGATGGGTGTCTGTGCAAACCCTGCCGCAGTGTTCAGTGCTTCTATTTTAAGCAGCATAGTCTGCACCATGGAGCAAACTGTTATTACATAAACTCCGTCTCGTCAACGCCTCTCATGTCTCCGCAAGGCGTGGGCTGGTAAGTACTGTTCTCCCTTCATTCCAGACAAGCGCCCCATGCTGATCACTGGCCGCCCTTCACGTCTCAAGGTCACGATGCGCTCTGGAGGTTCAGCTGGGGACAGCACCTGGGAGATCTGCGTCATTTGCAAGGTCACCCTGTGCTGCTCCTGCCATGGCTTACAGAGATGTCTCCCTGGCCCTGTGCGCCATGGATCTGAAGCCCCTGGGGTCAGATCCCCCGGAATTCTTTTTTAAATCAGGTGCAGAGTGAGAGGCAGCCTGTCCCTGGCAACAGAAGCGATGTTCTCAGCCACTCAGGGACTGGTTTTCCAGAGCTGCCTCGCCGGTTATGAGTAGTGAGAGAGCAGAACACAGGTTGTCGACAAACAATCCCAGGCAACTGCCAGTGTTTGGCTTTGGGAAGCACCGGCGCTGGCCTTTCCGAGCCGCTGCTGCCCCGGGAAGAGTAAGGCAAACGCTGCTGTCTCTGCCCTTGGCTGAGCTTTCCCCTCGGAAGAGGATTTCTCCCCTTGTTGGTTCGTCCTTGGGAGCAAAGAGCATAATGAGATTATGTCCACATCGTTATTGGATGAGGAAACTTGTCTTAAAAGCCAGAAACCAAAGGTCTGATGAATATCTTAGAAGAACACAAAAAACCCATTTTCTTCATGTTCTTCATGCTATAATTTATTTCTCCTATTTTGTAAGTGATGATAGCAGATTATGATGCGCTCACTGTAAAATCGCTCCTGGCACAAAGGACAGCGAAGGGCAGAGGTGGTGCAGAAAACCAGTCCGATGCTCACCCGGAAGCCTCCTCTGCCCACAGGTCCCCCAGCTGAGGACAGAGCAAGGTCATCAAGCCAGTGTTCAGCAGGACCTGCGAACCCTCACAGAGAGCATCCTACGGTCACGGGCAGGGCAGGGCTAGCGGAGCGGGCACGAGGGAAGCAGGTGGCAGCTGCAGCAGGTGCTGGTGCAAGGACAGAGACGGGGTGGCTGCCATCTTCTTCCCACGTGACCTTGATCGAGTTGCCTTCTCCATGCATCTTCACCTATAAATCCGTCCGTCTGAGCTGTGCCTGTGGCTGCCCTGTTCTCCACTCCCAGCAGGAGCTCAGGAGCTGGTGGGGCAGAGAACTCTGCCTCTCTCCAGGGCTCCTGTTGCTCCCCCAGAACCCCAGAGCATGAATGCTGCTCCTTCTAGCCCAGGGCTCCGACCCGTGAGGCCAGTGTAGACCGGGGGAGCCAGATGGGCGCTGACTGCACAGCTCAACATCACCAATGCCGAGGGCATCGGCAGAAAGCGCAGGAGGCCTGTGCTCAGGTGCTCCGGTCACACAGAAGCCCGGTGACACCAGTGCTCATCGTCCTGCCTCCTCGACCTCCTCCGGGTGGGACCAGTGACACCATGGACAGCTCCCCTCCCCCTGCCTCTTCGCTTCTGTCCTAAGTGTCTGCTAATCTCCTTGAGTCTCCTGGACGGGACCTTGGGGGACAGAAATGCAGGGGCAGCTTTGCCTCAGCCATTTTGTTCCCTGCGTTTCACTCCTGCTCTCTTCCTGGCCACACTCAGCCTTACTCGCGGATGAGTGTCTTCGCTGTTTTGTCTCCCTTCCCGGGATCCAGCTGACTTGGGCAGCTTGCTCCACGCCTCTCCTCACCGACCTCGGGCCGTTTTCCTCTGTCTTCCTTATAGATTACTGATCGATTGCCCCCGCACCAGCGCTTCCCCGTCTCAGCAGGTCAGACGCATAGCGATGGGTCAATACGTGCTAATTGGCAATAGTGTTTCAACAGGAAGTAGGCATGGCAGACAGTTCTAGAAAGATTCAGCGAGGAAATGTTCATGGAAAGATGCCTCCCCTCTCATGGTGGAAAGGGAATGCGTGGTAGTGGCAGTGTCGGAGTCTCGACCGGCTCCACTGACTCCTGCGCTCATGCAAGTCCTGGGAAAGTCACATCCATGTGCTTGGGGCCTGTCTCTTCATCTGTGAAAAGGACTAAGAAAGCCAGCACGCAGGTGCACTTGGACCCGGGTGGGCCTGTGTCAGAGGGCTCACGTGGGGCCTGTGGCACCCCCTGCTGTCACCACCCCATCGGAGCTCCCGAAGCACACGATGCCGACGAAGAGTCCTGTTTAGGTTGGACCATGGGTTGGGGGGAACAGGACCCACTAACGGTGGCCCCTCTGTCAGTCCTGAAGTGTGACTCGGTGTGGGGTGCTGATGGCGCTAAGGCTCTGATGCGCAGGTGAAAGGGGACACTCAGGTCACACTTCCTCCGCAGGACAGTGGGGCTGTGTAGTTTGCAGCCTGAGGTCCCCAGGGGTGTAACAAGCCACGAGGTTGAGGACTGGCTGCTGCCCAGGCGAGTGCTAACAGGGGCCCTGCTGGGGCGGTCACACACCCCAAACCCTCACTTCCACATGCTTATTCATAAGCTGTTCCTCTGCTTACCAGATCAAGGAGGGAGGGAGTGGATCCTGTTTTTAACAACATGGGATGTCAACGAGAGGCTACTGGGATTTAAGAGCCTCTCTTCTGCCGAAGTAAAACAGTTTTGCCGCAGTTCTATGGGCCACACATATGGATTTCAATTTTACATGAAATGAATGCTGTGACTTTTAGAAAATATTATTTTACAACAGATAAGTTGACTCAGGTCGGGAGGCATTTAGAAATTATATTTAAATGCATTTTAAATGTATTAAACTGGAGTACCACAGCTGGTAGAGTCTTAATGGCCTACTGTCGCCTTTCAAAGTGTCATTCACACACGTGTGAGTTCAATCATTCATTTCGTGTGTGCTGTCTATCCTGTGGTTTCCATTAGATGCAGGGCTGATCCTGAACACATGAAAGTGAACAGGGACGAGCACCGCCCTCTATCTCCTGGTCTGGAGTGGGAGTGGATAAAGCTGGACGCCCACTCATACCCACGGCGGAAGTCAGTGGGCGTCTGTGCCCGCCAGAGGAGGGCTCACCAGCCCCGCCAGATGCTACCACTGGCTGAGGGGGAGCACGGTGCACACTTGCTGGGTACGATGTGTGCTGTTCATTTAACAGGGAATTCTATTTATGACTTCAGATGTGGTCATTTAGAGTGTGGACTTTGAGTTTTTCAGTTGTAAAACTGATTTAAAGCCACCAGGAAATGTGTCGTAAATGCATGGCAGCTGTCCACAGAGTGAAAGGGGACTGCCCTTGGCTCTTCCCCGACTGTCTCAGTGGCTGTTCCCCAGGAGGGCTACTGTTTAGAAGATGGGCTTTGCTTACAGACAAATACTTGAAAATCAGGGTGTGTGTGTGTGTGTGTGTGTGTGCACGCGTGTGTGTGCGTGTTTGGGCATACTGCTCCCACACACACATGGCTTTTTCATGTCTGGGGCTAAATCATGCCGTGTTTGATGTTGTACTGCCGCACGGCCTGTGCTGGTTTCTGAATTCGTCCATCCGTGCACCTGCTCTTGTTTCTAGCTGACCATTGCTTCTTGAACTCGGGGCTGTGGCAGTGTGAGCTTTCTGTTTTGGGTGGAATTCACAAAACAGAATCAATCTTAAGCTTAAGGTGGACAAATCAGTGGCTTCTATGCAATCACAGTGCTGTGTGACAAATGACTGTCTAGCTCTGGGGCACCCCTTCCCCCAGTGGAAGATCCCATATCTGTTAAGTACTCCTGTTGTCTCCTCCCTGTGGCCTATGGCCACTGCCTATCTGCTTCCTGTCTCTGTGGACACGTTGACTCTGAATATTTCATATGCGTGGACTCGCACCACCTGTGTGGTTTTGTGTAGGCTTCTGTCAGTTAGTGTGATGGTTGGAGGCCATCCACATGGCAACAGACATCCTCAGCGCTCCCGTCCCTTTCACAGTCGAGTCCTGTTCTCCCGTGCGTCCACTCGTTTCCCAGAGCTGCTGTGGGAAATGCCAGCAGCTGGAAGCTGAGACCACCGACGTGCGTCGTGGGGTTCTGCAGCCCGGGGATCCACTGCCAAGGCCTCTGCAGGGTCGATTTTTTTTCTAAGGGCCACGGGGAAGCATCTGTTCCTTGCAGCTGCCCTTTTTTCTGCCCCAAATCTCTTCCTTGGCCTGTGGCGACGTCACTCCAGTCTTCACGTGGCTCCTCTCTCTCTGTGTGCGTCCAGATTTCAAATTTCCCATTCGCAGGGACACCATCCTACTGGATGTGACCTCATCTTTACTAATTACATCTGCTGCACTGACCCTAGCTCCCAGTGAGGTCAGGTTCTGTGATATCGGGGGGTGAGCCTTTGACATGGATTTTGGAGAGGGCCCAGTGCAACCCAGAATGGTGGGGAGTCACTGTTTTCACTTATTCTTCATTGTTGATGTACAATTTTGAATAGTTCCGATGTGGGCTGTTGTGAATACTGTTGCTGTGAATGTTTGCTCTGAATTCTTGTCCAAGGGGTGAGCTGTCGCATCACTCACCACCTCTGTGTATCCACTGGAGAAACTCACAAGCTTCTTGACCATGCTGGCGCCATGTGACACCCCCACTGGCATTGTATGAGGCTTCCAAGTTCTCCACCTCCCGCTCACACCTGCTATTTGGCCTTTTTGTTTGTTTGTTACAGCCAGTCTGGGGAGTGTGAAGCGGTGTCTCGCTGTGATCTCCATACTGAAGTGCACGCTAGCCAGGGGATCACTGGTGAGCATTCAGATGGTTTGCAGACTTCCACTGTTAGCACAGCGGAGCGATGGCATCCTTGTACATTTGGATTTGGAAAGATCTGTGAGTGCTGTTTTGGGATGGAGTCCTAGATGTGGGATTTCTGAAAGAAGTACATTTGTACCTAAAAGGTTGACCAGTGTTCTTGGGAACTGCTTTACTTTTTCATTTATATGAAAGGCAGAGAGACAGAGACACGGAGACGGAGATCTCTCGTTGGGATTCCTTCCACAAATGCCTGCAACAGCCAGCACTAGGTCAGGCTGAAGCCAGGAGCCTGGAACAGGGACCAGGTCCCCGGGCCAGCACCTGCTGCCTCCAGGGGTGTGCGTTATCAGGAAGCTGGACCTCAAGCAGAGGTGCGACTGGAGCCCAGGCAACATCTTAATCACTGCCCCAACAAATCTGTTACCTAACAATATTTTAAAATTTCTAAGTTGACCTAACAGTATTTTTAAAATGTATATTCATGAAAGTATTTACAATTACATTTTCTTCTTTTTGAAAGCCTTGGATTTCAACTCACTAAAAAGCATGCTATCAATAATAATAATAAATTTTTAAATCTCTCTCCCCCATCTCTATCTCTACCTCCATTGACCTCTGTCTCTTCTCTCTACCCTACCCTTCCAAATATGGCACAATACAGGTAAAAGATATTTACATGTGCATCATAATATTCTCTTTTTAAAGATACATTTATTTATTTGGAAGACCTGGGGGAGGGAGGGAGAGAGAGAGAGAGAGAGAGAGAGGTCTTTCATCTGCTGGTTCATTCCCCAAATGGCCACAATGGCTGGCACTGGCCCAGGCTGAAACCAAGAGCTTGGAACTCCACCCAGGACCCCCCGGGGGTTCAGGGAGCTGGATCGGAAGTGGAGGAGCTGGACTCAGATCTGTGCCCTTGGAGAATGCTGGCGTTGGAAATGGCAGCTTAACCTGCTGTGCCACAGCACCAGCCCCCATCATGTTTCGTTGTTGTTGTTACAATGGAAAAACTTTATTAGTCTGTACAAATTGCTTTTTTGATAACTATGGATCACTTGTTACAATAAATTATCAAGGTTTTCATTGCAACAGCATTGTCCCACACACATCAGAATCTGGAAGTAAATGCCTTGTTTGGTGTTTTTGTCCCTACCCCTTTAATGGAGAAGCCAGTTTTGAATATCAACTGCCATTTATAGAAGCCATGAGACAGATATTCATCAACATCACACGAGCGCCAGCAGGAACCTGGGCTCATTCATGAAGAGTGGAAAATGTCGGTTCTAGAAGTGGCAAATGCGGTGAGCATCACCATAAACGCCCTGCACTTGTCCTTCTGACACCGAAATGAGGGGAACCCTGACTGGGGTCTGCAAGGCACCACGAGAACTCAAGACGCTGTGCGAAGGACCGGGAGCCCGGCACACACATCACAAGACTGAAACTCCAGGTAAAGCCACCGAGCTCATCACTGAAGGAGATGAAGACAACAACAAATTTCTCTAACGCATCAGTACTATTTTAGAAGCATCATCAAGACAAATGGGGATTTAATAATAAATTGGCCTGGGCTGCTTCTGTGGTGGGTGTTGCTAGAAGAGAATCTCGAGCGTCCTAGAAAAGCCGTGTGGTCATGCTCGGTGTCTTTCCTGAAAGGCAAGTTGGCAGCTCTGATGATGCCTGCCCACCTCCCCGGGATTCTGGAGTTCTGCATACAAGGGTCCAGTGACTGCAAGGAGAATTTAACCGCAAAGGAGGAGACCAAGAGTAGTCCTTGTGTCAGCATGTACTTGATCGATGGATTTTTAAAAGTTGCGTGATAAATGTAAGTCATAAAACCAAATACACTCACAAAGGTACACCTGTTTTACATCACATAGAAACTGCAGCCTGCTCATGCTTACCACTGGCACTCCACGTGGGAAAGCCCATGAGTGGGGTCTCTTACAATTGTTTATGTGCAAACTGCAAGGTCCCCCAAAGAGCAGCTGCAGAGTATTTGTACAGAACACGTCACTAACCGATGCCACAGGCAGGAGCTGGTGCTTCCCTGAGCTCACAGCACGGAACAGTGCCTGCTGCAGGTGCTGCTCCCTGGCCGACGGGCTGACTCCTCTGTTCTGGGTCCTGCTCACCCACAGTCCGGGTGTCTGAATGATCTCTTCAAGGAGCTCCTCAAAAGCCCATTGCTGGGGCCGGCGCTGTGGCACAGCGGGTAAAGCTGCCACGTGTGGTGCCGGCATCCCACGTGGGCGCCGGTTTGAGTCCCGGCTGCTTCTCTTCCGATCCAGCTCTCTGCTATGGCCTGGAAAAGCAGTAGAGGGTGGCCCAAGTGCTTGGGGCCCTGCACCCATGTGGGAGACCTGGAGGAAGCTCCTGGCTCCTGGCTTTGGATCAGCGCAGCTCTGGCTGTTGCAGCCAACTGGGGAGTGAACCAGCAGATGGAAGACCTCTCTCTCCCTCCCTCTCTCTCTCTCTCTCTCTCTCTCTGCCTCTCCTCCTTCTGCATAAATCTGACTTTCAAGTAAATAAATAAGTATTTTTTTTAAAGAAAAGCACATTGCCTCTATAAACACCATGGGGTGCAGCTGTGCCAGTTCAGGCCTTCACTCCTGTTGACCTCACAATTTTCCTGATCAGTGTTGTTTCTGACTAGCATGTTCGCCATGCCATTTCCTATTTCCAATTCATTTTACCAGTTATCCAGTTCAGCAGAGGTGTCCCATCTCGTGACATCAGGAATTAAATAGCACCCGTGCACCTCTGGGACGCTGGGGTTGCCGTTCTAAACCCTCTGGACCAGAGCGTCCCATGCTGCAAGCTGAGCCTGCGTTCCATCCGCTGAAATTGTTCCCACCTGGAAGTCAGCGCCTATGGTGGCTGCAAGCTCTGGATCAAACGTATCATCTGTGACAACCCTAACCCTGACCCTGACCCTGACCCTGACCCTAACCCTGACCCTAACCCTAACCCTGACCCTGACCCTGACCCTAACCCTAACCCTAACCCTAACCCAGGAGCGGGCTGCACTGGCAACTCCACTCCCCCATCATTCTTATTTATTTTTTTATTTGACAGGTAGAGTTATAGACAGTGAGAGAGAGAGAGACAGAGAGAGAGGTCTTCCTTCCGTTGGTTCACCCTCCAAATGGCCGCTATAGCAGGAACTACGCCGATCTGAAGGCAGGAGCCAGGTGCTTCTCCTGGTCTCCCATGGGGTGCAGGGCCCAAGCACTTGGGCCATCCTCCACTGCACTCCCGGGCCACAGCAGAGAGCTGGCCTGGAAGAGGGGCAACCGGGACAGAATCCGGTACCCATATGGGATGCCAGCGCCACGTGTGGAGGATTAACCAAGTGAGCCACAGCGCTGGCCCCCCATCATTCTTAAATATTCTTGAAACGTAAATAATCTTTTCCTTAGGAGAGAATTAATTTAGAACCGGAAATGCTACATTGGTGGTAGAAAAGAAGTTCCGACTCAGTTCTTGGTGATTATTTTTATCTGACATTGTTTTATGTCTCACCTTCCTGTTGGATTTTTCTCCCGTGTGACTGCTTCCCTTGGGAACACTGTGCTTTGTGACCGTGGATCTCTGTAGTCCAGGTACCGCCCCTCTCTCACTGTCAGCTGTGGCCGTTCTCTGCCTGCCTGTCTCGAGCCACACTCGTTCCGATCTGGTGGGTGTCGCTGTTCCTCCTGTCTGGCGGTGAAGACGGAAGGAGTCCTGTGTTGGGCAGAGGACTGCGCTGTGGAGGTCCGAGTCTCTGTTTTGCTGGCTGGTCCCAGGCATGGCCAGCAGGAGCGTGCCAAGATGGCCGCTTCCACTGCATTGTTCGTTTTCACTGTTGTGCAGGAGCCAACAAGTGAGCCGCAGAGACCGAGGGGCATTTGTGAACCCATGCCCTGTGCCTGGAGCTGTGCCTGATGCAGGTGGACGTGCCCACGGGCTCCTGTGCAGACCGCTCTCGTCCCTCCCCCCATCCACCGTCCCTTTGGAGCTGCCACAGGTCCCCAGCAGCCCAGACCCTCTCTGGTAGGGCCAGCGGGATTGGGTGACAGCACCCCTGCTGTTGTAATGTCCTGCTGCGGTCGAGCCATTGATTTACTTTTCCCAACGTCAGGCCAGAGCCTGCGTCTGACTTATATTCACATTGCCAGTAAATGTCACAGTGCCGACACTTCAACCTCTGAAATTGGTCATTGTATTGGAAGGCTAAGAGATAAGCAGGAACAACGTGGCTGGCGCTCATGCACACTCAGCTACTCAGTGGGTTCCAGTGACCTCTGAGGTCATGGCCAGGCGACCAGCCTGCCTCACGTCCTCACCACCCCGGCACGATGTGGGGTGAGGATACGGAGTCTGAGATCAGCCTGGTCAGGAACAAGGAACACGGCGTGCGGCTGGGGCTCAGTAGGACCGCAATTCAGCAACACAGGCTCAGGTGACCGTGAAATACGCTCTTGAGATTTTACAAAACGGGGACATATTTAAAGCTGAACGTCGCGAGGGGGATGGACCTGCAGTTGGCCCGGGTTGGGCCTCACTGTGGACGTGGGCAAGGCAGAAGCAGCTCCACGTGGAGCTGGATTTCACTTACTTCAGCGACTGGTAGGAGCCCAGAGTCACATGGGGCTGGGCAGGCAGGGCTGTGACAGTGCGGGGTACAGGAAGTGGGGTCCACCCAGGCAGCAGGGTGCAGGTGACCGAGTTGTGGGAGCCTGGAGCACGTGACTGCCTGGAACAGTCCAGGGTTGGCCCCAAGCTCTTCGTTGCTCATGTCAAGGACAGAGAATCAGTTTCCACGTCATTGTCTGCTTTCCCTAGGCATTGCTTTTGTTAAAACCTGTTAGATAATTAACATAAAGAAGAAAAAGAGTTTTGACAATCTTTACCCTAAGGTCCACAATACTTGTTGATATTTTAGATCTAACAGAACCTTTAGAGACATGTGTTTAACAAGGTGTTGCTTTGATGAGAGAATAGGATGTTATTCTCTCTCTGTTGAGATAATCATTTGATTTTTTTGCCTCTTACTCCCCCAGCGTTGAGAATACCATGTATAGACTTTCTAATATTAAGTCCTACTTCAGTTTCTTGAAATAAATGCCGTGTAGACACATGGATTATCATTTTATTATAGACTGCTGGATTCAGTTTGCTAATATTTTATTTAAAAGATATTGAAACAGTGTTCAGGAGTGAGTTTGATCTGTGAATTTTTTTTCCTTTTTTGTTTGCTTCAAACTCCTAGCCTGATGTTTTTCTCTGTGGGAAGGTTTCTTTAACTAGTGAGGCCTCACTGGTTCGAACGTTATTCAGACCTCCTGTAGATGCAGTTTTGTGAACTTATGTATTTTCTGAAGCTTCTCCTTTTTGTTCAATTTCAAATTTATTAACATGAATGGTTCAAATTGTATCTTTTTTATATCTTTTTTTTAAATTTATTTTGACAGGTAGAGTTATAGACAGTGAGAGAGAGAGACAGAGAGAAAGGTCTTCCTTCCATTGGTTCACTCCCCAAATGGCCGCCATGGCTGGTGCCACGCTGATCCAAAGGCAGGAGCCAGGTGCTTCTCCTGGTCTCCCATGGGGTGCAGGGCCCAAGCACTTGGGCCATCCTCCACTGCACTCCCGGGCCACAGCAGAGAGCTGGCCTGGAAGAGAAGCAGCCAGGACTAGAACCCTGCGCCCATATGGGATGCTGGCGCCACAGGCGGAGGATTAACCAAGTGAGCCACAGTGCCGGCCCCTCAAATTGTATCTTAACCTGTGTTTTGTCTGTGGCTATGTCCGCAGGCTGTCCTAATGTTGCTTATTTTCTTGGCCATATTATCTAGATGTTCTGTCTACTTAATCTTTAAAAGTATCAGCATTTAGCTTCTCTATTTATTTAATTGATTTCTGATTCCCTTTTTATTATCTTACAGGTAATTAATTAGTCCATTTTTATTTGAGAAGCAGACAGAGAAAGCTCATCTTCTGGTTCGGTCCCCAAATGCCCACAATGGCTAGAATTGGGCAGAGCTGCAGCCTGAAGTCAGGAAAATAATCCTGGCCTCCCAGGTGGGTGGCAGCAACCCAGTTATCTGAGCCATCAGTGCTGCCTCCCAGGGCCTGCCTTGGCGGGAAGCTGGAGCCAGGGGCCAGAGCTGGGAGTGGAACGCAGCTCCCCCTCGGATCCGTACAGGTGTCCTGGAAGGTGTTAGAACCACTGCCTCTGTATATTTATTTTATTGGGGTCTGTTCAGGTCTATTCTTTCCAACTTGGAAAAAGTCAATGCTTTACACAGTTTTATTCATTTGTTTTCGTTTTATTTGGAGAGCAGAGATAGAGAGACAGATAAAGGGACACAGAGAGATTTTCCCTTTGCTGCTTCATTCCCCAAACACTCACAACACCGGGGCTGGGCCACATGGAATCCAGGAGCCCGGAGCTCCATCCAGGTCCCCAGCGGGTGGCAGGGACCCAGGCCCTTGAGCCCTCTGCTGCTTCCCGGGATGCATGTGGGTGAGGAAGCTGGAATTAGAAGCAGAGCCAAGACTCAGATCCCGGCTCTGGGCTCTCCATGAGGGACCTGGGCCTCTTACCTGCTGCCAGATACCAGCCCCCACTTCCCAGCTTTCTAAGTTAGCCTCTTAGCTCATTGATATTCAGAGTTCTTTCTTTCTAATAAAGGAGTCTAAGAGTAAAATATTCCCCTTAAGTGTTACTTTATTTGCATCTCACAAGTTTTAATGTAGTATGTTCATTTTCATTCATTTCTAAATTTCCATTTTAATGACTGCTTTGTAAGTTGAAAGTGAGTCTTTTATTTTCCAAGGATGTCCAGGCCTTTTCCTTCTCTTCCTCCCATGGACCAGCGCGGTAATTGCTCTAGGCTCCCACAGCTGGCCCACGCGGTGCCAGTGCCGTGGGGTCTCCGACACTGCTTTCTGCCCTCCCGCGTGGCCGACTTGCTGAGCCCCGTGTGTGTGTGAGATTGATGTGAGCCTTCAGTTGTTGGGTGCAGGATCTCTTACAGGTCCCGTAAACCGCGCTGGCTAATTGTCTTGTTCAAATCTTCTGCACCTTTGATCATTTCTCCTTTGATGGTTTGCTGTAGCAATAATTGAGAGATGTGTATTGAAAGATCACGCTGTGATGGAAGACTGTTCATTTTCGCCTGGTGTAGCTATCGATACTTAATTCACATATTTAGCAACAATTTACAATTTCACAGAGACTTGAAATTGTTAAAATCTCTTCTTGAGCTGATTTTGAAAGCAGTCTGTGTTGACTCCTTCTATGCTTAAATCACCTGAAAGTTTCTTTAACTGATAATGATGTGCTGACGCAGCTGCCTTTCATTAGCATTGTGTCTTTAACTGATAATGGATTAGCATTGCGTCTGCATGCATTGTTCTAGATTTTTCCTCTCATATCTCCTGTAAGTTCCATTGTGTCTCTTCTATAGACCATGTGGTTACTTTTTTTTAAAGTCTAATCTGATGTCTTTAATTTTCACTGTTCCTTTTTCATCGGAAGTTCAAAGTAATTTTGAACCAGGGGCCCTGCATGTGCGTTTTGTATGGAATCCCCCAAGTTCTGTAGCTGTCCCTGCAGGAGGGGGACAGGCTGCCTGGGCAGGGGAGGCCAGCACCAGGTTTGGTGCACCGCCTGGTGGGCTTGGCCGGTGGGACCCCCCGGACATTCTTTCCCATGCATGACCTGGTTCTCTTCCTATGCTCCATCGTCTTTAAGAGCTGAGTTTATTGAAAGTTGGCTACAGACTGGGCAGTGTGTTAATAGTGAGGCATTCGGTCCTCACTGTCATGCCGTGGGCGGGATTATCTGAGCTTCAGAGATCTGCAAACAGCCAACGCCGCAGGCTGCTGCCCGGGTGCTCTGCTGGGAGGGGTGAGCCCCTTCTCCCTCCCTGTGCGTCTGCACCTGCACTTACCAAGCCACCTGAGTGCCCAGGTTCCCTGCTGTAGCCCAACCTGTGCACCCATCCCAACACACTGTGGTTTTGACCCCAATTCCCAGCTGCTGCCTGGGAGGACGTCGGTTGTCCCAGTGCGTCCTTGCTGCTGACACTGTCCTCTGTCACCTTGTTGTAGGAGGCGTCTCCTTCCCCTCCTTGCGGGCACACACAGGGCGTCTGGGGGCGCCCTGAAGTTCTCTGAGATTCCTCTGGGGAGTACTGTTCCCCCCACCTCATTCTACTCCCCTGTGGAACTCTGCAATCAGCGCAGTCTCTGCCTGCATCCTCACTCCCTCAGCTCCCCCAGGGAGACAGCACACAGCAAGTGCCACACTCACACCCAGTGCGTGCGATCCGATTCCTTCCCCAGTTCAGCCCCATCCGCTGCGCAGCACCTGAGCCCCCATTAGGAATGCCCTTCACCTGTGCTGAGGGTGGGATTTTCCTCTCGGCACCCGACAGGGCGCACAGGGCAGTCCACTACCACGCCGGCTCCCACGTGACCCTGAAGACCAGAGCTTCCAGAAAGTCACAGGAATGCACTTTGTCTTTTTAATGCCACGTTCCCGTGAGCTTCGTGAGGCCAGTTCACGTCTGAGGTCTCCCTGTGCTGCAGACCGCGTAGAGGGAGTGCAAGCCTCGGAGAGGCAGGAGCTGTGATTCCCAGTTCTTTGGAATCACCGTGCAAACTGGCAAACTACTGGTGCTTATCGGTGCATGCACAGCTGAGCCGCAGCTGCCCGAAGCCCCCAGCCAGAAGATGCGAGGCTGGCGCCGGCTCAGCTGTGGGAAGGAGTTGCCCATGGTGCTCAAGCCAGCGGGGCTGGACTGTGTGTCGCAAGGTCGGCCACACTGTTGTGTGACACACATTTCTGTACAGATTTCCTGAATCAGCGTCCTCACATGTGTGCCTGACCATTCAGTAATGTTCGCTCAGCTCAACATGCGGGAAAGCAGATCTGATCGCCGATGGTGATGCGCTGACCTCTTTCTCGTGGTTCCGCGCGCTCCGTGGCATGTGTGGGGTGGCTTCCATGGGTGCGCTCGCTGACACCTTCTGCCAGGGCACTGTGCACCTTCAGGTTTGTAAGGTCCCGAGTTTACCCTGCAGTTTAAGTTCTCCTGGAGATAACTTCCGATCTGGGACTTCAGTATTTTTAGCCCCGCCTCCCCCCCCCCCCCCCCCCCCCCCCCCCGCAATATTCCTGAATTCCTCAGCTGTTTTCCTGGGGTGTGGCAAGGCGAGCGTTCACTCTCTACCCACAGCAGAGCAGCAGACTAAGCGTGATGGTAGCGCCGTGCCGGGACTGGGTGGCAGATGAGGGCATGTTCATGGCTGTCTGGATTTCAGTCTCCTCTTCTCGTTTGCACCTTTTAGATACCTGTTGTTGGGTGTCCACATTTCTCTGGGCTCTTCCTCAAAAGCAGGATCAGAGGTGCTATAACATTCGCTGAAGGGGAATCATTTGTTCTCTCCATGACTACGCCGCGCTTTGAGCATTAAGATTATAAACACCTTCAAAATGCAGTGTTATTTTAAATACATGATCAGGCTTAGCTGGTTCCCTTGCGAAGGTTAGGAACTGTTCCTTTCTTGCAGCTTCCAACAGAATTTGGTTTCTCATCTGTCTTGAGACTTCATTTATTTTTTTTAAAACTGAGGCTGTGTAGCCACATTCATCATCATAACAAAATCGGTTTGAGACCAGATACAAGTTGAGTTACTTAAGGCTGCTATGTTGCACTTTGCCCTGTGAACTAAAACTAGCAAGGTGTAGGTGACAGTTTATAGAGGAAAATGAAATTTTATGCCATAACAGCAATGAATCATTGAGATCTGAGCTTCCTGTTCTTAAAACAGAGAAGATCAGAGTGCAGAGGGGTAAGCAAGGACTTCCAGAAATCTGCAGCAGTAGGAAGGGGCACCAGGCCCGGATCAGGGGCTCGGAGATCTGTCCAAGGGCAAGCAGGATCAGGAGCAGGGGGGAGGCTGGCCTCTGGGGAGAAAGGGAGCCGCCGCCTCCCTTCCCGGGCAGGTGCACCTGCTGCCTGTCCAGCCAGAGGCAGACCCCAGGGGCAGAGGTGAGAGAGCTCTGCTGGTGAGAGATGCAGCCAGGGGCTGGTGAAAGGCAGTAGCAATGGGGTTTATTCCGTGCTAGTGCAGTGGGAGGGAGGTTTTAGTAACATTTCGCTCAGTCCCAGACACAGCCACGCTAGGACTCCTAGCCAGGTGGCAGGGTATGTGTTCAGGGGATAGAGAAGTACAAGGCGAGGGGTCCTTGTTGAGGGCAGGTCGGGGGCCTGGAAGCCAGGGCTGAGGGCTGAGAAATGCTGTCAGGCGGCCAGGCTGGGGGCAGGTTTCTCCAGCTGACTCGGTACAGTTCTTGGTAAAACCACGCCAGGGAGCCGGAGGGAGAAGAGGGCCCGGAGGAACCTGACTGGGGATTGGTCAAGGGGAGTCCCTTGGTCCTCTGGTCAGGACTGACCAGGGAGCCAAGAAACACTCAGCACCCTGTCCCGCTGCAGGTGTGGTCTCCGCCTGGGGCTTGCTGTGGCTCCAGCCCCTGCTCCTGGGCCCCTCTGAGCAAGTGCTCCCCGTCCCCCAGGCAAGGCCTGGATTGCAGCCTCGGCCCAGGCCTCCTTGCTGGGCTCCAATCAGGGGCTCTTGGCCCAGTGAGGGGCACAGCGGGTACTATGGGGCCAGACAGACCCTGCTGCCCTGAGACCCCCTGGGGTCTACTCCCTCTCCCGTGCTGCTGTCTCTCTCCCCGGGACCCTCATCTGAGCCTGGACTACTGCTCTCCCCGACCATGCCACCTCCCAGGATTCTCTGCTAGAGAGGCTTCTGGGTCTCTCCCCAGGAGCCCTGTCTGCTGGGCACACTGGAGACTGCACTGACCTCCACGAGGAGGAGCAAGGTCCTCCTACAGTCCTGATGCCCTGGAAGACAGGGGCAGCCTGGGAAGAGGCCAGGCTGGGAGGAGTGGGGGTGAGTGACTTGGACCTCAGCTCCCAGAGAACGTTGCTGACTCGGGCGTGATGGCTCCCACAGGGGTCCCTGCCGTGGTCTGTTGGGGAGAGGGACCCAGTCCTGGGGGCAGCTCGGGTGGCCAGGGCAGCTCAGGTGTGCTGGAACGTCCTCTAGGAAGTTGTGGGTCTGCCCGAGGTTTAGTTGCCAGTGGGAAGGATGGATTTGCGTAGCTCCAGCTCCTGGTCCCTGCTGATGAGGGCACGGAGCCTCCAAGGGGGCTGTGAAATGCGTCCGGGTGCACAGAGGGCTGCAGGCAATGTTCAGAAACCCGGATGCTGTTTCTTGTCACTGATGTACTGAACCACTGTTGGCTGACAGCTGCCCACCAGGGAGAGGATGCCTGTGGGCGTCTGCCCGCGGTGCCGTTGAAATGCAGGGAGAACTTGTTTTTGAGAACCTTGCCCTCCTGCGTGCAGGCAGAACTCCCTGGACGCGCTCAGAGGCGCCCTGTTTGTGCCGGTCTGCCTTGACATGGCTCCCGGGCCGTGGGTTCTCTGCCCACTGTGGAGCCCCCCGGGCTGTACTTTCCTTTCTGGTCTGGAAGGGATGTGCATTGGTCCTGCTGGGCCCCTGTGCGACCCGTGCCGGCGTCCGGAATGGCCGCTTTGCTGCGCCCTGACCGTCGGCCTGAGTCGCCCGCTCACTTCCGAGCTGAGCCTCTGCCGCTTTGGCTTTGAGGGGCACGCGCTCGCTCTCTTCTGCGACAGGAAGCGCTGCCGGGGACCATGCGTTGTCCAACACAGGAACCTCCGTCCTTCCAGCTGGAGCCCTCGCGCTCCCGTCTCCTTTTCTGCCCGCTGTGTGCAGCCCGGCTGGTGCAGCCTGGGGACCTGCTCAGAGTGTGCGTGAGAGGGTTGTGTGTAGGCGTCTGTGTGCCTCCTCAGAGTCTCAGAGGCCCTGACCCCTCCACGGCCGGGGCCCGGGCGCGTCCTTCCCTGGGCTGCTGTAGAGCTGGGCGCGGTGCAGGGCGGTCCTGCGCAGTGACCGGCACTGGGGGCAAAGCTCGTTTCCTGCCATGCTCCCCGGGGAGGAGAGTCGGCCGTCTGCGTCCTCCTTCTCCTCCTCCGTCACCCCAAGCCCCTTCCATTCCCGGGCACTTCATGGAGAAACGCCTGTGTTCCGTGCTCCGGGCACACCCTCAGCGCTTCTTCACGGTTCATTTAATTCCATAAACTCGAACACGGGGGTCTGCTCTCCTTCTGTGCTGGCTGAGTTTTGGGGGGGTTTGAGAGGGACTGCGGGGTGTATCTCGCTCTCCTGCTGTGGTCTGTGTGCCTTCCACACGGCAGGCTTTCCCACAGGGAGCGTTCTGTCGGTGCTGCTGCTGTTCTGTAGGGAGTGTGGGAAGTGTAGGCTTCGCTGGAGTTGTTTTGTGTCCGGTAGAACTTTCCGGGCAGCTGGGGGTGCCCCCCACCCTCTGTGTCCGGGGGTGGGCCCTGGCAATGTGGCTGCTGCAGCGGAACTTGGGGAGGCAGCCTAGTGCCCCCCCAAGATGTCCACGTTCTAATGCCTGGACATGCAAGCAGGAACCTCCGCTTGTGCCGGGGGACGAGGGTAGCAGAGGGGATTCCCGTCGCTGATGAGCAGGTCTGAGCCATGTGAGCCAGACGGCAGCAGAGGAGAGCGGGTGAGGCCTGGAGGAACTCTGGAGATGGAGGAGTGGCCATGGCCACGCAACAAGGGATGTGACCGGCCCCTAAGGGCTGGAAATGCAGATTCTCTCTCGTGCCCTCTAGATGGAAGCAGTCCTGCCAGTGATCGCCCTGCGACGGGACAGGCATGGCACTTCCGGCCTCCAGATCTGTAAGCTAGTGCATCTGCACTATTTTAGGCCAACCCGTGACGATGACTCACTCAGCAGCAGCACGGGACGCGTTGCATTTCACTGTAAATATTTGAATGGGAGGCCCCGCGTGGCTCGTGGCTCCTGCAGGGCGTGGGAGGCAGCCGGGCACAGGAAGTGGGGGCCGTGCCACTGAGTTTCCTGTCACCCTTGTGTCGGCTCTCTCTCTCATCCAGCACTTCCTGCCCTGCGGAGAAGCAGAGAAGCTGACTTCCTGGTGGGTGGGACGGAGCCTAGAACTTGCTGTCCGCCACCGTTACCTCTGCCTGCCCCTGAGCCTTCCATCCAGGGCCTTGGGTCAGCCCTGGCCGGGGTCACAGGGGCCGACGTGCACAGGGGCGTCCTTCCCAGGGATGCAGCGCACCATGGGAAAGCCTTCGGGGTGAACCTGAGGATGCACCTGAGGCTGACGGGTGCCCGAGGGCTGGCCTTCCTGGAAGTGAATCACACAGGATACAATAACACCTGGAGAGGTGGCCAGGGAGCACAGTCAGCACCGTGGGCGGTGGGTGCAGAGCCGTGCTGAAGGGCCGGGGCCCTGCCTCCACCTGAGTGAGCGGAGCTGGAGTCACCAGGTCCGGGAGCATCCAGGTTTGCCTGGGAGGCAGGTGCCACACAGTTCCCACGGCCGCCTCTTGATGTGCCCTTCCAACAAAGTCCTGCTAAGGCTGAACGGAGAGGCTGTTGTTTTGTCTTTCCATTGAAATGTGATTAAGTGATGAAATATCCTGTCTCCCCCGAAGTAGCTCATACCAAATGCTTTATTTAACGGACGTCCACGTTACCTGATGCTAAAAGCAATGGCTACAAAGCGCGTTGTGGAAAAGGTGTAAACCAGGTGATGACACACAGCGGGGAGTCTGTTCAGCAGGAGCAGGGAAGCGACCAGCTGGTTAGCGGTCCACTGCGGTAACCACCATTGTTCCTGCCAGAAACGTTGGGAAGCCACTTGGGGGCCTGCGATGTCCCGGGGCCAGGTCAGCCAGGGCCACCAGCCCGAGTTCAAGGGCTCAGTCTTGGCTTGAGGCCTCGCCTGTGGCTGTGAAAGGCAGGTGGTGATTGGGTGCTGTGTGGGAGTGGCCCCTGTGGCTCCCGGGGCGGCACAGCCGGACGCGGGCAGAGACGAGGGTGGTGAGCTGGGAGGGAGCTACGGCAGCGCCGAGGAGGTGGTGGTGGTGCTGGAGTCTCGTCAGCACACAGGCAGGTGCTGGGTGCGTGGTTTGCGGAGCGAGGAGAAGCCACGCCCTCGCGTGGCGTGAACGATGCCATGGAGCAGGTGCTGTGGACAGGCTGTCTGCAACCCAGCTCCTCTCCACCTTCCTAGGGAACTTCCGAAAGAGGAATTGCTGAGGTCACAGAGAAGGGTGGGCTCTGAGCGTCCCGCGCACTGCGGTTCAACACCGAGAGGCTCAGAGTGAGGGGGCAGTTCTGACGCCGGTCCTGGGCTGCTGCCATCTCCCAGGTGGAGGGCGGGAGGTGGAGCCGCCCCCAGTGCCTGCGCAGCACCTGTGGCTCAGCCAGAGTCTAGGGAGCAGAGCAGCAGGCATGCCTCCTACCCCGGTCCCGCTCCAAGAGAAGGCGGAGAAAGGCAGCACCTGACCCCGCACTCAGCCGTGTCCCACCTGCCAGGGGAGGAGTGAGGTGGGGCAGTAGGTGAGGACACATAGGTCCTCGCGGAAGCTAGGGTGACAGGGAGAGAGCTGCTCCCCCATGAAGGGAGAGGAGCTTGAAGCCCACAGCCAATCTGGTATCTTCAGAGGCGAGGGAAAGCCTCCAAGACCTCAGACTCAAGGGACGCACCTCCCAAGAAGGGAAGAGGGAAAGGGGTCACTTCAGGGTGGAGACACCTGTCTGCGCCCCTGACCCCTGACCAGGAAGACCCTGTGGACTTCACAGCCCCAGGTACCAAGGGCTGAGGACGGCACCACTCTGCTGTCCCTCCCAGAAACCCCTCCCCTTGCACCCTTGGGTGTTGGGGGCGGGGAACACCCTGCAGGTGTCAGGCCCTGGAGGACCAGGAAGACAGAGAAACCCCCCAGAGCCGGGGAGGCCTGGGAGGCCGGCTGGGTTCCCAGGCATGGGAGACGGAGTGGGAGCTCAGCTCGGGGGAGGGGCATTGATGGCAAAGCTGACGAATCTTAGAAGTCTGCAGCTTGGTTAGCAACGGTGTGCTGGGGTTGACTGTGAGAAACTGACAGGTGCCCCCTGGCCACCTCAGGTGCTAGTCACGGAGACAGTGGGTGAGGGGCGCACTCTCTACTCTTCGTGGCTTTTCTGGGAATCTGCAATTAAACCCCAGTGAAACGTTTCGCACAAAAAAGCATCCAGCGTAGAAAACACGTAGCAGCAAGCCTGCAATGCAGCAAGCGCTGAGTCTCCGCTGTCTTTGTAAGAACACGCGATGATGTGCAGCCCTCACTTGGGGCTGGCTGCTGACTGGCGTGGGGGGGCCCCCTGTGTGTGTCGGGGGCAGGCCATGCTGAGGCGTGCGGGGAGGAAATAACCCGGAAGGAGAGGGGATTCTCTAGGAGTTGGGTGGAGATGTGGCCCATTTACATTTCAGCAAGATGGCTTTGGCCGGCGCCTCCACTCACTTGGCTAATCCTCCACCTGCAGCACCAGTACTCCAGGTTCTAGCCCCGGTTGGGGCACTGGTTCTAGTCCTGGTTGCTCCTCTTCCAGTCCAGCTCTCTGCTGTGGCCTGGGAGTGCAGTGGAGGATGGCCCAAGTGCTTGGACTCCTGCACCCCCATGGGAGACCAAGAAGAAGCACCTGGCTCCTGGCTTTGGATCAGCGCAGCGCGCCGGCCGTAGCGACCATTTGGGGAGTGAACCAACGGAAGGAAGACCTTTCTCTCTGTCTCTCTCTCTCACTGTCTAACTCTGCCTGTCAAGAAAAAAATAAAAAGATGGCTTTGGTGTCCATTTACAGGGGAAGCGAGGCCTGGCATCTGTCTGAGGCCAGTGCATGAATTAAAGCCACACATTACAAACATCTGATCTAAAGCTGTGACCGTGACATTGGGACCAAAGGCGGAAAAGCCGAGGGAGGCAGCTGCCAGGACCTGGAAACCCACTCAGTGTGGGAGAGGGCTGAGTTGAAGCGGACGGTCGTCCACCTAGTGCACAGGGACAGCTGGGCTGCCTCCGGCCTGCGGGACAGCAGGGCACACTGCCACGTGGGGTGGGTGGGATCAGCGTTCCTGATGTCAGGAATATTCACAGGCGGAGGGCAAAGGGAGGCCTCGCTGTTCAAGCGACAGCCGTGCCTCGGTGGGCTGTACGTGGACGGGGAGCATAGACCCTAAAGCTTGGGTTTCCTTGCTCTGAGAGCCTGCAGGGAACAGAAGAGAGAGCGCTGTTCTCGAGTGAGGCTGGGGGCAGGGGGAGTGGTGCTCGGGAGGTGCCGGGGGAGAAGACCCGAGAGGAGAGGCCGCGCACACGGCCCACGCTGGCGGTCCTCACTTTCAGGCCCCTGGCCAGGACAGCTTAGTCAGCAGGGAGTGCTGGGAGGGGGGACAGGTGGCTCTCCGGCCCCCAGCCCGTGGGCCCGCGCGAGCACAGCTTTCACTCGCTTGTTCTCTTCTGGCGCGTTACCCCTTAGCCTGATGCCAGTGGATCAGGGCTGGGCTTTCGCAGGTCCAAGGTCACCCCCTGTCACTCAGGCTCCTGTTGGCTTTGACAAAGCCAGTGGAGGGGAGGGGGTGCGTAGAGGGCACGGGCGGTGGCCGGTGGCCTTGAGGCTGCCTCTGCAGTGGGCAGACGTGGTGCGGAAGCCATCAGAGGTCCCCAGAGCCCAGTCCCTGAGCACGGTCTGGACGAAAGGACAGTGCTGGCCGGAACCCATGCTGGAGTGGAGGCGAGGCTCATGGAAGTGCAGGACGGGCTCGTGGGTGAGCCTCTGCACAGAGCTGCAGCTGTGGGCCTTGGGCCCGGAGAACAGAACAGCAGGCCACTAAGTGTAACCACCCGAATCCAGCACCAGGGCCCTGGGCCAGCAGAGCAGGCAGCGTCGCTCCTTCACAGACAGTCCCAGCAGCCGCTCAGGGTGCTGCTGATTCCGCACCGTGGGCTGCTGATGTGTTTGCAACAGCATCCAGGAAGAACTCGGGTCGAGCCCTGGGAGGAGGGCGAAGCCTGCCCTGGGACGCAGCTGTGAGGAGCTGTAGGAGGCACGGGGAAGAGGCATGGCTGACAGCGACAGATTTCCAAGCGGATGGTAACGACGGCACCTGATGTCGGGTGTAGTTTGGTTCAGTGAATTTGGTCCCCATCACGGCGGCACTGGACCGGTATTGCTGCAGCCGGTTGAGCATTGCTGATGACCGGGAAGCCATCTGGGTCAGGCGCTGGGGTGCTGGGCGCGCCCTCCGTCAGTGTGCTCCAGTCCAGTCCCAAGCTGTGCAAGCGCATTTGCCTGCGTGAAGTGAGCCGGGTTTCCAGGGAGCTCACGGCTGCAGAGCGTGCATGGCTACGGGGAGCATGTGGCCTACTTTCTGCCGTTTAAATGTGTCTTCGCCTTCTCTTGCACTCATAGATAAGGAGCTGGGAAGCTCCCGGTGTTGAAATTGCCCAGTACACCATTTCTGCCTGTTTTGGGCCCCATCTCAGGTCACCCCCTGTTGTCACTGCGCAGCCCACACTGTGGAGAGCGGCCACAGACGCACAAGGCATTTCTGTTCTCTTTGCCAAGTAGCCACTCGGAGAAGCCTGGTGTAGCCCTGTGACGGTTGTGTAAGTACCCAGTCTAATTCACCTTCCACAAAGGATTCAGTGAGGTAGTTAAATGAGCTCTCAGCCAGAGCAGAATAATCCAAAATGGGAAAAAAGAATCCACTTTTTTTTTTCTGGGCGTCCCCCGTAGTGGCAGAAGACACCCAGCTGGATGGCCACGGGGCCTGCTTCCTTCTGCCCAGTTGCAGGACCCGGGTCTGCATCCAGCTGGGGATGGCAGGGAACGGGGCAGGTACATGCATCTGGGCACCAGCACCAGGAAAACCACCCTTCCCGGGAGGTGCAAGCACACACGTGGTGCACGCCTGCCGGCCGCGTCTGGAGGCTGCAGATGCTGAGCCAGCTGAGGCACAACCTGGCCCCGTCTTTCCTCCACTGACGGCCAGGCCAGTGGAGGACGCCACCCGGCCAGGAAGACACAGCCTGGCTGCGTGGAGCTGGGCAGAAGACCCGTCAGGTGGGTTGGCTCTCCAGTGGCACCCCTGCCCCATGTCAAAGGCTGGGGCACCCACCTGAGCCCTTGCAGGCTCCCACCCCGAGCCAGCTTCATTCCCCATTCCCAGGAGGAGGAGGTAGTGCAAGGCCTCCCTGCTGCGCTGGTTAGCTGTGGGCAGACAACGGCTTCCTGTCCTCTCTGTACCTCCCCTGCCCCAGTGCCTCTTGTGCACGTCACAGGCAAGGCATCAGGTGTGACTGGGTAGTGTCACACGCAGAGACACTGAAGTTACGTGACCGTGGCTGCTCAGGCTGTAAGATACACGCATGCACGCCACGCCGACCCAGGTTCTCCACCCTCCAGGCCGGCATCCCACATCGGAGTGCTGGTCAGAGTCCAGGCTGCCCTGCTTCCAGTGCATCTCCCTGGTGATGTGCCTGAGAAGGCAGCAGAGGATGGCCCACGTGCTTGGCCCCTGCCATCCACATTGGAGACCAGGGTGGAGCTCTGGGCTCCTGTCGTCAGCCTGGACCAGCAGTGAGTGTTGCAGCCATAACACTCTCTCTCTCTTCATCCTCCCACAAATAAATACATCTTTTGTTTGAAAAGGACCCACTGTGCTGCCTCCTGCAGGAAGCCCCTGGAGGGGAGTCCCTGGTGCCCCGGTCAGTCTCCACTGAGAACGCTGGCCTGTCTTCTAGATGACGTGCCAAGGCAGCAGGTGCAGCAGGTGCTGTGTCAGAGCCCGACTCACTTGCCCTTTCTGTCTCCAGCCACCCCTTGCCTGCCTCTGCCTGGCACCAGATCGAAGACACCACACCAGTGTTGAGTGCGTGTCTTTGAGGGGACCAGGGGTGGTGGAGCCTGCCCCCTCCCCACCAGAGGCAGGTGCTTTACTCGAGGGAGACTGGAGTGCTTCCATGTCAGGTAAGGTCAGGTCTAAGGCATGAGATTCAGAAGAAATAGCCCCGGAGCCAGTTAGCACCTCTGCTGTGGCCTTGACGTTAATTTCTTTGTGTGCCCTTGCTGTGTCTTTGTGTTCCCTTCAGAGGGATCAATTATCACTTTCTCCTGTTCCTACGAAGGTCACAGGGACCTGAAGGAAATGAGGGGGCCTGGCCTTGTCTGCTGGGCAGCAGACACCTGTGGCCGAGCAGCAGGGGGCCTTTATGGGAGCGAGGCCAGGGAGAACTACAACTAGATCCCAAACTGTTTTGGGCACACAGTAAGGAGCTCTGGAAAAGTAGCTGACTTTCCTGAACGCCCCCCCGGTTCTGTTTTATTGGGCCTATGCTGGCATTTGAAAGTCAAATACTGGGTCAGAGATAAGGGCCTACATGTGCGAGGAGCCAGCAAGAACATGCGTTGCTAAGTCTCTTCTCAAACTCTTCAGTGAAACTGGCAGAATTCGGAGCAGACATCAGACACGCTCAAGAGCCAGCTTTGCGCCACACCAACACTTTGCTCTGGCTCCGGGAGTAAGGCGTGGTCTAACAATATCTGTTTTAATCCCCTTCGTGGCTTGTCTCTGGTCAAACTTCTCTGTAGGCTGTGAGGACAGGGTTTTCTGATACGGCTCAGCAGGAGGCGGAGCAGGGCTGTGTCCCGCCTTCCCCAGGCCTTCCAGTAGACCACAGCCACGAGGCTGAATAACCTGGCTTACACACGCAGCCCCTCACGTGGCACACTCGTGTAAATGCTCTGGGAAGGGGGGTGACCCTCCCTAATAAACAAGATGGAGGCCTCATCTAACGCCACATAGTACTGATTTTTGGTACCGATGACCTGTACGTTGAACCAAATATTTGTTTTTGACCCAGATTCAAGCAGTTGCCTGTGTCTAGGTTGTGAACTTCCTTTGAAGTGAGTTCACTGGATCCTGACACACTACTGTTAATTACCCAAGAAAATGAGAATTTGCTCACTGCCCCCGGAATCAGCAGAGGTCCCTGGCCAGGGAATGTCCTCCAGATAGTTTTCGACGGCCAGGGTTTAAGATGTGACCCCATAGCAAGTTCCCGTTGTACGGGAAGCCCGAGTGCTGGAGGCTGAGTGCCATCGGGGTGCTCAGAGCGAGACGTGCACGCTCTGTAGAACGCTGCTCTTTTCACATAGAGCATTTCCTGAGTCCCGGATTGTGAGAGAGGGGGCTTCTGGGAGGAGCTGGGCTCGCTTGGGTGGGATCCCGAGGCAGGGACCCATAGAGGCCATGGTGGGAGGAACTGCAGCTGGGGCTCCTTTGACCTAAGCTGCAGGGTCCTCCCCAGGAAGCAGCTGTCCCTTCCCGCTGACGGTGCAGCTGGAGACACAGCGCCAGGGAGCACGTGCCTGTCCCCGAGGGAGTGGCGGGGGCGCGGAAGGCGGTGCTGCAACCCGTCTGAGACGCGGGGAAGCAGCCCAGCGCTGGCGCTCATGGGCCCCCTCTGAAGCTGCTGTTTAGCCCCTTTCATTGTGTGTTTATGTGGTGTTTCATGGGTTACAGATTGTATGTGTATAAAACCCGGATGGGTGATGAAATCTGTCCTTACGCTGAAACACACACCCCTCTGTTTTGAGCAGGGTTACCTCCCAGAAACAGGGGAGCCCTCTGGCACGCGGCCTGCCTCCCTGGGTGAGCTGGGCTGGCCGAGCGTGGCTGAAAGCAGAGCTGGCTCCGCGTCCCAGGCCCGTGTTGTGCTCGCGGGTCCCTTATCGGGCGTCGTCACTTCCGGAGCTTTGTCAGCATGTGCTGGGTTTCCTGACAGCCCACACTTGGGAGGCGGCCAGGACTTCCGGGATGCAGGAGAGTGTCTGATGTGCACACGGGCCCTGCTGGGCACACATCTCCGCCTTGCCCAAGCGGCTTTGTCTTCACTCTTACTGGAACTAATGGATCGACAGCAAGACCTAGACCCTGGTCCAACTTGTGTGCTTGCCCTTGGTGGACCCTGGGTCAGCTCAGCTTTCACATTGACTCTCTCCGCTAATTGGAGGACGGTACGTCCCTTCCCCTCTGACAGCCTCTCTGACGTCTCCTCCCTCTGACTGCCTCTCTGACCACCTGTCTCCCATTGCTCATGCATCCTTGGCTCTTTCCTAAGAACTGGGAGTGAGAAGCAGCCAAGAGGCGGATAACCTCAGCCAGGGAGTGGACTGCGGATGTGGACTGGATTCCTCTGCACGCTGGAGCCATTTTCCACGTGATGGTGCATGTCCTCACGCCAAAGAGCGCAGTTCATTTCATCAGTTCGCTTTCTTGCAGCTGCCTTGGCAGTGGAGGCTGGCAGATGCGAGGGTGCAGATGGCTGCAGGGTGCGTGTGGGTTTCCCTGGGCTCCTGGTGCTGTGGTCTCCATGAGAACATGCCCGGGCCCTGCCAGATGAAGCCCATGGAGCAGCACGGGGTGACCAGTTGTCCCGGCCAAGGCCCTCCCACACCAGCTGACTTGTTAGTCATGTAATTAGTCATGTAGAGTGGAGCCAGCCCGGCCATGGTCAGAACTTCCCAGTAGAATTTATATATATGTATATATATATATTTAAGATTTATTTTGTTTATTTGAAAGAATTACAGAGAGAAGTAGAGACAGAGAGGGAGAGAGATTTTTCCATCTGCCGGTTCACACCCCAAATAGCGGCAGTGGCTGGAGTTGAGTTGATCCGGAGCCAGGAGCCAGGAGCTTCTTCCAGATCTCCCACATAGGTGCAGGGGCCCAAGGACTTGGGCCATTCTCCACTGCCTTCCCAGGCCATAGCGGAGAGCTGGATGGGAAGTGGAGCAGCGGGGACTCGAGCCGGCGCTCATGTGGGATGCCGGGGCTTTAACCCGCTGTGCCCCCCAGCAGCAGTTCTAACTCACTAGCCCACACACTCAGGAGCTAGTCAGCGTCTCCGCCGGACGTCCCTGAGTCTCTGGGATTGTTTCCCACGTGGTGTCAGTGTGTCACTGCTGAACACGTGGAGAGACTGCCGGTGCTCCGTGGGAAAGCTGGAGCCAGTGGCCTGTATGCCCAGTGGGTGAGCGGGCGTTGGTGTTTTCAGCGTGGCCGCTCCCATGGACACCCGCAGGCAGGTGGTTTCTCTGTGTTGGATGTTCCTTCTCAGCTCTCCTGAGCTCAGCGGCCGCGTGGGCTACGCGCATGGCCTCCCCTTCCCTGGCCTCCTCTTCCCCTGGAATCCAGCTGGCTTTGGGCAGTGCAGCCCCGGGGAGCAGGAGGGGAAGGCTGGGAGTGTCCTCCGTGCTCCAGCCCAGCCGCGGCGCCGGGTCTCCTAAGGTGGGTAACCACAGTGATGACCTCTGACTCCCCGGAGGCCCCACGCAGGGCGCCCGCTTCCCCAGGCTCTGGGAAGTCACTTCCGCTGGTCACCGGACTCCGAGGGTCCCAGCGTCCACGTTGGTTTGTCTGGACCTGCTCGTTGCTCTGTAGAGAGCCCCTGCCGCTGCCTCTCTGTATCCAGACCGCGTCAGAGGAACCTGCTTGCTGCCCAGGCTCCCACTCCCAGCAAGGAGTTCAGACTCCGGTGGGTGAACCCGTGCCCCTCCTCTGCCAGCTCCACGCAGAAGGACTTGTTCAGTCTCTGCACGGCATTCAGACCCGGCTCTGGGTGTGCGTTTCTACGTCCTCTTCCCACAGAACACAAGCTCCTTGGGAACTAAGGTCTAATCTGATTTTCCTAATCTGGGCTCCCTCTCTCTGCCTGGAGGAGCACGTGGCCCAGAGCTGACGTAGGTGAATATCAATATACCTCCCTTGATTGAAATCATTTTGTGGAGAACAGATAAAATATTTTTTTCTAACTTCAAACTATACATTCTAGGACCCAGCAGGTTTACATCTCATTGACAAATACAGACACTTAAATGCTGAATTACTAAGAGTGTTTGAATATGCATTGAAAGAGTCATTAAAAGACTCCGTCCGGGTCTCCCTGTGTTGGCGGCAGGTGCTTGAGCCGTGATCTGCTGCCTCCCAGGGTGTGTGCATTAGCTGGAAGCTGCATCAGGAGCGGAGCAGCTGGGAATGGAACCGGCACTCTAACACAGAACGCACACACCCCAAGTGGCGCTTACCCCACTGTGCCCTGAGCCCACCCCGTGGTAAGATTAAGATCCTGGTGTGACCTGGAACATGGATGCACAGTAGCAGGGCAGGACAGCACCTGAGGCTGGCAAGTTGGAAGACGCTTTCCCCTTGAACTTGAAGCCAGATTCTCTCTCCAGAATCCCAAAGCCATGAGGCCCACCGCTTTGGCAGGATACACTTCCTGGGCAAACGTATCTTATGAGCCTGGAAGGTGGGAGAACGCACAGCTGATCCCTGGATGTTCTTCTGCCGATCACAGGCTGCAAACTGGACGTGAGAGGAGAGGGCACGTGGGTCCCAGCGACTCACCCTGTCATTCAGGCAGCCGACACTTCTCTCGGGAAGTGACGATGAAGACCTCCGACTCGGAGTCGGGGCAGGAAGTAACTTCCACCAGAAGAGACAAACAAGGTCTTAACTCTGTCCTTGACATAGAGACAGACGTTGGACACACACTGTCTTGTCTGTACCTGAGTCCCAGCCAGAATTTCCTGCCAAGGGCTCCCTGCCTGCCACTTCTCAGAGATTCCTGGTTCGAGTGTGACATTGCGTGTGGACAGTCTGCTCTCAAACCAGGAGTGCGGTACGCGGCAGTGGGGCACACTGACTGGCCTTAGGCTTCTCTCCAGGGGGCCGTTTTCCTTCCAGAACCAGCTTTAGTGTAGTTGAAGGACTTGTGAGGCACAGAAGGGTTTTGATTCCACGCCTGGGTGTGCGCGGTGGTGAGTTCTCTCGGTGGAAACAGCCTTTGGTGGTTTGCACCCGCCGTGCAGTGGGTAGCGCCACTGCACCCGGGCTTGGTGATTACCTGGTGACTTCATTGGTGTCACACGCCGAGCTCTCACAGGACCTTCCTAGCGGTCTCCTAGATGTGTTCCGTGTCCTGGGGCACCTAGGGAGAAGGGACACGAACCCCAGAGGGTGCATCAGTGCAGGCAAGGGGTCCTTGGTTCCAGTGGAGAGCGGACCCTGCTCGGGGAGCCCGCCAGGAAGAGGGGAAAGGGAAAGGCTACTGGGCACGAGGTCCCTGGGTCTTCGGCTGCTGGACGCTGTGTCCCTCCTCCCTCTCCACCTCTCCGCTCACGCAGGCTTCCTGCACTCTCACCTGGACGGCTCCACGTCCTCCACACCTGGGCTCACTCCGGCTGCTGGAGTCAATGATTTTGATCTGTGCCACTTTTTTTTTTTTTTATTTGACAGAGTTAGACAGTGAGAGAGAGAGACAGAGAGAAAGGTCTTCCTTTGCCATTGGTTCACCCCCCAATGGCCACTATGGCTGGAGCTACGCTGATCCAAAGCCAGAAGCCAGGTGCTTCTCCTGGTCTCCCATGGGGTGCAGGGCCCAAGCACTTGGGTCATCCTCCACTGCACTCCCGGGCCACAGCAGAGAGCTGGACTGGAAGAGGAGCAACCGGGACTAGAACCCAGTGCCCATATGGGATGCCGGCACTGCAAACGGAGGATTAGCCAAGTGAGCCACGGCACAGGCCCGATCTGTTCCACTTTGCCGCAACCACCCGGGGGTTGAGCTGCAATGGCAATACCCAGACTGCAGATTCGAAGGAGAATGCAACGGAGCCATGAATACAAAAGTGCTTTGTCAATGGCAAGTGGCGACTAACACGCAGGGTGTGTGTTCATGAACTTTGCCGTTCAACCAGGCTTTCATTTTCTGTTCATTATTCTGAGACGAGTTCTCCTGAGTGCTCACGATGCAGTGTGTGTTCTCTGCACAGCAGGAGTGTAAGTTCCGACTGAAGGACTCGGTAAATTAAGTGACTGGATCCCCATTGCAGGCGAGAAGCTGTTCCAGCACTTTCACTAGGATCCTGAATTAATTAATAAACCTAAGCCTCATCAGGGTCCCATTTAATCCCCTCCATGAGATGGCATAGATCATCTGCCTACCCTGGGGCCTTTGCATGACTCCCTTGTGAGGGACACCCAATTCCTCTCCCTTCTTGGGGATGTCCCAGTTCTGCCCTTTTCTTTTTTTAAAGATTTTGTTTATTTATTTGAGAGGTAGAGTTACAGGCAGTGACAGGGAGAGGTAGAGACAGAGAGAAAGGCCTTCCTTCCATTGTTTCACTCCCCAAATGGCTGCAACGGCCAGAGCTATGCTGATCTGAAGCCAGGAGCCAGGTGCTTCTTTCTGGTCTCCCATGTAGGTGCAGGGACCCAAGAACTTGGGCCATCTTCCACTGCTTTCCCAGGCCACAGCAGAGAGCTGGACTGGAAGAGGAGCAGCCAGGACTAGAACCGATGCCCATATGGGATGCCGGCACCACAGGCAGAGGATTAACCCACTGTGCCGCAGCACCTGCTCTTCTGCCCTTTTCTTACCTACTGTGGGTCCTCATGTCTGCTCTGTCCAGTGGTGGCCTCTTCTCCCATGGGATCTTCTCAGAGGGTCCTCAGGCAGAAGCAAAGCAGAACCCCCAAAGCTAAACGGCAGGCAGGCAAAAGAAGGATTTAGCATCTTCCATCATCAGGAAACACAAACCGCAGCTACAACGAGGGGTGGGCATTTGGCACAGTGGCTGAGACACCTTAGGATGCCCGTGTCCCAGCTCTGCTCCTGAGCCAGCCCCCTGCTCCTGCACACGCTGAAGCAGTGGGCTGAGGGCTCACAGGGTTGGGTCCCTGTCACCCGTGTGGGAGACCCAGGCTGAGTTCTTGGCTCCTGACTTTGGTCTCGTCCAGCCCTGGCTGTTGCCAATATTTGGGGGTGAACCAGCAAATTACAGGCACCTCTCTATTTTTCTGCGTCTCAAACAAAACAATTAAATAAACTAGCAAATGAAAACTACAATAAAGCAACTACATACTCACTAGAATAACAAAGTTTCAAAGACCACGAAAAGAAACTGTTGATGAAAACACAGAGCAACAAAACCCCTCAGACTTTGATGATGAGGGGAAAGTGGCTCAACTACTTTAGCAGCAGTTCTGGTTATTTTCTCATGAAACTAAACATCCCATGCCACTCATAGCTGGGTACCTATCCAAGGGACAAGAAGATTCACAAAAACACCTGCACGAGAAAGCTCATCACAGCTTTGTTCAAAAGAAACAAATCCTGGAAATGATGTATGTGGCCGTCACCAGAGGAAGGAATCCACAGTGTCTGGAACGTTCACACGTTGGGATCCTACTCAGCAAACACGAAACGCCATTGGCACAATGCAACAACACAGGTTGATCGCAAACGACACTGCCCAGAGCGGAACGAGGCTCACACAAGACTGTGTGCCCTGTGAGTGTCTACAGCAGACAAGCCAGTCTGTGCTGGAGAAGTCAGAACAGGAGCTGCACCTGCGGGCATGCGGGTGACGGTAGACCGAGGAGCAACATAGGGCCTTCTGGGGTGATGGGGAGGTTCTGTAGCACTGGGGGCTTGGATTACAAAGTGCATCCTCTCATCAGAACTCACCAAATGGGAGCAGCTTTGTGCCCTAGTGGGCTAAGCTACCACCAGCGGTGCCAGAATTCTGTATGGGCAAACAGTTTGATTGGCTGCTCCACTTTGGATACAGTGCCCTGCTAATGCGTCTGGGAAAGCAGTGGAAGATGGCCCAAGTGCTCGGGCCCCTGCACATGTGGGACACCTGCAAGAAGCTCCTGGCTTCTGGTTTTGGTCTGGCCCGGCCCTGCCTGTTGCAGCCATTTGGAGAGTGAACCAGCAGACGGAAGATCTCTCTCGCTCTCTTCCCCTACCTTGTGCCCTCATAACTCTGCCTTTCAAATAAATAAGATAAACCTTTAGAAAACAAAACCCACTGAATGTAGCTTAGCCTTGTGTATTTTATTATGTGTAAATTTACGTCAAAGTAAAAAGCGTGTACACACGTAAGCCCAGTTAGTGCTGTAGATGAGGATTTTAGCGGGAAAGGTGTTGACAGCTGCATCACCAAGGTGTTGATGGCCGTAGAGAGGGGCAGATGGGTTGCCGGCTGGAAATGAGGCAAAGCAAGTAGAGCAAAAGGTTAGCATGGACTCCAGATGGCCGGTTTATGAGCATTCGTGGTAACATCCAACCTTGCTGTCTGTTTGAAAATTTCGGTGATAAAATGCTGGGACGCAGAATCCCACAGCAATCTTCCTCCCCTACTTTTGAGCTGTTTCGTGTCTCTCTACTTCCCCTTCGCTCCCAGCGTGTGGTGCCTTGGACACTGCAACCGTAAACCACGAGGAGCTACAAAATGTGGCCCAGAGGCTCACAGCGACCCTGCGACCTTCCCAGGACACCTGCAAGGTCAAAGTCATCTGCCTACTAATACCAGCATGCAAGTTGTGTTTAAAAACTCATTCTTTGCACGAGTGTTTTTGAAGGCTGCATGATTTGTGAGACCTCTGAAGATTCAATCCAGAAGCGGCTTGCAAATCACCATGCCATTTATTGAGCCAGGCCAAAGGGGTTTTTATGTGAATACAAGTTGCATCTTCTGACCATTTTTTGTTGTTTTAGATAATGTAATTTAAAAGAATTATTTAAGTTATACAAGTTTTGTATATTTCATATATATGCAGATGTAGGAACATAGTGGGACTACCCCCCCCCCCCGACACACACACACACTCTGACTCTTCCTCCTCCTCCCTCTCGGATTCCTGTTCTTGATTTTTACAGTGATCTGTTTCAGTTTACTTAATGATCGTATAGTTAGCCCTACTCTAAGTGAGGAGTTCAACAGATAGTCTGAGGAGGAAGAGAACAAGACAGAACAGAACCTTGTTCCTCAGTGGAGGAGACTAGGGCTGAACCATCATCCATTCTCGAAATGTCTATTTCACTCCAATGTGTTACATTTCTAATATGTTACATTACTTTTATTGGATCAGGGAAAACCTGATATTTCTTTTTGGGGCTGGCTTATTTCATTGAGTATAATGGTTTCCAGTTGTAACCATCTTGCTGCAAAAGAGAGGATTTCATTTTTTTAATAGCTGAGTAGTACTCCATAGCGTATGTACACCATAATTTTTTTATCCAGTCACCAGTTGACATCTGGGTTGATTCCATATCTTAGCTATTGTAAATTGTGCTGCTGTGAACATGGGGGTACAGATAATTCTTTCATATGCTGATTTCTGTTAGTTTGGGTAAATTCCCAGGCGTGGGATGAGTGGGTCAGCTGGCAGGTCTATATTCAGGTATCTGAGGCATCTCCACACTGTCTTCCACAGTGGCTGCAGCAGTTTACATTCCCACCAGCAGTGGATCAGGGTGCCTTTTCTCCCACATTCTCGCCAGCATTTGTCATTTGCTGATTTCTGTATGGGAGCCATTTATCTAACTGGAGGGGGCAGAACCTGCTTGTGGTTTTGATTTGCATTCCCCCAATGGCCAGTGATCCTGAGCATTTTCACAAGTGTCTGTTGGCCATTTGAATTTTTTCTCTTGAAAAATGCCTGTTTAAGTCATTGGCCCATTTCTTCAGTGGATTATTCGTTTTGTTGTCATTGAGTTTGTTGGGCTCTTTATATATTCTGGATACTAACCCTTTATCAATTGTGTAGCTTGCAAATATTTTCTCCTGGTCTGTCGGTTGTCTTCACTTCGCTATGTGTTTCTTTTGCAGTGCGGAAGCTCCCCAGCCTGATTCAATCCCATCTGTTGATTCTGGCTTTGATTACCTGTGCTTCCGGGCTCCTTTCCAAGAAGTCCTAGCCTATGCCAGTGTCTTGCAGAGTTTCCTTCATGTTCTCTGTTGATGTGATGGTATCGGGTCCAATCTCTTTAACAAATGGTATCGAGGAAGCTGGATCTCCATGCGCAGAAGTATGAAACTAGACTCCTACTTGTACCTTACACAAAAATCCACTCAAGGGGCCGGCGCTGTTCTGTAGCAGGTAAAGCTGCCGCCTGCAGTGCTGGCATCCCATGTGGGCGTTGGTTTGAGTCCTGGCTGCTCCACTTCTGATCCAGCTCTGCTATGGCCTGGGATAGCAGTGGAAGATGGCCCAAGTGCTTGGGGCCCTGCACCCACGTGGGAGACCTGGAAGAAGCTCCTGGCTCCTGGCTTCAGGTTTGTTCAGCTCTGGCTGTTGCAGTCATTTTGGGAGTAAACCAGCTGATGGAAGACTTCTGTCTTTCTCTCTCTCTGCCTCTGCCTCTCTGTAACTCTGCCTTTCAGATAAATAAATCTTTAAAAAATCCACTCAAAATGAAAATATGATTTTTAAAATAGTATTTTATGTTAGCATGTGATAGTCTTACGTTGCAGTTTTTAAATGTATAAATACGTATGCTTTACAAGTTAAATAAGTTTATTGTTAGGAACTAAATAAACTTAAAATGCCATAGTTTTAGTTATTGAAGTGGTAAATTCTTAGCAGTAGTGGTTAAAGACCGAGGTTAGCTTTGAACGCAGGCGTTTTCTCGTTGAAGTTTAGCTCAGTTGTATGTGCATGGCTGAATTCAGGGGCCCTCAGCATGTGCTAAGGGGACAACAAGTCCCAGTGTGGATCTGAGAACCCCTGCGGTTCCCACTTGTCCCACAAGGAGGACTCCCGAGGAGGCTCCGGGCGTCTGGGGTGGAGCCCGGCTCCCTTCTGAAACTCTGTGGTGTCAGGTGCCTTCTGCCGGAAAGCATACACTGGGCCCGCCCTCTCCCTGACTGTGAAAGGCCCACAGCATCCGCGGGCCGGGAGGACCCAGAACATAGTGGGCACCGCATCAGTATTTGCCAAAAACACCGCAAAGCGCCTATCGGAATCTGCACAGGCGCCTTTCTCTGTGCTGGCAGCGGCTGGGGTGGGGAGATGGTTTGCTGTGTCCCCTGAGGCGCTGGGTGTGGCCAGGTTGGGAGCTGGAGGGACCTTTCCGAGGTGGGACTTGGAGCAGCGTCGCTGCGTCAGCGGGGACACGGCCCTTAGGAGGGGCTGAGGCAGTCTCCAGGGAGCCGGAGTTCCTTCTTGCAAGGGTGAGCTGTGCTGGCAGAGGGCGCCTGAGCCTTTGTCAGCAGTGGCTTCCTGTCTCGCCTGGTCTCCCCCTCACACGTTCCCACAGCCAGCGCTGCCCCAGCATGTGGTAGGGTCAGGGGGCCCTCGCCAGAGCAGGTGCCGTGCTGTTTGGACTTCCAGCCTCCACGCCTGTGAGCCCAATAAGCGCCTTCTCTTTGTCGGTGTCCCGGTCTCAGGCATTTTGTTAGAGGAGCAGAACCTGCCCAGTATTTCCTTGTGGATCCCAGCCTTCTCCCCGAAGCTCTCCTCCCTGCAGACCCCCTGGGCCCCCTTGTGTTTTCTCCACGTCATTCCCTCGCTCTGCTGAGGTCGCGGAGTCCATCTGCTGGCTCAGCCCCCAGAAACAGCAGATCTGCTACGAGCGAGGATGGGATGAGTGGCAGACACTTGCTCGGCGCCCCCGCTCTATCCAGCTGGAAGTTGAGTCATGGAAAATCCCAGGGAGGCTTCTGGGAATACTCCCCCGGGGGCGTGGATTAAACAGAGCCCACTTGAAACAATTTGCCCGAAAGAGGTTCAGAGAACCGTCCTTAATAAAGAAAGAAGAGTGACTTTCAATTAGTGTGTCAAGTGTTTGTAAGTAAATAGATGCTTCCAGACACTTCAAGGCCCTTGAGACAGTATGTTCCTGCAAGTCATTTTAGTATTTGCTGAAAATATTGTGTCTAATACAGATGGCTCTGTCGACGCTCCTCGAATGGAGCATGAGATTAAACCGGAGTTTTAGCTTTGACTCAACCAGTGCGTTCAGATGAACACAAAGGTTCTCACCGTGGAAGGATGGCACGGAAACTACACGTGCACCTTGCAGGGTGATAACGGTGCCTCGTGCAAGGAGCGTACCTGAGGATGCTCGCTCGTTGGTGTGAAGGCAAAGCTGTATCGGGCTCATTCAGAATCAGAGCAGGTGCCTCAAATGTGTGTTCCACCAGCCGGGAAAGTGAGGGAGAGGGCGGGGCTACGGCGTCACGTCCCTTTCTTCAGCTCTGTAAACAACAGAGCTTTCCTGAGAAACGGTGGGTTATGGGAATGCATCTGGCCTCCCGTGACCGCGGTGCAGAATTGCCTATTAATATGCTCATGCTATGGTGGCAAATTCACTGAGAATCTTTAATCCCAGACAGAGCTGGCAAAAATAAATTACAGACCGAACATGCATTAATACAAATTGCTTTCATTTACCACGCATTAGCTGCAGAATGAAAAGATACCCAAGAAAGCAAAATATTTTCAGGTCTGTCTCTGGGTGCAGTTATCTGGGCCCGTTTGACAAAGTGCGGGAGCGAACGTGAAGCCACTGCGGAGATATCCCGCGAAGGGATGCCCGGCGCTACTGCTCAGCGTCAGGGGTGCCTGCCGGCCTCAGGGCTTTTCTGCTGATTTTTCTCAGAAATTATTTCAGCCGCTAGAGATCCGTGTGTTGCACGGCGCGCTTTCCCTCCCCTCTGCTCTGCTTGCTGAAATCTAGGGTCTCCGTGTAGTTACTCAGGCTGTATTCACTTTCTTGTAAGGTTAAGTAATAAGGCACCCTGCCCCTTGCCTTCTGTCGTGGTGACACACCCTCTTCCTTTTTAGATGCTGGGAATCACTCTGCTTATCCTGAGCATGACTTCCGTGATGGGAATTTTTGCCACACACCCACCCCCCCACCCCCGCCGTCCCAGCGTTCTGTGGTTTGGACTCCGCCCCCAGGCAGGCCTCCAAGGGCGTTTTTGCAAGTTGTTCTCTGCTCAGCAGCCTCCACTCCCACCACCCACTGCTGCCTGGACCTTCCACAAGGGCACCTGTCTCTGTCCCAACCTCAGCCAAGCACTCCCAGGGAGCTGCTCCTTCTCTGTCGGAGTCAAGGTCAGCCTTGCAGACTTGCCTTCCTGCCTCAGCGGGAGACAGCCCAAGCCTGGTGTGCAGGGCGGCAGGCGTTGCCACTGTGCAGACGGTGCGCACGTGGCCTGCTGCCCATGGCCCTGCCCGCTTTCTCCCGGAGCTTCCGACCTTCCTCTGCCTTGCCGCCTGCGAGCCTTTGAGTCCTGAGGGGTCGGTAGAGCAGGTTTGCCGCCTAACTTTCACTTGGTACTTGCCCTGGCCCCAGTGAGCCCGTGCATTCTGGCTCATCCAATTCTGACCTTGGACCTCGGTTAATTTAATCCCAGTCCTCTCTCAATTCCCGGACTCCTTACCTTGCCTCTCCAACGCCACCCTCTCTTGTTTCATCTCATTCCATTCCCTCGAACACTGCTGAGGGTCTCCCCCTTTCACGAGGGTCTCCCCCTTCCATCCCAAATTGCCCTCCAGTAGGAAACAGGTTTCTATCACATAGTCCTGGTCCTTGTGTGTTCTGTTACCAAACACCGTAGATGGATGGGAATTTATTTCTCAGGCACTAGAGACTGGGGCAGGCAGGATCCTGGGACTGGCAGTCGTACGTCTGGGGAGGACCACTTTCCGGCTCAGACATGGTGAAGGGGCGAGCGCCCTCGCTCCGCTCTCTCCAGCCGTAATCTCATTAGAAGGGCTCTGCCCTGGTGACCGAACCATTTCCTGAAGGCACCACCTGCTAATCCCATGGCTCTGAGGGTCAGGGTTCAGCATAGGGATTCGGGGGACACTAACACTCGGCCCATAGCGATATGTGGTCCCTCTCCCTCTCTATCGCTCTCTCCTTAGCCTTCTCCTCATCTCTCTCCCTCTCTGTCCCCTACACACTCCTCTAGCCTTGAACACCTCTGGCAAACATGAATTGCTCCTTTATGTTTTCTACAGTTCAATGTTTTCAAATTGCGCTTTGGTCCGTGGAGGAGAGCAGGGAGGCTGGTAGAACTGGACATGATGAGAGATATGCAACATATGGTGTGCTGTTTGCAAGTGACTTTGTAAAACGATAAAGTGATGATAATAAATACCACCAGCTGTTTATTCTTTAGAAGTAAATTATAACCTGTGCTCCTTCCATTTGGCTTACATCTCCTTTATTCATAGTCGAGACCAGGAGATGTTATTGTGTTTTGCTAACAATTTTCCCCATGAGTTACTCCACTCCTCAATCCATTCCATCCCCCCTAATTAAATTCCCGTCAGCCAATATGTATTGATCACCCTTCTGTGGATCTCACTGCGGCCAGCACAGCACGCTGGGCAGGGCAGTGTCTGCCCCCGCAGCGCAGAGACGAGAGGGGACGGGGAAGTTGGGCGCCAGGGATGCACCGCAGGGAGACGCTGTCCATAGGCCGGGTCCAGCTGTGCTGTGGGCTGGGCCTCTGGCCCCCGAGGTGATGGGCAGGCACTAGACGGGGCGGAGCCTTCGTGGATGGCCTCTGTGCTCTAACGAAGGAAGCCCAGTCCTTGCACCCCGTGAGGCTGCTGGAGGTGACGCCCTTCGGAACCAGCAGTGGTCCTCAGTGTACTCTGCGCAGGCCCCTGGTCTTGGACTCCCGGCTTCAGTGCGTGAAAAACAAATGATGGTTGTTCGCAAGCCACCGGGCGGCTGGGGGCAGTTTGTGACAGCCTCCAGAGGGGCTGTGGACCAGCCACCATTGGATGTGTCCAGGTGTCCTTGGGAGGGGGCAGAGTGTCAGCAGGGCCCCCGTTCCCAAGAGAACACCTTTGCCTACCCTCTGCCTTCCAGCCCACTGCTAGGCCTCCCTGGATCCTTAAGCATTTTATTCAGGTGTGGAAGGAGGGGAGAGAGCGCGCAGGCTCACATCTGCTGGTTCACGCCCCCAAGGACAACGGCCAGCACTTGGCCAGGGAAGCAGGAGTTAGGAACTCAAGCCAGGTGGCCCTGTGGGTGACAGGAGTGCAGTTACTTGAGCTGCACTGTTAGGTGGCTGCAGTCGGGAACTGGAGCGGGGTATTGAACAAATCCGGGTGCTGTGATATGGGACAAGAGCATCATGGCCGGCGCCGCGGCTCACTAGGCTAATCCTCCGCCTGCGATGCTGGCACACCAGGTTCTAGTCCCGGTCGGGGTACCGGATTCTGTCCCGGTTGCTCCTCTTCCAGGCCAGCTCTCTGCTGTGGCCCGGGAGTGCAGTGGAGGATGGCCCAAGTGCTTGGGCCCTGCACCCACATGGGAGACCAGGAGAAGCACCTGGCTCCTGACTGCGGATCGGTGCAGCGCGCTGGCCGTGGCGGCCATTTTGGGGGTGAACCAATGGAAAAGGAAGACCTTTCTCTCTGTCTCTCTCTCTCACTAACTTTGCCTGTCCAAAAAAAAAAAAAAAAGAGCTTATCTTAACCCACTGCGAGTCCCCCATCCCCCTCCTGTTTCCACTCATCTGTTATTAACAGCAGCTCAATTGCCCACTTGGTCCTTTCATGTCCCAGTCTCTCTGCAGCTATATAAACACACCCTTAATTTTGCTGCCCAGTTCGGGATGCTAGGCCACTTACTTTCCCATGGATGAGAGGTGAATTCTCTGTTTGCTTGTGGGAATGTAAAGGAAGCAGCATTTAATAACAGGCCATGGGGGGCACACTACAACAGTTCCCCATCACATCTGCAGCCAGTTAGCACAAAGTCGGTGATTTACAACAACACTCATGGTCTCGCAGCTCTGGGGGCCAGGAGTCTCGCCGGACTCCAGGCCGGGGCTGACAGTGGCGTCCCTTCTGGAAGCCGAGGGAGATCTGCCCCCTGGCCCTCCCGGCTCCTGCACACGGCCTCCATGTCCGGGCTCATGGCCGGGGCTGGCAGAGCCAAGCCCCTCCTGGAAGCCTGTGGGGAGCAACCCGGACTAGACTAAGTTACTGGAATTAAGACTTATTCTATGCATCTGCTCTCCCACAATATGGCGCTGAGAAGGGAGAAACAGCTTCTACACAGCTGCCTCCAGTTCAACCAATAAACTGTAGGACCTGCTCCTGATTGGAGGAGAGCAGCGTACTCGGCGTGTGGGTAGCAGAGTTGGGATTGGTGGAAGAGGACTATAAAGGAGGAGAGAGACAATATGCACCAGGAACATCTAAGGGGAACATCTGAGGGAACACCTGTGCAGCCCCCGAGAGAGCCGGCCGGTGGTGTGCCGCTCCCCTGCGGAAGTGGGGAAAGTGGCAGGGGGAACCGCCCTTCCACGGAGGTGGAGGGACGGCAGCCAACCCGGGAAGAACCAGCAGCAAACCCGGGGAGGGCCGAGCAGACGAAAGAACAGCGCAGGGTCCTGTGTCGTTCCTCCGCAAAGAGGGGGAGCGACAGAAGCCGAGGGAGATCTGCCCCCTGGCCCTCCCGGCTCCTGCACACGGCCTCCACGCCCGGGCTCATGGCCTTCCCTCTGCAGCTGCAAGGCCAGCAGTGTAGCATCTGCTCACCTCTGCTGCCTCCAGCTTCGCTCCTGACTCTGTCTCCCACTTACAAATACATTTTGGATTGGATTGGCTCATTGACTAATTCAAGTTAGTGTCCCTACTTTCATGTTACCTAATTAGCAAGCTTCATTCCATCTGGTACCGTAATTCCCCCTACCATAGTCACAAGTGGTCACGAGTGGGATTAGGCTGTGGACATCTGGGGTGGAGGTGGGAGGCATGGAGGGCTCCCGGCTCTGCTACTTAGCATGAAAGTCCCTTCTGTCTGAATGCCCTGCGTGTGGTCTGGTTTAAACACTGTTATAGGTCTGCTTCCCATGCAGGTGTAACAGCCTCACGCAGATCACTTATCTTCCGAGAGCAACCAGGAACTCTTGAGAAAAACTTTCTGATTTAAGTGCATCACAGAAGTATTTAGGTAGCTGGAAATTATAATGTGAAGGCAATTTTACAGGTGTATGGAAGATGGAAAATGGAATTAAAATGTGTATTTTGGTACAAAAACATATCCATGCATTTTTTCATAATGCACATAAATCATGAACTTCTTAAAAGGCTCTTCATTGTTGTCAATGCTTTTTATACCAAAATAAGCATATCTTTTTAATTCCATATTCCACAAACCTCTTACAGTCCCATCATGTTGTAATGTTAATAGTGATGTTATTTGTAAGATCCTCAAACTGGAGAAAGCAGCACAGTGGATAAATAGATTGTATTGTATTCATAACAGAGGATACCACAGAGCAACACAAATGAATAGTGGACTGCTACACGCCAGGAAAGGCCTGACGTCTCAGATACGGCATTGCGTGAAGAAGCCAATTATATGAAGTTAAAGCCACGCGCCACTGACCTATGGTGATAGGAGGGGGGACGGTGGCGTGGCCCCTGTCGAGGGGGGGGGCGTGGGGGCACTTCCAGAACGCTAGGAGGCTTGGTTTCTTCATCAAGGTACCAGCTGAAAAATCCCTGATTTCTGTGACTTTTTTTTTTTTAGAAAAGTCCTATAGTGTTCTGATATACTTACGGCAGTGGTATTGAAATACAGATAAGTAAGTGCATGTCGGAATATTCAGGATAGGAGTAGGGAGTGAGCATTTGGACTAACAGGATGCCAGCTAAGAAGCCTGCATCTGCGTTTAAGTGTTGGCTCCGGATTCCGATTCCAATTTTCTACTAATGCAGGTGATGGCCCAAGGTGCAGGGTCCCTGCCTCCCACGTGAAAGACCTGGAGGACTGAGTTCCCAGCCGTCAGCAAATCCAGTTCTGCCCTGGCTCGGAACCAGGGTTCTGCCCTGGGTCTGGGCTTCTGAAGAGCAGGATCCAATCACAGGGATTTCACTCTGAAAATCACAAGACAGCTCCAGCCCTGGGCTGATGACAAGAACTCCAACCCAGAATGACTCTGTCTGCTCTGGGGGTAAACCGGGTTGCCTGAGCTTCATTGTGCTCTGCTTCCACAAAGTCAGTCTCTCGTAGATTCTTTGTGCTCTTAAAAGTCACACAACAACAGTTGCTTGTCCTCCGCGAGGCTAATGCAATTGTACTAATCAAGACGAATGCGGAGACTCCCTCCTTGCTGAACACACGCGGCTCCACCAACTGCAATAAACACGCAGGTCCATTAACTCACAGCCATTTCTTCTAGGAAAAAGCAAAAGGAAAACTCTAGAGGAAATTGATTTTGTCAACTGCAGCATCAGTGTTTCTCTTGAGTGCAGCTGTGTGACAACAACTAGAACTTTGTTTTGTTTCTGGTGCTGTTGCTATTAGCATCCATCATTTTTCCAGACAGCGAAACTTCCGCTTTGAGTTCTGACTTTGAATCCCAGCCCGTGAGAAGGCGCCCTGGAGGCACAATCTGAGTCTAACTGATTGGTCGCTCCTGTGAAATGCGGCAGCTGCCTCTGTGGGAGTGTCTGTTCTCACGTCTCGGACCGTGGTGGGCACGGAGGGCCTTCTGCTGGCCACACGGAGTCACAGGCAGATCTTCCGAAGGCCAGACGCCTTTCTTTGTGTCTCTGTTCCTGACTCGAGTTCATTGGGAAAGTGAGTTTTAAAAACAGGACTTTACAGACTGACTCAAAAGGAACAATCCAAGGACTTGTCAGTTCCATGCAACACGCGTTGAGCGGCTGCCTCCTGTGGCCAGGAAGTGCACTGCAGCGGCCGCGGTGAATCAGAGGCGGGCATCGCGGCACGGGACACAGAAAGGTGCAGGCTTTGCAGGACTGGGCAAGCTTTACGTGGTGAATGGTCCTGTGCACACACATGCACACACACATGCACACACATACATGTACATATACACACACACACACACACATGCAGGCACACACAGAATGAGCCAGCCAAGGCGCCACCACATCATGAGTGAGCCACTTGCCACCTTGGAATGTCCCCTTCTGAAAATGACCTTTGCTTTTCCTAAATCAAATAACAGTCTTCTCTTACGGCTCCCCAGGCAGAGACACACGCGTGTGTGTCTGCACACGCAGACTCACTGGAGTCTTCACAGACAGCAGACACACAGTGCGCACAGCAGGCACGTGTACACGCATGCACGCACATGGTCCATCAGTCACACAGAGTCACAGTGCGTTCAGGTGGCCAGTGATGAGGAAGCACTTAGGGCTGACGCCGCTCCCTGTTGTAACATGAAATTGTTTGCCTCTTTCTCTGTTTATAGCAGTTAAGAAGCAGTTGTGTTGAATCAGGAAGGATTACTTATCAAAACCAAGGTCGCATATTCTGTTTTATAAGATTTATTTATTTATTTGGAACTCAGTGTTACACAGAGAGGGAAAAGGGAGACAGAGAGGAGGAGGGGGAGGGGGAGAGGTAGAGGAAGAAGGAGAGAGAGAGGGAGGGAGGGAAGGGAGAAGGGAGGAAGGGAGGGAGAGAGGTCTTCCATCTGCTGGTTCACTCCCCAATTGGCTGATCCAAAGCCAGGAGCCAGGAGCTTCTTCCTGGTCTCCCACGCGGGTGCAGGGGCCCAAGCACTTGGGCCATCTTCTACTGCTTTCCCAGGCCACAGCAGAGAGCTGGATCAGAAGTGGAGCAGCCGGGACTAGAACTGGCGCCCATCTGGATGCTGGCACTGCAGGCCAGGGCGTTACCCCGCTGCGCCACAGCACTGGCACAGTCACATATTCTTATCTGTGTAACGTGTTTATGAACGTACCATAACTTGAAGAGTCTTCCGTCCTAAATAGACCCCATAATCTAGGTATTCTCACAGACATCATTGGGCTCTAATTGATCCTAGAGAAGTGGAGAGTAGCTGTTGTGTGGTCCTCTTTGAGGACGCCGTGGTAATGCGCCTCCAATGGAATCCTGTGGACTGAGTAGAGTGAGCAGAAACGCATTTGCTCACAAGTCTGGAGTCGCGGAGCTCAACGTGGTGGGTCCAGCTTCTGGGGCAGATCTTCCTTTTCTCTTCTTAAAAAAGAATTTATTTATTTGAAAGGCAGAGTTGAGAGAGAGAGACATATCTTCCAGCCACTGCTTTACTCCTCAAAGTGGCCACAACAGCCTGGGCTGATCCAGGCCAAAGCCAGGAGCCCAGAGCTCCATCCCTGTCTCCCACGGGGGCGCAGGGGCCCACGCACTCGGGCCATCTTCTGTTGGTTTCCCAGGTGCGTTCGCAGGGAGCTGGATCAGAAGTGGAGCAGCGGCACTAGATCTGGAGTTCTTGTGGGATGCTGGCATGAGCACTGCAGGAGACGGCTTAATCCACCGTGCCACAGCGTTGGCCCTCCACCCAGCAGATTAGCAAAGTCCAGCAAACACAGGAGCTTCTGTTAGAGACAGACAGGGGCAAGAGTCCTCTGAAACGCCACACCCCGTCCACACCTGCCCCCTGCACTGTTCCTGCCACTCCTGGTGGAGATCAGCATTGCTGTAGCTTTTTGAAGTCTGAGAGCATGACATATCCTTTCAAACAGTGCTTCAAGAGTCTCTCCCATTACAGTAAAAGCACCCTGGGTACAAAATTATCTGCACAGTAGTACTGTGACACATTTCTAGAGTATCTCAGACCTGGACGTATTCCACTGTATGTTCGTGGCAGGTGTTTTCTGCCCCTCCGTCCACGGATGGATGGCTCGCTGGTCCCTGGTCTCGGTTACTGTGCGCAGCACAGCAGTGACTATGGGAATGGACAACCATGTTAATTAGCCAGAACTGTGATTGTGAGATTGTGATTGTGAGATTTGTGATAATCATTTCGCAGTGCACAGGAGCGTAGGACTCACAACGCACTCCTTAAATTCGTCCAGTGTCTTCCAGCAAGGTAAACTTCCTTCTCGTTCCCATTTCGTCCCAGGCCGGACTTATTCTGGACCCACGTGTCTTGGAGGTTCTGAGTTGCTTTAAGCACATATAGTGGAAAAAATGGAATTAGCTTTTAGAATGTTTCAGGTTGTCAAGGAAACAGACAAAAGCTTTCTCACTGAGCCAGGGTTCCAGCTTCTGGACAAACAGGCCTCCCAGCCGTGGCCACGAAGGGGAATTCTCTGAGGCTCTGCTGGGGTAGCAGTGGGCAGGGAGTGGGGACAGGACAAGGAGGAATGGGTCTTAGTGCCTTCAAGTCGGAGATGCTGCTGTCTCAATTTACGGTTGACACGATATTTACATCCAAGTGAAAAGCACAATAACCTGGCTGGAATTCCCAGGCCAGCATCCCAAAAGAATAGAGCCTAGAGCCCTGCATGTTGTGAAAGCTGCCTTTTATTTGGAAAGAAGCCTTTGGAGATGGATGGAGTAAGAAGGTTCCAGGGGAAGAACACAGCTGTGAATATGTCACCGAGAGCGACAGCGGACGGGAGAAGGACCTGGCCGTGCGGTTGCTTTGCCGTGAAGCTAAGCTGGATGCCTCGTGTTTGTTTCCGCGAGACTGAAGAATTAGATTCTAGAGTCCTGCCTGTGGAGTTCTCAGGCGAACATCTGACTGTGCAACAGAGGAGCAATGTAGCTGACTCTTGGAAGTGAGTACATTTCTTTTCAAGACACTCACGTCAAAGGCATCAGTCTCTCCCACCTGATTTTAACTGACTGCCTAGCGGCATGAGCCGGGGGGTGAGTGCCACCCAGAGGAGGGCAGGTGGCAGGTGTGACATTTCCGAGGGCTCTCGGCTTGGTTTAATAACAGGTGTTTTGCTTTTGCTTATTATTTAAGTTTGACTTTTTAAAAATATATAACAAATTATCAAATTACTATCAAAAATATTTTTAAAATATTTTTTAAATATTTGTTTATTCAAAAGGCAGAGTGATGGAGAGAGAGAGAGACAGACAGACAGACAGGACTGAGCCAGGCCAAGCCAGGGCCCAGGAACTCCATCTTGATCTCCCACATGAGTAGCAGGGGCCCAAGCACTCAGGCCATCGTCTGCTGCCTCCCGTGCCTATCAGCAGGGAGCTGGGTTGGAAGCAGCAGCCGGGCTTGAGGCGCACTCTGATATGGGCTGCCTGCTGCACCACCACACCCGTCCTCAGAGCTTTCTTAAGGAGAAGCTCCCTTGCCCAAAGCATGCCCAAGGCCCCGCCTCCCTGACCCAGGCAGGAACGCACCTGGTGACCTTGCCTGCTCTTCAGCTCTGTCCTTTTCAAACCCGTCTTCCATCACCGTGCAGGTGCGCGTGCCCCCGCCCCGTTCCCTGCACCTGCCGACAGGTCTTTGCTGTCACTGGGTGATGATCACCCACATTGGGAGAAAACGGAAATGAGCTCTGACCAGTGAAGGGGTCCTTTGTCCCCTGGCTGGTGTGTGGTCTGCCCCTGTACACTTGCCAAAGGGAACACGTGGGGAATTCTAAGCCAGCAAAGCGGAGTGAATTCTCCGTAAGGGAATGAGACATCGAGCTACTCCAACGCCCGGGGAAGGGCCTTTCCTGCAGCCTCTGCCCCGCTGGCAGCCGCGCCTGGGGCAGGTTTGGGAGAGTGAGCACCCCCTCGAGCCCTCCCTCTCGCAGTCTTTCCTTAGCTGGCGCCTTGCTACCTGTCTGGTGGCATCAAAGCAGTGTCCAGGTGTCCAGCCAGGCTTCCCTGGTCTGGACCTCGTGCTGCAGATGAGGGGACACTCCCCCGCCCTCCTCTTTGGTTGAACTCCTCCGTCCTTGTGCTAGAAGCCTACTGCATTGCCGTCACTGCGCCTGGCTTCTTACTGGGGTCTGTCTTATGGGCCTTTGACATGCTTTGACATGTGTGTGGCTGTATGTCCAATCGCGGGGACCGTTCCGACAGGGAGCCCAGCAGGGTGCTGTGGGGGTGGGCAGTGACAGGCCACAGAAGCAGGGAGGGAGGGAAGCAGTCAGGGGCCAAGGCAGGCCAGGGCCTCCAGAAGCTGTCCCCGGTGTCCTGTGACCAGTGTTAGCCCTGTTAAGAGGCAGGGCCCCGTGGATCTCCACGGCCCCCAGAGGCTGATACTGCATTTCTGACGCCCGTTGCCCCAAGACAACACATTTGCATTGTCCTAAGCCACTGGGTGCCGGGTGATTTGTGAGCGAAGTCCCAGGAAGCAGGAAGAACGTCACTCACGGGAGGGCGCGGCCGCCTGCACTTGGACACCCGGGCGTGCGCCCAAGGAGGTGCCGCTGCCTTCTAAACCCAGGTCGCCTGCTGCAGCGCCCGGGGGGGCCCTGCACCCTGCAGATGTTTCCCTCCCAGAATCTCTGCCCCTCCCCCTCCCGTCAGCACTGTCACCTGGTGAGGCTCACGTTCAGCCTCTGTCTCCCTACACAAGGACTGTGCCTGCCACAGCGTGTGATCTGATCTCCGCTCGCCGCGGACCACAGCCCCACCCCCCTTCCTGAGGCAAGGAAGGCGGGAGCTCCGTGTTGGGGTTGAGGAGGCAGCCGTCACCTGTTCAGGTCACAGAAACCTGAGACGTGGAACACGCAGGTGCTCTCTGATGAAGTCGTCTTGCTGCCTTCGCAGCTCCTCTCAGAACGCGCACAGCTCGCCCTTCCCTGGGCAACCTCCCCTCACGACCGCCACGCGTGGGGAAGACGCATCGCGAGGCTCTTGGGACCCAAAGCACTGACACAGAGCTTTTGCCCTTCCCGTATGCGGCCCCGTCTATCTCATGTCAGGTAGGTGGTCGGCGTTTGGGACATGGAGAGTAGCGGTCCTTCCGGGTCTTCCACGTGCAGATCCCAGGACGCGCACAGCTGTGTCACTGCGCACCTCTGCCCCATCCCCTGGGTCTCCGAGGCAGAAGCCACTGCTCAGAAGGTCCAAGACGAGGCCTGCAGGGAGGGCAGGAGGGTCTGAACCTGTTGCTGGCTGTGCAGGTGGGGCGGGGGTGAGCCGAGGAGCCCAGAACACAGACCACCTCTAGGACCCAGGCGACCCTCAGCTGACGGCCAGCGAGGGCCCGGAGCCCTCCGTTCTGTCCCAGGGAGCTGACTGCTGTCATCGAGGCAGGGGACAGAAAATGGATCCTCCCTGGGAGTCCCCAGGAAGGCACGGCCCTGCCGGCATTCTGCTTTTAGCCTGGGAGTCGAGTGACACATCTGACTTGGGTGTCTTCAGTCCCTGGGTTGGCAGTTTGCCACAGGACGCAGACCCTGGGGCGTGGTTCAGCGCCTCGCCCGTGGGCCACGCGGCGCAGATAGACGCAGGCCAGGGCTTCACATTCCAGGCACGGTGTTCCCATCGGAGGCGTTCAGAAGGCTTGGATTCAGGGCTTTGTCACAGCTGTTTGCTAACACAAAACCGAAGTTGCTGGGAATGGGATCTTTGGGTAAACCCTCCTGCCGCGGCCGACTGACCGTGCGATGAGCAGCAGCGTCCACTCGGCCGGGATGAACAGCTCCCCGGCCTCACTGTCGCCTTCTGCCATTTCCCGATGTCACTGCGACTCTTCAATAAACGCGCTGCTTCAGGACAGCGACGCAGCCAGTGTAGCTGCCACGCCTCGCGTCGTGCCGCGGGGCTGGGTGTCTGGAAAGCATTCTTCTCTCTCTTCCTCAGCCACAGTTCTCTGAATTGCTAAATTGCTGCGATTTTTCAGGCCCAGCAGGGCGTCCAGGGCTGACTGAGCGTCTGGCATGCACTCCTGATTTCCTGTGTAATCCGCCCGCCTGCCGGTGCCCGTGTTCCCACGCTCTGTACCCGTTGTCTGGCACACGGCAGGCTACCTGGCTCCATAGAGACACCATGCACTTCTCTGGCTGGGAAAGCAATTACCTTCAGGGACAATCAAGGCCCGCTGCAGAGAGCCTGGGAGCAGGCAGTCAGGAGGGAGTCCCCCCCAAAGACCTGACACAGCCAGAGGTGCTGCTCATGCGCTCAGCTGTGGCTCCCCTCGCCGGCCCGGGGTACCCTGCCCTTTCTCGCTGACAGCAGCTCCCTCCTTCACTCCCTTCTTCCCTTCCCCTGTAATCCTACAAGCGTCCCGGCACCTTTTGACCTAAACTGGCCACACACTCACAGTGATGCCATTTGAAAACCATTGGCTGGAGCCGGCGCCGGGGCTCACTTGGCTAATCCTCTACCTGTGGCGCTGGCATCCCATATGGGCACCGGGTTTTAGTCCCAGTTGCTCCTCTGTGGGGAGCAACTGAGACTAGACTAAGTTACTGGAATTAAGACTTATTCTATGCATCTGCTCTCCCACAATATGGTGCTGGGAGAAAGAGACCAAACAACCTCTACGCAGCTGCCTCATCAGTTTGATAAGCTGCAGGAGCTGATCCTGCTCCTGATTGGAGGAGAGCAGCGTGCTCGGCATGTGGGCAGCAGAGTTGGGATTGGTGGAAGAGGACTATAAAGGAGAGAGACAACATGCACCAGGAACATCTGGGGGAACATCCTGAAGGAACATCTGAGCAGCCCCCGAGAGAGCCAGCCGGCGGTGTGCCGCTTCTCTGCGGAAGCGGGGAAAGTGGCAGGGGGAGCCGCCCCTCCACGGAGGTGGAGGGGTCGGCAGCCAACCCGGGAAGGACCAGCAGCAAACCCGGGAAGGGCCGAGCAGACGAAAGAACAGCGCAGGGTCTAGTGTCGTTCCTCCGCGAATGGGGGAGCGACACTCCTCTTCCAGGCCAGCTCTCTGCTGTGGCCCGGGAGGGCAGTGGAGGATGGCCCAAGTGCTTGGGCGCCTGCACCTGCATCAGAGACCAGGAAGAAGTACCTGATTTCTGGCTTCGGATCGGCACAGCTCTGGCTCTGGCGGCCATTTAGGGGGTGAACCAGCAGAAGGAAGACCTTTCTCTCTGTCTCTCTCTCTCTCTCACTGTCTATAACTCTACCTGTCAAAAAAATTAAAAAAAAAAAAAGCCATTGGCTTGAGCGTTGCCTCACTGAAAGATGGAAGTCCCCACAGCTGTGACTAGTGGCACCGCCAGAGCCGTCCTCTGGCCTGATGAAGAGCAGTCTCAGTTGCGTGGTGATTTCTTGCTGGTGTGCTCAGGGCACCCTGAGGGACACTGTGTCCATTTCCTGAGCCTCCCCAGGGCAGACGCTCACTTCTGCCCCCTGCTGGCTGGGCTTGGACCCCTCACTCAAAGGCTGGGTCTCCAGCCAGTGGCCTCTGCTGCCCCGCCCAGCACTGCGATCTCGGTGCCAACCGGGGAGACCAGGGAAACCGTTCGTGAAGCTTCCAGTGGTGTTGGAGGGCCAGGGTCGCTGCTCCACACACTTTGCACGTGGTGTCCTGCCGGCTGCGCCCACGTCCCAGCCCCCCACTGTGATGCCAGCCAAGTGGACTGCAGTTTTCTGTCCCACCTTCTGTCCTCCTTAGAGTGCAGGCCTACACTCAGTAGCTCAATAATAATGTGGGCCGTGCCTTGTCCCACCTAGATTGTGCCATGGTTCTGAGAATCTGGGCTCTCCCCCGGGGGCGGTGTCATTGTGAGTGACCCCAGGCTCTCCCTGTCTGTGAACAAATGGACTTCTGCCTCAGTGGGGGTCGTGCCTGCCTCCCAGGAGAGTCATTCTCACAGGGAGAACAGTTCCCACTCCGCACCCCTCAAATGGCTCTCGTTTGCAAGCTCCCTCAGTATGGGACACATGGCAACCTCTGCTGGGCCAGGGTGACCAGGAACCCAGAACTCCCTCCTAGTCGCCCACGTGAGTAGCAGGGGTCCAAGCACTTGAGCCGTCACCTGTTGCCTCCAAGGGTAGCTGAGCAAGAAGCTGGATTAGAAGTGGAGCAGCTGGGACATGAACCAGCACTTGAATTTTCTTAGCTGTAACCAGAATCGTCAAAATGCTTCGCAGAATTTGGTGTGTTGGGTAAGGCTGGGCTTTCACGGGTCAGAGCCCCAGGGACAGGCGTGTGCTCGCTTCTGCATCGAGTTGAAACTGGCATGCGACACACAGCAGTTACTCAGTGATCTTTTCAAATGAATTCTTATGAAATATTAGACCAAACTGTCAAATGCAGATAATGGAGTATTTTGATCCTCATGGGTATTTGTCTGATTTCATTCTTCGCCTTGGTTTTCATTATTTATTGAGTCATATGTCACTCATAAGGATAGCGACTCATTCTGAGAAATATGTCTGGGTGATTTTATGATCAATGTGTACTTACATAAACCAAATACGTGCACACCCTTCCAAATATAAATGAATGGTATTGTCTACTGCTTCTCTCTATATGTAAATGGTATAGCCTATTGCCTGTCTCTGTGTCTTTCTATACATACATACGACTATATGGTATAGCCTGTCGCTTCTCTCTCTATATATATATGTGTGTGTGTGTGTGTGTATACACATACATGTATATGTATATATATGTATGTATGTGTATATATATGTATGTGTATACACACACACACGGTATAGCCCATGCCTCTGTGTACATCCATGCATACATACTGTTGCTTCTCTCTCTCTCTCTATATATATATATGTGTGTGTGTGTATATATGTATGTATATGTATGTATATATATATACACACATACACACACACATGGTACAGCCCATGCCTCTCTGTGTATATCCATGCATACATATGGTATAGCCTGTTGCTTCTCTCTCTCTCTCTGTATATATATATATGTGTGTGTGTGTATATGTATATATATGTATGTATGTATATATACACACATACACACACACGTGGTACAGCCCATGCCTCTCTGTGTGCATCCATGCATACATATGGTATAGCCTGTTGCTTCTCTCTCTCTCTATATATATATATATATGCGTGTGTGTGTGTGTGTATGTATATATATATACACACACATACACACACACACACGTGGTACAGCCCATGCCTCTCTGTGTGCATCCATGCATACATATGGTATAGCCTGTTGCTTCTCTCTCTCTCTATATATATATATGTGTGTGTGTGTGTGTATGTATATATATACACACACATACACACACACACACGTGGTACAGCCCATGCCTCTCTGTGTGCATCCATGCATATGGTATAGCCTGTTGCTTCTCCCTACATATTTAAATGGTACAGCCTAGTGCTCCTAGGACCATGCTGAAGCAAAGGACACAAGGTTAGGTCAAGTGCAGAAAAAATGATAGCAATCAAGGGTGCAGCTGCTGCTGGCCCTGCCTGGCAGACTGAAACAGTGAACGTTTTTGGAGTGAGTGCAGGGGTACACTCTAAAATAACGGTAAGAAGGGCAGCATAGCACAGAGAGAAATCACGGCCCACTTGTTCATTCTGGTCCTCAGAGGTTTCCTTGTACGCAGCAGCGCAGTCAGGGGCGTAAGCAGCCTCACCACACACAGGAGGAATGAGTTGAGCTACGGCCTTGTGACAGCCACGACGCTGCTAGGTGATGGGGCCTTCGGCATCCCATATGGGCGCTGATTCCAGTCCTGGCCACTCCTCTTCTGATCCAGCTCTCTGCTATGGCCTGGGAAAGCAGTAGAAGATGACCCAAGTCCTTGGGCCCCTGCACCCACATGGGAGACCTGGAAGAAGCTCCTGACTCCGGATCAGCACAGCTCCAGCCATTGCGGCCATTTGGGGGGTGAACCTGCGGAAGGAAGACCTTTCTCTCTCTCCCTCTCATTGTCAGTAACTCTGCCTCTCAAATAAATAAATCTTTAAAAAAAATTAGTAGACTTGCTTGTTTAGGGCCATTTGAGGTTTACCAAAAGTCAGTGAGGAGGTAAACAGAGAGCCCCCTCGCCTGCCGCCCCTCGCTGTCTGTTCAGATGAGTCGTTAGGGGTGAGCAGTCAGCCAGCTTCCTGCCTTCGCAAGGTTACACAGATCCCCGTTTTCAGTAATGACAATGTTAGACAGCTTCCCTCGTTCTAAAAGTCATCATTTTGAGGATTGCATCAGATACCTGAACAGCGAGTGCATTTCATTGCAATCAAATTGCAGGACATAAAAATGACCACATACCATGAAGACAGCATACCGGGCAGCACAGGATGGCCCTGGGCTGTGACAAAGGCTGCAGGTGCCACGTGGTGCCCGGCACTGAAAATCCATCCACCATGTTTGTATCAAAGATGTAACAGTAAAAGAACAGGAGTCTGTGTGTTGTCAGAGCCCCCCCCCCCCAGCGCCCACATACCCAAATCATGGCTCGCAAAAACGGGGCGCTCGGCCAGAAGTGGCTCCAGCTGCCCCAGGTGCTTAGATTCTGTTAGTCGTCTCACATTAGCTTCCCCGTAAGATTTCATGTCACTCTTGGGGGTCCTGGCTCACAAGGAATCAGGCACCAGGGCCAGGCCATGTGGTGCAGTGCGTTCAGCCGCTGCCTGGGATGCTCATGTCCCACATCCAAGTGCCTGGGACCAAGTCCCAGCTCTGCCTCTGGCTCAGCTCCCTGCTAAGGCACCTCGGAGGTAGCAGATGATGGCGCCAGTGCCTGAGCCCCTGCCTCTCGTGTGAGGGACCCTGATAAAATTCCTGCCTCCGGGCCTCACACTGGCCCAGTCCCTGCTGCTGCAGGCATTGGGAACGTGAACAAATGGATGGAAGATCTCTCTCTGTCTTTCCCCCTTTCTTGTCACTCTGCTTTTCAAATAATCGGATAAATCTTTAAAAAAAGAAACCGGGCATCATGAGAGCCTCTCCGGCGACTCTCAATGTCCCATTTTTGAGGCCTCAAGAACTGCTGATAGCGATTACTGTCCGAGGAGGACTTCATTGCTCTGGTGGAAGCCGGGCCTGGTTTGCTGACACGGCCTCCCGTCACTTCCCAGGCAGACACCAACTGCACTTGACGCACGGAGGCTGCCTGCACCATTCACCTGTAGCATTCTGTCAGCACCCATAACCTCGTTTCTCCTTCTGTCCTCGCGGGTGTAGACGTGTCACATGCTGTTCTGTCTTCAGCAGGGTTTCCTCCGATGGAGGGAGAAAGGGACTACCTATATATGGATGAATCTACTCAAAACAATTCTAGTTTCCTAACATAATGGGAAGACGGTTGCCAAGACTTGCATTAGAAGCAGTGTCACTGGGTACTGAATCTCCGCTCACCAAGTCCCAGTTTAGTCACCGGACACCATCCTGGGAGTCCCTTGGCAGCTGAGGGCACCCGGTGGCCTGATTCTGGAGTCCTGGCCTGCATGCCCAGTTCTTGGGGAACCCCAGGGTGTTGCTTCCACTTGGCTCCCTGAAAGTGCGAGGCCGTCTGGCTGCATCGGGACCTCCCACCCCCAGAACGGCTGCATTTCACTGCAAGTCCCCCTTCCTCTCACTGCCTGCCTAGGTGGGGGTGGGCTCCGCAGCTGGCACCAGACTGGGGCTCAGCACAGTCAGGATTCTGACTTCACTGATGTTTCCCCCTCACAGTGAGCCAGCCCTCACAGAGGCCACACCCGTTTCTACAGCTCCCAGATGGTCGGTCATGGCCACTGCCTCTGAGTGAGCTGGCTTCAGCCGGGGGGCGCGCAGTGTGCCCAGCCTGAGAGGAGCGGTGATGAGACGGGCAGGGAGACATCACCAGCACTGGGATCGTGAGGGTCACGTGTGGAGCTGGAGCTGGGGTGAGGGCCGCGAGAGCCGTCCGCCCTCTGTGCCCCAGGGATTGGGGAGGGGCTCCTACAGGAGCTGAGCCCAGGAAGGAAATGCCTTCTCCCTTCCTCTCGCTGTCCAGTCCCCTCCCAGCGTTGTCATCCACAGACCCTAACCGGGAGTGCACGGGCAAGGGCAGGAGGTGTTTTCTTTATTCTTTTTTTTAATATTTATTTATTTATTTGAAAGTCAGTTACACAGAGAGAGGAGAGGCAGAGAGAGAGAGAGAGAGAGAGAGAGAGAGGTCTTCCATCTGCTGGTTCACTCCCTAATTGGCCGCAATGGCTGGAGTTGAGCCCATCTGAAGCCAGGAGGCAGGGGCTTCTTCCGGGTCTCCCATGTGGGTGCAGGGACCCAAGGACTTGGGCCATGTTGTACTGCTATCCTGGGCCATAGCAGAGAGCTGGATCAGAAGAGGAGTGACCGGGTCTCGAACCAGCACCCATATGGGCCGCCAGCACTGCAGGCAGAGGCTTTATCTGCTACACCACAGCGCCAGCCCCAGGAGGTGTTTTCAGTCTTAGCCCCAACCTCGCCTGGTCAGGAGCTGAAAGACAACAGAAGCTGAACAGTGCCCTTCCCCGCTGTAGGCTCCTCAGCCCCAGGCACACCTACCCTGTCACTGGCAGACCCCTGGCTCAGCAAACACAGCAGACGTGAAGGTGAGCTCATTGCCAAGGGCACGGTCAGCGCCCTGGAAGTCATGCGCTTCCTTCCTGCCCATCGTGACCTTTCAGGAACATTCTGTCACCCCACGATGGGGTTGTGAGGTTCATCACCACCCATAGCTCCTATGCAAAACGCAGAAGAGGATGGAGGAGGGCGAGCCCAGATGTGCGAGTCCTAGAACAGAAACGCGCGTGGCCGCCCCACCCCATTTCTCCAGCTGTGATTCCTGTCTTCTGCCATGATCCACCAGCCTGCCCCACGCTTGCTCAGGGTTCTTGTCCTGATGAGTTAGGGTGACTCAAACTGTGATTTTTTTAGGTGACCCAAACCTGTATGTCTTAAGTGACTCCATCTTTCCAAGTGGGCAGCTATGGTTTTCCATGTGCATTTACCACGGGGCATGAGGATACTTGAATGAACCATTGACACACTGGGCTGTAATGTGGACTTCGTCCCCACACTGTTGTGTAGCAGTGTCAGGCAGGATGGCAGGCACAGCCTATGTGTGCGAGAGGGGGCAAAGGAAAAGAGTTGGGAAACTTGTGTGGGAAAGAACGTAGGAGTCCCTCGGAGCCTGCCTTGACCACAGCTCACCATTTACATTGAGAAGTCCTGTCCACGTCTGGTAACCTTGGAGGGCGGTTCCTGCTCGGGCCATCCAGGGGGCTTCTTCCTGGCCTGGCACCAAAGGGGCTGTTGGGTCTGTTAAGTGTGTGATAAAGCCCGGGAGTAATTCTGCAGACCCAGAATGCCCTTTGCCCAGGAACACCCCCAGAGCAGAGGCAGGGGGCAGGGAGATGGTGGGAGACTGTGCACCCTGACAGTGAACCCCAGCCTCAACGCAGACTCTGTTCTCGGCGCTTGGCTGAGATGCCCGCTTGGCCTGGCAGGTGCATTTGTTCAGTGAACATCGCTAGGTTGCTTAGTGCCAATCTCCGCCTGCCGTCTGAAATCCTCTTCTTCCGGGAAGACGAGGGCCTCCTCCTGACGTCTGTGGTCACGGCGGCATCGCCGGATCCGGGTGAGGAGCGCGCACTGCAGCGAATGCGGAACAGGAGACGTCGCCACGGTCACGGCCTCCCCTCGGCCTCCCCTCGGCCTCCCCTCGGCCTCAGTGCCGTCCTTGCTGTGTGGCTTGAAGCGGTGGCTTCCGGGAAGCTGGTTTTGTGCTGGCTGGACTGGGCGTGGATTTGCCCAAGCCTGTGCTTGCCGGGAGTGTGTTTCTGGGTCCTCACTGTGGGTGAGCTCACCTGTCCCCTGAAGGCCCCATAGTACAAAGCAGCAGAGAGCAGGGAAGCTGCTCTCCCGGCCTGTCTCCCGCGTGCACCTCTGTCTCTCGGGCCTTGGGCCCAGCTGAAGGGAAGGCGCTCTGTGGCCTTGGGCCTCTTGTCTTCCAGGCTGGAACCCACACGCCCGGCTCCCCTGGTTCTCAGATCCACATCCTGGGACTCGTGTGGGCCAATGCCGTGTAGCGAATCTCTCTCCTCTCTCCACACACCAACATGTGCACACACACACAGACACAGGGACTCCATTGGTTCTGATTCTCTGGAGAACCTCAGCTAACAGGAACCAAGGTCCAGGATTGGGATTAGGGCCGGTAAAGGAAACATTTGCGTTAGGGCACTAAGTATACCTCAATCAAGACCAACAGCATTCCAGTGCAACATTCTAAAAAATAAAGTCAATGCAAGAAACCCATGTTGAGCAAAATATCAACATTTTAACTAAAGATCCATCATAAACCACGTTGTGTTGGAGCCCAGCGAAAGGAGAAGTATGTGTCCATCCACGCACAATTTCTCATGCTCCATTTTCATTGCTCTTTTCATCACAACATTAAAGTAGCTCAGAATTATTTAAAAATTAAAAGTAGATGTGTTCAAATGCGCAACATAAAGTTTTAATGTCTTGTTTCCCCCAGAAGCAGAGTTAATGGTGATGTCGTCTCCTGGGCTTTGGTGCAAGCGAAGTTTTCCGTAATTGTTTCCAAGCCAGCTTTGATCACCTGGCTTCCAACGGGGAGAATCACAGCTGGGCAATCCACGTCTCCAGTGACGACCCTGAAGGTTAATCACCCTCATTTACCCATGCTGTCTTAACTTAAACCTCTGCTCGTTAGAGATCGAGTATGAAACTCTAGATAATATTTACATTTCACACATGCTGCCAACTTTTCTCCTGTCATCTGCCTGTGGGTTCCAGATGAGAGCCAGGGAGCTCCCAGAGGCACGAGTGCACTGCTGCGTGGCTTTCTCAGGAGCCAGGACAGTCACGGAGGCGTGGGGTCGGAGCGTGGCACAGTCTCGTGGTGTTGGGCCTTCCACATACCCGCAGATGTTTCTGCTGACGGAATTTCAAGGCAGAAGGCGAAGTCTGATTGAAGTCCACGTCTTCTCCAGGGAGGACAAGGCATTGCTCCTTTCCTGAAGAAGGGGTTCCTTGTGACCACCTGAGCACCGGCCCGTGTGTGTCCCCTCCAGGCTGGGTGGCTCTGTCAGGGCACAGGGCTTGACAGGGCGGGATCAGCAGTGACGGGAGCCAGTCTCTCCACCTAGAGAAGTCCATGAGCCCATGCTGCCTCACAGCAGGTGCCGTGGCGTGGGCAAGGATGACGGCAGACAACTGACAGACCAGGTCATCCTGCCCTCCTTGGTTCGACAACATCCTGTGCAGGGGTCGCCTCTGCAGGCACTCGCAGATGCACAAACACGTCCACAGCCTCTGCTATCCAGGGATCCCTGTGTGCCTGTCCCCACTCTTTCAACCTTTTCCCCCCAAATCCCTGCCCATGCAGCCACCCCAGTGTCCACAGCCGTGAGTTGGGTTAGAGCTGTTTCTGCTGTGTCCTTTAGTCCAGGAAAAGTCAAAAACAAGCCGTGCTGCTTGGCGCCTGGCCCCCAGGGCGTTCCCCTCCCCTGTCACTGACGAGCATGATGCCGAGGTGTTGCACCTCCCGGCCTCTGACGGAGGCCAGCGTTTTGTAAAAATCGTCCGTATTTCAGCCCTGGCTGCTCTTTTTCTTCTTCAGCTGTCTAATCCCAGGGACCTCTAACCGTGGCCCGGGGTGTGAGCCGAGGGAAAGGCGGTAAGAGAAGGAGTGAGTCCCGGAGACTCCGCCCCACGGTCATGCTATTTGCTTGTTCTTTGGGGATGGGTCCAGCCCTTTATCTTCCGTGCACTGCCTCTTGATAATGGGTGTGCTGCGGCTCGCACTCTGTCTTATGGATTGCTGACGATGAGCGTTCAACAGCAAGATAGGAGATGTGTCTCTAACGTGGCATGTTTATCCAGTGTTTTCTTCCAGAAACCTTCAGCTCTGTGTGGCGATTCCTTTGTTGTGGGGTAGCATTGTCTCTGTTAGGCAGCCTTACTGCCTTTATCTCACCACGAGAGGTCCAAGACATCAACCTTTTTATTTTTAAAGATTTGTTTCTTTATTTGAAAGGCAGAGTTACAGGGCAGAACGGGGTAGGGTGGGGTGTCGGTCTTTCATCTGCTGGCTCACTCCCCACATGGCTGCAGCTGGAGCTGAGTCGGTCCAAAGCCAGGAGCCAGGAGCCTCTTCCAGGTCTCCCACGTGGACAGCGGGAGCCGAGCACTTGGGCCAGCTTCCGCTGCCTTCCCAGGGATGTTAGCAGGGAGCTGCATCGGAGGTGGAGCAGCCGAACTCAAACTGGTACACACCCGGAATGCCGGCGGTGTAGGCCGAGCTTTACTCACTATGCCAAATGTTGGCCTGGTCCAAGACATTTTCAACCCTCATGTAGTGATTTCTCCTCACTATCAATGGTTTACAATGCCAGTTCCCTGGGCCAGAGCTGTGGCACAGTGGGTAAAGCCACTGCTTGTGGCACTGGCATCCCTTACGGGTGCCAGTTCGAGTTTCAGCGGCTCCACTTCTGGTCCAGCTCTCTGCTGTGGCCTGGGAAAGCAGCAGAGGATGGCCCGAGTGCTTGGGGCCCTGCACCCACGTGGGAGACCCGGATGAAGCGCCTGGCTCCTGGCTTTGGCCTGTTTCAGCTCTGCTGTTGTGGCCATTTGGGGAGTGAACTGGTGGATGGATCTCTCTGTCTTTCCCTCTCTCTGTAACTCAGCCTTTCAAATAAATAAAAAGTCTTTTAAAAATGCCAGTTCCCTAGTCATTTATCACTTAATGCACTCATTAAATTGTGCATTTGTTTGCCGTCTGACTTTGCAGATCAAAACACAAATGATATTTTCCTTCTACACGGAAATGAACGAGTAATGGAGCACAAATAAATAATGAAATAATATAGTGCGCATACATGATTAATGCAAAAAGACTTTGCAAAGCAAAATGCACCAACAAGGTGATATTATTAAAGCAAAACATTTTACCGCAGAATAAAAGTTGCTTTCGTGGGATTCGGTGCAGGAAGGGGTAAGGGTCTCTCATCGCTGCACTGTTTGGCGGAAAGTGACGAAATGAGTGAGACTGGCCCTCCGCTGAATTTGCAACAGTGTGGCGGCCTCTCTTCTGGGTAGCTGATGTCCCAGCACACGTGAGGCATGTGCAGAGCGATGGACAAAACAGCACCTGAAAGGAAGAGAAGAGAGAAAGGTCATGTGGGTGTTAACGTGCAGTGCGCGGGTGCCCCTCTGCACCCATGGGTTCTGCATCCATGGATTCAATCAAACTTGCATCAAAAATGTTCCAAAAAAGAGTGTGTGCACTGAGCATGGGCATACCCACAAGGAGGAAAGACGCAGAGAATTCTCTGGACTACCTCGTAAAAAGACCCTGGTCCCGTTCTCAAGGGCTCTGCCCTCATGGTGCAGTCACCTCCCTGAGGACTCACTTCCTGCCGCCATCACCTTGCAGGGCAGTTTGATGTATGAATCTTGCAAGTGTGCAACATTGCCTCCGTAACATCGCACCAGTGAGTGGGTGGTGTGTGTGTGTGTGTGTGCATGCGTGTGTGTGTGTGTGCTTTGACTACTCCCCTACGATACGCACTGTCAGATACCCTGGCTCATCTTGTGTAATTTCTGCCCAGGCCAAAAATCAGCCATTTTTCCCCCAAAGAATCACTGTTCCTTTCATTGCAGAATAGTAGTAGAAACCAATATGTGAGTTTTTGATGTACTCTCTGCTCCAAGGTTGGTTTGTTTCTATATCCTATCAGCTGACAGATCAGGCAAATACACAGATGTGTATACCAGCCATGTATATGCATATATCCATGAATACTTCTGTATTTTGCCATACATCTGTGTTAAGCTCAATGCAGTTTTTTAAAGATTTATTTATTTGTTTGAAAGTCAGAGTTACACAGAGAGAGAAGGAGAGGCAGAGAGAGAGAGAGAGAGAGAGAGAGAGAGAGAGAGGTCTTCCATCCGCTGGCTCACTCCACAGATGGCCATATTGGCTGGAGCTCTGCCATTCTGAAGGCAAGAGCCAGGAGCTCCCATGCAGGTGCAGGGGCCCAAGGACTTGGGCTGTCTTCTGCTGCTTAGAGAGCTGGGTTGGAAGTGAGGCAGCCAGGACTTGAACCAGTGCCCATATGGGATGCTGGCACTGCAGGCAGCAGCTTTACCCACTATGCCACAGCGCCGGCCCCTCAATGCAGTTTTATATTGATGTCCTCAAGTCTAACCTATTACCCGATGGATCGTGACTTCTTCCTCTTGCTTATTTGCAAACTCTAAGCATCAGTGAGGAATTGGCTCCCAACATTCACTTACTTAGTTGTCCACTTTCAGCTCATGGCATCAGAATGGCTAACCATGACCCCAAGCAGCAGCTTTATTAATGGAATACAGCTCTTGAGTTTCTTGCACCCTTGGTCTTCGAGAATCTACGCCTCCTCAAGTCACTGAGATCAGCACTCCCCCTGTACCCTTCAGTGAGGCGATGTCTGACATTGCAGTATGGTTATATTCTCATCACAGACTGAAATCCTTCCCAGGACCCCCCAGACTCCAAAATGATTCCTTTTTTTTAAGTTTGCATGCATTAAAATTTACTCTTTGTGCAGTAAAATTCTGAGTTTTGATAGACGCATTAGCTTCATTGATCTTAAGCATCAGGCGTGCTTCACTGACTGCTCCCTCCTCCTGAACCCCCAGAAGTCTCTGCTCTTCTTATCATTACTACGAGGTCGCCTTTTCCACGTTGTCATGGATGGACCTCAAGTTGTCTTTCTCAGAGTCTCATGCTTGGAGTCAGATGGCTTCTTCCACTAGGAAAGATGCGGTTAAGATTCATCTGGCTTCGTGGCTCACTCTTGTCACTGATTAATATTCCATTGTATAGATGTGCCCATTTACTGACCTATCCGTCTATTATAGGGCATCTTATCCCATCTAGGTTTCGGCAATTATGAATGAGACCACTATAAATATGTTGAGGTGTGTGTGTGGGCCTAAGTCTTCCGGTTTGTTGGTTAAATACCCAGGGGTATGATTTCTGGGTTGTATGCAGAGACTATGTTGAATTTGCAGCAAATTGACTTTCACGGTGGCACTCCCACCCGGACTGGTGAGAGCTGCCGTTACCACCGCTACCACGCATCATTGCCGCAGTTAGTACCGTGAGCTTTTTGGATTTTCACCAATCTGATAGGTGAATGGTGGCTCTGGCGATTTCTAGATGTAGATTTCTTTGAGAGAGAGACTGATCACTTAGTTCCTTCTTGATGTCAAAACCCTCTCATCAGTTCTTCTTCAAGCACCATTACCTGCATCAATACCCCACACCAGCCACTCCATCACCAACCACACAAAATAAGCCTTGGAGAGCTTTTATAGCTCTTGATTTCATTAGCTCCAAAGAGCAAGAAGATCGCTGATGCATTTGCATAAAAGATGTGTTGGAGCAGTACAAGGTGAAGGTCGATGTCAGCGACCGGCAGTGGGAGTAACAGGGCTGTCCAGCCCTGCTATGGCAAGTGGGCAACTACAGCCACGGTGGGTCCTGCTGCCAGCAGACTGCCCTGGAGTGGCCCCTGTTACCCTTCTTAGAGTGGGAAATTGCTGAACTACGGAAAAAAGAAGTAACGTGCCAGCAATATGGAAACGGGTACCCAGTGGGTTCTCTGGGCAATAAATTCTGAATGTCTCAGAACCTCTGGCTGCTCTATAATCTATATTTCAGCACTGCTTTGAAAGCCTCAGGTGTGATGGGAAGGTCTGTAGTGCCCCGTGCGCGAGTGCAAACATGCATCTGAATAGTTTCATTTTCCAGATTTTTAGGATTCAAAACCGGGCTGTTCTGTCTGAAGTCAAGTGTTTCTTGTAGGGTCTTGTCAACCAGAATGACAGGGAGCTCACAGGGCCACAGTCTGCCCTGTGATTTCTTTGCCCACCATTTCCACTTATTACACAATTCATTGACTTGAAATTGTCGAAAGAGAACAGTTTGACAGCTATCTCGTCGCTCAGTGCTGCAGCCTGTGTCTTGCGATAGCTGCATTTATGAGGGTGATATTCCACTTCCGGTGCCAGTCCCTGCACTGCCGTGGTAAGGCTGCGCAGCGTCCTGCCTCAGACCTAAGGGAATTCCAGCGTCAGCATCGGTGCTCATCCGCGGGTCTGTGAGATGCTGGGACAGCTTATCTGGAGCGGAGGTCAGGTTCGGATCTGCTCAGATCCCTGCCGTGTACTTACAGGCATTAGTGATTTTCTTCAGCTTGTCAATGACAGCAGTTTTCTGTGGGTTTGCAGCGGAATGAACTCTCCATGGGGCAGGAGGAAACACCCTTGCTTGGCAAGGAGCTCTGAACTGAGACGGAACCTGTTGAGTAACACTTGTGAATGTCAGCCTTGCAGGCTGCTCCACAGGTGGCACGATGATGGGCACTGCGCTGGCCCAAGTGTCTTGACGTCTGTTATCTCACTGCAACATAACACTTTATACAGCAGGGACTCGGTCCCTTCTACAAACGAGGAAGGCCAGAGTAGTGTTTTGATGCCTGGGTCGCGGGAACAAAGCTTGATGGTAGAGTTGCAGTTGATCACGCGCCTGTGCTGTCCCCACTCCACACCTGTTTTTTTTTTTTTTCCCTAGAAAACCACTTGCAGAGAACTCACCTTCACAGGGGGGATAGTAGAAGGACAGGGACAATCCAGCCGGTTCATCTGGGAACATCTAGGACACAGCAGTCCTGTTTCCTGAGTGCCTGGATCTGAGTAGGACCTCCTGCTGCAGACAGAATCCCTTGATTCTGTGTGGCTGCTGTTGACCATCCCGCCCTGGAGCTCTCCGGGGTCTGCGATCCTGCGGCTGAAACGTTTGTGGATGAACAGAGCTGCCGCCTGCCCATGCAAGCTGACGCCGATGTTACTCACCACAGCAGTATCAAAGGAGCACAGAGCCCTCCAGAAATGACTCTAGGTTTCCAAATTCAGCTAGTGCAGCAAAGCTGGGTGTGGATTTCAAACGGGAATACTTTTCCCCAGGAGATGCTTGCTACGGCAAACAGCAGTGAACTCTGTGGCGCCCAGACACTCACGCATTCATCCACGTTCCTCACGTTGACCTTTGGGAGAAGTTGTGTCCAAAGTCTCCCTCTGCCGCTGCACAGCTTGGCGTCTGGAAGAGCAATCTACTGGGAGTTGGATGCTCGTCCTCCTTAGAGCAGTCTAAGCCACAAGGTTCAGACTCAGCATTTCTGAGCTCTGATTGTGTTGGCTCATTAACATCTGCGTTGCTTGTTTAAATGTTTTATAATGGTTCCTCACATAAATAGATGCAAATTCTGAGTCATGTCTTTAAGGAAGGGCAATTGCATTGCTTATCACTTGTAAACCCAAACAATGGCTTGGCTCCTGTAGGTTTTGTGAAAATCTTTCACCCAGTGCTTCCTGTCATTTCTCAGTCCTGTGGCATTGAATGGCTGAATGCTTCTCCCATGTGCTGGGATACAGTGGGAAGACTTCAGAGAGCCACGGGCTCAGGCAGATGCCCAAGGAGGACCCACAGCTGCCAACCACAGGAGGACCCCAGGCCAGGGGGTACATTGGCAGCAGATTTAATGGGAGTTCACCAATGAAGGGTGCCATGGCGAGGCTGTGGGAGGTAACCGAGGAGGTGGCGTTGCAGGGCTCTGAGTCAGACACGGATGGAGAGTGGCGAGTCCCCAGGTTTCACTGTGGGCGTGCTGGCTGAGCAGGCGCTGTACGGCAGGTTACCCTTGGGGGACTTCAGAGGTAAAAACCTAGACTCAGAGGCTCGGTTAAGAAGATTTGGCACATGGTGTTAACAAAACAAAACAAAAAAACCCTGGACTTAAGAGAGACCCTGTTCAATAGGAAAAGAGGAAACGTTGGTATGGGGAGGGCGCTCCAGCCGTCAGATCTGCACAGGGCTCCGGGGTCACGGGAACACAGGGGTTTTAGTTCATGGGGAGGAGTGACCATGTCTCCCCTTGGGGCTTCCTCCCCTTTCTCCAGTGGGGCTGGTAGGGAGGGCGGTGCACTGGCTCAACATCGGAGGTCGGAGGACTGGGAGAAGGAGCGGTGTCTGGACAGGCGGGCACTTTGTTCAGATTGGTCAGCAGGTGCAGTTTGGCTAATCACGTGTTTCGTCCTGAGTGGTCAGCAGGTGCAGCCAGTTTGCTTCATCATGTGGGAAGCAAGTAACATAAATGTGGAGGTCCCCTTGTGGCCTTTTGTAGGTAAACTAGGGAGATATCCGTGAGTCGTATCTCAGTCATGTGGGGGAGAGGGGTTCTGTGTAGCAGACTGTTTCCAGAAACAGGGGGAAGGGGGAGCCCCTGTAACCATCACCATTGTGCAGGAAATAGCGTTGTCAGAGTGCCCACAGCCTCCTGTCATTCCAAACCGCAGGTGTACGTCAGCAGTGAACCCTGGCAGGCAGACTGAATTGTTTTCCCATTCAAATCCCTGATGGTCTTGCTAGCTAGAGTTGTGCGGATGGATATTTGCTGTGGGGGAGGAATGGCACAGGCTAGGATGGGGCAGCCCTGTCCCGAAGCAATGGGCAGAACTGGGCACCCCAGGGACCCGCTGGCACGGGGCTCCCCAGCCCCCTCTCAGGGCTGGACCCTCGGGAGAGCTTTCTGTGGCCGTTCCCTGTACTGGTACGCAGGGAGCACACTGCGTTAATATGCCTCAGTGGCAGTGTGGCTTGCTGGAAGCGGCACGTATTTCTAGATTGAAGACCAGTGTCTGTTTTCCCACCCCAACGTCCCCGTCTGTATGAAAGCAGAGACCGCACCTGTGGTAACAGGAGCATCAGGAGGAGGTGCTGCTTTGTCTGGGAAAGCGTGCTCTCTGCCCGTCGGGACTGTCTACACTGCAGAGTGGGTAAATGGTAGAAAATTGACAGGACGCTGATATATGTATGGAAATGAGCATTCTCCTGAGAATTTCAAATGAGCGTGAAATAGATGTGTTTTCTACTTAGTTATAAATAGAATATTTTCCTGTTGAGACTTCTTCCTGCTGTTATAATGCATACCTCTGCTACTCAAATGTTAACGGGCTGGCCATTTTTTTTGAAATAAGTGATACGGGCTGTGCATGAATCTCTGCTTTCCCTATGTGAGTGTTCCCCTTGCCATCAGGTTTAGAAGTGAGGCAACATCGGGCTCTCCGGCTGTGTCAGAGAAGGCCTGCTGTGCACAGCCTCGCCTTTCGCATTTTTAGGACTTTTGCGAACATAGGATTAGAATTTTTCCTTAATTTTGTGGCAGTATGCACTGTTCACACCACATATTTCTATTTGTGGAAAAGCCTATGGCTGCCCAAAATCTACACTGCTTACCAGTTCTGTGCTCAGAGTTGGGAATCAGCAAGGGCTGCTGTTTGGCCTGGTGGTTAGGATGCGGGGGTCTGACACTGGAGGACCTGGGTTGGGCCTGGTGGTTAGGATGCGGGGGTCTGACACTGGAGGACCTGGGTTGGGCCTGGTGGTTAGGATGCGGGGGTCTAACATTGGAGGACCTGGGTTGGGCCTGGTGGTTAGGATGCGGGGGTCTGACACTGGAGGACCTGGGTTGGATACCTGGTTCTGGCTCCTCCAGCTTCCTGCTGATGAAGACTCTGGGAACAGCACTGAACGCTCAAACCCTTGGGTTTCTCCCTCCCACGTGAGGGATCCAACTTCCAGCTCTGACCCAGTCCAGGTTACTGCAGCCTCTGGGGAATGAACCAATGGATGGGAACATTTCTCTCTCTCTCTCTCTCTCTCTCAATCCCCCCCCCCCCGAAATTAACAAACAAATAACAGTCATGACAAAGGAATAGTAGTAATGGTAACATTTGGGATAAGAGCAGCATTAAAATCAATATGCACACAGGTACAGTTTTGGAGGTTCACAGTCCGAGATCAGGTGGCACTGTTTGTTTGGGTGCCAGGTGAAGCCAGAGCATGGTGGAGGGATGATCCTATGGTGGGCCAGGAAGCAAGTAGGGAGCTTCACTCCTCAGAAAATCAGCAGGATCCACCCTGGGGGCTCCACCCCCACAACCTGATCCAACCCAATCCCTTCCCAAAGGCTCACCTCCAGATTAAGTAACTGGATCGAGCCTCTACCCTGTAAGTACAGTCGACCAATCCACGACTCGGGACTCGAATGTCTGAGTATGGGAGCCAAGTCCGCTTCAAACTGTAGCAATACCATTGAAAACATGTGTTACACAAACAGTTCCCAAGGTAACAAGAAGTCTGACCTACACTGAGACAGAGTATTGATGGTTCTCAGAAACTCTGAGGCCAGGAATTAACGGAGCGAGCGGTCCTCCCGGCAACACTTCCAGGCACCCAGTGTTGGCTCTGGGTGTGAGGGCACAGGGCAGAGGGACCCTGCTGGAGGCTGGAGCTGACTTCTCAGATCAGCCCACCTTGGCCAAGCAGTCTTCTTCCAACATGAAACTGAGACATACACACAGGTTGGTGTTAGTGGGTGTGGGGAGCAACCCGGACTAGACTAAGTTACTGGAATTAAGACTTATTCTATGCATCTGCTCTCCCACAATATGGCGCTGGGAGAGGAGGAAACAGCTTCTACGCAGCTGCCTCTTGCCAACTTGAGTGATGACCTGCAGGAGCTGATCCTGCTCCTGATTGGAGGAGAGCAGCGTACTCGGCGTGTGGGCAGCCGAGTTGGGATTGGTGGAAGAGGACTATAAAGGAGGAGAGAGACAACATGCACCAGGAACATCTAAGGGGAACATCTATCTGAAGGAACACCCGTGCAGCCCCCAAGAGAGCCGGCCGGCGGTGTGCCGCTCCCCCGCGGAAGTGGGGAAAGTGGCCAGGGGGAACTGCCCTTCCACGGAGGTGGAAGGGACGGTAGCCAACCCGGGAAGAACCAGCAGCAAACCCGGGGAGGGCCGAGCAGACGAAAGAACAGCGCAGGGTCCTGTGTCGTTCTTCCATGAAGAGGGGGAGTGACATAATGGTGCCGTGACTCGGATATGAAGCCTAGGCAGGATTCAGTGTCGCTCCTCCACGAAGACGGGGAGCGATAAGTGGGAGTGACCCCTGACCCCTCCTCAGTGTGAAACATAGGCATTGGTTCTGCGCTCTCTGGTTCTGCTACTATCATTTGGAGCCATGCATCCTTGCACCAAGTAAAAGCTGTGTGTGTGTGAGTGTGTGTGTGTGTGTGTGTGTGTGTGGCGTGTGTGTGAATCCATGCCTTACTTTACTGATGACGGCAGCATCAATCTCTTCCGATCATTTCTTTCTTGTGTCTCTTTTCACATTTGTTTTTTGCTTCGCTCTGTTTTGTGTCTGACGGGTTGACTGTGGAGACCGTCTCCGTTCTGTTACGCTGAGTCATGGTGAGCACCTCACCCAGGTGAAGGTGGGGCTCCTGTCTTTTCCCAGCCAAGCTTCTCAGCAGACGCAGGAAGTTTGATGACTGGCATTTGGATTTCGGGTTGCACAGACCAGCTATTCCCACTTGAGAAAAGATCAGTGTCTTTGGAATTGAAATGAGTTCCAGAGGGCTCCATTGTGCCAGCCTGCCGCACAATGAACTGGGTTTTCCTGAAACAGAGTGGGAATGTGGGGACAAGGCCGCAAAGAATGGAGCCAAGACAAGTCCTGATCAAGGCTCCTTTATTGAACAAATCCAGTAGTATTTAAACATGACCAGTTGTTTACAAGAAGGAGCACAAAAGATTTACATATCAAAAAGGCTTTTAAGGTTACAATAAAACACTTAGGTGATAAATGCAGGTTTCAGGTGTGACTGATTATCTATATTATCTCTTGTGAGAGGTTTAGGTTCTTCCTGCCTCTTCCTGGAATCTCCCTAGCCTAACTGTCTGTGCCCGGGAAGTCTCCATTCATATGTTTAAGTGTAAACAAAGGGAGTGACTGCCCGTGGCTGCCCACACTCCATGATTCTGGCCCTTGGGGCTTGGGTTTTGGGGTCACCCTTGAAGAGCAATGGGGTGACTTTGTCAACTCAGCCTCCGCTGTAGATGCTAAGTCTTCCCTGCAGAGCTGTGTCTTCATACCTTATTTTTACTATTCCTGTTTCAAGTTAGAAGTGAGAAACTAATCCCATTGTACTCTGATCAAGCCATGAGACAGATACCCTTCAATGTACGATTCTTAATCATTTCTAGTAGTTTTCTTCCATTTCTCTTGCTTACAACCTAGAATTTTAAAAATCAGCTCCATATCCTCACACATACATATATACAAACTTGAACTCCATGTGTATGCTTATTTTTGTAAAGTATTTGCTTATTTGAAAGGCAGAGTGACAGAGAGGGACACACACACACACACACACACACACACGCAGGGGTGGGGGAGAGATCGTCTATCCGCTGGTTCACTTCCCGAATGCTCTCACAACTGGGGCAGAGACAGCCAGACACCGGGAACTCCATCTGGGTCTCCTGTGTGAGCAGCCAGGACTCAAATACACTTGAACCTTGTCAACATCTTTACTCACAGTGTGTATATGCCAAGGCTCCCTGTGAGTCAGGTAAGCTGAACACTGAAGTCATAACATGAAACCCAGGAAGCCCCAGGAAGTGGAGTACTTCAGCTTTTAATTTCATTAGCAGTCTTGAGTGATTTCCCTGTGAAATGACCTCGTAGGTGTGTAGACTGAACAGCAACCCCACCCTACATGAGAGTTCTCCAGGACGTGACATTTTATATTCAACTGAAAATACAATGCCAACTTTATAAATCAAAGCTTTCAAAGTTTTGTCTAGTTAAAGCCTTTAAAAATTAAAGTATGTCTTAAATATTTAAATGGAATACCCAAAGTAAAATAATTTGTGGGAAGCAAATAACCGCTTCACTGTGGAGCTAGAAGTGGGTGTTGGGTCTGGCTGCCCTCCTGGGCGGCCATGAAGAGTGGCCCTTGTACCTTCAGGAGAGCCTGCCGGGCGATGATGGGGGAGCAGAGCTGACTGACGGTCCGTGGCCTCCTCTGCTCTGCTCACACCCAGGGCTGTCCCCACCAGCAGCGGCAAGCACTTGGCTGTCTCCCCTCACGGAGCTCTCTGCGTGGGGCCCTCCCCATGGCCTGGCCAGGCTTCCTCGGATCTGAGTTGAGGTGGGGTCAAGCCTGCCTCGTCTCACAGGTCACAATCCCACAGCATGTGAAGGCCCCTCTTGCCCACTTAGGCCTCTTCCCTCCCCTTCCTCCCAGGCGCCTGGTGGGTTTCCAGTCTCAGGTTTGCACACACACACACACACACACCCAGTGCACTTGCTCAGGTTCCCTGTGAGCTGTATTCGTGCCTTGTTCTCATGGGAATGTTCCCATCACTTAAAGGAGGAGATGCGTCTTCACAAATCAGAGAGAGCAGAGTGTCTGTTTCTGAGTAACGAGAAACAGGAGATAACAAGAACACGGAAATAAGCCCCAGCCTTCCTTTCCGAGATCTACAGGTATTTAGAAAATAAACCAGCACTCCCATGAGTGCCCTCTCTCGCAGTGACTAGAAGGTCTGCTGATTTTGCAGCTCGGGATGGAACCGCACGTGCTCCTGATCTCTACATGCAGCCCAGTCTTTTCTGCACCCCTGGCGCGGACTCCTGCCTGTCCACTTAGATGTCACCTGGACAGCCCAGCCCACACCTCCTAGGCAGCCTTAGTTACCTCCTCCCTTAGCAGCCTCCTGCACCTCAGCTTTGTATGGAGGAGAGTGGCGGCACTGCTCCCCCCTGAGTGGATAGGACCCCCCCATGCTTGCAGACTGTCTCCTCGGTGCTCACGTGTGATCTGTCTCCAGCCCAGTGGAGGTTGCCTCGCACACGTTTTCTCACTCATGCCGTTCTCTTCCTGCTCCCCCTGGGCACTGTGCTCTGGGGCACTGTCCCCTCCTGCCTCACCGTCGCACGGTGTGTGCACAGCCTCGCTCTATTTCAGCCTTCACTGTACAGCCACCCCTGCTGTTCTCCCTCTTGCGCGATGTGGAAAGAGGTCCTGAGAACCCTCAGGTTAGGATCCAGCGTCCCTCCTTCACATATCCTGGATCTTCCAGACCTTGCCCATCAGCGTCTGTCTCCCCAGTCCACCCCATGTTGGGTTCATGGTCCCTCAAACCTTGCCTTGTCACCAGACCCTCGCACCTGCTGTCAGATGTCCTTAACCTACAATACGACCCATACCCCCTCTTTGCCCAACTCCCAGTGCACCCATCAGGACCTACCCTAATCGTCACTTCCTCCAGGATGCACCCTGTACCACCTTGTCACCCTTATCCTTGGGTAGAGATGCCAGTAGTACTTCATGCAGAACTGTGGGTCTGTGTCACATCACCTCACACTTGCCGCCACCGCCTCCCTGCTGGAGTGTCTCCGTGGGGTCTGGGGAGTGCGTTTGTCCACCAGAGCATCCCACGGCCAGCGCTCAATGACTGCAGGTTGGATACAGCAAGGGCGTGGGGCCCAGGAGGCACTGGGCTGCCTCGGGTGTGTGGTGAGCTTAGGCAGATAGATAGACGCTGGGATTTGGCACGCGCGACTTCAGCAGTGTTTGCAGACGCACACGTGACTGCAATGCCATGTGATGTCAGCGGACAGGAGGTTAGCCCCGTAGAATGCTCCTCTTAAAGGACTTCATCTCCGTTTGAACCACTGTGTGCACTTGGGTTTTTCTTTTGGGAAGTCAGTAGCTGTGACAATTAGGACTCGTCTCTGTAATTAGTATGTCAGGGAGATTTTACTGCAGGTTAATTCCACATTAATTGTATGCTTCGCCCCTGCCCTCGACGAGGGAATCGTAGGTTTTCGTCAGCCTCTTTGCTAAGTCTGCTGTGTCTGAGTATTTTCAGCCATGTGCACACCCTGGGGGGAAGGCTACCTGAGATGCTGGCCGGTCACCCCCTTGGGCTAAGCATGTGTGTGCTGTCAGCATAGCATTGGTTTACATTTATGAATATAGGATCTGTAGGAGCACCCCCACACGTAATACGTGTTCAAACATGTTTTTATTCCGTGCCCATAGCACATCCATGTGCTCACAGCTGCATACGGCTCTACTATTGACTCGTGGTGGGAGTTCTGAATCACTTCATCTACACAGAGGCCTGGCTACTCTTGGGAAGATTTAGTCACTTGTCCTCAGTAAACAGGAAGCCCAGTTGGGCGCTAGATGCTGTTGTGAATTTGTTCTGAGAGGAGGAGCGTGGTGGGGTCAAGAGGTGCTGAGTCACCACACAGACCCTGGGAGTCGGGTGAAAGCAGGCCAGAGGCGAGCAGCCCGCAGACTCGTTTATTTCAGTTGGTACAGCAGCTTATATAGCCGAGGCAGCCAATCTGGTCAAGGGGCAGTTTATGCCCCAACCAATCACAGCCTGTTGCCAGGCAGTATCTGAAGCCATCCCATCACCCTGTTGCCAGGCAGGCTCCATTGCCAGGTGGGTTTCTAAGCCATTTCTGAGTAACTGATGCTTGCTTGCCAACGGCCATCTTGGCACGGCCTTCTCATTCCACCATAAGCCTGTTTTTGTTGTTTTTGTTTTTTCATTTTTAAAATCTTTTACTTGTTTAAACTTAATATATTATATATTTTTTGAGATATTTTAAATTTACATTACAGTCAAAGGCTTGATGCTCCACTAAATAAAGAACTCAACAAATAAAAAGTAAAAAGTCTGTAGTTCAGCAGAAAGATAGGCAAGGCCTCTAAGCAGTAATCAAATGAAAAGATGTTCAGCTTCACTCTTAGAAGGTAAACCCTAGAATAGCACAGATCATTAGAACTGCAGCAGTATCCAATGCACTGTAGCACAAAATTCTCGACAATTTGTTAGACAAAGACTGAAAACAAAGTTTGACAAAGCACTATATTTACAGCAAACTGATACACTGAAGCACTTCTTAATTTTATTTTTTAATTTTAGCTCTTACATAGAAGTGAGAACATGTGATATTTGGCGGGCTATTTTAAGCTCCATTTTTCCAAAAAAGCATTTCATTTTAGGTCAACTTAAATGGAAGCCTAACGTGACGCATGGTTATACCTGCATACAATATTAATAACACCTGTCATAATGCACTGAGTGAGGTGTGTGCATGTGCGTGAGGCCTGGCCGCCTGCTTATTTTAATTAATAGACTCCCAGCTGGAAGGCGTCTGGTACCCGTTTTCTCCACTTTCAGGAAACCACGCAGAGCAGGAGGTGGTGCTGCCGGCAGGAGGCAGGGGGTCTTGGCGGGGGTCTCTGGGAGCCAGGTTTTAGGGGCAGCCCTTACCTCCTGCAGTCAGCAGTCATATCCCGGAGCACGGGCGGGGCCTGTGCCTGGATTCTCACTGGCCGAACCCTGCTGAGTGGGTGCAGAGAGAGACCCCCCCACCCCGCCAGACCTCCATGGCCCCACAGCTCTCTCTGCCGGAGTCCTCGGCTACTCCTGTCCACTTCTGCCGTGAGAAATGGTCCCTCTGGGAGACACTCCTCAAGCCACCTCCTTGGCGGGCGTGTCTGCCCGGGCCAGGGCCCTGGCTACAGACACCCAGTGCCCACGACCTCACGGCTCCCACAGAGGAGCCAGGAGGGAGGAAGGCCTTCCATGTCTTTCTGAGAAATGCAGAACAAGGCCAACTTGACCGGGGCCACAGCGCTGGCCGTGGATGGACGCTGGCTGGTGAGGCAGGCCCCTCCCCCGCTCTTTGTTCCCAGCACTCTCCTCTGTGTGACCCACCTTCCACGTTCCGATCAGAGCTGGAAGCTGCCTTCGTGGCTCCTTCATTTAAAAAACAACAACTGTGGATGCCAAGAACGTTCCAACATGATGAACTTACGTTTATTCTCTTATTAGAAAGCACCTCCAGATCACTGACAAAGGGCAGAGCAGTAATTCAGAATTAATGGGGAGCGCCATGGAAATCGGAAGTCTGAGCTACAGCGAGTGTGATTAATTGTTCGAGTCAGGACTGGAATGCAAATCTATGCTAATCAGACCAGCGAGCATGCTCTCGCTGCATTGTTTAATAGGCACCGCAGATGGTGCATCTCCTAAGTGGCTCAGAGCATCCGCAGGTGCTGCAGGCTGTGGAAGTCCAGGGCAGCCCTGCAGAGCTGGGGCCTGCCACGTTGGCTCCTGAGCCAGGCGGGTGGAGGAATGCCCGTATCTGGGGCCTCATTATCGGCTTGGCTCTCCTCGTCCACGAGTTGCTCTGAGAAATGGAAACGATGCGTCTCTCCACAGTGAAGGTTTTAAGAGCAAGCCCTGCCAGCTCTCTGCTGTGGCCCGGGAGTGCAGTGGAGGATGACCCAAGTGCTTGGGCCCTGGACCCCATGAGAGACCAGGAGAAGCACCTGGCTCCTGCCATCGGATCAGCGCGGTGCGCCGGCAGCAGCGGCCATTGGAGGGTGAACCAATGGCAATGGAAGACCTTTCTCTGTCTCTCACTCTCACTGTCCACTCTGCCTGCAAAAAAAAAAAAAAAAAAAAAAAAAAAAGAGTAAGCCCTGAATTAAACTGACGGCATAAAATGCACTTCGGGATGTGCTGAAGGCGCTGCGTCAGGTCAGGAGGCACAGCACAGCACGGCAGGGGAACCGCCTGCACAGCCCTTGATCACCTGCTATGTGCTTGGGAAACGCAGGTGCATTCTGGATAGAGACCCAGGCCGCAAGCAAGTGGCCCCTTCTGGACGGTGCGCTCACTGAGGAGAGAGCCGTAGCGTGCCAGGGGACACATGGGCAGCCCGTGCTGACCTCGCAGTTGTCGTCACCGGCACTGAACGCTGGCACTGGGAGAACTTGCTTCCCCCTCCTGCCCTCGGGCCCTCAGGGTGCCAGCCTCTCGCCCTTGGTTGAGCCAGCCCCTCCAAAATAGGTCCCAGCCCAATCACCATGCCTCTCACAGCCCTGCCTCCGCCAGGAGTCCACCGGGAATGCAGACTGTCGAAAGAGCAAACCAAGGCTCACCTTGAGGGTGCTCCGGGCCAGGGGCAGGCAAGGCTGAGCAGGCCCAGGTCGGGATGGAGCGACCTGGTGAGACCAGCGTGTTTAAGCCCTGGGTGGACTGGGCAAGAGTGGGAGTGGGAGATGCAGAGCTGTCCCTGGTCTCAGGCGGCAGTGGTCAGGGCAGGGACTGAGCCAGTACAGGATGGGGACCGTGCCGGGGCGTCTTGGCCAGCACTGCCCGGTGCTGGATGGTGCCGAAGGTTCACCGTGTACTTTCTCTGGTTAGAATAGAGGTGTTGTGTGTTCTGCCAACTGTGGTTTCCATGGCAACTCTCTGGCCTCTTCGCTTCCCAATCAGCGATACGTGCATGGGAAGGACCCTGAGCTGGGCGCCTCTTTGTAAGGAAAAGGCTTTCCAAGTGGTGAAAACACATTGTGCAGGCGGTTCACCCCGTCCCACCTGCAGAATGCGGGAGAGATTAGAGAAAGCTCACTGAATGCTGGTGGTCCAGCGTTAGCCCCGCCCCCTGCTGGATCTGGACTTCTGAATCCTAAAACAAAGGGTGTCATGGCACTGGGTGTCTGTGGTTGGACGTCCGGCTGCTCCCTGTTTCTGTGCACTAGGTGTTGAGTCAGCCACAGTGTTAAGCCCTTTCTTTAGAAGAGAATGGGCAGATAGTAGTTCAGTATGGTCTTACCCTTCCAAAACTTACTATGCAGCTCTTTAAAGGCAGAGTGACAGAGAAAAGGAGGGAGAAGGAGAGGGAGAGGGGGAGGGGGAGGGGGAGAGGGAGAGGGGGAGAGAGAGAGGGAGAGGGAGAGGGGGAGAGAGAGAGGGAGAGGGGGAGAGGGAGAGGGAGAGGGGGAGAGAGAGGGGGAGGGGGAGAGGGGGAGGGGGAGAAGGAGAGGGAGAGGGGGAGAGAGAGAGGGAGAGGGAGAGGGAGAGGGAGAGGGAGAGGGAGAGGGGGAGAGAGAGAGGGAGAGGGAGAGGGAGAGGGAGAGAGAATGAATCTTGGATCTGCTGGATCTTAAATGATTGTTAACAGCCAGGGCTGGGCCAGGACAAAGCCAGGAGACAAGAACTCCATCCTGGTTTCCCACATGGGCATCAGGGACCAAAGCACTTGGGTGATGTGCCATTGCCTTCCCAGGTGCAACTGGGCCGTGGGCGTGCAGCAAGGCAGACGAGGGAGGCACTGGGCAGGACCCTGGGTTGGCCCTGGGGACTCATTGGCAGTGCGGAGGAGGTAGGTCAGGACACTACCAGCAGGAAGGAGAATTGACAAATACACACACGAGCTTGCACCTGTAAAAGATGGAGGGAACAGCCTGACGGGCAGCTGTGCGGGGGCCAGGCTCCGTCCTGGGTGTGACGCCGACGACGCCATCCCTGGGTGAGGCAGAAGACAGCCTTCTCTTCCAGCCCTACAACTCTTCCTGCTTCCTGCTGGTGATTTCGCCCACACGACTCTTCTCCGAACGAATGATGAGGAAAGCGGTTTGCTTGACGGCATTTCTTAGAAGCGCGACGCGGTGATGGCGTGGAGCAGGCTGCTCCTGGGCACATGCATGTGGCGTGTATTCCTCTGTGCTCAGCCTGATGGGCGGGCAGCTCTCCAGGATGAGATAAGCGTATGGTGACGGCCATTTCCCAGGTTACATCCCACACTCGGCCCAACCATCGCCGTCCCCAAGTAGGACCCTCGCTGGGGCTGTGACCTGAGTGTCCCTCTCCTCCCTGAGGGCCTCTGCTTCCCAGGACCAGGGCGGGGAACCGGGAGCTGTCTCCGCCATGCAGCTGCACGGGGAGACCGCAGGGCAAGAGGGAGAGGAAGGCTCCATGTTTTAAAGGCAGATGAAGGGTGGGCACTTGGCATAGCAGCTAGAATGCCACTTAGGACGCCTGCGTACCTGGGTTCAAGCCTGGCTGTGCACCCAGCCACACCCTGGGAGACAGCAGCTCATGGCTCAAGTAGCCGGGCCTCTGCCACTATGTGGGAGACCCTGATGGAGCTCCTGGCCCATCCTGGCTGTTGCTAGCATTTGGGGAGTGAACCAGTGGATGAGGGATTTCTCTGTCAGTCTTTCTCTCTGCCTTTCAAATAAAGAAATATTTGAACAGGAAGATAGAGGTCAATGGGCTCATATTATATGTCATTTTCTTTTTTTTTAAAGATTTATTTTATTTGTTTGACAGTTACAGAGTGAGGTAGAGCCAGAGAGAGAGAGAGAGAGAGAGAGAGAGGTCTTCTATCCGCTGGTTCACTCCCCAAACGACTGCAACAGCCAGAGCTGAGCTGATCCAAAGCCAGGAGCCAGGAGCTTCCTCCGGGTCTCCCATGTGGGTACAGGTGCCCAAGGACTTGGGCCATCTTCTACTGCCTACCCAGGCCATAGCAGAGAGCTGGATTGGAAGTGGAGCAGCTGGGACTCGAACCGGCTCCCATATGGGATGCTGTCATTGCAGGCCATGGCTTTAACACGCTGCTCCATAGCGCAGGCCCCACATATGCCATTTTCTAAGGGACACCTTTAGCATGTAAGAGAGCAAAGCAAAAATACTGAACATGTGCAAAGTAACAGGACAAGAGAAGCTCTTAAATAGTCGTTGAGAGTAAGTTGTGCAGGAGTGAGGCTGGTTTGAGCCCTGGGCGTTTGGAGGGCGGGGGCTGGGATGGAGCTGCAGAGGTGGCACTGAGCTGTGCTGCAGGGACTGTGTCTCCCTGGGGACGCCGGGGCAGGCCCGATGCAGAGCTGGCGCTGGTGGCTGGGAGCTGCAAACAACGGCACTGCCCTCTGGGGAAGTGCAGTAGGAGCCTCCGGCGCTGGTGGGCAAGAGCTGCAAGGCTGAGACGCAGCGAGGCCAAGCCCAGAGCGTGCACGTGGCCACGTCCCTGCCTTTGGAAAGGCTGTGTCTGCCGAGGGGCAGGTGCGGCGGTGGGGCAGGAGCAAGGGCGGGGGAGCCGAGAAGGAGCACTGCCCAGGTGGAGTGTGAGGGAGGCCTAGTGCAGGGGCAGGATCTCAGCGGCTGAAGAGTGGAGGAAGGGTGCAGGGGCCCATGGGAAGCTGGTGACAGGGCTGGAAGGTGTGACGGGCCAGGCCAGCTCTCACGGGGACGGGCACGGGGCAGGGATGACTGGAGAGAGACAATACCCAGGACAAGGGTATTTGGGATTGATTTCCAGGCCAGCAGGTGCCAACCCTGAGACAGAGGTGAGGGCAGATGACCATCAGTGAAGGAAGTTGGAAATCTACACTTGGGAAAGAGCCTGGGGTGGGGCCTGGGGGCCCAGGGGAGGTCCAGGTCCAGGCCCAGGGGAGGTCCAGGTCCGGGCCCAGGTGGCCCCCACCTGCTGTAAAGAAACAAAGAAGCCTGGGGAAGAGGACCCGGCAGCTGTGGGCAACAGGTGCTGCCACAACCTGGAGTCGCCCACATCCATCCTGGAAGACCTGGGGCTGGTGACAAAGTGTCTCAGGCCCCAGCTCAGTGGAGGCTGGCCCACCTCGCCCCACACCGGGGGGAGGGGAAATGGCCACCCTTGGCCAACAGGGGAGGGCCCCTCCCCCCGCTCCTGTCCCCTGGTGAGGCAGCAGGACCGGGTTCTGCTCTGGGAGCAGGGCAGGTGGCGCTGCAGCGTTTGCTTCCTAAGCGTTGACGGCAGAGGAATGGCTGCAGGGGCTCAGCCCTGACCACAGTCCTCCTCGTCCCTCATCCCTGAGGGCTCCTCAGAGACAGCACTAGGCTCTCCAGCTGGACACTGGACTTGAACAGCTACAGGGCTACAGGATGCCCAAGGATACTTCAACGCTGTGGTCTGGACAGCAGATGTCACCAGTCAGAGCCAGAGAAACCTCCTCCTCTCGTCCTGACGCCCCCCTTAGTGGCTGTCACCTGGGTCAGTTAACTTCTCTGCACCACAATGCCGTTATCTGTAAAAGCAGGTGGAGCAGTCCTTAATTTCACAGTCCTTAAACGGTCAGACAGTCTATTGGTGGAATTCATTACATGAACACATTCAAATAGGAAAATATATGCTTGTGGTTGTCTCAGATCCCGAAACAGCACAGGATAAAAAGTCCCTACTGTTCTTGCAGCGATGACTGGCACAGTAGCCCGGGAAGGGAAGCCCTTGGCGCTGGATGGAGCTGTCTCCTGGAGTCCCACACGAGCGTTCGAGGAGTGTAATGAGACGTGTTTCCATCAGAGTCCCGAGTGAGCCACGCTTTCTGCTCTTGCTGCTAATGGCCATCCCTGACCCGGATGTTAAAAATAAAAACAAATATGAAGTTACAGGAAACAGGCATCTACCAGCCTTGTAGTTAGATGCCTGGAAAAGCTGGGGTGGGTGAAGTGCGCGAGCGAAGCAGCCAGTTGCGGGGATCCGTGAGCAGTGACTTTCCTCTGCACGGTGATAAGCAATTGGGACATTTTACAGCAGAAACTTCACGGTGAGAACTCTGAGGAAAAGCCCCACCAAAGTCAAAGTCAGGAGCCCCTCCCGCAGTGCGTGGGAAATGCCGGTGGCCTCTGCAGCGACTTTGAAGGGGACGTGAATCAAGGCGCATGCGAGATCGGGGAAGGCGTTTGGTCTGCGGCCGTGCCGGGCTCTGAAGTCAGGCGCCACAGTGGCGCTATGCCTGGCAAGGCAGCAGAAGGCGCTTTAGGAAATCAGACGACGGATCACAAAATTTGCAAGGAAAAAAAAGACATCATTATAACACTTGAGGTAAATATGACAATTCAGAACTAAGGAGAAGTGATCGCTCTTCTGGTGAGTGCTGCATATGATGGAAGTGTCATTTCAGTAAAGCAGGAAGTACGTGGACTATGTCGTATCTTGGCGCAACATGACCAATTTGGGAAAAAATGAAGTTTGATGCCCTCTGACTTTATGCTATGCATATAGTTAGTACACGTGGATTAGCCTAACATAAGGGGATGATGACTGTTAGAAGATGTAGAATAGTATTACTAACATAGTACTATATAATAACACATCTTTCCATGCAGGATAGAAAGGAGAGTCCCAAAGGAGACCATTACTGAATTAGGCATCTAAAATTGTAAGTCTCATACTGGAAGTTCCCATAAACAAAATAAGACAAGCAATAGTTTGCAAGGTTGCAGCACACAAAGTGCACAAGGGATGAGTGTTTGTAAGATGTGAAGTGTCCCCAAGTTCCTGTAGGCAGCAGCTCGGTAGATCTGCGTGGATATAGTCACTGATCCTTGAAACAGAAGCACAGGCAACAGACAGGGGGAAGACAGGCTCTTCAACAGCAGTGCTGGAACCAGCGGACATCGCATGCAACAAATTAAATAAATAATAATAAACCCCACCAAAACACTGACATTACCCTTATATCCTTCACCACATTCACTCAAAATAGATCACACATCTAGATGTATAATGCAGAACTACAAAACTGGGACGACAGCATAGGAGAAAATCCACCGGGCAAAATGCATGATCCGTAAATGAAAGAACTGACACACTTAACATTAAACTTGAGACTTTCTACTCTATGAAAGACTCAATGAAGAGACAAAGAAGACAAGCCATAGACTGGGAGGAGGAAATATTTGCAAAGACACATCTGGCAAAGCACCGTTCTCTAAAACAGGCAAAGAAAACCGTGCAGTTCAGCAATAAGGAAATAAACAAAATGGGAGGGCTCAGAGGCCTCGTCAAAGAACTGTATAGACGTGAGCAAGCCTACGCAAGGTGCGCTAGACAGACGGTGCGTCGTCAGGAAATTGCACTGAGAATGGTGGTGGCGCAGCACCGCCCTCCTGTTCAAATGGCCAAGATGGCCAGCACCGACGACACCAAATGCCGGCGAGCGTGTGGAGCAACTGGAACGCTCATCCCTGCCACCGAGAACGCGGTGCATCTCAGCCCCTTTCTAAGCCAGTTTGGTAGTTTCTCCCAGATCTACTGTACTCTCACCGTACCATTCCGCAAGTGTACATTTTGGTGCTCACCCCAAAGGGCTGAACCCACACCAAAACCTGCACCCGGGCAGTTAGGATAATTTTATTTGTAACAGAGAAAGCTTGGGAGCAACCAAGGTGTTCTCCAAGAGGTGAGTGGATGTAGAAACTAGAACACATCCAGGCAATGGACTGTTCCCCAGTGCTACAAAGAAGCGAGCTGTCAAGCTATGAAGAGAGAAGAAAAGAGAGCCATTCTGGAAAACATGCACTCACCCTTGCGATTCCAACCACAGCTTCCTGGAAAAGCAAAATGACGGAGATGTGGAAGGATCGCCAGTGGGCAGGCCCTGGAGGAGGGGTGACCTGGCGGGGCCCGGGGTTCCTCTGCGGGGCCCTGTAACGTGGATGCCCCGCAGGAGGGAATTCTAGTGTGAAGTGGGCTTCAGGGGAGAGTGCGGTATCGCTGCTCTACTGAGGGTCACTGATCAGGAGGCACCCTGAGTGAGGGGGAGGGGATGTGGGTGTGCTCCTCCTGCATCTCTAAGCGCGTGCGCCTCCTTGGGCTGTGCTCGGGATCCAGCTAAGTCACTTTGTGAGTGCTGGTCTCCAATCACGGAATGTGTCCAGAAGGTAGCGGTCATTTCCGTTATTTAAATGGAGAAGATTGGACCCCTCTGGCCCCTGGGAACAGAGCAAAGCACGTAGGTGGCAATACCGGGAAACCATGTCCAGATGGACAATGCCCTTACACGGGAGAATGTCCAGTGGGGATGGAATTCAAGCAACAATGACATATTTTTTTCAGCTAGCAAGTGGATTAAAAAAAACCATCTGGGGCAGGCATTGTAGCACAGGAGGTTACGCTGCCTCTGGGAAGCCTGTATCCTGTGTCAGTTACCCACAGCAGAGTGTCAGTCCAGTTCTGTTCCTGGCTGCTCCTCCCATCCAGCTCCCTGTTGATGCGTCCCGAGAGGCAGCAGGTGACGTGGGTGCAGGCTTGGGTGCCTGCCACACACGTGGAGACCGATGGAGTTTGGTCCTCCTGCTTTGGTGGGGCTCAGCTCTGGCTGTTGTGGGCATCTGAGGAATACAGCAGTGCATAGAAGATTCCCTCTCTCTGCACACCCCCTCTGCCTTTCAAATAGTTAAAATAAAGAAACAACCATTACAGAAACTAGAAGGACTATTTATATTAGACATTGCAGGGTGTGGGGAGCAGGGGCTGTATGCTGACGGGAGGGTGCATGGCCTGTGTTTGGAGATGCTTAGAGGGTGACGCTCCTATAAGATGGTCGTGCGTGCTGTGTTCCTGGGGGCCCTTGGCCGGTGGCATTCCGTGTGGTGGGTATTCATTAAGTTCCTGTCTACAGTAGCCCTGTCAGCTGTTCTACACACAAGGACACGCAGACGAGGGCAACCAGAGGGCTGGGAGCAGCAATTTTGCAAGTTCCAAGGCCCAGCTTTTCCTTGGCTGCCTTTTGAGCCTTGTTGCTTTGGTGGGGGGCACTGCCCCAGCAGTTGCTCTAGCCCTCGATCGCTGTGCTCCGCCCCCTTGGCGAGTTGTGGGGCAGCACCTGTGGGGCAGCTGCTGCGACGTCCAGGGGCTGCTCCTGAGCATCCGCTGGGCAGCTCAAGAGCCCCAAGGTCTGGCCCAGCAGCCCCAGCCGGTCAGAAAAGAACGCAATTGTATGTAAAAAGGATCCACAGAAATACAGAACCCCGAGGGGGCGTAGAGCAGGTGCCTGACACAGCAGGGGCATCGTACCTCTTTCTGGGCCGTGGAAACCGTGCTCGCGGCGCCAGGGACTGACATCCTCCTGTCCAGGCTGCAGAGCTGACCTTGAGAGCCGATGTCCTTGTGCTCACAGTCACACAGCGGAACACAGGCTTAGACAGGCTTCGCTTCCAAAGCCTCAGTCTGTACACGTGGATACTTGTCAAGGTTCATGGAGAAACAGAATGAAAACGTAAGTGTATTTCTGGTCCAAAACGTGTGAAATCCTCACATAATATTTTCATCATATACACTTTTCCTGAACTTTTTGAAGACCTGTTTTACAGATACACACACATACATGTGCGTGTGTGTGTGTGCATATTTGCATAAAAAGGCACAGGTAGGAAATGCACCAAGTCATCTGTATCTGGGTATTGAGTTATACATAAATCTTACCTTTCTCCTTTCTAATTTTCTAGAGTGAATCTGTAGTGGCTTTACAATAATAACACGATAGTGAGTTTTCCTGTGATGTTCAGGGTAACGTACGGACAAATGCCCCTTGGAGGGGACTGAGTCACTCAGCAGCCTCCCTGTGGGTCCGTCCTGGGGCCCTCGAGGGCTCTGCTGCCTGTCCGTCTGGGCAGTGAATGTGTTCAGCTGTCTGAGCTGTGTTGGAGTGACATCTGCGGGGGTAGGCGTGGTGTCCAGCCTAGGGACCCACTGTCTTCCGTGCCCGCTGCGCGGGGACTGAGGAGCAGAACTGTGGTTTCGAGTTTACAAACAGAATCCACAGCCATTTTCCTTCAGTCCTCTTCAGTTTAAGACAAAATCTGGGTAACAGTTCAGTACCACGTCAACATGTAAATTCCAGTTGATTCCCAAGTTATAATTTGACCAGGCTGAAGTTTTTCTTTGTTAAAAAGATTCTTTATTCAATGATAATATAGAATAATGGGATAGTTTTTCACTTCAGTGAAATTTCATGAGTAAGTGAAATTCAGAGAGTAAATGTTTTAGTCACTTAGAATAAACCACTCAAAATAATTTAATAAGACAGCCAAATGCTATAAAAGTATTCATGTCTCATTTGGATTATATATCGCTACTACTAGCTTTCCAGAACCATAATCCATTAGACTTAGGCACAGCCATACAGCTGTGTAAATGACCTCCGTGTCTAGCCACTGATGAGCGGATAAAGAAAATATGGCACATATGCAAGTGAAATATTCCTCTACCATGAAACAGAATGTAGACCTCCATCTTGTCAGACACTCAGATGCGTTTTTATCCAATTCCTTTATCAAGGAACAGATGTAATGCTAACAGTTTGCATCTACCAGATCATGAGGGACTCAATGTCGTGTGTGTTTGAATTCATCATACAACTGTACTCTTTTTAAATAAAAAATTTATTTATTTGAAAGTCAGAGGTACAGAGGGAGAGAGAGAGATCTTCCACCTGCTGGGTCACTCCCCAGATGGTTGCAATACCCAGGGCAGGACCAGGCCAAAGCCAGGAGTCAGGAGCTTCCTCCAGGTCTCCCACATGAGTGGCAGGGCCCAAGGACTTGGGTCGTCTTCTGCTGCTTCTGCCAGGCCATTAGCAAGGAGTTGGATCAGAGGAGAAGCAGCTGAGGCTTCGACCGGGGTCCACGTGGGATGCTGACATGGCAAGCAGTGGCTTTACCTGCTATGCCATAGCTCTGGCCCCAACAACTCTGTTCTTTAATAAGCAGAAATCGGGACCTAAAATGGAGAATCTGACAACCGAGAACTGTGTCTGCATTAGCAGCCTTGCCCACGTTCAGGCCACAGATACATGCCTTCCCCTGGGGGCAGCAGCAGGGGAGAAGTCAGCCCTCCCAGAGGCCATCCGTGCTCCGCGTGACACCTCTGTGCCCAACTACACCCTCCCCAGCGCCGATGAAGGGACGTTGGAGGGACGGAGCGTGGTCTTGCAGTTATTTTTTAGGAACACAAGGTCCATTGGAAGCAAAGTCCTCCTGATTCCTTCCGCATTTTCTTCCCTCCGGTGCCGAATCTGCCATCCTATTATGCAATCGTGTGCCAAATTTGCTTGGTTCCCTTCTCTGATGTATTTTTCAGCTTCATCCTCTTAGCAAAGGGAAGCTGCAAAGAGCAGCCCTGGAAGTTTCGGGGCTGTGCGGGAAGCTTGCTGGGAGTTTATCAAAGGACACTCGGGGGCTGGGGGCAGAGTTCGCCGAGCCTCAGGCTGAGACCGAGCTGCGTCTTTATTATTCTGATTTCGTGGAGGTGAGGCGAGGACTCGGAAACAAATGCTCGCACTCAGTGTGGGTGGGAAAAAAGAAAACTTTTTTAACACAGGGATTATTAAAATTCCGAGACACCAGATGCCTGCAGCGCACTTCATCAGGGGAATTCTGGGGAGAGGGCTTTCATTTTTAGCACTTTAAACAACTGAAATTTCCATTTTCCATTTTAGTAGGGAAATATAAAATGCCTATTTCTCAACATGACAAGGAGATATTTATGAATATATACGTACACATGCACATTGGAAACTATGTTATTTCAGAAGCCTTACAATGACTATTAGCTAACTGTTCTATAAATGGAAAAAGAAAAGATCTCCCTTGTTTCCTTATTCATCAGACCCCAAGGAAATGGAACAGTATTCCCCACTAGAGAAACACAATTTGATAAACCCGACTGGAGGTCTTGATACTCTTCATTATCCCCCCAAGGAAAAGCCGTGTGGGCTGTATGAAGAATAAATGCATAAATACCAAGATCTGGATGAATAGGGCAGTATTGGGTATACATTTTTTCTTGATGCATGTATTGTTAGATGAGGAGTGTACGTACACATTTTTCTCAAAATGGTTACTGTTGCACATTACTTATGTCAAACTACTAAGTCATCACCATTATCATCATCATAGCCATTATCTCAAGTGCCATCCTCCTAGTTCAAGTCTATCAGAAGAGAATTGTGTTCCATGCGAAGCTTTTGATCTCCCTTCCCAGAGGGGGGAAAAGCTTGGTTCCCAAAAGAATGTGCAAGTCAGCTGATTCTATCTTATAAAGAATTCAGGAAGCGGCACCGTGAAGATCTAGGCTTGGATGTGAAGGTGCAGGTTTGAGTCCCTTCAGCCACGCGCCAGCTGTGTGCCTCGAGGGTCTCTGCCTGAATTTCTCCTCTGTAAAGGGAGGGATAATGAGTGCTGTATGCTAAGCTAACGACCGCATGGGAAAAGTGGCCAAGTTCATTTCCACTTACGGGGCAGCCAGGAGTGAAATCACAGATGGTGACGACAGACACGTTAGGCAGAGATCCGGCTCCAGGTGAGAGGAGGCAAGCACCTAGCTAGACTGGCTCCAGGATTGCAGCTGCGGACCGGACAGGGATCAGGGGGCTCGGGGAGGCGAGCAGTACCAGGTGCGGTGGGGCAGAGCTCAGACTGGTGAGTTGGCTGTTGCTCCTGACACAGATACAGGCGCCAGTGAGGACAGAGAAAGCTCTGGGAGAAACCCTCTAGTTTAGGTTTTAGAAACAACAAAATCACCCAGAGAACAAGTCAGCAGGACCCACAGGTGCTTCAGTCTAAGGAGGGAAACCTGGTATTGGAGTTCAGTCGTAGAAGGGGCAGTGAATTCCTCCCTCCCTCCCTCCCTCCCTCCCTTCCTCCTCCTCCTCCTCCTCCTCTTCCTCCTCCTCCTCCTCCTTCTTCTTCTTCTTCTCTCTCTCTCTCTCTCTCTCTCTCTCATTCTCACATGATTTGACCCTCATTGCTGGGAAGACTACAACAGAGTGGGATAAATCAGGCCCTGGCTTTTCTATGTAGAGGTCCAAAAGGGGGAACGCTACGAAATTTAAACGTGCTGGGCAGATGGTGGTGTGAGCAGAACGTGGAACAGCAATCTCATGAAATAGCTTGCTGGTTCTTGGGTTCAAGGCACACATGCACAGAGCTGATTTGAAACAGCGTACCGAAGCATTTGAGAGTTAAGCTAAAGGCTAGACTACTGCTGGGGTTCAGATTCCTGCCGCAATGGCTTTGACCACGAGTGGTGGCATTCAAAGTGCAGACCACAGCAGGTGCACAGCACTCACAGCCTGGGCCCAGTGTTTGTCTCCTAAAACAGGAGATCCCAGCCTTCTCCACAAAACCTACAAGACCTGGAAGTCTCATAACACTCAAGTGTGCAAGAACAATCCCAAATTGTTCAGGGTGTGAAGAGCCGGGAAAATAGTAACTTACCTAGGAAAAAGCATTCAAGGGATGGATGTTAATGCCAAGTCGACAGAAATATTAGAAATATGGTAGAAATTTTAGCTTTAAAATGCTTTTATTTAGTTAGTTATTTGAAAGGCAAAGTTATGGGAGGAAGGAAGAAAGAGACAGAGACAGAGAGACAGAGAGCAAGATCTTCCATCCACTGGTGCCCTCCCCACATGACTGTCACAGCCAGGGTTGGGCCAGGCAGAAGCTAGGAGCCAGGAATCCCATTTGGGTCTCCCATGTGGATGCAGGGGCCCACGTACTTGGTCCATCTTCTGCTGCTTTCCCAGGTGCATTAGCAAGGAGCTGGATTGGAAGCGGAGCAGTGGGACTCAAACAAAGCAAATATTATAAAAGGTTCAAGAAGAAGTAACACACCATTCAAGCAGATAGAAAGACAGAAAAGTCGGGAAAGAAAGGGAAGACGTGAAAAAGAGACAAATAGGCAAGAAGCATGTTGTGATCCTTCTCTGGGTCCTCACTGTATTAACCAGAGAGAACTTTCACACAGGCTCACTGGTAACGTGAAAGAAGCAGGAGGCAGCCTGGCCCCTCTGAACTCACGGCCTCCTGGTGGGCACTGCCCTCCCTGCCGTGAGCCCGAACTGCTGGGGAGAACTCAGGACCACCTCACCGTGTGACTGTGAGAGCAGCCCGTCCCCCTCGCTCCCGGGTGGGGACTCGCGGACAGCACGGGACACAACCGCGTGCAGTAGGGTGTTCCCAGGGTGGGAACCGCTGGAGCTAATTTTGATTTTGTGTCGATTTTTACTGCATGTTCCTGCTGTGGACGGATCTCTCCCTTCCTTCTCTGTGTCTTGCGCTGCTTTGCTTCTCCCTTCACTGGGTCCTCCGAGGAGTAGCTGGGAGGAGTAGCTGGGAGGCGTAGCTGGAGGCTATGGCGGCCGCTGTCTGCGTGGGGCTGGATTCCGCCTCATTCCCGCTCCACTCACTTCTTCAGAGGGTTAGGAAAGCCCGTCCGAGCTGTGCTTCCATTTGAGACGTCCCGTGGGTTAGAGCTTCAGCATGCCCCAAATTATTTGTTTTGTAAAAAATACATATTTTATTGAAATACAGTACACAGACCAAGAAATGTGCATAATGTACAGATAAATGAGGTTTTGGCCCTCTGAACACACCCATATCAACACCCAAATTAATAAAATATTACTGGGACCCAGGGTCCTCACTGTTCCCTCCCTCTCCACTTTTTTTTTAAACATGGGGAATGAGAGATTTTTGTCATTTACATGGTATGAGTCAGTGAAACAATATTTATAACTATATACCATAGGATATGACATCAACACAATTTTTATACTCTGTCTATATATCAGCTACCACAAATAAGAGAAAGCATGGTGTTTGTATTTTGGGGCCTGGCTTACTACATTTAGCATAACGATCTCTAGTTGCATCCGTTTAGTTATAAATGTCAGGATTTCATTCTTTTCTATGGCTGAGTAAGAGTCTGTCAAGTATATCTGCCACGCTTCCTTTATTCAGTCCTCACTTGATAGGCATCTAGGTTGAGTCCATATCGTAGTTATTGCAGATAGAGCTGCCGTAAACTTGGAGAGCAGGTAACGTTCATATACTGATTTCACTTCCTTTGGATATATTCCCAAGAGCGGGGTAGCTGGATCATATGGTAGATCTATCTTTGATTTTCTGAGGAATCTCCATACTGTTTTCCATATGACTGTGTTAATTTGCATTCCCACCAGCAATGTATTAGGGCACCTTTTTCTCTATACCCTCACTGGTATATATATGTTTTATTTTTCAATAATGTCCTTTCTGAGATGAGTTGAAAGCTCATGCTTGTTTTAATTTGTGTTTTCATGATGGCTAGTGATCCTGAGTGTATTTTCATGTGTCTGTTGGCCATTTGTATTTCATCCTTTGAAAAATGCCTGTCTGGGGGCTGGTTCTATGATGCAGTAGGTTAAAGCCCAGGCCTGCAGCACCGGCATCCCATATGGCTGCTGGTTCAAGTCCTGGCTGCTCCACTTCCAATCCAGCTCCCTGCTAATGTGCCTGGGAAAGGAGCAGATGATGGCCCAAGTCTTTGGGTCCATGCACCTATGTGGGAGACCTTTCAAATAAATTTCAAAAAAGAAAAAGAAAAATGCCTGTTCACATCTTTTGCCCATTTCTTAACTGGACGTTTGTTTTGTTCTTGTTGAGTTTATTGAGCTCCTTATGTATTCTAAATATTAATCCCTATCGTATGCAAAGTTTGCACGTATTTTCTCCCATTCTGTTTCACTTGGTTAGTAACTTCCTTTGCTTTGCAGAAGCTTCTTAGCTCGATGTTTCCAGTTTGTCTCTTCTTGCTGTGATTGTCTGTGCTTCTGGGGTCTTTTCCAGGAAGGCTTTGCCAAGGCCAATGTCTTGCAGAGCCCCCTGTGATTTTTTTCCCTAATTGATTGTTGGTTTCAGGTTTTATGTTTAGGTTCTGGATCTGCTGTGAATTGATTTTTGGGTCTTCTTTCAAATTTCTGCATGTGGAAATCCAGACTTCCCACCACCATTTGTTGAAGAGACTCTTTATCCAGGAAATGATTTTAGCTCTCTTGTCAAAGATTAGTTGGTTGCAGACATATGAACTGATTTCTGGGATTTCTATGCTCCTTAGTCTGCATGTTTTTTTTTTTTTTTTGTTTGTTTGTTTGTTTTTGCCAGTGGCATGATGTTTTGAGTATAATTGCCCTGTAGTATGTCTTGAAATCTGGGACTTGTTTTTATTTCTTAAATTGTTTTAACTATTTGGGGTCCTTTGTGTTTCCATTAGAATTTTAGGGTTGGTTTTTCTAGATTGGTGAAGAGTGTCCTTGGTATTTTCTTTTTTTTGACAGGTAGAGTCAGACAGTGAGAGAGACAGAGAGAAAGTTCTTCCTTTTTCCGTTGGTTCACCCCCCAAATGGCTACTACAGCCAGCGTGCTGCACCGATCCAAAGCCAGGAGCCAGGTGCTTCTCCTGGTCTCCCATGGGGTGCAGGGCCCAAGGACTTGGGCCATCCTCCACTGCACTCCCGGGCCACAGCAGAGAGCTGGACTGGAAGAGGAGCGACTGGGACAGAATCTGGCACCCCAACCCGGACTAGAACCCGAGGTGCTGGTGCTGCAGGCGGAGGATTAGCCTACTGAGCCGCGGCGCCGGCCCGTCCTAGGTATTTTGATTGGAGCTGCTTTGCATCTGTAAATGGCTTTAGACAATATGGACATTTCGATGCTGTTCATTCTTCCAAACTATGTGCATGGAATATTTTTGCATTGTTTTTGTGTCTTCTTCTATTTCTTTCATTTATCTTTTATAATTTTCATCGTAGAGATCTTCGACAACCTTGGTTACATTTATCCCAAGGTAAATTTTTATAGCTGTTGTGAATGGGACTGATCTATAACTTCTTTTCCATCCAGAGTATACAGTTGCTATTGATTATGTGTGTTAATTTCATATCTTGTAACTTGGATTTTCTTATGGGTCCTAACAGTCGTGTGTGTGTGTGTGTGTGTGTGACAGAGAGGGCACCATCCATCCGGGTGTTTGTGTGTGTGTGTGTGTGTCACAGAGAGGGCACCATCCATCCGGGTGTTTGTGTGTGTGTGTGTGTGTGTGTGTCACAGAGAGGGCACCATCCATCCGGGTGTGTGTGTGTGCGTGTGTGTGTGTCACAGACAGGGCACCATCCCTCTGGGCGTGTGTGTGTGAGTGTGTGTCAGACAGGGCACTATCCATTCGGGTGTGTGTGTGTGTGACAGACAGGGCACCATCCATCGGAGTGTGTGTGTGTGTGTGTGTGTCAGACAGGGCACCATCCATCTGTGTGTGTGTGTGTGTGTCAGGGCACCATCCATCTGTGTGTGTGTGTGCATGTGTGTATGGATCATGTTATCTGCATACACCTGTGATTTGACTTCCTCCTTTCTAGTCTGTAATGTTGGTTTCTTTTTCTTGCCTAATGGTTCTGGCTAAATCTTCCACAATATACTGACTAATAGTGGTGAGAGTGGGTATTCTTGTCTGGTTCTGGATCTTGATGGAAATTCTTCTGACTTTTCTCCATTTAAAATGATGCTGGCTATGACTTTGCCATATATCGGCTAAACTGTGTTGTGGTACTTTGCGCTTATACCCACTTTTTTAAGTTGGTTTTTAATATCATGAATGGATGTTGTATTTTGTTCGATGCTTCTCTGCATCTATTGAGATAAAAATATGATTTTATGCTTCATTTTGGTGACGTGTGTCATGTTTGTTGATTTGCATATGTTGAACTATCCCTGCATCTCTGAGCTAATTCCCACTTGTTCTGGGTGGATGATCTTTTTGATATGTTGTAGAAGTGGATTGGCTATTTTTGATGATTTTGTATCTACACTCAGCAGGGATATTGGTCTATAGTTCTCTTTCTTGTTGTGTCTTCCTCTGGTTTTGGAATTAAGGTAGTGCTGGTCTTACTGAGTTTGGGAGGGGGGTCTCTCGTTCAGTCGCTTGGAAATGTTTCAGAACTGCCATTTGCTCTTTCCTGAGAGTGACTGCAGCAGGGAGCGTCTGTTTCCTGGCTGGGAGGCTCTTTATCACCGATTCAGTCTCAGTCTTGGTTATTGGTTTATTCAGGTTTTCTGTTCTTGTGCCTCAGTTTTGGTGAATTATTTTTCCACAAGTCTGTTCATTTTGTCTAGATTTTTTTCAAGATTTATTTTCATTTATTTAAAAAGCAGTTACAGAGAGAGGAAGGGAGAATGAGAGAGAGAGAGAGAGAGAGAGCGAGAGAGCGCTCTTCTATCTACTGGCTCACCAACCCCCCCTGCTTTGTGCCCCCTCCATGAGGTCTGTCCCCATTGGGCAGACTGGGCAGGTGCCCTGGAACCCGGCCACAGCCATGACCCCCTCGGCTCCGTGACCCATGCCCAGAGCTCCCGCCGTCACAGGGGCAGGAGGTGAGCCCTCTGCTCTGCGGGCTGTTCCACCCCTGGCTCCTGCAGCTCCTGGCGGCCATGGGACTGCCGGCTGTTCCCCGTGTCAGGACGGCGGTCAGCTGCAGCTCCGCCACCGCAGACCAGGTCTGGCGCTTTTTTGGGGGAAGGGAAGCGTGGCACTGTGGCACCCCTTCACAGAGCACAGCGCTGGCCCAGACCCCTGCCAGATGCCCAGGCTGGGCTCGAAGCCAGTGAGAACTGTGGAATCCACCGTCAAATCCACCAGAGGCGTGTTCTGCGGCAGCCTCCTCTCCCTGACCCTGGCGAGGTGGTGCTTCTCAGCCAGGAGCCAGCGTGGAGAGGCAGGCGTGATGGCGGCAGGGCTGGCGGCAGAGTTTCTGACTTCTCTGCTCAAAGCCCCACAGACTCTGCTCTGTCCCCCGGGAACCTGGCCCTCCTTTGTTTTCCTGGTGTCCTTCTGTGGCTGAGGTCGGTGCTGCTTCTCACTGCTCAGCCATCTTGGAACCACCATATTTCCTTTTTAAAAAATATCTATTTGTTTGAAAGGCAGGAGAGTTACAGAGGGGAAGACAGAGAGAGTCCTCCATCTGCTGGTTCACTTTCCAGACTGCTGCAAAGGTCGGAGCTGGGCCAGCAAAAGCCAAGAACCAGGAACTCCGCCCACTTCTCCCTGTGCGGGGCGGGGCCCAAGCACTCGGGTCATCTTCCGCTGCTTTCCCAACAGCTTTTGGTGCGGAGCTGGATCAGAAGTGGAGCCACTGGAATGTGAACTGACATCCATGTGGGGTGTGGTACAGCTTAACCTGCTATACCACAATGCAGAACAGTGCCCACCCCCCTCCCTCCCGGAGAGGGAGAGAGAGAGAGAGAGAGAGAGAGAGAGAGAGGTCTTCCATTCGGTGGTTCACTCCCCAAATGAACACAATAGCTGGAGCTGGGCCGATCCAAAGCCAGGAGCCAGGAACTTCTTCCAGGCCTTCCTTTACGGGTACAGGGGCCCAAGCACTTGGGCCATCTTCGTCTGCTTTCCCTAGGCCATAGCAGAGAGCAGGATTGGAAGTGGAGCAGCTGGAACTCGAATAAGCGCCCATATGGGATGCCAGCGCTACAGGCAGCAGGCTTACCCACTGTGCCACAGCGCCGGCCCTGATAACATGCATTTTGCATGAACTTCTTAGAGACCCTTGCACATCCCAAGGGTGATAACGTGCTGGTGAGCTAGGGCTGCCACGTGGAATCCCACCCAGCACACCAGCACAGAAATGCCCTCACACTCTTGGTGATGAAAGCCCCAGTTCAGGGAGTCCGCAGGCCCGTTTCTAGTGAGGCCTCTCTTCCTGGACTGTAGATGCCACCTTGCATGGTGTCCTCGCTTGGCCCTGCCTGGTGTCAAAGCACTGACAAAGAAAGAGCAAGCAAGCAGGCACGTCCATGTCTTTTCCTCTTTTTAGAGGACACGCTGGCCCTGTGGTCTCATCACTTACTTCCCCGATGTCCCCATCGCCACACACAGCGACAGTGCCCGGGCATTGTGGCACAGAGGGCTTAGCCGCCAATTGCAACTCCAGCATGCCACACCTGAGCCCTGGTGCTCCACTTCCGATCCAGCTTCCTGCTGGTGCAGGGGAAGGCAGCAGACGACAGCCCAAGTGCTTGGGTCCTGCCATCCGTGTGGGCACCTGCGTGGGGTTTCTGGGTCCTGGCTTCAGCCTGGCCCAGACCCAGCCACTGTGGCCATCTGGGGAGTAAATCAGCAGATGGAAGGTAGGTAGTACTCTCTCCTCTCCTCTTCTCTCTCCGTCCCTCTCTCTCCCTCCCTCTCTCTCTTCATCTCTCTCTCCCTCCCTCCCTCTCTCTCCCTCCCTCTCCCTCCCTCCCTCTCTCTTCATCTCTCTCCCTCCCTCTCTCTCCCTCCCTGCCTTCCTCCCTCTCCCTCTCTCTCCCTCTCTTTCCTTCTCCCCTCTCCCTGTCCCTCTCCCTCTCTCCCCCACTCCTTCTCCCTCTCCCTCTCTCTTCATCTCCCTCTCTCCCTCTCTCTCCCTCCCTCCCTCTCTCTCCCTACCTCCCTCTCTCTACCTCTCTCTCTCCCTCCCTCCCTCCCTCTCTCTTCTTCTCTTTCTCTCCCTTCCTCCCTCTCTCTCCCTCTCTCTCTCTCCTTCTCCCTCTCCCTCTCTCCCTCTCCCCTCTCCCCCGCTTCTTCTACCTCTCCCTCTCTCTCCCTCCCTCCCTCCCTCTCTCTCCCTGTCTCTCTTCATCTCTCTCTCCCTCTCCCTCCCTCCCTCTCTCTCCCTCCCTCCCTCCCTCTCTCTCCCTCTCTCTCCCTCTCTCTCCCTCTCTCTCCCTACCTCCCTCTCCCTCTCTCCCTCTCTGTCTCTCCCTCTCTCTCCCTCTCTCTCCCTCTCCCCTCTCCCTTTCCCTCTCCCCTCTCCCTCTCTCTCTCTCCCCCCAGCTCCTTCTCCCTCTCCCTCCCTCCCTCTCTCTCCCTCTCTCTCCCTCCCTCTCTCTCTCTGTCTCTCAGTCATATTGGGGAGAGGGCTTCCACACGTGAGTTTGGGTGAGGAGGTGCAATTCAGCCATCGTAGAAGGGAACCAAGAGGAAAGACGCGTGCCAGCCTTCATGTTCCCCAGTGCTTCATGTAAAACAAACGATCAGGCGGAAGTGTCCCAAGCGAGCTTACAGTTCCCAGCTCCCACAACAATGCTGCCGTTGTGAACATCGTAAGTTATCTAAAACGGAGAGAATCATGGTGATTTAACGCATAAATCATCACAGCCATAAACATTGGGTTTCCTGGGCGTCCACTCCTGGGCTACCTCAGAAGATGATAAAATGCGAAATTAAGCAGAGCTCATGAAGATCAGCCATTTTTACTGTGTGACCTTTTCATTGCAAAACGTAGATGTGCCCAGTGAGTAAGTGTGTGTCTGCTCAGAGTTCCACTACCAGCTAATCAGACACGAAATACCCGCTGCAGAGCCATCGCAGCCCGACGAGATAACACCCGGTGACTCGGTACATTTTCATAATTTAGGATTTAGGCAAATCTGAAGGTTGCGTCTAAAGCGTGGGTTCAGAAATCGCAGTTGAGCCTGGTCCTAAAGCGCAGTGCACAGAGCGCTATCATAACGTCTTCTCTGTTTGCTAATCCGCACGAAGGAACGGCTTTCGCCTGCTAGATTTGGGTGTCTCTGTACCCCCTCCTCTCTGGCTTGGGCAAAGCAGAGCAGGCTTTCTCTTTTACGTTGACCTGGCACAATTCTATGCTGAATCCTAGGAGCCCCAACTTCAGGAAGGTCGGGGCGTCCGCTGTGGGCTGGCGCGGCCTCCGTGAGCCGTGTGTTGGCAATCACGGTCCCCCCGTGAACAGCTGAGGAACCTTCATCTACTTCTGTGAATTCGTCCTAAGACTAAGACGAGAGCTGGGCACCCGTGGGCGATTTACAGTGAAGGAGAGCGAGGCAGGGAAGCAGAGGAACCAGCACCAGGCCAGGGTCTCTGCGGGGAGCACGCAGATGCCCTCCGAGAGGGGAACGCTGCAGGGTGGGCCAAGGCTGTGCCAGAGTTCCCTCTCCACCTTCCCAGGCTGCTCCCCTCCAGCTGAGACAGCCACACTAGCTTCCCGTAATTCAGACAAAAACACACACAGACACACAAACACAGACACACACACAGACACACACACACAGATACACAGACACACAGAGACACACACAGACACACAGAGACACACAGACACTCATGCACAGACACTGACACACACACAGAAACACACAGACACACAGACATACACAGATACACACAGACATACACAGATACACACACAGACATACACAGACACAGATACACAGACACACAGACACACAGAGACACACACAGAGACACACACACAGAAATGCACAGACATGCACAGACACACACAGACATACATGCACACAGACACACACAGATACACATGCACAGACACACACACAGATGCACACAGATACACAAACGCACACACACAGATACACACACAGAAACGCACACACACAGATACGCACACAGACACACACAGACACACATGCACACACAGACACGCACATACACACAGACACACATGCACACACAGACACGCACAGACACACAGACACATACACAGACATACATGCACACAGACACAAGCAGACACACATGCACACACAGACACACACAGGCATACACAGACACACATAGAAACAGACATACACACAGACACACACACTGAGGACACGGGGTGAGGCTGGCTCTTGAGGTGGGGAACCGTCCATTGGCTGTACCTGAAACCTGTGCACCATCACAATAGTACGGTGCAGGGCACCCAAACCACAGACCCCACTCCACTCGGATCAGGTGGAATCCACTCCCTCTCAGTCAAGGTGGCTGCTGGTGCTGACCGTGAACAAAGACATTAAATATTTCAGCGGCCCCACTTGGAGAACCCATACCCCCAAAATTAAAAGCAGGGACCCAAGCGGGTATCGGCACAGTCATGTTCGAAGGAGCATCATTTCCAATAGCCAAGAGGGAAAGCCACCCAAGTGTCTACTGACAGATGAACGGACAAAGAGAGTGTGGCCCGTCAGTCCACGGGAATATTATTTGACTTAAAATGAAGGGATGCGTGCTAGGACGTGGAAGAACTGTGAATCCATTATGCTGAACGAAACAGGCCAGCCACAAAAAGACAAGTCTTACTGCTTCCTAAATGCCTGACCTACAGTAGGCAAATCCCTACAGAAAGCAGAAAGGGGTTTGCCTTGGGGAGGGGGCGGGGGGTTGGTGTTTAGTGGAGACCATTTCTGTTGGGGAGGGCCAGAGTGGTGGGGGTGGGCGGTGGTGCTGGCACGCTGTATGTGAACGCTGTTGCTGCCACTGAACTACTCTGTTAAGAGGACTAAAAGTGACAATCGCATGCTGTGTATATGACATCGAAGAGAGTACTTGTGAGCGAAGCCACATCTCTGCAGCTGTGGTTGGTGTCGGCCGTAACTGGGATCTGTCTAACGCCCGGTCACGTTTCCGTCTTGGGCCGTGAGTGCTCTAAGTGCCCTTGCGTTGCTGTCTCGGGGCACGGAGGCTCCTGTGGCACCTCGGTGACTCCCTGACCGCAGGTGCTTTCCCTGGCTGCCTCCTGAGTGGGGCCGGAGGCCACATTCTCATCACCGCGATCCCGCTTGCCTTTGCCAATATGGCTGCTCCCCTCTTTGACTCACACTCCTTACAGTGTCACGGCAGCTGGCCACTGTGCTTGCGTTTTCCGTCCTCACCCGCAGATGATGTGATTGGTAGAGGTCAGGGAAGGCGACGTGCCCGTGACCAGTCTGGGTGTTTCAGGTCCCTCTCTGTAGGACCCTTGAGTCTGGACACTCTTAGGACGGCAATGCACAGGTGCAGAGTCTGTGGACCAGGAAATATGGGAACTGTGTGCCGTGTGGGTCGTAATTGTGCGGACATCGGACACTGGTGTAGCAGAAACCATCAGGAGAAGGAGGGGATGGGCCAAAAGCAGGCGTGCAAGTGGGAAGGGGAGGCAGGTGTGGGTCTGCCCATTTCTTCCTGCTCGTACCCCAGGTGTCTTTTTGGAGGCCACGCTGGAGTGAAAACTCACTTGGAGGACTCCTCACTTCCAACTCCCCACCCCAGTCCTCAGCAAACTTGAGATGTTGTTTCCAGGTTTGCTCGCAGCTTCCACTCAATCTTGTTTATGTCCAGTAACTCTCAAAGTTACTCATACCACTCTAATACCAGCTTGTTTTTCTGATTTGTTTTGTAAAATTATGCTCTCCGGGGAGATGTGCATGGGCGAACAAAGTAGTAGAAACCTAAAACGAAGTCAGGGTCAAGGCTGCAGACTCAGAGGGGCTCGCAAGGTCTCATGCGGTGCAAAGGGTGCGTCTGCAACTGCGTGCCCTGTTTGTGCAAGGTGCAGCATCACCACTGAGGCTCCACAGACCCCAGCCTCGGGCGGGGGGGGGGGTGTAACCAAGCAACCTTCAGTACACGGAGACGAGATGGAGGGAAGTCCTCACAGCGCTTGGAAAGACAAACTCTCCCAAAGACCCTATCTGATGGGCCTTCTGCACTCACCTGGCGCAGGGTGGGCTCCACCATCCATCCTGCAGGCCCCTTGTCACAGAAAGACACACCCCAGACCCCTGAGCGCCAGAGTACGAGACGGTTAGAAGGCGGGCCTACCAGAGCACGAGGAATCCAAACATCCGGAACCAAAATAAACCCCAACCGAGGAGCTCAGCGCAGTACAGGAGCTCATGGGTAGTAGAAGACTGAGCTTAGCACTGTGGACAACGCTGCCTGGACCCGGCCCCTTCAAATAGTCAGATATGCCACGGGGACTGAGTGGAGGGTTTGGCCAATGGCAGCGAGGAACTTGGCCATATCTCAGGACACCCCGCTTGGGGAAGCCACAGACCAAAGCTGCAGGAGCTCCCCTGGAGTCGAGAAGGTGGGGCGGATTGAGCTTTTCGAGGAGTCAGAAAGGGGAGGCTGAAGGCCGAAGCTTGCTCTGGGTGCTTCTGAGCTGGGTGGAGGGCGGCGGGGTGGAGCTCGGGACTGGGAGCTGTCAGGGCGCTGGGGCGCTGGGGGTCTGGCGTGGTGGCAGGGAGGCTGCAGTTTTCCGTGGCGTGGGTGCATGGTGAGGCTGCTCGTGGGGGAGTGGGGGAGGGGGCTGGCATCTGTCTCACCGCGTTCCCTGCGTGGTATGGAATGTCCACCTGTAGTCTCTGAGCCTGGCTCATGGTCACCCGGGAGTTCCGGGGCTCAGCTGGCGCGAGGAGGCATTTTCTCTCCTCCTTGGGATCTGTACCACCTTAGTTTTATCGAACACGGGGGAAAGTTGGCTCCAGAAGCCCCTGGTGGCGCAGGCTTCTTCCTCAAGTCGTCTGGAGGATTTTCCTCTCCATAACCCAGCCATCCATGTGAGGTGGAACCTCATCCAGAGGATGTGTCAAAGACACCGTGGAGCAGAAAAGATGTTTGCAAAAGACCGCGTCGCGTTGCAAAGAAACTGAGCCCGTGTGCCTTCGCGTTTTAGTCTTCCTGTGTGCACAGAGAGCTGGCGTCCTCAGTGAACAGGATGCAGGTGACAAAGACCAGGGATGGACGAGGCCCGGCCAGTGCTGTCCAGAAACACACCTCAGTTTCTCAGCACCACGCATGGACCCGACTCAAGATGGGGCGAGCCTGTGAGATTTTTCCAAGCTAAATAATTCTGCTCACCGCCTCACCCTCTCCTCCCTCTCCCTGAAGGCAATCTTTGACCATGGCTTTCCTGTACATTCATTCACAATTTTGTTTTGGGAATCTTATTTCTCCAGATGGCATCTTTGGGCCACAGACTCTGTGCGTCCTGAGCATTTGTGTTGAAGGCACACGCTTCGGCCTTTCCCAGCGCTGTTAGGTCACAGACTCTCGGATGGGGTCTTGCAGGCGCTGGGAGCCCCTCCAGGTAGTTGGAAGGTGTGCCAGAAGCTGGGCTGGGCCCCTGATACCACACAGCTGGCACAGAGCTCGCCTTTCTCAGACGTGTCCTGGAGAAGCGGAATTTGAAGTTCAAATTTCAGTCCATCTGTTTGCAAAGGGCTCCTGGCACACTCGATGTCGTGGACGTCCCCATCCGATCTCCACCCGCACCTGCTTTCTCCTGGACACCACCAGCGTCCTCTTTGCCACCAAATGCCACCGCTTTTTTGTGTCCTGCGTCCAGGGACAAGTGACTGTGGCGACTGCTTCATCTGACGATGGCCACTTTCAACTAAGCACCGGGAAGGAAGCAGATGTCGCCTCAGGTCGATCCCATAGAATCCCGAGACAGGGATTTCTAACAGGGGAACTTTCCAGAACATTGACTTGCTGGTGTGGGGAACAGGTAACTTGCCGTTGTGTCTAGATGGTTCCGCGCCACCTTCCTGGCTGCAGGGGGGCCGTGTGCTGTCTGGCTTGGACCTTGGAGATAACCTGTGGCTGTAACCTCAGCTGGGGGGACCCCATCCCAGTCTGCTTACAGACCAGGGCCGGGGAGGCCTACAGATGGGCTCATGAAGGCACAAAGCCACGTGTGGGAGCCACCTACAGGACAGCCCGGTCCACAGTGAGCCCTGCCCCTGGCACGCACCCCCTGGTGAAGACCCCTCCCTCACTGACCAGGGTTGCCCGGGTGACCCATAGCGCTCTCTCTCCCTCTTTCTCTCTCTCGATCACCACTTCTGGGGAAACCCAGCAGCCCTGCAGTGAGCAGCCCCGGGAAGGGAACAGAAGCCTGGGACCCTCACCAGCAGGAACCGAGTCCTGCCTTGGAAGCAGATCCTTCAGCCCCACCGACCCCCAGACAGCTGCACCCACGCCAGTGATGGACTGCAGCCGCTGGCATGGCCTTCCCCCAGGACCACAGGGCTCACCCACACACACTGCAAGGTGGCACCTGCTCGCACCTCTGAATTTGGGGGTAATCTGTCCAAGGGATGAGTCACTAACACCCCGAGGCGCCCGCCCTGTCTCAGGTCTCCCCTTGTTCAGGGCCCAGTTGTTCAGAGACCTGTCTGTCAGGGTCTTGTTGCCGTACCTGCTATTTCTGAATCCCGCCATGCGTGAGATACTGCACCAGGAACTGCACATGCAGGTGGTGCCTTGTCGCTCCCCCTCTTTGCGGAGGAACGACACTAAACCCTGCCTAGGCCTCCTATCCGAGTCACGGCACCATTATGTCGCTCCCCCTCTTCGTGGAGGAACGACACAGGACCCTGCGCTGTTCTTTTGTCTGCTCGGCCCTTCCCGGGTTTGCTGCTGGTTCTTCCCGGGTTGGCTACCGACCCTTCCATCTCCGTGGAAGGGCGGCTCCCCCTGCCACTTCCCCCACTTCCGCGGGGGAGCGGCACACCGCCGGCCGGCTCTCTCGGGGGCTGCACAGGTGTTCCTCAGGTGTTCCTGGTGCATGTTGTCTCTCTCCTCCTTTATAGTCCTCTTCCACCAATCCCAACTCCTGCTACCCACACGCCGAGTACGCTGCTCTCCTCCAATCAGGAGCAGGTCCTGCTGTTTATTGGTTGAACTGGAGGCAGCTGCGTAGAAGCTGTTTCTCCCTTCTCAGCGCCATATTGTGGGAGAGCAGATGCACAGAATAAGTCTTAATTCCAGTAACTTAGTCTAGTCCGAGTTGCTCCCAGTTGCTCCCCACAGTGCCTGGCACCAGGAGGCGCCCAATAAGTGTGGAATGAATGACACTGAGAACCTGGGTATTAAGATTTCAAGGTCAAACCTCCAAGTCGATCCCCCAGAAATCACTCAGCCAACAAAAACGTGGACCGGAATGTGGGTACAGAACCCTGGTCGAAGCCAAAAGCAAGCCAGCGCTGGGTGTTCCATGGCCAGGACAGCAAAACCCCCGCCCTCCTGAGGCCCCCAGAGCCACGTCCTGCAGTGCACCCCTTCCTGAGGCCCCGTCACGGAGCCGGCGCAGGCCCCCCTCGGCCAGCCCTGTCCTCAGCGGGGGCTGCTCACAGCCCCAGGCAGCGTCTTCCTCTCTTTCCCCCGTCTCCCCGGGAAGCCTCAGGTTCTGTGACTCGGCTTCTGCAGTGCCACTTGCGGTGGCTCTTGCTGGCCCTCGATAAGCCATGGCAGAGACTCTTGTCCGCATTCCTGACGCGTTTATCACCCGCGTTCTCACTGCACGACGTCAGCCCTCACCGCCAACTCAGACATCCAGCTTCTCCCTGGGCTTCAGCAAAGTCGTCAGTGGCTCTGTGGATAGACGGCAGCGTGGGGACCTCACCCCTGCCCTGCAGGTGGATGGCAGCGTGGGGACCTCACCCCTGCCCTGCAGGTGGGTGGCAGCGTGGGGACCTCACCCCTGCCCTGCAGGTGGGTGGCAGCGTGGGGACCTCACCCCTGCCCTGCAAGTGGGTGGCAGCGTGGGGACCTCACCCCTGCCCTGCAGGTGGGTGGCAGCATGGGGACCTCACCCCTGCCCTGCAGGTGGAGGGCAGCATGGGGACCTCACCCCTGCCCTGCAGGTGGATGACAGCATGGGGAACTCACCCCTCCCTGCCATGCAGGTGCGTGGCAGTGTGGGGACCTCACCCCTGCCCTGCAGATAGATGGCAGCGTGGGGACCTCACCCCTGCCCTGCAGGTAGATGGCAGCGTGGGGACCTCACCCCTGCCCTGCAGGTAGATGGCAGCGTGGGGACCTCACCCCTGCCCTGCAGGTAGATGGCAGCGTGGGGACCTCACCCCTGCCCTGCAGGTAGATGGCAGCGTGGGGACCTCACCCCTGCCCTGCAGGTGGGTGGCAGCATGGGGACCTCACCCCTGCCCTGCAGGTGGGTGGCAGCATGGGGACCTCACCTCTGCCCTGCAGGTGGAAGGAAGCATGGGAACCTCCCCTCAGCGCTCACCTCTTGCATCTACAGAGAGGGTGGCTTCTTTCTCTCTCCCTGTGTCCGGGGCTTGGTGCTCGGGGGCGGGCTTGGTGACACAGGACCCTGCCGGTTTATCAGTTGCCCACGTCTGCGTCTTTCAGCCACCAGGGAGCTGAGGAATTGCAGCAGAGCTGAATGAAGATCGTTCACTGGGCCTGCCCTCTCTCTCCATTTGTGAAAGCTGGAAGTTTACATTTCATAGAACTATTACCAAAATGAATCCAGCCAGGATGACTACGACAAAAATCACAAAAGAACAAACAGACCACGCTTAACACCACAGGGGGATGCATTCATTTAGTAGTGTTTCCAAAAAAAAAAAAAAAAAGAAAACAAAAAGGAAGAATACATTTACTTAGCAGTCTAGCAGAGAGGCCTGCATTTTCTCTGAGTTATTGTTTCCAACCAATAAAAACATCGCCCAAGCCCGGTACTGGTGTGCCCCAAACAGTCTTTTTGTGCTTTAATTGAAATCCCCGAGGGTGAGTGCAGTGTTTCCCCTTTGGGCTGGGGGCTCCACCGCTGGCGTTCGCCCCGACCCCAGGAGGAGGCGAACCTGTGGTCTTCTGGCCATCCGGGCGCTGCTGTATGTTCACTTTCCCCCTTCTGTGGAGCAGGCAGACTGAGGCTCAGAGAGCTGCATCCACAGGCCCCCCGCAGTGATGGACAGGGCTCCACGGGGACCGGATGTGGCTCCGGCCACTCGCCATCCGTACTGCCTCCTGCGCTGTCCTTGGCACGCCGGGTCACTGGCAGCCCTTCACCTGACAGCCAGGGGAGAAATGGAACACAGTCACCTGGCCCCACCTGTCATGTGACGATGGGGAGTGCCCAGGCCAGCGAGCACGAGGGTGGCTGGGGGGGCAGCTGCGTGGCTGAGGGAGCTGGGGAGACCCCGCCTGGCGGGTGGAGCTGTAGCATGGTGCAGCTGCCAGCAGGTCCTCCCCTCCAGGCGCTCACGGGGAGCCGCCTTTGGGGTGCAGGGAGTCTCTGCTGTGCACCCTGCCGCCCCTCCCCAGGCAGAGAGCGGTTGGTCTCATGTACACGCGGGGCTGACACACAGTAGCTCCCACACGCGTTCTCTGTGTCCTCTCGTAGGTACTTGTCAGCACAACGTAGCAAACGGTGATTATGAAAATCAGAGCTGAACCCTGAAACGGAGTCCCCCGCCAGCGTCTCCCTTGGGTGCTGCGCTGTGGCTGGGGGTGTACAGGGGTGTGTGTGTTGGGGGGGAGCCCAGCAGGGGCCCTGGGTCCCAGGCGCCCCGCCAGGGGCCTGGAGGTCAGGAGTCTCTCTCCTGGTCTCTCCGCCCTCGACGAAATGTTCTGTAAATAATTAGACACCAAAGGCTTGGCCATAACAAAGCGACCGTATTCCTTGGGCAGAGCTAATTAGCAGAGCTCCGTCTTCCTGCTGGTCATTAAATCCTGGCGTCTGACAGCCTGGCGGGGGCGGGGGCGGGGAGCTGCGATGGTGTCTCGTGTGGATATTTATGGGCCTTTGTTTTCGGGGGCACGGACGGCTTCCATTTTGGCTTTCGCTTCACATTCAGATCCAGCAGATGTTTCCACGGAAAGCTCCTTACTAACCAGTAGTAGGTCTAAAAAAAGAAAGGAGGGAGGGAGAGGGAGAGGAGGGAGGGAGAGGGAGAGAGGGAGAGGGAGAGAGGGAGGGGAGGAAGGAAAGAAAAAGGACAAGAACCGTTCACAGAGAATTTTAGAAAAAGCCAGGCTGCTGCTGGTGGTGATGGCACAAATTGGATAACTCTAGCTCTGAGGGTCAGAGGCCACATCTCATGAATATTCCTGAAGCAAACACAGGGCTCACCCTGTAGAGAGGACCTGGCGCGTGGACCCGGTCAGCCCCGGAACCCTGCCTGCCTGGGTCCTAGCCTCAGTCGCGGTCTCTCAGAAAGTCAGGCGGGGCCTGTTTCTGCCTTCTTCCCCCAGGGTTTTTATGCAGATCGATAAGATCAATACCTGTGTCGTGTGTGGGCCTCCCGGGACGAGGCCCAAGATTAATATCAGCGATTGTGATTTTAAAGACCTGTCTCCCGGTGATGGAGGAGCCTGCCTAATGGCTGCACACTCAGCCCGGCCCGACTGCTTCCTCTAAGAGCAAATCGAAATCCATTTTGGCTGCACACATATCTGACAATTGGGTGACATTTTGGCTAAACACGTATGTGACAAACTGGCGTAGCTTTTAAAGTCGCTAGAAATGCCCTGGGGATAAAAAAAAAAAGTTGGCAAAAAGTTTACCTGCCCCACAGTGACTGTCTGGCCAGAGACCCCTGTCCTGGGCGCCCTGCATAGCCAGGAACAAGGCTGTAGCGGTGGCCCTGCCCTGCCCAGTTTCTCCACAGCCAGCTTTCCCATCGGAGGAGTGGGCTCTGCACATTCTGATTTATCTTGATTTTTGAGATGCAGATGCTATGATAGGAACACTTCACACTGGCGGAGACATCTACAGTTCTAATTTATTCTTACGTGGTTACTCCTCAACCCGTATCCGACTGCTTGGGAGCATGGCATCGTTGGCTCAGGAGCGCGACATCAGCTTGGGAATGGGACGTCATCAGCTCGGAGTGTGACGTCATCAGCTCGGAGTGTGACGTCATCAGCTCGGAGTGTGACGTCATCCCTAGATCAGGGAGAAGGAGCCAGAACCTAGAGCCCGAGACCTCATCAGTGCCACCCCAGAGTGCTACCAGCACCTCATGGAAAAGCTCACGGTGAGAACACCGTGCGTGCCCTTCAGTTTTCCTTGCACCAAGATAAACATCACTTAACTCCATCTCCCTGTGAACACTGGGAAATGTCCTTGTCCAGGGGCGCCAGCACTGGAGCCGGTGTCCAGCCCTCTGGCCCTCACTGAGCGCCGTGAGATCCCTGGGCTGGTCAGCGCCGGGGCCTGAGCCACGTGACCAGACCTTGGCTTTGCCATCTCTGGGCATCTCAGCACAGGGTGTGGCCGACATCTCCATGGGGTTGCTTCCTGTCACCCAGCACACAGAGGATGGAAACGAAGGAACACCTGGCCCTCTTCGGGCGTGCCGAACAGGTCGGGACAGGCCAGCCTGGGGCCGTGAGGTCTCCTCTCCGGCTCACAGCCTGGCGTCCCGTGCTCCTGGGCGCTGCGTTTGCCATCCGGCGCTGACTTTCACAGCAGCTTCACAGGGACGTGGGGCCCAGGAAGACCTCCCAGGGCCAGATGCGCGCTGGGTGCCACGGTGGAAGTGGTGCTGGTTCCTTTCTCCCAGTGGCCGTGGCCTCCACGGTGCCGCCCGCTGAGAGGGGCTCCTGCGGTCCCTTATCTACGGCCGCCTCTGATTTGTCTTTCCTCTCTGCACAGTCACACAGATCGGATGGCTAATCTACCGTGGATGAATATGCTCACACGCCCTGGGGGGGCACGGAGGCAGATGGGGTTCAGGGTGGAGAATGGCAGGGTCCTGGTTTCATCATAAAGTGCCCTGAGTCTCCCGAGAGACGGTGGCCGGGACAGAACATCTCTACCGCAGCGCGTTTGCTAGTTTGGTTGAGAGTTCTGGTCCCGTCGGCAGGACTTAATATGGAAACATGATGAACCGGAGTGGCTGCAGGTACTCAGTGCCGTCTTCTGTGAGGGTTAACTGTTGTCTCTACATATCTGTGCCATACACATGACTTCATGTATGTGCACGTGTGAAATGCTGACACGCAAGCACACACTGGTCCTCACAGTTCAATACCTTCCCAACCCCCCACCCCATGACTGCTTCTGACGTTGGAGAGAGACGCACACGGTGCTCCATGTTTAAAGGGCAAACACTTTGTTTTGAAAGCGTGTGTTGCAATTCAACATCGTAAGCCTTGAACTTCAGGCAGACAGCAGTGTGAAACGAATATTTTAAATCGAGGAAGTCAGCGTTGAAGACCTATCCCAGTGCTTCCGGCTTGTCATCAGGCAAGGGCTAATGGACCCCGTGCCAAGGAGCCGGGCCATGTGCTCTGGGCAGCGCCCGGCATGGAGGCGGTGCAGGCACACAGCTTGTATGGGGCCTGCATCCCTAGACCAGCACTCCGCAGGCTCCTGCTGTCCTGTTTGCCCGCTTCTCTTCCAGCCCTGGTGGAACTCAGACGCAGGAGCAGCCTGGGCGGGAGAGGCTGGGCAGGGGTTCGCAGATGCTTCCCCCGGTGTGTGTACACGAGGGCAAGCCTTGCTCCTAAACCCGCGTCCAATGCGCGTTCATCCCTGGCTTGTCGCTGCTGTGCGTCGCCTGGTGTGTGCAGTCATGGAGCTGTCATCCTGGTGTCTGAGTTTCTTTGGGCTGTAAACAGAGATCAGGCGTTGGGCCTGCTGCCGCTGTGTTTAGTCTGGTGGGTCAGAGCGCAGGCCCACAGGGGAGCACGCTGTGGACATAAGAGCTGAGTGACACAGGGAATGTGCTCTGAGAAGCACCAGGGACGCTCAAGGTTTGCAGCCCGGGGCGAAGTGCCAGCACAGTGCACCTGTGGGGACGACAGTACAGCAACGAAGCTCTGCAGCGCCCTTCCCGGGAACCAACTGGGGAGCTCCCTGCCCTGAATGGCATTCCTCTGATGCTTTGATAAGCAATGCTGTCCCATCCTTGATGGATGGAGAGAGCACCGGATACCAGGGAAGTGAATGGCTAATCCCACGGCCAAGTCAGCCATGTCGCCCGGGGGCAAGGGTTTCCCCGGTGGCTGTGAGGAAGCCACAGACTGCACGGCTGGCATCCCGCGGCTGCATCATCTCTGTCTGGCGGCCAGGACCACGTCTTCCTGGGCCGAAGCCGAGGTGCCGCCTCTTGCTGCGCTTTCCTGGGGAGACCTGGAGGGCGTGCACTGGGAGAACAGTGTCCCCTAAATTTATCTCCAGCTCCCATGTCAAACTGTGGCCTTGTTTAGAATAGCAGATACAGTCAATCCAGTTCCGGTGCGGGCGTGCTTGCTTAGGTTGGGCTGTAATGCAGTGACTGGCCCCTTAAGAAGAGGCAGAGACACAGGAGCAGGGGGTGCCGGGCGATGAAGCAGGCTGAGATTGGCATGAGGCACGTGGCAGCGCTGTGGCCTAGTGGGTAAAGCCGCTGCCTGCAGTGCCCACATCCCATATGTGCTCTGGCTCAAGTCCCAGCTGCTCTACTTCCGGTCCAGCTCTCTGCTGTGGCCTGGGAAAGCAGTAGAAGATGGGCCAAGTCCTTGGGCCCCTGCACCCACGTGGGAGACCCGGAAGAAGCTCCTGGCTCCTGGCTTCGGATCAGAGCAGCTCCAGCCATTGTGGCCATTTGGGGAGTGAACCAGTGGATAGAAGACCTCTCTTTCTCTCTGCCTCTCTGTAACTCTGCCTTCCAAATAAATAAATAAATCTTTAAAAAAAAAACACAACTGAGATTGGTGCATGGCGGCTCAGAGCCGAGGAGCATCAGCATCTGCCAAGAGTGGAAGAGGCAAAGACGGAGCCTCACCTGGGAGTCTGGAGAGAGTGCGGCTCCGCTGCCCCTTGAATTTGGCCTTCTGGCCTCTGGAACCACAAGACAAGGCGTTCTGTGGTTGATGCCCACCCCCACCCCACCCCCATGTCAGTGGGACACCCTCTGAGAGCCCAGGGAGCGCCCTCCCTGGTCCTCTCCAGCTTCGGGGGTGGCCTGCATCTCTTGGCTTCTGGCGTTTCGGCTGTCTTCAAATCATGCGGGCCAGGTCACGTCCTCCCCGGTGTTGCGTCTCTGGCCGGCTTCTGCTGTCCTGGCTGCCTCTGAGCAGAGCCAGCAGGGCTTTCGGAGTGTCAGGACTGAGCCCCACAGGCTAAGCCAGGATAATCTCCCTTGTCAAGGCTGTGACTTAACCACACCTACTAAGCCCCGTTGGCCTCCGTGGTTCCAAGGTTAGGTCATGGGCATCTTTGCAGGAGGGGGAGTTATTCCACCTCCTCGGAAGACCTGGCAGAAAATAATTCCTGGTATTAAAAGGAAAACGTTAGAGGAGCTGAGACATCAATAATTATTGAACACCTGCTACCTTCAAGGATGAATATGTGGTGGGGGGAGAATAAAAGGCCCAGAGCGGAAGCAGGCGTGGGATAACAGCACAAAGTCACTCAGCACTTGATTCCAACAGCAAGCCACGAGACCTCGGAACATCAGCCGCCTGGCCCTGTTGTTCCCGTGGAGAGCGGAGACCTGCACGTGGCATCGTGGACGCAGGGTGTGCTGTGTCCATCCTCCCAGATGCCTCTGGGGCACTGAGCAGAGAGAGCTCAGACCGCAGCTGGGTGACCTGGACTAATGGGTGTCATTGAAACAGGAGAGAAACTGAGGCAGCTAGCAGCCGAGACAGCACGCACACCGGCACTGAGCGTGGACGTTCTGTGAACAGCAAGGAGACCCAGAGGGGTTTCTCAGATTTTACTCAGCCTAGGACGCGGGTGGAAGGAAGCCACTGTGCTTGCCTGGGTCCTGCCCCTGGTGTCAGTTGTGTAGGTGTTCCGTTCGCCTTTCCGTCATTTACTGTTGAGTAACAAAGATGATGGCAGAGTGCACAAAATTATTTCCCGAGACAAAGCCCAGCATGTTTTCTTCTTTTTTAAAAAACTTGTGGCCGGACTGTGGTGCAGCAGGTTAACCCGCCATCTGCAGTGCTGGCATCCCACGTGCACCTGTTGGAGTCCAGGCTGCTCCACTTTCTATCTGGCTCCCTAATGCACCTGGGAAAGCAGTGGAAGATGGCCCAAGTCCTTGGGCCCCTGCACTCACGTGGGAGACCTGAAGAAGCTCCTGGCTCCTGGCTTCCGCCTGGCCCACCCCTTGCTGTTGAGGCCATTTGGGGAGTGAACCAGCAAATGGAAGATCTCTCTCTCTCTCTCTCTCTCTCTCTCTCTCTGTGTGTGTGTGTGTGTTTGTGTCTCCCTCTCTCTGTAATCCTGACTTTCAAATGAATGAGTAAATATTTAAAAAATTGATTTTATTTATTTGAAAGGCACTATTACAGAGAGATAGATATATATAGAGAGAGAGAGAGAGGGAGAGAGAGAGAGGGAGAGAGAGAGAGAGGTGGGTCTTCCATTTGCTGGGTCACTCTCCAGATGGCCCAGTGTCAAGGGCTGGGCCAGCCTAAAGCCAAAAGCCAGGACTTCATCCAGGTCTCCCAGTGGGTGCAGGCACCCAAGCACTTGGGCCATCTTCTGCCAGGTGCATTAACAGGGAGCTGGATCAGAAGTGGAGCAGCCAGGATATAACCAGCATATGGGATGCCAGTGTCACAGCTCTTCATGCTATGCCACAATGCTGGTCCCCTGTTATCTTATTAATTGTTTTTTTTTATGCATCTTAAAAACAGAATTTAGAGAATGGTAATAAATAACATCTATGGCTGATGAAGCTTAAAAAATACCAGTACCTTTGAGTGTTCGGTTTGTGAGCAGATTGAAAAAGAATGAGCTTGAGATGGTAGAGGGTCAGCTTTGACATAGGTGAAAATGACACTTCGGTTTCGTGTTTGTGTTGGTGACTGTGAGTGTTTGGGGGACATCTTCCCCTGGGCAGGTGCGTCCTCAAGTCTGAACATGAGTGGGAAGAGGGGATCTGTAGAGCGTGCTGAATGTGGAGACTGAATGCCCCCTCAGTTCCCTCCCCTCGTGGCCCTAACCAGGGCTCAGAAACCAGCACAGCTGGTCTCACTGGGCACCCCCATCAGTGGAGTTAGAACATCCTGGGTGCTGTGTACGCACCGCCTCGTCCCTGCCCAGACAGGTGTGTGAGTCACAACAGAAGCCTTGAGAGGGTGGGCAGGGCAGGTGCACTTCCCAGCAGTACATGGTACCCCCGTGGAAGTCCAGGCTTCCGCTGCCTTCTGTGGAGCAGGTGCCGCGGGTTTCTCCAACGTGGGGCATTGTTTCTTTGTTCCAGAATTGGACTCCCAGAGGGGCCCCACACTGCAGCCTAAGCCACATGGCGGGTATTTGAGTTCATGGCACTGGGTGAACTCATCTCAAGCTTACGTCATCATTTAGGTGTGCAGAAAACCCACTGCGGGTTATAAGCTCTGGAGTCTTGTTTCTGCATTAGCAGGGAACCTGGAGAAAACTGCTGGGAGTTGAAAAGTGTTTGTTGAATCCACTTCTTACAAGGATTTTTCTAGCTGCTGTGTGCAGTGGGCTGGACTGTCTGGTTTACTTTAGCCAGAGGAAAGCTGGCACTGATGGTTCCATGTCGCCTCCCAGCTAGAAGACTCCGCAGACCTCATTTCCCCGAGGTGGGTGGAGGATGCTAGACAGGCAGAGAATTAGAAGAATTAGAAGAATTAGGAAGACATGGAGGGGGCTTCAGGCTGGCGGTCCCCTCCCCCACCAGCCCCGGAGCCTCAGTCCTCCCCACACTGCCAGTGCGTGATGCATGGCGCCTGCACTCGTCACAGGTTTCTGGGAAGTGCTGACCACTTCATCTGCACGCTGGCCGTCTGCCAGTGCATCTGCAAGGGCCCCGGCCTCGCCTGTGCCGCTCTCCGGGGACGTGGGGCAGGAGCAGCGGCCTGAGCCACAGCAGCCCTCGGGGGTCTTCCAGGCATCGGGGCGGGGAGCACTTATGGACCCTCTGCCAGCTGCCCCCTGTTGTGTCCCTTGCTCTCTGCTGGCAGCACAGCCGCCCCCGATCCCCGCCACTGCCACGGCCAAGCCAGAATCGGCAGCCGCTGTGTTTGCATTCTCTCTTCTGTAGCCTCGTACCCAGGTCCCTCTAGCTCTAGGCGTCTCTTGTCTGTTGTCTTGCCAAGTTCTGCTGCCTCACCGGCACACGTCCCCAGGTCTGCCGTCCTCACCACGTGTGTCGGTTGTTGCTGTCCCATGAGTGGCCTGGCCTGGTCAGCCCGCGGGGACAGGGAAGAGGGCACGCTGCATCCCTGGGCCCAGGTGGGGACAGACTCCAGCTGTTCCAGGTCTGCACAAGACAGTGACCACGGACGGCCCTTCCCGGCCTCACACTGGGCAGGCGTCCATTCCCAGCACAGCAGTGAGCTTGCATGGAGATGCGGGCCTGCCCTGGCACCTGTGTGTGCTTTGGTTGAGAGGGGAGAACAAGGAGCCCTCAGGCAGGCTGCTCTGGGTCTCACATCCGAGGGGAAGAGGGCATTGGAGCTGGCAGAGCAGGCAGTGCTGTCCAACCCCCGGCCCCATTGAATATCAAGGAGCCACTTCCGGTGTCTGTTTCCGCAGCTGGCTGAGCTCCCAGGACAGGCGTCTCGCGGTACCTGCCCCAGGGAGACAGAGGCTGAGCGGGAGCTGCAGCCACCAGCACAAGGAAACCACGCCTGGGGCCGGGGCACTGCAGCTGTGTGACCACTGCAGGAGGATGGGTGACATTTCTCCAGGCCAGAGGTGGGCTGGTCCTCAGCTGTGGTTCCCCAATTCATGTTTTCCAAGGCTTTCAGCATCGCTCTCTGGGCTCTTATCCCTGCTGCTTGGTCTGATCTAAAAATGAACTTCACAGCAACCTCTAGACTACTGTTTGACCTGGAATCTGGTGCCACATCCCAGCCACACAGGCACATCCCGTAACCATCACAGCCCCACCCCACCATCCTCAGACAAGTGCAAGTGAGCTTGCAACACACTGGCAGGTGCAGCCGGGCGGCACTCGGAGCAGGACTGGGCATGAGCGGCGTGAGCAGAGGCTTGGTGCAGGTGTGATGGCCGGGCCTCCAGCCACATGCCTCACCCCCGTGGTGGTTCTCAAGGTTTCCAGACTGTGCCTGAAGGAAAGAGCCCGCTAAGGAGGCTATGAGGGCTGGGCTATATAAAACGAAAAGTGATGAATAAGAGGTGTCAGACATGCTGCTTAGACGCTCGGTCACTGATTTTCAGAGTGAGCCCGCGTGGGTAGTCAGACGCCCCGCACGCTCAGACGCACTTGCCGACTGCAAGATGCTGACTCAGGTACTCTCAGCTCGTCTCTCTGCAGCATGTGTTCCTGTGCACAGACACGGACACATCCCCCCACGTCACCCCCACAACAATCCCCCACCACCAACAGACACTGGGAGTCCCGTCCCGGAGCTCGCCACCTCCACAGGCTCGGAGTCGGGAGCAGTTCTCCAGTCCCTGCCTTCCTGTTCCCAGTTTGCAGGTCCCGGCTCAGTCATGCACCGGCAAGGGACAGTGCTTTGCTCTCCCCAAACCCAGAAGCTGCCAGGAGGGTGAATTACTGACAGATGTCGCCAGGTGACTGCCACGTGTGTATTTAACGATGTTCTCAGCAGGCTTTCCTTGAGAACAGATCCTCAGCCACCAGGAAATAGAACAAGAGTCCCCGAAACTGACAGCAGCTGAGCCCCCAAGACCGGATGTGTTCCCAGTACTTTCCTTCCTTCGCGACCACTGAATCGCGTCCCCTCAACCACACATGGAAGCTCCAGCCCCCAAACCTCAGGATGCGACCTCCTTCAGAAACGGGGTCCTTGATGTTTAGTTAGATAGCAGGTGTCGTATTTGCTTGGGTGGGACCTTCCTCCTAAGCTACATTGTCTTTATAAGAAGTAGAGGGTAGGGGCTGGGTGGTTCAGCTGCAAGCCAAGGAACCCCACAGACAAATGGCCATGCCCAGGAGCTAAGAAGGGGCCCAAAGGGGGCTCCGCTCGAGCCCAGTGCGGGAGGGGAGTTGGGGTGAGGCCGGGCAGGGGCATCCCAGGGCTTCCTGACCCCTCGGTTTGTGGCACTTGTTACAGCAGCTGCAGGAGCCCGAGGCCGGCAGGGTCTGCGAGGGGCCTTCTCCCGCCCACCTGCGAGGGAGAGAATTAGTTGAATTTCATCCTTTCTGGGAAGGATGATAATTTGCTCTGAGAGCTTGAACTTCGACCATGCCTGTTGTCTTACAGTCCGCGAAAATGTTCAATCAGCATTTGCCTCGAGTCCTCCCACTTACAGTCCTAGTGACTTGCCCCAGTTTCCTCACTGACTGTTACTCATGTCTCCTGCATTCACAGTGGCCGTGTCCTTATCGTGGTCCTGGTTCCTGAAGTCCATTAATTGGGGCTACTTCGATGGTGGCTCCTGGGCATCCGTGAAACGTCTGATTCCTCTCAGCTAGGGCCAGGCTACGTGAGGCCCCGGGGCTGACAGCAGAGGTGAGAACTGCAGAGAGTGCTTGCTCACGGTTAGGGAGCAAGGATGCCGTCCCTCCCCGGGAGCCTCGCTCCACACCGCTTCCCCGATTCCTAACACCAACCGAGCCAAATCCCACTGCCGGATCTCTCCTGAACGCAAGGGTGCTCTCCTTGCTGGGCGGGCACAAGCCGAGACGGCTCTCTTGATGCCCATTTAATCCTGGCTGAGCAGGAAGTCTGCCAGCACAGCACATGGCTCCCTTGTAAGTCGCTGGAGCTGACCGTATTCTCATTTAAAAGGAGCCACGGCCACCCTGTTCAGAAGAAGCGAGCTGTGGAATGAGTCCGCCCTCATTAGCTGGCTAAGCCGCCTTGCGGAGAGCTCAGGACAAAACCTGGGGTCCAGGCTGGTTGGGAGCTGGTGAGCAGGAGCACTTTACTTCCTGGTGTTTTATTTCCTGGCTTCAGGGCTCCTTCTGATGAAACAATGAGTCTCCTGCCGGGAAGGCAGACTTTGAAGACTCTGCTTCTATCTGTGGGCTTCTCCCCGGCTTCCCTGAGCGCCAACTGCTCTTTCTCTTCTATTGCTCCTTTCCCACCAAAGCCTAAGCAGTGTGAAAGAGCGCATGGTCTGTATCGGCTACAAAGTATCTGGACACAAAGCCAGCCCCTCTGTGCCCTGCTCAGAAGACCCATTCCTGCTATCCGAAGTCTGGCTGATTTCTCTCTCCACTGTTAATTCTCGTGCCTAGATTCGTTCATGGACACATTTCCACCCAGGTGAGCATTCACAAACACATTGTCAAATATATTTAAATGAGATCTAACTCTGGCAACCCTGCATGTTTTGATTTGAACAGGATTTGGTTGCCCAAGCCCTCCAAGATGCTTAAACCCCAAACTCTAACATTCACAGTTAACACATTAATACTAGTGCCTGATGCAGTAGGATGGAAGTTTGCTCCAGTTATGGCGTCTGCAGGTTGGGGACCTTGGAAGGACTGGGTAGGACTGCATCGCTTTGGGTTAAGTGCTAGGGAGGAGCCCTGAGATGCTCTCGTGGTCGCGTTACAGGGAGAGACCACAAGGAGGCACACACAGAGTGTGCTCCGGTGTGTCTGCTTCCTCCATCCCCCACCTCCCCAGATGCCTGAACCATCTTGGACTGGGAAACTCCAAAAAAGCCACATTCCTTCCCAAGAAGGGGTTTTAGTTAAAGTGACACAGCGCTGGCTAATAAAGTGGACGAGTCATTAACTTATATGCGTCCCCATTCTGTCACCTGGCAGGAAGCAGATGATCTGTAAAGACCAATGCCACCCTCACCAGCGTAGGACACGACAATGGATAATGACAAAAAACACCTGCCTCAGAGACACGAACAGAAACCGTCGCTGGGATTCGTTCCATCACTATAGATTTCTCTTGACCTAAGGTTCCCAAGATAGCACTATAGATATGATCTTAACATTCAGAAGCAAGATAGCTATGAAAATGTCATGAGTTGTGTCCAGGGACAGGGGTGTACATTGCAAAAACAGACAGAGCCCCAGAATTTAAGGGCACGGTCAGGAATCTTCCCTCTGAGAGCTAAGACACAAATCTCTATAAAACGATGAGCTTTGTCACCTGTGGAATCGGTTTCCGGTGAGAGCGGTTGGGAGATGCCTCTCTGCTGAGACCTGAGCTCTTCTCGGGGTCACACACAGAGGTGCGCGTGTCCTCATCACCCTCAGATGACTTCAGGTCTCTGAAGGTGCCTTTAACTCCCTCTCTGGGGAGGCACCTGCTGAGGGTGCTGGGTGATTTGGTGCCTCATCTTCACAGGATGGTGGACAATGAGGGCACAGGTGTACACCAGCTCCGTGCCAGGGAGAAAGCCTGGGGTCTTCATGTCCCTGTTAGGTGAGCCCAGGAAGGAGGGGCTGGGCTCCTGGTTTCTTAAGTCCCTTCCTGAGTGCCTCTCAGAGGGCACCTGCTGAGACCCAGGCCTCCTGATGGTTCTAGGAACATTTCAACAAGAGTAAGGCAGTCTGAGCAGATCCCATGCTGAGAACAGCCATGAACGTGCTGCCTGCCTCAGCGCGTCCCATCCTGACTCGGCTTCTAGAATGCAGCCCTACTGCTGGTCTCCACGCAAAGGAGGAAGTCTGGGCACAGGGGCCCTGAGGGAGGGGTCCGCCCAGACCACACACTGCCGCACTGTGCTGAAACCAGAGCCAGAGCCCCATCAGGAAGCCACTCAAAGTGGGCAACGGTGTCAGTGCCCGAGGGAGCTCCGTATACACTCAGAAGCTCGGGGGTGACTCCGGGTCCTGTGTGTCTTGGAACAGCTGGAGCCTGCACGGTCACGGGGTCCCGGCTGATCCGGGTGTGCCCTGGACACACTGAGAGGCACGGCATTCAGTCAGGCGCACGCGGCAAAGCTCACAAACCGGCTCCTCTGCAATTCAGCCACAGCGATTAGCACTGGGGTGGTGACATTTACGTAAGCACCTGCTTTGAAATTTATGCAATTTTTTAAATTCAGCAGAGTGGTTACTGTGGCTTGCGTTTAGCTAAAGGCAAGGGCTTCAGCGAGCCAGGACACCGAGCACCCTGGCTGGGAGTCACCTTTCATGCCTGTTCTCCCTGATTCACTGCAGCTGGGGCACCAGAATCTTCCGTCCACCCCCTCGGCCAGGTCCACTAGCACCTCCGGCCACTCACTGTACTTCCTGTGCCCCTAGCTGCGGTCAGTCTTCTCTGAGGCTCTGAATCTCTTGTGGAAGACTCAGCCGTGCTTCCGTCCCGGTGTTCCGGAGCTCCAAGGAGAGAGACTCGGGGGATTCCTGAAGCTGGAGGATCTGCCCCTGTCCTTAGTGTCCCGGGCTGAACTGAGGTTCATGTCAGTCCTGGGACCTCCCCTCCCCATTTGGTCTTTCTCCCTCTGTCTCTGACCTCGCCCCCCCCGCCCCCGCCTCGCTCTTTCACTCTCTTTTCCCCTCTCTCCCTCCTCATCCCTCCCCAGGGCACTTGCAGAGATGTCCCTGTGTATGGAGCCAAGCTGGACCTGAAACATTTGGGCAGAGAACACAGGCCCTGCTCCCAGGCGGCTTGGGTGCACGGAAGACGTCTCTAGCCAGAGGGGCGAGGGTTGCACAGCCCGCTGATGGCCTGTGTGGCTGGGACACGCTGTATACAGGCATGGATAGGTCACACCACCCTATAAACATGCACTCTTATTACGGATTAAATAAAAAATTAATAGGGCTGCCTATGTCTTCTCTTAAATTGTATTCATTTCATTTTTATTTTGTGTTTTATGTTTAATCGACCAATAGTAATTGCATATCTTATACGTTTGTGGGGAACCCCGCGGTTTTCTGATAGACTTTTCTGAGCACATTGCGGAACACTTCCATCGAGGTGACGGCACTCCCGCTGTGCAGCTCCAAGGCGGGGGCAGTGCGGGGGCAGTGCGGGGGCTGGGACACGCTTCAGTCCACAGGCCAAGTGGCTTCTCGGGTTTTAACATCTCTGCAGCATTCCAGTCTCCGCTGTGAGGGAGACTTGGGGGATCCTGGGGATGTCTTTGGCAGTCAGCTGCACCATATGCAAAAATTAGCATTAACACGAAGAGGAGGAACAGGCATTTAAAGTCGCGTCACCGAAATGGAATTGTCTAGCAACATAAAGGTGTTGTCAGGCAGCGAATGTGATGCCCTGTTTTAGCTTCCCTGGACATAAGACTTGGGAGACATAATGTTTGCCACAAGAGGGACCCACGCAGCTGCCCGCCAGCCAACACCACCCCCAGCAGAAAAAGCAGAAGCCTCCCTTATCTGGATGTAGACGGGGGTGCCACACTCCCAGAACCGGCTTCAAACTCGGCAGCATTCACAGTGTCAGCGTGGGGTGCTGCACACACGGCTGTCAAGCTGCCCGCAACCCCAACAGGGATGCTTAAGGGCCACCCTCTTAGGTGTCTCTGATATCGAAAGTGACAGGCTTATCAATAAAATATTCGCGACATCCCGGGGATCTCGGCGGTTCTTGGTATGCTGAGCCACCTTGTGTGCCTTGTCTGCCAACATTTTGCCTCTGAGTTGTAAGAGACAATATTAGTTTGAAGTGGAAGAATAACACAGGCCCTCCTGGGAGCTGCAAAGACAGTAGGAAGGGCTGGGAGATGAAATTATCCAGGAGGTGGTAGATTTGCAATGGGCTTATCACAATCCTTTTTGATAATTCACGTTGCTGTTGCATTAGTCTGCATTAAGAATACCCGGCAGATCCGTCCCCAGACGCCCCTGTGAACTGCACAGTGCACACAGCAATTATTTATGTGGTGGAGTCTGCGTTCTACATGACATGAATTATTTCCTCTTCAGGCCCAGAAAGCATCCTAAATCAAGATTATGGAGGCCGAGTTTAAACCCTGGGTTTGTTCCACTGAGGAAGGTATCGACGGACTTAGAACAATGGGTGCACTCCTCATGCTGCCATCTCGTCTCTGCTCTCACTATGAATTTTTTTTCCAAACAAATGGAGTCCTCGTCCTGAGACCCTGTGCGTGGTGCACAGAGCGTGGGGAGATTTGCAAGTGTTTGTCTGACATCATGAAAGAATCATGGCCGCAGTGAGCGGCTCCAAGTGAGGGCTGAGTCGGGTTTTCAAATGTCCACTTCTAGCTGCAGAGGACCTCGGAGGTCGAGTCGGAGATTTCAACCACAAGGCCAACTGGTTAGGACAGAAGGGGTGGACAGCAAGCTGTCGACTGGTCGTTGGGTTGATGGACAGCATGGAGGGGTCAGGAAGGGGGCTCCATCTGTGCTGCCCTCTGCGTGCCCGTGCGGGGCACGTGCAGCCCAGCCTTGGCTGCAGTTCTCACTCAGGGCCCTTGGTGCTGGAGACCACGGGGAGGCAGGTTCTCCTTGCCCTGGCAGGGAGGGTGGGGCCCCCGGGAGGGTGGGACCCCCTTAGCCATGGGCCCCCGGGCAGTTCGTCTGCACCCTCAGCCTTGGCGGTAGGAGCAGTCAGCTTCGGCGCTCGCTCTATCCGGTAAGGATGTGCAGTGTTTGCAGGAAACTGAGCCGCGTCTGCCTGTGACGGCTGAGTCAGGGTTCATGGGTGGGTGGTTTCCCGCGGGCAGCTCCCAACAGTTCTGGTTCACCCATCAGGGCCACGTTGTGCTCTGCACGCCTCTCTCACTTCCTACAGTGGTAGTGAGGGTGACCCTTCTCCCTGTGGTCCTCGTGGATGAGCGGACGCCCCACAGCCCACGCTCAGGGAAAACACAAACCCGAACAGAGCCAGCACTGCCGGAGGAGGTGTCTCGCTGGTCGTCCTGTCTGGTCTGGGTGCGGTCGCGTTTCCCCGGCACTCCTGGAGGGCTGCCTGTCCCTGACTCTGCCGACTGGCTGTGCGGAGGTGTGGCACCGCCTCTGAGGGCCTGATGACCCGGCCAGGGAACGGCTGTCTTCCCACCGTGGGAAGGTTTGCTGTGGGCTTGTGGCCTGAGTGACTGGGGCTCTGTGTTTCCATTCCAGGCTGGCAGCTACCCCGCTGTCACCCTTGCACAAGCAGCGGCTCCTAAAGCCGCGTCTCCTGGTGTGTGTGTGTGTGTGTGCAGCTGCTTTCCTGAAGGTCCCACCAGGATTGTCTGCGGTGGGGTCGCCCGCGAGATCGCAGTGAGCGGCTCCAGAAGAGCGCTGGGCGGCCCCAGCCCGTGAGCTTGTATGTGGCTGTGGGGAGCTTTCATGTCTGCCTGTCTGTCTGTCTGCCTGTCTTCCGCTGCCCCTCGCTCTCTGTGTGTTCTCTGCTCCGAGTCAGGGCCTGCACCAGGTTCTCTTTCTGAACACAGCCGCTGCCATCACCCGCTGGGAGCACAGCTGGGCTCCAGGGGCCCCCGTCCATCCGGTGGTCCCCGAGCAGTGCACGCTGCGGCGTTTGGTGGTGGCACGTGTGTGCTGGTGGTGTGTGTATCTGATGGTGTGTGTGGTGGCAGTGGTGGCACGTGTGTACTGGCGGTGTGTGTGTCTGATGGTTTGTGTGGTGGTGGTGGTGGCACGTGTGTGGTGGTGGTGTGTGTGTGACGGGGGCGTGTGGGTGTGGTGGTGGCATGTGTGTGTGTGTGTGTGTCTGTGCACATATGCAACTGACTTTTTGGCTCCCTTGTGTTAGAGACCCGTAAACCTTCTGGAATTTAAGACAGGTTTCTGCTTGTCAACAGGCTACAGGCTGTTTTTGAAGACGACGGAAGTCACTTTTGTCATCTCCCACATCACTGATTCGCTGTCTGGCCTTCTGACAGCTGTGAAAATAGCCTCAGCATTGCTCGTCTTCGTAGCTGAATTTCCAAGAACACTTGGTTCCCCCGGAGAGGAGACTGCTGCGTGGATTCTGTAATTGTGGTCAGTCGGTCATCGTGTCTCCTTTTGGCCTGTGGCTGGAGAAATTCACGCTGGACTTCCCGCTCTCCTTTTGATTGAGTAAATGGCGGGTAAAGGGATTGGACACCCCCTTCCCCCTTTGCTATGTTAAGTTTAAGTGTCCGCGTCCTCCCCAAAACTCATACTTTGGGCCCCTGGCCTGCAAGGTGAAGGTGTCAGGAGACGGGGCCCTTGTGGGTGATCAGGTCATGAGGGTGGGTTCCCCTGAGTGGGATGGGTGCCCCCACAGCAGAGGCCCTGGAGAGCCGCTTTGCCCCGCCCGCCACGTGCGGCACGGAGGGAAGGCTCCAGTGCAGGAGCCCAGGAGCCGGGAAGCAGGCCCCAGGCAGCACAGGAGCTGGCAGCACCATGGCCTTGCAGTTCCTCTCCAGACTGCGAGGAGGAGGAAATGTCTGCGATGCGTAAGCTGCCCAGCCTAGGGCACTCTAGTTAGCACCTGGAACACACTAAACGATTTGTCTGTAGCCTTAACGCTGTCTGCATTGTGGGTCAACGCCTCACCCACCTCCGTGTACACACACATGGCCTGTGGGGAGTGGTCACAGGAATCTATCACCCCAAGCCATTGCTCTGTGGATGCCTACTTCAGGCAGGCACATTCACCAAAATAATAATAATAATAATAAATAAGGCAAGGAAAAGTGTAGCTAGAAGAGAAAGATTTTGTTTCTTTTTTTAACATTTATTTATTTGAAAGGAAGAGTTAGAGAGAGCTTCCATCCACTGGTTTACTCCTCATATGACTGGGTGTTCCAAAGCAAGGAACCAGGCACTTCCTCTGTGTCTCCCACATGAGTACCGGGGCCCAGGCACTTGGGCCGTCTTCTGTTGCTTTCCCAGGTACTTTAGCAGGGAGCTGGATCGGAAGTGGAGCAGCCTGGGACGTGGACTGGCGCCCATATGGATGCCAGCATCCAGGCAGTGACTCCGCCTGCTACTCTATAATGTTGGCCCCAGGAAAAGGTTTGGCAACGGGCTTTTGTGGGGCTGGTGAGCAAGAGCAGACAGGTGAAGGAGACACGCCTTGGTTTAATGTGCCTGTGTTGGGAGGGAGACAGCTTCCGGTCCACGTGGAGCTCTGAGCCCTCCTAAGACATTCACAGGGTGTGAGTGAGTGGCCATCTCCCCTGCCCACCAAGAAAGCTCACGGACGAGCCAGGCCGTCTGTGGAGAGGAGCTGCAAGGGCTGACAGCAAGCTGTGGAGAAACTCTGAATCTGCACGGTGAACTTAAACCACAGTCTGCTTGACAAGGGTCAAAACTGCGTCATGACAGGTTTATGCATCAGTACCTCTTAAGTTTCCTGGCCTGCCCAAGATTTTATTGAGTTCTTTGAATTTGTATGAAACATCACCAACGCTTTGATATATTTTCCTGGCTCAAGGGGAAAAAGTAGATAATAACATTTCTGAAGTTCATCAGCGATTCTGCTTTGATTGTCTTAGAATTTATATAAAGTTTTATGACCTCGAGAGTTTCTAGACACTCAAAGAAAAAAAAGTTGAACTTGGAATGCTTCAAAACTGTCGATTTTGTTTTTGATCATCAGGAGTCTTTAAAAAGTTCATGGATATTGTATTTTATGAATTTCAAAGTCCATTTGCACAAAACAAATATCTTTCAATTCTGTTTCCCAGAGGCCAGCAGAGGAGAGTGCCAGGCCAACGGCTTTGTCCCGTGGTGGAGGCACTGCGGCGTTGCGCGTCGTCACCAGGAGGGAAACGGTGGGTGCAGCTCAGTTAGGGAGTCTGAGCGAGGGGCCGTAGCCACAGTTTCCTGACAGTGCTTGGTCGTCAGTTCCTGTTTGACTGCTGCTTCCTGCCGGGTCTATTACTTGCCTAATGCATCCATTGAGCTTTGTCCTAGATACGTGTATATAGGAAGAAACAGCGCATATTAGGTTAGGTTTCAGGCGCTCGCTGGAGCTCTTACAGATTATCCCCCAAAACATAACCCCTGGGAGATCCAAACCGCGGGGCTGCTTCGCGGGTCAGCTAGGAGTAGATGAAGCCATCAGGAACCTGAGGTGCTGCGGCCGTTGTGTGTTTCACAGTGCTGTTACAGCTTGCCTTTGCTGCGTGGTGCAGACTGCACGGGGGCTGGGGGGCTGGGGGGCTGGGAGTGGTGGCGGTGGTGGTACCCCAAGCTAACTTGCTCTGGACAGGGTGAGCTACAGCCGCCCTCCGTCGATCCTCCACCTGAGATGTGCTCTGGCTTCAATCACGCTCACTGATGCCCTGGCTCCAGAGGACGACCCCAGAGTCTTGGTATTGTCATGTGCTCACTGGCCGTCCACCTGTCTCGGCCTTGCGGCTGGGGCTCACTCACCACCCTCACATTTGCCCCGAGTCCTGGGTGGCCCCTCAGACGTCATCTTCTGAAGAAATGACAAAAGAAGCCCAGGGAGTGGCGGAAGGAGGCCCTCCCCACCGTGGATCCTGCAGACTCCACTGGGACATTCGCTTTGCTGCTGCCAAGGCACCTGTTGTGCTGTGTCAGAGTAACTAAGGGAGAATTCCCAGGGCTTACTCCAGGAGCAGATGATTCGGTGAACAAAAAAAAAAATCCTCAAAAGAAATTACAGAGGGTGAAGCAGACTAAAAGCACGGGTTTAATTGTGATTAAAGTTCTGTGTTTAATGAGCATAGGAGGAACCTTCTTCCGTTGTTTAATCTCTCCCTAACACCCAATTTAACAGACAGTAGTTGTAGAAGCTGAAACGAAGCATTCTTTAAATAATATATCATTCTAATTAATCCCTTTGAATTGAGAAAAATATTAAAGTTCTTAATGTAGATTATAAGCTAATAAATTCTAAGAAAACTTGAAGAGAGTGAGTCCAATAGAAAATGAATGCCTTTTCAAATGAGCTTTGCCCACGGATCTTTGCAAAAATGGCACCGATGGTTAAGTACTATCCAAGCGCTGGACTAGATCTGCTCACTTTTTGTGGCCAACTAGTTTTATAGGGTCAATGAGAACCTTCTCTCCCTCCTGTCGGGATGGGACCCTAACCCTGACCATGCCGGAAGTCGGGATGGGACCCTAACCCTGACCTTGCCAGAAGTCTCATTTCACCGATCACGGCACGCATGCAACGGCTGAGCCAGCACCTCCCCCACCTGTGCAAGTGATGTATGTAACCCAGGACTTGCCGAGAACAAGTCCAGGTCCTGCCTCAGGGCCTACGGAATCTTAACAGCAGGTGTGGGGATTTGTGATCTCAAGGAGAGAAGGCAACCTTCACTATAAAGGTATTAGAAGGAGACAGCAGCCTGGGTTAGATACTATGTGTCCAGCTGCAGCAGGTTAACCAATCCATGCAATGAAGTAATTCTTGCAGGTACCCACAAGGCCTGAGCTCTCAAAGCTGCAGGAGGGCGTTAAATTTCAGTCTTATGTGTACAGTTGTAGCTTTTACGATCATGCTTTAAGGGAAATTTGTATACACGAACACTTCTCTTCTAACACTTAAGTCAACAACAGTGGTGACTGAAGTAAACCATAAATGGAATTACTCCCAGTGGGAGATCGGCAGCCGCAGCTCCGAATTCCAACCCCCTCCACTGCGTTCTCGCCCTGCGAGGACTTGTCCTGGGCAGGTGCATTTTCCCAATCCTTCATTTTGGACTTGGCCATGGCCCCTAACCTATCAGCAGAGGTGGCAGAGTGACAGCTCTAAGCCCTAGCCAGCCTTTCACTGCCTCAAGTCTCTGCCAGCGCCAGGAGAGGGGCTTCCTGTGGTCGCTGCTGGTCCTTGAGTCTGTGCCTCAGAGAAGGGGTTGGGGGTGCACCTGCACCATGAAGTGCTGTGTGCACATCTGGAAGCAGATCCACCCCTGAGAAGCCTGGCCCTGGCCAGCAGGATCCTGGGTGCCCCAGAGCCACATGCTCAATGCCAGCTCAATGACTGCTTTTCTAAGGCTCTGGGCGTGGGGCTGGCCGCAGGCAAGTCACAGAGAGGGCTTAGGTGGGATCTGGCGCCAGGGAGCCTGTGGAACATGTCCCGTGCTGTGCCCTCAGCAATCCTGCATGCAGACAAGAGCACCAAGAGCTTCAGGAAACTCCTGGAAAATTCTCTTTTCATTCCGTTATCCATGGACTGTTGGACAGCCTTTTGACCTTGGCACCCACGGGTAAAAACAACAGAACTGCACCCATGCTGGGCGTGTCTCCAAAATACATAATATTCTGGTCCTTTCCTATAAGTTTCTGCCTCTGTAGCGAAAATAATTTCAGTCCTAACAATTGTAAAACCGACGTCTAACGATGTCCCACAGTCATGGATATGTGGCCATCGGGGCTAAAGTTGCCACTCTGCACCGTGACCACCTGACAGTAAAATCAAGCATCTTAGCAGGTTTGAGTTTTTCACAAGCGCCCGTGTTCTTCGTTTCTGAGTGAGGACCCCTAACACCCTGGACCCTTTGAGCTGCGTAGCAAGTGCAGGTGTCGTCTTTTCCATCATGCTTCGTGCTTTGTCTCCAGTTCTCCCTTAGAGCCGAGAGCCCGGCCTCTGCCCTCTGCCTCTCTGAGCTGCTCCACGCGGCAGCCCCTGCCTCCCTCTTGCTCCGTCCCTTCTCCCTCCGGGACCCCCCACAGGGCGTGAGCCTCTCTTAGCTGTGGACATCACGGCCATCAGGTTCCTTGTGTTGGAAGCCCTATACTTCATCTCTGTGTGAGAGCCCAGGCTCACAGGGGCGCCCAGGGCTGTTCCCCAATCACAAGCATGAGCCAGCCTCACGCTCGCCCTTTCTTAGCACCTCTTGGCAAGGTCGCATGTGGACAATCCTGTGAAAAGAGCCCTGTCTGAGCTGCAAGGCGAGGGCCACAAGCTTTGCGAGGTGATGAGATGCTGGCTCTGACCCACGGGGGTGCATCCAGACAGAACCGCGTTCTCCCCGGGGTGGGGGAGACCTTCCTGGGTGGATGAACGCCTTGGGGGCTCACCCTCTGGTTCTGCAAGGGCTTGCTAATGACACTGCTATACCTTCTGCATTGCAAAAGTGGAACAAAACCACACCTGTAAGGAGTCCGGCACTCCCGAGGCTGCTTAGTCAGGGTTTGCTAGCGTTATTAGCCGTCCCTGAGCATGGGCGGTTTTCTCTGGCTGCAGGACAGGGCATAAAACGTTAGTAGTTGGCATCTTGGATTCTAATGTTCTTTAACGGTAGTCAGGAAACAGCAGCACCATTCACCATTCCTAATAAGGGGCCGTGCACATTTTTTTTTTTAAAAGAAGACACCATTTTCTTTGTTTTCCATCATGAGAACATCTTATTTTCAAAACAGGAAGGTCCAGTTTGGGAATTTAGAGTTTTGCTTTCATTCCAAATCTGCCTGAAACGTCCAGAGGCCATTCCACAGGACGGGTGTGGGGAGCAACCGGACTAGACTGAGTTACTGGAATTAAGACTTATTCTATGCATCTGCTCTCCCACAATATGGCGCTGGGAGAGAAGTAAACAGCTTCCGCACAGCTGCCTCCAGTTCAACTAATAAACTGTAGGACTTGCTCCTGATTGGAGGAGAGCAGCGTACTCGGCGTGTGGGCAGCCGAGTTGGGATTGGCGGAGGAGGACTATAAAGGAGGAGAGAGACGGCATGCACCAGGAACATCTATGGGGAACATCTAAGGGGAACATCTAGCTGAAGGAACACCCGTGCAGCCCCCGAGAAGAGCCGGCCGGCGGTGTGCCGCTCCCCTGCGGAAGTGGGGAAAGTGGCCAGGGGGAACTGCCCTTCCACGGAGGTGGAAGGGATAGTAGCCAACCCGGGAAGAACCAGCAGCAAACCCGGGGAGGGCCGAGCAGACGAAAGAACAGCGCAGGGTCCTGTGTCGTTCCCCCACGAAGACGGGGAGCGACATAATGGTGCCGTGACTCGGATAGGAAACTTAGGAGGGAAGAAACGGGAAGAAGTGGGAAAATACCGGAGAGAGAGACTAGCAAAGAGCCTAGGTGCCGGAAGAAGCTATTGAAAGCCTAGGCATAGACTCGGATATGGACTGTGGGAAAGAAGTTAGGATTGAAAGCGAAAGTGAAAGCTTTCATAGACTCGGATGCGGACTATGGCGGGGAAGCTAGGAGATTGAAAGCGAAAGTGAAACCTGGAGGAGGCTTGGACTCGGATACGGACTGTGGGAAAGAAGTTAGGATTTAAAGTGAAAGCAAGAAGAAACTTAGACTTAGATACGGACTGCAGGTTGAAAGTGAAAGTGAAACCTATAAGAAACTTAGACTTGGATACGGACTGTGGGGAGAAGCCAGGAGAAATGAGAGGAATATTGTTGGAAGAAAACTTAGGGAAACATACCGGGTAGAGAAAAATGTTAGGGAGGATGAAGCTGCGAGTGCAGGCCGAGGCGAAGACTTAAGCCACCTTGGAATTCTTCAAGTCACCCCGGGGAGCAAGAGGCGAAGATCTGGAACCAGAGGTAGAGATGTGGGCCGCCAGGATTCGCCAGGTTAGTCCGGGGAACTTGGACTGAATGCCGGTGGTGGCGGAAACATTCGCGGAAGCCGCCGCGTGCAGAGAGAGCACGGGGCGTGAATAGATAGGGAACGCGGGGCTGGTGCGAGGCCGTGGTGCGGGCGCGAAGTGCGTGGAGACCGCGGAGCGTGCGCGCAGAGCCGGGAACCCGCCGGCGGGGCGAGGCGCCGGGAAGCCGCGCAGAGCCGTGAAGCTGCCGCGGGGCGAGCCGCCGAGAAGCAGCCTCGGGGCGGAGCCCGCCAGCGGGGTGAGGCGCCGGGAAGCCGCGCGGAGCCGTGAAGCTGCCGGCAGGGCGAGGCACCGGGAAGCCGCAGGGATAAGAGAAATAGAAGTTTAGAAGCAAAGTGAGAGAAATAGGAATGCTGGAAGATAGAAGTAAAATGGGAGAAATAGGAATGCCCGGAGATAGAGAAATAGAGAAATAGAAAGGCCTCCCTACAACACTGCAATGTGAAAGCTTGGATTCGGTCTGCCTGATTAAGTGAGGCGATGAGCACGATGAGCACCTGCGGCGGCTAGCAGCTTATGCGCCGCAGGTCACCGAAGACAGGCACGAATTAACATCAGTAAGGCCTCCCCACAAAAAGGCAATGAGAAGGCTTGGATTCGGTTTGCCTGATAGGGCTTGTAAGCCCCTGCAGGCTTGACCAGAGCATGCGCTGCAGGGCACCGAACACAGGCACGCATCAGCGCCTAAAAACCTCCTCACAACATGGCGAAGAGAGGACCCGGATTCGGTTTGCCTGATTGATAGGACTTGTAAGAGCCTGTGGCAACTCTAGCAAGTAGAGCAGAGTGTGTGCCGCGGGACACCGAAGACAGGCGCGTATCAACGCCAAAAAATAAAAAGAAAGGGGGATCTGTGGGGAGCAACCGGACTAGACTGAGTTACTGGAATTAAGACTTATTCTATGCATCTGCTCTCCCACAATATGGCGCTGGGAGAGAAGTAAACAGCTTCCGCACAGCTGCCTCCAGTTCAACTAATAAACTGTAGGACTTGCTCCTGATTGGAGGAGAGCAGCGTACTCGGCGTGTGGGCAGCCGAGTTGGGATTGGCGGAGGAGGACTATAAAGGAGGAGAGAGACGGCATGCACCAGGAACACCTATGGGGAACATCTAGCTGAAGGAACACCCGTGCAGCCCCCGAGAAGAGCCGGCCGGCGGTGTGCCGCTCCCCTGCGGAAGTGGGGAATGTGGCCAGGGGGAACTGCCCTTCCACGGAGGTGGAAGGGATAGTAGCCAACCCGGGAAGAACCAGCAGCAAACCCGGGGAGGGCCGAGCAGACGAAAGAACAGCGCAGGGTCCTGTGTCGTTCCCCCACGAAGACGGGGAGCGACAGACGGGTGTGCCCAGGTGACTTTTATTGTTAGGTTGCGACTGCGTGGACCTGACTCCGGCTCCCCGAGCCTGCGAGGGGCCCATGCGGGAAGAGGCAGAGCAGCGGCCAGGGCAGGAGCCGCACCCGATGGCTCAGGGTCTCCATGTGGCTGCGCCCTGTTGGGTCCGCCCTTTCCGGGGACTGCAGAGGAGAGGCCCACAGGTCTCTGCCTGCCCTGCGGGGTGCTGGGAAGCTCCCCCTGCAGGCGTGGAGGCAGCTCCCCCAGCGCCTCCTTTCTCACTAGCAGCTCTCACGCTAGGCTGCTGTGGTCAAGCGGCCCCTCTGACGCTATGCAAAGCATTGCCAGGTGCAGCTCCCAGTCAGGTATCTGACCACCCACAGGGAGGCCAGAGGCCGGGAGCTGGTGTGGGCAGAGAGGCCCTGCAGGCTTCCCCGTCCCCTCCAGAGCCTCCTCCGTCTCCAGCTGCTTTGTTCGCTTCTCCCCTCCCAGGAATGCCTGCGCTCCCCGATCTGCAGGCCCTGCCAGAGCTGAGGGGGCGGGGCAAGGACACGAGGGTCCCCGGGGACTCCTCCTTCTGCACAGGCCTGCAGGTGCTGCTACAGGAAGTGATGGCGTAGGACTGGGAATGATCAGAGATGGGAGAGAGTGAGCGGGGACAGGGAGGACCCCTCGCTGTCTGTAAAGATGTCAGACCCCGTGCTGAGCCCGTGCGGGTCTTTTCTGGGGAGGGAGCAGCTGCATTTGTAACTTGAGGACAAACTCAGGTCCTTGCATTTTTCTTTTCTTTTTTTAAAGATGTACTTATTTATTTGAAAGGCAGCTAAGAGAGGGAGAGACAGAGATCTTCCACCCACTTGGTTCACTCCCCGAATGGCTGCAAAAGGCCAAAGCCAGGAACCTGGAGCTCCTTCCAGGTTTCCCACGTGGGTGGCCCGTCTTCTGCTGATTTCCCAGGCACATTAGCAAGAAATTGAATCAGAAGTGGAGCAGCTGGGGCTCAAACTGGCAGCTAAACCCACTGTGCCACAACACCAGCCCCAAATTCAGGTCCTTTTTAGTCTTCCAAAATGTTAAATTAAGCCAAGACTTGTGAAAAAACCTGGCTAATTCAAATCAACGTGTTGAAGACTTACAAATTGCCAAGCGGCGTGCTTGGACTGTTGGCTGCTGCAATGGAAGCGGGCTCACCTGACCCACCTTTGTCTGTGATGGAAAAGAGCCAAGCGGAGATGGGCGCCCAGTCCTTGCCGTCCCAGGCCACTCTGGGACTAACAGGCTTTGCCATTTGGTGCCAGGGACCATACACCCCACCTCGGGCCTGCGGGGAGCAAGGACACACCTCCTGTGGGTTCCTGAGAGCCCTGGAGGTGATGGGAGAACAGCGACCCACCCATGGGCTCACAGGGTCAACGGATGACTGGCAGACCCAGGCCAACGACCAGGCGCTGTGTCCCACAGGGCACAGCGGGGAAAAGCCTGGCTGTTCCCAGGACACCACAGCTTGTCTGGTCCAGGGCTGCCTCAGAGGTCACACACAGCCCCCGTAGATCCTTTCCTGGGACTTCCTCCTCTCCCGGGGTCCCTTGGCCCACCAGTTCCAGAGTGGGACTGTGTCCAGCAGGGGGCGTGGAGGAGCGGAGCAGTTACCCGCCCCCTCTGTGTCTGCTTCCTGCACACGGAGCCGCTGGGCAATCGTGTCCTAGTCATCACTTCTCTCAGATCAGAATTCCATGGTGCCACTTTTTATCAGCTTAATTTAAGTGTTAATCATGCTGCATTAAGAAAAAATTTCTCTTATTAGGAAGATAATATTCCAATTAAAATTTAAACCAGCCTTATAATAATTAATCAGATAAAATTAAACGCGTTTCATTTGTTGCATGAAGAAATCAGCAATTCCTCAGAGTTTGGATTTAGGAAAATGCGCATTTTACACAGACAGTGGCCTGAACTGTTCAGTGGAGATGTTTAACTCACCACGTTTGTTCCTGGAGACGCCTCTTTGGTGTTGTATCGATGATATTGGTCCATGCTTCTGTCCTTGTGATTAACCTCTTTGACAATGCTTATTGTCATGAGCACGTGGCCCACTGCTGTTTGTAGGTGGATTGAGATAACCCAAGGATGCTTTGTCAAACCAGCAGTGCTGCCTTGTGCTATGCACTTCCTGTCACTTTAAAGACGGGCGCCACGGCTGAACATCAGGGACTGGGGACCTGAGTTTGAGCCCCGGGTCCATCCTCGTCACACTGGGACTCCCTGTGGCTCAGAACAGGAGGCTGTGAGTGAGATCTGCAGCGACATCATTCGCAGAGGACGGGGGACATCTGGTCATGAAGCGAAACCAGTTTCTCTGCAGATAGCTCGTGGCATCACCTCCATGACAAGCCAGCAGCCACCACTCATGTATCCTGTTTCTGGATCTGCCTTTTCCTAGAGAATCCTAGACAATTGGGTGCCCCCTGCTGTGGTGGAATGAGAAGGCCATGCCAAGGTGGCCACTGGCAAGCCAGTGTCAGTTACTCAGGAATGGCTTTGAAACCCACCTGGCAACAGAGCCTGCCCGGCAACAGGCTGTGATTGGTTGGGGCATAGACCGCCCCTTGACCAGATTGGCTGGTCTTGACTATATAAGATGTGGTTCCAACTGAAATAAACGAGTCTGTGGGCTGCTCGCCTCAGGCCTGCTCTCACCCGACTCCCCCCAGGGTCTGTGTGGTGACTCCGCGCCTCTTGCCCCCCACCAGGCTGCTCCTCTCAGAAAGGAATCCACTGCAACATTGTTGAGAAATCAACGGCAACACCCTGCTAAAAACAAGCCCCAGACACGGACTTACAAGGGGCTAAGACATCCTAAGTCTTGCCAGAAGGCCTGTCAGTGACTTGCATTTGCAAGAGGATTTGGTTGTTTGCCCGCCCCCTCTCTGTCTGTCTGTCCATTGATCAGTTGCTCTGTCAATCCACTCAAACATCCACCCACCAGCATATGAATATCTCTGCTTGTGTTTCCATCCATCTACAGCGCATGGGCGAGAGAAGCCTTCAAGAGGTCTTGGACCTCATTGGGACAAATTGGAGATCTTCCACTGAGTGAATATGATTCTTTTTTAGTACATGAAGCTTCCTGGGAGGAGCTACATGGGCCAGAGACAGTGTTTAACTAGGCACACGACTGGGGCGCGTCTGGCCCTTGGTGTAGATAGCTGGGGGCAGGACCACGGGCTTTCCGGGCTACACTGAGTCAAGCTCTGGCTTGTGGCCAGCACCTGTAAGCACTCCCTTGCTGCCAATGGTTCACCACCCCTCCCGTCGAGACCAGGGCCTGCCTGACCCTGTGGGGGCTCCTGTGATCTCTGGGCCAGGGTCCCCCGCCCAAGCCGGCTGCCTCTCCTGCTTCTGATTTGAGAGACCACGCAGAGGGTCCTTGCCGCGTGGTGGCAGTGAGGAGCCATGTGGTTGTCCCCACAGTGCGAAAGCCGCTCCGTCTGGCTTCCCCACAGCAGGAGGCCCTGTGAGGAGGCGTGTGGCTGCCTCTCCAGAACTCAGTAAAACCTCTGTCGGAAGCTCCTATCTGTTCACAAGTAGAGAAATACAGTCTAGAGACTTAATGAGATAGGGTGAATCTACCACATGCCTGGAAGCCTGTCCCGACGTTGTTAGACACCCTGAGTGTCCCGTCCGATGCACGGGTGCAAAGAAGGGGCCCATCATGTGGACCCTGTGGGCTCAAAGCCAGCGTGCTGTTTAGCGATCACAGCTTTCATTGTAGACCTGGGAAGACAAGGGACTGGGGCGTGTCGAGTTGATTTGTTCTGCGCGGCGAGCGGCTGCGCCACCTGTAGCTTTGGTTGGGCAATGCTTGCTCTGCGTTTACTCAATGGCATGTGATGACTTAGTAAGAAGGCCCTAATCCATCCTGCAACTTCAAGCCTGTGGCTTTAATCAGTCCTCGCTGGCCACCTTGCGTTCTGGTTGTGAATGAGGCTGTGAGATGCTCCGGCAGCTGCAGCAGGAGCCACTGTTGGGGTGCCGTTTAGACGATTCCACTGTTCCCTGGGTCAGCCATCTCCCGCACACACGGGGGGGGGGGGGTGGTCACTGTAAGTAATTGCTTTCTCTGCTCCGAAACGCTGGTCGTTGTGTGCTTTGGGGAGAAAGTACAAGGATACCAAGCTTAGCATCACCTCCTATCTAGGGTTTCTGTCCGGGTTGTTGTGACAAAGTGCTATCAGTCGAAGTTGGGGTGGCGTGGGGAAACACAGAGGCTTACCCCCAACAGCCTTGGGGCTGGTGACCCAAGATCCAGGTCCCCACAGACTTCGTGTCTGGGAACTTCCTGGTTGGTACGATGGCCCTCCCTGACTTCCAGAGAAAGGTGCTCCTCCCATCCAGGAGGGCTCTGCCCCAGTCACCTCGTCACCTCCCAGAGGCCCCATCTCCTAACACTGCCACCTTGGAAGTGGAGATGTCAACACACGAGTTTGGGGGGTCAATACCCAGGCCATAGCAGTTTCCAATCCCAGTTAGGCCTCCGTGTTTTTTCTTCCTCTTTGACCAACCCTGGCCACCTCCTTTTGTGTTTCCCCAGAGATTAAGCCCACCTTTCTCTGCCTGGGAAGCCCCTCCCTCTTCTTTCCTCCTTCGTTCCCATTTCACGGTCCAACCCCTACCCTTCACCAGTGTGCATCACAGACTGCTGGCCCCAACCCACAAGACAGATGGGCCTGGTGTCAGGGCCACAGCTGCGCAGCCCCAGCCTCCTGATCCCCTGGGGCCTCCTCCTCAGCCGAAGAGATGTGCTAGTCTCTTGTTGAGCAAAGTCTTCCCGCGCCCTGCCTTTCCTGCTGCACGTCACCAGTTTTCTCGTCTTTCCACCCAAGTCAAACATCCTGGGGAGCTGGGAAGTGTCTCCCTCTTTGCTCTTTTCCTTTGCCCCACAGCCTGAAGCCCAACTCTTGTCTCCAGGCCCCACGTCTTTCAGCTGCCATGGAGAAGATTTCCTGTCCTGTGGGAATGACTTCCTACCCTGATGGCATGACTTCCTGTCCTGATGGGATTACTTCCTGTCCTGATGGGGATGATTTCCTGTCCTGATGAGATGACTTCCTGTTCTGATGAGGATGACTTCCTGTCATGACGGTGATGACTTCCTGTTCTGATGGGGATGACTTCCAGTCATGATGGGGATGACTTCCTGCCCAGTGGAGATGACATCCTGTCCTGATGGGGATGACTTCCTGTCCTGATGAGATGACTTCCTGTCATGATGGGGATGAGTTCCTGTCATGATGGGGGTGACTTCCTGTCCTGATGGGATGACTTCCTGTCCTGATGGGGATGACTTCCTGTTCTGATGGGATGACTTCCTGTTCTGATGGGATGACTTCCTGTCCTGATGGGGATGATTTCCTGCCCTGATGGGATGACTTCCTGCCCTGATGGGATGACTTCCTGTCCTGATGAGGATGACTTCCTGCCCTGATGAGATGACTTCCTGCCCTGATGGGATGACTTCCTGTTCTGATGGGGATGACTTCCTGCCCTGATGGGATGACTTCCTGTCCTGATGAGATGACTTCCTGTCCTGTGGGGATGACTTCCTGTCCTGATGGGGATGACTTCCTGTCCTGATGAGATGACTTCCTGCCCTGATGGGATGACTTCCTGCCCTGATGGGATGACTTCCTGTCCTGATGCACACACCTGTGGAGACTGGGATATTTCTTGTCTCATTTTCCTCAGTGATGAACCCTAGTGGCTGTTCCACTGGGTCTCTCCCTCCCCTGTGATCCTGTCTGTGCCTCTCAGGCACCTCCCACTACGCACACACAACTTGTCCCTGTGAGTCACCCAGCCTCTGCGCTCCAGAGCACAGCACCTCGCCTGCGTGATGGCAGTTCCATTGTACTGCCATCCTCTCCGTGTGCTCTAAGCCCTCGGCTGCCAGCTTGCAGACACGAGGCTTTCCCCGTGCTTGCGCACGGTTGCTGCCGGCAGAACAACGCGTGTTTAATTAAAGTGTGTGTGCGGCTGTGGCTGTGTGCCAGTGTGTGTGTGTGCTGAACAGTTGCATTAGCCACCAGGTGGCTTCTTCCTGCTGCCAACAAAAGCCCACTTTCCACACGCGTTTTCCCCAGGTGAACTGGATCCTGGCCTGATCCGTCAGCAAACCTTGACTCACCACAGAGCCTGAGGGCTCCTTGGAAGACATCCTTTAAGGCGGCGTGGTGCTCGGGTGAGCAACAGAGACCAGAGCAGGCATGGGGAGCCTTCCTCCAGGGCACGGCCCTGAACTGGGACTCCGCGTGGCCGCAGAGGCGAGGTCTGCAGGCCCGGAGGGTGGACGCTCTGCTGTCAAAGGGTCCAAGGCAGGGCAGCCCAGAGGCAGAGCCGAGAGAGGAGCGTGTCCAGGACCAAGTCAGAGGAGGAGGGGCCTGGGAGAGCCTGGGAGTGAGGGTGCTTCTCACTGTGGGTGGGGCCTGGTGGTCTTCTCATGTCCCCTCCTCACCACCATCACAGCCATGCCTGGCCCCTGTGCCACCAACGCGGCCCGTCTTCTGCGCTGGTCCTCGGTCTGCGCGTGCCCACCCTCCCTCCAGTGCCCCTCTCCGCACGCCCTTGATGCCTTCATTTTCTCAAGGAGCTCCCCTGCTTTCCCCAGACAGAATCCTCACCTCCTTCCTGCCAGGTTGTTCTCTCTTCCTGGAGTATGGCAACCATGACCACAGGTGACAGTCACTGTGCAAAGTTAGGGACAGCACATAAGACCACGCACACGGCCGTGCACCCACTGTCATCACTGTGCATCGTCACATCCACCCACTGTGTGCGTGCCCTGGAGACAGCACGTGGGACCATCTGATGCTGACCCTGTGTGCTGTGTCTCGCTGGGTACCACCCCTTTTTAGCATGTAGCTCATCTCCTTTTCTGCCTTCACCCACCGACACCGGATGGCGTGCGCCACGCTGGCTGCCGGGAGTACGAGGCTGCTTCGTTCATAGGGAAAGGAAAGAAGTGGTAAGTGTGTGAGCACTGGAGGCCGGGCTTGTCTGGCGTCTTTTTTGCCTAATGTCTAACATCTACCGTGCTTTGGACTCCCCTGGGGCTGCACCTAGAAGTAGAACTGCTATGCAAACGAAAATGGCCAGACGCAGAATGCACACATGGTGTGTACGAGGCATCTGGAACAGACAGATCGTGGGTACAGGAGACAAAGTGCTGTTGCCAGCGTGGGGGACGGAGGGGAGGGCAGTGACTGACGGATGGGTTAGCGTCTCCCCTTTGGGTGGCGAACAAGCTCTGGGGCAGCTGGCACTGGCGGCGGCACCGCTTTGGGAATTCATGCCTGTAGCTGCCCTGAGCACGCTACGCTCTGTAGGAAGGCAAATTGTATGATGTATGCATTGGACCACAATAGGTAAGTGCACCCAAGAAAAGAGAGTTTGTTTCTTTTCGGTGTAGGGAATAAGCTTTTAAGAGAATTGGCAATAGTCTGTCAAGTTTAAATCTTGCTGACTGTATGTAAACCAGCAGATAAAGTCATAGACTGAAACCAATGACTTGGGATGCGGTCAACCCTCTCCTCTTGGCCACAGGTATAACAGAAAGTACTTTTCGGCTCAGTCCATGTCCCTTTCCCGTAAGTTCTTGATTGGCATGATAAACACGAAAACGTTGTTTGCATAAAGTACATTTTATGTGACACTGTTGTTTTCTTACCTTTGCTGTTAGGAAGGTCACACACGGATAGGAATGAGTGTGGCTAGGTAGTAACGAAACAGAACCAATTAAAAGAGCATCTGCCTCGCTTTTATTGTGACTTTTGCCGAGAAAAGGAAAATGATATTTTCTTTCTCGCCCTGTTGAATGTGTACAGGCCTGAAAACGGATGTCATTCCATCAGAACCTGGAGCTGCTGGTGGTGACATAAAAGCCATTCTTCCCCTGGGACAGGACCTTAGACCACTTTCCAGCGTGCACGCACCATACAAGGGCTGCAGCCGTCAAAACAGAATGCAGCATGAACGGGCAGCATGGCAGGAGCCACAGCCATCCATCCCGACCCTGGATCTTTAGCTGTAACTGTAAAACTCACGTGCAAAGTGTCTTCCTCATTTAGGAGCCATATAAATGCGAGGGCACGGCTGCAGGATGCGCTTCTGGCCGCGCCACGCTGAGCCTGGTGGGGCTCCCTCCTCCTGGGTCGGTAAATAGATCAGCGCATTGACGTTACTTCAGCGGCGCTTGGTTTTATGGTTCCTAGAACCCAGCGTGATTAGTTTCAAAAAACACAATTAAAATTATTTGAAAGCCGAGATAAAACTTGCTGAGAGGTCCATTTTTTTTTATAGCGCTTATCCAAACTTTGCAAGATCTACGGCTCTCGTGAGCGTTCTATGTGGTACGAATCCCATTCTTTCCGTGAGAGCCAGGGCAAGCCCCCCAGGCTCTGCTCTTGCCCCAGTGAGCACCCCAGCTGCGTTCAGAGCCCCCTGCCTTGAGGAAGATGCCTGGTGAGGAGGTGCTGACCGCGACTTGCTGGGCGCAGCCGAGGGAGGGTTTGAGTGGCCACAGCCTGGTGTGTGCTCTGACGGGGTCTGCTTTTTCCTGGAGTGGCTTCTCCGCGCTGTCCATCCATGAACTTGAATTTCCCTTCATCCTGTAGGACCCATCCAGGCTTGGAAATCCTGCCCATCTCCCCCTGAGCTCTTGTTCAAGTTGCTCCGCAGGGCTCCATCTTCCCCGGAGAAGCGGGGTCTGTGGGTTCCCCTTGCGCTCCCCGCTCACCGAGCCCAGCAGGACAGGTTTGGTCCTGCCGAGTTCATGCCTGAGCAAGTGGATGGAGGAGCAAATGGCCTTTAATTATGTGATGCTTTAAAATGCCACTGTGGCCACCAAGATACACTTCTGTGTCGTGCTGCTGTCTGACGTGTCACTTTCTATGTTTCTTTTGGGGACTGAACTTCCTGTGGCCCAGCGACCATCTTCCAGCAGGAAATGAAAGCGAAGAGTGGGAGTGTCCATCAGCTCCCTGCCAGGGACCGCTCAGCGTCTGTCTGTCCATCTATGCAATCATCATCTGTCTCCATCTGTCTGTCTGTCTGTCTATCTATCATCTACCTATCTGTCTCTATTTCTAGCCATCTTTTATCTATCATCTATCAATCAATCACCTGTCATCTATTTCTATCCATCATTTATCTTTCTATCCTCTATTCACCTGTCTGCATCTATATGTGTCTCTGTCTGTATTGATAGCCACATCTATGTCCATAGCTGTGTATCTGATTTAAATGGTGCTAGGGTCAAGTATTATGTGTGTGAGTATAAGAATGTGTGTCAGTGAGTGTGTTTGCCTGTGTGTGTGAGAATCCGAGTGTGTTGGCTGGCGCTGGAGAGCTCGTTTAAACAAAGGAGTGTTTCTCACCTGAGCTGACTGTAGACCAGACCATTGTGATGAACCCAAGTTTAACAACTCCTACACGAGCTGCGGACACAGCCTCTTGTGAGTGGCCCGAAGGCCAAGGCTTGGTGCTGGCTGATTTTTGGTGTCAACTTGACTGACCTGAGGCATCTCTCTAGATGCGTCTATGCGGGCATTCCTGGGAAAGATGTGACTCCATCCTCACCAGTGGGAGTGGAGTCGTCCAGTCCACTGAGGGCCCACGGAGAGCGACGCGGCCGAGGAAGGCTGATTCCTTCTCTCCTTGAGCTGGGCGAACCGCTCCCCTGCCCTGGGCATCCCAGCCTGGGCTCGGGTCCAGGGCTGGAGCTGCATTACCCTGTCGGCGTCCCGCTCTCCAGGTTGGTTGCAGAGGGTGTACTGGGACTTCTGGCCTGCATGATTGGACGACCCAGTTTCCACAATAAATAGGATAGGAATCCAGACACACATAAATAGGATGGGATCTACGGTGATATAAAGGAAGCTGGATCAGAAGCAGAGCAAGGAGAGCTGGAACTGACTCTGATACGGGAGGCTGGTGCCGTAGGCTGCGGCTTAACCCGCCATGCCACAGCCCTGGCCCGATTCCGAGCTCATTGTCTCAGCCATAGACTCATCGCTTGGTACAAACATTCGGCTACTTTACCGAGTGGTGATCTTATTTCCAAAGAAGCCTCCTCATCCTCATCTTCCCAAAGCCCGCGATGAGACTTCATCGTCCGTGTCACTGTCCAGGGCACGCGCAAACCGGAACAGAGAGGCAATCCCGGCGCTCAGGGCTGTGAGGGGCCGTCACACTGAAGCGAAAGGAAACACACACACCCAGGAACCCCCAGGCTGGCTGTGACGGGTGAAGGTCGCGTCCTGGTCCCCGAGGGAGACACTGGGAGGAAGGGAACAGGCCACACGGAGCACTGCCCGCGCCGGCCTCCTGACCCCACCTCAGCCGATGCGGGAGGTGAAGATGCGTAAAGCCTACAACACACACACTCACACACAAACACACACTCACACACACACTCAGTCACACACACTCACCTACACTCACACACTCACACCCACCCACTCACACACACACACTCACACACACACTCACGGTCACAAACACACCCACATACTCTCACACACACACACACTCATACACACACACTCACCTATGCTCACACTCACACACACCCTCACACATACACACACCCACTCTCACACACACATACACTCAGTCACACACACCCTTACACACACACCCTCCCACATATACACACTCACACTCACAAACACACGCACACACACACTCAGTCACACACACTCACCTACACTCACACACCCACCCACTCACACACACACACTCACACACAGACTCACGGTCACAAACACACTCATACAGACACACACACACTCTCACACAGATTCACACTCACACAAGACTCTCACACGTTCACATACACTCACACACTCTCGCACACTCATACACCCACACACACTCACATACACACTCAGACACAGATTCACACTCACACACAAACACACACTCAGTCACACACACTCACCTACACTCACACACACCCTCACAATACTCACACCGACCCTCACGGTCACAAACACACTCACACACTCACACACACAAACACACACACACACCCTCACACACTCACACATATACACACTCACACTCACACTCACTCACACACCCACACACTCTCATACTCACACACACTCACAAACTCACACACACCCTCACATATAGTCACACCCACCACTCACACACACACTCACGGTCACAAACACACTCACACAAACACACACGCACACACTCAGTCACACACACACCTACACTCACACACACACATATTCACACACACCCACACACCCTCACACATATACACCCTCACAAACACACACACTCACAAACACACACACTCACACACATACACTCAGTCACACACACACATACACACTCACACACACCCTCACACATATACACACTCACACACACTCACACACACATACACACACTCTCACTGATTCACACTCACACACACTCATACACACAAACATACACACACACTCACACATACACACACACTCACGGTCACAAACACACACACTCTCTCACACAGATTCACACTCACACACCCACACACACTCACACACACACTCACGGTCACAAACACACACACTCACACAAACACACACATACACACTCTCACACAGATTCACACTCACACACCCACACACACTCACACACACACTCACGGCCACAAACACACACACTCACACAAACACACACATACACACTCTCACACAGATTCACACTCACACACATACTCTCACACATTCACACACACTCACACACACACTCATGGTCACAAACACACACACTCACACAAACACACATACACACTCACATACACATATACACTCTCACACAGATTCACACTCTCACACACTCACATATATACATAAACTCACACACACACTCACACACACTCACACACACTCACACACTCTTGCACACACACTCACACCCCCACACACTCACACACTCACATACACACACTCACCCACTCACACACAGTCACACACACACTCACACACACAGACACAAACATACACACTCACACACACATATACACACTCACACTCTCTCACACATACTGAAACACATATACACACATTCACATACACTCACATACACCCACACACACTCACACACCCACACACACTCACACACACTCTCACACATTCACATACACTCACCCACTCACCCACTCACACACGCACACTCACACCACGAGAAAGGAAGGGGGCCTGGGCATGTAGCTCAGCGTTGGGACGCCCAAGTCCCACGCTGGAGCCCGGCGTCAGTACCCAGCCCCAGCTCCCAACGCCAGCTTCCTGCAGGGTCCGCCGTGGGAGGCAGCTGGGACAGCGCAGAAACGGCTCTGCCTCTCGTGGGGGGCCTGCACGGAGTCCCCATCCCTGACTCTGGTCTCTAGGGGTATCACAGCCACAGATGCCGAGCACAGGCCCAGCACACACAGGGGCGTGACCACGCTCGGCCGGGCTCGCTTCCTCCCTCCTCTTCTGCAGCCTTCCTCGCCCCGCCCACCGCACCCTCTGCCACGCCCTCCCCCCCAGGTCTCAGCCTGGGGCTTCCCTCGCTGTGGACCCTGCGGTCTCCCCTGCCTGCTACTCCCGCTCTGCCCCGCCCCCTCTTCCCTCCCTGCACGAGGGGGCCGGGTTCACCCGGTGTCTCCGCCAAGGCTTTGTCAGTCAGCACCCCCAATGCCGCCAGCACCCTCCGTCTTCCCCGCGTCTTGCCTGTGCCTGCGCGCGGTGCCCTGCTGTCTTCCCTCCCTAAGGACCCCCGGTGCCCTGCTGTCTTCCTTCCCTAAGGACCCCCGGAGCCCTGGCTCTGGCTGCACCACTGCCCCGCGTGCCTGAGCTCTTGGCCGACCCCCCCAGCTGCCTGCCGCCATCCTCCACCCCTTCCCCAGCTCCGGTGCCTGGCACTCTGCACCCAGCCCGGCCTCCCACGTGTCCCAGGCCACCCAGGCCGCAGCCTTCAAGGCCAACCCCAGCGCTGCCGTGGTCAGAGCCCTCATTCCTTCCCCTCCCACGGCGCGGCCCCCCGCATTGTCTGCAGAGAAGGACCTCTCTCTGCCTCGGTGACCCTACCTGACCAGAGCCCTGCAGACCGAGGGGCGCCCCCTTGCCTCCTCCTCCCACCCTTTGTCCTCTGAGCGCCCCCTAGCGTTGACTCTCCAAATTGCCACATTTCTGCAAATGACATCGCCACTCACCATCACTCACTTCTGATCGCATCTTCTCTCTCCCCATTCCCCGTATCCCGTGGCCACCAAATTAAATCAGCTTCCCTCTCAAGTTGCGCCTTAAACCCCCGCACTTCTCCGAGTCTCCGCTGCTTACACCTCACTCATCCTAACTCGACCCATCCCGAGAAACTCCTGCCGCGGAATCTTCTCGAACTTCCTTCCCTCTGCTCTCTGCTCAGCAGGCAACCTTCCTGCAGCCCGAATCCGATCGTCCTCCTTCCCTGTCCAAACACTGCAGGGTTCACACTGGGCCTGCAGTGAAGTTGTAGAAAGGTGCGCCATCTGCTTCCTACCCACTTTTTCTATTCATACACCGGGCCTCCTTGTTCAGTGCGGCACATAAATACCTACATGGGACGTGGCCTTCTCTGTTTTGACCACACCCTGGGCCCCGGTCTGGCTCACAGCCTCCTTCCCGGAGTCACAGCTGAAAACCATCTGCGGTCCTCTTGGTGGCTCCAGCCTTGCAAAGTCGGAAGAGTTCAGTTCCACGTTCCTTTATCATCTTTCTGGCAGCCCTGTGGGGTGCTGCACACAGGGAGCCTGTTCCACCGTTCGAGGGGCCGCCCTGGCTGAAGGGAACCAGGTCTAACTCACCGGGCCTCCGGAGCTTTGGTAACGGTCTCCACCACCCCCACACCGAGACAGACAAGCTTCACCATGGGCATTTTTGTGACAGGCAGAGTGGACGGTGAGAGAGAGAGAGAAAGGTCTTCCTTCCGTTGGTTCACCCCCAAAATGACCACTACCACCGGCGCTGCGCCGATCCAAAGCCAGGAGCCAGGTGCTTCCTCCTGGTCTCCCATGGGGTGCAGGGCCCAAGCACCTGGGCCATCCTCCACTGCACTCCCGGGCCACAGCAGAGAGCTGGACTGGAAGAGGAGCAACCGGGACAGAATCTGGTGCCCCGACCGGGACTAGAACCCGGTGTGCCGGCGCCGCAGGCAGAGGATTAACCTATTGAGCCACGGCGCTGGCCACCATTGGCATTTAAGCCAGATCCTAGACAGATATTTTATGATTTTACTTTACCCCTGCAAAAACATTGCTTACTTCTATAACTCCATGTGGATCGGGTCCTGCTCTGTCTCAGAAAGCCTGGTGGTAACGTGCCCTATCGGTTAAAGAAGCAAATTCTGCACCGCAAGGCTGTGAATGCTGGCGCACGTCGGGACAGCGGTGTGCTCACGGCCACAGTTCTTTCGTCTCAGGATGAGACGTTCCAGCCAAGTCCGACGTGACTGTTTCCCGTGTGAACACAGCCGATGGAGTCAGAGCTGCCACCTGCTCCTTAGCCACGTTGAGAGGCAGGAGCTTAATACATCAGATGTTATTTGCTATTTAGTCTCAGGTGGGAGCCCAGGATCAATAGCCTTAAATCAAGACTCTCTGTAGTCAGCAACAGCAGGGGCGTTTATGAGAATTCTGGCCCTTCCCTGTTAGCACATGGAACAGGCGCCAGGCGCCAGCTTCCAAGGGCTTTGTGCTGTTTCTCCACACTCACATTCTCTCTGAACTGTAAAGAATCTAACACAGGCTTACTCTAACAGATATTAGCCAGAATCCTTGGGCTATTTGTAAAGATTAAATATTAAAAAGGACCTCATGGCACTTGTTTTGAGGATTATAGGTTGAAATTAATCATCAGTACACATTGAAGACAGCACACATGCAAAACCATGACAATAACTCCCCTGCCGGGAACCCCGAGTGCAGGAAGCGGGCGTGTCCGGCAGGTGTGCTTCTGCCTCTCCCTGACTTAGCCAACGAGCATGATTTTAGGGTCATCACTGATTTTAAGGGCATTGCCGGTTCAGCAAAATCTTTTTAAAAACCTAACAACGTGTTCCTTGGCCTCGCGCTCCTGGGGAACTTGTCAGAGGATGCTAGTGTGAAGACTGTCCCGGCTAACAGTTCCACGTGAAGTCTGAAGCCCTCCCCACGGCTGTCTCTTGCGCAGTCCTGGGGGAGTCTGGCTTCCGCCAAGGGTGGCTCTGCTGAAGACAGCTCTCCGGGGAAGCAGATGGGTGGCCGTCCACGCAGCCTGGTGGGCCTGGGTGTCCCTGGGACTTCTCTGTTAAGTGATAAGTTAAAGACTAGAAAATATGCTACTCAACCAGGCCAGATGTGGGATGAGGCAGGGCACAAAAGTCACATTCATTCTGGGGTGCAGGCTCTCGTTATCAGAGGGTGCAAATGCGGCGTGCCAAAAGGTGGTCTCATAAAAACCAAAACGTTTAGATAGGGGTTTGTCTACCCACAAGGCTCTTTCTACTTTTGTTTAAAAAAAAAAAAGAAAAATGATTTATTTATTTAAAAGGCAGAGTTACACAGAGAGAGGGAGAGAGAGAGAGAGAGAGAGAGAGAGAGAGAGAGAGAGAGGTCTTCCATCTGCTGGTTCACTCACCAGATGGTCACAACCACTGGGGCTGGGCCAGGCAGAAGCCAGGAGCCAGGAGCTTCTTCCAGGTCTCCCACATGGGTGCAGGGGCCCAAGCACTCGGGCATCTTCCACTGCTTTCCCAGGCAGATCATCAGGGAGCTGGGTCGCAAGTGGAGCAATCAGGACGCAAACCAGCACCCACATGGGATGCCTGCGTCACAGGCTGCAGCCTAGCCCGCTGCACCACGACACCAGCCCGTCTTTCTGCTTCTGAATATCTCTCAGTAGCACTCTGATGACGATTTAAAGGACATTTAAAATACCTCGGATCTATACTGCTATCATGCAACCCGACTCGCAAATAAATGTTTCCTGTCTGAATCTGAGAGCTGCTAGAATCACTAGGCTCATAGTCAGGTTGCACACAGCACATAGTAGGACCCCTTGGCTTCATCCACCAAGCCTGCACGTGGCTTGCATGTCATACCTTAAGGAAATGCAGGCACCACAGAGCGGGCACTTCCAGGGCTGCGTGGTCGGAGGGACAGGGGTCAGATCCAGACCCACGGGGCCACGCTCTCAGCTGCTGCGCCAAAGCACTGGAGCCGTCACCTCCCGGGGGCACAGTAGCAGGAAGCTGGAATCAGGCGCCGAGACGCCGACCCGGGGGGCTTCATCTGGTGTGTGCCGAGGGCGTCCTCCCCTGACCATCCATTTGTGACGACACAGCACAAACACTGAAGTCCATTGCATGTTTTTCTCCTGTAAGATATGTGACTGGAAAACCCACATCTCCATTGAAACAGTGAGAAAATGCACAGGGAAACTCCAGAAGTAGCCAACAGGATGTTTAGGTTGCAACTGAGAGTCCAGGTGGGGTTTTGTCTATTCCTGTGACAAGGGTTAGACGTGAACTGCTGTGGTGCGCTCTCCAGTGTAGACCTGAGCAAACATCCGGGGCTCCCGGTGCAGAGGAACGAGGTGACTCAGCAGAAACGTCCCTGTTGCTGTCACGGCAACGTGGTGTCCCAGAACGGATCATGACAATGCATGAACACCAGCCCCTACGGCTTCTCAGTGCCTGTGCAGGCCGGGCTGCCCAGGGAGCCTGTCTCCCAGGATTCCGTCAGCCTCCCGAATTCAGAGAGCCAGACGCCCCCAGTCTCCTCCAGCTCCAGCCCCGAGGCCTTTGGCCATGAGGACTGGCGATGCTGCACATAAAAAGGGGACAGAACCCGACTGCAGATCAAATGTGAGGATTCACAGCTTACGGATTCCGTCATCATCGGAACGTTCACTTTGCGAAATCCAGCCACCCCTTGCTGAGCACTTGTGTGGGGCGTGTGAACCACGAGTGGCAGCGGGCAGAAGTGCACAAGACTCACTGCTCACGGAGTGGCCGCTTCACTCGGGAAAACCGGAATGAAACAGGTGGGACAAGGGGCTCGTTCCCACTGGGATGGCCGGAGAAACAGTCACAGAGGCCAAATCCAAAAGGTTGACCTTTAAGACTGAGTAGTTTTGGGGCCAGTACTGTGGCATAGGGGGTAAAGCGCCACCTGCAGCGCCAACATCCCATATGGGTGCTGGTTGGAGTCCTGACTGCTCCTCTTCCGACCCAGCTCTCTGCTATGGCCTGGGAGGGCAGTAGAAGATGGCCCAGTCCTCTGGACCCTGTACCCACATGGGAACCTGGAAGAAGCTCCTGTCCCCTGGCTTCGGATCAGCACGGCTCTGGCCATTACGTCCATCTGGGGAGTGAACCAGCAGATGGAAGACCTCTCTCTCTCTCTGCCTCTCTGTAACTCTGCCTTTCCAATAAATAAATAAATCTAAAAAAAAAAACTCTGAGTAGGATTGCCTGAGCAGGGGAGGAAGTGCAGCAGGTCAGGGGAGAGCAGAGCAGAGCCTCGGAGGCAGGGGAGAATTCTACGCGGGTAATGAAGTTTGGGCCGCGATGGAGAGGCCTCTGTAAGTCACCTCGAACCCAGGTAGTGTTGCTCCTGCTGCTGGCCTTCATGAAGCGTCTTGCAAACGAGATGACAAGACACCGCCCTGCTCTGCCGCATTCAAGACAAGAATTCAATGAAATCGCAGAGCAGATAGAGGGACCAAAAGCACCAAACTCAGATTTGGTGGCTGCGAAGGTTAACTGTGTGGAAGTAATGGCTGCGGCATCAACACGCAGCTCCCTTTGTGATGAGGGCACGTTGAAAGGGGCTTTTGAACCGTGTGCTTAACCCTGTTGTGCAGGGCGCTGAATAAACGCTGCTCTGTGCCCATCACCCTCTGCCTTAACCGTGGGTGTTCACCCACTCCAGCACAGAAGCGCTTTCACAGAATGTCTTTCTCTCCGCTCTTTAAATATTTACATCGGCTCATTAATAATGCAGAGTTGGCATTCGCGGCTCAGACTCCTGAATAATTGACGCGTTCATTTAGGATTTGCAACTGTTGGCTGTCAGATAAAGAGCGGTGTTTCAACAGGGAGAGGCTGCGGTGCAATTCGGCTTTCTTTGGTCTTACAGGGGCGGCAGAGGAAAACCACAAGCAAAGAAGGCGGCATACTAAGTGCGTGTGGCACACGGTCTCTCTGTTCAGAAAAGGAAGGACACGCATGCAGGCAGGCACAGTCGTCATCCCAACACAGGGCGGGTTTTACTGGTGCCATCCAGTTGAGGGGAAGGGAGTCAGGAAACCAGATTAAGTTCCGTGTTGCTCCTCTCTCCTAGTAAGGCTATTCAGTAATAGTTAGTTATAAAACTATGATATGGATGTGTGTATGTGTCCATACATGTGCAAGTATACACACAGTGCATGCATATACCACACATGCACGCACACATGGACACGGGGTGTGGGGACGGCCAAAGGGTCCAAGGAAAATGCCTATTAGGAACACCAAGTGTAGATTTCCAATTTTTTTGCACCGAAAAAAGCACTTTTCATTCCATTTTCTGTGAGCTTTCTGAAGCTCGCCCCTGCATATGTCTGTGTATTCCAATCACCACCAGCTTAATTACTATGACAGTTTTTTCCAAAAAGATGAAATTGGTTAAAAAGGAGAAAGTTAGTTCACGTTTTTGCATGACTCCCATCTCAACTGTCAAAGAGGCGACACCACAATTAATTTTTAACCCCGCTTTCTTCAGAGGATTTAATGTTAGTTATCACCAGTTTAAGGTCAAAATAATCCTTCCATTTGAAAAGAGGAATGTCCCAGCTGGCCCTGTTAGCCCATCTCCACCTTGCAAACAAGGGGAGGAAGAACATTGACACGAGGTTGATCGGATTGCTTTTCTTCCTTGGCGTCCACGGCAGGGGTGGCTTTGTCCCCTGCGTGGATCGCCGGCCGCGAGTGACATCACGGAGGTGCATTCGCTCTCTCTAACCTCCTGTGTGGACTCTGCTGTTTCTCTTCTTCATGAACTTGCACTTGGAGGGAAATAATCTTTTCCATGTGATTCCTGGCTCTTCCACTGGAAAATCTTTCTCAGTTTCACTCTGTTCCTTTTCGTGGACAAAGTGGCTTTCCAGCTCTTGTCAAGGGGATACCTGCTGAGGTTTTCACAAGGGCACGAGACACCACCTCGTCGGGTCCACTCGGGGGTCTTGTGATTCCGAAGGGGAAATATTGCAAGCGCAGTGACAAGGAATGGACAAGGCAGCTTCCCACCGACGCGCTCACTCCCCGCCCTCCGAGTGGCACCCACTTCCCCCCGATCCAGAATATACTTGACCTTCTGCCCAGGATGCACCGTAAGTGAGTGCCTGGTGGCCCGTGTCTGCTGGGGTCTCTGCAGCCCCGGCAGCCGGCTAAGCCGCCGCTGCTCCTGCAGGCAAACAGGCAATCACTCCTGTGCCTCGTGCCCTGATGTTTCTCAGTCTTGCCTTCCTGGGCAGCGTGGAAAACCTCCTCTGCTTCCGACTTCAAGATGTGCTCTTCGTAGAGTGCTCCTGGCTCACGGGAAGCCTGAAGAGACCCCTCCCCCTCCCACCCACCCCCCCGGAACACCCACATCCAGGCCCGCTCTATTCCCTGTGGGGACGGGACGGGGGCTCGATCAGGGTCTCACTGCAGAAATGGAAGCCACACCATGGTCACAACTCAGGCCGTTAATCTGGGGAAATTCTCACTCAGTGGGCGAACGGTGAAGGAGCGAACCGGGCATGGTGGTGTCAGGGCGAGCACGTACGCGGGTTCTCAAGGCCGAATGCCGGGAGCAGGTGGAGTGCCCGGGGCCAAGGCTGAGCTGAAGAGGACACGAGCCAACCGAGACCCTGCCCCAGGTGGACAGGGCCGGGCAGACACCTTGTTTCTTCTGTTCTCCTCACCTTTGACATACGTCCAGCATGGGCCACTGGCCGGATCCAGGAGGAGTCAGCTGACATGAACCTGGGTGTGTGCCTGTGCCACAGAAAGGGTGGGTGTCCAAAAGCCCTCCCCCCAACCCCACCATGTGCTCCTACCACCCCCCACCCTATGGGGGGAGGCTCCGACACTTTCCTAGGGCCCCTTCTGGAATGACTGAGCTCTTGTCTTGTTTGTAAGTCAAGGTAACCAGGTAGAGCTTCTAATTTGCACTATTTAGGTATCACGACATGAAGCGTATTTGAGTATGGTCTCAAAACCCACAGAAATCTTTTATAGGAGAAGTTGATTTAAACCGTAACACTCCCTGAGACTGGTGGAAACTTGCTTTGGGATTCAATTGAAGAACCTTAAAAATCAAACCAAGATGGAGTGACTTAAGCTAACACTATTAAAAACAAGAAGTCACCTTTGCCCCAAATAAAAAATTAAAGTTTAAAATTACAGCCCTAAACTTTTTCCCCCAAAGCTAAAATTAGGTGCAGCTATAAAATAAGGGACCCTATGCTTAGCTAGCTGAGACACTTGTGCCTGGCTGTGCTAAGACCTAACCCAGTTTGTATACCTCCTAATACTCAAATAACGGTGTGGGAAGTGGGACGCTGCTCTCCCACCAGGGGAACGAAGGGAGTGAGACGTCGTCCCCCTCAGGGTGAACAAGATGGCGCTGGCAGGGAAAGGAACTGCTAAAGAAGTAAACAACAAAATGGCAACGAGGTGCATGCCTCCCGTGTGATCTCGTAGCTGATTGGACAGAAGACGCATGCCCTTCACATGATCAGCTCGCTGATTGGACTGCTGTGTGCATGGACTCTATAGTGCTTCTGATTGGTTGCTGCGGGTATATAAACCGTGTGGCTCTGTGCTGGGGGCGCTCTCTGGACTCCCGAGTTCAGGAGGCCCGTCTGCACAGACGCCGAATAAATCCTCTTGCTTTTGCATCAGCTGGTCTGGAGTCTGAGTCTCTGGGGTGTGCCTCTCGACATGTTAGCATTCTCACTCCGAGGGTCTAACACAATGAAAATTCAAGTGCGATGGGACAGAAGACTCTCACAAGGCACTGATCCATGGGGGCCGTGTGTTCCCAAGTCACCGCACCCTTAGATGTAATCACGTCCTAGCTAATTCAAGGCAGAGGTTTTGTGTGTCACCTCCATGGAAATACGGGTGGCAACAGGAAGGACGCAAACACTGAGAAGGGGACGCGGGCACCTGATCTTCGGGGGACATGGGCTCTGCTCTGCCCACTGCGGACCTCGACCGCGGAGCGGCTGAATCGCTGCGCGGCGAGACAACTGCAGGAGGCTCAGGGTTGGGGTGGCCCCGGCTGATGGCCGCCCGGACCCAGCTCCCTCTCCACTTCACCCTTAGCCGAACGAAAGCGACTTTCTCATGCCCAGGTACTGAGTGGCCGCACTCTCATGGACTCTGGGTCTCCCGTCCTGGCTCTGGGCACGAGCAGTCATGACGATGCCAACGACTGTGTCGCAGTCAGGGTGCACGGCAGGAAACCGCATCCTGGAACGTCAGCTCACTCGGGAACAAAGTGGCCTTGACCGTCACGGCGAGCGCTGGAGGAGAGGGTGTGAGGCATCGGCGGAGGGACTCAGGACACGGAGTGCCGGGAGCAGCTGCTTCTTCCCTTCCGGGCACCGCCGGGAGCAGTGCACCCCCACAGCTGCCGCGTGGCCCCCGAGATGTGGATTCCACCTCTGAGCCCACAGGCACCGGCACAGTGGCGCCTGCCACAGCTGGGTCCGTGACACTTCCAGCAGTGGACAGAGTTCCTCCAAGCAGTCCCTGGAAAAGGAAGCAAAGATGTTTATTTCAGCACAGGACATTGCAAATCCGTGCGTAGGAGGAGCCTTCAAACAATCTGTGGGAAATGTGTATCATGAAAACTCTGCATGCGTTTCATTCATCTGGTAGCAAAATAAACTTATTTTCCTTTCCATTTTCCCTGAGCCTTTTGAGGGGCCCTTTGTCTTGCGATGGTTGATCATCTACAACTCTGGCTATGAGGAAGTCACAGAAATTTAGCTGTTATTTCTTTAAAGTTAATTAAGTTTCTAAAAAAAAAGAACAAGTGAAATTAACTAAAAGATGCAATGACTTTGAACAGCCCTTGTCTCCACTGTTGAGGAACAGTTGTGTTGTGCTTTGCTTTGTTTTGTTTTTGTGCAAATTGTTGAACTCTTTACTTAGCACAGAGTTGGTCTTTTGTGTATCAAGTTAATTGAAAATGGATCTTAGTGGAGAATGGGACTGGGGATGGGAGCGGGAGGAGGAGGGTGGGAGGGTGGGTATGGTGGGAGGAATCACTATATTCCCAAAGTTGTACTTATGAAATGCATGAAGTTTGTATTCCTTAAATAAATGTTTTTTTTGGGGAGGGAATGCAAATAAATAAAAGAAAGAAAGAAAGAGAGAAAGGAAGAAAGAGAGAAAGGAAGAAAGAGAGAAAGTAGGAAAGAAAGAAAGAAGAGAGATTCAGCTGTTAGACCCTCAGTTCTGTCTAAACCTACAAGAGGGGTGAATGGTGGCTGAACTCCAAAGTATTATCCCAATATTTGACTTTGGAAGATTAACATCATTTTTGATTGACGAATCATAATCAGACACACTCCTGGGGTACCATGGGAGGTTTTGCTGGGTTCAGTGGGCTGCCGTGTCACCATCTCACGTCCCAGGCCTGACGTTGAAGTGTGTGTGTGAGACTTCGAGGAAACACTCAACCTCATACACAGACCAGACGGGCTTGCGAGGGACTCCCCGCCCCTTTCTCTCTCTCTCTCTCTTTTTTTTTTTTTTTTGACAGGCAGAGTGGACAGTGAGAGAGAGAGACAGAGAGAAAGGTCTTCCTTTACCGTTGGTTCACCCTCCAGTGGTCGCCCTGGCCAGCGCACCGCGCTGATCCGAAGCCAGGAGCCAGGTGCTTCTCCTGGTCTCCCATGGGGTGCAGGGCCCAAGCACTTGGGCCATCCTCCACTGCCTTCCTGGGCCACAGCAGAGAGCTGGCCTGGAAGAGGGGCAACTGGGACAGAATCCGGCGCCCCGACCGGGACTAGAACCCGGTGTGCCGGCGCCGCTAGGCGGAGGATTAGCCTAGTGAGCCGCGGCGCCGGCAGAGCCATGGTTTCCTCTTACAGTCCTGCAGCTTCGACAGTCAGGGTGGAGCCCAGAGGCCGGCGGGGCGGAAATGGCCTTGGTCTTTGGAGATGCAGAAGTGTCCCTGAGGTGCCTGCTCACTCCCAGTCGATGGACACCCAGTCTTTCTCTTTGTCGGTCAGGTCATCTTCAACATGCAGCCGAAAACTGACTTTTAACGTGTATATTTTACTGAGAGAGTTTGCAGAAGCAGTGCTCCGAAACTCAAAATAAATAGGCAACAAAGTCCGGCAACGGTAGTGGGTATCTCCGGGAAGTGGGGCAAGCCCGTTTCCAGGAATCACTGTGTGCAACCCAGTCTTTCCAAAGATGCAGAAAATTCCTTGGAAGCAGCAGGGCCTCCACAGGGCTGGCACTTCCAGTTCCGACTGCACCGCTAACGTAATGCAGAACCTTTTCATCCCAGAGCCATTCTTCCGAGACCAATATGTGTATGTGCTAAGAGCTCTGCGCTATCCCAATGTTTAATATCAGGCAGTTGATATTACTCCTTCTGACTCAAAATTGCTCATGCCAGGTGTTAATAGAGCCTGCGTGCCCAGTTCCCCAGCAGGAATGTGGGTCCTGTTTAACACATCTGCATCGCCAGCTGTCATTACGCCCACTGGGCAAAGCTCAGAATCCAGCAAAGCTCGCCCCTCTCCTCTTGGGCGGAGGTTGGTTTAGACGGACGTATCTGTCTCCCTGTCTGTCCACTCAGAATAGATTTTCTATCCATTTCAATGTTTGCCACGTGCTGTTTGTATGTTAAAACAGATTGGAGAACAGTGACAGTTCAGAAACACTAGCTGTTCACAGATGGCTTGTTGGTGGGTTTTGGGGATCGTTCCCTGAGCTGGGCACGGGGGTGCAGCGTGGGTGCCACACACTCTCAGGGAAACAGGCGCCACCGGGAGAGGCCTGTGTGTGACCGGGGCGTGGCTCTTGTCTGGCTCCATGCCTTGGTGGGGAAGGGAACTGACTTGGGATATTTGCCATCCCTACAAGAGTGGTCCTGTTCTTGTGGAGAGTCCTACCTGGACTTCTCCCTCCCATTCTCCAAAACAGCATCTGGATCCCTCACCTACACGGGGACTGTTTGCAGATCGCCTATCCTACATGAATTTTCATGGCTGAAATTGGGTATGGGAAGTAAGAAATGAAATCCCAGAGGATCAAAGGGCCGCTGACTCTGCTGCTGAGTCCCTCAACAGAGAGCCCAGCCCAGGCATCAGCCGTGGGCGCAGAACATCCCACGACATCGCATAGGGAGCCCTTGATGGCCAGAGAACCCACGGTAGACGCAGCAGCTGTGCCAGACTGGAGAGCCGTGTTACTGCTCCGCAGGAACCATGGGAGCCACCAGCCACGCTACACACCAGTGCTCCTGTCCTCCCCCAAGGCCCACATCGAAGCCCAACTCCCAGCGAGATGGCCTTGGGAGGCGGCTGGTCCTGCGGGTGGACGTCTTCCCCGTCCCCCCTGCTAGCAGGTGCCTGTCACGGGGCTCCCAGCTGAGCGCAGTAATTAATTGGGCAGGATGGTGCGGCAGAAAGATGGCCAGATGGGCCTGCGTGTCTGGTGCAGACTCTTCAACTCTTCAGAGGACAGCAAAAAAACGCAACCAAACGCTATAAAAAATACTGTTGTATGCATTTTCGTCTCTGCCAAAGCTTTTGTCACACCTGCTGTAGGCTGTAAAATTACTTGTCAAATCACATCTCAAATTATTAAAGAGTTTCCAACGTTCAAGACGGAAAACGTGCTTCGTGAGAACGTGAGGGCTTTGGGGCGTCCTGGTAACCGTCCGGCCTTGCCCATCCCTCCTGCTTGGACAACTTGAGCTCCACAACCACCCATCGGCTGCCCCGGCTTATGGGGCCACTTCCTTCCACAAGTTCACGTTCAGCAACCCCCGACTCTCCTCTTCCTTCTCTCAGCCTTGGCTTCTCCGCCAGGAGCTTTTCTCCATCTCTGTTTCTCGTGAACTTGAACTTGCAGCTCTCCTATTTAGTTCCAGAGAATCTCCCTGCTTCTCTGACGCTCTTCTCTCGTGGCGAGTGGTTCCGTTTTGCACATGGACGACCAGGGCTGCTTAACTGTGTGTCCTCCTTGGCCATGCATGGTCTCTGTTGGTCAGGGCTCTATTTTCCTGCTGGTTTTGTTTTCTCTCTTTGTAGGCCTTCCCCACTTGGCCTTCACCATCTATTTGTATTTAAAAGTAAGGCAAGAAGCCGGCGCTGTGGCTCACTAGGCTAATCCTCTGCCTGTGGCGCCGGCACCCCGGGTTCTAGTCCCAGTTGGGGCGCCGGGACCCTGCACCCGCATGGGAGACCAGGAGGAAGCGCCTGGCTCCTGGCTTCAGATCGGCACAGCGCACTGGCCGTAGAGGCCATTTCGGGGGTGAACCGATGGAAGGAAGACCTTTCTCTCTGTCTCTCTCTCTCTCACTGTCTAACTCCGTCTGTCAAAAAAATTAAAAAAAGAAAAAATACAAAGCAGTAAACTAGAAGCCCCACTTTCTCTTGCACATTGTGGGTGTGCAGGACGGGGCCCGGGTGCGGTGGCTCGCGAGCTGTTCCCTGGTACTGTAGGAAGCCAGGCTTCCCGCAGGCACCCAACAGCAGCAGCGTTTTTCCTCTGTGTGTCTGAGTTCAGGAGTTATCCCGTCCCACCGGCCGTGGTTCCAGGAGCCCATCTTTCTAGTACAGGCTCATTCAATGAGCCCTGGCCTCCGATATTCGATATTTTACTAAAGTTCCCGTTTCAGCTCTTGTCTATGCCTGGCCTACACAGTTCTAGTTCTTTCTCTGCACAGATGGAAATCCCCCTGCCTTGCTCGAGGCTGGGGGCACCTGTGTCCTGAGGAAGGAGGGGGCATCTCTCTCCAGAGGCCTCAGTCAGCCCCACCATTTCCAGCCCAGGGCTTCTCCCCCACCCCCATTCCCCATCACTGGTGCCCGAAGGCATGTGTGCGCCTCTCTGAGTTCTGTAGGGATCCGGCTGCCCTGGTTCACTGGCATTTGTGCATCCTGTGGGCTGACAAGGAGGGCTCTCCTCCAAGCCCTCTCAGATCGTGTGTGCCACTGTCTTCAGTGGTCTTTTCCTTGTGGGCTTACAGGTGTCTATCAATTTTTATTTTATTTATCTCTTGAAAGGCAGAGTTACAGAGAGACAGGGAGGGAGAGAAACAGAGATCTTCCATCAGCTGGTTCACTCTCCAAATGGGCACAACGGCCAGGGCTGAGCCAGGCTGAAGCCAGGAGCCGGGAGCTATGTCCGGGTCTCGCACACTGGTGCAGGGCCCCAAGCATCTTCCTCTGTCTTCCCAGGTGCATAAGCAGGGAGCTGGATAGGAAGTGGAGCACCCAGGACTCGAACAGGCACTCATGTGGGATGCCAGCACCACAGATGGCAGCTTTACCCACTACGCTACAGCACCGGCCCTGAGGACCATATCTGAGCATCATTAATTCCCTCATGTCTATTCCTCTTTTAAACAAAAAAGGCAGGAGGGGTCCTGCTGCTCTTGGAAACCCAGCAACGAGTCTGGCATCCTGGCATCCGACACAGGACGCCGAGTGAGCCACGACTGGGTTGCTCACTGGCTCGTTCTCTAGAACGCACCTTGAGAAATGGGGGAACCAACTAGAACCTCAAGAATGTCGCAGAGCTGAGGCACAGGCCAGATTGCCACCGGGACAGTTCTGTGTAGAACTGTTTCGCAGTGAAGGTTGTATTTCTCCATCGTAAAGGAGATCAGAGCTAAACGCCAAATCAGTTTAGTGGCTGCTATCTTCCTCCAACAACTGGTGCCCTTACGTCCCCTACCGGACTCCTGGGACAGACATTGTAAGCCTCTAGCTGCAGATGTACCGAGCTGATAGGATCAGAGAGACAATGGTTTAGCTGGGATAAAAGAAAGGTCGGGATTTCCCAGCTGTTTTGCTGTGTTTCCGTCTAACCTTGTAGCTCACCTTGCATTTCTCGCTGCGCCAGGAACTGACTTAACTTGGAGGAGCCCTCTCACGTGGGCAAAGAAACGTTCGATTGGGAATCCCATGGTCTTCCGTGGTCCATTTCCAACAGTGGGGCTGGAAACCTCCTGTGGGATAATGCACAGTTGAAAAGCCCATGACCTTATAGAAGCAATTAAGTTGGCTGCAGGCTGGGGTCTGAGTCCATGCACTTTGGGAAGTGTTAAATCTATTTTTTTTCAGCGAAAGAAAACAAGACATTGCAGACACTGAATAAATGTATTACACATGACATGGTGTGCAGCCTAATTATACAAAGAGAGACTATGCTCTGTGTGTTCATCCCGTGTTACTTCCCAGAAAAAAACCCTTCTGGGCTGGGCATGCGGGGTGGGGGTTACGCTGCAGCCTGGGAAACCTGCACCCCGTGTCCGAGCCTGGGTTTGAGTCCTGGGTCCGCCTTCAATTCCAGCTTCCTGCTAACGTGCACCCTGGGAGGCAGCAGGCAATGGCCTAAGTAGTTGCGATCCTGCCACCACATGGGAGACCGGGGCTGTGTTCTGGGTTCCTGGTGTCAGCCTGGCCCAGCCCTGGCTGTTGGGGGCACTGGGGGAGTGCACCAGCAAATGGAAGATCCTTCTCTCTCTCTCCCTCTCTCTTGGTCTCTCTGCATTTCAAAAAATGTTAAAAACACAAGAAAGCGTCCTTTTCTCTCCGCGTGGGAGGGAAGGCTTGCACACGGGTGTTTTGTACTCGTGCTCTCGTGGGAAGCACTTTCGCCGTGCCTGCCCGTCATCCCGGTACTTAATGCCTCTCCGAACGTGTCTGCCACGTGACGACTCTCACACTGGCTCCTGCTCATGACAGTGCCGCAGTTCCCAACTGGAGAGGTCAGACTAGGACCAAAGGCCGCCACATGTCCCGAACCTCAGCCGGGATGCACTTGGTGATGCCTCGGGCTGGGATCTGGCCTCGGGATCACCTTCTGAGGGTCACACCGAGGAGGTCCGGCCCTTCGTAGCCACACCGTCACAAGCACAGCCCTGGAGACTGACGTGTAACACCCGGAGAGGTGGTTCAGTCTACAACAGGGACAAGCAAACTGCGGCTCAGGATGAGACACGCCCACGGGCTGGGCGTGTGCGCCTTCTCCCTTTGGTAGACCCGCGTAGGCAGCGCGCCCTGTGGTTCGTGGAGGGGTGAGCTCAGAGTGCGCACCAGCGCAGTTGGAAACGCAGCCCTCCCCACAGGGGACGGTCCCAGCCCCGGAGCACCGCGTGCTTGGTCTCAGTCAGAGGCGTCCTCTCCTCCAGGGAGCAGACAGCCGGACGGGCGGGCGTGAGCGTCTGTTCCGTCCTCCCTGGGGCTTCCCGGGGCAAGGCCGGCCCTGGGAGGCGGAGACTGCGGCCAAGTCTGCTCTCCGGGCAGAGCTTTGTCTCCCCCCACTTCTTCACTCTTGCCCTCGCACTGCTGCGTGTTGTGCCCTGGAAGCTTTGCGGTCCCCTCCCCAGCATTGTCCTACCTAACCTCTGGCTTAATCAGACTTCCCAGCAGAAGTGCGGCCAGAGCCCCCTCGCTGGCCTGCTGGTCCCAGCCCGGGTCAGATCAGTGCAGTGTTAAACCTATTTCACCAGGTTCGTAAAGGTCGCTCCCCATCTTTTATGGCCTCTGTGTCTGCGGGACAGGCTCAGGCCTCGGCACCCACGTCCAAGCAGCTGCTTGTTCTCATCACCGAAACCTGCACCCGAGACCCAGAGTGCTGTGTTCATGCCCAGTGTGACCATTGAAAGTGCGCGGATCAGCTCGTCACTTGCTGCGGTATCCCAGCAGCCGTCCACCCAGCGGGCAGAGGAAGGATGGTCAGTGGGCGTGCTTAGCCTTCGGCACAGCGCGGCCGGGACCACAGAACTCCGGCTGCTCCCTGCAGCGGTTTTCCCAGGAGTGCTTCCCCTTCCTGGGATCTGATGTGCAGGTAACGGATCCCCAGGCTGGATCCCCAGGCTGGGACGACTCCTGAGCCCCTTCCAGGGATCTGATGTGCAGGTGATGGATCCCCGGGCTGGGACGACTCATGAGCCCCTTCCTGGGATCTGATGTGCACGTAATGGATCCCTGGGCTGGATCCCTGGGCTGGGACGACTCCTGAGCCCCTTCCTGGGATCTGATGTGCAGGTAATGGATCCCTGGGCTGGGATGACTCCAGAGCCCCTTCCTGGGATCTGATGTGCAGGTAACGGATCCCCAGGCTGGATCCCCAAGCTGGGATGACTCCAGAGCCCCTTCCTGGGATCTGATGTGCAGGTGATGGGTCCCCGGGCTGGATCCCCGGGCTGGGATGACTCCAGAGAGAGGCAAACGGAGACAGGCCGCCTCTCAGCACCTGGAGAGAGCCCCGCGGGGAAACACCCGCTCCGCTGCACCCCACGTTACTTCCCGCCCTCGGACACCCTCCCAGCACCCCCGACGATCCACCTTCAGCCCTGAAGAACGGCTTTTGCTGACCAGGGAATCCTAGAGATATTTGGAAAATAAGGTCACCGCATTGTCTCCGTCTGCCTTTGTTTCTACTGGAAGATCAGCTGCTGTTCAGTTGTCACTCCCCCGGCGACTCTAACGCTTCCTCACTCCGTCTCACTTCGGGGCCGTGTGCACTCGCCGTGGGGGTTCAGGCCTCCTGCCTCTGTTGCCTGCTGTCTTCGTGAGGTTGGGAAACACGCGGGCCAGCATCTCTTCACAGAGCACGCGCTCCCGGCTCCTGTTCTCGGCTCTGGCACCCCCACCGCCCCTGTAGTAGACACGCCCACCACCCCCCTGCACCCTTGGCCCTCCCCCGCCTCCGCGCACCTGCGCTGCCCCACCCACCCGCTTCTTTCTGTGCGCTCCGCACGGGGCCTCACCTTCTCTGTATTCAAAAGCACAGAACTTCCTACTCATATGTGTCTACTCTACATTTTTATTTTCATTATTTTTTTTCAGACTAAGACATCCCGCTCACTTCTGTTTTACAGTTCTCATTTTTTAACCAAAATGTTCAGTCTTGCATTTATATAGTGAACATACTAAACATATTTATTCTAAGTGCTGAGTCAGACCATTGTATTACCTAAATCCCTGGGTCTGTTTCTATTGTCAGTCACCGTTAAAAATGTGTTATTTTCCCTTTACTTGCATGATTGTCTATGAGCAGGTGTTGGAGCCTTACAATAAATAACGTGGAAGTGATTTGATTGTAAACTACTATCATCTCGCAAAGAGGGCGTCCATTTATCTCGGGCGGGCGGTTAGGAACTCAGTGCTAGAGACGATTGTGCAGGCCTAGGCTTCCGTCTCTGCAGACCAGACTGTTTGTCACTCCCAGAGGTGGGCTGCAGCCCCCGCGGTCTCCTGGTGCCGCCTGTCAGAGTCCCAACCCAGGGCGTGCAGGAGCTGCCGAGCCCACGCTCCCGCAGGCAGGCCCTGGACTGCAGCTCTGCCCTGGCGCAGGGGCCCGTGGGGAGGCGACAGCTCTGGCCAGTTTCTCGGGCTCAGTGCTTGGCGTCAGCAGAAACCCCAGAGGAGCAGAAGAGCGAACCCCACCTCTCGGGGTTTCTTCTCTCCTGCCGGCCGCCTGACACTGCGATGTCTTCCAGCAAACGACGCTTCCTGCCCTCCCAGCTGCTCTTGGTGAAGTCGGTGTCACCTCTCTGACCCGTCACTGGTCAAGCCACGTTCTTGTGTGTAGAGCATTTGACCAATAATTGACTTATTTATTTGCTAATTAATAGTTATAATCGAAATACCTAAAATCGGCTGTTCATAGGTGAGTTTTTATATTTGTAATCTTTTCCTCTCCAAATCTCTTCACATTTCATCCTGTGAGACAACTTGACATCTAAATATTGAGGTTCTTCTCGGTACTGTGTGTGCATCTAAGATTCGGTTCCTGTTACTTAAATGTGAGCCCTCTCTCTTCAGTCCTGATGTTGAGTGAGCAATGATACGGGGGTGGAGATTAGGGAAAAGAGCAACACAAATCCGGACGACTCATTTTCTATGGATTTGGGCAACTATAATCCTAAACTAATTACATGGCGGTGCAGAGGCAGGTGCTCATTTATATTACCACTAAATTTTCATTATATCACAAAGACAAACATATAGAGGACGTAGGAGCCTGGATTTGCAAGCCCTGCACTTACTGGATGACAGGTGTTTAATTCGGTATGGCTCTTTTTGAATTCGTAATGAGTAAGGGCCGGTTCCCCCAGCACTTCCTTGCTAACCGTCTGTCACAGCAACAGGGAGACTGAAGGCAGCGCCCTAATGCGGGCAGTGTGCGGTGAAATATGAGGCCGATGGGGTGGCGTGCCCTTGGCTGTGAACTCCCTGGGGCTCGTCCAGCTTCCCAGCCACAGCTCCAGACTGGTGGGCATCCTGTGCTCAGAGCCCCTGCTCCACAGAGGATGCCTTTGAGATGTCTGCCTTCTTCATTAATGGTTCCCCAGAATCGGGGGCTTGTGTAGCTCTCTGAGCCACTCCCCCCTTTCTCCATCTCCCATACCATGTTCTACGTCCACATGGGCACCACTCCTGTGTCTGAATGTTCTGGTTTTCCTCAGGGTCCTGTGAAGATCCCTTCCACTCCTCTGTATGAAGAAAATTCCTGCACATTCTTGTGGTTTCATCCATCTGCCAGAAAAGTTTGACTCTGCTGGGAGCTTGTGGGGGGCGAGCAGTTTCCCTATCGGGTGATCAATCCCCCGTGGCTGTCAGAGCCTCCAACGAGCACGGGCACCTGGTCCAGGAGGAATGAGCAGTCTCTGGGCGGGCGGGGGTGCAAAGCCTGACTGCGGGGCGTGAGGAGAAGGTGGTGTCCTTTGCTGGGCTCCCCAGGAGGGGTGCGTGGGAGGGCTCCGTGTGCATGGAGGGCCCCAGGTCCACCTTCTCCCACCTGCCTTCACCGTCTCCCACCTGCCCCCTCCCCCACCCTGAACACCTACTCAGACAGCGCAGCCTGAATACCAGAGCACAACTGGGTACCCGCTGGTCTCTGCATTTATCTTCTTGCTGCAAAATGGCTTTGTCTCTTAACTTAGGATCGTTTATCTATCCCCCCATGCGAATTTACACGCAGCCAAGTGCTCACTCAACCTTACTTCTCCTCGGAAAGCTGCTTGAAGTGGGAAGGGGAGGAAGTAGCAAGCCCCTCACTTCCTCTTCTCTGGAAGCCCGAATGAAGCACTTTTGCATTGAAAGCACTTGGGTGGGTTTGTGCTGCCCACCAGTGACACAGCCTCAGGGCGGCTCCAGGGCTGCGTGGGCAGCTCTGCCCCTCCTCTTCCTCGTCACAGCGCCACCTGCACTCCAACCAGGCACCGCAGAAAAGCAGCGCCTTGTGCAGCTCCGCCTGCAGAGAGCGCCCCGTGGAAGGGGCCCGCCAGCAGCTGGGCTCCGTGGCCTCACGCACAGGTGGCCTCTGTGGCCAGGGAGGTCCCCCGTGAGGTGGACACTTGGACACTGCACCGACACTGGCAGCCAGCAGACTGCATGGTGCGCTTGCACAGCAACCGGCTCCGACTCAATCATCCTGCAGATTCAGCTCTGCCCAGGGACAGGCTCCTCTCGCCAAGCCTGTCCTGTGCCAGGAGAGCTGGGCCTTGCTGAGGGTGCCCTGAGCTGGGACAGTGCAGTGTGGGGAGGCACAGAGGCCCGATCTGCCGCTCTGCACGCTGCCCTCTGCCCTCACACAACCTGGGTTTGCATGAAAGAGAGAGAGAGCTCCAAGCTGATTTATACAGGAGTTGTACCCAATATGTTTCATTTAGAAGGACTGGAGGCAGCCGGCGCCGCGGCTCACTAGGCTAATCCTCCACCTGCGGCACCGGCACACCGGGTTCTAGTCCCGGTTGGGGAGCCGGTTCTGTCCTGGTTGCTCCTCTTCCAGGCCAGCTCTCTGCTGTGGCCTGGGAAGGCAGTGGAAGATGGCCCAAGTGCTTGGGCCCTGCACCCTCATGGGAGACCAGGATAAGTACCTGGCTCCTGGTTTCGAATTGGTGCAGCGTGCTGGTGGGAGGGTGAACCAATGGAAGGAAGACCTTTCTCTCTGTCTCTCTCTCTCTATCTAACTCTGCCTAACCAAAAAAAAAAAAAAAAAAAAAAAAAAAAAAAAGGACAGGAGGCTAGAATATAATAAAGAGGGCTTAAATTTTGACCACATGGGCCCAAGGCCAAGTGCTCGGTGGGGGGCTCTCCCTGACCAACTGACCCGACACCCTTCCACACCGCCCTCTGTGGCTTTCACTAGTGGACTCTGTCGTCTGCTTTTGCAGCACAGAGGCTGTGCCTGGTTAGTTCACAGGGACACACACTGCCCAGCACCGGCCCCAGCACCCGGCAGTAAATGGGGTTGCAGAGAGAAAGGGGAAGACAGAATTCCAGGTGTCCGTCAGCACCTAATGGAATCAACAGGAGCAGCCTCCCACTCAGGAGGGTCAAAATTTGCATAAACGCAGAAAAGCTTAGATAATTAGCGACGAAGCCAAAAGCGTTAAGATTGTGCAAGACGGATGCACTGATTGACCAAGGAACATCTGTGCGCATGTATGTGTTTCATTGAGAAAATGTAGATACTAGTTAAACAGCAGGAAGCTAATACGGAAGCTTCAGTCTTTATAATTGGAGGCCTCCTGATTGGGAGCAAAGCACAGCTTATCTGAAACACACCGCGCTTAGGTGACTGCTGATAAAGACGCCGGAATAAATTACTTTGTGCAGAAAGTGTGCACCCAGTACTCGTTTCAAGGAAGAAATCTTTCTGTATCTCAAGTCTTATGAGATTTGGATTTCAGCAACAGTAGACACTACTGGAAAAGTCACGTTTTAAGTGTTCTCGTAAACAATTGTCTGATCAAGCTTTGTACATTTCTGCAAATGGTGGCAATGGGCATGGTTATCATCGTGAGCTCAAAATGTTTAGGTGTCCACTTGGCTTCCTGTTGAGAAAACAGCCAGCCATGCCATGCATTTGTTCTTTCAGCCAGTGACTCAGGCAACAGCACTGCGGGGTCTAGAGACAGATGGAGGGCTGTCACGTGCACGGCCCTGTGCCCTGCACCCCACAGGTTGGACAGGACGCACTCCCTGTCCCAGAGCAGTGCATTCGCACAGGGGAGCCGGGGCATCACCTCCTTCCTGCTCCTTGCACAGGATGGGAGGTGCACGCCCCACGTAACGACGGGGGTGTGGGCGGGGAAAAGTATGCACCTGCAGAAGCTGGCCCGGCATAGTGTCAGGCAGAGGAGTGAGGACAGGTGTGGCCATTGTGGTGGGCACCGAATGCCAACTGAGAGGCTGACTCGATCTGTGGAACAGACCAGCATCTTGGCATTGATCTAAAGTGTCAAAAAGACAACTGGGTTATCGGGCCGAGGCAGAGGGGAGCTTGTGGGCTGCTTTGAGAAGCAGCACTAATTCTACAGTTCTTACCCGAAATGATGCGAAAGGGCTGTGAGATGCTGCATTTCCGCAGCTGTACTTGGACTGGATGCCCTGTTTCCAATGTTTGATTTAGAAGGACAGGCAGCGACCTCAGCAGTGGTCAGCAATAGAAAAGAATTATTACAGGACACATAGCAACTGGCCGAGCCCTTGACCCGACTGCTTGGACGCCCGAGTTCCATTTGTGAAATTACTTTTCCAAGCCAGGGTGTGCCACTCGCCTGGCAGAACGGCTTCTGGGCAAACAGCTAAGTGGCCTGGGTGTCTTTGCAAGTCCAGAGTGTGCACCCCACAGACGCCATGATGTTGGCCCTGAGCTCTGCTCATGGTTCTAGCAGAAACGTAATTCCCGCCACCGCTTGGAGGCTGAAAGTTACAATGAGTCCTTTTCAAATCGAGTTTTCCCTCCTTTCCTCCCTCCCTCCCTCCCTCCCTCTCTCTTTCTCTCTTTTCCTTCCTCCCTCCCTCCCTCCCTCCCTCCCTCCCTCTCTCTCTCTCTCTCCTTCTCTCTTTCTCTCTTTCTCTCTTTCTCTCTTTCTCTCTTTCTCTTTCTCTTTCTCTTTCTCTTTCTCTTTCTCTTTCTTTCTTTCTTTCTTTCTTTCTTTCTTTCTTTCTTTCTTTCTTTCTTTCTTTCTTTCTTTCTTTCTTTCTTTCTTTCTTCTCTGCTATGTCCCCATCTGCTCTTGGTAAGACTCACAGATGGGGCCGTCCATCATGGCTACTCAGGATACACTTGCTGCGCTGGGCTCTCTGCTGGAGCCAGCTCCATCCGCACCAAGCCTCAGCCAAGAGACTGGACAGCCCCCAAGGGCACCCCCGCCTGCCTTCCGTCACTCGAGTAGGAGCTTGTGAGGGGAAGTCCTTCTGTCTCCGGGCTCCCCTAGAGGAGTCAGAGCTGGAAGGCTCAACTCAGCCCTGACCTTCGTTTTCTGTCAACTGACCACTTCTTCTGCTCCGTGGCCCAGGCTCCGCCCAAACTTCCAGGACCCTGAGGCCGAGGGTGGCCTGCGGGGTCCATGAGCAGACAGCTCTTCTGCAACACCCACGCATCAGATCTGAGCTTGTCCCCGCACCATCCGCTGTGTCGGGAGGGTGTCTTAAAGAGGACAATGCAATGATTTTTCCAAGATTTATAATGAGAACTCCCGCTTGAGCTAAGTAGTGCATCCTTGTCTCCAGTAATGACTCTCGGCTGCCTTTTTCTAGCTTTCTAAGCGCTGGATGCGGGCAGCAGCTGCCTCCTGTGCCACCTGCAGCTTCAGAGGGGGGCGATGCCGCCAGCGGTGTCCGCACAGCTGGCCCCGGGCAAGGCTCTCCGTGTGGAGCCTGCAGCTTCACGGCCCTGGGCAGTGAGGAAGGACCAGGGGTCAGGTAGGCCCCAGGTGCTCACCTGCCAGGAACCTACCTGTCCTGGGGGCGGGCTCGGCTCCAGCACCTGCCCTGGAAACAGGAACGATGGGGCTTACTGCCGCGGCCCAGGTAAGCTACACGGTGACACCACACTAGGCAAGTCAGGCAAAAACCGTTTACTGGGTCTGTGCAGGGGACAGCCGGGGCCTCTGTCAGGGGCTGGAAAGCTTATAGGGCCCCTTCTAGACACGTGGGTATGGCTGCAGCAAGGGGGCAACCCTCCCCAAGCAGTGGCACTGGCTGCTCCCTTCCAAAACTCTAGGGGTCCAAGCCCCTTGCCCCCTCTTCCTTCCTCGCTCCATTTCTCTTGGGCTCTTTCTCTCCCCACATGCCGGTCGTTCCAATCCCCGGCTGCCACCCTACATGTGCGTTCTGTGTGTTAATATCCTGATGGTGAGAAAAAACAGATCCTGGATGCCTCCGCCCCCGCGGTGTGACCCGGGCCCCGCACCGAGGTCCCTTTGTTTCAAGCGGAATCTGGGGGAGAAAGACAGTGGTGGGTCCCATCTTCAGGGTCCCCAGGCCGGCTGGCACGGAGTGGGTGAGTGGCCCCTCCAGAGCCGCAGCCCCCCGGGGAAGGGCACCAGGGCAGGAGTCTGGGCGGACACAGTGGCAGGGGCCTTGCGGAGGCCAGAGCAGAGCAGACCCCGCTCCGGGAGCTGGGAGTGGGGGTGGCTGAGCCAGCAGGAGGGGGTTCCTGGATCCTGGGGTGTCCTAGGGGCGGAGACAAGGCCTGGATGAGGGCACTGGCTGTGAGTGAGCTTTTCTGCCCCTGGTGGGGACGCGCAGGCCTCGGAGAGTGCTGGACCGGGGCCTTGCCGGCTGCAGGGGGCTGTGGCTGGTTCCTGGAGGGCCGCATGTCCAGGCCTGTGGGGGGGCAGTTTCCTGGGGTTGCTTTAATTTGTTTCCCCTTCATTTCTGGGAAGACTATAGACAATCCCCAGCCACGGCGTTAGCTTTTAACTCAGCTTCCCGAAGCAATAAAGAGAGCTTTGCCTCAAGATGACACACATCCTGCTACACATTTCTTCTTTGTTGGCTTTCTCCTTATGAGCCTGTGGGAGGAGCCATGTTCCTGTCTCACCCGAGAGGGCTGGGGACACGGGGTAGTGCAGTAGCCCTCGTGGTCATTGGCTGGGTGTTCCCGGGGCAGTAGGTCCACCTTCCCAATCGCTCTGCGGAATATTCCGAAGCCCGAACCCTTGATGACGTCATCGTTCACCAAGGTGCCTGCTTGTGAGATGTTGCTTATAAGCCATTTGAGTGGATGCATTTTCAGTGTGGGGCGTTGGAGTTTGGAGCATCGCCAACAAATCGTGCTAAGTGAGACAGCCCCACCCCAGGGTGTTCTCTGTGGTCAGACCGCGGTGGGTGTCTAACTGGGGAAATTATCCGACTGCGGGATTCCTCTAGATGCCCCCAGTGACCCCCACGTGCCGTGAATGGGGCAAGACTGGGCCCCACGCATGTTCATGGCTGCACTCAGCTCCATCCAGCACAGGCTCTTGGCATGTGTGTAGGATTTTTTTTTATTTCTCTGGCTGTCTGCTTTCCGGAGTTTGCAGATGCTCCCAGGGTGGTCAGTATCGACTCACAGATGAAACCGAGACGTCGGTGGGGCTGCCCGTGGCATCAGGAGTACCTGGGGAGGGGAGGAGTGAGCGGCTGTGTGACTGTCTCTCCGGGGACACAGAAATGGCACCTGTCTGTCAGAAATCCCGCTTAGCAACTCGGGGGGTCAGGCCTTCTCTCTCTCTCTAAGATTTACAGCACATCATGTTTTATCCTAGCACCACCATGGAAATGAGATGCCAGCCTCCATGGCAGCGGCCACTCCTGCCGCTACCGACCTCTTTCCATCAGTCAACAGACGGCGTGTGCGGGTGTCGCTCTGGCTCCCAAAGTCGCCCAAGATGCAGCTCCCTCAGGGGGCTGGTCCAAATAAAGACCCCCGGGATGTGAGACTTTCAAGTACAAGGCCAGCCGGGGATCCATGTCTGCTCTGCTGGCAGAGGAGTGTGGGTGGAATGCGCAGGACAAGCCCATCACCGAGCATGCCCCGCAGATGGCTCAGAGCCAAGAACAGAGCGATGCAAGCAACGGGGCGGCTGCTTTGTCTGTGAGTCCGCTTCTCTGTGCCCTGAAGTTGGAGGGGGTCCTCGAAAACTTAATGGAGAGTTCGCTGATGACAGCACCTCACATGGATTTCCTTGCTAGCTCCAAAATAAACATCCTTTAATTCCATTTTCCCGTAAGGTTCTTGAAATCCCTTCGTAACTGTGTGCCAAGCATGTTGTTAAATGTAACGATGGAGAACTAATAACTCACGAGTGACTGGGAATCGTGGGAGGATGGGAACCTGCACTGAGTATGATTTAGCCAAGACTTCTGCAAATTCCGGATGGTAAGGTCAAAGGGCAGGCTTGCAGCAGCTTCAGTGCTGGCGCAAAAATCAGGATGCCGTGACCTGGAAGAGGGGTGGCCACAGACACACAAGCTAAGGCACCACAGGAGCCCAGGACGTCTTAGATGGAGACCACGATCATTAACACCGAGTGTCAGATCATGTATACCAAAGGTACGATGACTAAGAGAGTCAAACAAAATTGAACCTTTAAAGATTTTTTATTCATTTGAAAGAGACTCAGAGAGAGAGAGAGAGAGGGAGAGGGAGGGAGGGAGGAAGGGAGAGAGATCTTCCATCCGCTGGTTCACTCCCCACGTGGCCGCAGTGATCAGCATGGAGCCAAGCTGAAGCCAGGAGCCAGGAGCTTCATCCGGGTCTCCCACGTGGGAGCAGGGGCCCAAACACTCAGGCCATCTTTCTCTACTTTCCCAGGCCATTAACAGAGAGCTGGATCAGAAGTGGAGCAGCCAGGTGCCCGTATGGGATGCTGGCATCACAGGAGATGGCAACATGCCACAGTGCTGGCCCCCAAGAACTCATTATTTTCAATACAATTCTTATCTACTTCATTCCCTTCTTTACGGATAATCCAGTTCAGCTCTGTGTCTACCCACATATCTAGCCATCGCCTACCAACCAGTCCTCTCTCTGCCTGTCTTATCTATCACCAGATACCTACTACGGACATAAAAGTTCATATAAAGAATGTAAACCGTGGTCATCCCTGGGTGACGTGGATTAAGGGAGAACTGGCTATGTGTGCAGGCACAGGTGTTTGAATGTTGTTCAAGTAACCTAAACTAATATGTACTTACTTTTTCAAAAAAACATTTATTTCATTTATTTGAAAGACAGTGTTACAGAGAGAGGTAGAGACAGATAGAGAGAGGTCTTCCATCCATTGGTTCATTCCCCAAATGGCTTCAACGGCCAGAGCTGTGCCCATCCGAAGCCAGGAGTCAGGAGCTTCTTCCAGGTCTCCCACTCTGGTGCAGGGGCCCAAGGACTTGGGCCATCTGCTGCTGCTTTCCCAGGCCACAGCAGGGAGCTGGATAGGAAGTGGAGCAGCAGGGACTAGAACCAGCGCCCATGTGGGTTGCCAGTGCTGCAGGTTAGGGCTTTAACCTGCTGCACCACTGCACCGGCCCCCGTACTTTAGGAGAAATCATAAACCTTTATAAAATGCATATCTAAACATCTCAGACTCAACTCCCTCGTTCTGTTGGCACCTTCTCCCTGGGGAAGAACGACGGTGTAACAAACACATGTGCATTCAGCGTGCGGTTTCCCTGAAAATCTGATTTCCCTTAAATGAAAAGGGACAGGGAGACAGAGAGAGGCCTGGCAGCATCTCCCACGGGCACGGCGCGTCGTTGCGGGGAGGGAGCTCAGGGCTCCCGGTGGGGGAGCCTCCGGCTGGCGCTCTGAAGACAAGCGTGGGGGACCCTGCTTCCCCCTCTGCCTGCTGTGAACCACGCCGCGGCCTCAGCCACATAGCGCCTCAGAGCAGCTCCCGCCTCCACGGCGGCTCCATCCCCCGTCCCGCTCCGCACACGGGTCACCGCCAGGAGACACGAGTCCCAGGGTGCTCCCGAACTCAGCTCAGGCCGGGGCTCAGCTGGCTCTGCGGGGAGACCACACTGGCTGCCACAGCCCTGCATGTCATGCGTGTGGCTCTGCGTGGGGGCAGGAGGGGGGCCAGGGACACCAGGTGTGGCTCTGCGTGGGGGCAGGAGGGCCAGGGACACCAGGTGTGGCTCTGCCTGGGGGCAGGAGGAGGCCCTCAGACGCAGAGGGTCACCGTGCTTCTCCAGGCCGAGAGCAGTGGAACCCAGTGAGGAATTCCTGCACTTTTCCATGTGTGTGTTTGTGTGTTTGTGTATGTGTGTATGTATGTGCATATATGTGCGTGTATGTGTGTATGTGTCTATATGTGTATATGTGTGTGCACGTGTGTATATGTGTGTGTGTGTGGTCACACGTAGGTGGACAACCTCAGACCCCCAGGTGGACCCAGGCATCACCTGGTCCTCAGCTGAGCCTGGAGCATGAGGGAATCTGGCTGGAGGGAGGGAGGGGTGGGGGACAGGAGGCAGGGCCCAGCTTCACCCCCAGGGGAGGCAGCAGGGGATGGGGCGAGGAGAGCCGAGTGGAGCCAGGACAGGCCGGGATGTGTGCAGGCCTCTCCTGCTTCCCGCTGGGATGTGCCTCAGAATCGTTTGCAGGAGCTCCGGGTGCCTAAAGAGAATCCAAGACCACCCCCCACCATGCACGTGCACACATGAGCGCGCCCGCACACACACACACACACACACACACACAGCTCGTGGCAGCAGCAGCAGTGACCAGCAGGCGGCTGGAGTAGGTGCCTGCCCAGTGGGCATCCAAAGCCTGCCGCTGAGCGGGAGCTGAGAGAGACAGGAAACAGCCGAGATGTGACCCCAGGCCCAGCCGGGACACAGAGTGCCCCAGAGACGCAAGCCTGGTGCTGTGCACAGCGCCCCACTGCTCAAAAACAAGATAGAGACACTAAAAGCAAGGCAGGATGCGGTTACGGCTGGGCCAGTCCAGCCCAGGCGCTTACTCCCCAGCCACGAGACGGTCCTCGGTGACCACCTGACATGCGGGCACAACCCTCTACAAACCTCCTCCCGGCAGAACCCCCGCACGGAACGCCTCTCCCAGGACTAAACTCATTGTTCGCTTGGCCCCCGTCCTCAAGACGGAGAAACCCAGCGGAGAGAAAGGGTTGCGATCCAAAGGAGTTGCAGCATTTCTAAGCCGTCAGCACAAAGGAAGCCCTGCGACAGCAGCACCGCGGGATCTCAGGTGGCACCGGGGAGCCCGAGGCCCAGCGGCTGACCCCGCCACGGGGCCCGGGAGAGCTCCACCGTCAGACCCGAGGGCTGCCCGCGCTCGAGGGCACGGCAAGCCCCAGGGCTGCCTCCCTCCCCACTGCCTCCCCAGCTCCGCGTTTCCCGCGCTCTCCCCTTTGCTCAGGCTTCACCCCTGTCCCCCTGCCCCCTCCTCCCAGGAAGGGAAGGGCCCCTGGGACGAGGCAGGTGGAGGCAGCACCGTGCAGGCCTCACCCAGACTCCACAGGGGGCAGCGATGGCTGTGGCCACAGCACTTCCGCCCGCTGCCCCTCTGCCCCTGTAGATGTGATGTCGTGTTGCCCGTGTCCTGCCCCGGGCTCTTTGGGGACTGAGTCCCCCAGCTCCCTTGCCCTCTGGCTTCCTGTTGAACGCTGCATTGGAGACTGCCTGAAGAGAGGGGACGGGGGAGCCGTGGTGGGTGGGGGCGTCCTCCTCTCCCCCACTCTCTGCTGTGGAGCTGGAGGCCCAGCAGGACTTGTCCCCTCCTGAGCGGCCCAGCCCTCTCACCTCTCTGGCCTCGTCAGGTGATGGCATGCGGCGGAATTCCGGAGCTGCTCCTGCCCGGTGCCTGCGGCCCCCAGCCACCACCCGCACTCCCGTGAGCACGCCCACCTGGTGGGGCTGTCTTCCTTCCCCAAGGGCATCATGATGGGCCTCAGTGTCCCTGGTGTCCCGGAGGGGGCAGCCATAGACAGCCGAGTCCTGGAGGAAGAGCACGGAGCCTTCTGTGACGTCACCACCCCGGGTCCCAGTGCTGAAGTCTTGTCACTTTCCATCAGTGGACACAGGCTTCAACCTTCATTGCAGACGACGACCTAGAGCAACCTGCCTCAGGGCCACTGCAGGTGTTGGTTGCAGGTTCAGTTTCCCTCCAGTGGGCGAATGTCTGGTCGCTGCCCAGGTGTAGTGGCCGACGTGGCCGGGTGGGAGACACCTGTGTGGTGGCCCCTGTGCTGCGTCAGCCACTTGGAGCAAACAGCAGGAGCTGCTGCTCTGGGGTCCTCCCCGCTTGCTTCTGTCCACGCCGGGAGACAAGAGCAGAGCCCCTGGCCTGGTGGAGTCTGGCCACGTAAGCTGCCCGCACATACCATGGAGATCTGAAAGGGGAGGAGACACGAGTGCTGGACACTGGACACTGCCAGGACCCTGCCAAGCCCCCGAGCTCAGCAACCCCACAAGAGCACGCCTCCTCCTCCTCTCTCTCATGGACTCTGCTGTCATCCTTACCTGATCTCCTCTCACTCAGGAATGACGTCACCACCCACCCTGGCCCCGCCCAGGTCTCACCCTTGAACCCTCCTTGGCTTCCACCATCCCTGTCGCTTTCCTCCGCCCCATCAGGGCTACCCCGCCTTGGTTACTGCCGTTCTACCCGCGGAGCCACAGCCTCCATCCCGACCTTCACCCAGCCACACGCCCGTCACTCCATGGCAACACCCACATTCACCCACCAGAGGGCACGCGGCGGCCCCCTGTGCCGGCTCCGGGGTTGTCTTGTCAGTCCACGTCCCACTCACTGTGTGGGAACCTCAGCCCCTTGTGCCGGAAACCAAATAGCTTCACACAGATCAGTCTGAGGTGGCCCCTTCTCTTCCTCCAGCGAGAGGAGCTGATTTTAGGTGTTCCCTAGCTTCCCCGGCAGGTTCTGATGCCAAGGCCCAAGTCGTTGCAAGGTCAGTGCGGCCCTGACCACGCAAAATCTCACTGAAGCCCTGGGGTCCTCAGGGGAGGATGAGGCCCCCTGGGGATGGGCTGAGCCGAGCGCGCAGAGCATTGATGACAGGATGAAGTGGGCGAGGGGTGCCGACCCCCAGGCCCCCCACCCCCCGCCACCCTGGACAGTCTCCGTCTCTGTCCCAAGCATAAGGATTTTGTCCATCCAGTGACCACACGGTCATCCTGATGTGAACTGCATTCTGAGAGAGAGAGATCAACTTTTTTTATTTTAAGATTTATTCATTTATTTGAAAGTCAAAGTTACACAGAGAGAGAAGGAGAGGCAGAGGCAGAGAGAGAGAGAGAGGTCTTCCATTGCTGGTTCACTTCCCAGTTGGCTGCAATGGGCAGAGCTGCGCTGATCAGAAGCCAGGAGCCAGGAGCTTCTTCCAGGTCTCCCACGAGGGTGCATGGGCCCAAGGATTTGAGCCATCTTCCACTGCTTTCCCAGGCCATAGCAGAGAGCTGGATTGGAAGGGGAGCAGCTGGGTCTCGAACCAGTGTCCATATGGGATGCAGGCACTGCAGGCGGCAGCTTAATCCACTGTGCCACAGCGCCGGCTGAGAGATCGTATCTTGCACCAGGAACCCCAGATATCGCCCTGACTTAGCTCTGACCAGGTCCCTGCCTACGAGAGGCTTCCTTGCCATCTTAACACCACGCAGTCGGCCCCAGCAGTGGCGTTGGTGCTGACTTCCGCAGAACCCCATGCTGCTGTGCTCATCTGGTCAACGGTCCATTCCTGCACTGGACAAGTGTTCGCTGTCGTCCTCCCCTGGCAGCCCCCACCTGCTCGCCTTCAAAGCCCCTGTGGGGTGCACATCACCCCAGTGTGGGTGACCAAGGCTCAGTCCGTCCCAAGCCTCCAACAGCACCCTGGAAGAGATCTGCCCATCTACTGATTGCACAGGTGCTAACAGTGCACTGGGAGAGGCAGCTGTCCAGGAGGCCACTGCACAGGCAAGGGCTCGCCAGGGGTCCTGTTGACAGCAGGGAGCACCTGGGACACCGTGGGTGTGCATCTTGTGTCATCCGTGTACAGGACACCGTGGGTGTATACCTTGTGTCATCCATGTACAAGACACCGTGGGTGTGTACCTTGTGTCATCCGTGTACACGACACCATGGGTGTGCATCTTGTGTCATCTGTGTACACGACACCGTGGGTGTGTACCTTGTGTCATCCGTGTACAGGACACCGTGGGTGTGTACCTTGTGTCATCCGTGCACAGGACGCCGTGGGTGTGTACCTTGTGTCATCCGTGTACAGGACACCGTGGGTGTGTACCTTGTGTCATCTGTGTACAGGACACTGTGGGTGTGTATCTGTGTCATCTGTGACAAAGACACCATGGGTGTGTATCTTGTGTCATCCGTGTACAGGACACTGTGGGTGTGTACCTTGTGTCATCTGTGTACAGGACACTGTGGGTGTGTATCTGTGTCATCTGTGACAAGGACACCATGGGTGTGTATCTTGTGTCATCCGTGTACAGGACACCGTGGGTGTGTACCTTGTGTCATCTGTGTACAGGACACCGTGGGTGTGTATCTTGTGTCATCTGTGTACAGGACACTGTGAGTGTGTATCTTGTGTCATCTGTGTACAGGAAACCGTGGGTGTGTATCTGTGTCATCTGTGTACAGGACACTGTGGGTGTGTATCTTGTGTCACCTGTGTACACGACATCGTGGGTGTGTATCTGTGTGATCTGTGTACAGGACACTGTAGTGTGTACCTTGTGTCATCTGTGTACAGGACACCGTGAGTGTGTACCTTGTGTGATCTGTGTACACGACACTGTGGGTGTGCATCTTGTGTCATCCGTGTACAGACTTGTAGCTGTTAGAAGAGTTTCAACGAATTGTTTTCCTCCACCACCTACTCAATATAATCCAGTAAATTAAATTATGGATTAAGTGGGAACTTACATATAAAGGAGAACACATTTCAATGAATTTTTAGGTGAATTTACATTTAATCGAATGAAGACGGATTTCTCAGGATAGTCGTAAAAGAGCAGAACACAGCAGGAATCAACTCGCTTGATCCAACTCGCCTTTTCATCATGTGGTCCACATCGTAGACAAAGTCAAAGGGACCACAACACCTGGCGTGGATGTTTGCAGTTTGTTTAGGGAAGATTCGATGCCTTTGAAGTATGCAAGGAACTCACGCTCAGAGCTGCACGGACGCCGACGTGAGATGCCCCCGGCTGGCCCTGGCTCCTTGCTCCTGCGTTGTTGGTGTTAACTCTGGCATCAGGAAGCCACAGGCAGAAAAGGCACCATTCAAAGGTGACAAAAACAAAGATGAAACACACTGACAATACCCATCCTCACGCGTAATTAGTGAATTCTAAAATCTCAACTGATAAAAAAATCTGCGTCTTAAGATCGGAAGATCAGAATCAACACCAACAAAGGCCACGCGCCCTGTGGCAGCCATCGGCACCCTCAGGCTTCAATAATTCCAGCTCGCCGTCCCCCTAGAAGGCAGGTGTGACCCAGCGCCCTCCTGCAGCCCAGGGGAGTGGCGGGAGGGACACAGGTCTCCTGCAGGTGGAGCTGGGGGAGTCTAGGGAGCAGGCGGCATGGCCTCGCCCCGGCCAGGATGAGTGGCAGGGATTCTGAGCCACCTGCAGCGGCACGCACCACATTTGCTGTCTCGCTCCCGCAGGTGCGGTGCGGACTGGCCTGTCCCACAAGCACCGCCCAGAGGCGACGTCTTTGGGGGATGTGCTTTGTGAGAGCACTCTGGTAACACTGAGCACTGAGTCTGTAAACAGTCTCAGCTTCCCACTTACTGCAAACACACTCGTCCATCCACATAGACCCTCTTCACACAGGTACCCCCACAGGCTTCCTTTCAGAGAACTGAGGGGCTCCGGGGAAACC